>NC_086251.1:35941266-37391266 GCF_021018805.1 Prinia subflava
CACTCACCTTCTGGCTATTCGTTTTACTTACTTTGTTCTAATTTCCAATTCATGTGTCATTAGTGAACGAAGATTGACAAGAAATAGCTTTGACCTCACAGATTTGACCTTCAACCTCAGAGACCCAACTCTAGACTGAACATAGGTTGGAATATGCTAAGAAACACCTTTCCTTTGCACGAGAATGAATGGCAGTTTTTTTCATCATTGTACCACCCCCTGCTTGCCACTACATTTAGACTATGAGACATGTCAACTGCCTGTCACAATTACAATAGACACAGCAAATCAGAATTTTACCCAAATCCAAGGGGAACTTCCTGAACAAAGAGTAAATTTTACTGCACAGATTTTGGAGACCTCCAATTTGTGCAGGCATAATGAATGCAGCCAACAGACAAATAGGTAGTTGTTAATTATCCCAGCAATTTCTTTTTTTAATGTGCTAAAAACACAGAGTGTTAAGCCTTCATATCTTACACTGTTACCTGATGATCTCATCCCATTTGAAAAGATGGTAATCTGAAGGAAGGCATTATTATTGTAAGTGTTCATGACAGTAAGTTGCATCGGAATAATCCTTGTATTTTTTATCATTTAATAAAATATGTCAGAAAAAAACCCATATTCTACTGCATCTTTCACAGTGGACTAAAGTTGTCTACCTGTATAATAGTCCTTTTGGAGTAACTTAATCTTTTTATTTTCTTTATGCAATTATCCCAAAGCTTGTGTATACTAATTTAGTGTCATATTACTTATCAGAGTATTTTGTGGATGAATAATAATGACAGGGCAAGACCTATGACCTTAATAAGAACCTTCAACGAATTTTAGAGCAATTTGTGCTGTTTGCATAGGAGTCTGTTAAAGCTCTACTGTTCTGAACAGAAACTTGATCCCTATTGTACTTAGAACATTGTTTTTGTTCCCTCATATTTAGTGAATAAATATTTGGATGGTCCCAGTATTAAGCACCAATAAACACATTAATTGAATAGAGCAATTCATTGTTGTCAGGTGTTTAAGAAGTTGATTGTGGTTGTTTTGTTTCATTTTCTAAGATGAAATATTTTGAAAACACAGGCAGGCTTCCTTAATGCATAGACTTTCACTTTAGCAAGGTGTGCAGTATTACTCTTTTTTTTTCACCTATGTAGATTAATTTTTCTTTGCAGAAAAGCCCCAACATGGACAGGTTACTGCATTGACTTCACTCTAATGGGAGACACAGTCATTTGTTTTCTTCTGTAATATTCTTTCTTCTATTATAAAATGTATTTGCATACCTTATTGTGTTGCTCTGTGTTTTCTGAACTCCCCATTCATATTGCTGAAGAAAATAAGAGTAAAAAGTGCTCTATTTTCTAACAGAATGAGCTATAAACTTTTGTGAAGTCTAACAGTTGTCAGCATGTCATTTATAAATACTGCTACAATCCTCTACCTTCCTAAAATTTAAATACAATTCAAAGAACTGGCTTCTATTGAAAGGCTGTTATTAGCATATAAATACAACAGAATTATTTTGGAGTAGTACACAAGTATGACATGGTAAAGAATTTACTCATAATTATAAAACCCATGAACTCTATTGAGTGTATAATACTGGTCTTTGTTGAAACTCTGTTACAATTGTGTGAGAAACATGCTTTTGTGTTGATGAATATAAATTACTTTACATCATTCAGCTTTGTTTGTCAACTTAATTATTACACTGTTAAAATATTGCTTTGCATTAGTCAGAACAGAGCATTTTCCTTTCATATAGTTTCCTTTTCCCAGGGGTAAATTTTAATGCCCTGAAAGGTCCTCAGAGGTCAGGACTTCTTGACTATATCTCAACAGTGCATTTCTGCTCATCAAAAGAAATAAGCCTCTGACCACTGGTAGCTGCTGTAGGGGTTTCTTTTATCCTGCACCTGTGACAATTACCCTGTGTTAGTGAAGCTAACAGGAGTCAGGTTGTAGGTTAAGGGTCAGGGCACTGTCAAGAGGAAGTTAGTCTTCAGTCCACTAAATCTGTTATCATTTTCATCTAATGTGACATCCATCTGTCAATCAGGGAATTTAGGTGATTGTCTTATTCTAAGTGCTGCACTTTATGCCTCAACCAGCTCACATTTTGCTGCTTTTCCTATAATTACATTTTTCTACCTCGGAAAACCCATCTGCAAAATAAACAGGGAAAATCTTACTCAATCATTTTGAACATCCAGGCTTTTTATGCTAAAAGCTGTTTCACTTACAAAATTGAGTGATTCTCCTGCAAAGTTTTATATTCATTTAATTTTCATTGTTATGGCTTTTTAACACAGAGAAAGAGAATAAAGTCCCCCTAACTACACGGATATCAAAATAAGTTTGCATGTAAAATTGCCTAACGCATACCAATCAAAAGGCCGTATGCCTCATACCCTTCCCAGAAACACCTTACTTCTCAAACACCACAAAACCAGCATGCTATAGGTGTGAATGACAAGGATAAGTTTTTACAATGGCCTTCTGAGGAATTAGAAGATGGCATATGGCTAAATTAACTACAAATAAGCAAAGATTTTGAATATTTCCCAATACAGAACCACAGAATGAAGTTTCAAAGTCTGCTAATTCTAATTCTGTGCTGGTCAATTTCAAGCACATGAACAACACCAGCCAGATAAAAAACCTAGGCGTGAAGGTAAATGCTCTACTGAATATGAGTGAAGTTGCTCCTACACTTCGATTGAGACATACTTTTAATTGCTCTGATGAACAAGAACCTAAATACTTTGCCAAGCATAAAAATCATGATGTGGTTATATGATGCATTTGAGCCAATCTAACAGCTTGTTACCACTGAAAAGGATAGTAATGTTCCCCCTGTTTCCTCCCCCTGCCTTCCCACCCCAGATTAGTTTTCTGCTGGGTTAGCAAATTTAATTGCCTCACCAAGTGGTTAGGCAAGCATGCAAGCCAGTGTAGGGACAGTGACAAGAGTATGCGACTGGAGCGAGTGTTATTGGCACACCGTTGCATAGATCCAGCCATATAATTAAACTGTAGTTTCTCCTTTCACTTTTGCAGAAATATCCCTTTTTAAAAATTACACCTAACCAATTAACAGTTATTATCAACAAACCCTATGTTTGGAGCTGTGCTGCTACAATTTCACTGACAGCAAAGGTGATACATATGAGATACTCTTACAGATTCTGGAACAGAACCTGTCTCCATACAGCGGAAATATTAATATTAACATCAACTGCCTTTCAGTATTTTATTGGCAGAGCTTGGAAGAAGACTAGGATTCTCTTTTGTGTATTAGGGGATAGGGAAATCAAGGCATTGAAAGGAGAAAATATGCCATATAGAAGTATAAAAGTACTATACTATTACATCCATTACAAGACTCTATGCTCTAGGCTATAACATTCTCCCTATCAAACTTATGGGTTTGTCTAAATAATAATAATGTCAGATATTTGATTGCTCCAGAGAGGCTGTGTTCCTCTCAGCACACATGCATTCTTGCACTCTTCTCTCTTACCAGAATGATTTCCTAATCTATCCACACTCTGTGAACTCTCTCTTGAAGCCTTTGTCTCCAGCTACTCATGGTTTTCCTTTTTGCGGGATTTACTGTATTTGTTTCCACCTAATTTCTCCAGAGATGAGTTAGATGGGCTTCTCTTTCTGCCAAAACCCCATCTTTTAACTCTTCCTGACTTCTGGCTTTCACCATAGCCTTTTCAATTGATTCTGTAAGGGGTTTTTTTGATCAACTTATTTTTACAAAACCTTGCATCACCCAGCCATTTCATTCTGTTTCTTGAAGAAGCCAATGACTGAAGAATGCAATGGAGTCCCAGAATGGGAACACAAATAGGACTATTCATGAAAGGGAGCAGTTGTGCAAAGCTGGGTGCAAAGAGGTGTAGTTAATTCAAATATCTTGTCCTGACACTGTGGTCAGAATCTTGCAGGGTCATATACATAGATGTGGAAGTGGAGAAACACTTCCTCTTTTCTCATTATATCTATGACTGCATAAAAAGTTTAAAGCAATTGGTAGTTGTCAAATTACACGTCTGTGTGGCTTGAGGATGGCCTACCCCAGTCCAGTCATCTCACTTTAGAACACTATCCATGCTCGTAATTCCTTTTGATTGAGCTAACCACATAGTAGCAATACAGATTATCCTTAGTATTTGACATGCTGATATGGGATTTATGGATGCCACCTATGGCACTGTAGGTAACATTTAGAGCATTAAAATATATGTTGCAGATCTGTAGTAGCATTTTTTAAAATAACTTGAGGCTGCAGTTTCCATACTCAAGGCCATAGGAAGAACAATCCAATAAATGCATATATTTAGCGTATGCTAAATTGTTTATTGATAGTCAAATTCAATGGAATATTTCAGAAGAAAAGTCAAAATAAGGAAATTCCTTATTTTGACTATAGCAAAAACTATACTGGTAACAATATGAATCATCCCTATTAACACTGTATTCTGTTTACCGAAAAGCATTTTACAGTTTTGGTACTAGCCTGGTACCTCTGATATGCTACATGTACTGTATACAAGCAAATAAATTTAGAGTACTCTTGCATGTTTGGATGTTAATAATTCTCCATTAAATTTTCAGAAAATCTCTTACTTGATATCTCTGAAATACCATTTTGACATACTCTCTCTCTACATCTCTTTAATACTTACGAGTAAATTAAAACCACGCCCATTTATATCTCTTTCTGCAGTTCTTTTGGAAATGAGTAAATTCCGTAAAGAAACCATTAAGGCCGAGCAAATCCAATTAGGCAAAAATAATTGTTTCCCATGCTGAGGCAGTAACACAAGGTATATTAAAGAGGGAAGCATATGAATGATTTTGAATTTCTCGGTTTTGATTACCTGTAATTTAAGTTGAGTAAAAATATATTTGGCCTTTAAAATAGCAAGGAGAAAGGCCCAGAATTATAAAGGAACTGTACTGGTTTCCATGCTCAGGTTCTACACATTTACAGAAAAAAAACCCTTGAAATATTTTTCAAGGTTTAAGGAGGGAAATGGTGCCTATTAAAGGAAATTGTGCAATTCACCGTAAGTAGAAACAATGCATTCTCTAAGGTGTCTTATTCAATTTAGTCAACAACTGGAGTAGGACAGACTAAAACAAGTTTTCCAAAGTCATTTATAGAGAGTTGCAAAGTCCAGCTGTTCATAATCTCTCCAAAGTTATGTTATAGATAATAAAGAAAAAGGGAAATAAAGACTTCCTAAAATATGCAAAGGCATGTTGGTAGTTTTTACTATTTATTTAAGCAATCTATGGAGGATGCTACTGTAAAATTCTCTGGTTTAGTCTTAGGAATAGAACAGAATGTTTCAGTTGGAAGGGACCTTCAAAGATCATCTAGTCCAACTGCCTGACCAACTCAGGGCTATTATTAAGGGCATTGTCCAGATGCCTTTTCAACTCTGACAGAGCATCTTGAACACAGGGTCATTGACCACCTCTCTAGTAAGCCTGTTCCAGTGTTTGACCACTGTCTTGGTAACAAAAAGCTTCCTAATGTCTAATCTGAATGTCCCCTGGCACAGCTTTGAACCATTTCCACACATCCTGTCACTAAGGGGCATCTCACCACAGCCTCCTTTTCTCCAAATTAGAAAGCCCAAAGCCTTCAGCTGCTCCTCATTGGACATGACTTCCAATGCTCTGATGACTTCCTCTTCTAAGATGTGAGAATTTATATA
Organism: Prinia subflava; assembly: GCF_021018805.1. Classification (NCBI taxonomy): domain Eukaryota; kingdom Metazoa; phylum Chordata; class Aves; order Passeriformes; family Cisticolidae; genus Prinia; species Prinia subflava. The sequence continues at coordinate 35,947,014 of NC_086251.1, forward strand.
CAAGAAAATAACCGCAACAACAGTGGTAGGTTGATTTTGACTGGACTCAAGATGCTCAACAAATGTGTTTTATCACTCTCCCCCTCAGCTGGACATGGAAAAGAACACATAAGGGAAGGCTCCTTTGCAACAAGGGCCACGAGAGGCTGCTCACCAATTACCATCAAAACAAGCTGAGATTGGGGAAATTTTTCTAATTTATTATCAATCAGAATAGGATAACTACGGAGTAGGATAACCACAAATAGAAGTAACTCTTACAACACTTTCTCTCTACCCTTCCCTTCTTCCTGGGTTCAACCTCACTCCCGATTTTCTCTACCTCCTCCTGCCCAGTGGTGCAGAGGAAGAGGGAATGAGGATTTTGGTCACTTTGTCAAGTATTGTCTCTGCCACTCCTTCTTCCTTGGTGGGAAGACTCCTCACACTCAGCCCCTGTTCCAGCCTGGGATTCCTACCATGGAACACCATCCTCCACGACCTCCTCCAGTACAAATCCTTCCCACAGACTACAGTTCATAAACTGCTCCAGTGTGGGTCCCTTCCATGTAGCTCAGTCCTTCAGGAACAGGCTGCTCCAGTGTGGGTCCCCCATGGGGCCACAAGTCCTGCCAGCAAACCTGCTCCAGTGTGGGGTGCTCTCCCTGTGAGGTCACAGGTCCTGGCCAGGAGTCTGCTCCACTTTGGGCTTCTCACAGGGAAATCTCCTCCGAGCGTATCCATGTGCCCTGAGGCACGGTCCTCCAGGGGTTGCAGGCTGATTCCTGCTTCGTTGTGGTCCTCCATGTGCTGCAGGGGACAGCCTACTTCCCCATGGTCTTCACCATGGGCTGCAGAGGAATCTGCTCCAGCACTGGGACAGCCTCCTGCCTCTCCTCCCCGCACTGATCTGGGTGTCTGCAGAGTTGTTCCTCTCAGATATTCTCACTCCTCTCTTCTGACTGATGTTGGTGTTGCACAGTTTTTTCCCCCTTTGTTAACTATGTTACTCCAGAGGCAATACCACCATGGCTGATGGGCTCAGCCTTGGCCAGGGTCAGGTCCATCTTGGAGCTGGCTGGCACTGGCTCTCCCACATACGGGGAAAGCTTCTAGAACCTTCATGTAGAAGCCACCCCCATAGGCCTTCTGCTACCTTGCCACAAAAAAAAAACCAACCAAAAAACAATACAACAACCTAACTAATGTCAAAGGGAAAAAAAAACACTAATCCATTAACACAAATATTATTTCTGTTTGTAGTTTCAAGGTAAGCACAAGTTTTCTCTTAATTTCTTACATAATTTTTAATGGACTTTAATAAAAGAGTCTGATGCTTGGTGGGTTGGTTCAAATGTGTGATTAGTTTTGAAAGAAATTTTACAAGAGCTCATTCAAAATATCTTAACTCTTTGAACTTCATATTCATTGGCTGCTGAAGTATAATAGCTTATGAATTATTATTATTATATGAATACCATGAATATTCTACTATATGTATATTGGTGTAACTGAAAAGAAGGTCTGTGCTAAATCTTAGTGGCTGTGAAGTCATGAAGATAACTTTTGTCAGTGATAGCTTAAGCTGAGAAAGTGAAAAAGCACCCAACTAATATGAGACCAGCTCAGGAACACAATCACATGCTCAGCTTTGGTGCTTTGAGACTGCACATAGATCTAATTCCTATGGCTTGACAGAAAGTTATGCAGTCTGGTTTTATGTCCAGAAGAAAAAGAATTATCTAGAAATATTTATGCAATAAGTTTCATGCCCATATTTTGGTTGTCATATAGGAATAATTAAAAGAACATTGATTTGGCTTTTTTGTGAGGTCCTCACTACCACTTGACAACAATTATATAGGAAGCCATTAGGGTCTTCTGATATATTGTATTTGTGTAATTAAATGAGGAGTATTTTTAGGGAGCTGCTAGGGCATGTAGAAAAAAAATCAGGGAGGCCAAAGCTCAGTTTGAAGTTAACTTGGCAACTTCTGTTAAAAACAATAAAAAAAGTTTTTACAAATATATCAATGATAAAAGGAAGGGTATAACCATTCTCGGTTCCTTATTGGATGAGGCAGGCAACTTAGTAACTAAAGATGAGGAAAAAGCGGAAATGCTTAATGCCTTCTTTGCCTCAGTCTTTATTGGTAGGACAGCTTATCCTCAAGATAACTGTCCTCAGGGGTTGGTAGGTGGTGCCAGGGAACAGAATGGTCCTCTTGTTATCCAAGAGGAGGCAGTCAGAGAGCTGCTGGGACACTTGGATATTTATAAACCGATGGGACCAGATGGGATCCACCCTAGGGTGATGAGAGAGCTGGCAGATGAGCTTGCGAAGCCGCTCTCCATCATTTATCAGGAGTCGTGGCTCACTGGTGAGATTCCAGGTGACTGGAAACTGGCCAATGTGACACCTGTTTATAAAAAAGGGTAGGAAGGAGGATCCTGGTAATTGCAGGCCAATTAGGCTGACCTCAATATCAGGTAAGATATATGGAGCAGTTCATACTGAGTGCTATCGCACAGCACTTACAAGATGGCCAGGGTATCAGACCCAGTCAACATGGGTTTACAAAGGGTAGGTCATGTCTGACCAACCTGGTCTCCTTCTATGACCAGGTAACTCTACTGGATGCAGGAAAGGCTGTGGATGTTGTCTATTTAGACTTCAGCAAGGCCTTTGATACTGTCTCCCACAGCACACTCCTAGATAAGCTGGCAGCCCACGGCTTGGACAGGAGCACTCTGTGCTGGGTTAGGAACTGGCTGGATGGTGGGCCCAGAGAGTGATGGTGAATGGGGCAGCATCCAGCTGGTGACCAGCCACCAGTGGTGTCCCTCAGGGGTCTGTACTGGGACCAGTTCTATTTAATATTTTTATAGATGACATGGATGAGGGCATTGAGTCCTTCATTAGTAAGTTTGCAGATGACACTAAGCTGGGAGCTTGTGTTGATCTACTGGAAGGGAGGAGGGCTCTGCAGAGAGACTTAGATCGGTTGGATGGTTGGGCAGAGTCCAACAGCATGAAGTTTAATAAGTCTAAGTGTCGAGTTCTACATTTTGGCCACAAAAATCCCCTACAGCATTACAGGCTGGGGACAGTGTGGCTGGACAGTGTTCAGGCAGAAAGGGACCTGGGGGTGCTGGTCGACATCCGGTTGGATATGAGCCAGCAATGTGCCTTGGTGGCCAAGAAGGCCAATGGCATCCTGGCCTGCATTAGGAATTGTGTGACCAGCAGGAGCAGGGAGGTCATTCTTCCCCTGTACTTGGCACTGGTGAGACCACACCTTGAGTACTGTGTCCAGTTCTGAGCCCCTCAGTTTAGGAAGGATATTGAGATGCTTGAGCGTGTCCAGAGGAGAACAACAAAGCTGGTGAGGGGCTTGGAACACAAACCCTATGAGGAACGCTTGAAGGAGCTGGGGTTGTTTAGCCTGGAGAAGAGAAGGCTTAGAGGTGACCTTATTGTTCTCTACAGCTTCCTGAAGGGAGGTTGTAGACAGGTGGGGGTCGGTCTCTTCCACCGGGCAGCAACTGACAGAACAAGGGGACAAAGTCTCAAGCTATGTCAGGGAAGGTACAGGTTAGATATTAGGAAAAAATTTTTCACTGAAAGAGTAATAAAGCACTGGAATTGTCTTCCCAGGGAGGTGGTGGAGTCACCATCTCTGGATGTGTTTAAAAAAAGACTGGACATGGCACTTAGTGCTACAGTCTAGTTGAGGTGTTAAGGCATAGGTTGGACTTGATGATCTTAGAGGTCTCTTCCAACCTCATTATTCTGTGATTATGTGATTCTGTGATTCTGTATCTGTCTACATTTAGCCTCTAGAAACTTCGAGACCACTGCATTTCCAAGTGGAAATGTTATTTTAACACACTGACTTTTAAAATTGTGCCTATCTTGGATTTGCAGAATCCAGTCACAGGTTCTATATTAATAGGTTAAAAATAAGATTTTAATGTACAAATCCTTCATAAAAATGGTCTGTGACAATTCTGTTCTTGCACAACAACTGCCCTCACTTTCTTTGATTTTTTTACCTTTAGCCAGTATTTCAAAGTCTTCTAAGGTAGAGATCTTCTTAATTTTTTTATTAATAGTGCATTACCTACAGTAATTAATTAGGCATCAATAACAAGATTGAAAAATTATAATTATCTCTGGCAAAAAAGTTACTATTTACTCTCATATGTTTGGTTGGAGAGAGTGAATTTTATATATGATAATGTTAGTGTACACTTCAATGACTAACTTCACAACAAGTAGTAAAAGGTTTGGTTTCTAAGAAGTAAGGCTAAGTAGTCAGAAAACAGTAGAAATTGCAACCAGGCTTTGAAGCAGCTGATTCTTCAATGTTTTGTGATTAGGTTCCCATCAGCCCAGCAGAAAACCATCAAATTAGATGGAAATAGGATATGCTATCAGCTGCAAGTAGTCATCTTTTTATTAGCTCTGCAACCACCAATCAGTCACATCACACTGTGCAACTGTAAAAAAATATAAATCTCTTCTCTTTTTTTTGTTAGAAAGAAAACCCTTCTTTATGAATCTACATATGTCCTTCAATGAGAAGTAGATATTGTTGCCAATAGCATGCCATTCTGTATTTTTTCAAGTTTCTTTGAAGCAGCAGCCTGCCAGGTATGTGAGGTGTGGAAACAGAAATACTCAATTCACTTCCTGAATTGTTGCACTATCTGTCTGATTTCCCTATCCAATTATGATTGTATGCTAGAGGCAACTGAGAGTAAGACATATTTTTCCCATTAGAAATCTGTGTTGAGACTACAAGCAATTACAACAGTCATTATCTACCGTAATGATATCTTTTTAATTTTGCAAACACCCAGCCATTAAAACAGGAATGAAACAAAAAGTCCTTATTTTACATATGTCTGCTAATGGTTGTCCAGGGCTAAAAACCTTGAGGGAAAGATCTTAAAATAACATGAGAATTAAAGGGTTTCAATTACTTGAAATATTCATATCTAAGAAATTAACTCCCACTGCAAAGAAGGAGGAATGTAGGCTGCTCCAACACAGCTTGGGAAGTTTAGAGCTTTGAGTCACAAGGTGGCTAAACTCACAAGGGAAGACTAGACAATCATAACTCCTATAAAGTCTTATGTTAATTCCTTCTTATTTGACTTCTAACAGGAGGAAAAGTATGTTCCACTTCTGTGGATCAGTCTCCTTGCCAGTATGACTTTTTGCAATGGAAGCAAGTTACAACGACTAAAGATCCATCTTGTTAATTTGGAGTGGACATTAGTGTCCTAAAACTTCTCTGGTATCCACAAGGTAGATTTCTTTTCACTTCCATTTGACTATGTTCAATGCACATTTTATGCCAGCCATTTAGGTTTTTTTCTGTAATCAGTGGAGAATAAAATTATTCCAAAGAATAATTCATTCATCTGGCTTAGATCCTGCATGGGGAAAGAATGAATTGTACTCTAGAGATTTGTAGCCCTGCATTTCTGTAGAGGGAGTGCTGACAAATTGCTTAGACAGTTTAAAGTTAAGTGAGATGAATCCTGCCCATCACTCCTGACACATACCCTCAAAAGATAAATTTCAGCTCCCTGAAATCAGTAGGATTCAAGCCATCTAAATAATTTTTAGAATTTTTATCATTCATCTGAAAATCTACTAGCTCTTCATTTATACGAACAATCACACTTTTTTATCTCACAAAACACTGGGAATTTAAATGCAATAAACACAGTAAAGCAGACAGTAATCATTACAATTGAGGTCAGATACCTTGTGTATATTCTTAACCAGTCGTATTTGGAAGACATTTAAAAATCCCGATATCTTTAGGTAGTTAGTGAATAACAGAAGTTGGTTTTTCTTGGTGTCTTCATAAATAAAACCTGTATATATTTAAAATATTTGATCCCCTTCAGGTCTGAGCAACAGTTCTTTTCATCTGTGGTAAGGAGGATGTGTTAATACAGCCTTTGAGCCCTTGTGATTATCCTCTAATGATGACTCTTCCTATGACTCATGAGTGAAGGCATTTGTGTATAGATGATAGATATATATTAAACATTTACTTCTAGACAGTGTGCTACTTCTCATTATTAAATCAATGCTGGAAAATTGACTTATGAGTGCACTGGCAGAAATAATTTCCACCTATAAAAAGATGTCACTTAGGAGGAAAAGTTCCTATTAAATCAAAATTTCCTCTGTTGTCCCAGTTACTTTTGCTGAGAAGTGAAAGTCAGTGTCATCTTCATCCAAGGGAAATTGGGTTTTTGACTGTAATACAGAAAAGAATACGTAAACCATGCACGGTAGTCAGGAAAACTTGTTTCTCGGGAACAGTGTCACTTTCCAGTCAATGTTGGCTTGCTGAGTTTGCATCCATTCTCTTCTTTCCCTGCCATCATTTACTCCTCCATTAATTACCATGTTCAGTGGAATCCTAGAACATTTTTTTTAAGAGACACATAAAATTTCTACAGGGTGGCCAAGCACCGGAATAAAAGTAGATAAGAAACTCCAGCCTGGGTCCTCTATATAACAGCTGGATTGCCTGACATGAAGGTTATCAGCTATTCCCTTTCTTCCTTCTCATAAGGAAAGCTCTGATTTTTTCCTATGGCATGAGAAGAAAAATAACTGAAATCTTGTAAAATTTTTTGGGATGGAAAAAATGTTGTGGCTAGTTTTAACACTGATTAATTCTACGCATTAAATATTAAGTGGTTTATTTTTCATTCAATAACCTTCACACCATGATCACAAACTTATCCTTATATCATCCTTGGAAAAAAAATCCAGTACTTTCTGTAGCCATTTTTGAAATGTTATTTTCATGCGTTGGATCAAGATTATTGTTCATTAGGGAAGAGAAATGGTAATTTGAAATCTGTCTGCTCCAGAGCAACAGTGTCTCTAGGAGACACCTACAGAGCCCTTCAAACCTTATTCCATAACATGTGCAGGTTTTGTTCTGAATGTAGATATGAATGTACCCTGGGTATTATTTACTGAATGAAGCTCTACACTCATTATATGTCATTTGAACTGCATTTATTTAAAAGAGGACCAGTAAATTTCCTACACAAAAGAATGCACCTCCATATTTCAAGCTTTCATAAATTTAACTTTAGTTATAAAGTAGAAAATAGAGTTCCTATTTGAAATAAATGGACTATTGTTAGTTTTAAAAAAATATCCTTTCATACTGTTCTTTATCTTGGTTGATTTCTTTTTTTAAGTTCTGTACATCCTCTTCGTAATCCTACTGGAATTCCACTGCTACTGCATTTATAGCCATAGCACATTTGCAGAATTCCAAAAGGTCTATTTTCTTCCATTTAATGTAGCAAAAAGAAATCTTGCCTGAATATAAAACATATCTGTTTTGATTATGCAAACTGTTGTGTGTAATTTTGCATCTTCTTTTTATATCATGTCCATTGAATCCATTTTAAAGGGAAATCATTTTCTAGACTAAAATGTTATCCTAAGAGCAGCTCCACTTTTGCTGACATGATTATGATTAGGAAATGTAGATCACTGCATATGAATACATTTGAAAAGAATTTTTCATATCCAAACTCTACAAGAGAACAAAATAGACCACAAATAAATAATCAAGCAGCTTTTATAAGTTTAAAAATAAGTCATGTATTTCAAAACTTAAAAAAAAGTAACCAGTTTGATCTGAACAAAAACATATCTAATTTATAGCAGAGAATCTAGCAACATCATTTTTTAATTGGGTAGTAGAAGTGTTGAGGTGACAGGGCTGAGAACAGGTAAATCATCTAGGAATAGAAATGCTCTAAGACAGAAAGCCAGCTGGTGTAGTGCTTCCTTTGTGTCAGTGATCCATGTTGCATTCTGTAATAGGAACTGTTCAGACAGTCTGTTGCACAGCTGTTCTTCCTTAGAAACAAACAGCCAGGTCTGTTAGTGGTATCACTCTGCAGGTATTGTAATGACAGTAGGGTTTTTTGGTTTGGGTTATTTTATTTTATTTGAAATTGGTTTTCATCTTTTTCAGCAGTAGCTTTACAAGGACATAGATTAAAATTTATGTAACCATTCATGCTGGATTAAGTACTTACAATATGTCTGTAGAAGGAAAGTGTTGAACATGTCTAGTTTTTTATTTTTATATGTTGCTATGATATGGGTATATAGGAGGATTATTTTGATGGTAACTATTATCTAATATTAGAAATAATGCTAAAGAACCTGCACTTTGATGACTTTATCTGGACTTTCATTTTCACAGCCCAGATTTGGTTTCTTCTCCATCACTTAGTGCTGCAGTGGTGCAAAGAGGTAGAGAAATCCCAATACATGTTTTAAAGTTTTTCAAACTTACCAAGCATATCCAGAAGAAGATGCTCCTAGAACTCTGTTCTCTGACTCTTCCTATGCCGAAGACTGATCTGGATCATGGACTGCCAGTTATTGACGCAGGTTTAGTCCAGCAGTCCAAATATTTTTAAGAAAATTGGCAATGCTTTACACTCTAAACACTGTGAAGTTATTTTCCTCCAAAGCATAGAATCAAATCATAAAGAATCATAAATATTTTTAAAGTCACAAATGAACTGTGTCACACCACTAATTAGCTGATTATTTTAAAAACAAACACAAAATTAATTATGCCTGCTAGTGAGAGGGGTTTTTTTCCCCCTGTGTAGTCCTTATGGAAGGAATCTGGAGAAACAAATTGTGATGATATTCAATAATGGTAGTCTGGGACTAGGTTGACACAGTCATAGCTGTGTGTAAAATAAAGCTTAAAGTCATACTGACAAGGTAGTCAATACTGGGGATGAAATAGGAATGTGTTGAGTTGAAATACAAGGTGATACTGGACTTGAAATTCTCTGGTGAAAGAAATGACTGACATTATCAGGACTGAAAGAAGTTATGGAGTAGGAGACATAAGAGATTCTATTACCAGCAGTGACTATCAGTGTTAATCCACAACTAGGCAAAGTTGCTGTTTGCTGTAATGATTTTTTCCTTGGCTTCCACACCACTAATGCAGACAGGATCTGCCATCCTTTTGCCTAATCACTTTCAGACAAAAAAAAGTGGTCGTGTGGTCTCTGTGCTAGACTTGTGCCAGAGGCAGCACTAAGTGGATGCCACTGCTCCTTTTATTTAGTGCTCAGTAAGGCAGGAAATAGAGCTGCCACAATCTCATCCAGTTAAATTGCAGGTGTTAGAACAAATGAGAATAGTTGCTCCTACAAGCTGACACAGGAGTGTCTGTCCTTATCCCTTCTGCTCCAGGGGTAACTGGTTGAATATTCTTTCTCTGAGCACTAGAACTTGTACCACCATACAGACTCATGTTTGGATCAAAATTTTGAAACCCAGTACTATGCAGACAGGAAACACTGTCTTAGGAGAAATGACAGAAGCTTATTTGCAATTTAACTGCAAAACCTTCAGTCTCCAACTCCTGGTGATATATAAGCATGTTGCTGCTTTCACTAAGCTACACTATGTATATGTCCAAAGTAACTCAGCATCTAGACTTAGGAACCCCAGGGAATTCATGGTCAAAAAATTCAAAAATGGGATTTAGCAGGACTCTCAGTTACCATTATAGCAAGTGTCTCTGCAAACATTGTAATTGAAACTAGATTGGTGTTTGTGAAAAAGTTGGAGGCTTTGAAGAATCAGTTCTATGATCAAAATAGACAGCTGTTAGGTACGCCAACATAAAAAGAAGCCTCTTATTCTATTGCATTTATTATGATAAAATTTTTGGCAGAAACAGGACAGCAAGGATACAATCAATATCTCACATGGTGACAGTGCTAAATTGTCATTAGCCAGATAGGAGAAATCATTACTGTTGCTTTCGGAAGTGAGAAATTAGGGATTTAATCCAAAACCAGCTTGAGTCTGAAAAACACTATTGCAATAAACACATAGAAAGGAACTTAAGGTAGAAAGTCCCAGAGTGAAATTGAACATTTTGCAGATTCAGTCAAAACAATCTATAACATCAGGGAAGTTTTGAAGAGTCATGATGGAAGAGAAGAAGAGAAGGTGGTTATTTCTTTTTGTTTTATGAATTGTTGTTTTAAGAATAAAGTGTTGATAGATGGGTAGAATTAATTATTTTTCTTTCCCAAGTTGCCTGCAGAGGTACCATTGTTTTAAATCAACAAGCTGATTGTCAAGCTAGTCAAAGGAGATAACTAAAATGTGCACCTGTGATGGGATGTTGATATGTGAGGAGAATGTTCATCTCAAGAGGCTTCTGATAGTTTAGAATGCTTCATTTTAGCCATTAAATGCCAGTGAATTTAGTAAAAGTTGAGAGGGGAATGTATGAAGCATTATCTTTCCTCCAGCCCTGAGTACAAAACTTGAAATTCTGTAAAAGGAACAAGGCTGTGTTCCCAGTGGGTTTGCTAATTTAGTCTCCTATGGAATACACTCTAAATTCAGTTTCTATGGCTTTTACATTGTTTAAATAAATAATAGTGACCCCATATATGATAAGTAAAAACTGTATTCTTTTCTTCTCTATTTTTTACCCTTTCATACATGTTTTGTACAGTTATGAAAACCTGACCTAGAATAACACAGGAATGATATGAACTGTTTCTATCAGCCACAAGGTCATAGCAATGAATAATAAAATATATTTGGAACTAAAACTTCTGTGTTTATTAAGTTAACTTCATGGTTGACTAGAGGTAGATAAAGACTATTACTTTTCTCTCTCAATACTCTGGGAATTTTCTTATCATATTTATCAAGAATTAAATGATTCTGAGGGTAATTTTGATAGATGCTGTCATTTTTCATTTATTGTGTATTTGATTTATCACATGTAATGCCAAATAGAAAGTAAAAAATCTATAAAAAATATAATCATCTAATAGGTGATTTAATTAGTGCATGTATGTAGAAAATGTAATCTGTGGTAATTATCTATAATTATGTTTTCCTTGCAATTTAAAATAACTTGTCTTTTTCAGTAGGGAACAACCTTCTTTTTCACTTTTCACCACCTTGATTGCTTTTTTGTCTAGAAAGAATGTACCACTTGAACTAGAAGAAACATCAAGGAGTTTGTAACTGGTTACAGTTATTCAGGGACAGAAATACTTTATGTGGAGATCGAATGGGTTGTTTAATCAATGGCTGTCAAATAAAACAACAGATTCTCTCTTCTTATTAAAGAGAGTCTTCCCAACACTGAGATCTATTGCATCATTCAGCAGTCTGCAGTAGGAGAGTGGCAGAATCTCTTGTGTTTCATTTGTGACATGAATCAGGTGCTCCTGTTCATCAGAGATGGAAGAGGAAAGGGAATGAAGGCATAGGAGAAGAATTAATTTGGAGTAGTACTGGGGAGACTTGCTTACAAGGCATTTAAGAGGACAATTTGCAGAGCTGGTAGGGCATGAAGGTAGAGAAATCTATGAGTAGAATCTACAGCAGGGAAGTAGCACTACACAGAAACCTTGAATATATCTGAGCATAATAACACACTAGCACAGATAGCAAAGGATTTATTAAAACTCTGATAGAAATATGTGAGAAATTATCAAAATATTAAGAGGCCTGTCCAGCAACAGCCATAAAATGCCTGCAGAAACACTTAGAAGTATGTACCCCAAATCCTGCATTTACAGGTATGTGGATCATAGAACCTGCAGGTTTTAAATGGTGTTACTCAAACCAAGGCCTCCTTGCTTTCCAACACTTTTCACAGCACAAAAGTGATACTGAGACTCCTAAAAAATCTTTTTCTGAAGAATTTACAACTTTTTTAAAGAGGAGACCTAAAGGGAAGGGGTTAGGTGGGTGAAATGTCCTTAGAATAGGCCTTTGCAATAACTAGTTCTTAGGCAACAGGGGTAGGTGACTGCTATCACATACGAGCAAATGCAGCTTGAAATGTTACTTGGTTGTTTATATTGATTGGGATGTCACTTTTCCAATATTAAGAAGCAGAATATTTTATCTGATGCTAATTTATGATTAGTTAATATTTTATGCAGACAACAGATCTTATCTGTATTATTGCCAAAAAAGTGTTATATTCTAACAGTTGGCTTTTGAGGAAAATAGGAACCTGATTTTGGAAGATGTAGGACAGATTAAAAAAATTTGGAATCACGAAAGATTGTAAAAGCTGCAGAGAGATGTTTCAATTTGACATCCAAAACTCTGCATAGGTGATTGAGAGCCACTGAACCTATAAAGATGTCTTCAATCATTGTAGAAAAGACTGGTGCTCGAAATTCACACTGGAAGCATTTAAGATTTATTTTAAATTGTTAATTCCTATTTTTCATGTTATTTTGTCATGACATCCTGAGATTTTCAGGACATTAATTCAGTAAGTGTAGTGGGTTGACCCTGGCTAAATGTCAGGCATCCACCAAAGCCACTCTATCATTCATCTTTTCAACTGGATGGGGAAGAAAAATATAACAAAGGTTCATAGTTTGAGATATGTGAGGGAGAGAGATTATTCACCAAATACCATCATGGACAAAACAGTCTCAGCTTAGGGATCTCAACTGAATTTTATTACTGACAAAATCAGAGCAGGACAATGAGAAGTAAAATAAATCTAAGAATATACCTCTGCCTCACCCCTCTGTTCTTCTCAAGCTCTTCCTCCTCCACCACTAGTGCAGGGAGATGGGGAGTGGGGATTATGGTCAGTTCATCACTCATTGTTCCTCCTGCTGCTCTGGAAGAGGAGTCCTTCCCCTGCTCCAGTGGGGTTCCTCCCATAGGTGAGAGTCCTCCAGAAGCTTCTTCAACGTGAGTGCATCCCATGGGCAGCAGTTCTCCACAGATTGCTGCAATGTGGGTCACTCTTCCATGGGGTGCAAGTCCTTCAGGCACAGTCTGCTCCAGCATGGGTTTCCCCTGGGTTTGCAACCTTCTCTTGGGCATCCATCTGCTCCAGTTTGGGTCTCCTCCATGGGCTCCAGGCAGGAGGTCCCATCCCTGTGGTCCTCCATGGGCTGCAGAGGAATCTCAGCTCCAGCACTTCCTGCCCCTTCTCCACATTGGTGTCTGCAGAGCTGTTCCTCTCACATGTTCTCACCTCATTCTTCTCTGGCCACAGAGGTGCTACCACTGTTCCTGATTGACTCAGCCTTGGTGAGCAGTAAGTCTGTCCTGGAGCCACCTGGCATTGGCTCTGCTGGACATGGAGGAAGCTTCTGGCAGCTCCTCACAGAAGCCACCCTTGTAGCTTGCTCTGCTACCAAAACCTGGCCATGCAAACCCAACACAGTAAGGTTTATAAATACTATTTATTTCTAGCCTGAATTTACTCAGGGCTAATTTATATCTGATTGCTATTTTGCCAACATCAGTTAAATAGTTCATCCTTTCCCCTCATACCTGGCTGAAGAATTTACAGATAAAGTTACTTTCTTTTTAACTTTTACTTTGCTTTTTTAGACAAACCAGCAAGGTCTTTCAATGCTCTTTAGAACCTAGTCCCTCCTCCTAGTGTCTCCTTGCTCCTTTTCACTTCAAATTTACCTTTTCTGAATATTTGTGTCCAGAATTATAAATGTGTTTCAGATGAGATTTTATATATATGTATATGTTTATTTATACTAATTGCATTGCCCAAATTAGTGGAAATTAAGTCAGACTCATGTATTGAATTGAGAGGCAGAGATTATGAAATTCAAATATCAAGCCAAAATCGATTCTTCTCTTCATATATTCTAGGCATTATATATAAGAACCAGAATCACACCAAAGAAAACATTAATTTACAGTGTTATCCCTGTTCTCTGAATTTCTCCCTAGCTACTTAGAGGTGCTTTTTTTTCTTGCTTTTAGGCTATGAATATCCATGAGTATTTAATATTTTTGTTTCTAAAATATCAGTTCAGTTCCCTGTAAATTTTCAATATTGTGCAGCTCATGTAATTTCATATAACAATAAATCATGCACCTTTATCATACCACTTATTCCTACTCATTGAATATATAACTGTCAAGAAACAGCTATGCCATCATATTTCAGCTTCAGTAAAAAAAAATTATTTTATTGTGGCTTTCACTCATTTCCAGATGTCCTCTCTTCCTTGAAAGAGACAAGTCTGGGCGATGCCAGATTAAGATGAAATATCATCATCGCAACATATTAATTTTTCTTCAAAGATCTTAAAATAGCTGTCTTATGCTTTTGCTGGAACATTTTTCATCTTGCTTCAAGGGGAAAAACATGGATAAGAAAATCAACATCATAACTTCAAATTGAGTGGTATATCCTCAAAAATGTGGGCTGCAAATTTAACTGCAGTGGCACAAACACTGTGCAGAAATAAACAAATACATCCTGTTACACTGGAGAAACATGTCCTTTTGGAGTCTGCACCCTTTACACAGAAGTAACAAGACAAATGTAAATAAGTAAATTTTTTAGGCTTATTTATGAGATATATGCAAAAAAGATAAAAAGGCAAACTTCTCATGCACATTAGAACACTATATAGTCTTTTCTGAATCTGATGTATAATTTTTAAATTCTTAGAGATATATCAGCACAAATTTTGCTTGGAAAAGCAGCTTATAACAAACACTCAGCTCATAATCACTGAAGTTATTTTCACCAGTCTAGTATCTGACAGCATCTACTTGTCTTAGTTCAAATGAGAGAACGGTGTTAGACTAATAACACATATGGTATGAAGTTTTACAAGGTAAATGTGGAGACATTTTTAAACAATCTAAAATGCAAATAGAATATCAGTGCTACGTTGTACAGGCAGCTTTCAGGACATATGAATGTATCTGTAATTATATTTTGTTCTTGTGAAATACTTTGTTATAAAAAAGGCACTTCAGAGTGGGATTACAGTGTAATATAAGCAAAAAAGAAGGAATTGAAAAGTGTTTGTATTTTCTGGTGCTTTCATTATCAGTCAAGATAACAGTGAGTTAGTGAAACACTACCAAGAGAACAATCAAGTGTCAGAAAGCAAACAAAAAACCCATGTAAAGTCACATTGGCAGAGAAAGACTAAGTTCTGTCACTCTAAGCTTTTTATTTCAATGCTGAAGAATGGAAAGAGCTAATTTGGATTTTTATTCATGATTTTTCTGTCACATGCAGAACATATAATAATTACAGTTGTTATATATATATAAGTCTCTAGATTCATTTCAGCAATTCCGAGTTCTGTCCATATCTCTCCCTGAAGGATCACTCATTTTATTAGCATAACCAACCTCAGACTTAAACTAAACACGGTTTGGATTATTCTAATTAACTGTGTTAGTGAGGAGACTTTTTCATTATTAGCATACTGTAACTTGACACTATGATGTATTTCTGAAGACATTCAAGATGTAAATGTGCTTCTTGATATCTCACTGCAGACCAGAAAGCTCATGTTCTTGTGGCAAGTTTTGTCCCTCCAGGCCTCACTGGGGTCTTCACCTGGCCTGTGCAGTTGAAAAAAGAGGGCTGAGAAATTAATGTGGCCCAACCTCTCAGTTTAAGCATTTGCCATTTTCATGTGTGTAGCGTAATTCGCAATTAAATTTTGTGGTCAAGTGCAAATACACACATTTACTCATGACAGCCAAAGCAGACAATATGATTGAAAATGTTTACAGAAGACAGAAATGCTGTAATGGAAGGAAGAAAGCATATGTCATTTGCTTACACTAAGGATATATGAGGGACATTGCTCTCTTTCACTTACCCAGCTGATTTTATGTTCTTCCTGAAAATGTGGCATTCAGGGCTATCGAGAGAGAAACTTCTGTGTGAGAAAGCTGCTGTCTGAGATTTCCAACAGAGAATGCTTTCAGGAGCACTCCCAAGGAGCCACCTTCAGAGGTATATTCATGTTCTTGGGCTCAATTTCCGTGAGACATGATATTTAACTGCTCACAGTCACTAAAAGTGGCAGAAAGAGGGAGAGAAGTATGAGAGGACAGGAAAATACTGCTTTTTTTCTTTTGGCAGCAGTAATCTGTTATGTCAAGATAACTGCCTTTGAGATGGAAATCTAATTCCTCAGCACCCTGAGATAGCCACATTTGGGAAAAGTATACTTGCTCATATAGTTCATCTGCTTTTCGAAGTACTATTATGATTCCAAAAAGTTTTATTTTTTTTCTAGAATACCACAGCTGAAAAAAAACCCGAATAATCCAGTATTATGTCATATGTAATAATAAAAACAAAGATGACAAAGAAAATTATTATCAAGTTGTGGGTGCAGGAGATTTTACATGTCCTGAAATTTTACGTTAAACTTAGGCATGCAATACTTAATTGGTATCAAATATCTTTTTCCTTGATGGTCTAAAATTTTATCATGCAGACACAAGGATTCATTCGCCTCGAGAGTTTGCTAGACTCAACCCAGATGTTGCATTATGGAGGCAAGGATGGGTGTAATTCTGAAATTACTGAGCCATGTATGTAAACGACTGGAATCTGTTATGTTAAGATGAGGTCCATTCTGTGCTTCAGTGAAGAACCTCCCTTGCTGTCACTGAGTTTACCTTTTTGTCATGACTGTCCAGTGCCTCTTGCCTTTCCCTTTCTATAAATAATGTCCACCCACCCACCCACCCACATGCCTGGCCAGGAGATACATATTCCATCCACTGTTCTGAGCTGCAGGGTTGGTTGAAAGCCCAGCCAGGATGCATACCCTGCTATTTCTAACAGTACACGTTGCTGTTAAATAGCTGGCATGCTAGAAAAGATGCTCTGCAGGCTGCATGAAGTCCTTGAGCCGTATGCTATGCAGGTCTGTTCTCCAGCTCGATTTTGTTTATTTCTCTGTGCGTCAGCGGCAGGATATAGAACTGTGATCTCTTTTCTTATTTAAATATATTAATGTATTTCAAAAGCAGAGGGCTTTTAAAAATCATTATTTCATTGGTATGTTATCACTTATTTTTAATATGAATTTTTATATATGGTAGTTAGTCAACTCAGAGTAAACAACAGATGTATACACCTATATTATGGTTTAACACTGACATTACAATTAAACAATAATAAGAAAACATGTCAGAAACTTTAATGATTAATAAATGTGACAAGAAGAAGAAACACTCAAAGTTCAGTTCTGCTTTCAAAAAAATGACTGAAAAAGGCACATACTTCTTTTCAGGACATTCTAAAATGCCAGAATTCCCAATCAGACAAGTCTATATTTGCTGCTATATATGAAAACAAATTTAGCACAGATTTGATTTTTATTGCTATTTTCCTCCAAATCATGGAATCAAAACATGATTTCCCCTACTTCTGAGATGACCAAGGAATAAGAAAAGGTTATTCCAACAATGTAGCATCTCCAGCTGCAATAAAAGTGCATAAATTTAGTTATGAATAAAAGGAAACATTTGTTAACACTTGAAACCAGATTTTCTTTGCACTCTGGAAGTTTTACACTTCACTATTGCTCAAACCATTTACAGGATTACCTGTGAGGTATCAAACATGACTTGCTACCTCTGTTAAGGAAATTGAGTCAGTTCAACCCTCATCAGTAAAAATCAGTGACTCCAGTAAGGAGAAAGTAGCAGTAACTTAGGAAACAAGTGGGAGGATAGGGTTGGTGTGGGTGACTAAAGCACCTTTGAAGAAACTGATGCAGGGCCAGATGACAGCTCTGACCCTCTTAGGATATTAAGGCACATTAACATATTAATAAAATTGATTTCAAACATAGGCATATTACATAGCATAAGTTTGATAGGAGATAATCAAGGCCTTCATCCATCAGGATGGAACTAATTTTTTATAGCTGGTTGGAGATGATGGAAAACATTCCATAAATTATTGTGTGGTAGCTTACTGTCAACAAGATAGTCATGAGCACTTATGACCTGAATTGTTTAATTGTGTGTATCAATCAACTAAGTGGCATGATTTAATACTTTCCAACATGCTCTCTTTTTGTTCTCTGTAATTTCTAACAGAACTGTGATTTTTAATCTGTCTATCTGGGCAGGGGTAACTCAGCGAAGGAGTAACTTTTTATAATTGCACAGTATAGAGATAACACTGAATCAGTATTTTGAAAAGTTCTCTCTATATATCTATATATACATATACACAGCACTAGATTTATTAATTGAGAAAGATCATTGCAAAGTATTTCAGGACTGTAGAGTCATAAAAACCCCAAGTCCTGTTGATCAACTTGATGAATTTCTTTATTCATTATAAGCAAGAAAAAAAATTTACTTTTCACTTTGCGACCAGCAAACCACAACAGAGTAAGAATAACTGGCCTTAAGAAGGAGATAGCAAGAAACCTCAGCTACAGAGAGATGAAAAACACCTTATCAACAATGTAAGGTGTTACAAACTATTTTCCTGTCATCTACTCCATATTTGTATTCTTTCTGAGTGGTACAATGCAGCATAAAAGTGTGTTGCAGGCAATTCTTGCAGAGTATGAGAAACATAGGTTCAGAGGGTAACTCGTTCATCTGCACACACCCTTAATGCCTCTCAAGTTGTCCAAGTGAGGGATGCTTACAGATAAGACAAAGCGATTATGTAAAAGCAAGTCCTATCACATCCACAGCTGACTGCAGAAAACTTGCAGCCTGGAGCAAGGATCAGCATCCATTTAGAATGAAACTGCACCACACAGATACATATTTTCAGTAACTGAATTCCATCTATGTTTCATGTTCTAAAACACTCTGTATTTTGTGAATTTTTAATGTAACTATGTTCCTCACTAATGGTTTTCCCCCATATGGCAGCTTCCACAGATTCCAGGTTCCTAAAGCACAAGAAAGGTTTTAGAATTATATCCTGCATCATGTATTGATACATTAATACTATTTATTTGAAGAATGAGGAAACATGCTATTATAAAATGCAATTTCAAATCTTGCTTAAGCCTGTCAAGAAGAAAAAATAATTCCCACTTGTGTGTGTAAGAACCACACCAGTCTCACTACTTTTTTGTTTTCATTTTTGGCATGTGCATTTATGTGCTTCCAATTTCTGTTTAAAATACACTCACAGAATAAAGGATCACCCTTTTGTTCTGACAGTACACATTTGTGCAGTATGGTAATTAGCCTCTAAGGCACTTCAGTTTCGTGTCTTTACTCTTGTGGTTACTTATCAACCCCCTGCTTCAGTCTGGTAATTTTTCTGATGGAACAATGAAGTGTCATTCTGCCTTTAACACTGGATACCACAGCACCACTGGTGAATGGATATGATAGTTCTACTAGTGAGTAAATAGCCACTGTCAGAAAGTTATCTCGCTCTGCACAGCTCTTACTCCTTATCTGGAGGATCTGCAAGAAATACTTTAGAAAGTGAAAAATCAATGGTCATTTCTTGGCTCAATATTGTTTACCTTAGTCATCAACGCCTTGGTTAAAGGTGCAGACCCCTGCTCAGCAAGTTCACTGGTGGCACCAATCTGGGAGGAGTGGCCAATACCCCCTAATGCTGTGCAGGCCTTCAGAAGAACCTCAGCAGGCTGGAGAGATGGGCAGAGAGGAACCCTCTGAAATGCAGCAAAGACAATGCAGGGTCCTGCACCTGGGGAGGAACAACCCCAGGCACCAGCACAGGCTGGGGGCTGAGCTGCTACAGAGCAGCTCTGAGGAGAGGGACCTGGGGGCCCTGGTGCATAACAAAATGTCCATGAGCCAACAGTGTGCCCTGGTGGGGCAAGAAGGCCAGTGGTACCCTGGGGTGCATTGGGCAGAGCATCAGCAGCTGGTGAAAAGAGGTGGTTCAGCCCCTCTATTCATTCTGGAGTGCTGTGTCCAGCTCTGGGCTCATCAGTATGAGACAAAGAGCTCCTGGAGTGGAGGCTATAAAGATAATTGAAATATTGCAGAATCTCTCTTATGAGAATAGGCTGAGGCAGCTGGGCCTGCTAGGCCTCAAGAAGAGAAAACTGAGAGGGGACCTTATAAATATCTGTCAGTATCTGAAGGGAAGGTGTCAGGAGAATGGAAACAGGCTCTTCTTGGTGGTGCCAAGCAACAGGACAAGAGGCAACAGGTAGAAACCGATGCGCAGGAAGTTCCACATGAATGTGAGGAGGAACTTCTTTACTGTGCAAGTGGCTGAACACTTGAAGAGATTTCCCAGAGAGGACATGGAGTCTCCCACAGTGGAGATATTTGATATCCATCTGGATGCAATCCTGTGCCATGTGCTCCAGGATGTCCCTGCTTGAGCAGGGAGGTTGGACCAGATGACCCACTGTGTCCCTTCCAACCCATTCTCTGATTCTATCATTTTGTGAAATCAAATGAACACTGTCAAAAGAGGGATGATTTCATGAAGTCATCATTGTTCAGTTTTAATCTGTTGTTATAAAATTTTCCACTGAAAAGATTTCAATTCACCTTCCCCTGAGTACTTGAAAACTGCGTCGCAAACTTACTGGATTTGAGCTGCAAGTGGCTAAAGCATTTAGGAGAATTGTATTTTATAAGTTTAAGTTGATTTAAAATTGTGAAAGGAGTTTCTGAGATGATAAAGAATCTTTAAACACTTTTTGCTGAATGTTAACAAAGGCCATAGAAAGTTAGAATCTTTTCTGAAAAGTTATTTTTAAGTAAACATGGACAGCAGATTTCAAACTGAGATTGTAGAATTTGTTGTACTATACTCTAAGCATTTCTATATGTCTAAAAATTTCTATTTTCATGTGACTCTATATATAAAGACATATATGTAGCTAATTTACATACATCTATGAAGGTAATCCCAAGAAATCTATGAGTTTTGCATTGCAGTGTACATTATTAGAAAAGCTAATTACAAACTAAAACTTTATTTGAAACCAGGGAAACTACCAACTTAAATGAAGTTAAAGTAATAAGTGATGGCAGTAATTTATATATATATAATATATACATATGTGATATTTATGAAATATGGACTTCTACTACTAAATGAACAGTAGATACTTCATAATTTTTTTCCAAAGTGGGTGGTAAGGGTGTGATGGCATTGGTAAAGACGATTGTCCCATTTAAGAATGTTTTTCCAGAAATAATGTTGCTGTGGTTGTCAGACCCGCTCGTTGAGGTACAGATAGGACACAATTCAGTTTGTCTGCCTTCAGCAGCCTAGGAGATGGCTGCCTATTCCAACCTAAGGGGTGACTATTCTCTGTGATGAACGTCTTCAGAAGGCAGCTGACACCTTGTTTCTCAGATAGATGGGGAATTATCCTTTTGGAGGTGGTTCTTCCACTGACTACAGGAAAAGCTTAGAAGATCTATGCAAACAAGACACTCAGTTTTCATACATAAAATTATATTAAATAAATATCATCCTCTGACATATGTTTCCAAAAATAACAAAATTGTCATAAGCAATAGTTTATTAGTAGCACCATTTAAAGCAGTAGGGTGATCCAGGTGTTTTAAGTGCAGAGGTGTCTAAATATTTTGCTGGACCTTAATTTAAATCTGCATGTTGTGAACATCTTTTCTCTTTCAGTTGCAGAAGTTCACCAGCTCAAGGCTGCTTTCAGTAGCTGCCATCCTTAGCTTTCCTGGCTGAGCTGCTGTTGATATTGCTTTCTAGGCTATTAAAATCAAAATGAGCCAGCATAAACCATTGAAATAATAGATCATTTCTGCCTGCCTGCTTTGCTAACCAAGTCACTTTGAAATAAATTAGGGAGTGATCACACAAGTAATTTAACCAGTGGATCTGGCAAAGCAGTGTTCTCTGGCAAGAGGATGGCAACAAACAGTTGGGGGTTGGCTGGGGCTGGTAATCTCTTCAGCTGGTGCTGTGGGAGCAGTAATGCAGAAACAATTACACAAAGCTCCCAACTGTATCTTCTTTTGAGGGCCATCATTTGTTTTCATCCAATAGTCTTCAGTCCCCTCATTTACCACCAGAAATAATGCTATGGTTTCCTGTTACTCTTGTAAATACAGGCAAAAGAAAGAGCTTCATATTCTAAGTAAATAAATCTCACAGGACATGACCCATTTAGACCCACTTGTATTAAGAGTATGCAACTCTAAATCATAAGGAAACAAGTTTGAAGTTTACAGATTGAACTTTTACTGATTTTTTTATAGAAAAAGAATGCCTTAGAAATTCAAAATAGTGAGATACTGTAGGAAAACTCCTGGAGTTGACATAAACTCAGAAAAGAAAATAAAAACAAAAAGAGAAACTGCTTTAACACTGGTGGGATTTTTTTTTGGCAAAGTCATCTTGGAAGTTGATTTAAAAAATAGTATCTTTATTCTTAATTCTTGAGATACTAAATGTTTAAATACTGTCATTATTCATTAGATAGTGTGTTAATAAGCCAGTTGCTGAGAAGCTTGTTCAAAAAAGAAAATCTCTGTAGTTCCTATGTTGGTAAAGTAGCTATTTGATATTACTCTTATTCTTAAGGGAATCTAATTCTTAGACACAAGACAGATATTCTACTGTTCAGCTCTCTTCTGCCCTTCCAAGTGTCATCCTATCTTGCTGCTTTATGATCTACATGAATTTGGTCTTTATGTAACCTGATAATCTATAAAGTTTGTGGCTTAAACAATTTTTCTTTAAAACATGTTTGCTCAGATTTTAAAGTTCATAAGATGTCATCTATCAGTTAAGTTTTGCATGTGTAATATTTTGTATTTTAGATAATTCACATTGTTTTATATAATTGCTTCATTGAATTTTTAAATAGCATTTCAATATGTGGTCAAGAGTTATACTTTTTAATGAATAAATATATTTACCAATATACAACATTTATTAATTATTACTGCATTAGACATTTTTACAGAATGATTGAAATTTTCAGATATCAAGTATAAATTATTTGGAAAATCTCTAAAAGGGGTTCTACTTCACACAGCTGTGAAACTACTTTGGGAGGCTAAATCACTTCCACACTTGTGAGGTCCTTATTTTTTCTATCATATATTAAAATTACCCTCATAATTTTATCTAATCACACAGAAAATGTGAGCCATCAGTTTGTTCAAACTAATAGTGGTTATTTTTGGCTAAATGATTTTAATTTGTTTTGTGAAGAGAGTTCATAAAACTTTTTACTATTCTTCTATGATATAAATTTTGCAGCATTTCTAATTAATGTGAGCAATCAGAATGCCACACTCTTTTCTCACTGTGGTGACTAGTCTTTGCTGGTAATTGAAGGGTAGCCTTAAACAAGGTGAGGTCATGAAGCTTATTTATCTGACACCATGAATTCTATGCCTGTGTAAGAGGGAAAAAGGATGTTTTTTTGCCCTCAGGGTATTAGTCATGGTCCATAGGTTCGTGGGAAAAATGTAGGAAGTCTCAAAAGTTTGTTCCTATTATTTCAAATTTTCTTAGACTCCATTTGAATCCCAAAGTGAATTTTCTATTATTCCTTTGAAGGGTGCATAGGAGGGTACCAACAGTCTTTGAGGAGCAACACCTGCAGTTGCATTCAAAGGCATGACTTTTCCAAGCAGTTTCTGAGCTGCCTGGTATTGTCCTAGGAAGGATAAAGGCCTAGGTTTTTTACCTGACTGGCAGAACATTCCACCACCAATAGAACTCCAAACATTGTTTTAGAAGTAATGAGTCCTGCTGGTTTCATCCTGCAAGACCTTGAAATCCCACAGGGCAATGTGGTTGGAAATAAAACAGAAGGCTGAGGCTTTTAATGAGTTTCCTATCCACAGATGCCATCAAGCTTTTATACTATTCATTTTATTTCTACAGCTTCAACAAAGGAACCCAGAGTTGTGGGCAATACTCTGACAAGTGCAGTTCACAAACTCGGCAGAAATCTAGACTTTAGACAATAAAAGATCATTGAAAGAAGTAAAAGAAAAAGCAAAATAATAAAAAAATAACTTAAATATGGGATACTTTACTTACAAAAAGTGAACATAGTGCAATTCAGACAAGCTAAACTGCTTGGAGTGTAGAATGAGGACATGACTGCAGGCTTCCATAATGTTTACAGAGGTTATGATGACAAAGAAAAGTGAACTGAATAGGGCCAATGAGAGGTCAGTGTACGTTTCAGGGATGTCCTTAAAGCCAAATAAATTGACAACTCTCTTCATTGTGTGTAGATCTGAACTATTTGAAGTCTTCCATACAGTCAGAGAAAATGAAGAATTTTAATGAAGTAGGATCTCTTTTATGAGAAAATGAGAAGTGTCTGTACCTATATACAAGAATGTAGAATATGTGTGTGTAGGTGTGGGAGACATTATATTTTATATTACTTTTTTCCTCATTTTACCTGAGGAAATAATCTTTTTCAGGCCCTTCATTACAGGAAGATCATGGCATGGAGCAAATGTGGAATAAAGTAATACAAGGTCCATCGACCTTCAGTCCTAATTGAATAATATCATGTTGATTGCCCTTGATTCATCCCTAGTAAAATATGGAAGATTTTGTGACTGTAAGATAAACAAACTCGACAAGTTGAAAAATGGGCCTTTCATCTTAACCTCTGAGCCCCTGTTCAGATACAAATGAAAATTCTTGTTGATGAGCACATAAATATTTTGTTCTCAGTAGTTTTTCCTGCAGTTGTCATGAACAAGTCTATGCTGAATGTTTTTGTGAGGATGGCCCAAACCAGTTCAAATGCCAGAAAATACTTTCATTGTGACATGGAAAGGGTTATCTTTCTAGGATTCCCAGTGCAATTTTGCAGTCTTTGGAATTTTTACTGAAAGACATAAATCCACTATAAACCAAATATCCATCAAGAAGAGTTTTTCTTTTTGACATGTGCATGTCAATGGTTTTTAGATGGTGAAACTATTGATGACATATAAAAAATTAGGCATTTCTGCAAACAGCAACAGCATGGACTCCTTGTATATGTGCATTGCACTGTTCTCTAAGTTTCAGGATTTGTCTTTGTTTTAGTTTTCATTGATGCAAGAAAAGATGCAGTTTTAGGTAAAAAATCTTTACCAACTGTGGAGAGCTATCAGAACAGATGATAAGTATCAGAATCTTTTCCTGTTCAGCATTAAATTCTGAAAATGGTATTTACTTCCTATCTAGATTTATGTCTGTAATTTCAGCTGTGGACTGCAAACATTGAGTCAGATATAGTCTATTGACTCAGTCATGGCCAAGGAGGTTGAAATGAAGAGATGAGTTTGAATGCCTCAAACTTCTGTGTACATTCATTCTAAGAATTTTCCAGGGCTCTCAGAAGCACTTAGACAATCAGGATTTACAGCTCCACATTTTCGCACTTCTCAATTCTGAACATCTCTCATTCTGTCTTCTGTTAGTATCTTACACTAATTAGCTGTACAATGTTTAAATTTTACTATTTATTATTGAAAGGAGACTGTCATTCCATCTTCACGTTCTCTTTGAAATGTCTCTCTTTTTTCTAATATCATGTGTTTAAATTTAAATAAATCATGTGTTATTCATGATGTTGTCATAAAGACAGCAATGGAAGAATTGGCTTTCGAAGAATATTTATTGTATATACGCTGCATAATCATATAGACATGCATAGACATATGTACTTATTCTATACTTTGCTATTACCAAACCTCATTTGTACAGAGCAAAATAATGCAGTATTGTAGTGTTTTGCCTTTTTTAACGAAAAACTTTCAGCTGATTATAAATGAAGCAGCAACTAACATATAATGCTGGAACGATGAACCAGATATCTGCTGATAATTCCCAATATTCATTAAGTATTACGGCTTTTAAAATAGAATTGAAATTACTTCAAAACCAATGGGCATATTAAATACATAGCTTGCAGCTATATATTCTTACCACTCTCCATAAATCCTTACTCCTATATTTCTGTTTGCAAAGCTTAATTCAAAACTTCTTGAAATCAATTGGCACTTTTAGAATGAAATTTTGGCATTTCTCAAATCTGAACATCTCTCTGTTAATATTTTACTAACAATGAGCAAATCATGCAAATCATTGATTGTAGCCTCTAGTTTTGTACAAAAGCCTAAAATTAAACTCCAGACTTATTGCTGAATTTACAGTAACTAATGTATCTGCTCAGCACTCCAGTTCCTTCAAGCAGGCTCTAGTTTGGTATGGGAACCTTGACCACAACATTTGGTTTTGACACTGGTATTTGGCACCTAGACCAATTTTCTAGAAATGCCCATACTGCCTACTATAATTTGACAATATCCTGAAAAAGTTACCTGCTATTTAGTAATGTGAATGGGGGGGAAATTACTATTAAAGCAACAATGGTCAAAGAATGTTCTGATTTAAGCTCATATGGCTGTTTGTGGTAAAAGACATAAAATTCCTTCTTTGTCTTTCAGTGAACTTCACACTGAAAAAAACCCCAAAATAAAATATTAAAGAAGGTAGAATGAATGGTTTTAGAAAATTATGTTGTAAATTATGTTTTTTATCTAGTTGAGTTCAAGTTTAAGTGCTAACTAGTATTTCAAACACTTACCATGAGATATCAAACAGCATGTGCTTTCTATTTATATTGGTTACCAATCTCAATATTCAGAGGAAGAGTGTATAAAGTTAACAAGCAATTATTTGGCAAATTAGTACTCAACAACCCTGAGTAAATAGGAAGTTTGAAACCTATCTGTTATACAGCTACTTTAATTTGCATAGCACACTGGTGTGTTTGCTTTGCAAATACTTTGCAATGAATCATCATTTGTACTATACAGTCCAAAGAAAAGCAATCAAAATTCACAGCAAGACAATGAAATTAATTATAACTGTTGAATTCTGTGGTGGTAATTCCTCCTCATGCAGGAAGATTAATTGCATTGCACTTTCCTTGCACTCCACTAAATGATCTGATGAATGTATAATCATTTACAGATTTTTCAAATGCTGAAAATTGATTACCTTTGATTAGCTCTGATCTGCACAAAGAGCTCTGACAGAGTATCAGTGAAACATTACAACATTACAGACAAAGTAACAAATGATTTAATTACCAGTGTGCTTATTAATGTTAGATTCCCTGCAGTGATCCTGGCAAATCAGGGACCTGTAATAGACCTGTGGGTTTCGCTGAATTCCATTAGGGTTTAAATAATATTTCTCACTATTTCTCAAATCCTTCTTTTCATGGCTTCTTAATAACTCTAATTAATTCTAATTTGCACAAAAATCCATTGCATCTCCATAAACTTTTAATTAGATGTAAAGTAAAATAAGTCACTGCTTTCAGAGACTGGGGAAAATGCAAACTGTGGCTTTATATGCTTCCAAATAAGTTTTGCATTAACAAAAGATATTTCTCTGCAAAGCTTTTTAATGAAAGTTTAGAACTAATTTTGAATTAGGCATGTGTTTCAGCTCTACACTTTCAGTAGCAAACATAATAATAGTTGCTTATAGATGAAGCGAGTGGAAAAAACAGGATGGTAAAATGTTTAGCTGACAAAATTGTAAACATAAATTTAATACTTTTTTTATGTATTGCCAATATATACATTCACTCATTTTGTTAATTGTGGTAGATAAAACACTCTGATTAAGCAGCTACACTGTACACTGAAAGACTATTTGAAAATTAAATAGCAAAGGAACACTAGCCCAGTTACAGACCACGATAAATGTTGTTGGCACAAACAAATCAGGCTTTTCTATGCTTATACTAGTGAACACTTAGATCAGTTCAGATTGGCAGCTTCCGTGGTTTTCTCTGGTTTTGTGTCATTATATATGACATTAAATTATTATGAAGCAATGACAATGAAAACCCAGATGATCAGAGAAGTCAAACAGAGCTAAAATTAAGCTCTGTTTCTGCAAGTGTTTCTTAGAGAAAAAAAAACAAATGTAGGTAATTAAAAGCTTATTTAGCACTGAAGTACTAATACATAGACAACTTAAAATAATATTTTTGTATTTCAGTTTTGTAGGAAAGGAGGGACTGTAATAGTGCAGGTGTTACTTTGTCATTCGTAATGCACAAGACGGAAAACTTAAAAAATAGAAATATTCAGCCCCCAGTGTGGATGATTACATTTATTACATTCACTGCTGTCAGCAACTGAAAAGCTATCCATCACACTGAAACAGCGACGAGAGTCATAAGTCTCTTTTTGTGGAGAAATATTGAAGTCAGATTGTTGATGTCAAAAGTCAAACTCTAGTTCAGCTATCTGTTTTATGAATCTGACTGAGACACATTGTGCCTGTGTTCAAACTGATATCTAGCAGAGCTCATTTTAGCAAATGTGTGATTTAGAAGTCAGAAAAACATTCGTACCAGCAAAATATTAAGAGGAAACTGATAGGGCACTCAACTGCTTTTATATTTAAATATCACATCATTCAATAATAATGCATTTATTTTTCAGTGATGGTTATAAAACTTACTGTATATGATACAATGACATTATCGTGCTTTCACACAGTAACCACAAAAATATTTTATGTGCACAAAAGCATTTGAAATATGACTGCTTTTACCACACTAACGTCATTTTTTTGTTGACACGGGTATAATTTTTTTTCAGTTTATTTTGGATCCACATACACACACATACATGCACACACACACACGTACACACGTGTGTGTATATATGAGGGATGATACGTTCAGCTAGTTTCAAAAGGCAAGCAGATGAGTTACATGAAGGATATACATCCTTACACTGACATAAGGATGAAGCAGTGCACATACAATAGCTGAGTGAAAAAATCCAGTATAGACATGATGAGGAAAAAAAAGAATGTATTAAGCCCTTAAAGACTGATTACACATTCACCATTAGAATTACCTCTATTTACCCACCACAACTACTGTTCACTGTAGTTTGCTAGCATAAGAGAGATTCTTAGAAAAGCAATACTGAATAAAAATGTCTAGATGTACTTTCAGCTCTCTAATTCTTCAGGTCTGACTTCTGAAAAAGTGAATAAATCGACTGCTTCTTTTCATTTCACTAGAAATTTTAAAACAAAATTTTACAAATAATTGGGAGGCAAACAGGTTCCAGATAATAAATTGTATTCCATTAAAAAAACCCCTAAAAATAAAACCAGAAATGTACTCACAGCTTGGGGAGTACTACTTAATATGAGTATCTTCAGTAGTTTACATGGAATATTTTAAAAGCGTTTCTTAAGGAAGGTGCTTTCTGGCTCAGAGAAAAACGTATGCGCTACACGTTATTGAACTTGCTACCGTCACCGCAGATTTTGTTCTGTTTAACAAAAACAAGCACAGTTTGTGAATTCAAGTCAGGGAGTTCCTTTTATTTTTGCTAATTTCACCATCCTTTCTCTTTTTAAGCACAGCCCTCAGGGTACATGATGTAATGGTCACCATTATAGTACAGAACAGGAAAAAAGGGTATCATGAAATGCAGAATTGAATGGTATTCTTAGAAAAAAAAAATGTATGCCAGATTTTTTCCAAGGGAGCTCTACTCAAAAACAAACAAATATGCAGATACTGTAGAAAGCTTCTTGAATCATCATTAGTGGTTAGAAAAAAAATTGGCAGAAAGAAAGTGGACGGTTTAAAAAAAAAAAAGCAAGCCAAAATGGAAGGACTAATTCAATGATACCAGATGTAACACATGACTGTGGGGATTGAAGGGTCATGAGTTTGAGTCAAAACTCAACTTCGAGTTAATTGGCTGGCAGTGGGGCTGCACAAATTGCAGAGATAGAGTACTTGTTTCCTAGTGCAGGAGGTCAGCCTTCTTATGCATTTGCACTCTTTGCATGGCATCCAAGAACTAACACTTCTATTTGCTAGAAAAGAGTTTGCTTGCTTGTCATCTTTTTAAGGGGAAGAAAAAGAACTGGCTGAGCATAAACCAGAATGACACATTTAAAAAGATTCAAAAGCTGCTCTGTCTTGAACTACATGTATTTTCTTCTTCATTTTTTGTCTCTACAAACAATCCAGAAAACAAATGGTACACAATAGTTTCAGGGAATATTTTAACCCAGTGTTATGAATTCATTGATATGAAAACCATATATAAAATATGTAATCTTAACATATTTTCCCTTTGAAAAGACCAATATAGTTCTTTCCACCTTATGCAAGTTGAAATGTTATTGTGCTTAAAAGAGGAAAATAATTGCAGTTACTGACTTTGCTGGGGGAAAAAAAAATATAATGTTCCTTAAAACATTTAAATGGGCAAGTGGGAAGAATTAAAAAAAAAAAAAAGCTTCTAGCTGTGTGCGTGGAAACTCTGGCTATGTGCCTGAGACATACAGCAAAAAACAACATATGGAACTCACCAGTTCCTAAAATCCCTTTCCACAAAATTCATGCCACTCCTCACCACAATAAAATGACTCACAGAGGGGTGTGTTTTATGCCTCCCAGGCAGAACTCCCTAGTCCACAATTAGTCTATCTATTGAAAGGCCAAAATACCTTATTGTTTTACTTGCTGTATAATTATCTGTTATGATGAACTGTGATTCTAAGGACTATTGTCCCTAGGCTTGGATCTGTGTGTGGAGCAGTTCTCTGGCTGAGACCCAGGAGTGGACCTTCCATTTAGAATCCATGCCTGAGTGATTTCTCCAGTCTCTCCCTGGCTGGCTGAAACAGGGACTGTTTCTGCATGATTTCTTGGGTTGATGAGAAGCAATTATGCCTTAAATGAAGTCATTCATGTCTGCCATTTTGTTTGCATATTTTTCAGCATTCACCTGTTATTAGACCTGTTTTTAAACTGTAAACTAGTTTCAAGTAGACTTTTGTGTCTAATGTGGTTTGGTAATCAGAAAAAAATATATATGTAATGTTTTCTTCACAAATCACTCAAGCAGGAAATCTAATAGAGTGATTTAGAAGTAAAATAGCATTTAAGAATGTCCCAGACATTTCATTTCTGAAGTGATAATGTATAAAGATAATAATCTCGGGATATTAAGTAGGATTTTTAATGTGCATTCCTTAAATAACCTTATCTGGTAGAGAAGATTGCCAAAACAGTTACTGTATACCATTTAAATCCAGTAATACTGACAGCATAAACAAAATACTATTTTAATATTTAGGAGTATATTTGTATGTATGGCAAGAAGACATTGAATGCCATTTTTCAGAATTCCTTTAATCTCTTTAAACAGCCAGATTTTCTTTTGCAGAGCATTTAGTTCTGATTGCTCTTAAATTATTATAAAAATTCCTTCACTGTGTATAGAATCTTCTAAATAGTTAACAAATAATTTCCTGCTTTCATTCTCAGTGTCTGGTAAAGCTTTTCCACAAAGCTGTTTCCAAGGTGATGTTAGGTACAAGGCTGATAAAAGGTAGCCATACCATGAAAACAAATACTGTAGAAAGAGCTTTGTCAATTTGTATTAAGCTGGATATATTTTATGCTAATTTACCAAATCTTTTGTTGATTTGTCAGGCTTCTGAATGCTTTTTTTTTTTTTTTTTTAATGAAGATGAGTGAATTTTGATAGATGCAATTTATGTCTGAGTATCTCCTCCCAAGAAACAAATTACTTTGTCACATTTTTCCCGATGGTAAATATAAAAGACAAAAAAATATGTAGTCCTGACAGATCTTTATGTAATTGTAAAGCTTAAAACACAAACCAATTTTCAGATATTTGAATGAATTGTATGTGTAGATCACTGATTAAAACTGTAAATGTGCTTAGAAAAAAAATCCCCTTTTCATATTGAATAATCCCTATAGCAAAATATCATGAAATTAAACTGACAATAAAATCTTGGGGTTTTTAAGTTTATAGAAAACATTGGAAGGAAGTTGTGAGTACTTCTAAGTGCATAATTCATCAGGGTAGAAAAGGGTTTTTTATTGTTGTTGTGGGCTGTTTTTTTAGAAGAGACTTGTACTAAGGTGACCTCTACTGTTTAAAAAAAAGGCTTGCAAAAGCAGCCTTCTCTTAAATCATCCAACAATCCTAAATTGCCAAGACAGACATGGATACTGCTGTGCTTAAAACTATTTATTTAATTCAATGTAGTTTGGATTACTACAAATGATTTTAAGGTTTCTTTCTCATACATTGGAAAGTTCCCCTGCCATTTACTTCCTAGCCATTTGCGTGCAAATTCTGCCTGTACTGGGATCTCTGCCATTAAATTTTCTTCACACTGAAGGGTTTTCTCTGCTCCTGGCGGGGCGAAGTCATGACCCAGAAAAAAATTGATTCATGAATTCTCAGGGTGCAACTAAAGAAGAGAGGAAATATGCCTTGGCTGAGCTCCTACTAGTGACAATTTAAAACCTGTAATTAGTTTGGATTCAAGCTGCAAAAGGAATCTGAATTTAAAATGCATTAATTCAAACTGATATATTAACTTTAACAAAGTAGATCAATTATTATGTAGAATCATTATTACAGTCTGTTTTGCTAACTGTTGGATTCCAGGCTTTATTAACTTAGATTTTTTTAGAAAATGCAAGTAATTGCTTGAGAACACTTTATCTATGTGATGGTTTTCTTGGTGAAAAAGAACTTTTTATTGGGGTTAGTTAGCTTTAACACCTCAGTTATGGATTCTATTTTTGTAAATTCCCATCATCCACATGCTGCACAATGGTTGAGGCCACTTACCCCCCGCTGATATCAGGACCCCACATCCCCTTTAGCTAACTCCCTGACATTTCTATGAACTACACAGCTGAAATGTTATACAGTAATTAATGTTGATCCTAGCACACACACAGCCTCCAGTACAAATTAGGATAGAAAAGGTTATCATAATATTTTGCTAGACTGTTTGGTAGACTTGAATTGCTCCCTGTGGGGGACAAACAAGAAAAGGTATTTTTAAGATTTGCATTCTGGAGGAGCATCCAGGTATTTTTACCCAGATAAAGTAGAAACTGGTTTGAACATTTGGTCTGGGAAATGTTAGTCTTGGTATTGGCATGTTTTGATACCTGTGCAGTTGCAGTCCCTCAGGAGCAGTTTGCTTTTGGTATGTGTTTTCGAAGATGAAACAATGTATGGTGAGTAAAACTCTTAACCAAAGCTCTGTTATCTTCTGGAGTTCAAATCCAGGTACAACCAGCAGCTGGATCCTCTCGGACTGTCAGTGGTGTCTGAAAAACACTCAGAGACTAAATAATTTAGATTACACCATTCTGACCTGTATAATTGTTTAAATGAGTAATGCAGCCACTAACTGAAAGAGGTCAACCATCTGTAGAGGAAACATAGAATTTGGTTTCATTTCCAAACAAACTTTTGAAGCGCCATACTGTGGGAGGTAGGGAAAAGTCTGCTGACAGATCAATGGCTTATCTTCTACACCAAGGTTAAAACTTCTATCACTTGTGGAAAGCAATGTTAATAGAAAATGCTCCTGAGAGAGTAGGCTTAGCACAAATAAAACCTGATCCACTCAATGTGCCATTAATTGTCTTTTTTTAATTTTTGTGCTTTGCAATGAATGTACTTTAAACAGTTGTGATTAGTATTGATGGATTCTCATTACTCACTAAAGAGGACCACAACCTTATTTAAATATTTTTGAAAAATTGGATTCAACATGGAATTGATAGGAATTGCTGGATAGTATATGGCCTGTCAGTTTTCTTTTCTTAGAAAAGAAAAAACCCTACAAAAATTGCTGTTACACTAGAAATTATAATTTCACATCTCTTCTCAAAATGTGAAGAGTTTCTTATCCAGAAGCAGGCATTTGTGTATGTGCCCTGAATCTTTTTATTTAGAACATATAAGTAAATAATATTTGCCTTTTCACTGATGCCTTGACATATCTATTTTCATGAGTAAAAAAAAAATTTTGCATGTGTAAGGATATTTTTTTAAAATTTAAACCTCAAGGTACAATTTGCCCTACCAGTTTGTGCACAGCAAACACAATGTGAAACAATATTCCCAGTGACTAATGTCATCTCTGTAATTTTGATAGTGTGCATAGTGGCATCAAAGTTTTTCCCTGTCATTTCCTGTCTTGTTTGTTTTGTTTTTTGGTTTTGATTTTTTTTTTTTTATTAGAGAATATATTTTATATGCAGGCTGAACCTCACTTAACACAGCACAAGATTGCAACTCGACAAACATATATTATTGAATGATGCCATTCATCACATTCAGAAACAGAAGTGGAGGCCAATTTCATTTAACAGACAGTGTGAGGATTGCTGCAGAATGAACAAATGGTACTTTGTAAATGTTGCCCCACTCATTTATTAAGGCTCTCTTAAAAGATAACTGTTCTTCAGAGACATTAGAGAGAATATAAGATATCATACTGAAGTTAAAAGAAACAAGGTTTTTTTTTTTCCCTGAAAACGTGTTTAAACTCATATGAGCTCACAGAAATCAATATAAATTGATGAGTTAGAGAAATCCATTATGATTTTTCACCCAGTGGTGGACTTCATCCTTTTATATGGGGAACAGAGTAAATTTGGAATTATCCCAAAACAATGGTTACCAATCCTCCTACAAAATTCTTACATAGCAGGAGGCTAGAACAATGTTCTCAAAACGCAAAACAATAATGATGAAAAAGGACCATCTCTGTGTCTGAAAAAATATTCAGTTTAGGACTGGGTTACCCAGACTATTCTAGTAGGAAATATTCATCACAGGTCTGAGAATTAATGTGTCCCTTTGTCTTTATCTCTGAATTCTTTGCAGCTCAGTGCCCAAACCTGAAGCAGTAGGGACAAAATTACGTCCCTCCTAAGACTGCTTTTTTGCCAGATGCAAGTTTAAATATAGGAGCCCAGAACTTATATTCTCTAGCTTCTGGTTAAATATATTAGCCATTACAACATAATGTATCAGAAATACTTTGGCCTCTAGAGTTACAGTGAGACAAAACAGAAAGGGATGATTTGAGAGTCAGTCAAGCATGAGAGCATGAGCTGTAAACCTCAGTCCTTCATGGGCACCTATATCAAGGCTTTAGAGAATCTTGTTAGGTGTATCACCAGGAGTGTATCACAAGTAGGTCATACGAGGCACTGACTGGGAATAGGTGCATTCCACAGATGGACATACAGTCTTTGCTTTCATAAAGGAATGATATCTTGTTAATCTTGACAATTTAAACTCTGAACCTTTCCACCAAAATTCAGTCATTTAAGAATTGAAATTGAGTCACTGACCCGCAAATATTACCCCTCAATAATTCGTGTCTGATATTTCAGAGGAAGGTGAAATTCCAGTTGCACGCCTTTAATTCGTGTGTCCTGCAGTATGACCCAGGCCAGACATTAGTTTAGTACTAACTTCAAAATATTTGAGCCTTTTTTAATTAATATCTTGTCTGAAAAAGTTTTAGAAATCTTTTGTGGGATTTCAGCAATAGCTTCTATAAGAAAATTTCAAATAGAGATCCTTTTATGCCCATACATAGATCATATATTTTAAAGTTACAATTTTGAATACAAAAGTGTAAAATATTGCATTATTAGGACAATTATGATATTATTTTTGCTACTATAAATATTCTGTACTACAATACATGTTGAAAATTATGTAAATAATCAGATTCTGGTAATTGCATTATCTTAAGTTAGAGTCAGTTGAGATAGTTGGATCTTAAATAGTGTGACTGAAAAAAAAACCCTCCACTTGAATAGAAAGCTTTTGTAGGCAAGCAGGAATAGTCATCTGTATAAAAGATGAAATAGGGGCTAAGCGCTTCAGGGAATTTGCAAAATTGCTGCCACACACTCTGAGCACTTGACAGCTTGAACCACCCAAGCAAATGAGGTCTAAGGAATGGATATCCAGCAAGTAAAAAAAGGCAGCAAGATCTTCAAAATGGGCCATGTAAGTGAAGCAAGGAGTGACAGGTAATGACATTCAAGCAACAGATCTTCACTGCCTGTTCTTCATTCTTTCCTAAATTACCGTGTTTCAATAGAGTAGACAGATAGATTCATAGAGGCACAAATTAGGATTGAAATTTACAGACCTCATAATGACATCTGTGAACATGAAGTTCTTAAAAAGTTCCAAATACGGTGTTTCAGTTTGGTGATTTGGTCTTTGCCAAAAGCAGGTAGATAAATGGTAAATAAATGGTAGATTTTATGGTAAAGGGGCTTTTTGTGGAGTTTTTCTCTTTTTTTCTTGGTAACAGTGAATATAAAAATGATATTATTACTTAATCTGGTAACTAGTAACCACAAATTAGATTCACCAAAATTCTCTCATAGAATATGAATATATTTTCTGATCTAGCTACAGGGATCTGCTGTAACTTCCAAGCAGATAGCAGACTATTTCAAAAAATATATGCATCTTTTAGTTCCAGTAGCAGAAATACATGAGCAGAAAACAAAGTTTATTCTATTTTGTGGTACATTAATCTCTGCTAGTTTACACAGTTTCTGCCAGTTCCTGAATATGTGCATTCCTAAACTAAGGTTTATGAACATCATGAGGAACACATGCAGTGCAGCTGATGTTTGTCATTATCTGTTTTATACATCATCAAACTTATGATGTAGGAGTGTCATGTTATGGTACTGCACTGCCACATTTAAAAGATGAAAATTTTAAATGATGGATCTTTTAGGATCCTTTAAATATTTTAATAGACTTCCTGTTAATTGATAAGCCAATTTTCCACATCCTGTTGGAAAATTTCAGGATACTGATGTAACATGGTACACTCAGTTTCACATCCCACCTAGTACAACTGCTTTTTATTCCTATAAGCTTACCAGTCAGGTACCATTACATGAGATGCAGATTAATAATTCAGGGTATTCACCAGTGTAGTACCCACTTCATGGTTAGTTAGGACATTGGCCATCTATTTTGTATTTTGAAAAAATAACTTTCTTTTAAAATGATGTGCAGAAATGCAAATTAAAATAGACTCACATAGTTGTGATGACACTTTTTCCATTTGTTACAGTCTTTGCAATATTTTGTATTTTTCTTCAAGCATAATTTTGGAGACATTTAAATATAAGAGACACTAAACTGTCATTTAAAAAAAAGTGTTTTGGTGAAGTGCTGGAAGCCCTAAAAGACTCAGGCGAGAGTAGGCAAATGAAAGGAACCAAAACTTTCTAGTTTCACACAAAATATTTTTATATAATTTTAATTTAATGTAATCATAGTACTGGATTATTGACAGTGGGTACAAAGTCCTGGAAAATGAAGGTTGCACAATCTGCTGCATAGCTCGCATTGGTAAGACACCATTTATTTCTACAGCGTCTTATGCTGCAAAGATAAAAATGAGTAATGATCTGGTGATTCTGGAAGAGAATACAATTTCTTTAAAATCAATACAACATGCAAAACAGAAATAATATTTTATTTCTAATGGGAACAAATGCTGTTTTATAATTGCAGTATACATTTGTATTTACTGCAGACAACATGCCTTCTCCTTTAAAGTATTTTAAGAACTGTTTAAGCCTCTTTTAAGTTACCAAACCTGGGACCTCTTGTACAAATCTGTGCCATCACATCAGCATGTAAGTGCACTCTGCATAAAAAAGGATGGGGATTGATTTAGGCCGCACTACGGAGCCAACCCCAGGCTGAGAGTAGCTTTATTCTCTGCTTGTTTTCTCAGCTTTTTATTCATTTGCAATGAGGGAGTGTGGTGCTTTTTTGAAAATGACTCTCTTGATGAGGCCTCTGATTGTAAAGTACTTTCAAACTGGGAACTTCACCACCTTTGTTGCTGAGTGGATAACTTTTCCATTAAAAAATATGAACCTTCTTTCCACCAGTCCCTTTCCTCCTTTTCATTATTGTTCATGTGCATCGAAAGCGACTTTTCATAGCAGACCACTTACAGGAAGCTAGCAAAAAAAGATACCCACGTTCCAGTGCAATTGCGTGATAGCAACCAGTATTTTCATTGCCAGATGGTGCTAATAGCAGTTCTCTAAATGCAACTAATATTTATCTAATCCACTTTATCTCTGCAGATCTCCTATAGGCTTCCAACACCAATTTAATCTCCTTGCAGTACCCAGCAGGTAGATGTGAAACAATTCAATGAATTTTAGTTAGGAAAGTCACTGATTTAAAGACAGACTTTTGGTCAGAATTTGTCCCCAGCAATGCAATGGTTTCTTCAGAAACTACTGCTCACTGCCCACCCTACTTCCGCTCTTCGGATGCCTCTGCCTAGACTGAGCCCACATTGCCTTACTCCCTTGCTCTCAGAAATCTCTGCTTCCTCATGAAAATTGGGTGTTTTTTTCTCATCATGATTTGGAATTTACCTCTTCTATACACTAACTGTTCTTCCTACTATACGATGGCTGTAGCTGTCAGATCTTCAAATCAATGGTAATTTACCAGTGAAAAAAAAAGATAGATACTTAACATTTTAGCAAAAGTTTGGGCAATATTTAGCACTTGAGTGTTAAAAGAAGTGAGAATTCAAATTGTCAGCACTTAGCACTTTCATTCATATTCACTAATCTCAGGAAATTATGTCCTGAGAAACCGGCACATACTTAAAATTAAAACAGGCTGTTTAAAAAGGAGTCTGCATGGCATCATATTTGTCAGTATTCAAAGTAGAGATGATTATTTTTCTTTTCCTTATTAGATTGGTAGCTGCGTCTCTTAATAATTTATTGCCTCTTTGTTTGCAGCATCCCAGGACAGAATCTTTCACAACCCATTATTGGAAGACATTACCAATCTCTGTCAAATTTGGATGTCAGATTATGTTATACATTATAAATTACAGCAGCAGATGTTCTTTTAAAAAGTTGTGGTTTCTTTAAATGATCTAGCTGATGCAACTCTTTGAGTCACTCTGGTGAGAGACAAAATTGATGACAGGCTGATTTAGTGGTGCACTTTTTAACCAACATTTTCAGGAGATTAGGAGGTTGTCAGAAAGATATCAAGAGAGGTAAAGAGATTAATTTGAAAAGTAATTTTAAATTAAAAAATAAAGAGTTTCTTTGAAAACTCTTTTATAATTGGGAACACCTCAATAGAAAATGGGCGTGAAAAAAATGTTTCATTTGATACATTTTTTTTCTTAGACAGATGATTTCTAGATGCCCAGTAGTACCCTGCTAATTTTCTTGGAAAAATGTAATGTGAACATTTCTTGGCAAACACATGAATCTGTTAATTTTCTTAAATATTTCTTCATCTCTGGAATGTTTAAGCCTTAACAACAATAAAGGATATCAATCAAGTCAATAGACAGGAAGGTGTTTGGTTTGACAGATAAATATTTTAAATAAAATGTGTAATTGTCACTAAAGAAATAGAAATGAAGATAGAAAATTACAATTAAAATATTTTCGTTTAAAATCTGTTGGAAAGTAAATTAATGTGCAGGAAATGTTAATTAAAATGTGTTTATAATTTCAAAAGAACTTATCAGAAAATGTAGGCACTGAAGATGGGATATAGATAGACTGATAACGTGATGCAAGACAGTGAAGTTTCCAATGTTATAAACAAGCCCATGCCCCAAAAATAATATCTGCAGGTCCACTGTTATTTTTTGCAAGGAGAAGGGCTACTCAAGCATACAAAAAATGAGGACTGGGAACTCTCAGAGAATTTTACTCCTGGAATTTCCATGTAGCATCTTGAATTCTATGATTCATTTTCCCAGATATTACTCCTAGAAATAAAGTTGTTCAATTCTTTTCCATTAAAAGAAGTAACTTTTCAGCATATTATAGCTTTGCCAAGATTTAGCAAACTTACCTGAACCCCACCCAGATTTCTACCTGAAATCTGACATTTCAGTATTTTACTTCAAGGTAGTTATATTTAATTACTTGTGTGTGCATACATACACACTTATATATATTTTAAAAAATAGAGCTGCTGTTTCTAAAACTAGTAGATGGGAAAAAACCGCCACAAGCCAAACACACCCCTACAGAATTTGATTCATATTAAAAAATTACTGAATCACTGTAGTTCATTTGTTCAGATGTTCTGCTGCAGAGCATCTCATGTACATTTAAGGTACCTATTGAATTTTGTTTAAAATTCACACTGTTACAAGACTGTGAAAAAAATACTTGGTTCACACTCTGAGAGAATCAGAGTTCTTCTCTCTGGGCAGCCCATCTCCAACCCAAGAGAGGAACCTGGCCCTCCTGATCTCCACACATTGTCCCTTTTGGTTGGCAGGCAACATGGGCAGAGGTGGGTATGGCCTGACCAAAGTAAACATTTGTTCAAAATATGCAGAAATATAGCCAAAAAACAAGGAAGCAGCAGAAGCTTGAACAACACATTTACGGACAGGAATAGGATCCATACGATGATACCGGATAATTGCCAATGCAGGGCTGAAGGGAGAAATGGATTTGGCACAACAAGGAAAAAGCAAGGACGAAGAAAGCAGTGAGACAAAGACAGAGTCAATTGATCATTATGTTCTACAGTCAGAGTTAAAAACAGATGTCCAGAGAGCATCACTCTTCTGCAATTAAAAAGTAGTT
The DNA here is from genome assembly GCF_021018805.1 of Prinia subflava. Taxonomy (NCBI): domain Eukaryota; kingdom Metazoa; phylum Chordata; class Aves; order Passeriformes; family Cisticolidae; genus Prinia; species Prinia subflava. The sequence goes on from NC_086251.1 coordinate 35,987,385, forward strand.
ATCATATTGATAATTTCAGACATGGACCAGGGTTGGTTCACATAAAGAGTAGCTACTGTGTTGATGTCTGATACCAGAAATTCCACAGATTCAGAAGACTCCTTTTTGACATAAAAGTCCTTTTTATTTTAAAGTTAGAAACTGTTCTAGACATGAGATGTTTGTTTTCTCAGTTAATGAATCAAAACAACTAAAGATGCTCTATTTCCTAAATGTTGCAATTAATACTTTGATATAAATGGATAATGATGCAGCCATTCACTCGATGATCCTGCTCAATTTCTTCCAGAGTAGCCACGTCTTTTTTAGTTAAACCAATCATTTCTTCATACCCAGGCTGTCACTTACAGAGCAGGGATACTAACACCATCTATCTTCACAAACTTTGTGGAGAGAAATTAATTAAATTTCATATCAAAATACAGAAGAACAAATCTGTGGTGAATACGAAATAAAAGGAGATTGCACTTTGAATAACTATTCAAATATTGAATAACTAATCATCAAAAAAAGCAGACACTGTACAAAAATAGATAGGCTCAAGTAAAGAACCGTCATCACAATACATGCACAAAGGGGCCAAAGTAACAGTGCTGAAACTATTACAGTTTTGGCATTACAACACTTTGATTTCCTTTTTGTAACCTCTTTTTAAAACTTCAAGGCTATTACTCTATACCTCAGTATAGAATATGTGTATGTCTTTACGAAGAACAAATGTGACCCACTATAGTAGAATAAATGTTTTGAAGTCTTCCTTTTATATATGTTTAATCATATTCCTGTGGGTTCAGAAGGACTGTTTCTTTGATTTTACTCATTTAAAGTTTCACGTGAATATTCTATAAAGCACAAAAATTAGTCTGGTCTTCCTTTTCCAGCTTTCCTTTAATTCATAACATTACTCATTTTGTCCCTGCTTTAAAGGAGTGAAAACAAGTAACACGTAAAAGAAAATAGAGGGTTGAAAGGTAAAGTACTAATACCAAACAAGGAAGAGTCATTTAGGAATTATAAAGTATTCCCTGTGCATTACCTAGGAAGTGAGGTAATGTTCCAGTCCATGCATGCATGTAGCACATTTAACAGCAAAAAAAAAAGGAAGTGTGAGAGGTAGGCTTATTTACCTGTATGCCATTGCCCCATGCTTAAACAAAAAAGACAGTAAAGTGCACCATTAAGTACGTGTGAAGTGATGCAGCTATAAGCAGAGCAATGCTCTCTAATAATATATCTGTATTCTTAAAATTATCATCTTCAGCCTACTCCTACTGCCATGCAACAGCTACAGCAACTCTGAAATTTTCATTAATGCAGGATTTAACAATTTTATTTGCTATAAATACTACTGTTCTTTATTTTTGCTTGCATAATGCAACTTTTTTTTTGCATCCTGCCACAACTTCTCACAAAGACAATGTAAATGACTGCAGTGTGAAAGCAGGCATAATCTTTTGGTTCACTAACCAATAGATCATTTGTGTCTCAACCTTATTTTAACCACATTCAGATTACCACAGAGTGGACTTTCAAATATTTTGGCAGGACTGGATGCTGTCCCATCCATTATACCTCCCAGAGTGCTGCTGTATGGCTGTCCCCTGTCCTGTGTTGACAACCACAGCAAAGCAGAGGTTGTGCTGCCTCCAGAAACACACTCAGAGCCATGAGTTGGCCCAGGGCCCCCAAGCCTGTGCTGTGCCATCACCCCACCACCACCGACACTACTATCGTTACCGCTTACTGTTCTTGATATTTCCCTACCACCTGACTTCACATACTGCTCAGTATTTTTTAGCACTCATCATCCAAATGCTGTAAAACCCACCATCCAAGTGCTTCAAAATATATATGCAATATACATATATATACCCCCACGCTACCCACAAAGGAGTAGCAGAGCTGTAGACAAGCAAAACTGAGACAGCCAAGACAGAGTGACTGAGCGGAAGGCTGGGATGCAGAGTAAGAATCCAGAACATTCTTTCTGGATGCAGAGGTCAGGCATCCATAGGTAAATTCTTGGCCAGAACAGTCTGTGGTAAGAGTGCTCTTTCTCCCGTACTTGCTAGAAATATGTCCAGTATTGCTGAATAGGATTTAAACCTTCATTCCATGCCTGGTAATAAGACTTAGAAATATCTCCAAGTGATTGCCTAAAGTTTCAAGTACTGTAGGTAGTCCTAAATCAATAGGCTTGTTATAAAATCCAGATATTAGAAATATAATCAGCCATGACTTGGAAGACTGTTTGAGGTATAATTCGGTCAGAATGTTCTGTTGAATATTTTTTATGGAAATTTAATGTACTGTGTCCACTACTTGAGGTTGTTTAGTCTAAGCTCTAATGGATGTAAAATAGAATATGCAGAATAGCTGATACACAACTACCTTTTGGGATTTAGAGGCATACAGGGGTCCAGTGTATATGTTTTTGTAAGACCTAACACTTTAGACCAACCACAAAAACTCAGGACCTGCAACTCAAGGAATCTGCATTTAAATTGAAACTGCTTACTGAGGGTTTTGGATACACTATCTATGGCAACTGGCAGTTTCTAGGAATATCACATCACAGTTTCACAGGTGATACACATTTATTTGATTAGGACTTTCGCAAATATATCCCAGAAGAGCAAGAAAATATTGATAAAAAATATTTGCCTTCTTAATATTACAGTGCACCTTATAGGATAACATAAACAGCTTTTTTTTTTAATGGTGTATAACTGGTATATAGTGTTCCTTAAAACTTCCCCCAATTCAGGTATAGAGACCTTTTTCATTCTTTTAAAAATTTATTTGGGGATAGGTGGGTTGGGAGATTTTAGTTTGTTTGTTATGGTCAAAATAAGTGCAAGAGAGAGAAAAAAGAAACCTGTGGTGTTGTCTAATCATGTTTGATACAAATTTTTTTTTCATAGAATTTTTGGTACTCTCAGATTAAGATAAATTTTCATGTAATCAACAAACATGACATGGTTTAACTCTTGAGAAGTCAGAAAGTGTCATGGGTTAATTCTGAAATCTTAGTAGCTACATTTCTATAGTTCAAGTGACTCTTGTTCTCCATCCTACACTTCTCCGCTGGGAATGTTACCCCATAATCAATATGCAAAGCAACAAGAACAGATGATATTAACTGGGGATCTCTTTCTGGGATCATAGACTCACCTGTGGAAAACTATTGTTGGAAAACCAAGGATATCAAGAACAAGAGGACAAGAAATGAGAATCTTATCAGATTCTGCATCCAAAGTAAGGACTTTGTCTTGACCACCTTCCTAGCAGAGAAATCAGTTTCAGGAAGTCAGCAACAGCAGTTTTGTAAGTCTGCAGTAAAACAGGATGCTACAGCATGTTTTCTGTTCAGAAACAGTAAGTCTGCTTCAATTGGGTTTTAAATGTCTTCCTAGTCCTGACATAATCCTAGCTGCAGGCTTTGTTGAACCAACTGGTGTTTATTTTGAAACTGACATCTTAATTCCCATAATCTGACTGCTCCTTGTAGGTCATTATCTCACCAGCAATGTGCTGACCACTATACAAAAAGGTGGAAAGAGTAAAGAACCTTTAAATGATATGTTAAAAGTCATGCGGTTTTGTTTGAATTACTGTGAAAGTTGTATTCATGTTTCTGTTTTCAGCTCCACTCATCAGTTGTTTGTAACTATGCTAGAAAAGATTCTCTCCTGGCTAGAGCCCAGCAGATTGGTGCTCAGCTTGAGAGGAACAGTATTATTTAACTTTGAAAATATTTATTGATTCATGTTTTAATTAGCAGTAAAAAGCAATTTGTTTATTTTCAGAACACTTTCCCCCTCACATTTAAGGGCAAATTCTACTCGTTTTGTGTTTCACTTGCATAAAGGTGACATTTTCATAGATGCTTGCTTGGCACAAGGCAGAATCATGTACTTGGTATCCTGCCCTTGCTTTTTGAAAGATCCAGAATTGGCAGCTTTGGTTATGCGTAGGGGGTTTTTGCTCTCTCTATAATTTGCTACCCAGATCAAATATGGAAATTTTTAACCCATATTTTGTGGCTTTATTGCATTTTTGCATTTGTAGGTGTTTTTCCTGTAATATGCTTTGTTCTGACATTTAAACACAGAACAGATATGTTTAAAATGCTTATGCCTAAAATACTATTCATCGTGTTTCTAAGTTTGTACAGTGCATTCCAACGAATAGTTAACATTTTGGGTCCGAAAATAATCTCGACAAAGCACCATTTAGTGTAGAAGCCAGGAAAAATGGTGGCAAGTAAATCCAGGTTTAAATGATACTGCATTATTATCCAAAATCATGAATTTCATCTATCTCAGCAGCATTCAGATGAGGAACTTTTAACAATGTCACTAATGTTACTGGTACTTGCAATGAATATAAAGTACTGATAGAAAGTATTAATTATTATCATTGCAGGCTTGAAAGTTGAAGCAGTGTTATTTTATATGACAAATGCTTTGAGCATCCAACACTGCTTCTGAAACATTAGAACTGGGCAAAATACTCATGAGAAAGGTATTTGTTTTCAACAACAGCAAAATAAAAAAAATCTATTTTCTAATCTGCAATTGATTCAGAAGGAAATAATGACATTTTCAAAATAATGAACTTCCATTATTCATTATTTAGTTATTTTCAGAAACTTGAGAAATATTTCTTTCCATATCCATATTTGCTCTCATGAGTATTTTAAAATCCTAATGAACTACATGGAGAGTGGGAGCTAGCAAGCTTTTTCACGCTAGAGCCATTCTTACCAGACAAATATTTTTAACCATTCTTTATGCACTGGAAAACATAAGCTCAGACAAGTGGAGGCACATGCGTTGTATAGGGTAAGAACAGGTACTGTGGCACTGTGTGTTGTGTTGTTGCAGTCCACACCTACCGAGCTGCTTTGCTGATTGGTTCCAAAGTAGAGGAGGTGAAAGAGAAGCTAACATGTATGCCCACTGCCCAAACCACAGCGTGCTGCCTTAACTCCTTGGGGGCTGTTGAAGTACATGTAAGGGGTGTGGAATGCAAAGCTCTGTTTCACTGACCAGCTGCCCTGATGGGGTGGCAATCTCTAGCAGAGAAACACAGCAGCTATCTAGGGGCAATAGGGTTTCTTCCTTTCTCCACTGCTATAAAAAAATACAGATGACAACAAAAGGCTGGCTGGATAGCTGTTTACAGAGCAGATATAAGGTCAGTTGAATGCCACACTCGGAGTGACTGCAAAGAAGTTCCAGTAACCATGGGTGCATGTTTGAGAAATTGCTGTCCACAAATGCCCCTTTACAGGAGAGGACCACCTCAGCAGCAACAGTGTCAGACTGTCTGGTATATCTTCTCAAACATCACTGCAGCTTCTGCAAGAGAACACAGTTCAAAAACCTAAGTGCTTGATGGCAATCTACAGAGGCCCTGTACTCATAAACAGTGATCCAATTATCAATAACACCTTTTAGCTCATGCAATTAGTTACAGGTATTCAGTGCTTTGCTGAAAAAAGTTTGTGAGTTTGAATTCATTCATAGATATTGCTCTCATTTTGACCCACTGGGTGAGAATCCCTGTGAAACAAATCAGTGCACTCAAAATTCTTTAGATTCAATTTATATTCACTTTTCATAGACAGGGGGAAAAAAGGGAAAAAATACAGTTACTTTCCTTATCTGGAAGGACAATAACTCTTCTTAAAGCTTTCAATTGCTCATCTCTCCACTTCAACCTCAGATATTTCTAGCATTCTGCTGCTACCTTTGTCTAGCAGAGAGGTTCCAAAGCTGCCATTCAAAGTGTTTCTCTCCCCACAGATGGGAACAGATCTATTATCCATAGCATCATCAGTCTTTGTCAGCCAATCTGTCAGCTATGAAGTCATAAATTACAGCATCCAAAAATTCTTTCTGTTCATGTTTCTTCACTATTATTTAAAAAAAATATTTCAAAAATATTTATTTCAATCAATATAAATAAAAATCTGCATTTAGCACTTCTTACAGTAAAATTCCACTTATTCTACCATAAAGCTCTAATGGTGGTGATGGAATGCAATAATCATGGGGATTAGAGCATGTCTGACTAGAAACAAATGCCATGAGTTACAGTTTACAGCTTCCTCTAAGTGAAGAGTTTAGATGAGAAAAAGGGTTATTTTGTATCTGAATGCTGTATGCTTTAGCCATGCTGTGTAAATCCATGAAGTTGCACATCTAGTAAACACAAAAAGAACAAACAATTTTCACCTACAGGCCTATACAGGCTGTCTCCATTCGTCCCAAAGTTTATATTCACTCTGCTGCCATTCCTGGAAAGGAGCTTCAGAATCACTTTATCTGTCACAATGCCACCACAAAGACAAACGATATATATGTGCACGTTTATCAGGACCTTAAGGCTGGCTAAGCAGCACTGCAGGCAGGGTGTTCCTGATATTCACACACGTTCCTGAACTGTTTGGGATACCTTTCTGTGCTTCATCTCTCTACAGGCAACCTCTGTTAATCTCCCTTCCTGTAAAACCCACCTCAAATTGCTCCAGTAGTTCTATTCTCCAGCTTCAATATGAGCTTATCTCCAGTGACTGTGGATCACCACAGCTATATCCCATAGTAAAATGATCCAAAATAGCAAAATGACCAGTTCCTTGTGCATTAACAGGTACATGGCTTTTCTGGAAATACTTGATAAATACAAAGTTGGTAAAGTAGAAGATTGTCTTTGCTTTTTTATCTACCCCTTGGAAACAAACAAGAATCAATTAAATGTAAGAAGTGCTTCTCTTCCTCTGATTTTTCCAGATAATGATTTATCATATATGACTCCTCACCTTTCTCTAATTTCACTCCTTAGTATTGTGATGCTGTCCGGTGGAACATTTTGATTATTAATATCTCTCTTGCGTCATTAGAAAATATAAAAACAGGTTTTTTGTCAGTGTTATTAATGAAAATGCTAAGTAGCATCAGATCCTACTCAAATCCTAGGAAAAATGGGTAATTTGTTAGCTCGTTCTCAGTCCAAGTCATTCTTGTCTCTCTTTTAGTAATCCTACGTCACTTTTATTCATTTTCCTCTTATGTCTGTCCAGTTAGGTTAATCACTAGTTAAGATAACCTTCGATTGTTTACATAATATGCTACATTTCCATGTGAAAGTTAGTGTGATGATTAATTTGTTGAAATGCAGTGGCTTAAAGAAATTCTGCACTGTCCTTGTGTCTCACTAACCTTGTTTTCTCATCTTAGAGGTCATTGGTTCTTTGTTATCTTTCCTCTACATTCTCTTTTTCCATTGTCTTCCATATAATTCTCATTAGATCTTTCCCATTTTTCCAGAGTGTGAAATTCTGTCTTCTCAGTCCCTTTTTCCTGATTGTAGTCACATTTCTTTTCCATGGCAAACTCCAGAATCTGTCTTTTCTTTCTGAACACAGTAGCCTGGTTAAAAGCTTTTTTAAATCACAGAGAAACTAATTATTCACCAAGTTTCTCCTCTGACATTGATGATACCTGAATTTTGTTCATGAAGTGATATCCCTGAAGACTACATGTGTTCAAGGTCCTTTAGGAGTGTGATTAGCTCCTTGTGGCACAAGTATTCCAGAACTACAATAACTTTATAATAATTAGGTCATTTATAAAGAATCAAAAATGTTATTAAAATTCTGGAAAAAAAAATTTCTCGTCTATTTCCTACGCTGGTAAATCTTTGGCCTCTTGGATTTATGTGATGAAGAAGGAAAAAATGTAAACTGACAATTATCAGCATATATTTATATAGAGGCAATGCTTCCATGTATGGGCATATATACATATGCACATGCATATACATATGAATATAGATGTATATAAAGCTATAATATTCCTTAACTAATTACTCTAAAGCAGTTAGTATTTACAATGCAGATTTCCATGAGGTGTCACACTGCTTTCAGAGAACTAGGTAAGAGACTACTATATCATTCACAGCTCTGAAAGATTATGTAGCCAAAGAAAAATCAACTTTAACAGGTCTTTTTATTTTTAATTTATTTCTCTGTTGAATATAGTTACATTGTTAAAGACCCGGTCTCTAGGAGGATGATTTTAATAAGAGTAAATTAAATATAGTTCAAATGAAATCTTTTCCACTAAAATGCATGGTCATTGAGAAGACACTTGAGAAATCATGTCTGGTTTTTGCTGCCAGTAATGCCATTGTAACAGTCAGTGAATTGGGTTGTTTTGTGCAATACAGCAGGTATCGTTTTACCATATAATTCATTATTCTAGCTTAAATGAAGCATTGTTGATGATCTGGCTAACTTGGAGTAAACCACCCATGTAGCCACTCACATCCCCTTTTGCTACTGAAAGCATCATGGTAAACACCTGAACCTTCAGGGTGACAGAAGAGCAAGGCATTGCCAACAGTAACACTTTATTTGGAGATACCTCATGCAGTGCTGCAATAGGAGTATTCTCCTGAACTTTGAGCCATTAAAGGAGTTAACTCTAAACATCTCTGATACATACAAATGAAAGTTCCGGCTGCAATTAGAGTATTTCAAGTATACAGTTTTGGTTATTTTGCATTTCTATTACACAGAACATTTCTGTTACATAGAGTACAGTCAATGTATTTATTGTGAGGGGTTTTTTGACTTGGAAATATCCAATTTACACTATTTAAGTTAAAAGTTTTTCTTCAGTGTAGAACCTTTGGAGGAATATCTGTATTCACTCTCAAGGCATGAGAGGTGACTGAAAACATGGTGCAATGGCATGGACTACTCTAGTGTGATTGTACCATACAAATGGAGGGCATGGAAATATTTTGAACTTGCTCTTAGTTACAACCTGAAAGCATTGGCTTACAAATATATATGAAAATGCTGCTTTGAAATGAGCAATATATAAACAAGGTATAGCCTTTCTCAAAGGAAAAAAAAAAAAGTGTGGAAAAGAAAGAGCATTCAATATACCCACGTTACCAAGAAAAGCATGATTTGTTTGCTACCAGATATAGGGCAATTCTCTCCAAAAGGTTTCAGACTCAAATTCATTTTTACCAATGCCTGTGATATTTTAGAACAAAATTTGGATGATAAAGCTAAAACAACAATATGAAATTTAAAACAGGTGCTTTCTAAAATAATGTTCACTGAATTCCACCAACTTTTAACTCAGGAGAGTGCTCATATCCACAAAAAGAGAACATTTTTTTCTCTAACTGATCTTTAGGACTTTTCTCTTAATTTTGCAAGTATTGTTGGTCTGCGTTTCCTTTCCTGTTGAAATTTCTTCTCTATTGAAAAACAAGACTTGAGTTTCCACGGTATTTAGTTGCATTATCAAAGCTGAGGTTTACTTTTTATACAGTTTTCTGTGTAATGCATGTCTCCTAAGGATTTCTGTTCAATTTCTTATAGCTCATAGTGACAAGACCTCTCTGTTTTCGGAGAACTGGGCCAAAAAAACATTCTTGATAAAGAAGGTAATTCTAAAGATATTATTTCATCATTAAATATAGCCATACATGAAATACAGAGTTTTACATATTCACAGAAGCTGATCAGAAAAATTGGTTAATAATAAATTTGTCATGATTTAAGTAAATTCATATTCTGGACCTTCCCCTACATGAATATCACAACAGCTTTTAATATCTGATCCCTAACTATTTTCTCAAGTTTTCATAATTTTATTAGACTGTTTATTATTATATTCACTGAAAGGCAGCTATTTAATAATAATGTTCCAACAGAAGAAAAGAAACTATCTCTCAAAAAAAAAAACAATGCTCTACTTTTATTCCATTGTAGCAGTCTTGAAAAGAACTATCTTCTTCCTCCGACTACATATTTGTAAAATGATGAAAGAAAGCAAACAATGTGTACTACTTTTTTTTCCTTTTCCTGTTACAGTTTTTTTCCACAGCAGTGTGAATATTCGTGCTATCTGACATCTATAATGCAGTCAAATAATTTTGGAGAAGCCAAAAATTACATTGGTCATTCCTCTTTCTTTCCTCTTTGTAATTAAGATTTCATTTTAAATCAAAGCTTTCCATTTATAAAAGTAGTGATTTAGTTTTGATAGCAATATGGTGTCATTCAGAACACTTCTCAGCATTCCCACAGTGAATGCGGAAATTTATCTTGACTTAGTCCATAAATGCCCTCTGGTGACTATCTCAAAAAATGCAAGCAGTTTTTCCTTCGATATTACTTTTTTCAATCACCAGCCAACTAATATTGAAATCATAGCAGAAAATAAGTAAACAAAAACTTTAGAGATCAAACTTCTGTGCATAAAAGGTTTTCTTTAATTTCTCTTTGGCTTGTCAAGCCTGGGTTTTAAAGGAAGAAATAGCAATACTGACCTGATGCAACTCTCAGCTCCCATGGATTTAAAATGCTGTTCACAAGAAAGATATGATAGAAAACCTTAATTTATTTAGATAGCAATTTGAAAAATAGAGATATAGCCAACAAATCAAAGAGAAAGCAATGCTGAAAATATAGAAATAAGGAAAATTGTCCATAAAATAAACATTAAAACATTTTTTGAAATATGAAAGGATTTATATAAAGGTCAGACTAGTAAATTGAACTGAAATTGCTTTCCTCAAAATTTCAGGTAAACTACAAAATTCTTTACATGTATTAGAGCCTATTAGTTACTTCTATATCTAATAAATTCCCCCGTGTATTCTAGATCATTGTTCCTTAGGTTGTGACAAAATTAATGAATTTTATACCACTTCATCACCTGTGCATTGAAAGCACTTAAAGTTATAGTTTGTTGTTACAGAGTGTCCATACTTCATCTCCTGGATTTTATCAACCTAATATAAATAAATATTTGAATTTTTCATTTGTAAAGCTTATAGGAACAATAAAAAACTCTCCAGCTTATAAATATGCACTGCATACTATTTAATTTGCTCACTCAATTGAAAATTGTCCTCAGAAGGGTCCCTCTATTTGACATCTTATTCAAGGCAGTTCTGGAAATATTTCTAAGAGAAAGTCAAGGTAATCTTTCCTGGTTAGTCTGAAGATGCACAGAAAGAAGGCAATAGCTTAGAACTGTCAGTAGTTAAGAAAACTAAGAATTTTAGAAATTGGAAAGATAAGGAAAACATGCCATTACTCACCTGATGGTCTGGTAAGAAAAAATGTAATTTTCTGTGTCAGTTCCCACCAGCCACTTGGACATTCAGTAAAATGGACCAGGTTAATAAACACATACATGTTTTTGGCTTGCTTTAGAAACATTCTAACAAAACACTGCATGCGCTAATAGAAACTAAGAAAAAAAAATCAGGTCACTCTAGCCTTCTCTAATATTTTTCTCAATGAGAATTATACATGTAATTTACAACAATATAAAATGTGTTCAACTTGCTAAGACTAAAACAAGACAGCCTGAGTGCATCCAGAAATATTCCAGCAGTGAGTTTGTGGAACGCTTTTGTAGTAGTTGGTTTGATCCAAAATATCTGTATTGAAAAATAATTTCAAATTTATGATAGCCTTAAACCCCATTACAATAATACACTCTAATATGATAGAATGAATATATAAACAAAGAAAAGGTCATACCTTGCAATTCAATTCTCTTTGGGGAATCTGGCCAAGAACAAAAAACCCATTGTTTTTCCATGAGTAAGCAAAGAAATGATCTTTTCCAGAGCTCTGATAATATACCTAGAGAATAACAGCACTCAACAGTCACATTGAGTAAAAATTTGATTTGCTACATTATTTCAAATGCATCATTAAACACTGAAAATCATGTCTTATAAAGTTATCTTAGCTGTGTCAACAAGCTAATCTTAAGAAAAAGGTTTGATTTTTCCTGTATGTGACAATATGCCATATCATGATGTTTCCTAAAATATAGGTTTACTATACTCAGTGTTCCTAAATCTAAATATGTCCAGAAAACTGGTTTGCTTCAACAGCATATGCACTGTCATGAGAGACAAAAAAAAAAAAAAAAAAAAAAAGGAAATACAAAAAAAAACCAAACCAAAACAAAAAACCTCAAACCAAAACAAAAAAAGACCCAAACCGCTAAAACTGTGCTTATACTGTTGTAAGTACAAGTGGTAACATAGATCGTATGCATTAACTTTCACTATTTTAGAAGTTAGCTAAAATACCAGAAAAGCTCAGTAAGCCTTAGTATTGATTGAAAAGAAGGAAATAGGTGGTTTAAGTGCCCTGTGGCTGTTCCTTTCGCTAAGAAATAAAAATCATTTTCTTTAGGACTCTCTGTGTTATCTAGTGTCAGGGCTTGGGACATTGAGATAGGTGAAACTGGACGATCTTCAAGGTCCCTTCCAACCCAAACCATTCTAAGATTCTATGGTTCAGTGGTTGTGCAGGAGACAATTGCAATAGGCAGGCAGGCAGGCAGGCAGGTAGGTAGGTAGAGAGCTCTCTAAATCTTTCAAATGCACATAGAAGTAGTTCATTTAGCCATGAATTTTGCCACTTTCATCTTCATCTTTCCCTAGTTTCTTATTTTTAGGTAAATTCACAAGTTGTAGAAATTTCTTTATAAGATATTTGCAGGTTCTATCATCTCTTCCTGTGTGTTTGTCACATATTTACCTTAGTGTGATGCTGACAAACAATACTGCTTATTAGACATGGCAGGTGGAATAAAAATATTCCATGTAGACAGTACCCCTGGAAATGATCAATAGCTTTATTTTTATATTGCATGTATTTTTGGTGTGTCATTGTTATAGACAAAGGAACCCTGCCCAGTATGAATACCATACTTTTATCAAGATGAATCTGGAATGCTTCCTAGGTTATACATCTGCTTGCTCCATCTAATTTACATATCAGAAGATATGCTGACCAGGGGATATGGAGAGTAATTATATGTATTACAAGTTGTTAGGCTACTATTTCTACAACTGGCAAAGACTCATCACCACCACCCCCTAAATCTAAATAAGCTTCTGGTGATCTGGCTGTCAGAAGCAAGTTAGAGTGCTCGTGTGCCAGATACAACTAGCTCTACTGTGTTTACATGCTATCGTGGCCATATTGCAAGGTTGTCACAAACTAAACCACATTTTGCCACTGACTGGAGGATGATAGCTTTTAAATATCCTATGTTGCACTTAAGATTCTTTATCCTTTCTGACAGCTTCCCATTTCTTTACTAATTGTTTTTCATAAGCTGTGTTTATCTAGTTGATGAGCTCTGGACAAAATCAGTGGTAGAGGCAGATTGAAAGTAAATGAGTTGCTCTTAAGGAACAGAGTTTCTTCTTACAGGAGCTGCTATAGCTGGTTGTCCTGTCCCTCCAGCATGCAGGGACAGTGTCAAGACAGCAGAACACCACTGTTTGTTCACAATGTGCTCCATAAGTGAAATGCTGTATTATAATGAGGCCAGAGCTGCAGGAAGCCACCTAAGTTTTGCTACTGTGAATGTTCCTTGACACACATCCAACAATCAAGACAATGATTATTGGGTAGTGTAAGAGCTTGTACCTTAGTTTTAGAGAATTTTACATAATTTGCTTCATTTCAGCTGTCAAATGGTATTTGTCAGCACTCAGGTCAGTTACTAGAGAGGAACTAGATTCTGTGTGTTTCCCCTGAGAACCCAATACAAAACTTGGCTTTTCTTTGTTTTTCCTGGCTGTTCTTTGTGCCCCATCAGGAATGCTGAAACATTATCCCAGGTTCTTTATACACATATAGAGTAAGTATATAGTGTTATACACAGTGTCAGGTCCAGAATGCTTGAAAAAACATTAATGGGGAGCATGCAGTCTAAAGTAAGTAGATGTCTTGGTTAGCAGTGACTGTGTCTAAGGAGCAGGCTGTCATTTTGGAGAGAACACCTTGGTGTAACCAATTAAACATGCACTTGCACATTAACCTTTTGGCATGAATATGAATTTGCTCTATGTTCCACAGGTCAAAATTGTACTTGCTACTGACTAAATGAGAAACACAAAATTAAAATTCTGACAGAGATTTATAAAAGTATCCAATATTTTTAACTGGATTTAAATGCTGATTTAGCACCAGCAACTCAGCAGAAGGCATTGCTCCATCTACTTACCCGGCCACATGCTTCCTTTAGAGAAGTAGGACACTCAAATTGTCCTTAACTCACCTTTAAAGGACTGGTAAGTAATGTGAGATGTCCAGCAGAAATTGAAGAGATCTTTCATGTCCATGCTATTGAAGAAATCAGGGCAAAGTTTACCCCAGGCCTGGGTTCAGATAAGAGTCTAACATTTGATTTGGTATAGACACACTTGGATTTCTTTGCCTATTAAAAGTGCGTGCTCAGAAAAGCACATTTCTTGAGAATAGGTTTCCTCAATGATGTGTTAATACACATTATAAAATTCTAAACTTCAGTAGCCATTTTTGAAAAATAGTCTTTAGCTTTGGAACCATTTATATAAATGTTCCAACTTAGTCAGTTTGGCTTGTACAAAGAGAATGACAATATTAACTGTTACAGAAAGTCCCATAGCTATGATTTTTATGAAACAGTGATCAATATTGAAACCTTGCATTAGTGGTGATATGGTGTAGCTAGAAAATTTTCATTCATAGATTTAAGTTTTCATTTACATTAACATAATGACTTCTACAGAGAAAGCTTTTGGTAGTTGTTTAGTATAATATGTATTTAGTACATATGTTTCTAATCATACTTAATCATTTTATTTCTCCATAACAGTTGTGAAACACGCAAAATCATCTAAAGAGAGGATACGCTGTTCTGTTTGATAATGAAAAATGTCTTCAATACTCAGGTCAAAAGAAAAACATCTTAAAATCAACGTTGAATTAGGTATATTGAGTTTTCTTTATTATCTTAAGCAGTCAGAAATCAGTCAGAGCCAAAGTATTCCAAAAGCTCAGAGTCCTGAGAACTTTGGAAAGTAATTGATATTGCCCTCTACAATAGGTAAAGAATTTGTTTATTTATTCTGTAAGTCGCTGCTCTTTCCTTATTTCATTCTTTCTGTATATATATGAAGAGATTATTGATTTGATTTTCCTGTCATGCTGGTGGTGTGATGCCTGATTGTGAAGTGAAAGGAAATTTGAGGAGGCTACAGTCCTTGGATCAAATGTGCTGCATTGCTCCCATAAAAGTTTTTCAACCCTCATGCTCACAAGCTTTTCTCCTTCTTGTTTTTCTTTATTAGATATGGTCTTTAGAAATAGGAAGTGTTCAATGTTACCATGTGATCTTATATCAGTACAGCATCTAGCTTTCAGCATGGAATTTCATTTCAGAGGCTAAGAAAATCTAAAATTTGATTTCCTCAGCCAAGTTAACTACATGCTGGATGTTAACAGACATCTATAAAAAGCTACCAGTAATGCAGAACTGGGCTTGTAGTGTTGCATGTAGCAGGAGATTTTAGCTACTGTGTTAGCTCTTTATAATTATAGCTAGTTTATTTGCTATATCTGGAGATTATTAAATAGACTACCTGTATTATTTGAAAACCATCCAATATGAGCAAGCTCATTAAGCTTTCAATTGCACAATATAAATCTAAAAAGAATTAAGATCTTAGTCTAGAAATGGAATTTAGTTGTACAGGTGACAAATGCATTTTAATGGAAAAAGTGCCTTCAGTTAAAAGAGGTCTTATTTGAGACTTAAAAGATTTATTTTTATTCTTCAATAAATAAAATCAAGTACCAAGTAGCTACCAATATTAGATATGGTATTCCAGCATTGTTTTCTATGACGCTGATTCTTTTCCATGATTGTATTCCAGAGGCAAATTATTGTGCATCATAAGTTTTTCCTTTTAACTTTTCCAAAGTTGTTCAGAACACTTAATAAGATTTGACGGAATTAATTTGTGAGATACTTTAGAAAATTCCATAATTGCGTTTAACTAAATCCTCTTTTTTAAAAAACCCCACAGTATTACAGATTTGCTAGGTATGGTCCAAACACAGTTTTAGAACTATTTCTTCTTTATTTTTGAGAAACTAAATTGCCCCAGTAATAACTTGAATTGTACTGAACCTTTATAGGATATGTGCATTAGTCCAAGTAACTAAAGAGCTGTAAACATTGATGGTGACTTATTAACTGCTTCTTTGGGGTGTGCAACAGAGAGTAGTTGCACTAGAAAGATAATTTTTTCATGACATTGGTCTCTAAAATATAATGCTGTTTATTTTAGTATAAGGTTCTCAGAGTGGATTCCAGATGTAAAAGGTTTGTTGTTAAAAACATGCATTTACAGATGTACAATGATCTAAGAACAAGAAGTAGGGCTGAGACCATTCTGAAGGTGCTGTCTATAATGAGAGGAGTTACCTTCATTCTGTATTTCTTTTCCTTATCAAATATTTGCAGTCCCTCAGTTCACATTATCATTTATGTCTACACACAGACATATATATTCATATGCACTTATGTCTTAAATGAATAAAATGTAAGATATGATCACTTAAGGGAACAGGATACCTTAATTAGAGCATTTAGGCGATGTTAAAATTCTAAGAAACATCTGGAAGACCAGATAAAAGAGGTAAATGTTTAGCTTTGTTATGAGTAACACACTAACATACAATTAGGTTTTAATGGCTGTAACTTAACAGAACTGTTGTATGAAATATTTTGTTTAGCATTCATTAAAAACTGCTAATGTACTTGTGGCTTTTCATGGACTATATTTTTATGCATATTATTAGTGGAATACAAATATGCACAAAACCAAACAGTTTGGTGCTATAATGTGTAAAGAAATTTACACCAATCTTATTTTTAATTTGTATGGGAACATTTTTACCACAAATTCCATATTTTAATAATACTATCCCAACTCTATTTTTTAAACTCATTTTGTCACTGTTTTGTAACAGAAACACTGTAAATATTATAGATGTGGTAAACTATTATACTTGTTTTCTTATAAATGAAATGATCTGTGCCAACACTGACAAAATGAATTAATGTGTTACTAAGGCAACAGTCACATTATATGCTTTCTCTTTCACAGTATGCGGTAGAGCATATGGTTTACTCTTAATGGAACACTAGCTTCTCATTAACATACCAGTAGCAATGTCAGAACTTACAAACCAGCATAACAGAGAAATGGAAAAACTTATAAATTAGACCCTTTCAGTATTATTGAGTAGAAAATGACTGATGTTCCAAGGTACAATATTTAGCTAATATAGTGCCCTTTTCTACATCTTCCTTCTCAAAGGGAAAAAAAAAAAAAAAAAGAAAAAACCAAAGCAAGAAATTCATAACTTTTTCTTGTTACAAATGCAAATATTGAAGTCCTTTTCTACTTTAAAGTGATTGATATTCTTATCATTTTTAAAAACATGTTTTAGTATTTCTCTTTCTCATGCCATGTTTTACGTAAGCTTTGTCTTCTCTGGTGCATATTAATACCAACATCTTCATGGGGAAATAAAATTTCTTGCTTCTATAATGGAGTATCCCTACAGCAGATACAGTAAAACAAACAGGAATTGTAAAATGAACAATGAAGCTTCCTTGGCCATTCAGAATCATGCAAAAGAAATGGATACACCAGTTTGCTGGATCATCCTGTGGGAAGAAAACCATCCATCAGATTCTCATTGGAGTGGTTTGGTGTTGGCTGCCATATTAAAACCAGTTTCCCTAACTAAAAAAGCTACGATTAGTTTATGCCCACTGAAGTATTTTATCCTTTTTGCCTAATGTCTTGGGAGTGTCTATGGCAGGACAGCACTAAGGGATAGGTGCGGTAAGGAGAGAGAATCTAAATTTTTCTTAGTTTGTTCCTTTACAAAGAGATCAAGTGGGGATTTCTGAGTGTGACTGACTATGGCAACAGCAGAATCAAAACTCTTCCGTGTGATTAGTATTTCCAGTTTAAAATTCATAACAATTAATTTTCCCCTCCTAAAGTTTAAAAAACCCTCTAATAATAAAGGAGATACATAATTATGGTGTCTATCTTTTGCTTCAGAACTCTTATCTTTACATCTCAACACAGCAGTGATACAGCTGTATGATGGCCTTGCTGTAAGTAGCTGTCTGCTATCCAAGTCACTGCAGGGGTAAAACATGAACTGTCTAAGGCCAGTTTGGGGTTCCATGAGAACTGAAATTCAAAGCTGAAATTCCAAATATTTTATGCCACAAACTATTGAATCTCTAGTTCCTTGGTAGACTGCCAAACATACCAAGGAAAAGAAAGTGCCACATCCCACTGGATTCAGCATGAATGCCTTACTTTTACTCACAGTGGAACTCTTATTCCAGCAGTAGCTCTTCCAGTGAATCAGAGAAATTATATAAAATAACTCTGGGAGGATCACCACAACCTCATCCTTTTATGTTATATCAGTTTAAAAATCATAACTATGGGTGGGTTTTAGAAGTTAAAGATTATTATACTGTGTTGAGGGCACAAGAAAACCTTGATTAAAAAATTTATCTGTCATGAAATATAAACATATAATTTCAGACTTGGATATCTAAAGTAAAGAAAGACCAAAAGTTTGCTCAGCTTAGTCCACGGACAATTTTCATCTTACTTTTCATCAGTTAAGTTTTGAGCCCTCCTTTCCATTCTTATTCTTTCATTTGTGTATTTCTCTGCAGCATGCTCTTCTGTTGGTGGTGATGTTTCTACAAATAATATTTAATGACCTAAGCTCCTTAGAGTCAGCAAACAGTAACCATAGGCTGAGAACAAAGCAAGAAAAGGCTCCATAGTCCGAAAGCAAGAACTGTTTATACCCAGGTGCTTGTGGGGGTGTGTGTCTGTGTGTGTGGGTAAATAAACACAGTAAGCCATACTTCATTTGTGAAATCCTATTCTTCCATTGAGAGGAAGTCATCAACAAAAAAAAAGTGTAATTATCAGACTAGCCTAGCTTCTCTTTTTTTCAGCTGTATTGTGTATCTGCACCTGAGTGAACCCTTATCTCACCTCATTGAAGATACCTAAGCTGAGTATCAGTTTAACTTCAATAACACAAACTGTTACTGCAATTAGTTCTACACTAATTTGGCAGTGATGTCTGTCCTGTATATATTTTTACTAACAGAAGTGGTACATCTGTATCATTTGTAGAATATAAACAGATTAAGGAGGAGGAAGCTTTGCAAACTACTTCAGCTCTATGAAACAAAAGGATAATGTCCCTAAGTACAAATTGCTTGTTAACTCTATTCTTTCACAATCACCCACTGCTAAAGAACCATTCGTTTTTAACATTCACCTTTGCACCTCAGCATTATAGTACGTATATTGCCATTGAACAGTATTGGTGCCATCTCCTTCCACTTCAATTAAAATAAAGTGCAAAGGGTTGTTTATTATTTCAGTGCATACTCATTACTTGATCTGGTCACTGACTCCCTGGACCATACTACTTCTACAGGGAGAAATCAGTGTTTGCGAAGTTGCACAGTTATTTGTAATTGCTTTACAATACAGAATGTGGTAATAAATGTCTCTGAATGAAGTTACTGATTCAAAGAGATAATTAAAATGTATGTCTGTCTGACTCCAGTTCCTGCCAGATTTATATAGCCACTATGCTGCCAGCATCTTTGCTTTGTTTAGACAAAGAAACTCTGTGTGGCATTAACAATGAAACTCTATGTTGTTCTAACAATACTTAAGACAATTGCTGAAACAAACATTTGGTCCAAGCTGGAGAACAACAATACTCTCGTAATTCTGATGAGGTGCATATAACTCTACATTGGTTTGTTTTCCTAGAAAAGGAATTATTTCATTGACTTTCAACTGGTGTTAAGACTTAGCTTAGGTATCATGCAATGCTAGGTATTCTCTTCAAGAGAGAAAATTAATTAGAGAGCAAAGGAAGCCAGCGCGCTTATCATTTGATCAGGTCATTGACATAAGTGCTTGGCACTTTTTAAAGCCAAAAGCTGTCTTGTACACCTGCTCAGAGGTCTCATCAATTTTATTTGAGCAAGGCAGTTCTTTTAAGCCTGTCCAAGGAAAAAGGTGGCAATTTTGATGGAGAGGGAAAAAGAGAGAAAGATGTGTTGCAAGCTCTTTATCTTGATCTCACTGTTTGTTTCTCCACTGATGTATCTAATGAAACAAAGAGGATTTAATCATGGCAAACAGAGGACTATAAGCACCCAGAGGGATCTCATTTTCTCCCTTACAAGTCTATTTCGTTTCAGGTTGCAACATCTTTTTTTCAGCCTGTCCACAAGGCCGAGTTTCTTACCTGGGGCTTAAACTTGTGAGGCGTGAAGCTCTTTTGTTTTGACAGGTGCTCTTTGCCACTCATCAGCCCAGCACTGGTGGCGCTAGTACACAGAACACACTCAGATATGCTAATGACTGTAGTTATCAAAATTCTGTCTGTAATGAGTTTTATTAGTTTACTTCACTTTTAATTCCTCGGCTAAAGTGGTAAAAACAAATTGTGCTGATCCCAGAGTGAGAAAGATGGTTGTTTGTTATGCATTGCATGGATTTCTCCAGTTTCCATAAAATCTCTGGAGTAATGGAAATTTCATAAACTAGTGAGAATCAGACCATAACCTCCACCACAGAATAGCTGCATACAAGGTGTTTCAAATGTAAAGAAAATGTGCAGAGGGAACTTAAAATTATTGTATAAGCTTAAATATTATATAGTTTCAAAATGTTACAGAAAAAAAATCTTTTTCTGCTGCCCAGCTGGCCTGAGACTAATATATTATTTGCATATTTTGATCTTTAACTGGTGGAATAAAAAGTGATAATATAATATTAATATAATATCAATAATAAATAATAACACATGTATTATTTATTATTGATATTATACTAGAAGAAGAAAAGGTGGACATTCAGGCCTTAAAGTTGTGAATGAATATCCTTGCCTCACCTTTCCATGCCTTCCTCCACTTGCCTTACCTTACCTTGCCTTCCTTTCACAGAACCCCACACCACTTATACTCCTAGATATATCTTAGGTAGAATTTGATGATTAAATTGTAAATATTCATTTTAATTTTGTCAATTAAATTATGTGGAAGTGATGTACACATTGTTCGTCTGTGGTTTAAAAGAGCTTTTAGGCTTCACACTGTGGGGATAAAAAGCCTGAAGAAGCAAGAAATACTGGATATGAACAAAATGTAGGAAAAAATAAAAGAGAGGGTTCTTTAGGTAGAGAATAGAAATTAAATTCAAGGTACAATACATCAAAATTATTGCTAAACAGTAATTCAATTACAATTTGTTTGATCGCTCTAGTGATTTTAATCCAGTTTTATAAGAATTATTATCCCAGTGGTTTGGCTTATCTTTTCTAAGCTTTTCTTTGTACTTTGAGAAAATACAGCTGTAGAACCTTGTGAAAACAAGAATGTGTCCCTTCTCTGTAAGCTATTCAGATCTTAGTGCATCTGAACTATCTATAAAAGGTAAACATTTCTAATAACTTGGATATGATATCATCAAAGGTTTTTATTTTTGTCATCTCTTTTTTTATCCTATAGGTAAACTTTGGGAAAAAATGACATTTTATTGTCCCACTACAACACTGGCTAGAAAGGTGTGTCTTGTCATCCCCATTTCAAATAACTGTGAAAGATTACAACATAGAATCTTTAAGGGTGGAAAAGATGTCCAAGATCATCAAGTCCAATCACTAATACTGCCGAGTTTACCACAGAACTGAATCCTTTAGTGACACATATACATGGGCTTTTTGACATTTCCAGGGACAGTAACTCCACCGCTTCCCTGGGTCGCCTATTACAATGCTTGGCCATGCCTTCAGTGAAGAATCTTTTCCTAATAGTCAATTTGTGTATACTTAGGATATTTTGCAGATATACAATATATGCCTTTCATGATCTTGCTCCTTTTAACCTGGCTTGCCTACTTTGATTAAAGGAATCAGAGAAAATCTAGCTAAACATAAAACTAGCATGAGGTACTGCTTGTCAAAAACTATAGGGATTTAGACCTCAACTTTTTTTGTTGGATAAGAAAACTTTTTTTCTTTTAATCTGTCTGAGAAACGTAAGTTTGTTAAACTCTCATAGAGTTTTGTTTACTTGTTTTGGTCAGTTTTTGTTTGTGTGGTTTCATTTTTTTTTTCTGGAAGGGTACTCCTGATGCTTGAAAGCCAAATTCTGCATAAAAAACTGTTCAGATGTCAAATATTTGATCCTTTTATTTACAGCTTCCAAGAGCTACATTCATACAGACTCCTACAAAAGAGAAGGGGCCTTTATCAAGACTGTGAAATTTGGAAGGGAAATTTTGCCTAGGACCACCAGCAGAGTACTTGCCTATGGCTGAACTCCTAGGAGATATTTTAATTTAGTGCTGGCAGGTTAGTTTAGTGCTGGCTCCTCTTTCAGGGTTTCACCCTAATGCCCCATGTTCACTTACATTAGGTACTTTGGAAGGATGAAGACTTGACTGAACCTCCCTGAGATCTGACCTGTGATTCAAGAGTTCTAGATGTTGGTGATCTGCTTTTCAAAATAGTCATCAGTTTCTCTCAGTGAATTGGAGAGGAAGGAGAGAGGAAAGACTTTCAACATTACCCCAGTTCTGTTATTTTTAGGCAGCTCTGTTTGAAACCATAAGGTTTTGTAACCTTGTATGGGCAGATGGACCTAAAGTTTTGCAATCCAGATTAAAATTTACATCAACATATGAGCAAGGAGCAGCATCAGTAAATGTGACAATTCACTAAAATTAGAGAGAAACTGAGCTTATTAGGTTTGTTGGTAAATGTATGTAGCAGAAGGAAATGTGCCTCAAGTTGTGTCTATGCAAAGCCTGGAATCAAAGTGTGCCTCAATGGCTTTCAGGTGAAACTTGCAGTACTGTTGGTGAGCCTTTCATGACTGTTAGATTGGTCTCCAAACCAGGTTTTGGCCAGGACTACAGAGACTAAGAACTAATTGAACAATAGTTCACTGTTAACCGATAAATGTTTTGTTTGTTTGTCTGTTTGTTGGTTAGCTCATTTTTTACACTGAAGCTCTTGGATGTAAGTGCTTTCAGCTTGGGGGATGATTGAGGGCACAGCTGATTTCTTTGTTGGACCTGAAGATCAGGGTCAGCAGAAGTGCAGTTCTACTCCATTATGTGGAATATTTCTTTTTCTTTTTCTCCTCTAATCAGAAATGTGAGGACAGAAAAATGAATCCGACAGAAGTTAATTCCTGGAGGTCAGGGAAAAGAGATGTTCCATAGGTACTATACCAAACAACTTCCAGCCTCTCAATGAGGATGTGGGCAGAGGACTGGGGGCTTGAAGATTTTTTTACAAAATTCAAGCAAAAGATTTTGCACTTTATAACTAAGATAATTAGGATGAGATTCTACATCTATCATGTGGATGAAATTGGAGGGGCTATATTTATCATTTCTTTCTGGAGTAGAAAACCCCAATAAGCCTCATCCTTGTTCTTTTGACCTACTGTTTCTGGATTTCTCATTGAGAATCTACCTCCTTGCTTCTGCACTTTCTCAACACTACTGCCTCTCTGTTCCATCTTAACTCAGGCTAACACAGTGAAGTTTCTTCAGAGCAAGGTTGCCCTGGCTGTTCCACAACCCTTCCAGCTTTTTTAGTATGCAACATAACATTCAATGTGATTTGTCTAGTTATAATTATTTGCTGCTTTGATGGAGTGTTTTATTAATTCCATATTCTCCTTGGAAAAATGCACATAATGTCCAAATCTATCAATGCATAGTTTCCAGAATATAAACATAATCACATCACATTTCAAAATCCACCTTGTTTTCAAGACTAAGATGTGCTTCCCTAATTTCACTCTTCTACTTTTATCCTAGGGACTGCAGACACAAGACCTACAACTATAAGCTCTAGTTGCTCTAGCAGTGGGATCCCTACTTGATAGCAGTTTGCTTGCAAATTGCAGCAGGTGGAATGAGAAGCATGGAGCTGATGAGGCATTCTGCTGAGGGAAGATATAGAGTCTTTCCCCATCTTCTTGAAGACAGATGAATTTCCAAGAATTTCATAAGTAGGGAGAGATTAAAAAGGCATTACAGTTAGGATATTTTCTAGAACTTTATAATCTCCTCCACTGTATTAAGAAAAAAAATATCCAATTTTAAAAAAGAAGGACAAACCTTTGCTACAGTGGAAATTGATCAAATCACTGATTTGATGCTTGAAGGGTTAAATTGTAAAGCAGAGAGCTCATTTTTCAGAGAGATTCTAGGATTTTAGGTAACAATGGAGTTTGAATTTACTTCTGGGATAGGAAGTTGAACAGCAAGGTTCAGCTTTTCTGGGGGAATTTAAGAGTAAGCCAAGAGGCCAGAAGGTTAAAGGGCAGTGCTCAGGCTTCCCATCAGTTCCAGAGACTCCAAACATTCAGGCATTCAGTGGCTGGATTCCCTCATGACATTCAGATGAATGGCCAGTAGAAACGAAGGACTAAAACTGGTCCTGCTTTCAATTCTATAACATGTACCCTGCCTTATTCATTTAAATTGAGGTAATAATCAAAGGATAATTCTGCTGAAAGTGATAGGCAAGGAAAAAGATCCCCATATGTTCTCAAATGTCTTTGAGCATTATTCCCTGTATGTTGAACTGCAAGCAGAAATGCAGATAAACCCAGTGCTCAAACTCCATTGTCTTTAGCCATGAATGTGTGCAGTAAAGTGTATTTTGCACTAAATACAGCTTTTTAGAGGACACAGCTTATTAGAGCTTCTCAGAAGGTGTAGTTTAGAGGGATTGCTGAAGCTCAGAGAGCAAGGTTTAGTAAGCTACAGCAGTAAGACTGTAAGTTAGGAAAGACAAGTGTCATTGTAGCTCATCATTGTGCAATAGAAAGACTGATTATTACTATAATGTTTATTAGTGACTCCAAGCAGCTAGGGACCATTCTGTGTGCTGCTTTTGGCTAGGACAGAGAATGCATTCTGAGTTCTGGTTGATTACAAAGACCATGAACAATTTTTTATTTCCTTTTTCACTGTAGATATTAAAAAGTTGTGACCATCTTTGTTCATAATTCCATTTGCTTACAGCTGTTGAATTTTGCTCCAGTTCTTTAAATTTTGACATCATAACACTACTTTTTCTTCATTTAGGCTGTTTTGTTGATTAAAAAAATAGCACCATAGTGTAATCTTGCCTCCTGGTCTCCTGATGGTCCCTACATTTATTTGCTTTCAGTGCTTTGTGTTTATTTTCAATTATTATGTTTCTTGTATTATACCTTCTGATTGATTTTGTGTGTTTTGAGCAGTGGCTTCTATAATTTCTGATTTCACAGAATCATAGCATGGTTGGGGCTGAAAGGAAGCTGTGGAGGTCATCTAGTCCAATCCTCCTGCTAGAGCAGATTCACACAGAACAGGTTACACAGGACCACCTCCAGGCAGATTTTGAATATGTCCAGGGAAAGAGGCTCCACAACATCTCTGGACAATCTGTTCCAGTGCTCTGTCACCCTCAGTGTAAAGAAGTTTTTCCTCATGTTCAGACAGAACTTCCTGTGTTTCAGTTTGTGCCTATTGTGCCTTGTTCTGTTGCTGGGCACCACTGAAAGTGTTCTGCCCCCTTTCTTTTGACACCTGCTCTTAGGATATTCCTCTGCATTGATAAGATCTTTTCTCAGCATTCTCTGCTTCGGGCTGAACAGGCCCAGCCCCCTCAGCCTTTTTTCATAACAAAGGTGCTCTAGTCCCTTAATACTTTTTGTAGCCTCTGCTGGACCCTCTCCAGGAGCTCCATGTCTTTCTTCATCAGGGGAGCCCAGAACTGGACACAGTACTCCAGACATGGCCTCACCAGGACTGAGGAGAAGGGGAGAATCACCTCCCTTTCTATTTTAGTAGAGGAGTGAAGTTTTTGTACCTAGATTTTACACAGGCACTTACACGCTTCAAGAAAATTTTATACAGTCTTAAAACAGCATTTTCATCACCATTTTTAATGCAGAGAAATTGATTACCCCCTCATGTTGTCATGGCCTGGCTTCTCTACAGTGGAACATACACACAGCTCCTGACCTAAGCCCATTAGAAAGTCAAATTTTGAGCCCTAGTTTTCTTTTCTTTATTCAGCCCTCTAAAAGTTCACTGTGCAACCAATGAACAAGTGATAAGATAGGTGTTTTAACCATGCCTGGAGGGGCTTCTATGACAAAGTTCAACTGTATGGCAAACAGATTACTGGAATGCTTGTAAAAATTGATTTTTGATGGCTTCTTGTTGTATTTGCAGAAGACAAAAGATTTATTCATAATCTCATATGCTGTGGCATATGAGAAACACAAGTTTGACAACAGATATTGATAACAAGGGATTTTTTTAGTTCATTGGTTTTTTTGGCAGGAAGCGGTGGGGGAGACATGAAAAAAAAAATTCTGTAAACACCAGATCTATATAATGAATTTTTTAAACCAAAGCACGTGAAATTTAGCTCCCTGGATGCTGAAGTAATATATGTAAGACTAGTTACTATGATTCACAAAGAGCCATCTTGCTGCTTAAGTACACTTTCAGCTTCAGCAGCTGTTTTGATTCATAATCTGTGCTGTAGCAAGGTTTATTTTAAAATACCAAGCAGGAGACAGGGCATTCAAACATCAATTACTTAACCAAGAGGATTCAAAACCTGAAGTGCTTAAGACTGAAATGAAACACATGGCAAATATTTTGCTTCCTGTCACACTGGGGATTCGATCCTGCAAGCTGTGTGAGTGCAAAGCTCCAGTTCGTCTGCAGCTAACAGGTGAAATTCTGACACTGTTGTCATCAACCAAAATCTTTCCTTCACCTTTCACAGATCCAATTCGACCACAGGGATGCTCTCAGAGTGTGGTAGGGTAAGGTCTCAGAGCCTTTAAATTCTTGTCATTTTAAGCTGGATTCCCTGCAGGCTTGTAAATATAAAATCATTTAATCCTATTCTTTAGAGACGTTGGAAGGATGACAAAGAATGTCATACCTTCAGCCTCTGGGAAGAAGTGTTTAAATATTTGCATTTGGCTCTTGCAGCTGTGATTGGAGTTACTCTGCTTCACATCAGCCCTTCTCTGACACTGTATTCAGGTCTTCATGTGAGTTAGAGGCAGCCTATACGTGACAGAATAAAATAAAATTTAAAAATAAATAAATAAACCCCCCAACCTATTACATATAGATACATATTGTATCCCTATATCCCCTCGATCTTATTTCCAAATCAGTATATACTTATCAGAGGGGGAAATGTTGCCCATATCTTCCAGCCTATTCCTGCATTTAGTAAGTCCTGATCTGCCAACAGGAGCAAAAAGTCACCAGTGATGCAGCGTGCAGGACCCTTTCACCCTGCCTGGGATGGCTGGCATGCGAGGATTGCCTGGATAAATGATATGCAGGATCATGCTCAAACACCTGGAATTGCCAAAACATTCAGACATAGAGGTGGTAGAGAGGAACTTAAATGTGGCATTCAAATTATTTTGTTAATGGTGCCATCTCCTGGTAGCAATTTGCTAAGCTAATCCTTGCCCCCACAAATTTCTTACACTATTTTAATACAATAGCCCTGAAGAGAGGTAAATAAAGTAACTTAGATAGCTTTGTCTGCTAGTGTCTGTTTCCTTATTTCATAAGGAATATTCAAATAGGAAACAAGCTTTTATTAAACAACAGCGTATTTTAGAACAGAACCTTCAGGATATAGACCCAGTGCTTTTGGAAAAGATTTTTCTTTTCCTGCTCAAGTTGTTTTTTTTTATTTCTTTCATAAGTAAGAAACAATATAAAATCAAGTCAGGTGATGCTGACAGGAAGCAATGACTCTGCATACCAATGCAGGACCTAAGCCACCACATTCTGGGGAAGCAATAGTGCAATTCAGAGTGGGCTAGGAATATTTGACGGACAAAGGAACTGTGCACTGGAAGAGGCTGATGGCATGCCTAAGTCAATAGGAAATGATGTCTTCAGATTTCAAGTGGGACTGGTAATGTTTGAATGCTGTGTCTAGAGCCTTACAAGGGCTCACTTTTCAGATCCAAGAAATAAAGTGTGGTTGAACTCAGAAATACTGAGACATCACAGCAGAATAAGTGAAATATACAAGTAATGGATCTAATTTCATGATACTACACTGGGGAAAACTGCTTTCCTGAACTTAGTAATTTCTTTCACTGATACAGAAGGGTTAGTATGGTTGCGTTGTGGCAAATATACAGTAAATTTGTTTTTATAGTTCTGTTTTTGCTCTGGTTCTGCCAGACTAGGCTGTTACTGTGAAAAAAATGCATCTCAATGCTTTTAAAAAATCAGAAAGAACATGTAACAGGAATGATGGGAGTTTGATCTTCACATGACTTCTGTAAAGATAGATAAAATCAAGTTTGCAAAGGGCTTATATACTATAAAGTTCAGAACCACACAGTAGGTAACTAGTGATATAGTGTCTGTAAACTGGAAGATTTCTTAGTGAAGGTGAATTTGGCTTTTACTGTCCTTAGATTTGACACACAAATTTCTGCAGGATGACAGGTTAGCTACCTTTGCAGAAACATAGCCTCCTGAATGTGTAGGTAATCTGCACTTACAAGCAGGAATGTATTCTGTGTAAGGACTTCACTGCTGCAAATTCCATTTTGGTGTAATATGTTTTTCTTCACATTTCTATGCTCAGACACCAGTATTAAACTTACTCTATCCTATACTTAAGCAGTGTTATCATACTCCAAAGTTTAATCAGCCAAAACCTCTGCCTTTTTGACTGGAGGAAAGCAGTCTTGTATTTTAATTTGCCACATATTTGCCCATGTTGTTCCATGCTACCGTTCTGTTGCCATCCTCTCAGTCTTCCCAGCCAAAGAGAAGAAGGAGATGCAAAGCTAATCCAGTACCAAACTGGTCACCTCCAAACTGTGGCTGGTTTCCCCTGACAAGTGCAAAGATTCTCCAGCAGAAAGGCTTTGCTGGAAGAAGGTCTTTTTCAATAAATGCATAAAGGAACCCAACCCTGGCCAGTTTTGGGAGCAGTCCTGTGACAATCATTCTGGAAGATTTTCCAGAAGAAACTATTACCATGTGATGCCTAATGTGCAGACAAGCTGAAATGGTAGCAAAAGAAATAGGGAAAATGTTACCACAAGTAGTGTGTGGATTGCAACAGAACAATTTGCAAGGGAATGGAGAAGTGAACTGCACATCTACCAGGAAAGGTCAAATTATGTAAGTGGCAGAATTTTTACATGGAGAACTCTAATGATAGACAGATGTGAGTTACACGTTAAAGTACTTGATACAGTCGGGTATCTAGTGGTGCAAAAAACAGCTGAAGACTTCAAAACACACTTAGGGAGACCTTACAATCAGAATGGTAAGTAACAAAGCAAACTGCCAAGTTCTCAATATATATTAGATGCCAGATGCTGGAGAGTTTGAAAGCAAAAGAGATGTGGGACCAAACAGGAAGAATATTAAGAAGTAAACAGTAACCAGGTAAAAAAAGCTTAAGAGCAACAATCAGCTCCCATCTACTTGTAGGTAGTTGAATATCCTACTTTCCTTTTTATATTTCCAAGTGTATTTCATTACGGTTTAGCTATGGTTTTTAACTTGCCTTTCCAAATACACTTCTTTATTTCAAAGAAAAATTATTTTGATCTAGAGAGAAAAATGTTGTGTTTGCTCCCTCTGGATGGAATTAAACCAGAATAATTTTTGCTCATGAATACATTTTTTTTCTTTGCCCAACTTTTCTAAGGAATTTTCAGGCTCTTATTTATTTTCAAATTGTTTAAAGATTTTTTTTAATGCAAACTAGGTTTTTTTACTTCATAGCCACTCTGCCCAACATTAGTTATCAATTAAACTGCAAATCATTTCAATGAATGTATCTTACGATTGTCTTATGGATTAAGGCTTTTGAACTGACAGTGGGACATTCAGCTGTCTTCCTATGCAGCATTACTTCATAATTTAGTTGGAAGTGGCTGCCTGGAAGTTGCTTGGCAGCTCTGTGACCTCTGCTGACTAGAAGCTGCCAGAAGTACTATAACCACTTCTAGCTGTTGGCGTCTGCTTCTATATTTAAAACGAATTTACAGATTTTTTTTTATGCAAATGGAAGGCAGGGGGAACCTTATTGTTCTGATACACAGAGTAATTAGCGTCAGCAGAAACTCCAAAACATTCTGACATCAGGCAGAAGGAGACGTAGTGCCCACGTTACCGTGACTCCCACACTGCAGACGGGCCGGCATTCCCCGCTCCCTGCGCGGTGCCGGGCCCGGGCCGCGCCCGGCGGAGCCGCGCTCGGAGCCGCCGCAGGTGCCGGGGCCGGCCAGGAGGTGGCGAGGCACGCCCGGGCTGGGGCCGGGCCGGCCCGGGAGCGCTCCCTCCTCCCCCCGGCACGGCTCGCACCCGGCACTGGCCCTTGGGAGGAACAGCCTCAGCGGACCGGGAGAGAACAGTGGTTAATGCCTGTCTGCTGAACAAACAAAGCAAAAAGAAACAAACCAAAAAAAAATCACACCAAAAAACCAAACAAACAAAGAAAATTAAAAAACCATACCTCAAAAACCCCAAAGTATGAAAATATATGTATTGGTAATGGAGAAAAACCACACAGCCTCTTACTTTTACGATTATCATGCAAATCAGACAATGTCAGCGAATGGTTACTGGATGGCTCAGAAAATTGGCAATGCCCTGGCATTTTTGTCTTTGATCACTGGTTTGAGTTCAATCTAGAATTGTGATGTTACCCACTTGGCTCAAAGGAGATTGCTTTGGTGGTTTCAGGCAAATGCATGGTTGTTTGCATCATAAAATGATGACAGCTACTTGGCAAAGCAACTTGAAAGAGGAGGCTAAGGCTTTGTCTGAACAGTAAAGCTGGGCTCCTTATGAGAATTCAGTTCAAGTGATAATATTGTCTGGATCTAGTCATACTTGTATATCTGTTTTTGTATGAGTAGGGATTTAGCCACTATAGTTATAAGATACTTTTGTGCTCATATAAATGTCTGCCTTAGAAGCTGTGCCAATATAATTTTACTGGTAAAAGCCCCAGCTTAGCCAACAAAAGAGCACAAATATTGAGAGAGGATTATGGAGAGTAATAAATTAATTTCATCACCCTTAAGGCTATGAATACATGAATAAGTCTGCTCAAAACAAATTAGACAGGGAATATGTGAATCAAGATTTTAAATATGTGTGATAGGAGAGTTATTAAGTATGCAGAATATTGCAGCATTTATAATACTAGTCCTGCATCCTCTGCAGTACCTTGCTTACACTCTGTTGTCTCCTTCCCAGAGTCATGGAGTTACCTTCATATACTGTCTGCTACCAGAGTGGAAGAGCTGGAAGACAGTCTCCTTCCTACAGACCAAAAGCTTCCTGAGCCTCCTCACAAGCAAAAGCGTGTAGCAGTTCTAGAGTAAATGTGGAAACATTGGGTCTGTGAGATGAAAAAGGTACTGCAAGGGCTTGAGCAAGGGCAAAGCCCTGAGGCTTTTAAAGGAAGGGCAGGGAGTGCCTCCAGCCCAGGGAACTGGAGCCCAGTCACAAGATGCTTTCAGGGACAAATAAGGTCAGTTTTGATTGGAAGGCTGGGAAACAAGACACAGAAGAAATAATATTTTTAGTACAGTTGCTGACACCTCTGTCTTCTTGGTCAAAAGGTAAATTATGTCATGCAACCATGCTTCTTTTTCATATAGCACCATGAAGGGTTTTACTGCTGCCACCAGTGAGTCTCACCAGAGAGACAGGATATGCACAGGTGAAGTTTAATCTAGCACAGCATAAAATTATGTTCTACTTTGTCACCGTACTTTGTTAGCAATGTGCTGAGATTTGTGTTGGACAGGGCTGGAAATCCACGGACATGCCATGACTATCTAGTGCCTGTCATTAGGACTTCAAGGGCTGAGCCTTCATTCAGCAGTCAGCCTATGGACACTGTGACCTCTGAAGCAGCTGTGGTTGTAGTTACAGAGTCTGTGTCTTTACAAGCACTTCAAACACTGGACAAAGAGATTTCTTGGAAATGGATTACAATTCACATTTTACAGACACAGTAAACCCTTTGCCTCCCACAGAACATCTCATCTAATCATCTAATCTCATCTAGTGGTCTTTGGATGCATCTTAGTTAACTGGAAATGTGAGAATGTATCACTTAGTATGCTTACCTTTTATTGGCTTTGGATTCAAGGTTACTGCTCTCTGTGCCCAAGTCATTCATTTACTTTGTCAGTTTGCCATCTACAAATGTAGTTAAATATAGAAATATAATGAGGAGTTGACTGAGAATATTGCACATTCCTGCATATCTTTGAATATTGCATTTTCCAAGTGTCAATAATCCATAAGAAGGCTAAGGTATGTCAGGATAATATCTGTCTGTGCAGGTAGTCTTGTACTTAGACTGAATTTTTTATTAATGTGAGCTTGTTTACAGCAAGCCAGTTCATGCATGCAAACCTATGTTACCCCAGCTGTGAAGCTCAAACTGTTCTATTCTTATTCACAGGTAAGGGGCTAATAGTCATAAATTTTTTGAATATGTAAAAATATTGTGCAGCTCAAGTGATGCAAAAAGGGGAACAGGTATACTGGATACCTAGATGCTTTGCTTCGTGCTCCTCGCAATTTCTACGTATGTATTCAGCTTCCCAATCCTAAAACTTCCTCTGAATTCCCTGAAATGCAGTAATCTTGAAAATAACAGTGTATGGAATTTTTCCGTCATGTTTTACTGAGCTCTGAGAACAAGAAGGGGTATTTGAGCTTTAAATAAATACTTTCTGATGACTGTTTGTTTAAGAGGAACTCTTCCAACTTTAATGTTAGTGGATATGCATATACATACATCTGCATTTTTTAGCCAAGAGGGGCTGTTTTCAGACCACAATGAATATGAAAAGGCCATTATCAGAGTGAAAGCAGTTAATCTTGAACAGGCCCATTTTCCAGATGGAATGTTGATGTGCAAAACTTCTGAAGTCAAGTTCAACCCAGGAACATTAAAAGTGCTCCTTTTTTAGATCTCCTTATTTGCCTAAGAAAAACTACAGTCATTATGTTTTACTAGGAGGTCTCATTTTGCCTATTAGAGGTTTTCCAGTCTGGAGCTGTGAGCCAAATGCCTACTCTAACTTCTCACCACTAAGAGCCATGCACATTCATGATTGTACTTCCATTTGGCAGATGACAGAATAAAGCCTGTGGATACATACATTTTACATGAGCATGGGCTTTTGAAATCACCTTCATTATTGTTTTTATTAAGATTCCTATTCATAACACCTAGTGATCATCTGTGGTGAGCACAGAGATACAACGCCATCAGCAGAAGTGGAAAGCTTAGAAACCTCAACAGTGCCTAATTAGTCTCTAAAGACCTTAAAACCTATTTCAGAAGAAATCAGGAAGCCTGAAACACCTAAAAACCCTCAGGGATTCATGCTTGCAAGCATAATTCACTTTTGAGAAATACAGTTAAGCACTCTGACCTGTGACTTCTGGCAAACCCAGCTACAGCAGCAGAATGCCCTCACCTCCTTCCTGCCCCTTTTCCAGATGCCAGAGCTGGCAGAATGAAGCATCACAGCTCTAATTCACAATTGGACAAATTAATTTAAACATTAAGATAAAAACTGTGCTTAGATTCTTCTGAGTGTCAACCAGAAGAGTTGAAATATTCTATTTTTGCTCTATTATAAGGCCAGTAACAAACAGCTGGAGGCTGAGACAGTAACATCTTAAATTGCTGCAGCTGTTTACTTGGAAAATGTGAGCCAGGTCCCTCAAGTCAATTTTTCTTTTAAGAATATGTCAGTTAAGTTTTCTTGTATTAAATTCAGTGACCTAACTGCTCAAATAACTCATGTTTTTGTATGCCTAAGTCAACAGAGGAACTTGCTTTTCACAGGGTAGTTATTAGGACTCTCTGAAAAAAATAGTCCCCATTAAAAGTGTCAGAGGTCATTACCAGTAAGACACTGTTCATTTTGGAAGTTTTACAGAAAACTATTTAAGTTATAGTTGACAAATCTATCATACATTTATATTGAAAAATAGTTTGTGTTGATAGAAATACTTTATCAGAATCTGCCAATTTTTGTCTAACTCTGGCAGCACACACATGCTTACAGAATTTGGTGTTTGCCTTAAAGGCACATTTTCATCATGACTTTTTTCCTTGTAGCTCCCCTGGTTGGCACCCTGCCTGGCAGACTTCTGCAGAGTGAGGCCTCAGGTTCTCCAGACTCACAGAAGAGATAGATTCCCTTAGTTTAGAGTCTTAATGATTAGATGTCCGTGCAAAACATTTCATTTCATGGAACCTTTCAAAAGACCAAGTTTTCAATCTGAAACTGAAGTAGACTTTTATTAAATTCTTCTTTGTGAACAGCTGATGTTCAAGTTTGTTGATGTGCTTAGTAAGGCAGCAAAATAATTTATACTTCTTATGTGTGCTTGCTGTTCTTCACCAAAATAAAGCAATGATCCATCAGGAAGCACAGACAAATATCAGCTTACCCAGTAGACTCCAATTTCAGCATTGACTCACTCTAGTTGCTAGAAACAGGTAAGCAAAAAGCAAGGTGAAATTGCATCCCACTCACGTGTCAAATTTGTCACCACTGGAAAGTGCTTGATCTACCAAGAGAGTTCCTCTGGTTTATGTTTGCTTTGGTTGAGTTCTTTTGCACCTGGCATATGCATGGGAAACCCCAGGAATATGAGATTTTAGTTCAGATGCCACAGGTCTGGTGAGGCAGAAGGTGGCCAATGCAGTGTGTGCCTGACTTCCTTTGTTGAATATATTATCACCTGTTTTTCTAGGGGGAAAAAACCCCTAAGTTGTTTGTCCTTGGAAGCAAGTTTAGCTAAATTTGGAGTGTTAAATAACTACAGGTACTTGTCTCTGGAGTATCTGCATGAAGTAGAGCTTTTCCAGGATGCCAATATTTTGGTACACTTAGCTGAATAAGACTGCACCATAATCCATAATTACCCAACTCTGATCTTTCATCCAGTCTTATGGACTGAAGTATTATATGGGGGTTAACCTGCCTAGTGATTCATTCTTAAAATTTGCCTAGTAGGTTGTTTTTTTTTCTTTTCCTTTCTCCCGTACGTGACAAGT
Source organism: Prinia subflava (assembly GCF_021018805.1). Taxonomy (NCBI): domain Eukaryota; kingdom Metazoa; phylum Chordata; class Aves; order Passeriformes; family Cisticolidae; genus Prinia; species Prinia subflava. The sequence goes on from NC_086251.1 coordinate 36,022,534, forward strand.
GTCTATATCAGTTTGTTAGCATTTTACCTATCACATCTATGACTTCATTCTCCAGGATAAATTCAGGTATGCAGAAGAGGTGTTGGTTTATCCAATAATGTCAAACAAATAATACCAAAAAAAAAAAAAAAAAAAAGAAAAAAAAAAAAAGAAAAAAAAAAATACTGTTAGACTGTTATTACAACAAAAAGCAGATAGCTTGACATGAGAACAGGATTTGCTATTTGCTAACCCCTGGAGAGGTGAGACTCTAGGAAGGCTTTTCAGGAGTGAGGTATAGAAGGGTAAGAGGAAGGAGGATGAAAAACACAGAAAGTAGAATATCCAATTGCTTTTGAAGAGATCTTGCTAAGATGAGAATGAGGTCTGATACATATCTGAGACAAAGGGAGAAAAAGGCATACTGATGGGAATTCCTTTCCATCCTATGATGTGAAGATGTGGATGGATGGATGGATGGATGGATGGATGGACGGATGGATGGATGGATGGACGGATGGATGGATGGATGGATGGTGACATATGGCTAAGCAGCTGCATGGCACTTGAGCTCTACAAATTGCACAAGTGCATGCTTTTGCTCACCATGTTTTAGTTAAACTGGACAAGACACTGGATAAATTGTGCTGATTAGCAAGGATTGTAGAAGTGAAAATGGCAACTTAAGTCAGAAATTCTGACTTCCAAGTATGTGTTGGATACTTCTCTGCACTCCACAGCTAAGTTTTGACACAAATAAACATGTCAGATGTATGATGACCTGTACACATGTGCTTGATATGCATAGAATATGGTGTAGCAGAAAAGGAAATACCATCAACAGATCCTCAGGTCAACACTTATATGCAGCATAACCAGTGTTGGTTTTGCTTCCATGATGCAATGTGCGGGAACTGTTAGCCTAATGGAAAATGGTAAAGGCCGTGGAAATACTACCACAGAGCAGCTTACCATTCCTTTTTCCTGAGTGAAAAAACAAAGGAAAATTATACAGGACAACATAACCCCAGATCTGCTTCAGTACACTTTGATGCTGATGTGTCTGGAAGAGCAAGTTTCCATTTAGGCTACGAGTTAGGAATCAGTGAATTCATCTGTCTGGCTGAAATGCAAACAGTTCAAATTTCACTGTGTAATATTTTTGAACAGCAGCAGGGAAAATTTTAATGTATTACATTGGCTAATGGCAGATTATTTTTTGAAAAGCAATGAATATTTGCACAAGTTTCTTAAAGGGATGAAGCAAGCTTCAGTGCTTAAAAACCCCCACAAAAACAAAACAGGCATGGAGAAGGAAAGTGAAATGTGCCCCTAATAATAAGAGTTCCTTGGAAATTATGTTTAATAGCTAGTCAGAAAGTTTCTCAGGATAGAAATTTATTTATACTTTTGTCTCTGCTCCATTGGCAAACAGTTTATTGAAAGTGCTCCATGAGACTGAAAAAGTTTAACATAGGTCCGTGCTGAGCAAACTCACGTGCATGCTAAGCACTGTTATGGAAGAAATCAGCAGACACTGGGGTTTAGGAGAAGTACTCAATGCTCTTCTTCCTTCATGAAAGTTGTTTTTATTTTTGTCACCCAGATCCTTAGATTGCTTTCTTGCTTAATTTCTACATGACTGTCCATGCTTAAGAATAGAGTGCCAGTATACTATTTGATATTTCTGAGAATTTATCTGTATTGTTGAAATTACCTTTGTACAAGTCACTAACATAAATAAAATCATAAATTTGAAATTTGATTGTAAATGAAACCAAGTCACTAATAAAATCCCAACTCACATAAATTGATCAATTTGAAAGCAGAGCTCCAAATCTGTTACTGGTTAATACCAAGCAAATGACACAACAAAATTAAGTCACTTCTGTGATGTCCAAGCTCCTTATGAGCAGTCATGATATCAGCATCTGAACAAAGTCCATATAACTCTGGTAATTTTCCTAATTTCCCTTTAGAAAGACTTGACCCCTGGAGTTCTCATAGAATGGAAAATATATAATCTTTCTTTATCCATGAGTCGACCAGAACACCTGTGAGTGGACTTGCTTTTAAATATACTCAAGCAGGTACATGTTTACTGACAGAAAATTTGAAAATCAACCCAAGTCTATTTTTATGCTTTACAGTCAATTGATTATTAAGCATAAGGCTGAAAGAAAAACAAACAATGGCCAATGATTAGCCAATTTTTAGTCTTGTAGGAACATGCTGACAGAAAATATAGATACAACAGAAAATACAGATATGACAGAAAATACACCACAGCAGAATAGTTGACACATTTGACCTTGCCCAACAAGAGCTGCTTCAGAACATGTCAAAAGGCCATGATTATGAGAGACTTTAAGTGGAAAAGGGGTTTGGATTTTTTGGAAGTGGGAGTAGGGAAAGAAGGTGGGGAAGAAGGAGATTTTATAAATAATTTTTCACAATACTTTTTAATTTCCTAGAATATCTTTTTTTTTCTGTTTGAATAGAGGTGCCTTTTCCCCATTTCCTCTATAATACATACTAACTATCCAGCAGAGGTGCAAAATACTGAGGAAAAATTCTTCTGGCTTTAGTGATGTTATGTATCTGGCAAAAATTTTCTCAGGACAAAGCTCTTCTTGAATGAAAGAATGGACTTATCTACTAAAGAGCTCATGACTCTAACATAAAGCCAGTACTTGAGCAGTGGAGCTTTACCATATGTGGCTATAAGATCTTATCTTTGCGTACTTCTGCCTCTCATCCAGTGCATCCTTACATTTTTAATCTCAGTCTTTCCTTACATTTTTAACCTCAGTCTTCAGTAACTACACATTAACTGATTTTTTTCTGAGATAGACCATGGTGTAGAATAAATTTCAGCTTTTCAGTGAGTTACTCTGTCACGTGTTTTTATAGTGCAGCCAGAATGTCTCTCACTGTTAAAACTAACTGGCTTAGCATTGGTAGTCTAAGTAACTGTTAGAAATGACAATTAGTATCTTTAAAGTTTTCAGGGAAAGAAGAGCAAGCAAGAAAGATCTGCAATACCTCATCAGTTCAGTGGAACTCAGTGGAAAAGCAGAAGCAGCACATTTCTCAAAAACCTAAAATTCCTTTAATGCATCCTCAATTTCCCCACTCCCTCAGTGTGTTTCAAAACTGACTGAGCAAAACCAATCCAATTAGGTTCTTACAAAATATGTGTGATAGGTACAGAGATTATCCAGCAGCATTTTCCCACCTACCTCCATACTGTCTTCTTAACAATGAATTAATTTATTCTACATACTTCTGATGCCACTCCAGGATTACTTTAAACAAAAAGTTTCATCAACTAACCTCTTTTAACAAGACTTTTATTGAAAACATACACAAAGTCAACATGTTATTTAGCTTCTGAATGTACATATTAGAGAATACTCATAATAGAGAAGAATATTTTAAGAAAAGGGGAAATACAACTGACACGCTGCAGTTTATATTTTACTAAGGCATTTAGGCTTAAGAGCAAGTTATACTCTGCGTGTGTGTATCTATATACACAAACACACAAATACACATAGGTTATCTGAATTGAAACTGTACAATTCTATGCAAGTCATTATTTTTTGCTTTTTCTATTTTTAGAACACTAAATAAAGCTTTTATCCAAATGGTAGAAGTTGTTCACAGAACAGCAGTTATAATCTACTCTTCAAGAGTTTGCTTACAATTACAATACTAACGATGCACAAAAAACCCCCAAGATCTTCACGGGAAAGTTCTCTCTTACCAAAATGAGGCTCAAGTAAGAAAAACACTAGTTTGCAAAGGCACCGTGGAGACAGGTTTTAATACATTAAATACAACATGAATCATTCACAATAACAAGTTTAGTGTTTCTGGGAACTTTTGTAAATACAACACAGTTGGTCACACAAAAATGTTTCTGTTGATTTGTCTTGGCAACTCAGATATATCAACAGTGTAACAGCATAACAGCTTTGTTCCCATCTGACAGAAAATAATGGCAGTTCTGCAAGGCAAACGTTAAACCTGACCGTATGTATTTATTAATTCCACAGTGTTTTGACAGATTATAGGGGATGCAACTTAAAGGATGCTGACACGCTCACTGAGGGCTTTCATTTCTGTTTCTTCTAGCTTGGTGTTTTCGTTATGGTTAGCACTTGGGCTGATAAGGTGTGCTGGATACTGCAATCCATGTTCTTCTGAATACTGTTCCCACCGGGAGTCATCACTTTCATGGGTGATGTAACGTTCCCCCATTTTACATTCCAGTTCTCTCAAATCTAACCAGGTTTGGTAGTCCTAAAAAAAGAATAACAGTATTAGTTCTAGATTTCCTAAAATAAATTATATTCCCTTCTGCTATCAATAACACTCAAAGTGCTATTAACTCAGCTATTTAAGCGTCTAGAAATGAAAAATCTTATAACATATAAATGTGAAATCTGCCTAAAGAGATACATTTCATCTCTAGAGGATTTTTTGATAAATTGATTTTAATAAATTGTCACAAGTATACTACTGAGATGTTACGGGTTGTTTTGCAAAATGTATGAATAGATATAGATTGCCATAATATCTAACTGAGGCACGGTGGTAAAGCAATTTCTCACTCTAGTCACAAGAGGAATAAGGAAGAAGAACCATCCTTAAATCATACATGTACATTCTAATGATCTGTATCAGTCAAAGACAGCAGAGTCTGCATCTGAGTATAATGATGCAGAACATAAATTCAGCTTGGGCTAGAAAAAACTACTTTTCTGAACTTGGGCAATTACTAGTTTGCTGCAGCAATAGAGCCTATCCTAGTGTCATGCAGACTAATCTCTCTCATCCTATATTCAGTTTCCTTTTTTCTCCTTCATCTTGTCTCAGCCCAAGACACAATCTTAACCACAAAGCCAAAGCAAAGTTGGCCAAAGAAAGGCCAAACACAGTAAATGCATAAAGCTTTCATCCTTAGTATCTCATTCTTCGGCCCATTTCTTAGAGTCATCCTCTCAGAGAACACCACTAAGTCTCACTGCCCTGTAACACCACCCTGTAAGGAAAAACAACCACTGTTTTCTTTCCTTAGCCTGCAAGATAGTACTCTCCTAGACAGAGGACTCACCCCATCCCTGGTGCTAGAGCTGCTGCTGAACTGCCTCCTCTTAGTTCACCTCCACTCACTACTACACAAGCAAAAGAAGTGGATATAGAGGAGAAGTGTCCTGTCATGTGAGACAGTCAGCATCCTTGCTGCAGACCTTAGCCCAGACACTTCTGGTCCCCAAAGACTCAAGCAAATGCATTCTGCAATAGTTGCCAGGGAAAAGAGCAGTCGTGGAGGAAAAAACCAATGAGGGACAGGAAATTTGAAAGGAAGAAAGCAAGCTCCAGATAAATGTCCCTGAGAAAGGTGGAGTGCAGCATGGGCAGTTACAGCCCTTTTCCTCCTACCAGAAGATACCATCTACTTAGAGACACAGTATCAGCTGTAAGATACCAAAGTAGGACTCCGTTTTCTGGTTTGATAAAGATTCCTTTGGGACTGGGGATTATGCATCTGGTCTCTGCCATGCCTGTGCCACGACTACTTTTCTAGATGTAAACAAAGCTCCCTTGGGAGATCCGACAGGCTGATGGATGTGTCTGGCCTCAGCCTGTGCTCATCTCCTGGGAGTGACCCAATGCCCTGGCCAGGGCTGTCCCCAGGCTTCCCTGCGCCTCTGCTGGGGGTGCTGGGACAGGCCCTGGCTCCTCAATGCTCTGTCTTAGGCCTTAAACTTGCAGTGATTTGGCTGCTGCCAGGATAAAAAAAATCACCATATCATAGGGTAAGCACAAGACAGACACTGCTAGCACCTTAAAAATTCCTTACATCTCAGTTTTTAGTTGAAGAATTTAGTTGAATATATTCAGTGGTTAATGTATTTTCATGGCAAGCACACATTTCACTAGTTTTTGTGATGATTGTGAAGTAGAAGGCCATTGAATAATTTTAATAAGAAGTGACTGAGAGTGAACTTCAGGCAATGAAATAATGTAAGCCCACTGACTACATGGAGTATTTTTATAAACATAATTTTCTCAGTAGACAAATATGAAAAAATATTTCTGTAATGTATTTTGAAAGCATGAGACTGTTTACTATTGGAATCTTAAGAAATTAATGAGAAACCATAGGTAACTCGGTGAATGAACATGAGGTTCTAAGGATCTAAAAACATCTTTAGGTTTGTAGATTTTCTTAAATCCTACTGTGCTTAAAGATGAAGATTTATTTTATGTTAGAGTCTAAATGCAAAAGTAAACACATGGAATTTATAGAAATACCTGTAACCATGGGTGGCTTAATGTTTTGTCCACACTGTAGCGCTTTCTCATTTTCACTTGCAATAAATTATTTATGAGATCAATAGCTGAAAAGAAATAATATTGGAAAATGTTAGTTTAAATGTATTTGTTTCAACTAGGACATGCAAACAGAGAGCTACACAAACATGGTAGTTGTAAAAAGAGGGCAGTTATCCCTTCTTACTCCAGCTTTTTACAAGTTGCAGTCAACGCTGATGTACCTGAAGGCACCCACGCAACCCTTCCTAATGGGACTACAACTGTTTTACTGAACAGTTGCCTGAAAATAATTCTCACTTGGATCCTGCTCAAAAGAAAAAAACTCATGTTAGTGAGGTCTCCAGTTTTGTGATTTGACACATAGCTGAGGTGCAAGGAGAAGGTTTGTTCGGTACCGCACCAACACCGCCAGGGCAGGCACAGGCACAGGGACAGGGACAGGGACAGGGACAGGCACAGGGACAGGCACAGGCACAGGCACAGGCACAGGGACAGGCACAGGCACAGGGACAGGGACAGGGACAGGGACAGGCACAGGGACAGGCACAGGCACAGGCACAGGCACAGGGACAGGCACAGGGACAGGGACAGGCACAGGCACGGGGACAGGCACAGGCACAGGCACAGGCACAGGCACGGGGACAGGCACAGGCACGGGGACAGGCACAGGCACGGGGACACGCACAGGCACAGGCACAGGGACAGGCACAGGCACAGGCACAGGGACAGGCACAGGCACAGGCACAGGGACAGGCACAGGCACAGGCACAGGCACAGGCACAGGCACAGGCACAGGCACAGGCACGGGGACAGGCACAGGCACAGAGACAGGCACAGGCACGGGGACACGCACAGGCACAGGGACAGGGACAGGCACAGGCACAGGGACAGGCACAGGCACAGAGACAGGCACAGGCACAGGCACGGGGACAGGCACAGGCACAGGGACAGGCACGGGGACAGACAGGCACAGGCACGGGCACAGGCACGGGCACAGGCACAGGCACGGGGACAGGCACAGGCACAGGCACAGGGACAGGGACAGGGACAGGGACAGGGACAGGCACAGGCACAGGCACGGGGACAGGGACAGGCACAGGGACAGGCACAGGGACAGGCACAGGGACACGCACAGGGACACGCACAGGGACAGGGACAGGGACACGCACAGGCACAGGCACAGGGACAGGCACAGGGACAGGCACAGGGACACGCACAGGGACACGCACAGGGACACGCACAGGGACACGCACAGGCACAGGCACAGGGACAGGCACAGGGACAGGCACAGGGACACGCACAGGGACACGCACAGGGACACGCACAGGCACAGGCACAGGGACAGGCACAGGCACAGACACAGGCACAGACACAGGCACAGGCACAGGCACAGGCACGGGGACAGGGACAGGCATGGGGTCACCGCCCCGCTGGGCTCAGCCCAGCCTGGCACAAGGTGGGCACTGCCTGCCCCAATACACCAAAGGGCTGTGAGCACCCCCAGCTCATCTCAAGGCTGTGCTCCTGTGATCCCTCTCCCACCACCAGGCTCAAGCCTGTCCATGAGACTGTGTTATCTCTACATGGGAATTCTGCTTCTCAGAAAAGGCAGAGGATGAGCAACACTAGGCGTAATAAATGGAGTTTTCCCACACTGACATTTTTAGAAGCAAGGTACAAGGCCACTTTGTGTGAAAATATTCCCTTATTGCCAAATCTTCCAGCTTTAACATTTTCCTCCCAAGAACAGTATTCTTCAGGTACCACAGCAAACCATACATAGGTGTATATTTTTCTGAGACTTTCAGTGTCACTTTTAGCTGACAGCAGCACCTTCTCAGTCCCTGAGTGGAGAAATCAGGTTTTGTAAGTCACCAAGTCATGCAATACTATACTTCCAAAATAAAGCAGAAGCATTGCTTCTATAGTCAACAGTGGACATTTTCAGAAAAGTGAGAGGGCTTTCTTTACAAATTTCATTATTTCTATGGTTTGGGAGTCAATGATTCACTGAAGGTCTTAGAATCACAGAATGGTTAAGGTTGGAAAGGTCTTTAAAGATCCAACTCTCCTACCATGGGCAGGGACACCTCCTACTAGACCGGACCGGTCAAAGCCCTGTCCAACTCCTTCTTGAACACTTCCACAGATGGGCTATCCACAACTTCTCTGAGCAGCCTGTCCCACTGTATCATCACCCTCACAGTTGAGAATTTCTTCCTAATATCCAACCCCTTCCTAATAACCAACCTAAGCCTACCCTCTTTCACTCTAAAGTAATTACCCTACGTCTCATCACTACAGGCCCTCGTAAAAGGTCTCTCTTCAGCTCTCTTTTAGCCTCCTTTAGGTAGTTCAAGGTGCTATATGGTCTCCCTGGAAACTTCTCCAGGCTGAACAAACCCAACTCTTTCACCCTGTAGGTATGTCTGTAGTGGTACCTGAAGGGATGAAGCCCATGAGCCCACGACCAGTGCATGGAACTACAATGAGTGGCCCATTTGGAAAAATCTCTGGAATGAGATCGATGAGGCTTGAATGCAATTACAGAAAAACATTTAAAATTTTTTTAAAAATGACACTATAATGAAAGATTAACTCCTATTAGGTGGTGCTAAATGTTCAGCATGTGTTCTGGTGCAAAGTTACTGTTATTCCAGAATAACTGACTAGCCACAAGCAATGATAATATTCCTACAATTTTTCCATTTTGTCACATTATCCCTTGGCATGTCCAAAGTATGTTGGTTTACATCTTTATTTCTCTGTTTATATCATGGTGACAGGGAAAGATGGTCTTGAAAGTAACACAGACACACGGCATCACTGAGGGGCACCGGGTCTGAAACACGTCAGATGGATATTGTTGGCAGCTGGGTATCAAAGGAGCTGAATAATCATCTTGTCTGTTTTAAGAATATGAGATGGGACAGAATTCTTTAAACCAATTATCTATTAGATTATATTTTGTACAACGATACGGAAAAGTTTTTCTTTTATAACAGAGATTTCCTCTCTGCAGGCTCAATTTGCCATCTAGGGCTTTATGTGTGTGTCTGCCATGGGGCAGAGCACAATGAAAACAACAACATTTCCAGGAAAATGGGAATGCACGTGGCAGTGTGAATTTATGCAGTTAGTTCAACAAATAAACCTATTCTTAGCAACAGGAGACTATCACTAAAGCAGCCCTGACTTCCTGGTGATGAATACTGTCTTGGAAATCAAAGCAAGGATAGAAAATAAATCTCAGGACTTCTGAAAAAGAAAGCATTGCCAGAGGCTCCGAGTCATTCTGTCCCTGGAACAGATGCTCCTAATTTTACTTTTCTGTTGTGGACAAACAAATTCTTATCTCATGTCTCTTTTAGCATCAAGTACAGTTAATGCAAAATTCTCTAATTCGTGTTTGTTTTGTTCCCTCTCAAAATGCTCGTGAACTGTATGTGGGATAAGAAAGTCAGTGGATATCCAGTAGGACCCATTACTGATAGATGGCATCATTCTTAAAACTCATTTTTTTTCCAAAATAGTGGAGTTACTCTTCTTCCTCTTTATTTATAAGACACATTCCAAGCTATGGGGAAGAGATTGGAAAGTCAGTCATATATGATGGTTTTGGTATCACCTATCAAGAAGTACTGACCATTGTTTTTATCTGATGTTTCAAAGAGGAAAACATAGTCCCTTACCCACTGCAGTATATATGGGGATCAGCAAACATCAGCATCTTCTGCAACACTGTCAACTTACCCTTAAATTCAGCAGAATTACAGTAAGACTTCAGTCTGTCTTTTGATACATAAGCCAGTGCTGAATGTGAATTTAGTAGTGCTACCATTTCTTTATTATTTTCAGTAGTATTTGGGTGTGTATGATCGTCAGAGTTCATTTTTCAATCATTTACTATGAATTTCAGTTTGGAAAATAGGTCAAGAACTTGATGAAAGGGTTGATTGTCCTGGTAACTGCTGAGATGTAGGTGCACATATCCCAGCGTGTGCCTCGGTAACTGTCAAGTACCTACTGAATGTGCTTCCCGCCACTGAGGGTTGATAATGTCTCTATTACATTCCATCTGTGCAACCCACTGGAAGGAGGTATGACTGGGAGCCTTACAAGTGATGAAATCGTGTTTAGCTATTCAACTTCCCTCAAGTTACAACAGGATGAGGGGCCCCTTTGCCCCTTTTTTCACTTCAGGACAAGGATGTATTATCTGTAATAACATATCTCTTTGTATTCTTGGGAGAAATTGCCAATGGCTTGTTGAATGGACCAGAAAGGCACTGGTCTAGAAAAAAATCACTAGAGAAGGTGCACAAAAAAGGCAGGGAAGAAAACAATGATGAAAGTGAAAAGGCCATTTCCCTGGATGGTTACAATTGTCAGTATCGAGCAATCGAGAACAGTTTCCACAGATAGTGTGCTTGTTTCACCACTGGGATACTGCTGTCTCTGTAACCAGTTTTGCTGTTTGTTTTTAGTTTTTTTATCTAGGGTTCTTTTTGCCAGGGAAGTTTTGCCCACCCCTTGCCTCTTAAGAAAGAAGCACAAATAAATAAATAAGCAGAAATGCAACGTGACTACTAGAATCTGATACAATTTCATTTGCTTTATCACTCAAAGTTTTCAAATTTAGGTGAAGGAAGAAAACACGAGTTTCCACAGCAAAGAGTCTTTGCTACTTTTTATCAGGAAATCATGCAATTCAAGAAATGCCACTTCTCAAAATTGTAAGAGTTCTGTCTGAGTAACAGAAGCCAAGATGCAGGTGATAGATACAGGCAGGGCAACAAAAGAACAGTGCAGTGCAAAGCAAAGAAGAATCTAGGAAGTTTAATAATGACATTGTGTGTGCTGGAATTAAAATGCTTAAAAGACATGTGCAAAGTTCATGGGTTTTCTGTTTAAACTCACAAAAACCTCATCCTCTTCTGACAATGTCCTGATAGCCACTATCTTACAAAGCTTAATCTGGCTTCAATTCATGTAAAATGAATGAACAGTAAGATTCATATTTATTCCATTTCTGAATTAAAAGAAAAAAAACCATGTAATTGTTTGATGATTTAGTTTTGAGTTGTATTGCTTAAAAACACTGAAGATAAAAATTTAGAAGGCATTAACATTTATTTTAGACAGACAACTTCAGGGGACTAAATTTTGGCATCATCTGTTAGAAAATTAAATATTCTGTCTAGCAAGATAAAGCAATTTTCAGGAGAGGGTAGTAACTACATAGTATTTTAAAGTATTTTTATATATGTTCACTGATTTTTTAAAATCAGATTTTAAAGTAACCCTTATCAGACATTTTAGGAGCTTCATAAAATTTTACACTATTCCTCTGTAAAATAAATAATTAAATAAATACAGAGCATTAAGAAAGACCACCTATGGTCTGCACACAATCTATGGGAATGCACCAGGTTATCACCAAGAAGGCAACCTTAGTGAAAGTTCTGAGGATTATGGAAGTGATTTTCTAACCCATTTATGGGCTCCTGTTTATCTTTCATGTTAGTGTAAGCAGTCAGGTGAGGACTTACAAAGTTCCAGGAGCTGGAAACTTTTTTAAAGGGATCAAACTAGCCAACTACTCCAGTAGAATGAGTACTGGCCTTTCAGATAGGTGATCATTCAGCATAATCCCCAACAGAAAAATTCAAATGCAAATTTCAGAAAGCTCTGTATCCCTTTGATTTTAGGAAAGATAGCTCTTTAGTTTTAATTCAGTGGAAAGAACCTTCACAGTAAGGAGGTTCATGACTCTATACTGCTTATGCAAGTTTATTAACATGGCAAATAATTAATTGTAGTACAGATAAAGTCACAATTTTCACTCTAAGTATCAGATTAACACAATAATTACTTTTCACAGGACTGACCGCATTAACTCAATTAGGATGTGACTGGCACATAAATACAAAAGTTTACAACATAAATGAAAACTCTATTACAAACATATCATTCATTTAGTCCCTCCCTACAGATTTAAACTTTTTATGTAACTTAAAACCAAGAAAACATCTTAAGGATATTAAAAAAAAGAGCAGTCCTAAATTAATGATAAATTTATAACTGACTAAGAATTTTTAAAGTACACCTAGAATATCATCTACTCTTATTGCCATCATCTGTACAAATTTAAGCTGCTGCCACTAATACAGGTGGTCCAGGACTTCCTAGGCCCTGGATTTTTCTAATAGGTTAACTGATTAGAGGTCATGTGTTTTTTATGAATTTATCACTTCATCAGTGCAAATTAAAATTTTAAAAGTCAATTTTACTTAAAGACCAGTAATTGACTAAGTAATGTGTGACCGGAATATTTAGGCTACTTTACCACTGCTGTTACTTTTCCAGACACATTGTTTACACGTGATCAATGTGTTTTTTTTGTTCTAAAATTTTGCTACCCTCTGCTCTCAAGCTCACAAATTAATACGCTGTTGTTTAGCAAGTCTCAGGAAAAGCATGCAGTGTGCACTAAAACCAAAGTGGTGCTCAACACAGACTAATTCACTCTAATTGCTGCGCTATCTATTAAATTCAAAGAAATACATGCTTTTTCCTCTCTGATTACAATAAAAACAGAAGATGGAAATAACTAAGTTTAGCTATTCTTAAACTTATTACATGAGGAGTGGTCTGAAGAGAGTGCTGGAATAGCTACAGCTGCAAGAAGTTTTAGACATTTGGCTCTCTGAGTCACAGTAATAATTATGGACAAGGTACAGAAGGTTTAACTGCTGTTCACCTTTCCTTAGCACCAAACTTTGCAACAGGCATGCAGAAGTTCCTTCATAAAACCTTTAAAATAATCTGTGTTTCTCCCTTAAGTGACTCAATCATGTGTGGCATTAATGAACGTGGCATTGCTCAGAACTGTAATCCAGACTAGATGTCAGGACACCAGGACAGGTTTGCACTTTAACCAAGCTGCACTGTCAGAGGTAACAGAAACTGGATGGAGACAGTGGGTCCACAGGGACAGCTCCTGCCCTCTCACAAGTTGTGCAGGAGAGTGGATCAGGACATGAGAAAAACAGTCTTTTACTTTCCCTAAGTAATATGGAGTTTGAGTTCAAATTTGAGCTCTAAAAATCAGCTTTATCAAGCAATACTTAGAGAGAGATTCAGATTTCAACTCCCTGTGTTAGACGTAATGGAATCTCTTCAGACATTGTCCAGGTTTTTCATTTAGCACAATAGTGGTTCATCACCCAGCAGTACAAAATATGTAATAAAATCACAATAAGCAGATTTTAATTTAGTAATTTGTTAGAGTATGTTTCCCTCCCTTCCGCATGCTTGCATTTTGGTATCCATCAACTCTTAATGAACACTGTGATTCTACAAATGGAGAGATAACACCAGAGTAGGTGAGTTTTCTGTAGGTGCTCTACCGAGTCTTCACCTCTGAGTGCAAAAATTGATCTTCTGTCTACCACAGCAGAAACTTGTGGGAGACAATTTCTTGCAGCTTCCCCTGTGTTGATTGCTGTTTGCTTATCTCTAGCGACAGATAAAGCATTGCTGCCAACAGATTCTGTCAGCTTACATATCAAAGTGTGTGGAGGTTCAGGAGAACTTCAGTGTGTAATTGTGCAGATTTATAGCTTTTTTTTTTCTCCAACAGATTTCAAACTTCATCTGCCACTGAGATAAAATAACAAACAATGCTCTCAGAGCATTTTCAGAAGAGAATCTCACATGGCTGTAATATATATTACAGTGAGCATTAAGCACACTGCTCTAAATTATGCTTAACAGGTATGTTACACGTATCACCTGAAAATCCAAAAAAATGGTACCGTAAATACCAGAAATTATAAATGCTAATATTGTCATTCAGTTTGCCATATATTACAATCCAGAAAAGGATATAAGAATCTGATGCTTATAATGTTCCTTTAAGACTTACAATCCTGCAGAATTCTGGACTGAAAAAAAACCCAAAGAAAATCAAGTTTCCTGAAAATGTTATCTGCCTAAAAACATTATATATGTGAAAATGTTAGTGAAACCAGAAGTGCCTGTTTTTTAAATGCCCTGCTTAGCTGTGTTCAGACACATTTTTAATAGAAATAATTTACCTTCTTTAAAGATGTTCCTAGTGAACTAATCACATTGTTCTTTAGTTTATCTGAAGTCTTTGATGTCATTGACCAGAACTCGAGTTTCAAAGGTCTCACAGTTATCTCCAAGCCTTTTCCCCCTGCATAAAGTCTCTTGTTTGACATTTTCTCACACTGTGCCTGAAATCTCGTCTATAGAATTGTTCACTTTTATCTTCCCCACACAAAGGTATCAGAGTACAGCATTCTACTGAAACCAAACTCAGTTACTGGAACAAGTAGAACAAGACACAGACTGCAGATGCAACAGAGCTGAATGACGAGGTACATAAATAAATATACACAAGACCAATTACAGCAGCTTAAGCTCCCCACAGATTCCATAGCAATCTCATCTGTAGGTGGTTATGAGGCTCCTTCAACACCTCCTGGAGAGATCCCATGCTAGAAGATTATGCCATATGCAGCCTATATATGCTCTGTAGGAAATATCTAAAGCAGCTTAAGGCACAAAACAGACACATTACATTACTGGATTTTTTAAAAATTCTGTTATGTACAGGGAAAAAAGGCAAAATAAACCTACTCTTTTTAGCACTATATAAGAACAGTCACAAACAGGTCTTACCTTCAAGAGAAATTTCCTTCCATGGATTAGGTGGATACATGAAAGCAGCATTCTGGATTTGGTCATGTATGTCTTCATCTTCATTGAATGGGAAGGTACCACTGAGGCTTACATAAATGATGACACCCACTGACCACATATCCAGAGATCTGTTATAGCCTTTGTTTCTCAGAACCTCTGGAGCAAGGTAGGCTGGTGTTCCTACAACTGAACGCCGAAATGATTTCTCTCCAATGATTCGGGCAAAGCCAAAATCACAAAGTTTTACCTGTTTAATGAAAAACATAACACATACATTATTTTTATTATCAAATACATAGTTGAGTAAGTTTCATCATCAATTAGTTGCAAGATGCATCTCTACTGTTCCTTCAGGGGTACTTTTTTTAAACTCCTCTTTAAGAGCAAAATTCTTATTGCACTGAAACAGTAGACTGGAACACCAGTCCATAGTATCTCTTCTGTTCCTTCATTCCATGAATAAAACACAGTTGTGGATAGGCTTAACAGCTCAGGTTCCTGATGAAAGTAGTAATACTTATTCATAGCAGAAGAACACAGCAAACAGAAAAATTGTTTTACTTATGGCTTTTTTCCTAAAACAAGCAACTTGACAAAATTTAGTTCTTAAACTTCCACTTTTATCGTGGATCTAGTTATACTCTGTCTCTCTGCAAACTTCCTTTTTTGAGTTCTACAAAGTAACAGATTAAGCAGCTTTAAAAATCTCCCTTAAAACAACTCAGTACAGATCCTTCCCTATTGATACTGATATTTTAAAATTATCAGTAGTACTCATTTTGAATATGGGCGATTGAGGGAGATTGTAGATGAACTCTGCTGACTGAAGGTAAGAGAAGCTGATAAAAATACCTTTTAATGAGACATATAACCAGTCACAATGTATACTTAAATATCCTGTGATCTACATGGCATTTCAATTCATAGAATCAAAGAAGCAGCTCTTGTTCTTCATGAGCCCTACCCAAACGTTCAGAAAAATAACTTTCTTTCTTGAGCAAATCAACCAGCCAAGTTAATTTGTGCTGTAATGGTGAGCAAACTAGAAGTGATCGCACAAGTAACTATGTTACACTTGAAAATCTAGTTCAATATTTTAGACAAATGACAAGAGTCAAGGATTTTCAAACATAACTTCTTTATAAGTGGTTTGAATAAGTGATCCACTTTTTCTTACCTAAAAATTCTGTGCAGATAGGTCACTAATCATTTTCTTGTTTACATTAACATTGCTAGCACTTATTAATTGGAACAATTTATTTTAAGAAAGGGCATTTTCTACTTGCCTGTGGGAAAGGATCAGCTGATGCCAATAACACATTTTCTGGTTTGAGGTCACAATGAACAATATTTTTGAAATGAAGATGTCTTAAAGCAACAAGGATCTGTGAATAAATAAACTGAATTATAGTTGTTTGTTTTATATTGTTTGAACAGGATCAGTGACCAGAGAAGCACGGACTGGTGTGAAGAAAAACAGTCCAACAAGAATGTACCTTTTACAAGAATGTCAACAATGAAAAAGAAAAACCCAACAGAAACCAAAATGCTGTGCCTCAAGTTTTCTTGATGTGTCACCACATTGAATATGATCTTTCCCTCTCCAAGAGTTTACATTATAAACAACTTTTAAAAACCTGAGTTCTAAGTATTTGTTTCCTTTTTTGTGCATGAAATCTTTTAATGTAGTAACATTTGCATAATGACCTTTCTTAACTAGATTCAACTAAAAAAATTCACAGAAATATTATATGATCCAATTGAAGTGTTTTCTTGATGAGAGAAAGAATAGAGAGCATTGTATGTATTTCTGTTCTGTTACATACACAGAAATATAGCAACAGTGTAACAGATATCCATCCTTTTTGTGTGGCGTTAACTCAATTCCTTGTGTTTGGTCAGGGCCTGACAGAATTTGCCACTGTATTAGAGCAGTGAATGGAGGGGAGGCTGAATGAACCTGTGAACAGAAGAAATCAAATACTAAAACTGGTGGCAGTTTTGCCCATTAAGGCCTGGAGACTACGAAACCTGTTAAGTTCTACCCCAAATAAGGAATTTATAATAATAAACACCATAATACTGCTGCTCCTGCTAATTTCTTTTTTCCTGACTGCTGTAACATGGGCTTCTCTGACTGTGAGGTGGCTCACTACCCATGTTTGTATCTAAATTTAAACCAGTATTTCAGGCAGGCAAAGAAGCAGTATGATAATATTACAGGAAGAACAGGAAGCTCAAATAAGTCCCATATCAAATTGTTAACAGAAGTAATAATGGAATCCAGACACAGGTAGCACTGAGATCCAATCTGAGCACAGAAAATAGGCTTAACAGTGCATAGTTTGAACTGCAGTGGTTTGATATCGGGCAGTTCAAGAGGTTCAAATTTCTTTTTGTAGTTCTTCAACAGTTTGCTTTTAATGCTTTCCTTTCTTGTGCTTAATTCTTCTATCATACGAGAAACTGTAGCTTGATGTCCCCTCCATCCAGCAGCCAACAGCTCTACATGTGTCTGGTTTTAAGTCCTCTTAATGGTTTACTATCTATCAGATAACATTACAGTAATGTAAAGAAAGCTGTTTTATCACCCCTGTTTTACTTAGATTTTCACAAACCAGACAGGTAAACTATGTCAAAAGTAAAGTATAAGAAACTGTGATAGTAACTGACCTCAAATCTCCTTCTAGGTCTATAATTAATTTCTTACCTGAGTAATTAAAAACTTAGTTATTCTCTCTGGCAATCTGCCCTTCTCACTTGACAAGATCATCTCCAGCATGTCTCCATGGAGTTTTTCCATAACAACAAAGACTCTTTCTGGCGTCTCAAACATACACTCCAGATTTACAACCCCAGGATGATGAAGATTCTATTAAAGAGAAATACAGCACTAGATTTCTCAATATGATCAGTAACTTTTATCATGACATATCCAGACTTCAGACCCCCACCTAAACCAGACAATCTTTCAGTATTTGATAATTTAAACTGTGTGCTTAACCTGTAGGCAACAGGGACAAAATTTCTGGGGGCAGTACTGGAGAATGTATGAATTTCAAATTAGTTTAACATATATTTTCCTTATTGTGCCTGGTGCCTAAAACGGCAAAAATTTTAACTCCTAGTGTGACATTGCTGATACATTTGGTTTTGGCTTTTTATGGAAAATAAGCAGAAAAAATTGAATATTTTTGCAAAAACACTAGTAATTATAAATTAAAATCATTGAATTATTATCTGGTATCTATAGAAATAAATAATGGAGCTAATACAGTAAAAAAGAACAGAAAAGTACCTGTAAAATGGCAACTTCATTACGAAGTTGACTTTCCTGTTTAGTTGGAAATCTTAGTTTATCAATTATTTTAATGGCAACATCTCTTCCAGTTTTGCGATGCTTTCCTGCATTAATAGAACAAAAGCTCTCCATCAATTAACATGATTAATTATGAAGTGTTCCCTTTGCAGGGATTGTACAAAAGGCCATAACCAAGTAATTCTCAGAGCTGGTTTGCAGACAGGACATTAAAAGTTTTCTGCCATTTCTCTTCTTTCTACCCTTTAACAACAGAACTTTTCTTACTAAACAAACCTATGAGACAGTTAGCTCAACTATAAGCAAAGTTAATTTTCTCATATATATATGCAAACTGCAGCTGCATTCTGTGCAACTGGCTGGTTGTGGACTTAGTCCTTCACTGGTATCTCCACACTAGCAAATATTGAAATATGTGATAGCCTTTAGGCATGTTAGTGCCTGTCCCAGGTTTATCAGACAGTCAGAGATACCTCAGTGAGAAATTTTTTGTTAGTTCTCACTTCACACTGTCTCAAACAATAGCTGTACCTAAATACACCCCCAAAAAACTGCTGAGAAAAGGAGAAAAGACAGAGGAAACATTAAAATGAAAATAAAAAGAGAAGCAACTGAAGAAACTATTAAAAAATGCCTCACTGGAATATGTAAAGAAACACAGAAAGGAAAATAATATCTTATGTAAAGAAACACAGAAGGGAAAATAGTATCTTTTTCATCCATTACAGTTCCCAAAAAGAACAGCTTCCTGCTCTTCAGGGCTTGCATTATTAGAACTTACAGAGAATATGAAACTATTGATATACACTGAGCCACTACTGGGCAGAAAACTTCAATCTACACAATTAATTAATCAACACAAAATATAACCATATATTTTGTTGAATATATACTGCTTAAATGAACCAATAGACAGCTAATTTCTGTCAAAACATTTCAGAGTCCAAATACTTTCCCCATTCAGGAAAATTTTTATCTTAAGCACCATGGTATAACACACCAAAGCCTTACCTCCATAAACAATTCCAAACTGTCCTGATCCCAATACTTCATCTGGGAAGATCTGGTATACAGTGCTAATATCCTGTTCGTATAAACAACAGAGATTAAAAGCCCTAAGGATGTGGAAGGAAAATTTTGTATTTCATTTGGGTTTTCTAGTGGCATTTTTTAATACAGTACACTTTAAAATATATTATCTGCCAAAAAAATCAGGTATGTTTTCTTACAAGCAACAGTAACTAATTGCTGTAAAAGCTGATGAATCTTCAGCAGGTTCACTGAGAGGGGTAAAATATTCCATTTGTGCCAGAGAGACAGTCTCATGTCTCGCTATTTTTCAGTGCATAACACAGGCTAAAGCACAAGCTGTTAGCAGATTCATTTGGGAGACTCAAACAAACATCAAATCTTCCAGCTCAGTTTTATTTTCCTGCTATTTAACCAGCAGCATATACAACAAAGAGTAAAAGAGTGTCTAATTCATAAAAAAGGCAGTCTTACATTTTTGGAAACAAATGAACACATCCCTAGCAGGCAATCTTTTTGCACTCTTTTTCTGACAACTACCAGAGCTGTCCCAAAGCTTTAGCTGGCTGCAGGGAGTATCTATTTTTTCCACCTGCCATGAGACAGAAAGCAGGCAGTATGACTACTTAACTTGACCACATGACCTATATCTAGCTGTCCTAGAGTAAAAGGAACCCAGAATTCTCTATGTGTGTGTTATGATATATGCAACTCTTCCTTCTGATCTCTCAGATATGACAGGAAATGGTATATTTATCAAGGTTTGTGGTCATTTTTACCAAGTTCAGTTAACAAATTCCATGAACTAGTAATTTCTACACCTTGTGTTTCCATTTGGCAATTAACATCCTACACAGAGCCACAGTTAAAGCCTGTGAAATTTACCCATACATAATTCTTGCATCTTGAGAAAAGGAGCCATGAAGATGGTTTTTGTCAAAAGTTAAAAAAGGTAATTGTTTGTTAATTCCACAAGGTAAGTGAGAAATGGCTGATGGGACCTCGCCTAACACTCCTCTTGAAAAGCAGATCAATGACTTTGCCAGCTTAATCATAGCATGTCTAGCACCAGCATCCACAGAACACTCACCACGTTTTCTTGGACTTGGCAGTTTGACACAGAAATACTGATGGATATATCCCCTGGGGAAGAAAGCAAAATACACTTTAGATTGCTGTGCTTTTAGTTCAAACATGTAGTAATAGGAAATGACATTCATATTACATCAGTATCTACTGACAGCTCTAGAAATTGGACCAATTAGGTCAGCTTGTTTGTCTACCAGCTAATATAAAATTATACCAGCCCACAAACACATGAATCGAACAACAGTTTTGCAGTGTAGGGAAAAAACAGAATTACATAATTCATTAATATTTTTTTAATAGTGAAGTCTCATAATTCCCATTTATAAGCTTGTTTTTTCATTGCTTTTTCTCATTCTGTTTTGAGGCTTTGTATCTCACCCAAGTAACAACTGCAACTAAAATGGTTTTATTTAGTGGATTTAATAATAATTTTATTTACTAACCTACAACATATTTGATGGTCTTCAGATGAAGGCAAATGCACATTCAAATCAGACTGCATACTGTTACAAGTAATACACATTTCAACTGGCTTACCAGACATTATTAAAACTTAAAAATTAAAACAGACATAGTGGAAACAAAACCTTGCACCTGCATTTTAATACAATAAACATTAGGATGTTATAAGCATGTCACAAGCATTTGAACTGCAGACTTACTGAGTGGAAATTCAGAATATGCCTACTGCTAACTGCATTACACAAAGACAATGCTTTGGGAAGGAAAGCATGCTTCTTTGGAGCACTGCCACTTCTGTCACCTACTTCTGTGTAGAATTCCATTCATGCTGACCTTCTACTTGTTGAAGTAAAAAATTCAAAACCAGGGTCCCCTACTACGAGGGCTGTATTACACACTGAAGACACTTGCTACTACCCATCAGCACTAATCCTAGTTGCAGTAACATGAGTAACTTCTGCCTCACATGGCTTATTCTACATTCTTAGGAAGACTGCTTTTGGCATAGAATGTTTCAGCTATGGAGAGGTTTTTAATCACTGCCAATTTGTTTTCAAATATATGTACTGCTGTGTTTAGATGAATAAAAGCATGGACAAAGACACAGACAAGTCTTAGACTTTGAGCAGAAGAAGGAAGATTGCTGTCATTCTTATTGTCCACAACAAATCATTCTAAAAGTCTCAGATGACCTTAATTTTTGCATATATAACACAAAGATAACTACTAACTAGTAAAGAAATTTTTCAAACTTCCCAAGAGGGAGATAAGACAGCTGTCATGCCCAGTCCAGCATTTTAGATGATTTGTTTAGCTACACTGGACTCAAACCAGGGGCACTAGGCAAGTAGTCTGATGGAAATGACATCCAGAATTTGACACTGTTTTATACAAGATCCCAGCTGAGAAAGCAAAGGACATAGCTGATCTAATCTGATATGTGAGCTGATGTGCCTGGAGATGCAATGCCACAGCCTGTTGTATTACTTGGTTTCTGAAGGGCTTGTGGTCTCATTAGCATTCTGTGCTGCATTAATAGCATCCAGATGTCAAGTGCTAAAGCGGATGTACATTGCAACAAGAAGGTCTAATCCAAATCATGTAGACATATCCAAATTCTCTTTACACTGACTAGGCTGAAGAGAAGTACAGAACAACCACAGCAGCACAAGGCTAGCAGTGGGGAATTGTTTGCTCTTTGCTACCTCATTATCAGTATCCAAGACAGATTTACACAGGTCTCATATTTGGTTTACATGAACTGTCACCTTTGCTAGAGAATTACACAAAGGCATGTGAATTGGAAGCTAAGATATATTCAGTCCTTTTGGTCCTGAACAACACACGCCTTGTTGTGCTTAGAATAGCTGTTCTTCACACTTGAGTTCTTTTCATCTCAGCATGGGACAATGTTTAAGGCAGCTGTAAAGCCAAATATGATGAAAGGGAGCATAACATCTGTGCTGCAGTGACCCAAAGAGTAAAGAACAGCTTCTGCAGACAGCTAGAAACACAAATTAGTCAGGATGGGAAAAAAATCTATCAGTTCCAAACTGGAGCTCAGAAAAATTCATCCCTCTGCACAAGGAGGCTATTTCTCACACCAGCAGTGCAAATTTGAATTAAAAGTCTTACTAATCTCATAACTATTAGCTTACTAAAATATCTGCAATACAGATGTCCTACTATAAACTGAAAACACATGGATGATAAACTGTGGTGTTTAAAATAATATGGAAGACAAGTGACAAGCCATGATAGAATAGCTTTTACCAGCTGTGCAATACATCTTTCAATGTGTGCAGAAGCCTGAGCAATGTCATTCTTCTTATCAGAAACGGAGGAAACGAACAGACTTACTGTGCAGGCTGGGTCCTGAGCCAGCTGATGCCCCTTTAGGGATGACAGGCATCAGGGCGTGCTGTATTGCCATCTCCCACATTCGTGCCACATCAATGCCAACCCCGCCGCTGAGAACGCTGTTATTCAGCGGAACGCTTGAGAGGTTGTCTATGTTTTCTCCAACGTAATAGACGATATTTGCTGTGCTTATTTCAAAACAATGAGGATTGGCTCCTTGAGGCAGCAAAGTGAAAGTTTTTGCAGGTTCCAGAGATAAAATTTCAGACAATGGGATTTCCTAAAATGAAAAAAATATTTTACTTTCTATGTAAAGATTATCAACATATAAAACTTCAGCAAATGCTTTATTTGATTAGTTTATGATATCAGCTGTTGCCTTTTACCACATCCTTCTTGTACAAACAAAAAGGCTCTTGTAACCTGAAACTCTGTGACACAGATGACTGTTGACGGTAAAATACTAAATGTTTCTCTCCAAGACTAAATAGAACTTTAATTATTCAACTGAACTTATCAAAGAGAGTAGTGAGGTTCCTTCAGAAAAAAAGCAGGGCCATCCATGTATTAAGAGAACTCCATTAGAAAATAAAACCTTGTTGACTCCTCATATAAAAACTTTTTATTTCCACAATACACACTTTATGGGTCCTTGTTAGCTTTCTGATCAGAGACACATTTCTGATCAGAGACTTGTTTGTGAAAACCAGAACACAGGTGTGCAGTTTAAATAATGAAAAAATAATAATAAAAAAACCCTAGATAAAAGTTATACTACTATTGTAGTTTTATTAAGGAGCAATTTAGCAATTTAGTCCTTATGTTCTGCTGGTATAAAAAGAGGCTGAAAAATATTCCTTACTTTGTAATATTTGCTTCCAGTATCATTTTGAAAAAGTGTAATGCATTTGCTGTCCAGCCTCCAGTAGTGTCGCTTTCTCTGCAATGAGAAACAAATAAATTAATGAAATGTTCATTTTGCAAAAGCACCACTCCAAAATGTTTCTTTAGTTTGAAGACATGTACTGTGAATTATAAAGACCCAACTACTGTTACGAGATTTTAATGAAGACTTTCTAATTGAATTTAGAGTTTATAGACCTCTTATCATGTTCCGATATTTCAGGAATGGTTCTGTTAATATTGTACAAGTTTTAAAAATTAAAATGCCATTCTGATGTCTGCACTACGTTCAGCAAAATCTGCTGATATATATGATCCTAAAGCTATTGAAATTTCTTTTTGTATCCTTTATAACACCCCAGTTCACTTTCAAAGGTCACATACTGAAGACTTTATTCATGTTTTAGCAGGTTGGAATGAAAATAGCCTTTTTCTACACTAAATCTATTTTACAAAAGTCTCAATTCAGCTGGCAGTAGGTATTGGGGAGAGTGCAGCTGGAAAGTACAGCTACTTAACAGAACCCCTTAACATTATGTTTCACTTCCTTAAGAATGATTTTACATTTGGCTGCTTATGATAATTCAATAGGTATAATCAAATCGTTTTTATAATCAGATGCATGTTTTAACTGTGTCCTGTTCTTACAAGCAGTGCCAGTATTAATTATGAATTGGGACTTTAGGAATCATAAAAATTGCAAAAAATGCCTTACATGAGTGACTGTAAATTATTGTGTTGTTAGAATTTGATTCTATGCTATAATAAAACATGTACAGGAAGACAGGTCTTCCATAACAATTCTTACCAATGTGTCCTTGCTTGTGTAGTGAACCATCCAACCCTCCTTCATTACTGTGCTACTTCTCCTTTTTGTGTGCTTCACAGACTGTACCACTCTCATTAATGGAATATTGTTGCTGGTTGAAGGGCTTAAGAATAAATCATTAAAGGCTTTTAAAAAGAAGATAACTTTGGACAAAAAGAAAAAAAAATCTTTAAAATCAGAACACATGTATACACACAGAAAGAAGTTATCCATATTTATCATTGTTAGCAGACCTGGTTTGTACACTATTTTGTTTTGTCATTCCAAGTATCTCAAGATTATGAAGAAAAAAGACTGTAATGCTACACCAAGGGAATGTCAGAGACCCTCTGAAGGCTTAAACACACTCTTCCAAAAATATTTCTAAAGATGATGGGCAAATGACTAGGGCCTTAGCTAGGCTGTGGGAGCATTGCTCAAGCTTGTGCAATGTATGATTCAGAGCAGTACCTGAATCTCTCATAACCTACGTGGACACTGTCCATCAGATTACTGTCCTGTGATCTTGCTTGGGCTCAAACACACAATGGAGCGATGACAGTTTAGGGAGTAGAAAACGTGCTGGCTGCCCAGCTGCACACAGCCTGGCCAGGCACAGCAAAGAACCTGCTGGAACCTCTCACAGAAGGAGATTTAAGCTACTCTACACTCCAAGCCTTAAGGTGAAACCCTACTGCCTTGTGGGGTATGCACACTGCAATTTTCTACCATTCAGCCAACACACAATAAGCTGGGAAGCCATGGGGATGTGACAGCATGCCTGACACCATCAGACAAAATCTGGTAGTAATCAGAACCAACCTAGCCCATCATCCTTGCTGTTAGAGTTGACAACTTCTAAGGCAGATCCTGTGTAATGGAATATGGACTCAATCTGCTCAGTCCTAAACATAAATACTTGGTTATTTCTGGCAGAAATTTAAACAGTGATGCTGCATTGTATGTGAAAACACAGCACAACACTGTTCTTGTATTATGTCATGCTAGCAAACCTATTGGTGCAACAACTCCAACAAAAGCAGGCTGATAGTGTACAGGAAAAGAATAATACATTAAGTTCCCAAAGCTGTTGTGACTGTAGATGTCTGCAGATGGCCCTGCTTCACTGTAATGCATTCTGGAAATAAGTTTTATGAATTGGTAGTTACCCATCAAAATGCAGAAAGTGCTGTCTGAATGTTTAATTAAGTATGTAACATATAGTTAACATCTCTTCTCTGCCTAAAAATGATTTAACTATCCACAGTTTCTATTCAGCTATTCTTGTCTGTACTGATAATAGGTTTACTTTTTATTTGCCTTTTATAGATCACTTAAAATATATCCATGGATAAGGAAACTACCCTTAGAAATAACTGCAGAGAGGTATTACTGGAAATACAGGAATGTCCTTTACATAAGGTACAACATGTACCTTAGTTATAAATGTTTTATTAGTACAACTGGATCTTTTTATTTTGAAAACTTGCAAGGCTCTCTGCTTAATAAAGCTTAGAAATTTAAAATGTTCTGTGACAATGATTTCGTGATCTAAGCACAGGCTCATATTCAATGGTACAAGGTGTCTTTGCAACATACACACTGTAGCCATGCAGATAAATATGATGGTAGTTCACTGCTGAATGAAGTAAAACTGTATTGTTGAAATGGATTGCTTTCTATTAGTGCAACAGGTGCATGACAGTAACACAGAAATAAGGGGAACATATTACTGAGAGAGACTCCTAACAAGCAAAATAAAAGAGGAAATTGCAGGTCAAACAGACCTGTGGGGAAAACAAATGTTTTATAAGGTATAGATCCCTTAAAGGTATAGATCCCTCGCATCAAGGATATTACAGCTGAAATGACCTTAGTTCATTCTAGGTTCCCTGGCAATGAATAATCTCAATTTTTTCCATACTTATTCAGACAGTTCCAGTAAGTGAATAATGTTTCTTCTCTTAATTCACTTCTGAGGTATATGTTGCACAACTCACTTCCCATTTTCCTTCCTGAATAGTAATTTCAAAGCACTAATCCATTTTGTAACTTGCTTCAAGTTACTACTTGAAGTTTGTCAAACTTTCCTTTTTAATAAAGGCATCTAAAAATACAAAAAAAAATATCCTAGATCTGATTATATCATAGCCACTTACACATTTTGTTTATTTATTTAAATGACCAGGCATTGCACTGTTAAACCAGGGAAAGAATGCCTTAATAGATAAGTAAACGATAAATAAATAAATATTTTACTAGTGCTTATGCACAAATAGTTTCACATCATCTTCATACGGGAACAGACCTGTAAGAACTACTTTTGTGTGAGTTTTCAAATGCTATTTCAACTTGACAAGGCAGCTTCTCTTAAATCACTAATGCATATAACCAGAGAAGCACTCACTGCACCTTCAAACATTTCACCAGCATCCCCCATTCTAAATGAGTGAGAACAGTGACCATGTAGATTCCCCCCGAGCCTTACATGATAGTTACCAATAGACACAAAGGAAGACGGAGGGTACACTCACTCCCCAGCTCACCTGATCATCCTGTTGGATTCATCGTGATCCAGATCAGCATCCTGCATTTCTCCATTGTCACTATGGCATCCTGTCATCGACATCTCTGAATCATGAGCCATAGATTCTTCCATGTCATCGATAAAGCCACTGTTTCTTTCACTGTCATTGTCATCACTCCCTTCCTCCATGACCACATCAGACTCAGCCCCAGGACTAAGAAGGTCTGGAATAAAATTTCTCAGCTTATTATTTAAAAACACGCAATACTCCAATTACAACATCCTGGCACATTTTAAGCTTCCAAAAAACTCAAGTTCTCTTTGGAAGACTGTTGCCTCCACCTAGACAGTATAAGTAGACAATTACTGATAATGTGAACTGTATATTCCTTTGTACAGGAACGGTGTTTTCTGTGAAGCCTGCACAAAGCAGCACAATAATCAATACCACTGAAACAATGCTCTCTGCCATTAGAAAAGAAATATTAAACAAGCAGCAAAACCAAAGACAGGGTTTAAGTGATTTGACTATGGCACAGCATTAATACCATCATCCAGCTTATATTTAAATTATATTAAATTTCCAGTTTCCAAAATAGATAAGTCTAAGCAAGATCAGAGTAAGAAATGATTTGTTACATTGTTGCTTGTGAATGGATTTACCTGGAACATTATATCATTAGTACAGTCAGAGGGTAAAGACAGCATTCGTTTTTCTGGGATGTTGCAATGTTTCAAAAATTTGAAGTAAGGTTAAAATCACATGGAACACATCAAATAGTTTCTCCTAGCAACTTTTGCCTAATTGTGTGGAGGAAGGTTCTTGACAGCCAGTGTAGGCAATGTAACACAAGAAAAACCCCACTGAATTGTCAGACAACAAAATGTTTGTAATTGATGGCATTTCACTGAAATTAGAAGTGCACATCTGAAAAGTTTGTTTTCATGTACAGTAGTCGTAAGCTATTTGGATACAAATTACTGATGTGTGATTAAGAACCACATATTCCATCTCTAGCAGAACCAGTCATTCAGTCATGAATGATACTTCACAGTGCAAAGCTCTACAACACTTTTAAAATCTCTATTTTTAATAAACCTACAATCATTTAAAAATAACTCCTTACATTTAGTATATTATGCATTTAGTAACGACACCATACTCGGAATTTCATTGCTTCAGCTCTTCTTTCACTTACTATTTTAGGGAAGATGCATCACACAGCAGATGGACAAAATGACAGATACTGTATTTTGTTTATTAAGTTTGAAAATAATGTGAACCAAAATACTGTGAGAATGCAAATGAGATACCAGATAAAATTGCCTTTGATTAATCCCAGGGACCCTCTATCAATCATTCAGGACACACAATTCAGAGTTCTGCAAGGATTCTATGTATACCATACTAAGAATACTATTTGATGAATAAAAGCCAAGTTTTATAAATTTAAGATTGCAGTCTTCAAGGAATACACTTGGAGTAAGCCCAGGACATGTGTTCTCACCCCAAGTGACTCGACACAAGCTTTCCTGAGACAAACTATCACTTCCCATTAGCCCAGCATCAGATTTCATGTGTCAGGAGGAAAGTCCAAACAATAGTGTACTGCTTGTGAAGAAAAGATGGGGAAAGGGCAGAGGGGTTATGTTGGAGACAATACAGCTGCCTCAGATGGAAAGAGGGAATTTGGAGGAGCAATTCAGAAACAAATGTAAATTTTGTTCATTTACTTCAGTTGTGCAGAAACAAAGATTATGTTCCTTCCTGTCTTTTCACAGCACCTTAGATCAATCACTTCTCTCTAAAACTGCATCTGTGCAGGAAAAGTTTATAATTTCTAAGCAGGTTCAGTTATTTTCTCTGACTGTAAATCTCAGGGAAAACTTTACACTCCTATCAATGGAACTATCATGGTGTACATTTTAGTTTTTGAAAACCCAACCACAAATGTCCACTGGCAACATTACTTGCACTCCTGAAGAAATAGTTATGTTGTGGGATGGTTAATGTTTAAGTGAGGTATAAATGGTGCAGGATTGAAAAAAAAAAAAAAAGGTGACTCCAGTAATCCAGTGAGAGGTGCATCAGAAAGGACATTCAGTAGGAAGATATCATCTACTTTCCAGAAAATCATGCACCTTGTCACATTTCAAGTGACAAGTACTTAGTATCTGTAGCAATTTTCCTATTATACGTAAAAATGTCACAGTGATGCAGTAACACTACTATGAGAAATATTATGAAAAATATTAGTTAACATTCCTAATTTTGAAATTTCTTGATATGTCTTCAATAAAGTAGACCACTGATTTAAAGGAAAAAGAATGTGTCACAAGGTAATACTTTATTAACCTCAGAAGAAGTTTAGGCTGACAACTTAACACAGTAATATGCATCAGAAACCAAACACTTCACCACACTTCTCATTCCCTTATCACACAGGAAAGTGACATTTTCAAGGCGATCAACAGCTCATCTGCAACCTCTCCTTTCTTCCTCCAGTACCGTCTGTCAAGCCTGCCCATGCACCCTTAACACAAAACCAGCAGCACGTGCACGGGAAAATCGGCAGATAGTCAAGACTTGATTTGTGGCAACTGGTATGATTAGTTTTATGCCATCAGTAAACGGTGGCATTTTTTTCTGACGGGCATTCCTAGTTCTTCTAGGTATACTTTTCGTTCTCAGGAAGATCATCCATAACCACTTTTTTCTCCCCTCACATTAAAAGATAATTTTGTGCTTCTAGCTGACTGATGAGTGCCAGCTTCTCGCGTGTGGCTTTTGGCTTTCCTCTGGCATTTTGCATTTACTAAGGGTTACCACATTTTGCTGCTGTCATCACCTCTGTGGCAGAGCTTAGCCTGTCTGCCAGTGCTACCTGTCTGGAAGACACACACTCTGCACTGATGGTGTATGAGCTACTCAGAGCATTCCTCCCAACCTCATCTTCGACATGCAACAGAAATATCGCAGAGGAAAGGCCACTCCCAAACAAGGGAAAAATGCGTGTTTGTACACGTCACAGTTTTACATTTCTCTTTTATTCACCTGATGGTTTAAACAATGACAGAAACAATTGTTAATGCAACTTACCTCCATTAAAGGCAACTTCCCCCAGGCAGTTATTTGGCACTTTAGGAGCACAGCGTTTGTGACAGTTGAATCTACAGTCTGATAAGTGAAAAAAAGATACATCCAAATTATTTCTTTCTCAGTGACACAGTTATATTTTTTTCTTGCTGTGCAGCCTATAGATGTTAATCCCTATCATTTCATTAGTACAAGTCATATGTTCAGAGAGTGTGATCTAGCCTAGCTCCAAGCTGCCTGTCCGTGCAAGGGACAGGATGAAGATGCTAGAAGCACGTGTCTGAGGGGAAAAACAGCCTGTCCAAGGGTAGCTGAGAGGAGGAGCCAAAGTGGTTCTCAGCTCATCTAGGCGAGTGATGAGGAGATACAAGGGCTTGGCTCCAAAGCCAGAGCTGCTTTTCCAGTGAAAGAAGCAGAATGGGCTGCAGTCTATCAGCTGCAGTTTAAGAGATTGACTTTATAGGAAATACTGATGACTGAAAATTGAAACAGAAGAACCCTAGCCAACAATTTTAGGTGAGAAAATATTTGTTTTTTACATTTCAAGGCAACTTCCAGACAGCTTGCAAATGTGGATTCCTTCAATCCTTTCCCTATTTTTCAAACTTTTTTTTTTTTTACTTCTTTCATATGTGTAAGTCGTACTTCATTAGATGTCACAGGAATTGTTTCCTTTTGGCTCAAGAACACATTCTGCTTAAACTAAGAGCTGTAACTTAGTAACACACCAGGAAAACCAGAGAGGCAGGAAGGAAAAAATATACTAAGATTGTCTATATCTTGCAATTATTTAAGATTGATCCAAGAACCAACTAGAGATACAGCAGTGCCAAACTACAGATAAATTTTAATTTTTTTAATTAGGTTAATACTTGCTTAGGTCACCAGGATTCAAAATGAACTGAAACACGTGATGCTTTGATAGTTATTTTGATTTAGTTAAATTGTATCAGAATCACACCTTAAGTTAAATGAATGTAACTTTGAATTTTTGCAGGGTTTAAAGAAGTAACACAAAGTATACTGATCAATTTTATGATAATATTTATTGTAATAGAAGGAAGGTGATTTTAAGCATCCATCAGCCAACATTCCAACCCCACAGCACGCACCATGCTTTGTATTTACAGGCTAAGGTTGGCTAAGGTGAGCCAGCAATCTAGGCTCTGATCCAAGGGGCCTGACTCACTTCAGCACCTACTAAGGTACACAATGCCATGAGACTTGAGAGCACATTAGTCACGCTGTGAATGAAAAAATGTGGGTTTGAATTCTCATATAACCCCATCTTATTTTACTTCCATTACAACTTCCCCAAAACACTGAGCTGCTGAGGCTCAGGCATAGGCTTCCATTCACACACAGGACTTTGTAGATTGAAAACAATGAAGATAAGAATATAGTCCATTATGTTAACTATTCTCCTGTAAGCACAGGTTCACCTATGCCAAACACAAGATCATTTACACCTGAATGAAAAATGTGAGCTACTGCACATACACCAAAGAGTAAGAATGAACAGCCGCACAGCCAGCTCCTACAGAACACCAATTACTGTAATTTTGACTGCAGCTTAATCCAGTGTAATTGTACATGTGCCTACACGTAGACAGTTTAGTGAGGAAATCATGAATAAGGCTACATAGTAACCACTCAAACAGTAATTTATTAATTTTATTATGCTTAGCTTTTATGTTCCTGAAGGACATTTACTTACCTTTGCACTGCAAACCCTGTCTAAAAAGCCCTTTGAGAAGCTTCTTGCAGTACTGGCAAACTGTTGGGCGTGTGTAGGAGTGGATGACGAAAGTATGAGGCACTTTAACCTTTGACAGTAAAATCTTGTCTAGCTGAATAGGTCGTCCAATGTAGGACTGTGAATTCGACCTCTTCTCTCGCCCAGTGTAGGATTCTGATGGTGTCTTTTGCTGTAAAACACACAAAAAGGAGTTTTGCATTCATTTTTAAAAGAATATCATATTCATATATTCCTTCACCCTAACACTGTCATATGTCAGAAAAAGTCATGTGCCTTTAAACACTAATAAAACATGCATCATGTCCCTCAGACTGCTTTTGAAAAATTTGAATAGTACTGAACAACACCTTTGCCAACACTACTGTCATGTACTTCACATTGTCATTGAAACAGGTTTTTTAATTAAAAAAAAAATAATAAAAATTAAAATGCAGATCAAAATTTCTCAGAAAAGCATTTTACATGATAAAAACCTTTTTTCCCTCTTATTTTTTGTTTTATATCAAAAGTAACTTTTAAAGGCTGTATTTTTTGTATAAACATTACGAAAATTATTACGTTATTCCATGTGCATGTTGGTTAATGATAGAAAAACTATTAGTATTTTCTACCTCCTTTATTTTTAATTTTTGCTATTGCTAACCTTACCACATTTAGATTATGCAAAAGAGATCACAATTGGTATTTAAAGGTGTGTGCATATATATATACACACACCCCCCTTAAAATACCTATTTTATGTATATATGTATATACATATGTGTATATATATATCTGATATTAGACACACAGCATAAGGCAGGAAAGCCAAAGAATTTCTGGAAGAAAAGAGTTACCTTATTTTCTCTACTGAATTAATTTATATGTACATATGATAATTAACCCAGAAAACAACTCACCTAGAAAACTGCTTTGTCCGTATACTTGCCCTTGAGAAACAACCAAACTACACCCACAATTAACATTGAAAGGAGGAAAAAAAGTAAAGAGTACTTTACTTTTGGAGTAAAGAGGAATTTGAAAAGTCATTTTAATGGCAGAAGAACCCAAGGAATTAGTTCCAGGCTTTGCCTTCACAGTGTATTTGCCATGGGGGAAAAAAAAATTCTTCCTTAAAAAGCTCATATAGATTTCTTGCCATGAAGATAAATTCTTTGACTACACTGTAGAATTAGGTGGCTTTTCCAAGAGGCATAAGGATCCACTGCACTAATGCATCCTTTCAAATAAAGTAAAAATATGCAAAATACATTGTATGATCCAGGTACATATGATCACCACAAAGAAACTAGATTGAAAGAAGTGTAAGAAAGTATCTGTCTTTTCTTTATCACAAATAAAAGTGGAAAAAGTCTGAGTACATTCTCGGATATTATAGGTTTATTATTTCCTGAGGTTTAAATCTTCATGCGCTGCAAAGCACTTAAGCATATTAAAAAACCCCAAACAATTAATTAGTCTCAATTTAAAATTAAATTTATTTAATATTTGTTAACCACCAATAAAATTTGCCTAATATTTCTAAGACAGGTTGCAATGAATCTTATGAAGTCAACACGAGCAGGCCTTTAAAATGGAAGGCAGAAGACCATCAGGACAGAAGAATGAGCCACATACTCTGCACAAACAGCATTGTTCAGCTGGTGCAAGCCATCTGGAAACCACAGCCCTCAATGTTTGTGGACAGGGCAAAGCTCACAAGGAGCAGTGAGAAACAGAGATGAAGTTCTCTCAGTTTTATGCCTGTGTAGAGAAGAAACAATATTGGTCCAGACTGATACTACTTCATACTCCTAGTTCAGTGCCTTACAAGTTACAGCCTCAACCCTACCCAATGACCAGAGACCTAGCCCTGAGTTTGCTCTTCGGTGCCCACAAGAAGAGTTTTGCTTGTGGCATACTACAACTTAATGTAAATATCTTCTTTTTGAATAAAATAATTCCTAAAGGATTCATCTTAATTTTTATCACGACTTGCAATGCATTAGTCACGACACTTTGCTCTCTCTTTCTTGAATCTGGACATTTGGTGGACATTTTGCATGTAGTGATGCTAGTCTCTGAAAATGAAGTCTAACTGAAAAGGAGTGCAAATATGTAAGAGAAAGAGTTCTAGTGGTTCTAGTGCTTGCTTAAATTATGTCATTGTAACAAACTAATATTTCAGCTTACCATTCTTATCACTAGAGCTTTTTCTTGACAGTCTTACTCTTGTCTGCAGTTAAAGTGATCCAAATATCTCCTAATGCCATCATCTCTCTTAGAATCCTAACTAATATCATCTACATCAAACCTACTTTCTATGATCACTCTTTGCCTTCATTTTCCAAATTACTGCCTAATCAAAAATTATTTTGGCAACCTGCTAAATACTGCTAAAAGCAAAGTCCAAATTACTTATATCTAGGTGACTTCATGCTTAAAGGATTTTAGAAAGCTGGTTTGGCCATTTTCCTCACCAAATCCCTTTCAGGTTTTAGAAACTCCAACAGTGTTGCAGAAATGTACTGAGACTAATCTTGGCCAGTTATGATTAACAGAGAGAGACAGTCTTGCCTAGAGCTTTGGTTCTGACCTAGATGTCTGATCAAATCTCAGGTGTGGTACAGTACAAGTGTGGGACAAATTATTTGCTGTATTTTTGCTCAGATTGATGGCAAAATTTTCAGTTTTAATGTGCAAGTGTATGTTTCTGAGAAAATGTCAGATTGAACAAAAAGTGAATTCTAGATGCTCTACATTGAGTTAATTGTTTCTGAGATAACTCTGAAACAGTTACTCATCATAACATCAGCAGCCTTGATCAAATAGAGTAACCATTTATAAAGCTTTCGTTGTGTTGTTTGGTAGGGGTTTTTTGTCCTCAAAATTTGTATTAGTCAATGCACACTTACAATTTCTGAAATTTACTTCAAGTCTCATTTCACATGGCTGCCAAGCTGTGCTCCTAAACAGACAATTAACTAAGTTTTTGTTAGCAATTCATAAGTGTTCTCTACAGCTCAAGCAGTAAAGGATACTAAACAAATGATAAAACACTGGGAAACCTACTGTAAGATGTCAGTCTTCAAGCCCAATTTATAGAGAAAAGAACTTCAGGTTTTTTTTGCCTTTCCACAACTGCTGGGCTGCTGAGTGCTAGCAGCGTAGTACACCGTGTGAGGCACCAGCAGTTCTCAACTTACAGTGCCTTCAGGTCAAGGGGTAAAGCCAAGTTTCACCTCCTCCCATGCCAGAAAAGACATCAGAATTCATGGATCTGGTCTCACTCCTGCATGCTCAGGCCTGATATGCCTGACTCCACTCCCTTCCTCTTCCAGCCAGAGGCACTGTGCCCCTAGGTCCTGCTCAAAGGCAGCGGAGGAAGGGAAGCTGGTGGCAGATAACTTATGGCAGCAGCGGCTGGAGCATCTTCCACACCCTCTGATGACTGACAGATTAGGAAGAGTACCTCCTCCCTCTTGTCAGATAAACTTCTCTTTCCAATATAGTCCAAAAGTCCTGTCAAGATCCCTCAACTCTAACTTCCAGCACTCCCAGCATCAGATAGATGCCACAATTTTAAGCCACTGAAAGCACAGGAAACCAGGAACTATCCTATTTTCCCTGGAAAAGCATGAGTCTCCTCCACAAAGCACCTTCTCCTTCAGCTGGAGTGCCTGGTTTGTTAGAAAGATAAATGAGTTTTTCCTGATAGCCAGCCAGACTCCTGACTCAGCAGGTCTGGAAACTTCCCAGGAAATGACTGCTTAACCAGATTACACCATGGAAACTAACAGCCCGCACAGCTCCAAATACTAAACAGTCCCTTAGAACAATCATCCCAGCAAGGTAATCTATATTTTAACAGCTCAAGAGTATGATTTTCCAAGGGACAACAAACACCAAGAAATATATGCAGATACTTAACTGTCCAACTAAGCCAGTGACACATCCAGGTACTTCAATTATGTTTTAACTGTGAGAATATCTAACAGAGTCCAGTTTGTTGACTCTTATTTGGGAAAAAAAAAAGGGTTGGTTTTTTAATTCCAAGAAGGAAGATGTGCCAATCTTTTACCCAGCATGGGGCATTTCTCATGACTTTTATTTAACTGATGCCTTGCTTCTTCTTGCTTTAATTTCTTTGAATTTTTGGAGTATACTCCAAAAAGTTTACATGAAGCCCCTCATGTGAGTTCTGGTGAGCTTTGTTGAAAGCTATTAGAAGACACAATTTGTCTACATTAGCCAGAAGCATGAAATCATTGTACAGTCATTGCAGGAAGAAGACAGCCCCCAAAGGTAAAAATACTCCAGCAGATCTTTCCTTTCCTTTCTACCTTGTCCAAATACACTGCAAAATGCAGTTAAAAAACTGAAATACTGATTCCCCACCAATTGATTCAGCTGTTCTTATTACCTGGATGAGTTTGACTATCTTGTAGCATTCACATCTATTCCTTCCAGGCACAGAAACCAAAGAAACTGTAGGCAGATGCTGAAGGGACTAATAGGAAACAATAAAAGCTGACTGCTTGGACACAGAGGTGACCTCTTGGGAACAAAGGACCAGCTCTACAATCCAGCTGCATGGGCTAATCTAAAACATAAAAGAGACCGCTCGTTTCTTTTAAAAGGTTTTGACAGTCCCACTAAAAATGTCCCAGGGATTCTGACAAAACTTTACTAAAAAGCTTCATGTTCTATGAGAGTCAGAAAGCAACTACTTCCATTTTGGCAATCATGCTTGCAGAAACACGCTCAAGTCAGTAACCTTCACTCAGAAGAGAATAGGCTACACAACCTATACTCTGCTAAATACGTATTTTTTTCAAAACTTACACAAGTAAGTGCTAACCTTTTGCAGGCTCAATATCTAAGAAATGTTGCAACATTATTCCCTTAGTTTACACTGAGATATTAGATCAGAACTAATAAAAGTATTCCCACAATTTTGAAATGTTAGCCTTAACAAAAAGAATAAACTATCACAATCTAGGGGTTTTTATTTACTTGGACAACAGAGAAAAGTGATGTCTATTTAAAAAAACTAAACAGCAATAATTGTTTGCATGAAGTTTCATTTTTAGTGTTAAAGCAGACTTGTTGAAACATGCACTTCCTTCCTATATTAAAGACAGAGGATAAAGTCTTAATATGTTCATACACAATTTCTTCACAGGAAGCTACTGTCAAGTGAGGTGCTAGAAATCTATGTAACCACAGGAACTCTGTTTTAAATGCAATGCAAATGTTGACTTTCTTTTACAAATTAAACTATGTGACTGTAATTAAGTGAATTCAAAGAAACAAATCTTCAGTTAAATATACTGAAATACCACACTTAGACTGCAATCAACTCTGTTGTCTTTCAAGGCTTCTTGCACTCCTCTCTTTAAGTCAAGTGTATGATTTAATCCTACAAGCACCACAGTTAGATAGCTATGGTCTGAAAAACATTTCACTTTCCCATGTGTAAACACATCAAAGAACTGACTTCAGTACAAGCTGTTAATATTAAACTATCCACAGATGGAAATTATTATGTATGCTGTTCTTCTACTCAGACATCAATAGCAGCAGACAGTGGTTTGAATGCTCTGTCTTTAACCTGCCTTATTTTGGAAAGTAGCAAGAGAAGATTACTGGGTTTCAGCAGGCATTGTGGGACTATGCTGACTCCTCAGAACCAGGGAATTCCCAAAACAAAAGCCCTTTCTTTTTGGATTTGCTAGTACCAGCAGCCCTAGTAAGACTTACATAGCACAAAGCTTTTTTTCTGGCATCTTACAGACACAAGTTCATTCAAAAATAGCAGGTTTAGTTTGTTCTTGTATCATGTACCTCATAATTTTAAGTATATTAATTAATAATTTATTTTCATGGAAGTACCTTGCAGTATTAGAATGCCCACATCAGAAGCCAGACCTGGCAGCTTTGTTATGTCTGCTGAATAAAGCTTATAAAAATGGGGGGAAAAAGCACACATGATGACACAAAGGTACCATAGCCAAATTATAATTCAATACAAAACCCTTCAGATAGTCTTTGCACAATTCATCAATGAATCTTGCCTTCTCCGCTCACAAAACGTCTGTATAAATGTGTCCCACCTGTCACTGTCTACATACCATTCTTACCAAAGCAGGGACAACCAGCAGTTCTTTAGGGTTAACCACAGACACTGGTTTGGAAAGTTTTGTCTCTGGCCAGAGGAGATCTAGGCAAACCTACTTGGCGAGGCCTGAAGTAAGTTGGGGGCAGTACTATGTTACCAATACAGAAAAACAAGATTATATATGAGAAGGGAAGGAAAGCGCCACTGAACACACCTGGGCCACGTAAGCAGAGATAAAAGGTTGCATTGATTATTCCTCAAAATAACATTTTGGGATGTTGTACCAATTCACAATAATCCAAATGATCATGAATGATGTCTCAGAAGTACTACAGGGAAGTAAAATGTGCTGCAGCATTTGGCAATTTTCCATATGCGCAAACCAGTTTGCTAGTACTTAGAAACTACAAGAACTTAGCTCCTAATTTGCCCTAGATGTATCACACACTCCTAAACAATTCCTACTGCTACAGTCACAGAGCTTCTATGAATCCCCAGTTTAAGCCATGGTGACTTAGATGCAGGGTCATAAGCTGAAAACAAATAGGTAATTTACAAACAAGTGGCAGCTACTTGATCACAAAACCAACCTGAACCTCTCTCCTCTTCCACGCTGAAGAGTGAAATATCCATAAAACCTCTAGGATCTCTAACAATTGCATTCAAAAACATCAGCAGATTCAACACATATGAAATTTCAGAATATGTACACCTTATGCTGTTTAGCATTTTCTGTTCTACCTATCTTCCTAGATATTTAGAAAATATTAGGTGTGAAACTGAAGCAATATTTAATGGTTTCCTAAATATACATCTTGTAGCTTGAGATTATTGGCTTGATCATCTATATCTTATTTAGTTGTAATAAACCTCTGAAACAATCATATTGGGGCAAACTAGGTCAGAAAAACACTAATATAGTTTGCATGAGTTACAACAAATTCACTTCTACAGCATTTAGTGCATGGCAGGTAGTACCAGGACTGCTATTTTATGGCACAACAGTGTGTAAGGAAAGCCAGTCCAAACTTATCTTCTGTATCCTAAAATGATTTAATATGGGATTTAGCTGAACTTTGAATGTCAAAGATATGCAATACTTTAAGAAAAAAGAGAAATACATTTGAAATACTTTTTGATTTTGACTTTTATTATGTTTAACTATTTTAAGTTATTGTAAAAAAAGCAATAAAACTTAAAAAATGCATAAAGTATAGTGGAATTAACCTAAATTCCTATTTAAATATTCAGCTTTCAGTGTGAGTTCTCAATTCTTAATTCTGTTTAGTGCATGACCGTATATTCATCTGGTGGATCTGGGACTAGATCAACGTGAACACTATTTAGGATTGGCTGAATTACTCAAAGCCTCTATTTCACCTTCTATTATTTTTTAATAAACGCTAGATTCTTTGAGCAAACTCCAGGAGCACTATCCAAAACAGCATTGGGGTTTTTATTAAACGTATCGGCACACTGAAAGTAAGCTCTAGTTCAGACAGAGAGGAATGTGCAGTATGTATCACTGGAGCATGGGAAAATAACTTGAGGGTGACAAGAATAAAACATAACAGAATGGTATAAATCCACAGTTAACTCAAGTGCCTTCAAAAGAAAATATAAATTTTGCCTTTGAGGATCTTCAGTCTAATGAACTCTACTTCAGCCATTAGAAAAGGACTTGTAATTAGAAGTGGTTTAAGGCACCAAGATGCTCTCAGCTGCAACACCCCAGCTCTTCTTTATTCCCTCCCTCAAGGGCCTTTTTCTTCCAGTTCAGTGAGCTGGGGAGGCATACAAGACTTTGGAGGGACTGGAACTGGGAAAAGGAGAGGCATCTTCTGTAGGAGTGTGGAAAACAAAAGCTTCTTAGAGTGGCTATTTCTGAGTCACTGGAAACAAGGACTCCTTATTTCAGTGGGTTAAGACAAAAGGGCATCTATATTAAGTGTTGGGTGTGAGGGAAGAAAGAGAAAATGGCCACCTACAACTCAAGACAATTCCCTCCCAGAGCATCTACTGTCCTAGTTCTGCAGAATCACTCTTCTAAATATAGCTAAAAAGCCTCAAGCCAGCTCTGCTTATAACAAATCTACAGAGGCAAGCAACACCTGGTGCTTTGTATTATGTCAGTGATACATAAATAGTCTTTTCAACTAAAACTATTTATATTTTAAATTTTAAATTATTTAGCAAAAAAGAACAGTAATTCCTGATTCTTCATCGAAGAGCAAAGATAATATGTAACATTCCGCTTACCCATACCCCACGAGACAGATCATTTCTATTTTAAAAGCAAAGCTCAGCAAAACTTTTTCCAAGAAATCACTTCAAGTGTGTTTATAAAATGACCTTACTATATTTATTACTTCTAGAAAAAAAATAACATTTCCCAAAACAATGGAAACATATATTAAAAAATAGAAATAAAATTTTATTGTAGCATATAAATATGTTTTGAAGCAAAACCATAGATAGCTAACACATTTTCTTTTCACAAAAGAAATACGATTTTGTTCTTCCTCCAAAGACCGTGGGGTTTTTTTCATGCCTACCTTTAATTGCTGCTACTTTAGGGCAACCTACTATCATCCAGATTGATGGATTTATCATTCATTAGACAGCACTGTATTTAAAATACAATTATCTTACATATTACAAAAATTGTGGTTTATATCTACATGTTTTTATTGCTTTATGGATATTCTGTGGAGCTGGAATTCTGGGGCACACAGTTAAGTATGTGTTTTAAGAAGAAACAGAATCCTCATCCCTGGAAGTGTTCAGTGGGGCTTTGAACAACTGGTTTAGTGGAAGATGACCCTAACCATTGTAGGGTATCAGAACCATATGATCTTTAAGGTTCCTTCCAACCTAAACCATTCTATGATTATAGGAAATAGTTATTTCTTTCAAAGAAATAGATGTTTGGCCATGGAAAACTTCATTTTAGCATAACAAAATATTCCTCAGACTAACTATGTAGTATTTCTAAAATGTAGTATTCCTAAGATTTTCAAAGCCTGCTCTTTTCTGGTTGCATCCCAAATACATGCTGCAAGGGAAAACGCCAGTAATTCTTAGTTTCAAAAGCTTTTGAAGCTTTAAACACAAACCCAACTTCTTCAAAACATCCACAGTCAAAGTGAAATAGAGCAACCCACTTAAAAAAATAGTATTTTTTTATTTAGATTTGACACTGCTTATATAGAACTGTAACTTATTTGTACACTGTTCATGGCTATTTCCACAGAAATATAGAATCCTAGGCTGTTTGGGTTGTTCTTAATTCAACCATTGTCTGAGAGAAAGAGCCACTCCAATGTTAGTATGTTATCAGAAGTTTATTGCACTTGAATGTGAGGTTTGTTCAGCTTAAAAATAAAATGTTTAGTTCTGAAAGTGAATTTTTTTTCTCCTTGTGTTACTATTAGTATAAATTAGGGCTTCAGTCTAACAAATAACTTCTTACATGCCTAAGAAATTAAAAAGTCCCTTTTGTACTGAAATATTTTAATGTTCACTAATTTTACTG
Source organism: Prinia subflava (assembly GCF_021018805.1). NCBI lineage: Eukaryota > Metazoa > Chordata > Aves > Passeriformes > Cisticolidae > Prinia > Prinia subflava. Next base: position 36,064,082 of record NC_086251.1, read on the forward strand.
TTTAGTATAAAAATCATGACCTCAGCTTTGGAGTCTGGACTTTACTAATCTGATTTAATTCCTCCATGCCTTCAAATTCATACAGATAATAATAAAAGAAGATGTTGCTGACAGCATGGTAGGGAGCAAATTCAGTACATACCTCATAGCCAGGGCTGACAGGAGACTGACAGGTAGTTGGAAAGAAGAAAAAATAGAAAAAAGAAATAAGGGGGAGAAAAAGACAGAAAATAATGTTATTTTAGAAGCAAGCATGAATGTGGGATCATATTATACTCTCACTCTTTTTAAATAATAAATGCTTAAGAACTGCATTTGAGCTGAGACATGTAAAAATCTGGATTGTATTGTATTCTCCTAGTTCTACTTTGTTTTTAGCATTTTGTTGATGAGTTTTACACAACTAAGAATTAAAAGAAGATTTTATTCTTTGGAGGTAGATTTTTAAAGCTATACTGAAATATAGTCCCCATTCAATTTTAAGCTCAAATGAAATGTTTTATTGGCTAATGAAAACATTTACACCCAAACTGAAACTGTTCCTGTGCATGGTGGTTCCCTATGCAAGGATAATTAATTTTGCATGATTCCACATTATCCTGCCTCAAAGATTTTTAAATGACAAAATTTCATAAGATAGGGCATAACTTATTCACTTTGTAAGTATCATTTTCTCAGAAGGCAGGCTTACATGCTGTGTCTTCTATCAGGTGCACACAGCCTCAACAAAAAAAAAGAATAAACAAATCAGTTTGATAATTACATCTATCAAAGATCTCCAGAATTATTCCGCTCTGATTCTACATGGTAATTTGTGTAAAAATACATTTATTTTAGTCCTATTTGAAGAACTGATAGATATAACAGAGATTATATTTTGTTAGCAGTGATTCAAGTAACACATCAATATTAGTAATCAATGATACACTTTTAGAAACACGGTTGAAGTTTTTCAGTATATTCACACTGACTGTAGAAAAATGAAAGATATTCCAAAGTGCATGGTTTATTGGCATCACCATATAACCTGTCATAAAACTTAACTCACAAGCACTGCAGAAGAACTGAGTCCAAAGGACAGATCTGGTACATGAGAACTGACAGAGCTTATGCCACTTACAAGAAACAGGGTGGAGGGGCAGGAATGGAAATACGCTCAACAGAAAAAAACCAAACAGAAGAGAAGACATACAGAAGCCATGTGTGAGAGCATTTCTGAAAATCTGGTAAATGATACCATGATTTCATGAAATAAAAGTCAGATAAGAAAACTATTTGATTTCTCTAGGCCCATCCCTTTACCTACTGTAAATATATTTTCTTAGTGCATGCATGTGTGTGTGCACATGTGTGATATTTTTAATCGTTAACACAGGGATACCAATGTTTACAAGTTCTCAGAGAATTAGAGCCTGCAGTATAGATAACACTTACTGTACTTCTTCACTGGCAATTTTAATGCTTTCAAACATTTTGAAATATATAGCTTGCAAAACAGGTATTTTTATAAAAAAATTATATAAAAATGTGTCAGCAAACAGCACAGTCACATAATTTAAAATGTTTTCAAACTGAAAAATTTTTGCTACATTTTAACTGTACAGTGCAGTGAATATTTACAGAGGGTATACCAGGATGCTCACTCATACAATTTTCTTAACCAAAATTAAAAAATAAAAAAAGACATCAGAATTAGGGCCAGCCTTCCTCAAAATTTTCTGTCTTGGCCTAAGTAATTTCTGAAACAACCTGCTGAGAATTATGATTAATCCGTAAACATTTGTTGCTGTAGTTTGCAGAACTTAAGCACCTTACTCATTTATGCAGCTTTTCAATTAAAAATACAGATCCATAATGTTAACCTTAATTTCCAAGTAGCTTTAGACTAATGATAATCAGTAGCATAAGTACATAATTATGGCTCATAGATGGTACTGCATCTAACACCATGTCTACATAATTTGCAATAGTGTCCTTTTAGTATGTCAAGTTTAATAAGTTTAATATTCTAATTGAGAGGAAAACATGATAATTGTTGTGTGTACTTATAAATTCTTTCCTCTCTTAAACCTTAAGGTTTTCAAAACCTTCACCTAGGAGTGGATTAATTTATACACTGTGTAAAATCTTAACTATCCAAGTATATTATGACCATGAATGCTAAAAAGAACAAACATGCAAAAATAAAAAGTAGGTATCATTGTCATTTACTCCAATCAACATTTTGTTCTCAGAAGAGTTGCTTCCATTTCAGAAAAGTAATATATTATTGAACATACAAGTATACCATATATTTATCTGCTTTTGTGTATACTGTACATCTATATATACATCTACACACATATATACAGACATATAAATACATTCACCACAAAGAGTCATTTAAGGATCTACTGGAGATTTCTCCTACTTTCTTCTGAACACCCAGAAATATGCTAAATATGCATGCTTCAACTAACTAACTACAGACATGACTGCAGCAGATACTCAGTTTAATGCTGTCGTGTCTGGGTCACAGTGTTCTAATGAGATGAATCTTTCCTATTTAATAAGCCAAGGGAAACAGTGGTCTGATACAGAAGAAATTCTCCAACTACTTATATTGGCATAGGTGGCAGTTTTAGATATAAAATAACCTGATTGTTGACAAAGGAGGAGACTCTTGGGAGTATCAGAAGTGACACATACCTTAAACCCACATACTTTAAGCGGATGACCTCCCTTTTACGTCAAGATGCCTTCTCTTACTTTATAATTTACATACCACCCTCCTCTGTAGTCTGTAACAGGCAAAACCAGATCCTATTGCACGAAATGTCATCATTTCTTAGCCCCTCCCATGGCCTCTACACGAGGGAATCCCATACCAGAAGGGCTTCATCCGTCACGCTGGGCGAGGGCTCTGCAGAAACCGTTCGGACGCTGCTGAGTCCTGTCAGGGACACATTTGATAGGCGCCTTTTCCTCACACCGCTGCAGTTGTTAGGAATTTTAAATGCACATCTCTTATGGTAGTTTAGACCACATCCTGAAAGGAGAAATTTAAAACCATCCGATTATGGTTTACTACTCAAAAAAGCAAGTAATATCGGATTTTTTCAAAAACAACAGATTCAAAAACATTAGCCTTAATTTTGTTCAAACTTTTCCCTCTACTCTGCTCTTGTTTTCTAGAGAGATAATGTTATCAGCTCCAAATAGATACATATACAACCAGTGTTTTGCTCCAATTTTTCGAAATCTATGGCCTCAAAGTGCAGGATAATTCTATGACCAGCACTTGGGAGGCAAGCAAGTCTCACTGCAAATGGTATATTCTACTGGATTCAGACTACCAGAAGTCAAATAGGTGTGGCAAAATGAGAAAACTCGGCTAGAACAACTTCACATGGATTGACAGTAACTTCACTTAAATAATCTGAATTACTGCGATACAAAATGAGACACAGGTTCATTAAAAATCATAAGGGAAGAGTAAGAATAAATAAATTTTGTAAAAATACGTATCAACCAATTTTTTTTACACTCAAGGTTACAGAGCCACATTTAAGACAATTAGAGCAGTCAAAAAGGTAAGTTCTTTAATCAGCTCATCAATTTGACAGTTCTTACTGGCTCTAACCAATTTAAAAGCAGCTTTAGACACAACAGACAGAAGCAGAGCAGAAAAGTCTCTTCTTTAGACTGAAAACTACGTCTCACTGCAGCTTACCCTCACATTTGAGTCCCTGACGCACCAGCCCCCACAGCATCTCTCCACAGTGGTCACAGAAGGCGGGAGCCCGATACGAATGAACAAACAGAGCGTGGGGCCGGATTTGAAAGTCTTCAAATGTAGCAGAAGCTGTAACAGGAAGAACATACAAAAAATTAACACAGTTCTTAACATAACTACTGCTCTTCACTTATTAGGTACTTCATAAGAGAACAAAGCAAAACTCCTTTTGGCCACTATGATGCTGAACCTTGAATTAGAAATTGTTCACTGCATAATATTTTGAAGATATAAAAAGAGTGATGATATACCTTCAGACTACAACAACCACTGGAAAAAGCATAAAGCTGTATTTACAAACCTGCAGCAATGACATCTCTGACAATATTTTTCCAATCAAACACAGGAGTATAATAGCATATCAATATTTATCAAAATTGTCAGAGTTCAATCAAACATCAGAAATTTTTCAAAATACTCTTTTACAGTTTTGACTCACTACACCTTGAAGGTGCACGGACATAAAACAAGCTGAATACATCCAGTAAAGAAATACTGCAATTTTTTTTTGACAAGTAAATGAAAGTGTATCTAAAATAGTCCGTTTCTGCTGATCACTTGGTGTAATTAATTCAGCAGCCCATGTTGGTATCAGTGAAGTGATCACACAAGTTAAAAACATGTATTAGAGCTTAAAAATAAAACATGTTATATTGGGGTATATGTTATAAAACATATACCCAAATTTCAGTACAGAAAAAAACCTTGCAGGGCAGCCTAGAAGACAGTTGTGCATTACTTGAAGTACCAAATCCTTACAAAGTGACATGAGCCTGCAACTAGTGTAACAGCTGAAAAACTTATAGGGGCTAGTTAAAGGCACTAGTGCAAGCAATAAAAATAACCAACTAAAATGTTTTAAAAACTATTTATAATACAGAGACAACCAGTAACACAACACTTCTAAAAACAGACTTAAATGAAATATTTCCTTTTTCTTATTAAATATCTTAAACATATATCAGTCATATATCAGTGGCCAAGAAATATCCATCAAACGTTGTTAAACACCAATCACATATGCAAACATTTAATCTCATTCAGACTGCCATTTAAACAAGTTGTGTGCTTACTCTTCACAGATATCAGGGTGAATGCAATAGGTATGCAGCCACTTGACAGAAATACTTTGTCTTTCAACAGAAATACATTCCTGATTTGCAACTGACAGAAAGAAAGAAAGAACCACACCCAAAACCAAAACAAATCTTCCCTCCCCCAAGCCCTGTTCTTTAATGGTTCAATTCATAGGAATTCCTAAAGATCCAAACACCCTGGCTTGTTCCTTGTCTAATCATGAAAAGAGAACGAAAAATCTGCATATTGATAATTGATAAAAAAAAAAAATTAACTAACTAGAGCAGGGTATCAATATGCCCTGGTCTCAATTGCTTCTCTGCAAACAACTGCTACTCTTTTACAGAACTGTCCACAGAAAAATGAGTTTCTAGTCTCAACCAGTCTTGAGATCTATTAACAAAAGTATTTAGAATACCATCACAAAAGTAGCATCCAATGATTCCAATAATATCAAACTTCACTTTTAAAAGAAGTTTTTACTAGAACAATCCAAATCATTTAACAGTGTACTTATTTCAGGATTTCCCTTTCTTCTCTCAGGATTATTTAATTAAAAGCATTCTACAAAAGTTTACTTAATTCATAACATTAGGATTTCATAAAGCAGTCCAACATATTAGAAAAATCCTGAAACTAAATTAAATAGTTTTGTATTTATCTAAAAATGTGTAGGTCAGGCATATTTAATTTCATACTGAAGACAGGAATTCAGACAACACCTTCCCAGTAGATCACTGATCTGTGAAGTTCAGAAAGGATTTGTTTTTCGGGGCCTCTATTATCACCAGCATGCTGCCATAGGAGGAAAAGTTGTCACAGTCAGGCAGCAGACACCTCTATGGTCCTACCACACAAGGGAACTGTGCTGTTCCAACTGAGCTGTGATAGGTCAGCAGCTGGATAAGATCAAATTATAGATGCAAATCATACTGACCCTTGATAATTCACCTCCTCTTCTCTTGCCTGGTCTATGAAATCATTTTATATACATGTGAAGACAGGGTCTTCAGCATTTTGGAAACTGCAGCGACACAACACGCTATGACAACTCCTCAGCAGCTCAGCTATAAACACATCACTAAGCCTTCCCATCTCTCTACTTGTGTCCTCCAGACTTTCTATCTCAGTTTCAAGCCTCAGATCTTTTGTTCCAGACTTTCGTTCTCAGATTTTGCACAATATATTTACCTACAGCTTTATGAAGAATATTGTGATAAACACCCCTGATTCTTTGAAAATGAAATGATCATGGAAAAGATATGTAGGTATGTATGTAGGAGCCTTTTCAAGGATATGTACCAAAATTGGAACACTGCACCCTACCAGCTTCCAATATATCTGCAATGTACCCTTCTTTGCTACTGGATCTCTAGCTTAAATTTGCACATGCAAATATAAAATCAAGAAGCTGATAGAAACAAGATACTCAGTGAGTATGCACTTCTCTCCTAGGAGAAGACAAGGAAGATCCTACTGTTAACACTCCCAAGAAATGACAGCCATGGATTTTGATAACAGATATGTGAATTTTAGAGATACAAACGTTTTGTTTATAAAAATAGACTTTCCTGAGGCTGTTTCTAGAATCCTACAAGTAATAACCAAACAACTATTAAAACAAGGGATATGTAAAATAAAAAGAGCCTAAATCCCAGCCTAGCAAAGGATTCATGTATCTAAGTTCACGGCAATTGCACTGAATAACCTAACATTATGTCTGTATCTAAGTTCTATTTTGCATCAATGACGCTTACTATTGGAAGATTGGAAAGGAGTTTTACATCAATTTACTGGATAGTTTTATAAAAAGTATGAACAGTGCACCAAAACCACAAATAGCCTAATAAAAATCAGTAACTCAGTTAACTTCAATTAGTTTAATAATTTAGATAATGGATTAAAAATATATTATCTTAAAATAGCTTGAAAGATCTGGGGATTGTGAGAAGTATATATAATTTTCTCTGTAGAAGTAAACCTGAAATCAAAATCTCCCATCAGTAGTTTTGCCTTAGGAAGTGATTTATAAATTAGGTCTTCCTTTTAAACTTCTTCCTACCATCTAGTCAGTCAACTTTTTAAAATTACATCTCTAGGAAGCCTTTCATACAGCCATTAACATTCAAAGCTTTAACTTTCAGAATATTCCCATTATTCACTGAGAAAAAAAAAACCCCAAAGCCCTGCTGATGAAGAGAAAGATATGTATATTTTTTCCAAATTAAATTGAGGCCTTTCTTGGTAACAAAAACCTTCTGTAATCAGGCTACCCTTTTACTTTGACAGAGTATTGATGGGGTGAAGAAAATTTTGTGCCTGTATGTAAAATTGTGCTGTAAAAAAAGGGGGGGCCTCCAAATCAGGCTATAAGCACATCCTGAAAAACTTAATTACTCTGCAGAAAAGTTTGCAATATTATGTTCTTAATATGACACTGTTACACTGTTAACTCTCAGACTACCTTGTCATCATCTATTTAAGCTTTCCTAGTATCACCAAAACACAGACATGGAAACTGCAAGAGTTTTGACAAGACTATTTCATCAGGGCTATTAATGACTTGGCTGTTGATGGCTAGTACTCCTTGTGCTGGGCTCAGTAGCAGACCTATCACTCAGCACAGCTGGAAAGTAAAACATGAAGACATTGCAAATCAGAGAGGCAAGGTCTTGCTTTCACAAAGAGGCAAAGAATTTACTTCATCATTTTGTGTCCCAAGTCCAAAAGGGCTTTCATCTATACGCAGAGGTGAGATCCTGCTATTACGAGTAACAGAGCTTCAGATAATGGGCACTGTCCTCTTGCATCCACGCCTCTCACGGCAGAAGAAAGCATCAGTCACAAGACTAGCAAGATCTTGCAGCTATGAAAAGCAGGCATTCTCCTGCTACCTTCTCGCATTTGGAATGCATTTAAGAGTAATGTATTCTGTTGAGTTCCCACAGGCATTTGTAACTTGAGTCCTTACTTACAAGAAGTGCAGGCATCCACCACTTAAAAAATTAATATAACTCACAACTATACACTACTAACTTCAAGCACTGGTTAAAGAATAACAATTAATGACTGGGTATACAGCTCAGCTGGACTAAGAGAAAGGAAACCATTTCATTCTTTTCAATGTTCCCATCCTGGCAATCAAATACAGTTTGCATTTCCAGAGTCTCACGTAAGTCAGCAGAGTTGTGGCAGGTCACACAGGTCAAAGACTCTGTACCTGATATCCATCCTAAAAATCTGAATTAAAAACTAGACTAAAATTATCAGGACCTTAATACTGACTAGAAATAATCACTTCCTAAAATCTATACATGTGCGTATTTATAACAATTCTGTTTCTTTATCTGTTCAGCTCTGAAGTATGGTAACTTCGATATGGAAAATTTGAATCCATTAAGCTTTCTGGATCTGAATGTCAGTATTTTAGCATTCTAAATTTTACATACAGGGAAAATCCTCTTAATACAATAAATTTCATTTTGTTTTCTTTACCTAGTATTGCTTTATCCCAATGCTTTAGGTAAAACCAGTTCTAGTTAGGCATACTAAGTTGACATTCAGGTAGGAGGTGGGGAGACAGAGGGAGACATACATTTTCAGAACTGAATTTGCAACTCTTGAGCAGAAGCCTGCTACTTGCTAAATGCAACTGGTACAGGCTAGCTGCAATTTTTTTTATAATACCCAGACTAACCAAAAGCTGCATGTCCTCAGTCCTCCAGTGACAGAGGTATAGGAAACCAAATCACCTGCTACAAGGCTGGTAACATGTGCTTCTGCACCTGGACTATTTAATTTGGAAACATGAGCTTGGGTGTCCAGAAAGCCAAGGAGAGGGAAAAGAAAGGTCCCCAAAAAAGAAACAGTAATGACAGAAAGAAGAGGGGCTGGAAGTGCGAGGGTGAAAATCCTGAATAGAGGAAAGATGCTGGAAATAGGGGAATATCCCAGAGACCAGAAAGAGATGGAGGCCAGAGAACCTCCATGCATTTTGATCAATAATGCCCAAGGTTGGTAGCTGCAAGTGGTGGCATGAACAAACAAGACTTTCTGCCCAGCCCTCCTTGGCCAGCAGCTATCTCCTTACTGAGAGGAGCAGTGGGAAGCTGGCAAATGTAAGGCTAGGAAAGGAGCAAATGAGCCAGCATGGGAGGCATCCAAGTAAAGCTCTCATCTCCTTCCTTCTCAAATCCCAGGATCCAGATTCACTATGGGCTCTTGTTTACACTGTCTCATCAATGACATGAGTTTTAAGTAATAAACTGAAGGCAACAATAAACCATTTGCAAGCATTTTTCCAGTGCTAGCTCAGAATTTTAAGCAGAGTGATAATAAAAGATTAACATTTATGAGTCCGTGTGCTTGATTCATCTGTACACTCTGCATTATTAAAGTTCAGCTTTGATGTACTTCTATTTATTTGTGAATGATTCCACAGTTTCAAATCTAAAAGCTATACAACTCACTAAGTTTAAGCTGATTTGAAATCCCATCACTCAATTCTTTGATTATGAGTTTAGCCAGTTTTAAACCAAGTGGAAAGAACAGCAATACCTGAAGCAATACTTCACAGCTTCAGGCCCTGTTAATCACAAAACACTGCAAAGGTATCAATTTAACATGGAAAACAATTTAAATACTCTGTAGGTTTACTGGAGCTATTGATGCAGTGATCAAAATTGATTCTGACTACTGGCACTAAGGAGGAGCCCCAAATGAAAAATAAAAAGGCTCTTGCTCCTTCTCTGTGCTCTGACTGATCTAAATTAGTATCTTAAAGAAAACGTTATGAGTCCTTTACATCTTTATTTCCTCTGACTTCTTTTTTTAATGTACTTCAAAGTTCTTTCCCAAGGATTCTGAAACAAAACTCAAAAAGAAGAGGTGCTTAAAAAAAATAGCACTGGTAAAACATATTTAATTCTCACAAGTTTCTTTCATAAATGGTTAAGATTTTTTTTCTTATATGGTGAATAAATGCTATTGGCTAAAAGTATAATGGAATTAAGAGTACAATCTTATGCTAAATTCAGTAAGGAATGAAGGAACCCTCTCTACATACATTAAATTATTTTTAACAAACTATACTGTTAACTATCTGCAAAAGTTTGGATACCTTTTGGAATTACCCTAAGGATTCATAAATATATACCATTACAGAACAAATACAGGTGGGTCTTTTTGGGTTTTTTTCCACAGTTTTATTGGATGTCCACAGGCCCTGATGTGATGCACCCAGCAGTACTGAGGGAACTGGCTGATGTCCTTGTGAGGCCACTCTCCATAGTCTTTGAATGATCATGATGATTGGGAGAAATGCCCAAATTCTGCAGGAAAGTAAATGTAACTTCCACCTTCAGGAAGGGTAAGAAAGTGGACCCAAGGGAACTACATGCCTGACAGCCTCACCCGAAGCCTCTGGAAAGTGATGAAACAACAAATCCTAGTATGAGTACTTCTGGAATATGCTTTAGTGTCTGTCTGATTAATAATGTTTTCTTAAGGTCTCAGATCTTTGATCAGAGATATGGAAACAGAAGCATGACTGTATATAACCATTCCATTTTCTCTGCCCCTTGAATCGTTCTAGGATAACACTAGAAAAGGGAGAAGGGAAATTACAAATGCTAAAGAAATGCACAAGATGACATAACCTGGAAGAAATAAATTAACTATTGTTCTGAATTGTGGTTGATTTTTTAAAATTGTTTACAAAAATTCAATAATGACTCATCATAGAAACATCTCCACTGCCTGGCCAGCTAGATCAGAGGTCAAAATTATGTAAGCAAAATGTTTAGTTGCTCACTAGAGACAACAGAAGTGTTCTACTCACACTGTGTTTACCCAATATTTCACCCATGCACATAAATAACTAGAAATTAACACTAGGAAATGATGATACTAATATTCCTCACACGACATTCTGTGATCAGTTGCCGTGAACAGCTGTGACAGATGAGGAAAACCCCTAGAGGCATGGAAGAGACTTACATATAAGGAGAGATTAAAAGACTGGAATTGTTTTGTTTAGAAAGGAAATGAGTAAGAGCTTACTGGACTCAAGAGGAGGAAGCAAAAAAAACCAAAAAAACACAGAACCAAAAAACAACAAACCAGGAAACAAACAGAACTGCTACAGAATAACCTTCTGCACTACCAAACTACAGTGATAGGAGTCACAGGAGTCTTCATGTCCTAAGAAGCAGGAAAGCTCTCCTAACTTCTTTTTGGCAACAAGTCACATCTTAACTATGTTAACAGAAACATTCTTGGGGCCTCTTCAAAAGCCAGAGTGAGCCAGATTTCAGCTGGAATGACAATATCTCCAGGCTTAAGTCACACTACCATCGAGATACAAAACCCAGCAGACTGCACTCTGTGGCAGTTCCTGAGTATCCTTCTCCTTACTTGCCTTTTCAAATTGTTACATTCCCCAAGGGAAGGAGGTTTGCTTGTTTGTGCTCAGACCTCTTCTAGCTGCAAATCTCAAGCACTTCCTAAAAGAAGATGTGTATCTTACCACAAAGGACTGCAAACATAACTTATTGGAAATTACTATGACACTGTACATTTCTATTTGCTCTCTCAAAATCAAAGCCAGCAGTCAGCCAATGGAAACAAACTCAATGAGTTCAATAGTGATATGGAAAGATATATTTTTTACATAAGCCATATTTAATTTGAAGCCTACTGAAGCACTGAGTTATTGAGACAACTTCAGAAAGACTAAAAAAGCAGAGAGATTCTCCAAACCGCAGATTTTTTCTGACATACATCTGAGCAGTGTAGAATACACTGTTGACCATGTATATGAGTTATCTGATGGACAAGTTATTCCAAGTGGGCTATCCTTTATTTTTCAATGCGCTGAATCATTTATAGCTACTCTCTGTTCAAGGCCACTACTATCACTTAATAAACACACTGATATAAATGTTTCATCAAGCACATACAGGTCAAAGAAACTATTAAACAAATCAATCAAACAAAACCCTGTATGACAAATCAAAGAGTTTTCTGCTTAGCTGAAAAAAGGCTTTCTCCCCAATACATTTGCAGCTAGTGAGAATAAAATGGGGAAGCAGTTATTTGATGAAAGGGAATGGCATCTGGTGAGGAAAAGAGAATTCTTTGAATGGCAACACGTCTAAAATTAAAATCTGTATTAGTAGCAATAACAATCGGCAGAATATGAAGAACTGTGAAAAGGAGAAAAAATTAATTGAAGTTTTCTTACCCAAATATTAAAAAAAAATCATACAGAGATTTTTTTTTTCCTAATATACAACTTCAACTGAACTTATAGCAGTGGTCTCCAAAGTGAGGTGCATACACCCCTGGGTGTGCAAAAGACAATCCATTAGGGTGCAGAAAGAAAATATTATAACTTCAGCTACACATATAAATTTTAAATAGATAAATATTCATATTAAAGGTATATGCTTGAAGATTTTCAGCGATGAGGAGCACAAAAAGAAATTTGGATTTTGCCACTGTATCTAGAAGAAAAGCTCAAGCGCTATTAAAGACACATCCTGTGAAATAATTTATAGCTACACCCAAGTTTCACATACCATAGATGTAAAGGTAGACTAAATAGTAAATAAATTTGTAAAACAGTAAGCAGAGCTGATATATGCTTTGTAAAATTTGTTTTTTATTACCATGCAGTTTTTCCACCAATACCTTTTTAATTATAAACCTTCCATACTGATTCCAAATACTAATCAGATGATAGTATTGCATTGCAAATCTAAACGAGCACACAAATATCCATAAAAATATTGGACAACATACTGCAGACTCCAAGTTTCATTCAACACCTCAAGTCTTTTGAGAAAGGATCAGCTGACATGGGGGCTGCTGAAGTATAAATCTTGAATAACATCTTGAGTTACTGCTACTAAGTGGATTGTGTTAAACTCAGTCAAAATTATAGTATCTAAAATCTGTTTTAAAAGGGTGAATGTGATATGTATCATATTAAGAAAACTGAGTAAAAATTAGTAAGAAAGGTAAAAAAATTGGCTCACTGAATTAAGAATACTTTAAGGAGAATAAGGGGGTTTTTTTTAACCCCAGAGGCATTAAAATATATGTAATATACAAATACAATCAAGACTTAATTTGGTCTGGTCTGGAAGTTGGTAGCTATTTTTTAATGCATTAACTGCAATTAATGTAGCTAATCAGCTTCAATTCCACCTTTCTTGGAAAGCTGGCTGTACAACTTACCGAGGTGAGGCCTGGTAAAGTGGTCTGACATGAATTATGTATGTTTTCAGTGAAATCACGTGACAGGAATACAAAAGCATAAGAATTAGTGGATCAGACAAAAATCTAAGCCTGGAATACTGTCTTTGAAAGAGTTTTCAAGACAACATCAGCATTCCCTGAAGCAAAGGTGACAAAGGTAAATGACACAAGGGCAGTGACATTACAAGCCATTTTCTGTTCAGTTGCTACACCTGACACTTTACTAGTAATGCTTTCTAGATCATTCATGAATGTATTTAACAGCACAGACCTAAGTACCTTGCTGGTAACCCACTTCCACTGTGAAAACAGCATGCACTTCTACCTTTTGTTTCCTATGTCATAAAGAGTTATTTATCCATTTGAGCATTTACCTCATTCTCTCATGAAAGCATAGTTTCTTTATGAACATTTCGACTGAAAGCATTTGCACTAAATCTGGAAAATCAAGTGAAATATCTCAAATGAACCAACAATTTAATTAAAGAGCACACAAATCAAAAACGTATTCTCTCAAAAAAATCAGACAATTAGAGATGGATAAGGTTGGATGTTTGGATGGATCTAGGGTAGCAGTGGAACAGTGACCTCTCGTACATAGGCACTGTCCAGAAAGTAACAATTAACACAGTTATATAAGGGAAAACACAATGAGGCAAACATAAACAAAAAAGGAAGGAATCTTTCAGTCCTGAGAACTTTAAACACAATCATCCATCTGAAATTCATGACCCAAGAACAATGTAAGATTAATGAATAGTGAGGGATAGAAAATCAGTCAACTTTAACCCAATTACAAATGAGCCTTATCTCTATAGAAATAAGAAAAATGACAGCTAGAGAAAACTGGAAGGACAGAGAAAGAATAATTCTTAAAGATTCTTAAATAAAAAAAAATCTTAAAATCTTAAAATAATTCTTAAAGATTTAATCTTAGACAAAATAAAGATATTTGTATTTCTCAAGACACTAAAAAAGCATGTTAACATAGCCATGAAGGCACCAAAAGAAGGATGCTCTTCAATCACAAGAAAAGGAAAATCACAAACTGTGACCAACTATGGAAGTACTGTAACATGATGTTCAGAGATATAACACCATAGTGTTTCATCTCAAGTTGAACTAACACTACAATCCAGTTAGGTGTTGATAAATGGCATTTACTGTAATTGTATAGCTATCCACAGCTTTTATTCAGCCCAGTATATTTTATCACAGGCAGTATAAACTGTACTGAATCAAAATAAAAGGTTCACCTCTAACAACGAGGTGATCTACCATCTATGTGATATTATAACAGAAAGAGCTTCTTAACAAAAGCAGTGGATCAATTCCTGCCCTCATCAGCTCAGCAAGGGAACGCAAAATAGCTGCTATTTAACTTTCTAGCTTCAGGAATCCTGCCAAGTTGAGCACAACTGCTCACAGCAAGCAGATGAAGTACATTCCACTAATTCACACAAGATGCTAACATTTCACTGTCTGCTTTCCAGCAGCAGACAAAAGTCTCTTACATCTCAGTGTAACTTTGCCAGTAAAAACAAGATAGAATTTTTATAAACAAACCCATATTAAAACTGTAAATATACCATTTTCTCCTCTATATCATGAATAGACTTGGCTAATTTACATGGCAGTTTTTAATAAAACTTCATGAACAAAGTACAGAAGAGTACAAACTATGCTGACAAAAACAAGTCTAGAGACATCTGAAGTATTTGTTTCCTTGAAATCCTCAAAAAACAGAACTCAAAAAGAGAATACAGATGTACAGAACCACTGCAATTCTCATCTGTCAGCTTGTTCTATACAGTCTGTGCCTCCATTTAAGGGAAAAACAACAAATACAGTTATTCTTTAAAAAGTCACAGATATACAGATGAAGTGTGGCAATTGCATCTACAAACAGCTTTAAATAATATCTTCAACACATCATTCATTTCAGAAAGGGGCTAATTCATCTAGTAGATCTTTCCACATCTCACGTAACAACTTAAAATAAAAACTTGTTAACTATTTAACTTCTCTGCAAAGAAAGGTTATGAAGGACAGCACCTATCATTAATATCAATTCATTGGCAACAACAAATTGCAGTTGAAATAAATTATTTTTACAATCTAGTCAAAAGAACATCTTCAGATCTCCAAAAATCTAGGAGTTACCTTAAAGAAGAGAGTATATCACAGCAAAAAATAATCATCTGCAGACAAGATGAACTTTCTAATATTTTGAAGATAAGACTAAATAGAAAATACACAGCTAAGAAAACAGAAATATGGTGAGTCATATGTGACTGCCAGAAGGGTTTTAGTGATACTGTTCAATAAATGCCCAGGAGTGCAGCCTAATAAACTAAATAAATTCAACATACAAATTTTTGGTTCTAATACATTTCTCAAGTGTTCCTATATTCCTATACAAACAGTATCATATTCCCGTAAATAAAGTGCTCAAACAGATACTTTTAAAATACATAAAATAAAAGGAAGAAAATAATGGAAGTAAAACTAAATCCATATTTATTAGGGCTACTACATTCATAATAAAAGTTCCTTTTCCTCTTTTAGTGTGCAGTTAACCAAATCATATTTGGTTAACTGCACACCCAACACACACTTTTGCTTCCACTCTTATAATAATGCTTGACCTTTCAGTTCCAAAATGCCAGAATCTATATTGGCACTGAACCACAACTCATCTGGCTGACTGCAAGAGCCTGTGCTTATCTCCTCTGGACGAGTCAGCAGACAGACACACAGCATTTGTTCAGCACATTACATGATTCTTGCAGTCCATTAAAATACTATGTTGTATTGCACCAATGCAAAATGAAAGTAATAATGTTCATTAGGAATACAAAAGCACAGCAGGTGCTGCAATATGAGCTGAGTAAATTTCTTGTGTTTCAGCAGAAATCTTTTGCTCTAACATGAACTGTTTCAGTTATATTGCATGCCATCTGCAGGTACAATTTTCTTCACTAAAACAGACCTAAGGTGCTTCAGCTACAGTGAGCAACACCTCTCCCTATAAGTTTCTGTAGATAATTTTCAGCTCTTTCAAGAACTTGTGATATAAGCTCCAAATCAGAAAACAATCTTATTTACTAATTCTTAAACTATCAAGAATGTTAGTGCAGTAGGGGGAAAAAATCATGGGTGGTCCTAGCTTTTTTAATAAAATTTTAAGTAAACTACAATGAAAAATAGAAAATGCATAGCATTGATTGTATAACCCGGAATACAAGGACTGACAGTTCAGCTTTCTCTACTCTGACCAGTATTGACCTGAGTAATAAAAAATGAATGCAGTCAATCAGTACAGCTTTTGACATCAGATATCAGTGCCTCAGGGAATGCTGACCCAAAGCACAAGGAGTTTTCAGCAGCAAAGCCACAGCAATAACAATGTGTTCTTCTGCCTCTTTTGGACATGACATTCAAAAACAATTATCGTAATACACCTTGAATATACAGAACTTTATGTATATTCCATTTAGTTCTCTATAATGAAGGCTAGAAATAAAACAGTTCGATCAGTTCAACATATGCGTCTGAGAACATATTGTATTTCATTTGTCCTTCCACCACTCAAGCACTCAATATCATACACTGCAGTGCTGAAGGCCAGTATCTTCTGTTTTCAGAAGGTTTTTTTAATCCCTTCAAAATAAATTTTCAATGCATATTATTAAAAATCCTGAGAAAGACTTCTTATTGCCCTGATACACTTTGTCCTTTAATTAAAAAGGAGATAACCCATCTACAGCTAGCTTGATATGCACTATTGCCAAAATCCATAATAATTTTTAACTATTCTGAATATTTTTTAATAAAAAACTGCCTGCATTAGTTTGAATAATTCCCTAAACACTACATTTGTTTGTTTGTACAGTTATTTTTCATTTTTAGTGTTGCAGAACTGGGAATACTTTCCCTCCTTTTATATGACACAGGAATTGTCTGCAAAAATGAATTGCTGCATTTAGTTTAAGCTCATTTGGGTGAGGACACTAATGCTTTCAAATGTTTATTGAGAAAATGTGTTTAATTTGAGACATCTAACTGAAGGTTTTCATCTGTAATAGTGCCATCAGTCAGGCCATGACATATTAGAAGTTTCATTTGCTGTTCTTTGCTTCTAAAGATTTAAACAGCTACTTGCCTAATTTTGGCAAGCTAGAAGGTATGTGATCTACACTTCAGAAGCATATAAACAATATATCAAATAAAGCACTAAAGTCCTTGTTAACTTTTTTCACTGCATCGCAATTACTGATGTTCCATGGGAAATATTAAGTTCAGATTACTAGTATCTTTTTGAAAGTGAAAAATGTGTTTCCTGATATCGAAAAGATTAATGATGACTTACAGGAATTACATACATGATTCCTTATTTCACTTTTCCCTATTCTAATCAAAGAATACAGAACAGCGTCCCAGACAAGAAAACTATGTTTAAAAGCTCCGTTGGCTTATATTATGTAAGCTAAATCTTACTTACACTCTTTTCAGCATCCATTAGGACTTGGATGGCCTTTCTCTTCACTAATCCTACGCTCGTCTACAGTTGCAGTTCTTACTTTCATATGGCATACATGTCTCTGTACTTTTAAGTGTCTTTCCAGATGCTCTAACTGCATGTTCCAACTGCAAAAATTCAGCCCTTTGAGTATCTTCCAAGTTTCACTTGCCAAATAACGCTTTATATCTTTATGGTTCCAGCATTCACTCTACTGCATACCCATGCAAACTTTGCACCATTCCCAGTCACATAGCTCATATCTTCTTACTTCTAAGCTTTTGACAAGTCCTATTGACACCTAATGATATCCTCAGACTTCCTCTATATTTAAGTTACATAATTGTGCTCTCCCCTTCCTCTCATAATTTAAAAAAATAAATCATGTAATGAGTCAGAGCAGTCTTGTAAAGCATAATTATGCAGGGCTTTGGAAAAGCAATTACTCTATTTCCAGTGGACATTTTCATAGCACTCTACATAAAGCAAAAAGCTTATTAACGTTAATCTGTTGCTTAACTAGTAATATGGATGAAAGGGGTTGCTACAAAATATACAGGGAAACAGAAAAAAAAAAGTAAAAGGCATAATATGCCTTGATATGTCTGAGATACGAATCAAGAAAAAGGAAATTTTGGTTGTATGGACTCTCACCTACGCTTGGTCAAAATCCAAGTGGAGAAAACTGCTCTGGATATCTATATTTGCAAAAGAATGACAGTAATTTCATTGTTTTTTAGTTACCTGATAAGACAACTTCAACTAGGTCTCCTTCTTGGATATCTGCAGCTGATTTCACCAACTGGAGAATGTTTTCAGAGGTAGGGTCATGGCGGAAGAGCAAGATTTTGTCGTACATTCCATAAAAACCACATTCGGGAAACTGCAAATACAAACCCATGAGAATTTACTGTGCTGTAAAACACATAACTGCAAAATATAAAACTGTAAAACACAATTAATGTGTAATGAAATTTTGAGGGCAGATACTTCTCAAATCAAATAGGAATCACATAGGCTATATGTGAATATATTTTTTAATCTCTGAAAATATTTATCGCTATATTCTGAAAATGTTTTTTCTCCCAAGCAAGTAAGCTCATTTGCCTTTCTTTCCTGTGAACAATGCAGTACCCACTAGGAAATGAGACAGAAGTAAACGTATCCTGCAGCCACTGCTGGTAATTTTTTCCTCACACAAGTTCCTGAGTAAGATTTTTTAATTAGACCTGGACCAGGTGTTTGGACTAGATATCCTTTGGAGTGCCCTTCTAGTCTATATTATATTACATTATATTATTCCATGATTCTGTGATCTCTCCCTAGATGTCTGCCCAAAAGATGCTTTGAAGCCAAAAGAAATATATTTCAGCTCTGTCTAAGATGCAATGCTTAAATGATAACTCAATATGAAATATCTATTTTTTGAGACTGAAGTTACCAGGCACACAAAAAAATGTTTCAAAACAATATCTCAAAATTTAATCATAATCATTTGTTTCAATGCAGAGAAATTGGAGCTTCAAAATAAGACTAAAGCCTATTTAAAATAAAAAAGGTTTTTAAAAGCTGAGGTTATACACTGGAGATTATTATCTAGGTAACTTTTTTCCTTTTTTTTTTTTTCGTGTTTTTTGGTTTTCTTCAGGGGTTTTTTGTTGTTTTCTGCAGAAAAAAAAAACAGCGCTTTTTTTCATGCTCCCAGCCTAAAGAACTATGACTTTGTTCTGAAAGCACAACCAAGAAGCCCTTTCTATGTTACAAAAGAATCCAATCAATTTTACATCAATACACTACTCCATGTTTTGGCAATGTGCAATGAAAAAAACACAGTGAACAAGTACAGCCAGAGAAATAAACTGGTATGTTTTGAGGTTATACATAAACACAGTGGCATTCCTAAGAATTTTCTCTTTTAGAGGCAGTGAAATATTATTCTTCAAAATGGGAACTGCTGATCCTTTTCAAAAACTGCAAGATTTTTCTTATTTCACTGGATTTCAGAAATACCACAGGCATTTCCCTCTAAATTCATTATGATGTAAATTGTTTGCTCTCTCTTTATATTCCCATTCCATTTGCTCTTTTCAAATAGCTCTACTTTTTCTACCTAAAAAAATTGCAGTATTACACATATATGTATGTAGAAATACATGTATCATGAGGTAAAAGTTATTATATTCTGTAGAATAAAATACATTCAGTCACAGCATTTTTTGATAAAATACATACAAGAAACATCTTCTGTTTGAATTAGTTTTCCCTAGATACACTAATCTCACGTCAAAACAGTCATTTTGATGGTGTGATTCTTCAAATATTGTATCAGGACGAACTGTAGCAATAGTAACAAAAATTCCCTCAGCTAAATTCATTGCTGCCAACAATAATGCTGATGTGCACAGACCGAAGTAAACAAAAAGAAGCCACGATGCTTGGTATGAACCACCATAAAGAGCATTCAGTTTTGCTAAACACAAGACAAAATGGGGAAACTATGGTATTGGAGCTAAATTCCCCAGTACTAAGAGAAGGCCTTGTTTCAGTCTTATAGCTGCTTAAAGCAGAATTACCAGAGTTAAATGGTCATTGCAATTGCATAACGAGGAAATACAGTACATCTGTAAGAATCAGGAGTGGAAGACTCAGAAACAGGATGTATTTGTGGCTGCTTAATAAGTCATCAGTAGCCATTAAGACATCAAAGCTGTCCATAAACACCCTGTTTGCCTGCTCTAAGTGTGAAGTAAAATGAATCTTTTCATTGGCCTTTCAGTGTGGTTCAGTCAAAGGTGCTTTTCTTTACAAGTGAAACAAGATAAATAACCTTTAATGCATAATAACTTGCTTAACTGCCAGTTTTGCTGTGTATTTCAAATGTGTCCTGATTTCCCCTTTTTAGAAATAAAAATACCAGCTTTTTAACCTGATCACTTACCAGTAATTCTAGGTTCCAGATTTAAAATTTAGCAAAATTTCTAAATCAACTCAAGTCTATCCCAGTTGTGATGTTATTCATTAGATACCCTTTTATCTAAGAAGTTTAAGAAATTGTAAAGGGAAACACTCTAAAATGAGTTCTCCCCCTTTGTTTTAACCAGTATCTTTCCACCAATAAGGAGAAACAAAATATGAGTAGATATAGGTGAAAAAATAAATTTACTAACAAGTGGAACTGCAACAGGCAAATAACAGGCTTTTATTCCAAACACTGAGGATTAAAAAAATGCTGTCTAAAAATTCATATAGAACATGTCTTATATAATACTGTAGTAGCTTCTATGGAAAAAAGAGGATGTGCTACTAGCGTTTGAAGTCACCTATGATAAGCCCACTGAGATTATGTGCTTCTTCCATTTTCTAAAAATATTACATCACTATTATCTACTCATACCACTTTAAAGAAATACAAAATTACGACATGTTTTCAGATGAAAAAGAATGCTGATCAGGATCTAAGTAATAATTTGTTATGGCCCAGATTGTGGGTGCTTTGGTAGCAGATCATCCATAAAACACAGGGTTAAAAGGAGCCTCAGCACTAATCTTTCCACAGCAGATACAAAACAGAAGCAAGCATTGAAATGTTTTTACCTTTAGCAATGGTAAATATCTCAAGAAAATCCATCAAAATATTTTACCAATAACCGTATAGAAGCCAAGCAATTATGCAAATTCTGGATTTTCAATTAAAAAACCTTCAAGTGATACTACCAAAAAAAAAAAAGGCTCAAATTTCAATAACTAGAACATCAAATTATAAATATTCAATAATTCATTTAATCCACTATCCATCACATCAGTCAGCCATTTCAATGGCACTGGTCCCTCCACATGTAAATACAAGCTGCTCTATGTACATCCACAACCTTGCTGTTATTAACAGCTGTTCTCAAAACCAGGATCAAAGAGAAGCTGACAAAAGAAAAGATTATTTATATTTAAAGCTCCGTTTATCGTGACAATAGAACAGTTTTATTATTAGAGAATGAAACTTTACAAGACCTGAT
The DNA here is from genome assembly GCF_021018805.1 of Prinia subflava. Taxonomy (NCBI): domain Eukaryota; kingdom Metazoa; phylum Chordata; class Aves; order Passeriformes; family Cisticolidae; genus Prinia; species Prinia subflava. The sequence continues at coordinate 36,085,728 of NC_086251.1, forward strand.
ATATCTAAATGCCAACATACTTCCAAATTGAATTGTGAAGCTTTCAAAAATTAATTAATAATAACAAATTATATACAGAGTTATCTGAATGGACAACCTACTCAGCCTCCTTCTTTTCTGGTAAACCACAATTTAGAAAGAAAATTAACTTCAAAGAAAGATAAGACTCTCTAAGATGAGACAACTCTTCACCAGTTTGGTTTAATAATTATGAATTTGAAAGATTAGCATAGCAGCTATGCCAAATGAAAACCACATGAGAAATAAATTTCTTCCACCTGAAGAAGCTGACCTGGAAGAACTGGAAAATATAGACTCTAAAAAATGAAGATGTTTCATTGCAATTAGTAATGCTGTCTAATAATCAAAAAGGTCTGTTGCTATGATAATTTTGCAAAAATATTTCTTTAGACATACTAAAATTGCAACATACATGCAGCCAGCTTCTCACTGCTAAGAGTGAAAAACAAAAAAGTCATCTTCCTGTCTTTTTGTACATTACTACAATTTCACACATCTTCTGTAAGGGTTAGTTATGTTGCTTTATTCTAGGAAATCATGAGAGTTGGTTTTTAAAAATTTTTTCTATCATCAGCTTTTCTTTAAAATTAAATTTAGTTGTCTTTTTTAGTGATGACTGCTTTTTTCTTCTAGATTAGTTCAGTTTTTAGTAGCCCTTAGTGATTAGCATAACAGCACCTGCAACAAGAACTTTGATAAAACCTGGAAGTCTTTTACAGCACAAAGATATCGATCCAGCACACATAAGGGCTGAGGGCTAAACAATGTCTTCACAGTATGTGGAGAAGCTGAGTCACACAATGTTTGTTAACTTAACTGGCTAAAAAACAAGTAACCTTGACCTAATCTAAACAAGACTGTTAACCTGACCCTAACATGTGGATAAATAAATAAATAAATAAATAGTCTTACATCGGTACCGCTGTTTTACTATAAAGATATAAATGCACAAAACTTTTGAAACAATCACATTAACCAAACTGAAACATTTCTCTTTTATATTCTTAAAATAACAGTGCATTTTATTTTTAGAAGTCAGAATTTCCTTCCTCTACAGAGGTCAGAACACAGCGGAATCCTAACACTGAAAAGCCAATGTTTCATCAAGAGAACTGCCTAAATTTTCACTTAGTTGTAGCAGTCGTTAACTCACTTGCAAAACTCAAGAGATTTTTAAAAGGCTCTATTTACCAATGCCAGCATGAAAATATTAGTCTTATGCATAAAGAAAATACCACAGACTTCATGGTTTTGTTGTAAGAAACATCAGTTAGCATTCAAAGACTTTCTACACATATACACCACTACAGTTACTACAAAGTAACACAAATGCTGGAGTTTAAACAAAAATTTACACTAGGGCTATATAGAATCTATGCAGCAACATCTGAGTACAAACAGGAGGTGGAGCTTGCTCCAGCAGCAGTAGCATCTCCACCTCAATCCAGGATGTCACATTCTGTGCTTAAGACATCTCAGAAATGGTGACTCACCCCAGACCTTTCCAGTAACTGCATTAGTACTTGTTAGGCAAACAGTAAGGATAGGCAACAAACTACTTCCTTTCCTTTGTTTCCTTATTTTTTATTCTTCCCAGGCAATCAGTCTTCAGGAAGTCTTATACAGGAAGGAGAAGGGTCAGAAAATACAAGGAGTAGTACCAATCAGCTTGGTGCTGCCTCTGTTGCAGTACTACCCAAGACAGGCTCAAGTAAAACCCATTTGTCACAGATTCAGAAAAACAGATTAAGCATAGATGAACAAGTATCTTGATTTGGAAAGGCAAAGGGGCAACTGAAGAAATCTTGAAAAGTGAGGAAGCGATGACCACAGCAAAGAATATACACTTAGAATAGAGACACAGAAAAGACCTTGACTGTCTCACGACCCTTGAGGATTACCAAGAGCCAGATTTACAAGGGTTAAAGTGATGAATGGGAACAGCAATAGAGGTCTTTGCTCCCTTTTTGCCTTTGCATTCCTAAAAAATGTATTATAAACCTTGCTTCCAATCTAACTGCTAAGTGAAACAGACAAGTTACTAAGAATATGCCGACTACACCAGCTAGGAACTATTCTCTGGATCCACACCTAAGTGGCACAGAAATGGCTAGCTGCCACATGGATGACCTCTTTCCCCAGAAGCAGGGAGATGACATCGCCACTCCTTATTTTAACAGCCTCTTACACATGCTAGGACCCAAACTGTTTGGGCATCGTCTGAAAGAATGTGATTTGGCACAGTTCAAACTGTATCAGGAAGCATCCAATTAAACAACTGAAAAGTTTATGTGATTTTGGGCCAATGCTTGAGCCTGTATTCTCATTTCAGTTTATTTATAAATATATTTTTAGATATAACCTTGGAGAACTATCACCATTTGGTACATTCCTAACATCAGTTAAGCTTCTTAATGCTTTACTGTGGGCAGCATCATTCCTTATTTACAGTATTCATTATTCCTTTTACATTTTTACTACAATGATGTACATACATGTTTATAAAGGACTTGTTACCTGTGGAATAGCAGTTAGTAAGCAGCTTCCAAATAGGCCATCAGAAAGAGGCAAATTTCTCATTGACTGCTTTACGGTGTAAACAATATTTTAGATAACAAATACGTACATACAAATATTTCTCTGTTCTTTTCCCTCTCTTAGATCAGGAACAGAGTATGTTGCCCACACATACTGACTTGGACTGGCTGCGGAACAATGAAGATCCACAGAGTTAAAACACAGCTGAGCTCTTTCACAGAACTAGCCATGAAAATGAAAAAATATGGCCATGGTGAAACATAGAAATATAGCTTTTTTGGAGAGAGCCTGAACTCTGAACAATCTATTTATCAGCCTTTTTTAATGCAGGTTTTTTCCTGTGGCCATTCAGGGAAGGAGTTGTTTCCCTTGCATTTCTTCAAACAAACAGGTTCTCTTGCTACCTATGCTTCCTGCCACTGCACGTCGGTTTGACTTCCGTCACTCAAATTGCTCGCTGCCAAAAATGCTGAGTATACACCATATTACTCATGCTGCTTCAATGCAGACTTCAAGAACTTCCAATTCAGGGCAACCAGACCTGACTCTTCTCTCACTCTTCCTGAATTGTGGCTGGCAAGTGGCTGCTAGCTGGGGTCAATCCACCAGCAACTAACTAACAGCAACTAACATGACAACTAACATAACAGCAACTAACATAACACTTTTCTCTCAAACAAAGAGAATTTTAGCATAATTAGTGTAACTCTACTTGTTCTATCACAAGATACAAATACAACTATCTCCATTTCCATTAAAAATATTTGATTTATTTTTCATTGAAACTTCTGTGGACGTACTTTACTCTGAATTACCATATGCAATAGGTTACCAAAAATATGTTGATTATGTATTGGAAGCTGATTTTCATTAATACCATACAAAAACTACCTTAATTTAAAATAGCCTTTGTCTCTCAAATATAATGTGTATTCTCTAAGACTAATCTTCACTATTATTTCCTCAGCATTTTATTAATATTCTATTACAACTTCCAATGCAATAAAGATGACGCTGAGTCAAGAAACTCTGAAAGAAAGAATAAGTTCAATAACGCAGAAATTGAGAAAACACTCAATTTTGTCACATAAAAATTCTAAAAGTTAATGTGCCATGCAAATCAAAGCACACTTGTGCTGACTGCTCTATCATGTAGATTAAGAGGTTAATTCAGTAGAAACATTTAGAAAAGTAATAGTAATTAAATCATGATGAGACTTAGAATATAAACTGGTCTTTGCATCCTGTTGGTGGCAAAAATATTATCCCATGTACCACATCTGCATATACTGCATTACTGAATTGAAAATTTTCATGGGTAGAAGGACTGAGGGACACCACTTAAGAGTTTCTGTCTTCTCGGTTGTTTCATGCTGAGTTTGAGATCTGTGCTGATCCACTAATGCCACATTTCTCTAAGACAACGGGGGACCTCAGCAGAGAGGCTCCCACAGTTCCTGTAAACGTTCTCTGTGCAGCTCAACACTGTCCACCCCAGGGCAGAATTACGGAGCTTCCTGTGAAATGTTTAGGAGAAGAACGTGACAAGAAGTGCCAGATTGTTGACAGGCATCCATTTATGTAGATACTTCACGAACAGATTGCATTTCTCACCAAGGAGGTTGAAAACGGAGCAGAAACTTTCATGCCCTTCAGCAAACAGGCAGAAAAAGGATGATGAATCACTATCAAAATCAAGGGGGGTTTCTAGTTCCTTTAACATAAAAACATCCAAGAAGCCTCTTGCTCACAAGTATTGACTGCTTCTGAAGCTGTAGTCTTACTAGTTCTATGCCATATATTACGTCTGGGAAAACAGATTCGTAACTTAAGAAAGATGAAAGGAAACCAATTCAAGAGCCAATTCCATACACTCTGAATAAAACAACCAAACCAAAACAAACAAAGCCCCAAACCCTCATTTCTGTGAGTTTACCACCAGATGCGTTTCAGCATCATTGATGCATTACATCAATTCAGGACACTCAGTCACCAGTCCAGTACCTCACTCCATAGACTACACAGATGTAGAACAAGAATCTTTGATGTTTTTACAGACTGCACAAAACAAATTGCTTTCATGCAGTCAAAGCCTCTGTTTCTGAGGTAAGAGGTCTCAAAAGATCTAATGAAGGTAAGAGAACCTACAGATCACTCCCTTATACCTCTGCTCTACTTTCAAAATCAACTTCATTTCCCCCAAGATAGATGCCAGTCTAGGTAATTGCTTAAAAATATTTTTTGTTTTGCCCAGAAACAGAAAACAACATAACTGATCAAGAGTACTATTTTAAAGTATTCCCAAGTATGTGGTTTACTTCTGAAAAAGCAGAATTCCCTCACACTTTAAGTAAAATATTAAGAGAGAATCTGAAAATTAGTTACTCTTTCATCCACTCCCAATACTAAATCTATATTTCAGAAAATGCACTGAGTCATTTGAAAAATACTTGTCAAGGGCTCTCATACTGAATGTGATAGAAACATGAGTGTTTAATGAACATAGTGGTTCAGTTTTTAGCACTAATATTTAGTTTGCTCCTTAGTCAGCTGTCAGTTCTACTTCCATTTATTACTAACCAGAATTCCTATTAATAAAGGATAAAAATTCCATTTAATAGTAACTAGGATCCTTTTTAATAAAGCATAAAGTGATACCACCATGTAACAGGACTACTGAGGTCCCTAATTCTGTAAGGAATACAATCAGGAGGGAATTCTAGCAGAACAAAAGGCTGAGGGCACTCATGTTGGACACCAATTTAGAATCAGCACACATACCTAGAACCAGGTCCGTATTGGGCATCAAATAACTTAGAATAAACAACTCATAATGCCATGTTATACACGCTAATTCCTCATTCCAAAACATTAAGAGGAAGCAGTCCATAAGAGCTAGTAAAAATCATTAGGACAAAAGTGCCTGTAAATTATTGTTTTATGCAGATTTAGCATTGCTGTGTCATAGGAAGTTTGAGTTTCATTGTCTACAACATCCAAAAGGATTTCTCTTGCTAAACACCTGTTTAGGGATTGGAAAACAACACGGTTTTTTACATATTTTTTTAATATGACAAAAAATGGCAGCTTTTACATAATTATACAAAAGCTATATATAGGCTTCTAGAGAGTGAATCACTTGGGAAGAGGCCATTTGGGTTCCAAGCCTTCCTACTTTAAAGTTTCAAAGGTGCAGTGTACAACTTTTTGAATGCAATCCTAATCATGATACTAGGACACTGTCAGTAAAGAAATGGAAACCACTGAAAAGAGAATGGAATCACATGCAGATCACAGGAAAGTTTCTGTCTCTGTAATGGGACCATTCGCATCCAGTGCTTTCTTTAATTGCATGTATTTACTGCAGGAACACACAGCACAAAGAGGCATAAAGATTCAACATATGTGTAGCCTTCTGTGAATCTAGAAACACACAAAATGAAGAAAACAATTTAAAGGTAAGTATATGAATAAGCTTTAAGGATAGTTTATTTTCTTGTTCTTATTGCTTATAAACAACAACAACAACAACAACAACAACAACAACATAATAATAATAATAAACCACTGCATTAAACACAGAAATTGCCAGGTCACAAACAGGAGCTTTTAAAGTATATCCCTCATACATATAGAATTATAATGTTCAAAACAGAAACTTGATAGCAACAGATACAAATAGCAACGTTAGAGTTGTAGAAAAACCAGGAAGAAGCCCAAAGAAGTGTGGAAATATCACTGTCAGTATACTTAAAGCATGCCAAAAGTTCTGCTAATACTTTAGGAACAAAAAGAACTTTAACAATTCTATCACCCACAAAGATTTATCAATCACTTTCCCATTTGGAGAAAAGATATTACAATGATTACTTTGTACTCTAACATCAGTTGACAAGTATGCCGAAGAGGACTCACAAAAGCAGCACACATATAGTCAAGTCCAAAAATGCAAAAGTGAAATAGCTGAAAAGTCAGTGGTTGAGTTCTGGAGTAATCAAGATGAAAAAAACTTATTTGCTGCTTATGATTAAGGGACACAGAGCTGTAGGCTTCTCAAAATAATACAGCAAATAAAAACATGAAGGACAGTATTACTATTTAACTACCTTGGCTTATGGCAGAACTAGATAAGTTGGTTATGTAATGAGATTCAGACTTTGCAAAATATTATTTCAGACATGTGGAAACATGGAATATAAACTGCTCTCATGTAAAAGGGACTCTATTCTGAAAAGCAACAATGAAATTTAGCCAGTGTAGTAGATGAATATGTACTGCTAGTGAATAGTTTTTGCCATAATTGGGGAATATCAAAAGCATATGGATTCACTAACTCTGCTTTTGGCAGTGATATAAATGCAATAACAAGTCTTCTCATATCTAGCATTTCAAAAGTCAAAAATCTAGGTCATTGGCAAAAGGATTCGGGGAAGGCTAATAGAATAATTAAGGAACTGAAAGACACACTCTCCTGTCCATGGCAGCAGGGGATTAAACTGTTTAATTTCTCAAGGCAGGTCAGGATTTGATCATTTTTGATAAGCGTCAGTACTAGAAAGTAAAATCTGATTTTCTATTGATTCATCTGCCTACCAGATGAAGAAAACGCAAGTTCCAATTTCCCAATTTCTGGCAGCTGAGGCTATGTAGAATTAGATTACACAACAATTATTTTGATGGTCCAACTTCTTTTCTTGCTTAATTTATGTATCTAAAAGAAGTGCTCACTGAAAAACAAATATGTCTGTGCTATTTTCACATTAAAGGACTTTTGTTTCTAATAGAGACACTCTACTTGGTAAGGAGTTAATTCAGACAACTCCTGGCTTTCTTATACAAAAAAGTATTAGAACAAATTACCATAATATCATATTCTGCAACACTCACTGTCAGGCTAAATTGGAGAAGGTTAACAGATTTCTTGGGACTCTTTCAGAACACCTTTTTCTTTCAGTCTCAGGACATCAAAAGACGTATTTAATACAACAGGTATCTGAAATTATCCTGACACTCATCTTGGCATTGACGGCACCTCAAATGTAACACACAGTCTAGTTCTGCGTGTCCAAAGGCAGTCCAAGGACAGCAGCAGAAAAAAATTTTGCAGAATGTGCTACAAAAGGCAAGATTTAAAGACCTAACCAATGACTAGGTGAAAGTAGATAGACAGAAGGAAACTTTGACAGTCCTTACTTCTGCCTCTAGATAGGCAGTAATAAGTGTATATAAAGTGAATGAAAGTTCATTATTAAGAGAAAAAGGTAGTTTAAACATCAGCAATGTCTTTTGGAGGGAGCTTGTGATATCTCCATCACTGGATGTTCCCAGAACAGGTTGGACAAAGAAGGGTGCAGACAGCTGATTCTGACTTGAAATAGGAAGAAATCCTTTTGGGTCTTTTAAAGTCTATACCTACAGCTCTCCTGGAAGACATGGGAAAACCCCCAACTTTCAGTGCAAAGTAAGAAAACTATGTAATGTACATTCCTACAGTTTAATGTTCCTTTTTGCAAGTCACAGTCCTGTGACTTTGCCTTCTGATTATCTAAAATTCTCACTGTAAGTTCAACTGGATAAATACTTCCCCGTTTTTTATCCTGAACGGTTGTGTAGAGCTCCTAAATAGCTGCCACATTTCACAAGGGAAGTATTTGCATCTCAGCGTGGGTGAATAAATGTCCACCCCCATCCAACTAGTACTGACAGATTATTTGACAGTTTAATTTCAGTCAGACCTATCTGCCTCAAGAATATTTTTAAACATCAAGACAAAAGTTGTCTTAGAGTTTAATGTGTCTGGGATGTGCATCTTTGAAATCATGTATCTAACACATGAAATGAACTGTCAACTCTAAACTCCTGCATGGGTTTGGTTGTTCAAATATGCACTTCTATATTGCCCTACTTAAGTACTTAATTTTTCCAGTACAGAATTTCACACTCATTAATTTTCACCTCTTCTGCTACAATAGAGAATATATTTGACAGTATTGCTCCCAGGCACAACAAGGGACTGAAACTTTTCTTACAGCTCTTCCCCTCTGATTTTGGACTTTAAGTAAATTCCTCCCTATTGTAATGATGAGATAGAAGTTCTCCTGCTGCTAAAAAAAATTGGAAATGCTTTTGTGAAAAGTTATCAGAAAGACTTAATCATGTCTTTGAATATTTAATTTCAAGTGTTGGCTCTTACCTTTCCAAAAACTCTATTTTTAAGAAGTCTTTTTTAATGCATGTTTCATTCATTGAGCAATGTTACAATATTCAGTTGCAGAAGTGTCTTCCAAAATTGATGCTAGAACTTTTTAAGAAAGCTTCTTTTTTCTTCTTTTACAGTCATCTTCCTAGCAATTGCTTAAACAAGGCCATAAAATAAAGATTTTTTTTCTTACTTACAAATGATAAGAGAAGACATTTACACTGAGAACAAAAAGATGAATCAACTCCTTTAAGCTTCTGTTTCACAGGGTATTTTCATACAGAACACCATATTAAAAATATATTGCTTAGAGCAAGGAAATTATGGCTTCCTGCCTTTTATAGAGAAATTGAAGTCTTTGGCATTAAATACAATATTTGAAGAGCACTACAAGCAAAGTCAAAATTCTGTTCCTGCCAGGGAAAAAGCAGCTGTCACAAAGTAAGAAAACTTTTTAGATCTTCATTTAACATATAAAGAAACCCTTTTAAGTTCTGAAAACAAACGAGTCATTGTAAAATAATCTTATTTGCTTGAAGTCTCAGCCATTTGGCACTCAGCCAGCCAGGGTGAAAAGACAGACACTTAATATACAAAGATCCTAGCAACTAGATGTCTGCAGGGAGCAGGGGATTGTATTGCCAGCAGCTGAGTGATCAAGATCCCATACACTGAAAAGGGATATACAAAATTAGGTGTTCGTGGGCCACCTTAGTCTTTTGGAATAGATCAGAAGCAGGAAGACAGGCAGTTCATAGTCAAAGGGGGCAGACACCTGTATGTCCCATAAGCTGCGTGACTCTACAAATGTCAGTTAAAATATTAGGAGATTAACTTCTGATAAAAGGAAAACAGACAGACCAACACAGCTAGCCTCATTCACCGCCATTTTAAAACCTAGCAACTCAGTTAAGTGGCTTGAATTTTCCTCTCATAGTTGAGACACACACCTTTCCTGGCAAGACAAAAAAAACATTCTGACTTTAATTGTCTGAACTATCACATTTCTTCCCCCGCCCCTGCAGAAGGGGCAACAAGTAAAGTAACAAGTTAAAAAAAAAAAAAAAAGCCATTTCTTTATTCAAAAACAGTGGTGGTTAATCCATTTAGTTCTGACCACATGCATTCTGCTTGCATGGCAGCAAGCCATGAATTCCCAGTGCCCCTGACAAGGAGACTCCTGGCCCACAGATCCTGACAATATGCCAGAGTCCAAACCAAGCCAGCCCAGCTGCAGCTCAGTGCTTCTGCTCTACACTCTTTATGTGTGAAACCCACCAGTGTTTCCCATGCCCAGTACTGAACACTCAAGGTGCTACATACACAAACAGCTACTGTCACATGCTACCTAACACCCTTCATGCCAACCAGCTCCAATACTTCACTCTCTCCTCAAGCACTGAAGGGGTCGCTGTTATCATAAAAACATTTTAATTATCATTTAGAAGTATAAGTCTAAGTAGTTTCCCATGACTTGTTCAATATTTTTGATTCTCTGTAAGTGGTAGTGTTCTTACTATGCATAATTAAACCATGAAATAACGGATGGAGGTGTTATGAAAAACAGATCTGTTTCATTGTATCAGATCCTCTGTACCTGCATAAAGAAAATTTGAGGAGGGTTGTCCTTGCTATGTTTACCAAAGTACTGTACAGCTAATATTTCTGCTTTGTGAATGGCTCCTGTTTTTTTCCTCACACCAACAAATATTTTTATTCAACTAATTACATATCATCAGCAGGTAGTTTCACCTCAATTTATTTTTGCCTTCAAAACCAGCAAATGCTCAACTGTGTGAGAACAAAGCTATAAACATTTCAAATAAGCATTGATCTGACTGCAGTGATCCAGCAAGCTGAGTTGAGCTGCCAATATGTATTCAGTAACAACAAATGACATTTCAAAATCCTAAAGCAGTCACTGAAGAACGCTTCATGAGTTATGTCACCTTTGATTTACTTTATGCAATGCACCATTAGAAGCATACATAGGTCATTAATTACTATGCTCCAATAAGGTAAATGAGCACTTGAAACGGGGTATGATGCACTGACATACCAGTTTGACTTTCTGGAATTTTCAGCAGGGTAAAATAACAACTGAGGCTATGATTTTAAAAGCATCTGGTAATTGCTCTTATGTATCTAAGTGAAAATTGACTTTTAGGAACTAGATTAATTTGGTTTACATTCATTTCTTATTGCTATGCTGAGCATTTGTAACCCATACCACACTAAAAATGTAATAAGAAAGCTAAAAAAAGTCAAACCTGTTCATTAAATAGATGCATATAAGCAAAGGTTCTATGTATATTCGATCACATTTTCCACACCAAAAGATTCACCAGCATCATCCTTTCTACCATTGAAAATTATGCATGGAGGAGAAAGGGGTTTTTGTTATTCACACTCAAAACCCAGTAAAATGAACAAAAATTAACAAGTAGCAAAAAGAAGTAAAAATAAAATGCCTGTATTGTTATGCAAAGCCAAATCTGAATATAGACCAAATTTCCACGGCCAGAAACAATTTTGCATGTACAGACGTGGCACCATGGGCAGGTGCATATTTAAATTACATGCACATGTACACTGTGCTTCTTGTCTTCTGACCATTCCCTCCCTTCCCGCCCACTGGTCCCTCTTTGCACTGATCTGGTTAGAGACCAAAGATCATCTCAGCCCACAGCCACAAACCTGGTTGCAGCAAGAAGTTCTGTTTTCAGCCTACAGAAATCTGCACAGATAATCTCCCTCAACACGCAAAAAAAATACGGCACTCAGAAAAAAGGTACATTACACAGAAAGCTGTAATAACTGAATGCTTACAATGAAACAGCTGAAAATACATATATGCAAGGTTTGAGTAGTCTAGACATAGTCTTTGCAACTGTGTATTTTTATTTACTTGTAAAGAGAAGAAGACAAAATGTTTAATGTTCTTTAGTGCAATAATGCATGTCACAGCTCACCATTACTGTTTCCAATTTGCAAACTGACTTACATTTTGCTAAATCTTATCCTAAATACAGTCCAGTTTCTTTTTTGTTCTTAAGACTTTATAACCATGCAAGTGGAGGAAAATGACCACTTTGCAGTGGTTATCTCATGAAAAAAAAAAGCTGGGCAAATCACTCATAGCTAGTCTGCCTACTCAGTATAACAACCAAAGCATCCATGCCAACTTCCCCACACCACATCAGCCTCCTCCTCCCTTACTCTGAACTACAGCTGGATCCAAGAGAAAAGCATTAATTTCACCCAAAAGCCCACACAACCAAAACAATGGAATCATCCAATCCTGAATAGATGTGGTTGTGTTTGTGAAAAAGCTGAAGTTAAAAAAAAAAAAAAAAGGAAGGATTATCTATGCTGTTAAGATTAATTATGAAACAGAAAGAGAAATCCTCACACTGGTATTTTAAAAAGTAAAAAAAAAAAAAAAAAAAAGTTGCCAATGATTACTTCTGCCAGGCTGGAAAAAAATCCTTTTTGTTTAAAATGAAATATGCATAAATATACAGAAGTGACAAAAGACTATTTTTTTGCTTTCAGAGCACTGTAATTTTACTTAAATGGTAGGTGTTCTTTCTAAACAGAATAGCATTTCAAAGAGACACCCAATCCTGTATTTGAAATGCAGCAGTCATCTCTGAAATAGGGTCTTGAAGAAAATTTCAAAATAACATGAAGCAAATTAGTAAAAAAACAAAACTTATCAACTATGTTTGAATAAAAACATAATCACGAGGAAACAAATGTACCTTGCCCTTCCCCCTTCTCCTTCCTCCAAAGTCTGTGCCTGCAGAAAGATATAAAAAGCCACTAAACCACAGGGTCCCACGCCTGTCAACCGCAATGGCTAAATAACTCGCCATGTATCAGCATCATTTTACATGAATGTATTCCCTTGAGATTTTGAAATAAATAAAAAAATGTATACAGCAAAATGATCTCTTAAATCAAATGGGAAAATCCTAAAATCCAGATCTTTTAACAATGAATTATTCTTTACTAAAAAATGTGAGTTTATGTCTTCATACAAGCATACAATGAACACATCTCTACAGTGGCTTGAGTAGGTAATCAGCTCAAAAATAAAAAAGCCAGCCCTAATAAAAAAAGCAAACTTGCTACATAGATTATTTTCACTAATTGTTTCTGATTGTTTAACCTCCACAACTATGATTAGAGGAAGACAATAAACAAAGGAATATTGAAGATTAATACAAATAAAAAGAACAATTAAATTTGGTCAATGCCAGTGAATGAATGTGATAAGAGGAGAACAGGGCACAAAATTCCTTGAACACTGGTTTCAGAATTGCAATGAAGACCTTAATTTCATATTCAACAACTATCTCTCTCCTTCCCCTAAAGAAGAGCAGAAAGAAACATTCCAGACTGTCTTCCACATGGGGTTGTTTGCAAGGCCTGAGAATGTAAAAGGGCATGTATTTCACATTTCTATCCACAATTATACTATAACAACAGCCACTGATAGTTCAAATTCAAAGACTTTTAAGGTTGATACTTTGATTTAGCTGTTTCATTTATGCCATGCTTACTCTTTTTAAAATACTAATAATTTCCCTTACACATCACTACCTACTGTATGAGCTAATCCATCCTTTCAGCAATAAGGCACAAAATTACCCTTTGACTGTCTTTTAACAGATTGATAAAATCCTAGCACACCAGACCTGACTAGGCAGTAGTATTTTTTGCATGGCTTTTGACAGCTACAAGGTGTAGCAAATATCCTAGGAATGAATGAGACATAAAACTACAAGAGAATCTAGTGCTGTTACAGACTGCTCAAAAGGAAATAAAATGCTAGGCTAGAAACTGAGACAGACATTCTAATGGACTAAATCCAAAGACTTCCAGCACCTGTACCCTTACTTCTGACACTTTTTATTTCTACCATTAATGTTTTTTAAGTTTCATAATTTGTATAATTTGTGAAATGCAGTGGAGAGCTAGGCTTCACTGGATTCTTGCTGTCATCTCATATATCCCCACATGTGTTACTGGTACACTGCAGAGACACTATCAGGACAAACAGAAGTTATAAAATTCTGATTTAGACTGGCAACTCAAAAAAGTCAGGTCATGTTGAGTAACCTCTTTAACCCTCATCTGAACACATCATAAACTCCTTTAGAAACAACTTTTGTGTTCACAATCTCTTACTAAATTAGGTATCAGCATTCTGCCTCATATCCAGCAAAAACTTACTGCTAAAAAATGGCCAGCTGACCTCACCTTCAACATAAACTGAATCATAAAAGAAAGTTTTGAAATAGATTTTACAAGTCAATTAACAAAGATGATTTCTACTGAAATAAATGTATTTGTGTTTATTAATAGCAAAGCCAAGCCCAGAAAGAAACATCTCTCTCAAGATATGCTACGTGAGGATACATGGCCCTACGTTAATTCTGTTAACTCACGAAGTTACCATGAAGTAGTGTTGCACTTAACAACACTTACAGAAGCTAAGTACTAGAATGGAGATGTGCCTCTACAGACAAAAATCTGTACCTTTGACTGTAAGTATATTCAGTAGAATGATCTGTTCATGCTTAAGTAAAAAGCACTGGTAGAATTCAATGTAGGTATGATGCACAATCCCTAAACTCCACTGACAATAAATAAATAAAATATAATATCAAATAGATTATTTGGAAATAAGATAAAATTAACAGAATTAAGGAAATACATAATGTATCTTATGGGGTGAAGACAAAGTTTTGCTTGGTTAATCTCTCTCAATGAACTTGAAAAAGAAAATAAGACAAGCTTCCGGAGATATCGATCTAGAACAGAAGAGAAATAACAAGAAAACCCAAGATACTGACAACAAAAGTGACTATCAGGTGACTAGGAAGAGAATCAGGCTGCATATCTCAGAAGAAATACATAGCTCCAAAGAAATTTATCTTTTAGACAGTTTTTCCAAGTAAAGCCCCAAGGGCAGAAACCCAAATCTTCTTAAAAGTCAAATTTGACAAATTTACAACACAAGTTAAATGATACGACTGTCTGCAATGGCAGAGGGTAACACAGGAAATCCTTGCCAGTCCTAGAATCATATTTAAAGTTTAAGAAGGAAAAAAACCAAAAAAACCGCAAGACGTCCACACTGCTGTTAATCTTACCAAAATACTAAATTATTACTAATCTGTTAATCAGTTTTATCCTCTTAGAAGTAGGCATAAAGAATAAGCCGCTGAAGCAATGTTAAATCTTTTGAACCATGCCAATATTAAAGCTGAAATCGGCTGAAATCTCCCAGAGCAAATTTTCACATTTTATACTGGCTTATGACAAAGAAATAATGTAGAAAGCATTAACTTTTGTTAATGTGTAAATACTTTAATATGTACGATAAATAATTCAAATAATGCATCTTTCCTCTAAAAAGTTCTTAACCATTAATAGAAATATAAAACCAAACTCATTAATTCTACTTTTATCAGCCCAGAAATTCTTTCTTTATGACCTGATAACTTTTGTAAACTTTTTCTATATACTTAGCAGCATTACATCATAGTAATATATCATAGACACAAAATATGTCTATTATATTCCTTCTGTTGTTTCACTATCTATATCTTAAATGAAAATTTTGTTTAGGTATTTTTATAACAAGCTACTTCTGTTAATAGTAATGTTCAAGTGAGTTTTTTGTACACAGATGATTTATTTCTGAGGTGCCGTGTCACAGGTGAACTGGAATCCCAAACCAGACTGACTAACCAGTGCTGGCAAATGAGCTACTGGCAGAAAGAAGTGAAGAAAAATAAATTAGTGCTGCGGTTGTGATGATGTAGGACTCCAAACAATTCTTAGTGTTGTGCGAGCAATAGCTACTTGTCTTGCTCCCTTTTTTTACACAGGCTGACAAACTTAGTGCCGCTCCCTTTGCTAGTATTTCTCTCTGTCCACAGGTCCCAAGCTTCTTTCCACTGAAAACTGGATGAAGATAACTAAGAAAAATTCAGCAGATATTCTCAGTTGTACTTGGTTGTACAGCCACTTAGTTGTTTTAGACCTAATGAAGGGCTGGCAGGATGCTTCCAAATATATCAGTTAATGCATAAATCTTCCCTCACACTTTGGAAAGCCTTCAGCCATTACAACAGAGTGCTATCTTCACCAGGCTTAAGTACTCATTTCCAATAAAGCTCCATTGCTACCACTGACATCCATCCTTTCTGTGGTATTTCAAATATCATTCAAATTGTCATTTCTTCCTGCTTGAAGTTTTATTCTCTTCTGGTGTGACAGTATGGCTTTTTCAGTGGGTTGTATATTGCAATTTCCCATACGAACGGGCAACTGTTACAAAGTTCTGATTAATGCTTGCTGCAGTCTTCATATGAGAATGATTAAATCTGGTTATACAATTGTCATGGCTTTATTGTTTAATTTGATTATAATTTTAATAATTTGAAATTCTGCAACATACATTTATTTACTATTTTAAAATAATTTATTCCTTACTAATTAATTTCATAACCTCGTATCTTACATCTCTATCGATCTACTGACAACTCCCCCCCATGCTTATCAACTGTAATCTAAAGAGACTCAAAGTAAACTAATATGAAGCAAATTCATTGGGACTGAGACTTGACAGAGCTGCATCACTGCATTTACTCACATGTATCTGCAGAAACAGGTCTCAACATTTTACTTGAAAAATGTGCACACTTAAAAGAATGATCTACAGTTTCTTTTTTAAAAGGCAATTTTCTGCATTAACACCATCTTAGTCATGCCTTTGAAAACAGTCAAACCAAACTTAGAGGAAGAGGCTACAGTAGCACAACCACATCCTGTATTTACACCACAGTGAAGGCAGACATGCTTAGTAATACCAGTGCACAGAAATAACAAGCAGCATTTTGTCCCAGCTTGAGAAACAATGAGGGGTATCAATCTTTGAGGGGTTTACACTTCTCTATGGGAATTCAGGTAATATTTTGGGCTTTAAGCTAAAGAGGTTGCAGTAACATCATATAACTTATGATTGCCCTCTGAATAAACAGTGTATTTCTTGGCCTGCTACAGCCACCTGACACAATACCTAATCATTTACTGCCAGAAATTCCTCCCCATGGGAACTTCACCCTTGAAGCAAACAAAAGGCAAAGCAATGTTGCATTTCAGTCTAAGAAACTAAAACCAAAATCGAGTTTGAATTTCTAGAAAGTCGAATCTCCCATTTCTCTTTGAAATGAATATGATCTCTAGAACAGCCATGGTGGTTTAAGGAAAATTCATTTTGCACTGGCATTCGTACATAGTCAGCATCACAAGGAAATCAGAAACCATGGTTATACAAAGTCCTCCCTGTGCTTTCTCCTGCTCCTTAGAACAGGGTTACAAGAGCAACAAGTAACCATCTATCCAGCAGCAAACAGTAACAGTGTGCCATTGCAGAGCAGAGTTCACTGACACTACATCCAATAATTTAAGTACCATCAGACAAAAAGAGTTATAGGAAAAGTAAAAATAATTTATTAAGAACATTAGCTGATTGACTACATGATTTTACCCTACAGACTTTCCAACAGCAATCATTCCCAGCTGAATACATGCAGTAAGTTTTAACATCACTCTCCCCAGACCTCTCTTGTGAATGACTTAAGTCTCAATATTGTTATATACACATATATTATATATTTACATCTGAATGCATGCTTGTATACACAAAATAAAATTAATTTAGGCTTTGTAAGCATGAAGAGAAGGATGAAAGAGATCCCATTAGCACAGGTCTATTATTTCCCTTTGGCAAACCACTACAAACCAGAACACAATGCACAGTCCAACCAAGATACTGACATCTTTCTGGTATGCCAACACTTAGATCTTACTTCACACATCAACATAAAAATTTACATTGAAGAGAAATATAAATGTCAAGAAGTCCAAGCCAGAAAGTTCAAACAAGTTTCCCTAAGAGCAGAAGGACTGAGCAGTAGCAGAGTCCTGCCTCAGACACAGGCTGAAGCCTGCAGCTTAAGCTTAAGCAAAAGGGAAAGTAAGGGTTCTTTAGCCACAGAATGTTGGAGGAAAGCACCAACTCTGGTTATTCTGTCTCTGCTGTATAAAAACACCACAGTGATGACACTTTTTGATGTCTCTTGCCACATCTTTGTAACCAAAACAGACCAACACTCACACCTCACCAAAGGAAGGAGAAGTGTAAAGCTCATGGGAAAGCACTTGAGTTATCTGGGCAGAATATTTTGCTGATGACTCATCCACCAGCTGCCAGAGAGACCACAGCATCCACAGTACACATCTTGGTAGTCCAGTCCTTTCTCACCTGTCCCACCCACCTAGTGCCCACCATAAAGACTCACTGAAGTTAAGCTTTATACACAATGATAAATACTTGAACAGTCAGATCACCTGTTTTTCATGTTATTCCACCAAAGAAAGTCTTTCAAATCTAAAGCCACACAAGAGTTTATGGTCCAAGTTTATAATGTCAACAGCCTCACATCATAACCTCCTATACTATATGCAAGTCTTCACAGGGACTTATGCTGCTTGGCACTTATCACAGGCATCTTTTAACAGCAGGAGATACAAAAAGAGAACACTAAGCATGACGGAATGGACAAAAAAATCAAATTATCTGTTGAACCACCTGGTCCAAAACCAGTGCAGCAGAATTTTAAAATAAAAATTTATCGTCTTTTTAAGATTCATTTTGCTAACACAAGACAAAGACATACTTGGATAATACTAGATTTCACTGTAAGTCATCATTTCACTCTAACATTTCTGTTTGTATTGGTAGCTGGGGAAAGCATTTATTACTCCTTTTTTGTGTCAATGATATAGGTTACATACCTCACCAGTAAAATAGATTTTTTTTGCACAACAGTACAAAATAACTTGGAAGAACAAAGTCAGTTTTACTGACCAACAAAGGAAAACATGGCCTGTCAAAGCACAAGATTTTAAAGCTGACACAGGCAACACATCGTAAACACTCTGGATGAGGAAAAGAAAAACTCTTATTTCCTTCAATTACCAAAGTCCTCTTTCAATGGTCTGACAAATAATAAAGTATTATTATTTTGTTTTTAAAAGCACAGTCCAAGACAAATTGTGCATTATACTGACTACTTCTCCTGTAAGCTCTCCCTCTGTATTCTTTGCTTACAAAATTTAACCTAGTATTCTCACAAAATTGAGTGTCTAAAAGTAACAGGAAGATCTTTATTCCAAAGTAATGGACAGAGATTAAAATACTTTTTTTTTTTCTGTAGCAGTCTTGGAAAAACTATAATATATTAGGAAGTATATTACACTACCAAACCTAGAACTTACCTAAATTTTCAGGTTTATTAAATTTAAGGTGGCCATTAAACAGGAATGTTTTATGATCAATTATCCCAGTTCTTAGATATCTGTTATTGAAAAATCAGAAGCAATTTCTGAGTGCTTTTATGCAAAGACAGGGTACATCTGAAGAATATATACTCAAAAGCCCCATGAGTAACGCATATGTAATTAAATGTCTCTTGTAATGGGAAGTACTGGAAGTTGAAAGGTTCAGTACTAACTTGAAGGTGTGAATACATGATGTGTTATCCAGCTATTTAACAAAAACCCAGATGCTTTCAAGGCACATAGTCTGACAGCTACTAAAAAAATTATTATAAACATTAAAACACAGAAAACAAAAAAACAAAGCACATAACTCTACACTGTTTTCTCAGGGGGAAAAAGAAATAAACTTTTTGCTCAATTTTATTATCATAACAAAAATCTCATCTTGCATTCCTGCCCTAAAACTGATATGGGAAAAAACAAACAGCTAAAAGAAGCAGTAATAAAGAAGCACTGTATAAAATGTTAAATAACTTGAAAAGTTATAATAAATATTCATGTTCGACTATCCCTTGCCACAACAAAAAGAAAAAATATAAATATGCTTTCAGCATAAAACAATCATTAATTTCAAGTGGTACTTAATTAGTGAGTCTGGAACAGATCTACATGAATTCCCATTATAATATAAAGCACATTTATTTCCACCTTCTAAGTAAAGCTAACTGTGGGTAAATTAAGGATTTGACCTTCCTATGTCAGCATGGTGGTTAATGCTTCATCTCCTGTTTTCTAAGTTTCAGTTTCCTGACACTCTACTTTCTGCAACAACTCACAATTTTATCTAGCAGAAACAGCCACATTTTGACCAAAAACGAAAAAAAAAATTTTCTTTTGTCAATGAGTTCAACATCTTTTAATAGGAATAGTAATTTTAGAAACTAATGATGATTTATTAGTTACAATTTTCACAAGTTTGCATTTTAAAAGCCATGTGATGCTATGCAATTCCACGTTACTCCTCCATCCAGGATAATTTAGCACAATAGATGTGTATTTATAGTTCCACAGTGCAACATTCATTTTATACTTGCTAATGTTACCAGACAGAGTATTCACAGGCATGCCTTGTATTTTAATATCTGAAGCATTATATTGCAAAATTTTAACCATTTTACATCGGTGACAGGCAATCTGGTCCTCGCCTTCCATTGTCCAAACTGCAGCTTCATTGTGAGTATCACTGGAATATTTCAGGAGGATATAAACTAATATTAATTCCCAAATGCAAGCAGAGAAGGAACAATAAAACCTAGAGCATGGCTCTTCTATCTTTGCTGATCCGTGTGGAGCAAATAACAAACAGCTGGAAAGGTAACAAACTGCCTGTGATTTGGCACATCATGCAAGCTGCCCTCACTTTAACTCCTCCATTGCAAAAAGGGGCACACTTCAGATGCCCTCAACTTCTTTTGTCCCAATATATTATTTGACAAAAGAAACTTATATATAAGAAAGCACAAACAGCTTATAGTACTCATCTTTATTTTGAAGTACACGTGTCGTTAGTACACTCATTTATCTGTGATTGTGACAGAAATCCTAATTTTATCTTTCGAGAAGATATTAGAAAACAGAAAAAAAAATAAAAAAACTCACAAAACTTAACATACAAAAGGGAAAAAAAACCCAGAACAAAACAAAAATTAACACCATTAGTCTGGTCCTCATATTCCATAAAATTGATTGGGATTTCTCACTTGCTTTATTTTTTATCTTCTTTGAGCATTTCAACAATTATATCAAGATATCAAACCCTAAAATAAAGTCAAAGCTTTGAAGGAAAGCATAGTCACCATGAAAAATAGCTACCCTCTGAAAGAAAATTATAATTTAGCAACACGTTCTAGGCAGTGTTTAATATCCATGTACTGTGAGCTTTCAATAGTTGAGTGGCTAGTTCATACTTTGCACTTTGCCCTATAATAAACTGATACAAAATTTTGTCATTTGTTTCCTCATAAAATTTTCCATTTCTCATCTGGCACCAAGGGCAGCTCAAAATTTGATAAATTGTTTTGCCAGATTTTGTGCACAAAATCCCATCTTCACTGACACAGGTTTATATCGACTTATCTTCACCTCCTGTACAGCTATGCAGATTCTGCTATATATGTAAATGCATCTTGTGACAGTTTTACACTTTGGCAGATTGCAAATGCTGTCAGATTAGGGTTGGTGTCTTTGATAAAGTAAATAAATTACAGGGAATTACTACAGCAAGGGGCAGTATGAATGCCCACATTAGTACCTAATGCTGAAGCTCTCAGCAGCTGAGCATTCATGCCTAAAGGCTAGGTATTGCTGTTCATCATATTAAAACTCTGGGTTACATAAAATACCAACACACTTGACACTTGCTTTTATCACTTTTTTAATCCCTGTACAAAGGTTCCAGTAGTTCCCCAGAAGGTATATAAAACAGAGAAGGAGAAAAAACACAACCCACAGTATAAAAAAATCCACACACACAAGGGTAGGAAGTGATACTAGATCACAAACAAGCTATTTCTGGGGCTCATTCTTTATTCTTTTAATACCAAACTCATTGTTAGCCCATAAATGTAGCTCTGAGAATACTTTTGCAAACTGGCAAATTTTGCATCATTACAGATTGTTGTTAAGATTATGACAGAAATATTTATAGCAACAGACAGGAGACAAAGCAACCTCCTGTGACAGCTCCAAGCATTAGATCTTCAATGGGTTAAAGGCAATAAAAACACAAAGAGAAAAAACAGATATATATATATATATGTGCACATGTGTACAAAAAACCACTAAATATATTATGTGACAGTTAACTTATTTCAGGAAACACATCTAACAATTTCAAATAGTGCTTAAAGTGGCTGATATGAACACATTCCATGCAGTTATCACCAATACACACTAACATGTACCTTCAGCAAACGCTGAAGAAAACCCCTAAAACCCCACTGGGAAGCAAATCTGCAGACTCAGAATACAGACAGATGGATAGATGTAGTCAGAAAATAGTTTTTCAGGACAACTTTGGACCAGCAATTATACAAGAAGGCCACGTTAGGGAAAAAGAGCTGCAAGCATGTGCAGTATGAAGAAATGGTGACAAGTCAATATTCCCAAACAGTCTGCCTTCATGCCTCTTATCTCCCTCCACTTTTGGGGTTTGTGGGCTCTGTCTTTTCCACAATACCTAATATGGCTTGTTTCACAGACAAAACATTTCACAGCTCATTTGTTTGTACTTCCTGTAGTTGTACACTAGCTTAACATTCCTTGCCATCTTATTCTCATCTTACATGACTCTTTCTGCTTCTACTTCTCCTCTCAGATTTCTTTCAAACAGTTGCCTCCCTGACCTGTGGACCCTATCATTTTACCTCACTTAAATGTCTCTTAAGATCAACTTTCTTCTGTTCTCCACAAAAATAAAACCCATTTCAAGGGGAAACACCAAGCTCCAGATTCAGGTAGGTCCTCAGACTAACAGTAAATTCTTTAATTCCATCACCATTTCATCCAAGAGCCACAGCAACACCACAGCTTCCACAGCCAAACACAGCTTCCTGCATTTCTATGTTGAAGAAGTAATCACTAGAAGGAAACCTTGCTGATAGAAAGTTGAAGATGTTTCAAGTCAGTCACCTTAATACTTGTTACAGGAGAATTCTGCTGTAATTAACATCACTAAAGGATCTATGGAAATTTTACAGTGTTAGAGAAGCATTGTTCTACTGCTCACAGTATCCTCTTATCCATCAACAGTTAAGACATGAGCCAGAAAGATCATCTATTAATCTATCCAAGGAGCACAATGAAAGTTACAGAACTCTCTGTAACAGAACATAATCCCAAACCACATGGTTTTTTACAGTTCCCCAAAAAACAACACCCTCCACTGAAATACAGCAGTATTCATAACAGGCCAGCAAACACTAACATCCACTTTTCTATTAACTGCAATTCTTTTCTATATTACAAACATCTGATTACTCCTGTTCTCGAGCAAGGAACTGTAAACCATTGATTTTCAATCAAGAAAAATTTAACTTAGTTTTAAAATATACAGTTTGATGTTCTGAGAAAATTCAAGTAGAAATTACACCAAATCAGGGACATCTACATTTGGTCCTGACACTAGATTTGAAATTGCACACCTAAGCAAAACAAGACGTGACCTACATGAAAATAAGAACTTTCTAAGAATATATTAATTTTAATGCCAGTGTTCAAACAGAGCAACAATTATCATTTGTTCACTCCAAGTGAATGACTGGACAGGAGGGAAGAACTAGGTGAGGTCACTTTAACAGTAGCCTTTGTCACTGCTTCAGTAAAATATGCTTGCCCAGGAACTAGAAACAAAATAGTTTTCATTTTATCACGCTTCATAAATTCTCAAGTATTTTTTCTCTCTGCAGGAAAATAAATTTCAGATCTTACTGAGTTTCACAGAAAGAAAAATATATATTTCAAACTAGAACATCCTACAGCTATTCACCAGCACTTTCAGGAGGATTCAGAGTATGCTTTTGCCATAGTGCTCCCCAGCTCAAATAACAAATTCCAGTTTGTTACTATATGCCCCCAGTTATTTACAGTGCAATTCCTTCTTGCTGAGCACAATTAATTCCTGGGGTTTGTGTCTGCTGCATTAGGGGGAAAAAGAATAAAAAAAACCCAAACCCTCCCATTGCAGAAACAAAACAAACAAAAAACCCCCAACACACAAAACCCCCGCAACCCGCAACACAACTCTGTCTAAATCAGTGTAAAAATATCCTTAAAAACAGATATTAGAGTGCAAAACCATCTGTCAATTATGGCACAATAACAGTTTGTATTGATAACTGCAAATAACAGTTCTGCATTTGGGTCATTTTTCACACATTTTGATGCCTTCTATCACACACACTGGCAGGCTCGAAAGTTGAAAGGTACGACAGCAAAGCTTTAGTGAAATAAGAGCCATCTTTCATTCTGCAGTTTTAGGCCTACTAAAGACAGTACTAAATAGGGATCTCCAAAAAGTTAATCTACTAATCAGGAAACTGCAAGCAATTTTACTGAACTGCTGCTAGTCTCAAACTCATTTAAAAGTACAAGATTTTTAAGTCATATATGATCATTATGGGGCTTCATTCTCATTACTAACTTCATTTGAAATCTAATTCCCTTAAAAGCTAATGAAGAAAGTGGAACTATTACTGCTAGCCATTTGCTAGCAAGAAGGTTGGCTAAACAGTTCTTGAATATAACACTAATTTTAACTACTTTAACTTAAATGTTGTAAAAATAAAGGCCTGGAATAGTAACCAGATTTTAGATTGTAAGTTTACTATTCATTCAGTAATAACACCGAGAAGCTCATTTAAGTGAAAAATCTAACCCAGTGTTAGTGAGAAATCTTTCACATTTCAAAACAGTGACTCTAGCCAATAGCTAGATTTTCCAAAAGAAAAAAGCCCATTTAGTTTGCATAAAATTTCTCTCTTCACATGGCAAAATCTGAACTATGTCTGTACTAAAAAAACTAAGAAGCCAGAAAATTCTTAATTGGAACTAAAACACATCTACAAACATTAAACAATCCCATAAAATAAAGAAATAGTCTCGGCTTTTTTCACTCACATTTCATGCCAATTTATGGTCAGAATCAGTACTTATACAAGAAGTATAAGTAATCAATTACTGTGAATCAATGCTGATAACTCAGTGAATCCAATTTTTTGTATATTTAAGGATATTTATTCCTTGACTCTGCTTCTACCAGCTCATGGATTAGACTCACAGTCACTCTTCTCCCACCAGCACAGAAAATGTTTTCTTGTTTTCTAGATGAAAGAGTTGAATAAATAATACATAGTTGTTTCGTGCTAAGTATTCATTACATTCAAGATAAAGAGCTCCGTCACCAGCAGATCAAATTTACTAACTCCAACAATGAACATAATGGCTTTACTACAGTCTTTTGGCCTCTTTAACTCTCACAATGTGATGATCTGGTATCACTGACAGTCACCTGCCCATCTTGAATACCAGCAATATAGTTTGCACCTTAATAATAACATATGATAATCTATAATGGGATTCCTTCTGTAATCTCCAATTCCATAGTAATGTTTAATATTAAAAAAAACAAATGCTCTTCCTTCAGAAACTGCTGTCACGTTACCTTCAGTATTCTTCAGTAAACAAGAATGCAAATAAGATCAGTCCAGTAAAAATTTTTTAAAAAATCGTCACAAGATCTTACAAAAAACTAGTCTTGATACACAAAATTAAAAAAAAAAAATCAGCCATGACAACAGGATTCAGCAAACCATCTAGCTAGTGCTATTAGTTATACAGCTAGCATTCATATATAGAAAGCATAGGAAAATTGGACATCTCCACACAGAACTATGAGGTAATTGCAGGTTTTTCCTTTTCCTTCAGAAGGCCATTCACAACTGCGAATATTAAGCCCATTTTTCTCTATTACCAGTTTCATTACACAATTAGTATTGAGCGGGGTTACACCAAATGCCTGCCAGTCCTCCCGAGCAAAGTTCCCAGCACACACCAGAGCAGCAATCAGAACAGCACAGCTGGGGCCAGAGCAGGGGACCTCAGCAGTTTAATCAATCCATGTGCATTGCAAGGGAGGTATCTGCTGCAGGAACGGTGCTATGGTCCCAGCAGTGCTTACAGGGTTATTCTAGGCAAACAAGGGAGAGCAATAAATGTTTTCACATTAGAGAATGTGAGGTATGGAAAAAAAGACACAATCCTTTTCTTTTCTTTTCTTTTCTTTTCTTTTCTTTTCTTTTCTTTTCTTTTCTTTCAAATACTCTTTAGATGGTTATCAGTGCTCCACCGACACTCTGCTGCCTCAAACTCCTCTGTGCATTTAAGTCATGATCCGTACTGGATGTGAGACACAGCTGGTAATAAGACACTTGGCTTATAGTTTGACAATACAAATCTGAAGTATCTATACCATTGTTTCCAGTAACTGCAGCTGGACTGCTCAACAAACACTAAAGCTTAGTTTTCAGCATGCTGATATTACATAATCTTAAATTTGGAAGAAGTGCAAAAAAAAGTCTTAATTTGCATATTCTTTTTGCTTGGAGATTAATTTTTTTCATTTACATTTTGCAGTGTCCTAGTAACGTGGGTGAAAATTTTCCAGCAAAGGCAAAAACATTAACAGTACTAACCCTTTCATACTCATATTTGAGTATTTAAGGGTGGATATAATGAGGACAGAAACTTCCCTCTTCACAAGGAGCTATGCAGAAAAATATGGGTGACAGGTAAGAGCCACATCAGGAAATGTTCCACCTCAATCTAAGCGCTCTCTACAGTAAGAGCAGTCAAATGTATTGGGTTTGCAAGGCCTGTTTTTTGGAACCGGGGGACTACAGTGGTGGCTTCTGTGAGAAACTGCCAGAAGCTTCCTTCATGTCCAGAAAAGCCAATCCCTGATAGCTCTGAAGATGGATACACCACTGGCAAAGGCTGCACCAGTTTGAGATGGTGGCAACGCCTCTGTGATAACAGATTTAAGAAGAAATCACAACAAACGTTCAGTTTCAATACCAGTCAGAGAAGAGTAGAGTGAGAATATGAAAGCAGAACAACATGCAGACACCAAGATCAGTGGAGAGGGAGCAGAGATTCCTCTGCAGCCCGTGGTGCAGACTATGGTGAAACTGGCTGTTCCCACAGAGGTCCACATTGATGCAGGAATCAAGCTGCAGCCTGTGGAGGAGGAGCCCCATGCTGGAGCAGATGGATGCCTGGGAGGAGGCTGTTATATCCCATGGGAGAACCATGGATGTAGGGGCCCCTGCTCTCATGCTGGAGCAGCCTGTCCTTCAAGGACTGCATCCTTTGGAAGAGTGACCCACGCCACAGCAGTCTGAGGGGGACTGCTGCCCTTGGGATGGACTCACATTGCAGCAGTTCACAGGGAGCTGTTGCTCACAAGATGGACTCACGTCAGAGAAATTCATGGAAAGCTGCCTCCTGTAGGAGGGACCCCACAGTGCAGCAGGGGAAGGACACCTCTCCTTGAGCAGCAGGAGAAGCCTCAAGTGAGGAACTGACCAAAACCCCATTCCCTGCCTCCATGCACTGCTAGGGCAAGAGGTAGAAGTGGGAAGGAGGGAGGGGTGGGGGGAAGGTGTTTTTAAGGGTTTCTTTTACTTCTTAGTAACCTGCTCTGATTTTGTTAGTGTAATAAATTTAATGCATATCTCCAAGTCAAGCCTGTTTTGCTCGTGTTGGTATTTGATGAGCGATCTCTCTCCCAGACCTTAATGAATTCAAGAATTTTTCATTAAATTTTCTCTCCTCTGTCCAGTTTATGGAGGCAAGTGGCTTTGGTGAGTGCCTGGCATCAGGCCAGCATCAACCCACCAAAACAACCTCCCCAGGTACATGAGTTCCCATCACTGGAGGTTTTTGAGATGTGATTGGAGAGGATGCTACAAAATGTCCCCTAGGCTGCCTTTCCCACAAAACGTTGCACCAGATGACCTCTCAAGATCCCTTCCAACCTAGGCTGTTCTATGACTGCTAGACATGAAAATCTAGCCATCAGGAAAATACAGAAACATATACAAAACACTGTCAATAATGCTAACAACCAACCAGTGATGGTTCTGAAATAATAATGGTTCTGAACCAATAATGATTGGTTAAAACAAATGAACAAATAAAGCAAATTTTCATGTCATCTTCATGCTCATGAAAGAGCAGGGTAATAACAATGCCACTCAGTACTTTTGGGTTTACATATACTGGCTCTTTTCTGCCAGCAACCCTGCTCTGCAGCTGTCCTCCAGCAATTTGAAAAGTACTGGAGCCATCAGGTTCTGCAGGAACCTGCTCAAAGGCTCCTTGAATTCAGAAAGGCTAAAATAATACATGGAGACTCTTTTTACTACGTAACAGGAAAGAGAGGTGCACAGAGACACAATTTTTATTACACAAACTAAGCTGGACAATTAAACCATTACTGAATGGCTTGTTATTCTTCATTTTAAAAAAGTATTTGGTAACATATTTAACTGGAGTATAGATAGCTCCTATAATTGAAATTAAGTTCTGTATGACTTCAGACTTTTAGCAACTCAGACATAAGCCATTAAAAATTATTTGGGTTGGCTTTACTCTGTGTAGAAAACTTATTACAACTCTTTGTCGACTTCTCATTAAAGTATCTGTGCAGCTTACTGCTTTGGAGGCAAATAATTTTCCTCAGAAAAGCCATTTCATTACCAAATATTTCTTCAACCTAAATATTTTAAGAAACAGAGCTTCAAACTTGATTTGCCTTAAGTTGGCTAAATCAGGTAACCCAACACAACATAGATCCACCAAGTACGGTTTGTTAATAAGAAAAACATTTAAAACATATTATTTTCAATGTATTTTATCCTTAATTTTAAGGATTAAAAATTTCATGTTACAAAGTATTAAATAAAAAGACATTTCTGTAAGAGTTACAGTTACTAAATTAAGGCGAATTAAAAGTACTGTCCTAATTGGCAGTGAAATAACCTGCCAAAATTGTAAAATTCTGAGTATCTAAACAAACAGAAAGAAGCTCTACTTATAATTTAACTATGTTCATTATTGTCCAAAATTTGCTAATCGGTCCTTGGTGATCACAACTTGTACTGCCCTCTTAGTGAAATAAACAAACAAAATCGGCCTCTTATTTGAATACTCTTTGTTGTTGACAGAATTCACATAAAGGTTTTATTTATAGACACACACATATGTATGTAAAATATTAATGAAGTAACAGTGTTGCATGCATACACAGCCTACTTTGTCTCTTTCCCTGATAAATACATTTTAAATGAGCTAATGGAGACAACACATTTGCAACTGCAACTGCTGTTGCTTTTTCTCAGCTTTTAGTCACAATTCAAATCTTAAAATAGCTAATCTACAGCATTCTAGGGATAATCTATGGATACTGTACTTAAGAGTGCATTGTTTGAGCATCTGGAAAGTTAAAAATCTGCTAAATAGTCGATCCCCTAAACATATGATTAGAGAATAAAATTCTATCTTAGTCTGCTCATAGAAATGGTTTGAAACAGTATATGTTGGAAACTGCACTTATTTCTGCTGAATACATTTTTTTAAAAGTATTGATTTTACTTAGTCTTATTTGAAATCTGGTCTGGAAAAGGACATTCACCTCATCAAATCTACTTACTGAAGGTTATCAAATTATTCCTGTTAAGAAACTATTTAAGAAATGTGATTTTAAAATATTAATTTAGCTCCAAGAGATTGTATGGTATCAGTCTTCCTTTGTAATGCCTTTTTGCAACAAACCATTTAAGGGACACCAAAATATTAATTTCCAGACATCAGCCTATAGTCAAGGTTCAACTAGTATTATTACAATAATAACAGTGCTTCAAACATATTATAGATAGTTTTAAGATTGGTGTACATTTTAAAGAAAAAGCATACAATTAATGTTTTATTCCTCTGAAATAACGTTACTGGAATTACTAGGGAGAACTGGGTTAACACTGAAACAGCTGAAGAGAAAAATCTCTTCACAGAGATCATAACAAGACAACATACACTTTATTCAAATTTTTCTTATTGGGACAGCCTCATGAGATGCATAACTCATTTAAATGAGGACATTTGGATGACACTTGTAAAATTTGACTATGAAATGCAATGAATAAGCTCTAAACTGCATGAATTTATAGACATAATTATTCAGCATTTACCATACAGTATAAGAAAATGAAGTCAGAAGACATATTAATCAAGTTTAAATACAATGATAATGTGGCACAAACTATATCCAGCAAGTTGTAGAAATAATATTCTGCAAGCAGTTCAAATTAAACTGCTCTGTGATCTAGTATTACTGAAGGAATTCTCAATATATTTAAACGAGTTCCCAGTCATTTGATAGGACTCAATCCCACCACCACCAGCTGCCCAGAAGGGTGACTCTATTACAGGTAATACAGGCCATTAGGGAAAATCCTATCAGAGGTATTGTAAATTGTTTTCTGAAACTTACTTACCCCCATCACTATGCAGAACAGCCCAGTGTATTTTAGGTATATCTCAAATATCCTCCCAACCCTACTACAGTGGATCTGCTAACAGTGTTACCACATCAGTAAACCTGTTAATTGTACTACCATTTTAATGTATTTTAGCTTATTGCAGCTTTACATCACAGTCTTATCTCTGCAGACAAGGAAGGAATTAACTTCACACTAAGCATAATATTCAGTTAGCCTCAGAAGTGAAGTTTTGAAAATTTTACCAACACCTTTTTAGTTTTTCTATAGTATATCAATTCTAAAACATTGCTTCTTGGCTTTCATCATGCTAACTCCATTTTACAACAGACAAAGACACTGAGGTCCTTATCAATCTAATCACAACTGAATGTAAAGAAACTACCTATATTTACTATGTGTATAAATGTATTTTTGAAGAACATACACAAAAAAGATTGGAAGACCTGTTGACTTGACTTGTTGACTGAATGTTTGCTTAACTGTCTACGTAAACAACAGCTAAAAGACAGAGGAATCAACCAACCCAGAAAACAAATCTTATGGTTAACTTCAACTTCTAGCTAGTTCTAGTCCCTATAGAGACAAGTCCCCTGCAGCAGTCATGATTTTCAGATTGACCTGTAGCATAATTTTATGAAGCAATATTGGCAGTTTACCTTGTTTCTTTTTAAACATACAAATATCTTCATGATTAAGGAATCTGCTAAGAAGCTGTGACATTAGCATATTTAGTCTCCACTAAAAACATTAACATGCAAATTGATGAATATCAAATGAGAAGAATAATGGAGTTCACCTTTGTATAATCAAACATTCTGGAAAAGGCATTCCTTTTCTCCTCAGAAATGGAAAAAAAAAAAAAGGAAAGGCTAAATAGGAACAAGGCTACCATCAGTCTTCCAATAAAAGTAGAAACCGGAAATCAAATAAATTTACTACTGATCACCTTTAGCTATATGTTACATGCAAATGATAGTATCATCTATTACAAGATTTAAGTTCTGTAAGATAATTTTAATGGTAAAATCTGAGAAAGTAGTTCAGATTGTGAATACCAGATTTAAAATCCAGTATAGTTACAAACCAATCCATTAGTAAGCAATATAGTCAACCACTCCTAGTCCAAATCCAGCAGGACATGCAATGATAGCTCATATTCGGAAATTCACAAATTGTTCCTTCTAGAAAACCAGGAAAAACAAGAAAAGGTAGTCAGAACACACCACCACATAAAAACCTAGCAAAACAGAAGTAGGGAAGTCCACACAGTGGGGGGCAATCTCAGACATTTTCACCATGCAAGTAAAATAATACTGGAAAATAAAGTTATTGCCCAGAAAATAAAAATGAAGTTGAAAAAATATCTTTGAATGTATCTTCTTCCAGAGTTTTGCCTTTAGTAATAGCTCAGGCAAGAAAACGTTCCCTGTACTTCCATTTTTCCTCAATTCTGTTGAGTATGAGTTGTCTTTCAATTCAGTTGACTATTGAGGTTCCCCTCCTCAATTCTCTCACCAGAATCTAATTTGCTGTACACAAATGTAAACTGTCATACACTATAAACTCTAGTTATAGGAAATCCTGTCTCTCTCTTTACATATACACACACTCACACACACACATTTGTATCATGTGCTACATTCACACTTGAGGAATCTAGACAGTGCAATAAAATGTCTTCACTAATATCAAAAATAGACACATCTATAATTTACCCATACCTTGTACAGGTACAGATGTGCACATGTGAACAACAGTATTCGAAAACTATTTTCCTCAGTGAACATGGCTGAGGATGTTTAAAATATC
Organism: Prinia subflava; assembly: GCF_021018805.1. Classification (NCBI taxonomy): domain Eukaryota; kingdom Metazoa; phylum Chordata; class Aves; order Passeriformes; family Cisticolidae; genus Prinia; species Prinia subflava. The sequence continues at coordinate 36,117,777 of NC_086251.1, forward strand.
CTAATGAGTCATTGCTCCCAAAAGAAAAGAAAAAAACAAAGGTGATTCAAGGAAAATAAAGTAATTACTGGGAATGTGATCAATATTTAAGCAGTGAAACCGAAGAGCATCCAACATCCAAAATCCTCACTATCTACTGCATCTTTCATTTTTCACAGACTATGAACTAAAACTACTGTTTTGCCTGACAAGCTAATAGATACCTTTCAAATTAGTGTCACCATTTAGTGAAGTGGGAGGCTGAAGGGGGACAGGAAGAACATGAAATGAAAGCCAAGACTGTTGTTTGTACACATGTTGCTTAGCAATACATGGTGACATTGGCTCCCAGTTGAATTTACATAAACACTAAATGTGCGTCACTGAATGAGGTGTGAATGTAGGAAGTCAAGTACATGACCTAGGACAAAAAGAGACGTGGTCTCACAAAGATACCTGCTAGCACTCCAAAATCTAAACAGAAATGTCACTTGTTTATAGTAAAGGCTAAATCATCAGCCTTTCCCTTTTATGATTTCAGAACAGATATCAACTAAAATTCAAAGTTGTTTTTTTCCCTGATATGCACGATAACAAATTAATTGCATCCCTATAAGAATGATTAAATATACATCTTTAAAACACCCGTTTTCCACATATAAACTTTGCCCTCATAGCACTAATTGTTTCTACACACTCTATTAATCACCTATTCTTATTCTGAATAGAAATAAAATTTTTAATAGCTAATTAGTAGTACTATTACCAGCAATGCTCCTGTAAGCTTTGCTCATTGATCACAAAGAACACAACTGAAGAAAGACTGAAATGTAATTGTCTGTTCCAAACATGAATAAATATGAGGCACAGAGTGATGCAATGACTCCATCATTTATGTGAAAGTGTCAAAGAGTAAAATTCTCACAACAGAGACAAAATATTGAAAGTAATAGTAACTTAATGTCTTCCATCCCACATTTGACATCACAGTCCCTATGTAAGGTCAGTTCTATCTACAGCAGTATATCAAAACAGAGAGATCAAAGATTCAGGGAAGGAAGGCTTATGTTTTAAAATTTTTACAGGTTTTAGACACACTTTGAAAAAAATTAGCCAGACACATATAAAAGAAGTGTGTGTACATTCCCGTCTTCATTTAAGTGCAATCTTTAGAAGGTAGTTAAGGAAATTTCCTAAGGAGTTTCGTAAAACACAGTATGTGAAATACATATTCTTTAACAAAGCAGTGAAGAAAAAAAAAAATGGAAACCAAAACATTTTTAAAGAGATTCAACATCAGGTAGTATGTGCTTTGATCCCAGTAATGTGCAACAGACAAAAAAAAAAAAAAAAAAAAAAAAAAAAAAAAAAAAAAAAAAAAAAAAAAAACCCCAAAAAACCCAGTAATTTCATATTGAAATGCCTTGTTGCTACATAGCCAAACTTCTTAGGAACAATTATTTTTCAAGCAAGTAGTGATTCAAAAGCTGAAAGGTCATCATATGACCCTAATTCCACATTAAATATACAAAGAAAGAATGTAATCTACACCATGAAAAAACAAATACCACTCTATCAGTAGATAAAATCATTAATTATTTTATTTTTTCTAAAAAACAGTGTCTGAGTAGAGGCTTATATTTCAGGATAATGAAAATTCATATGCTCTATATCCACTTACTGTTTTTTACATACATAGCAAGCAGTCAAACAGCTGAAAACCAAAACAACCTGCCAGATTGTCTTTTTCAGCTGTGGAATCATGTATGTACAGCACGTCACAGAGCATTCAGTCTGATAAGACAAATGTAAAAATTAATTGATGGCCTTTTTTTGGAGATTAGGGGAAAGAAAAGGGCATAAAAATCTTGATAGCCTGTCCAGTGCCACTTAGAGTGGCATCCTACCACCTGCTGAGCGGCATATATCCTCACAGGCCTTCAGAAGGCAAATCTCCACATTACTGTAGCATAGACATTCCCCTTATTTCCTCATCTGAAAAAGCTGTAATTGCCAAAGTCACTCCTTTTTTGACAGCAGATCAACTGAGCTGCAAAAATAATGCAAGCTTGAAATACGTCAGGATACAAAAAATGCTGCAGATTATTGTTCCATCCAGAAACTTTTCTTCCTGAACAATTCAATCTCTATTCTTTACCTACATTAAGAAACATAATTTCAAAGCAAGCGTGTTTGCTAGTGTATATGTTTAGTTATATCTATATATACAGAGATAGATATATAGATATATATATCATCTTCCTCTGAATTAGGATGCCTTAGAGATGCATAAGGAAACTCCAAAATTTAAAGAAACATTTAATTTTGGAAGTAGCCAGAAGAAATACAAAATAAAAGGAAGAACAAATATTTGGAAAAAAAAGGCATGACAAATATCAAATTGGAAACTGTTGTTTTCCTATATGACACTCCGACCTAGTCAAAAATATAAGGAGACTTTTCATAACCTGTTCAGAAGCAACAATTATGGTGAATACACAGGAGGCTTCTGATTCTGATACACATTATCACAGTGAGGCATCACATGTATTGTGTTTTTCAGGCTTCCTGGGGAAAAAAAAAACAACTTAAAAAATCTAGTATATTCAATTCAGCACCAAAGAACCCAAGTCATGATGAATTTTGATTGATGGATAAACAAATGATCAGTGCTTACATTATGGCTTAAACTACATGTTTTACTTTGAAACTGAGATGAGCTAAAAAGACATAGTTACAGCATCAAATGCGCCTAAAATAATTTAACCATGCTTCATTAACTGTCCAGCTAGCTCATACTAAATCAACCTAAGCAGATGTTACTCCTCAGACACATATGACTATCCCCACACCCCTACCAGTAATGTCCATCACAAGGCAGAGGATGACTGCGCTTTTCCACACATTAACACTGTACACACGACTCTTGAACACCTGCAAGGAACTCATCGAACAGAGTGCAAGGCATAGTTGCAATATACCAGACCAACTGATTTGGATGCATTGATCCAAATAGTTCCCAAACCTTCTTGTGTGATGTTGCATTCCCCTGGGGAACGGCTTCTCCCCCCTCAGAGACCCCTAGAGCCCGTAACCATGTAGTTTAACCCTTCCTCCCCTTTCTGACCCTACTGGCTGTGTTCCAATTATCTCTCCCTAGCAGAAACCCAGATAAGACCCTCTTCTTCCACACTTGTTCTCTTTCCCCTCTGGATACCACCTGGAATAAACTACACCTGAACTACATCTGGGGGTCAGAGCCTCTTTTGGATCCTTTGTCCTGTCCCTGAAATATTCCTCCAAAGCCTTCTAAGGTCTGAGCTAGCATTGGAACATTGGGGGGCTACACAGGGGATTTATTTTGGTTGGTGCCTAATGTGGGTCATTTTGTATTTCCTGAATACAGTGTAAAATACTTAAGAGGACTATGAGATATGAGAAAATGGGAGAAAAAGGACACACAGGTCTCAGAATAATCCATCTGACAAGTACTGACAATCCTCTCCCTCTAACTGGAAATGCCACTCTAGCAAGAAATGCCTCAGGTTCCTTACCAGAGAGCACAAAAAACTCACAGAAAACTTCTAAGCTTTTTTCTAGAGATCATACAGGGATCTTCTGGAATTTATATGAAAAAAGCACAGAAGTAGAAGTATAAACAGGATCAAAAACACATTACACAAATAAATGGACCACAGGTCCAAAGCTGATCCTGAAATAAGAATGTATAAGCTCTCTAAAATCACTAATAAATTACAGGGACTTGGGGAGCCGCATGAGAAATAAGCTCATAAGAAGGGGCCAGGCATGAGATGCCTCCTTAATGAGCTTCTCCTGACTATTACTGCTGGAGACCAGTGTACTGGAGTAGACAAACATATAGTCTGGCTCGTGAGATTTCTGATGTACTGAAAAACTTATGTCCAAGAGACAAATTGGTGTAGCTTGGAGACCAGAAGAAAAAACAAGTATCATTTTATAAAATTTAAAAACCCAAAAGAAATATTTTAATAGTTCACCACCAGAGCTACAAATGCAATGGTCATTTCAATCCATTTCCTATGTTCCTCCCGTAAGCAAAAATAAGTGAAGGCAAGTGAGGAAAAAGGAAACAGAATTCCTACTGCACATGTTCTAAGTAGAAGAATGTCAGTAATAGCATCCACATGTAATGTCCTTCATGAGGCACGCATTTTTTAAACTTTATTCCTAGTACAGAAAGTAATTGCTTCAGGGGATCCATATTAAAGAAACTTCCAAGGCCTGCACAGATTTGCAGAAGAGACCACTGACATCTCATTGCCGAGAAGTGGAGTTAATTGCACCAAGTTCCAAGTCACTGGAATGAGCAATGGATAGACTTGACCTAAGATTCAGTAAGGCTGGATCCAATTTACTATGCTGCTCATTAGCATTAGGTACCTTATACTGGGAGACAATTTCATATAAAGTACATTTATTTAAGATACTAGTGCTCTTAAACCAAATGCATGCAATATACTTTCTTATTAGAGAACCTAGGTACAAATTAGAACTGTATCTGAGTATGAATCTGACTACTGTACAAACAGGGTAATTCATGAGAACCATATGACTTGATCAAAAAGTCTTTTTTATGGCACTGATCTTCTGCTATACTGTTCAACAAATGACTCAGTAAAAGAAACAGAAAGTTTGATCACCTGAACTACTTACCCAAAACCAGTTTGGCAAAAAATATTTCACCACAACACTATCTCAGAATTTCTCTAAATGTGAAGCATTTACAGATATTTTCTAAACATAGAGTATTTCATCACTGAATGTGATGATATGACCAGCTGCAGGATGAAAACAAAAACATTACACATATTTCTCTGGATTATTAGGTCAATTGGCAAACTGCAAGAAGCACTTCAGTTTTTCAAATCTAGTGATAAAGCACATGGACATCGATGCAAATAATTTCCATTCCCTTTGTATGCTTCTGAATCAGTGTAACAGTATATACATCTGCATATTCACAAAAAGATGTTTAAGTTTGGAAAGCCAGACATTCTAAAATTCAAAGTGCCAAAATTAAGGCTGTCTATGAAAACTCCATCTGCTCTGCAGGACCATGCTACTGAGCCTACACTTATAATAATATTATTTGTGATGCCTCCATCAATCTGTGCCTGGGATTAATTGGTTTGTTTTCCCTTTACTGTTTGGAAACAGTATGGAGCAACTTATTTGAAGATGCTGATCATTTTTTTAAATAATAATTTTTAATTTTTTAATTAAATTGAAAAAATCCCACTTTTGTATGATACTGTTTGCTAGAGTATACTAATATTTAAAAAAATATTGTTGTGATAACAGGCATATGAAATGAGAAATATGATTAAGTCTGTGAATTGTCAGGAATTAGTCCAAGGAAGAGAAAGCCAAAAGTAGCTGCCCATGCCCAGTTTGATCTTTCACATTTGTCTGCCTTCCAAAGTACTTCCCATTATATGTAGCAAATGCAAACTGAGAAATGAAGGTGGCACACCCTCTGTGTCACAAAATAGAAGAAAGGGATGTGGTTAGAGCCACGGCGTGAACACTAGGGGAAAACACTTTTCCACACAGTTATATAAATATATACATGGTTATAGATATGAACAGTGATGGATTGAGAAAATAAAGCCACAACCCTTTCTTCCCTTTCGCTCCTTCCCTACACCCAAAATAAGTCTGTATTTGTTACATTATGTTTAGTTCATTCCAAATGAAGCACTTCTTAAAGTAGTAGCTGCCGGATCTGACACTAGCAAGCCAGATCTCAAGAACTGAGCAGACAGAAAGCAACACAGCAGTATTATTTAAGTTACTTGACTTGCTCCACAAAGCAATCTAGCAGCAGGTATGGTGATAAACACAAACACAAAAAATGGAACTCAACTTCACAAACTATGCCATTATCTCTTCCCTTTTTCCAGTTTTTTTCCCCTGCCTTATTCACCAGATACAATTCAAAATTTGCAACAAATCAGACTGGAAAAGAGAAGGTTGCATGGAGACCTCACAGTAACCTTTCACTATTTCAAAGGAAAGGTGGAGAGGGACTCTTCATCAGCAACTGTAATGATAGGACAAGGAGCAACAGGTACACATTGAAAGAGCAGAAATTTAAGTGTGATATCAGAAAGACATTTTTCACTGTGAGGGTAGTTAGACAACCCACAGGCTGCCCAGGGAGGCTGTGGATGCCCCAATCCCGGCAGTGTCCAAGGCCAGAGTGGATAAGAACTTGAACAACTTGGTCTAGTGGGAGGTGTCCCTGCCTATGGCAGTGGGGTGGGACTAGATGATCTTTAAGGTCCTTTCTAACCTCTCAACATTCTAGGATTCTATGTTTTCATGTTGCCCTCCTTCATTATTCAGTCCCAGTTCAACCCCAGAGCCACAGCCTTAAAATTTACACACAACTGTATTCCTGTGTGTGTGTTTCAAGTTTTAGTTTAGTTAAGTACTGAGGTTCATGATACTTCTCTTCTTCTAGAGACAATTCTGCTCATCTTCTGTTCATTACAAAAAAAACCAAAAACAAACCAAAACAAACCAAAACAAAAAAACCCAAAAAAACCCCAAAAAAACCCAAAAAACAAACAAAAAATAAAACCACCAAAAACCCAAAAAAACCCAAACACCCAAACACAGGAATTGCTTTGTTTACCAGTGAAACATCTAGCATGGACCTATCACTTTAAATCTACTAGATATTCACTACTTCAATGTATTTGTGCAGTGAGCTGTACAAACATGATTTCCTGTTCTACTATTGCAAGTAAATTAGAACATAGCCTCTAAGTGCTTCCAGATACAAATGTTGCATAAAGACCCAGATGTCAGAGTTTTACAGCTCTACCCTAATTGTCCTCTACTTTTTCCAAGGTCAATCTCAGTTTGTCGATTTTGGAATAAGAGTGTCTTATTCTCAGGTTAAAAAAAAGAATGATATTATTATTTTTTTTTAATGGGTACACTTCTTCATGCATTATTTCAGTCAGTAAATTCTATGTTTTTGTTCTCTGGTTCTCATTCCAAAAATCCTATTCACTCATCTGATGCTGGGGAGAGGATCTGAAAATTTGTTTTTTCCAGGGGTTGTTTCTTGCAGCTACAGTAGCACATGCACTGACTAGTAAGAACTCACTCACATGTTACTTGTGTCTCCTAAAACTAGTATCTAAGTATTTCTACAGCTCTGAAAGAATTGTTGGGCTTGCACAAAAAGAATTCTAAAAGTAAAAGAAGAAAAAACTTCAGGTTCCCCAGGAAACAGATTCCTTTAGCAGATACACAATCTCAAGTGCCCTCAAGTGCTGGCTGACATTCAGGGAGCTATGCAAGAAGCAGGCATGTGCAAACAGTTGATAGAAAAACAAACACAAAACAACCTAACACTGGAAGTGTATGGCAAATTAAAAAGTTCACAAGCAACTATTTCTCAAGACTTGGAGATCAGATCTAAATGACCACTTCTATCCAAGCTCAAGTATTTATTTTACTGTTGCTTAATTTACTTTAAGGAATGCAGGTGACTATCCTCATCCTGACAGGAACAGAAAATCTGCGGCAGCTACAGAGAGCATTAAGGACATTACTATGTTCATATTCAGTAAAAGTCTTGCTTCAAATATAATTATATTCTAAAGATGTAAAGTCAAATAACAGTAAAAATTTACAGCTTCAAACCTTAACCAAGGTAAAAGTGAAGCATTTTCCAACTCAATTTAAATCAAATTTGTTCTTCTTGGAAAAACACAGTCTAGATTAAAACACAAGATTGATTCTGGACTAGAACTGTGCACATTTCCTTCTATGTTTTTTAGCATACTATTTCGGACTTCCAATTCTACATTGTACATTGCATAAAATGTAGTATTTATGCTTGTCTATGGGAATAAATCACATCCTCTTAACAAAAAGCTGGAAATAAAAACATAACTGATACTCTTCAGTTATGCTCCTCAGATTGAGTTGTAAAGGTTTTTTGAACTAAAGTAATTTGGTAATCTGAATCTTTAGTTTTGTTGCAGAATTCTTCTTCTACAATCCCTTCTCCATAAAGACAAACCAAAATGCTCCAAAATGCTACATATCTAACCTAGACGTGTATTTTTGTAGTTTCTGTAGTTCAAAAACAATTGCCCTTGCTCTCAGCTATAAATATTCCCAAAACAAACACATTTCCAGCTACTTTTTCTCATCTTGCTGGCTACTTTTCAAATTAAGTTACCTATTATAATTGCATTGGTTATTGCTTACTCAACTGATTTCTCATGGCATGACAACACAGCTTCTGCTTCACAATTATCCCAAGCAGGTCACACAAACTGTAATTCTATTTTTAATTGGAGAGAGAAAAAAAATGGATGCAATTAGAAATTATTAGAACTCTTGTTCAGATTCCCTCCACATTTCATGAGACAAAGACCAAACAAATTAGGTTTAGTATGAAGAGCAAGAGCACACCCATTCAGCTGCATGCTCTTTTTCATAAGCATTCATGCATAGTAATATCATAAAAACAAAATGTTCAAATCGAAGATAACTTCAGAGTATCTAGTTTTTGCTCAGATTTACGACTATAAGCACAAGTAATGTGACCAAGTTTTAAATTTATATTCTCTGCTATATCATAAAGTGTCTAGGATATGTGAAACATGAACCAATTTATCCAATTAAAGCATGGCAATTCTCTGCTTGTTTTTGACATGCTGATCAGTTTAGATCAGAAGATTCTGAAAAAATCACTCCAGCTTGCTACTTTCAACTAGAGATTTTCCAAACTTTTAAGAGGCAACTTCACAAATACAAAAAACTTTAATCAATTTACAACTGAAATGCACTATGCCATGCCATATGCAACACATCTGCACCTGCTACCTTATTGCAAAGTCCATTGATTTTGGAGACATCCTAAATATTAGAGCAAAAGTTAAGGCTGCACTTTCCTGAATCTTGTCCAACAGGAAAAAGGAGACCACAGGATTCTGAGAGACAGATTTGATAGTTTTAGGCTGTAGATGTCAAGCTCCTGAAAAAGGCTGTTCAACAACCATCCCGTTTACCCAATCACTCCTACAGAGAAAATAACTGATGGATAAGAAGTTGTCACTGGAACATCTTCATATACCCCTCAAGTTCATTGAACTGATTTTCACTTTCTTGATTTTGGGGTCAAGAGATCGCTCAATATTTTTTGTATGTATGGATGGATTTCTGTTGATACATCCTAATTACATGAAATCTATTTTTAAAAGGCCTATAGAGAGATTGCACAAAATATGCATGCAAAATTAGCACATTTTTCACATTTCATCAGTACGCAAAAAGTAACATGCCAGATTTTACTGAAAAAACTGTAAAGTACAGGCACTCTTCAGGAAAAATACAACGGATTTCCACAAAACCCAGACAAGATAATCTACTGTTTCAGATGATCTAACTTCACTCAAATCCATATATAAAACCAAGCAATGGAAACACATGCAGAAAAATATAAAATTCATCACCTTAACTCTTTCAATCTCTTTTCTTGGTCATTTACAGTGAATAAAAGACTTTTTTGTTATTATTTTTATTAAGAAAAGGGGTCAGCATAGCCATCATGCCACTTAAAAAAAATTGCAACCTATATTCAGTTGGAAAAATAACACAAGAGAGCAAGCTGGTATATGCTGGTAAGAAACGAAAATATATAATTAATTTTCAAATCTTTAAGTAGGACCAAGACAAGTGGAAAATGAGAAGATTTTACTTTGAAAACCATGATGCTACACAGCTTTATAAACACTTCAAAATTCAGTATTTGAAGACATTTTTGAATACCCTAACACAACTACATCCAATATGCCTTCACATTTATGAGTCACATTTAATTCACTTGTAGTAATACATTTTAAAAATGGGTTGAAAAATAAAATTGAGGAGCTGTACGAACTTACAAACAAAATACAGCAGTGTACACATTTCTAAGTCTTAAGCTTTTATATGTACTATTAATTTGTGTGTTTGACTGTTTTTCTTCCCTTTGCATAAAGTAATTACATGCAGATCACTCTTTCATTCCCCCAGAAACAGTCTGATTAATTTTTAAAGCACCATTTTGTCATTAGTTAGGGATTTGGCAGAAGAAAAGACAGCTGAGACACATCAATGTAGTTTCAGAAAGCAGAGGGTAGAAGATACGAAACCATGTGACATAAGCAAGTCTGCATACAAAGAAACAGAAATGTGAAAATAAATACAGGTAAAGTGGTGGAAAGGTATTTTTTTTCCTCCCTGTCAGAAGAAAACAAATATCTACTAAGACAAACAACCACTTTCAAATCTTGCCTGTTTCTAGAGCTGCTAGCTGAAATTTGTCTTTGCAGCAATAGTAGCTCGCTTACCTGGCTGTGCTACAAAGTGGCACATAATTGAAGACAAAAAGCAGCCTATACATATTACAAGAAGAACAGAGCAAGTGTGCTTCACTTTCTTCTAGGAAAAAAAATTCAATCAAAAAAATTTAAAAACTTCCTCCCCTCACCTTGACAATTTACTTCAATGTATGTATTCAAAGGCTTTCTGGTTTCTTTTTGTATTTAACAAATATTATCAGTTGTCCATTACCTAAAAGCAGAGACAACAGTTGGCAATGCACTGTTCATTTACAGCAGGATTTCCTAATCCAATGGCCATTTATCAACCCTTCTCCATGAAATTGCTACCCAGAGCCTTCTTGGGGTGAGTGCACCAGACCTCACTTGCACTTGGCAGCCCTGTAAATGACTTAAACGCTACTCAGAAATCCCTGACATCATACATAACCCAAGGAATCCAAACTTAGAACGTAAGAGTGTAGATACCAAATAAACTGAGGAGTAGATGGGAGAAAAGGGGAAGTCTAAAATTAAGACAGTAAAAACTGAGAATATTGCCTAGAACCGTTCACTAACTTAAATATTTAATAGAACTTTCAGATCATTTAATTTGAAAGACTACTTTTCTGTAAGACTACTCTCTAATAGGTCTAAATTGATTTCAGAATTAAACTTTCAAACGCTGCAGGTGTCACAGAAAAGCTCAAAAAAGCTGTCAAAACCTGCAAGAAGTTATATTTCATCTTTACATCACTGTGCTATCCATAGAGCCAGTCCTGTAAGCTGAGTAAACATGCAGTGTTGGGTATAACAGCAGCACTCTCCCCCAGTAGCACAGCAATGTGATGAAAGGCCTTTATTATAAACAACTAATTTAGGAAAGCATATTCACATTCTATTATTAGAACTAATAAATCTTAAATACTATAGTATTTAAGAATTTACACATAACTAGAGAACCTACTAACCAGCTTCTTTAGTGTTATCTGCTGAGGAAAATTAGAAGGCAAAACTAAATCCAAGGACACCCAAGGATTTGCATCCATTTAACCCAGATATAATAAAGCTTGATTTCCAACATATTTGTCTCACAGTGATTTATGAATTCTGACACAAATTTTTCTATGCTTAAGCCTGTTGAAATGTTTGAATCCCATATGAATTCTCCCCAAACTAAAAGCCTGAAGTCCAAGGCAGCCTACCTTCAGTAAGGTTACTTAGCCCTGTGTTCTACCCAGACTTTGGCCTCTTTGAAAAAGTACTAAGTTTTCTTGGCTATTACTAGTTTTTCATCAAATGCAAGTGAACTTGATAAACATGAAAAAAAATAAAATCTGGGCATGAGAAGGTAGGGATGAAAGAATAAAAAACACCTTAATTCTCAGGAAAAAATAAAGGTTTAGTATTTCAATAGTGTCCACTCAAGTAATTTGTTCCCCATTACCCCACCGATATCCAGAGAAAGAACAAAAATACAGATTATTCTAATTTAAAGCTTCATGTATTTTCAAATTCTTGCAGAGCTGGTTGATCATCATTTTATAACAATCTGAATGCAAATTTTGGAATCAGAAAAGACCATATTCCTTGGATTAAAAGGAAATAGTTATTAGTATTTATAAATGTAGTTATCATAAGGTAGAGTTGCAATATTTTTTCAACTCTTGTCCTATTGTTTATCTGTACTCATTTAAGCATCTTCTCATGGCAAGTGACATTCAACATTCATTTTTCTTTGAAACACACTAGTGAAAAGATTTTTATGCTATTATTTTAAGCTCTATTCAAAAGATGGAAGTTAAGGTTTGACTTGCTCTTTGGAAAGCCCCTCTTGCTATGTAATGATTTTTTGTTGTTTTCAGAATGTCTCTCTTGTACTGCTATACAGAGGGGCGAAACAGTGACATTATTATTCAAAAATTCAGTTAAAAGAATATAAATATGCTTTCTAAATTAAACAATGTAGCTTCACTCACCAACAACTGATGGGGATATAATCTGTACATCAGTAAGACCAACAAACAAGGTTTTTTTCCCTTCAGATCTTTCCCTGAGGCATCTACCAATATATTTTATCAAGTTTTTACATATTGATTATTTACCTCTTGAATAAGGAAGCAGATATTTGCTGACCTTTTAAATTGATGAGATGTAGTTTTTTGCTCTTAGGCCACCTTTGAACAAACAGTTGTGATTTTCAGTAGCTTTAAAAAAGTTTAGAAATTCTTGTTTCACACATCAGTCTTCAAAAAGATTTTTACCCTCTTCATTATATTATACCCAAAAAAGTGAGACTTGTTCAACCTTTAGTAAAACTGATACAAATTTATTTTTCCCTTTCTTAACAGCATAAATCATTTACTTCTGAGTAAACTAAGGTATCTATCCAAATTATGTGACTGCAGTATGAAACAGTGCTCTGAATGTTACCAAGTGTTGTTAAAATTCTTCCATTTAAACACACAATTGCACGTACGTGCTAACTTTGAACGCATAGCACATTAAAATATGTTGAAAAATCAGAAGCCAAAGTTTAGCTTGGACTCGCATGTTGAGTCCAGGATAGTAAGTTTAGAAGCCTAAATTACATAATGTCACCAGTCAATAAGAGCCTGTTAAGAAGCACAGGAAAAATGAGCACAGGTGAAAAAGGAGTTAAAACAAGAAGCAGTTCAACAAACATCCATTTTAGCTTGACTGTTGCCTTGGACATCCTGTCAAGACCTAGCAGCAAGGTGAGGTCTAAAAAACACACCTTTTGCCCTCCAAAACATCTCCAACATACATGTGTCCTCCCTGCAAAGACATAAATCAAACATGTACTCATCAGTTCATCATCTTCCTTCCTAGAAAAGTTGCACATTGTTCTTTTGCCCTGCAAAACATCTCTAACATGCATGTGTCCTCCCTGCAAAGACATTAATCAAACATGTAGTCATCAGTTCATCATCTTCCTTCCTAAAAAGTTGCACATTGTTCCTCCATTTGAAACAAATTTTGCAGGAGATGGGTGTGTCACTTCATTGTATCAATCCTTCCTTTAATCTCTGCACAGACCAACCCATCACCATTCCATAACAATAGACAACTCAGCAAGCCATTTCTCTATTTTGTATGTCTAATCTGTTAAGATTTGAGGTCTTTATTTCATATGAAAAGGATTGGTGTGGTTTTTATTAACAATTTTCCCTAAGGAATTACTGTTCTTTTGGCCACCACCTAAAATGGATTTCTCATAGTCTTTTTCAAAGATAGTACCAATAACTGCTGGGTTTATATGCTGAGATATCATTCAATGTCGTTTAAGATGTGGTCCCCAGTTGTCCAGTACACCTTAACTGCAAAGCACTGAAGGGAGGGACTTCTTCCCTGTACACAAAAATACAGCAATATATAATCAGGTTCTGTTATACTACAAGCCACCTAATATCTATTAGCCATTAATGTAACAAATGGACAAATATAAACAAAGATTCACTGCCTACTCTGAGAATCACAGAAACATCAGAATCTCTGAAAGTTACCTAGGCTGCCTTCTCTCTTATAGCTGAACTATCATTGACACAAGGTTTTGTTTACCTAAGTCCAAAAACAAAGGACGAAGTTTCCACCACCTCTCTGGGTACTTGTTAGAATACTGCACTACTCTCCTATCAAAGAGGTTTTTTTACCTAATGTCCAATCTGAATCTCTTTCAAACCACAACTCTCAGTTCTTGGCTTCAGGCTCTGTCACCAGCTGCAAGAGTTTAGTTTTATCAGCTTTGTAAACTTGAACTTCTTAAGAGTTCACATCAAGAACCAATTTAACAGTAGACTACAGCTCAGAACCTCCCCAGTTTTGTACGAGTTGCTAAATAAAAGTAGCCAAATGAAAAAGAAAGAGGAAGTTTACATTGGATGATCATTTAAGCTAGTTTAAGAACTGAAAGTCAGGACACTGGCATTTCTTTGTAAGGTCTGAAACACATGTTAATCTCCAGGTCAAGTCCACATGGCATGACACGCGATCATAAACATAGATTAAAGATATACTAGAGAGATATTTCTAGATGTAGAGGACAAGTATTTTTGTTTTCTGAACAATTTGATTTTACTGCATTTTCTGCCTGACAATCTGTTTCAGTTACCTGAACTCTTGCTGCTATGACAATTTGCCTTGTGACAACATGGTCTGCAGACATACTGTTACATGAGAAGGATAACATACAGACAGCAATGTTTAATTTTCCTCCAGAAATCCGGAAATCATATAGTCTAAAATCAAGAGATCTTTTCCCCTAATTTAATTCCCTCTGCCCCTACACAAGAACACATAGACTTTGACCAGATTGTTTCAATTTTCACTCAACTTTTTTTTAAGTGTAGGATAGCCAACTCTTCAGGAAAAAATGCAGTGAAAACTGTGGGGGTTTGGAATTGAACAGACTCCTACTCATATTCTAGATATTTTGCTGCATTCCTTCTATTTAGATGTAAGTATAATAAGAATAACAGAACAAAGGCATGAGTTCAACCTTTCAGATATCTACAGTATGCGGGTTTTTATCATTCTGGTATGCCATTTTCACATTTTTCTAGATGTAGTTGACTTTGGGTGGCAACATGTAATTCTCAGAGAGGTAAGAACAGCACTTACAACATTAGACAGCGTGGTCAGCACACCTAGAGTCCCATCACATAAAGAGACAGCAAACCTGTAACCCAGCCCTTAAAAGCTGATGCAGAAGGGGCTGAACTTCAGAGTAAAATGGGAAAATTATTACAGCTAAACTGAAAACATCAACTCATACTGCTGTCTCCTTATCAGTGAGGTTTCCTTCAGGGCACAGACCCTCACACCATGGATTAAAAACACAATTTAAGAAGTTTAACCCTTTGTGGCCCAAGGTTCTATGAGGCTTTCAGAAATATTTCAGCCTGAATAACATCCCTAGCCTAGCACCCATAAATAACATAAGGACATACAGTGCTGCCAAGAGGGAGAGCAGAGCATGGTTGTCAACTACAGCCCACATACAGTAGTAATTTTTATTTTTATTTAAAGGGATTTCTCAGGAGGAAAGATCAGGCAATAGGTAAGTTGACATTTTTAAGGACAAGCACCTTTCAGGCAAATTGCCTCATAGCCAAAATGTTTCTCCCAGACCCAGCTGTGGACAAAAACTACTTCTAACACTTGGGAAAAAATTATTTCTCAAGGTTGACTTTTTAAAAAATAGTTTGAAGAAAGAAGAAATAGAACATGCTTTCAGACTACACAGGACACACTGAGACACAGCTCTTTTAAATAGTACAAGGTAGAGGTTTAGATCCAGCAACTGTGGTCATGGTTTGCAGCTTCTCTTAGTAGATCTTTGTATACACCTTGTGCCTAAAGTCATATTGGGAAGACCTTTTTATTCCCACCAGTAATAAAAGTCTCTAAATGCCTCTTTTTTTCTCTTAGGAAACAGCCAGGAACCAGATTATATGATGTACATTCATGTTTCTTAACTTAAAAAAAACCTGATAAATTTTTACCAAAATAATTACCTATGTTTTGTCTTGAGTGTCATAATACTGTTTCTGATGTGGTTCTGACTGCAGAAGAGGCACACACAACAGGCTATGTAAGAGACCCAATCACAACATGAATATACATATTGTATAGTTCGACAAATGAAAGCTTACCTCTCAACTAAGTTTTCCTCAGCTGAAGAAGAAAACACACACAAGGAACAAGAAAAAGGAAGCCACAAACAGGTGGAGGAAAAGAAAGTAGGAAAAAGAGATATATACACTGGAATTTATGTCTGTGCATAAATCACTGCAATCTATCAACAGTATTATCTCAGCATAGTGTGGTACACTACACTACCCTTCCATGTTGTTTCAGCAGATAAAACTAGAAGAGCATTTAGAAAGCAAAAATCTGCTTCATAAAGTAGCTGACTTGAAGGCATATGTCAATATTTTACACTTTAAAAGATCAAAAACTGATATGCACAATGTATTTTAATCACAAACATGGTTTTTAAATGAAAAGAGTCTGCCATCATTTCCTGGATAGAAATATTGAAAAAGAAAGAAAGGTCTCAAAAAGCAAGAGCTCATTTAGCAGCACTAAAAGTGTATGAAGATGAAAAAAAAATTGACAGCCTGTGAAAGACATCTGCTTTGGTCTGCAAAATCCTGGACATACATACCAGAACCACAAGCCAGGAAAATGTAAACAAAGGGGATGGTAGAGCAGAGCAGGTTCTTTCGTAGCAAGTGAGACACAATAACAAAATTTAGGTAGCCTTTCTACCAGACAATCAACCCTGCAAAAGTGACACCCAAGTCTGATATAGAAAAATGAAACAACTATTTTCTCACCTCAGTGCCTGGCAAAATCATAGAGCAGCCCCCCTTGGACTCTATGCTAAGGCACATGGAAAATAATGTGATGGGTGACAGCTAACTAATGGCTTCACTAAAGGCAAATCATACCTGAGAAATTTGGTGGCCTTCTATAATGGGGTTCCAGCAGCAGCAGATGAGGGAAGAGCAGAGGACATATTCATGCACATGTGCACAGCAGTTGACGGAGAGATGTGGATTGAATGCAAAGACCTCTCATAGATAAAATTTGGCCGGATGGTAGCACTCAGAGTTGCAGTGACCAGCTCAATATCCAACAGAAAGCAGTGAGGAGTGGATGTTCCTCAGGGGTGGTACTGAGATTTTTAACATCTTTGTCAGTGACACGGACAGCAGGACTGAGAGCACCCTCAGCAGGCTTGCTGCTGACACTAAGCTGTGTGGTGCAGTTGACAAGCTGGAGGGAAGGGATGCCATCCAGAGCATCCCTGACAGGCTTGAGATGGGGGCTTGTGCAGTTCAGCGAGGCCAACTGCAAGATCCTGCACCAGGGCTGAGGCCATCCCACCACAAGTACAGCCTGGGTGGAGAAGACTAGCCCTGCAGAGAAAGACTTCAAGACGTTTTTGGACCAAAAAGCTCAGAATGGGCTGCCATTGTACACCTGCAGCCCAAAGACCAACTCTGAGCAACCTTACCCATTCTCTGATTCTGTGATCATTAAGGCGCCTTCCAACCATTAATCATTCTAAGATTTTACCAGAACACACCATAAGGAAGACTTTACAAATGACAATTTGACAGTATGCAAAAGACATGTAGTAGCTCCAGAAGAAAGGGAAGTCCTCCTCCAAGCAGCAGGAGACATATACAAGTCAACTGCCAGCAGTGACTAAAGATACACTATATATACAGTCACACTGTCCTACAGAGAAGATTAATCAAGTATTTTAGAGGATGGTTCACCTACACTTTGGATAAGCATCTGAGAGATTTTAATTATATACTTGATTGCAACTATATAACTGCAACCATGGTACATAATGTCAACATAAACATGTCTGATGTCAACCAGCCAAGAAGCCAGAGACCTACACAACTGTAATTTTAAAAAATTTACAAACAATGCATGTGCTTATCACAGGTTGCTTGAGAGAGACACTGAGTACATTGAGACCAAGAATTGTCTCTTTTGTAATTTTTAATTCTACATTTTTGTATTTTAAAAATAACTGTTAGCGTAATCACTAAAAAAATGCAAACATATTTGGCAGAAGTTTTTGACTGAAATAGTTTTATATACAAAACACAGGAAAAATAAGAAACCAAAAGTAACAATATGTAGTCTTCACTAAGTGTGTTTGTTTCCTTGCAAGTAACATTACAAACATATGGTAACCATAAAGGCAGACTTTTCCAAACACAGAGGTGGGAAAAGAAAATCTAGGTAAGAAAAACAAGTTAGTTTCAGATGTTTGTGAGAGATTTCCAGAAGTCACAGGAAAACACCTATGGTCAAAGTCTGCACACATCCATACAGGGATTAGACACATACCAGGGTGTTTCACACAATCCACAGCAGAGAATCACCTACATATAAGCACAAACCCACCACCGTTCAGGACACACTGGGGTCTCTGTGCATTCTCAGATCATCATGTGGTTTACACTCACTAAGTCTTCTATGAGATAGACAGTCTGACCTTGGTGATTTCAAATTCACTGAGCACACGCCATACTATTCCCACATGGCACTTCTGTCTGGGAAATGTTGCAACTTCATTCAATAAATTCCATCCTTGCTCTGGCAACAGAGCTGAATCTCATCAGCAAGTGAGAGAAGTACCTCATGTGCCTATTCATCTTCTACTTTCTTTAAATCATTATGGCAATTATCTATTTCCTGGGGAAAGCATCAGTGGAAATAACACAAGATCAACACATTCCTTCTGTAATTCCTTTAAAAATCAAGATGTGAACTGCTTTGGTTACAAGGTTGTCCTTTATCATATATGTCCTGTTCCATCTTATTTTTTATTCTATGACAATGTATTCAATAGTCTTTAATCATTAGCTAGGAAATTCTCAAATGCTCTACAGGTTGGTGGCATCAGACCCATTTTCCTTATCTGAATGCATTATGGATTACATAACAGAATTAACATTTCTTAAAAAACCCAGTTTCTTTAAACTAATTCAGACTGACTCCCTTTCATTGAAGCTATATTTTATTAGCATCTTCTCAAATATGGTCCAAAAGTAACTTTAACTAAGCCACAAACTAATGTTACATACAGCAATGTACAGTTTCCAGGGCGGAGGACAATAAATGTAAAGTCAATAAAAGATTAAACTGTAAACGTCAAAAGTCTCCCTTGAGTTTGAAAAATGTTTAGGTGGATAACAACAAGGCACCTTGCATTTCTCAAACTCAATTTTGGTACTTCCACAACACAGGCAGAGGAAAGCATTCCATGCTGAGAAAAACTCACTTCATGGAAAAAAAAAATTAACACTTTGTTACCAGTGTACATCAGTAAAAGACACCATGAGAATTTTACTATCACAAATAAACACATCTCTAATAACTTTTCTATAACATATAAAGACTGTGAGTACAGAAAACAGTGTTGTGAATACATGAAATGTTTACATTTGTAATGAAGATCTAGGACTTAGAATGAAGATCTAGGACTCTTAGTATGGTAAAAACCTGTCAGTTTCTCTGTTTATCCTGAAGCTAAAAATCTCTATACACTGAGTATACCTCATGTACACTGAGTCCCTATCTGACTCTAAAGGAATTGATTCCATTACCACCAGGCTTTTGTTTATTTAGGAGAATGTGTAGGTTTGGGGGGAAATAGAAACAAAAATCCACCCAAACAAAAAACATCCACAAACAAATAAAACTCCCATCATTGATATAGGCAAACCCCACATGTTTTCCATGACTGCTTAAAAACATTGCAGAAAAAGATAAATATATTTTCACATCAACCTTTGGAAAAAGTTTTCTCCTTTCTTTATTCAGACCATAAGAGATTCCAGCCTAAGAAAACAAAACTGAGTTTATTTTTGTTTTCCTTTTTTATTTAAGTTAGACTTTCTTTCTAATGACAACTGGAAGCAAAAGTGGATGCATACCTGTTCCTGAATGTGTTTGATTCAGTTCTCAGGGATACTCTTAAAACGGCTCTTGATTCGATTTGTAGCAATTCTCCAAATTTAACACCAGATAACCTTACAGGAAGATGAATCTGGGCACAGTATTTGAGTTGCAGTATGCTACTTGAACCAAATACTTTTCTTTTTGTCCTTTACCTTTTCCAAAATGGCCTCTCCCTTTATTACTTTTTTTCCTACTGTAAAATTTCAGAATTATTCAAACCACTGAATCACCTATGACAGTACATTTATAAATCAGTCTGAACTACACAGCCTATGCAGCTCAAATCTTATTTCCTCTGTTTCTGAACAAATTTTTTCTTCTATTTATGACTTTTATATTCCTCTATAATGCCACTACAGTACCCCAACTCATCATATGTGAGCTATAACAATGACAAAGAATTTCAACAAACACAAAACACAAATAATAATATCCCCTTTGAATTAAACTTGCATGAATTTGTATTAAAAAGTTGTACAAAGATTACTCTCTTTGCCTTTTTAGTATAAGAAGCCTTTGGTAACATGGTAATTCCACATAATTAAAGTATGTTTTGGATTACACTTCTGTCCTGGAGAAGTGGTTTTATTGTGTGCAACTAACTCAAGAAGGGCAATAATTCATACTATTTATCTTCAGAAAACAAAGATCATATTTTACAATATCTTCCCACTGTTCTTGTGGGGGAGTCAGCCTAGAAGTCAAACACTGGCACATATTTTAAAGTTGATCCTCATTTCTTGTCAACTGTATCATCACTTAAATGCTAAAGATCCATTTTTACTGGAAAAAACTCCACATCCACAAGTCCCAAGGTTTTCATGTCACTGGCTCTAAGCAAGACAAACAAAACACACAAAAGAATCAAATTTTGTCATATTCAGAACAGTTCTTAACAGATTTAAATGTGTTTAAATTTATGCCAGAAATCAGTATCTACCATTTCATCTTCAGATTTGTAAAGGAAGTATCTTTACAGTTACCTCAGAATAAAATTTCTGAAAGAATGCCTCACATGTAAAATAGAGAAAAAGCCACACCTCACTAATTCCATTTTCACATCATGTATATTAGTTCATCAATATAATTATACTCTCTAGTAAAACTAAAAACCTAAACAGCAACTGAAGTGCAAAAGTTAAAGTACTTTAATGTAAGTAAATGCAAATACATGTTTATAAGGAAATATGAACTACTAAATTATACACAGCGTTAAACTTTATACATGTGAACCCACACGTTTATTATTTATATACAAAACCACCATATAAAGATATAGAAATAGGGAGGTTCTATACCTATATACACTTATAAATATATCTATATACACACACACTTGTATTAACATCCTACTCAGGCCTACATATGCTCCACTCTGCACACTTTGAGAAGTTTATTTCAACTTAATGCAAATTTTGAGCAGGAGTAAATTAGGTGGATGTATAAAACTGTGCAGAGTAAGGGTCATAATCATCTCAAATCAGGTATGCCCACATTACCATGGAAGAGGCTCCCTATAAACAGATACTGAAGAAAAGTCAGCACAATCCTAAAACTAAAGCTGTGTGCAAGAGGACTGCTTAAATATTTAACAGCACACCACAGACACAGCATTGATTTTAGTAGTCTAAGATAACAAACATTGAGAAAAACAAAACCACGGTTTCTCATCCTTATCAACTGCTTCAACAGTTCAGACCAAATAGAAAGTTTGGAAGGGAATTGTTACCTGGTTGACCACTACTTTACAGACCCAGAGGAACTTCAAAAATATCATGAGATTTCAATATAAAATTCTTCTCAGTATAGTCTCCTGCTTGACTGTGATAAGCAAATACATCTTTGTTACAAAGCCCAGAGTAGACACCATTGCAAATCATTTCAGGAAAAGATAAAATCATGAACCTACAACACATAAATAGTTACGCTGTAACAGCTTTAGATATCACCTAATTTTTTTAAAGTCACAGCCAGTATGCCAAGCAACTTTGAATAGGCAAACAACCCCACCAGGTTTAGTGAAACAATGCATGCTAGTAAAATCATGTATACAGACACATTTGAAGCCTTAAGCTGAAAATGGAGACTCTAAGGACTAAATAACATACAAACTTCTCTCAGGGTTGAGGAGGTGGAGGCCATCATTTAACAAGAAAAGAAAATAAAAACAAACAAACCAAAGCCTATCTTCCTTCCAGTTTTCCCTTTCTTTGAGCCACTTCCCTCTCGACAGCCTTAAAGCAGATATTTCAGCTCTGAGAAACCGTGACTAGAAGAAAGTTCCTCATTCAAGTATGCCCTGCAGAGAAGCAGCTACATGATGCTCTCTTTCATTCAGTTTCAAAACTGCAACAAATTAGTGTTCAAAATTTTAATGTCAGTACTCACTCAAGTAAGTTTGACTGTTTGAGCACAGGCCAGCACATTTAGTTTTCTTTACACAATGGTACATTGTTAGGAAATGAGGTTTAAAATCAAGTTTACAGTAAGCCCATTAATTAATAAACTACTCAAGAACAGTAAATAGAAACAATGAATACAACAGTCTTAGCTTCTCCATTATTGCTAGCACAGTAACTTCTGGCTAGTGAAATATGGAAAGTATTTAAACTTATTTCAGACATATATGTCACCAAGTGCAAGTGTTGGCCTTGCTTTAAAAACAAATATGGTAACATGAAAGGGTACACTTTTCTCCAAAAGTTATTTTTCAAAAGCAGGTAGCCATCTCTTAAACTGTGTAAGATTTAGAAATAAGGATGCATATTTTATGCTTTTTTGAAAATACTTCATTACTTGCTCTGCAACAAAAAAGAAGTTCCACTATTCAGTGAAGTTCAGGTTGATGAACTGTGAAGAGATGTAAGGCAAAGCTATCAACGTAAAAAAACAAAAACAAAAAGAAAATCCCTGCCTGAAATTATTTTACCTCGGTAAGAACAAGGGAGAAGAGGGAGAAAATTCCTTTCCATTAAAATCATCCTGAATATTTAGGTTGGCTTTTTTCTCCTTTGCAATCACTATGATATCTTCACACAACAAATACAGATAAAGTAAAACTTTACTTTATTATACAACACGATTGTTAAAACAGAGGAATCAGCGGCAGCGGTGGCTCGGGCAGGAGCCCGGTGGCTTTCAGCGTCCAGCGAGAGTTTTACCGCAGCGCAGCTGAACTGCGCTGCCGCTGGTGCCGCTCCGGAGGGCCTGCGGTGAGTGCCACCCCCGCGGGCAGCGGGGCTCCCGCCGCCGGCCCCGCCGCCCGCAGGAGCCGCAGCCGAGCTGACTCAGCCCCTCCTGCGCCCCGGCCACCTGCCAGCTCCGGGGCTGTCCCCAGCGCCACCGCACCCGGTCCTGGGCGCAGCGCCCGCCCCGCGGCCCGGCACCTTCCGGGGAGCACCGCGGGCCCCAGCGCCGGCCCCGGCCCGCCGGGCTCCCCGGCACAAGGAAAGGCGTGCGAAGCGCTGGGCGCCGCTTTGAATCCTGGGCTGTCGGGGTTGGCTTTTCCTTGTTACTGTTTGCTTTTTTTTTTTTTTTTTTTTTTTTTTTTTTTTTTTTTTTTTTTTTTCTTCTGAGTGGAAACTTTCCTTTCCCAGCAGAGGCCAGGACTGCGTGAACTGCCCCGGGGCGCCGCGCTGCCATCACAGCTGACAGCTTTCCGCCCCCCGCGCCCCCCTTCCGCAGCATTAAAAATCAGCGGCCAGATCCGGCCGGAGTTTGTTTTTAATAGCGGCTTTTAGTTCGCACGGCCACTTACATCCCCTGCCAGCAAAATAAAAGTCAAGCTCGCATGCGAGCATCCTCCGCACCGGGGTGCTGGGGGGCACCGCAGAGAGACAAGTGGGGCGCCGGGGAAGGAAGTGGGGCCGGCGGCAGGGAAGTTGGGATGGGTTTCGTTTATCCCCGGAGCAGAGCCGCCGGGAAAGGAAAGTTTACAGCCAACAGCAGCGCCCGCGGGCAGTGGGTCCGGGGTGGCGGCAGGGGCTCCCTTTGGGGCCTCCTTCTTACCTTCTGGTCTACGATGGAGCAAGCCATTTCCCGGACGTGGGCGAGGCTGAAGTCCCCCGAGGAGTCCTGCAGCAGCAGCACCGGCTCCCGGCTCAGCCCGATCTGGAGGTGGAAGGCGACGCCGCCGCCGGCAGCAGCCGCCGGCGGCGGCAGCGGGCTGGGCGGCCGGAGCAGCGGAGGGGCGCTCATCGGAAACTTCCCGCCGAAGCCGCCGCCGGAGCCGAGGAGTCAGGGACGGAGGGACCGAGTCGGGCGCCGCCGCGAAAAGTTTGCGGCCGCCCCGGAGGCGCCGGGCGAGTTTCCCCGCGAAGTTTCAGGAAAGTCCCTCCGAGCTCCTCCCGGGTGAAAATGGCGGGGGTGGGGGGTAGGGGGGAGGACCGCGGAGGATGCAGACAGGAAAAGGCGGCGAGAAGGACGCGCGGGGGGAGCCCAGCCCAGCCGCCGAGGTGGTGCCGCCGCTCGGGCTGTTGGCGCCGCGCGCGGCGCGGGGGCGGGACGGGCCGCGCCCTCCGCCGGGACGGGCCGTGCCGCCACCGAGCCGCGGCCGCGTCCTGCCGGGCGGCCCGGGCAGCCCGGGCAGCAGTGAGCGCAGCGGCGTCCGCTGGTTCCCCGCGGCCGAGCCTGGCTGAGCCCGCTGTGGTCTCCCCACCTGGCCCAGCCAGTGGGCTGCGGTGCTGGCGGGACTGAGAGCGTCCCCTTCCCCCGTGACCCCCGTTGGGCAGTACCTCAAGGGGCAGGTGGAGGCAGCCTGGGAGAGTCGGGGATTTCCCTTGCTGGCCGGCAGCACGGTGGCCTCTCCGGGCAGTGATGCTGCTGCCCCCGAGGACGGAAAGCAGTGCCAGGGAAGCGGGAGCTCCGGTCTGACTCCGGCTCCTCTGCCCGGCTCCGGTCAGCATCGTGCCGCCGCTTGCCGCGGCCCCCCGGGTCTGGGGAAGCAGCAAGGGACAGCTTGCACCCACCCCTTCTCTAAACCAGCTTCCAGTTTCAGGTACAGTGTGAGTTAAGGAGGAGCACCCTGCCACCCAAAACCAGGATGAATTTCTCTTCCTAGCTCTTGGGATCGCTACAAGCCCCACCCGTTTGCACAAGCAGCATTCATGGCAGGGCAATATTTAGGCTAAAAACCTCTGCAAGGTTCCACTGCAAAGGCAGTGGAAATATGAGATGTATATGTGGTACCTGTAGGTTTGTTGGGACTACTACAGGTAGTACGTTTGAAAATACCACATGTATGTTTGAAAATTCAGTAATTGATCTGATTTAGAACTTATTTCATTGCAAATTGCTTTTTTTGACCAAAAGTTACACCTGTGGCATTTTATTTTGATCCTGTCTTAGTAGAACCCATTTTACTGTTGTCAGCTTATTTCCAGCCTGGGAAGTAGTGCAAGCTTCCCATGACCCCATGGCCTAGCCAGCGTTTCTATACAGGAGTCAGCGTGGGAGAGACATACTAGAAGATCCTGCAGCCCTGTTTCATTCTTGAATCTGAGGTTCAGAGTGGACCCCTTCATTTCCTTAACTCCCAATGAGAGCTTAGGCACAGCTAGTTTGAATCTTCGACTCAGACATGGTCAATGGCTCGTATCTTAAAGGTTATAAAAGAATACCTAAAGCACTCAGTGGGAGGGTGACCCTTAGACTTTGGTGTCTTCTAGACAAGCTCAATTCTAAATCCATTTTCTTTTGTATATTTCATCCATATAGTATTATAGTGAATCTTGCCATCAGACTTAAAGTTGTGCTTTTACAAATTCATATCAGTCCTACTTTTGCTGATGTGTTTGATGGCGATTCTTTGAGCAACCTAAACCACTCATTGATGACACAACTCTTTCACAATTCCTCAGATAACCAGAGCAGAGGCAACAGTAACAACATTGAGAATTATGTCCTTGGTTTTCTCCTCTATGTGAAATCAAGTGATAGAGCTCATATGTCATGACTTACCTGCAGCTCCACATCCTCTGTACAGATACAACTTCTTTTTCAAAAAGAAAGGTTACAGTATTTTTCAAAAGCTGTAGATTGCTGAGTTATTTGTTTAGTGTGTCAGCTGTGTTGAATACACCTTTGTAATCAGAATAGATGAGGGCACAATTTCTTCAGTGCTGTGTCAGCCAGTCATGTACAAATGCCATTTATGAAAGGATTCAGTGGAACCACATCATGTGATCTGGAGTACAACCTGGCCTGTTGTATTTACTGAAATGTCATCCATTTCATGATCCTTCCAGATCAGGGAACTGTTGTGCTGATGCCAGGGAAGGGAAAAAAATCATTCACAGCAGTATCTGACCTCATACAGAGTGCATGCCTGGTTGCTAATCTGTACATGCACAGGTGGAAAAACCACTAGACGCTTAGGTTTTACTGCGCCTGTCCAGATTGATTCAGCAGTACATGAACTGCCACCTCGAGCTTTCAGGGGAAAAATGAATGTGCCACACACAGCTACACAGTTTATGCATCTAGCTATGTACAGGAAGAGGGCAGTCAGCAGAGGATGTCACTGTAACATCACATTATGAAAGCATCTCCAAGCTGCCCTCAAGGTACAGTTGCTGTAATTGTTCTACATTGCCAGATTATGAAAGATGAATAGTGGTCTTTTTATATTCTCATGCACTGTATTGTTGACCCTCCACTTAGAAGTGTTTTTGAAACTGTGATCTTCTTTCAGTTTTCTGTATTGCATAGATGGTGTTCTGTTCTATCAGGAGTGAGTAACATCCCCTTCATAAAGGTTTTATTCTTTTCTGCTTTTCTCTATCTGTGATGTAACTGGTCCTTTTTTAAACAGTCCATTTATCTTTCATCTTTTCAACAGAAGCAATTTTATGGCACATATGTTTTAATTAAAAAAAAAAAATCAAACAGCCAGCAAAGATTAATGCAGAATATGCCTAAGCAATGGAGAATGGAGTTTGTTTGACCTAGATGGTGGTAGTTTCTAGGTTAAAGCTGCTGACCTAAAATTTAGTTCCTGTATGTTTACAAAGAGAGCAGAATACAGGTGATTACAATGAGATGTTTACTGCTGGTTTTGTGAGGCAGGTAGTGGAGTATCATATCTCATTCTGTGATCAATAGATTGCTTGGCAATATGTTCAGTAGTGTAGTGTATCTTGGCAAGGAGAAAAGAGTAGAAAAAATCAGAGTAAAAAGAAGCAGTCACTGGAAACTTGATAGAATGCACAACTGAACATAAACTTCAAATTTCCACTGTGAAAACAAGTAGTCATTAGAATAAATAAGCCATGAAAGTGACACGTAACCATTTCTGATGTTTACAAGTTTAGACTGAGAGTTTACTCACAAGGTTTTTGAACTCAGTACTGTGGTAACTTCTTTGGTTTCTGAAGGTCAGAGTGGAAGATATCTGTCTTTAGCTGTTTGTTATGTTCCTAATGGGATCCAGAAAAGAGAGACCGCATGAATTCAAGGACCTAAAGATAGTAATTTTTCTTTCTCTGTTGTAAGAAGTGTCTCTTTGCTCAGAAGGAAAGTATCATCTGTCCTGGAAGAAAGTGATTTGGCATAAATCCTTTGTGCCTTAGGTTGGTTTCACGTGTGCACATCTGCTGGGCTCCATAACAGTTCAAAACAGAGCAGAAGCCTGTGGAAGACTTTACTTTCCAAGCCACTACTGAAGATAATAATTTTTCATCCTTGAAAATTTCTCTGTTCAGCATGCAACAACAGATCAAATGTTAAAGTGGGCAAAGACACTTTGTTGCTGAATCAGGCCAATACCCATTTTTGCATTCTTAACCCAAAATTTTCCGGTTTTCTTCATCTTACACATTCCAAATCTACTCATACACCTCTATGCTAGAGCAGAAACCTCAAATTTTGTGAGTAGCTCTCATGTCTAGAGGTGGTTTACATATTCTTTATATAGATTTAGATTTTAACATTGAATATGCAGCCAAATCTGTTTATGTCAAGAATAAGTGAACATATCCTGTTTCTGCAGTTGAATTCAGAATGTTATTTGCATTCTTACTAAGCAGCA
This sequence comes from Prinia subflava, assembly GCF_021018805.1. Classification (NCBI taxonomy): domain Eukaryota; kingdom Metazoa; phylum Chordata; class Aves; order Passeriformes; family Cisticolidae; genus Prinia; species Prinia subflava. The sequence goes on from NC_086251.1 coordinate 36,145,677, forward strand.
AAGTGTATTTTTTTTCAACAGGTCTACAAAAGTGAACACCTTTCTTCTTTCTGCTGTTTTCAGATGCTGAAATGTTTAAATGGACTGCATGCTCCTGTAATTTCTCTCCTGAAACAAAAACAAAGCATTGAAAACTATTTAACCAAGGAAAAAAGAGAAAAAAACTGACTGGTAAATACAATGGAATGAAATGTGGGAAGAAATGTGTGGACTGTGCTGGAAAGTAAAAGGATTGGAAATGCAAATGTCACTGAATCTGGGATTGGTATTGTGTTAGGGCTGAACTGGTAGGTAAAATGGAGCTGGTATGTGCAATAGTGACAGCATAGTTTCACAGATAAGCTCCTGGGTATTTATTTGGAGAGAAGAAGCAGATGTTAGCTGTACAACTGGCTAGGGATTTCCCGATAAGCTACTTATGTCCATGAGAAAATGATAACATTTCAGGATCTAAATGGTTGTTGTGAATACAGTAAATCTCCCACAATGTTTGTTTGTTTGGGTTCTGTTGGTTTGGGTTTTTTTTAAAGAATGTTTCCAATTGTTAAAAATGCTTCATCATTTCTAAAAAGAAAAGAATCTTATCTCCATGGCTTTCTACTAAATATTGTAGATAATTGGGACAAAACATTTGAAAACAGTAAGCTTAATGATTTAACAGTCAAGTTTAAAAATCTGATGCAACTCAATGCAGTATTTTTTATAAATGGATCTCCAAAAAAATCTGATTTTTTTTCTATTTTTATATCTTGGAACTGAAATTAAAACTCTGCCCAGTGATAGGCTTCCATAGTCAGCAAACAGTTTTACCAGCCTAAACCAAACTGACCATGGACATAAAAGGTAGATAATATTAAAATATAATCTGAAATATTGCAGAATAAAGCATTTTTATGTCAAATATCTCCATATTCAGGTTTTTTGAGCAAAAGGTGTGCTGCTTTGAGAGGGAAAAAATTCTTTGGTTTTCTTTATTCTCTGTGCACCAAACTGACCTCAAGATACTTGAAAAATTCTGGCATAGGGCAGGCTCTGTCTATCCCAAAGTGTGAATTGAGGATGTTTGTTATGGTGTGATGAAAGACTAACTGATGCATCCAGAGAAGTGTGAGTATCTTGGCCTTGTTTGTGCGTATTTGTACAAATTTGTACAGTCCTGGCTCTCTGGGTCTTAGGAGCACAGAATGCCTGAAACAAGGTGGTCATTGCTGCTTGAAACTGCTGGGGCACTCTTCCCATTCTGGGGATACTGAAGTGAGGTAGTAATTTTGCCTAAAGGAAGACACAGCACAGGTTTAATTCAGTAATTTCTTAATGCTACTTCTTAGGTGATTTCTGAATGGGGTATCCTGTGTGAAGGACATTTTTTTGTCACCTACATACTACCATTTCACTAAACAGTCCTGAATGGTACTGTCTTACAATTCTGCAGTGACCTGAAATCTCTGGGTCCAAGATCTGTATACTTTCTAATAGTATGTAATATGTATTTCCTCTTCAGAAATGATTGCATGATTTTCATTTGTTCGCTGAGCATAATTTTCAATAAGCAGCTTGTGCATTTGCTGCATTTTGGTAATTTTCTTGAAACCAAATTGACAATCCCATTAGTAAAATATGTATGCTATTGAAAAACAATTATACAGTGTTTTAGTTATTTTTTTATTATTATAGCAAATTTCTTGAACTGTTCTCTGATTCGTACATACAAACATAACCAATTTACAAACTTTGTTCTTTTACACATCAAGAGGGTATTATACTGTTACTCAACACTGATATTCTTGTGGCTACTGTCCAGGTCTCCTTGTCATTATCATTGAAGTTCTTCATCTTGAAGTTCAAAAGGGACCTTCATCAGCCTTGGGGATGAAAATACTGCCACTGCAGAATCAGATATGTGTGCTGTAATTGGTACATGATTTTTGATCTGTAGAAATAGGTGTCATTGTCATAGTATTTCTGTGAGTGGATACAGCCTGAAAAAAGAGTCTGTGGACAATGTGTCTTTGGACACATTGAGCTGTGTCCAAAGCTTATGGAGCCAAAGTAAAGAGCAAGTGGAGTGGCCAGGAGAAAGTAAGGATAACAGTCTTATTTGTGAGGTAAGCAATGTCTGGTAGTACAGAAAGAACATAAATTTGCAAGCAGTTTTAAAATTGAGCTAGAAATTTATCTAACTGCTAGATATGTCTGAAATTATTACTGAATTTCCTGTCTGATATTTAAAAATATGCTAACGGAGCTTGCCAGGTTGATTAGGCACTCCCTGACTAGTTTTCACATACTTTTATGTGGTTTGATATTTTAATTTTATATTTATGTATTTATAACAACAACATTTTTGTCCAATCTAATTTGAATAAATTAAATTGTGGTTAACCTAAATTATATAATGGTTCTTGCATTAATAATAAGACCACACACAGCTCCAAGTAAAACAGGTGGGATCGTTGAGACAAAAATATAAGAAAATCAATAAACACTGCTCCTGTGTTCTTAAGTGCAAGTTTCCTCACTTATGATGATTTAATGAGTTAAGAGAGACTGCATATAGGAACAGAGAATCGATAGATTTTTTACCTAAATTATCATTGATCTCTTAATATTTATTGATGTCTGTTACTGCTGCTGCTTTGGTTTCACTGCACGACACTGAAGAGCCAGAGCTAAGAATAACATTATGGAGGAACCTCGTATTTTACACAGGAGGAGAGAGGATGAGGGAATGGAATGATGCAGGGGATCACAAGGAAACTGAAGAAGAGAGGAAGGCAAATATGGAAAGAAAGACGATTCAGAGAAAAAACATTATTGCAAGTAGTACTACAGTTATACATCATAGTTTCTTATTTGAAAATGTTCAGATTTAAAAATTTGACCCTAACAGTTGAGCAGTCTGTTTTACAATAACTAAAGCTATATTTTCCTTTCATTTACAGTCACTGCCTTGCAGTGTGAACTTTACCTTATCATAGTTTTTCAGTTTGGGGTTCAAATTAAGAAACATTTCATTTCATTTTAATTTTCGACTAATAAAAGACTGATAAACACACTATGTACTGTATGAATGCTAAAAGTTGTTCCATACAAGTCTTGTAAATAATGAAAGTTTACTCTTACACCAATTGCATCACGTGTTTATTTAGCATAACCTCATAGAATTAAATACATACAGAAAACAAAACCTCTCTTCTTGTATCTTACTCCAACATGAAAAAAACAACCAAACATTAAAAAAGATTAGTTGATGAACTTCTTCAGGTAATAAAAGCCCCTTTCATTTAAATGATAATTTAGGCTTAATCACAGGGAGAAAAAAGTGTATCTTTTCCCTGTCATAATAGACAAACATCTCAACATGAAGCTCTGCACAATACTGCAGCATTGTCACCTTAGGTTAAATAAACAAGGAAATAATAAGATAGAGTAGAAAGACATTTCAAACAGGTTTCTAACTGTGTTTGATTATGCTTAAATTTAATGGATCTTGACACAATGAAGCATGTGAAGAGAGCCTTAAAACTAACTTGATTAGAACAATGTTTTTTGGGGATACAAAAGAATGTAGCAATGTGAAATTAGAAATATAGATAGCAAACAGAAGAATATTAAAAGTACATAATTAATCTGATGTTGATCATTGTTTATTATCCAGAATAAAGGATTCTGTAGGAAAAAATATATTTTAAAAAAAGGGTGCATGGAAATCAAATAGAAATAAGCCACATTTTTTAAATTTTTCCCCTTTGAGTTTCACAAATAAAGTGGACAAATTTGTATGTGGATATCTTCCAAGCATCAGTTCTGTATGTTCATCATGTGCCATGTGAATACACCATCGTTTCTGAAGTATATTTTTATAGCAGCTTTGCAAAGCAGAGCAAGACTGTTATTTCCATATTGAGTGCCATGGAATGAAGCATATTTTTAATTCATGACACTTTGTGAAAACAAAGGTATGCAGTCTTGATTTAAACATAGTATACATGTAAGAGTTATACTTTTGCAGATAGCCAACTACTGAGATGCAAATTAATTTATTTAAAGCTGAATCTCATACCAGTGCTCTGTGCTTTACAGCAAAGAAAATTTCTCATAAATTATGGACCCCATTGTTCTCTAATAGAGCAGGGAATTGAATTTAGGTATGACCAGTATCAAATTAACTCAATAACCAGTTGCCCCCCTCCTGCTTAGGAAGAAAGAAAATGCCCTCCTAGGAGAAGGAGACTGCATGCATACGTTTGTGCTGGGGCAAAACCTCAGCTACTACTTTCCATTCGGACTTGAGCACACAGCATTGCAGAGAGCTCTTTATAAATGTCTGCATACATGTGTTACAAGTCAGAATTTTATAATAAACCTGAGTTAAGAAATTTGATGAAATAATAGTTTTGGATAATTCTGTATCTTCCTCCTTTAAGACACTGAGATGTCCTCACAGACATAGCATAGCATATGTCCTCACAGACATAGCAAAGAACAGGAATTTGTCTACAGCTTGGTTCATTAGGATTGTAGGTGGTCCTGTTTGGCTGGTCCATATTAATGGCAGCAATGACATTTGAGGTCAGGGGATCATGAATCAGCCGGGCTGTATTACTTTGACCTAATCTCAGGTGATGTGTGTGTGTGTAGGAAATAGTTAATTATATTTTTTCAGTGACTCACATCTTTAATATTAGGGTGATTGGTCTCTGTGCACTGTATACCCTTGCAGCTGTTTCTCATCATAAGGTTCCTTCTCTGTATTCACCACAACACTTAAATACGTTCAGTTATGATTCATAAATTATGTGAATCCTCAACCAGCAACATGGTATCTCAAAGTATAAAATATATAGCATATATATACATATAAAATATATATACAGAATATATACAATATATATATACAAAATATATACAAAATATATACAAAATATATAAAATATAAAGCATACAGGGACAAAGCTCTGCTGGAAACTCTAGAGACCTTGAAGGAAAAAGAGACAAGCAAATTATCAGAAAACATTTTTTCTCATTTCAATCAACCCAAATCCTCCCTCCTCATGGGTTTCAATTAAAGTTTAGAATACACTACCTTTTTAGGCATTTTGCAATAGGCAACCGATACAAACCAGGAACTGCAAATATAAGCTATTAGAATGAAGTTTTGAAGTACATTTAGTCACCTTATTGAGTCAGTAGTTGGTAGATGGTACAGAGGTACTTTCCAATGAAAAATTATCTGTTTTTCCAAAAGCCAAAATAATTCAATGTGGAATGCCATATATTATATTCATTACAGATATTTATGTGAATTCAAGAGGATATGAAAAGTGCAGGGAAGCTGGGAACTTGAATATTATGTTTTTCACAGCACCTGTCACTTAACTGCGCTGCAGCCAGCAGCATATCCTTACAGCACTGATCTAATAAAATTCAATGCCTCTGCAAAGGGGCTCAATGCCAATGGCTGTGAGAACCTCAATTTTATATTTCCTGAGTCTGGCATATTTAAATTTTCATCTGTAACACTAGATTAAATTAAATCTTTATGTTGAATATATGGTAAGAAACTGGATTAAGCTCTGAATTCTCTAGTTAACACTCACAAAGTGCTTCTTGTAATAATATCACTTGGATTATTTATCCTGTATAGTGTTCATGAAGATAGATGTTCAACATTTCCGCCAGAACTCTTCATCAAGAGTTTGTTCTGCCTGGGATGTAGTTCAGCTGTTGTCACAGAAGTGTTTCATTGCAAAGGTCTGAGACCACTTCCCCTATTCCTTTCAGGAATACAATAACAAATGTTTGGAGGGATCAGAATCACATGATGGTCATGAACATTATCCCACAGATTGTTATTTGCAGAAGAGAGACAGGATTGTATGACCATTTTGAAAACATAGTTTCAACGTTTTAGCTGGGTCTATAAAATTACATTTTCTTTTTAAGTCTCACTACATTGAAAGCTCTACATAAATATTTATGATTTCAAAAATATTTCTTAGATTTATTTTAAACTTTAAATAAATTTTCATTGATATGCATACCTATTCTGTTCTTTTTCCACAGTACTATATATTTTTAGTGACAAAAATACTTGGAATCCATAATCTTCAACAGTCATATTTACATGTAATATAGCTTACAACAAATTCATCCAGTTAGGGTTTATCTTAGGTATCACACTTAAGCAAGAAGTATGGATAGCAAATTTTAATGTCTGTTCATGATAAATAGATGTTTAAAATCTGGTTTGAAAAGAACCATTAGGTGATCTTGGGTGAAGAATGAATTGGACTTAACTGTAGTCTGCTTAAAGACATTTCCACAGACAGAAATCTTTCTGCAAAGGAAAAAAAATGTATACTTCTTTGAGATCTTGTAAATATTCTACACATGAAAACTAGCTTTTATACCAATATGATTCTTCTTGTATGAGATTCTGGTGTTCACGTACATTGTATGCTTTTCATACTAAAGATTTCAAAAGTTCTAAACATTCTTTCTGGATGCAGTTGACCTTTCTAATTCAAATATACATATTGCAAAGAACAACCTACTCAAGGTAGTATTTGTCTGGCAGTTTGTTCTGTAAATTCATCACTTCACTTCCAGTGAATTAATCTGTAGAGATAGAGAATTAAATTAAGAACAACCATATTTCCTCATCAATGGGCTGCTGTGTATCAAAAACCTTCATAATACTGGTGTTTTTCTGCCTTGGGGGAAATGGTGGTTGGAAGTAAGAAATTGTAATGAAGGCATATCAAATCATTTGTTTTGCAACACTCATATCATTTTTATATGGAGTTCTTAACTAAAAGAGGAGAGATATATTTGATTCTTTTGATTATGCCCTGACCAAAACAGAAGATACAAACTGTGATCTGGCCCAGTTCTGAAGCATAATTTAAAAAACAGCATTGAAACATGTGGATTGAAAAATCATTGTAATAGAAGTACTCAACTATATCACATTCCAGCCTGTGAGACACTTGAGATTCTATTATAGACACAGGAAAATTTGTTAGCATGGTTCACAGCAAGAATTTCCTTAATGTAATGGCAGCTGGATATAGTTATCCTGGAAAATTTGAAAATTTAATTAGTTACAGTAAGGTGAAGACAAAATTAACAGGTTAGTTTACATGCAAAACCTGCTGATTCCAGGTTTATATCAGAGTACTATGACTTACAGACAATTAACTGCACTTTAATGTAAGAAGAGAAATAGTTTCATTGATTTTAGTTTGCAAGCAGTTAATTCAAAGTTAAGACCTTTATTTTCTCTTTCATTTGCTCCAAGCCTTTTTAACATGATCACTTCCCTAAGTTAGAGGAGTGTTACTCAGTACTGAAGAAACAGTTAAGCCAATGTGTGTTTCACAGCAAAATTCATGGTGATGTGATGATTAAGGCAAATATGCTTTTTCTTCTCAAAGAGTAAACGCATGGCCAGGATCATATGTGGTGATTGTAACCTCATATTGGGCTTGTGTGGCAAGGTTTTGGTAGTGAGGGGTCTACAGGCGTTGCTTCTGTGGGAAGCTCATAGAAGGGGTGGCAGCTGACTCCAGGACAGACCCACTGCTGGCCAAGGCCGAGCCCAGCAGAGACTGTGGAAGCTCCTCTGGGAAAATATAGTTAAGAAGGGGGGGCAAAACCTGCACACCACCAGCAGAAGTCAGAAGAGAGGAGGGAGAATATGTGAGAGGAACAACTCTGCAGACACCCAGATGAGTGAAGAAGAGGGAGAAGGTGCCCCAAGTGCGGAAGCAGAAACTCCCCTGCAGCCAATGGTGAGGACCATGGTGAGTCAGCCTGTGCATCTGCAGCCCATGGGGATCCACAGTGGGTAGAATTCCACCTGATGATCATGGAGAACCCCACTCTGAAGCAGGTGGACGTGGCCAAAGTAGGCACAAATTTCCACAAGTCAAGTCTACTTTGCCTGTGATAGTGACTGTCTCTCACTGTCCTTATCTGAATCCACAAGCCTTCCTTTATATTCTCTCTTCTCTGTGTAGCTGAGGAGGGAAGTGATAGAGAAGCTTTGGTAGGCGTCTGGTTTCTAGCTAGGGTCAGCTCACCACACCTTTCAAATGTGTCTCTTCTTTATTCTGCTTTTTCTCATAAAAAAAAAATTGAAACCTTTCAAGACTGAAAATATTTGTCCTCATTTGTTGCTTGTATATAAAATTTCAGTCTTTGTGATATCAAGAAAATTATTATTTCTCTTTACTCTTTCTTAAAAGTATCTCTGTTCTGGAAAATTTTGGCAGTTACTTCAGAAACAATTGAATAAATAAGATCCCAGATATCTAAGGCCATGCACATTTAGTTTATATCTGATTTTTTGCTTCAGTGCTCCTTCTTTGTTTCAGTGCTATTGAAAAGTTATCATAAAGCCTGTCTTTATGTCCTTCCCCTTTAACTTTTTGATCTCATCAAATTAGAGATCCATTTGTCTTTTAGTTCAGATGAATACCATGTGTTCCAATGTGCTTAACAAAGCTCCTATAAGTGAATTAGTTTAGGTGTCTTATATAATCAATGGTGAGAGAGGCACTGTCTGTTTTATGAACTAACTCAGCCTCTGAGGCTTCTTGTCTCTCCCTATTGTCTATACAGGCAAGTTGAATAAATATGTTCTCCAGTCCTGCATTCTGCTATCATTGTTTGAGGAATTTCTGCTAGCATTCATTCATGCTTTTTAAAAAATGTTTTAGTGTTTTCAAAATGGCCTTGTTAGTCTAGTCACACTCTCAGTTTCGGAGAGAGCTAGCTGCTGTTTTTCAAATACTGATTTTGAAAATTCCAGTAAATGTTCACTTCAGAACCTTTTTTCCTTACAATTCAATGACCTAATTTCCTAAGACTGATGGCTACCACTTCCATGCATGTGTTTGTGATTAGATTTTTGGCCTAAACCTCTAGAGAACAGGAAACTTGTTTTTGACATCTACATGTAAACAAGAAGCCCTGGGCTGCTTTACAGCTCTGTCTGGGCAGAGCTTCTAGAGGTAGTGATACTCTCTGCTGCATTTGTCACAGGACAGGGAGGAAAAATGATTAGGCCAGGCCCATTTCCACCACACGTGTGTAGCAGCCTGGAACATTTCAGTCAAAGATCTTTGTTTGGAGGGGAAAAGAATATCCTTATTATTCTCTGCTGACAGAACTGGTGACAAAAGACTGAAAATACTTCAGGGAAAAGAAGGTAGCAAAACTGTGCAGTTTCTCAATAAAAGGACTCAAAATACTGACAACCATGATTTGTGGGTTACTTAGGGTTTGGCTTTTGCATCTGTTTTTGTGGGGGTTGTGGTTATTTGGGGTTTTTTTATCCCTAGATTGCTAGTAACACTGGACAGTATCCCATTGCAGTTTATTGAAACTACACGAACAAGGTAATTTCTGTTTTTTCAATGTTGGGTAGAGGCGATTTTTTTCATTTTTCAGGAGTTTTAAAATCTCATAACAGTTACTGAAAGTTTAAATGGCAATATATTTACATTGAATTACACAGGATATTAAATAAATTAATTTGGTTTCATATATTCCTGTTCTTTTTAGTGTTAGTCTTTGTCATGTGTTACTGTGCATATTCTGTGAGGCTTACTGCTTTATATGCTAGTGACATATTGAAGATTTGCATTACAGGAGAATTTTGCAATTTTTCTGTGTTTTGGTCCTGCTGTATGGTAATATGGAAAAGAAAAAAAATGTGATGAAATTCATTCATCAGAAATATTTTGCAGTTGATAATCAAACAAAGGAAAAGCATTCAGGATACATTCACTGCTACCATGCTGCAAGAGGAGTATATAAAAAAAGTTATTGTTGTATAGTGTTATCCCTAAATACGCATTCAAAGCTTTAGTTCTAGATCTGTTTGACATATTTAGAGCATGTGACAAGATCTTCAAAAATTTTCCACTTTCTCAACTAGCCTTCAACACTTGTGAAATAAACTGACTACAGAGTGCCATGTTAAAGCTCCATTCTCTCTTTTTTTAACAGTAATATGTTCACAGGGAATAGATTCAAGGCTCTGGACTGAATCAGGCTGACAATATTATTAGGTAGTGAACATTGTTTAACCTATTTCCTGAAGTCTTTTGTTCTTTTTTTCCCCATATTTTCAGCGACAGATGATTTTCCCAAGTGAAGTGACCAAAAATATGGAAGATGGCTGCAGTTAATACTGCTATTTAGTTCTAATGAAAAATCATGTCCTTTCATCATCATTGAGCATCTTTATTATCCAAAAATAAAGCTGTCCTTTTCACCTCTGAATGGTGGGGTTTTTTTGTTATTGTGAATAGCCTGTGTGTAACATGTATATGCAGTAACCCATTTAAATAAATACTGATTAGCTAGATTTTTTTTTTTAATGATATGTGCAAACTCACTTTTTTTTGATATAAAGAAGTTCCACTTTTAAAAAGCTAGTATTGGTTTCACATTCTTGTAGAAGTGGCTACCGTCTGAGGACTTAAGCAGTTGCAGCAGACATATAATTGGTACCTATATTTTTTATTGTATTTATAATTAGAGGAAATTTCTCAATGTTTTAAAAAAAATGTATCTGAAGGATTAATTGACTAAAATACATGTTATGTCTATGCATGTGAGGGGCAGAAAAATGTATTGCAAAAAATGAAATGCTGCAGAATTCTAAGCTTGGAAGCAGCTTTTTGTTCTGATTGTTAACTGAGGCATGGCAGCCCAAACAAAGATTGCAACTCCTAAGTACAAAGGAAGAATTTTTGATAAATAAATAAGGTTGCATTAAAGTCATAATTGTCTTCACTAGAAATCGTACTCCTACTCAAATCAAAACAACCCTCTGATCTAAGATGTGACCTCAGTGCAATGCCCAAGGCAGGAAAAAGGCAGAGTGCAGATGAAACACTGGGGAAGGTATGAGAAGTGGGTGTTTTTGTAAGCTGCCTTATACTTTCTCTGAATATATATTAAATGACCTGGTTGTCATCAAGGCTTTCTACTTTTTACTGAGGTTACTTCTCTGTTATCTGTGTCATACAACTTTATATAATTTATTCATTTCACTGAAGTCTTTCATGTTTGGCACCTGCATGAGAAATTATTTTGTTTTATTTTGTAATTCAGCCAAAACTAATTGCATTGTTTGCAAGAATGAAGCCGAGGAAAAAAACTTTCTTGATCTTTTCCTTGAAAAACTTTGAACTCACATATTTATGAGCAGAAGAGGAGATTTGGTGGCATTTTATTCATTAAAAAAAGTCATCCCATTTCTTTTAAATAGGAAAATTGTTAAAGTAACAGGATTTTAGGGAATGTCACTTTGTATATGCTCACTAGATGTTTCATAATTGTTGATTCCATCATTGATTATGTCTTTCACGCGTTTTATTACTGACAAGATTGGGCTTTTGCCATCTTCACCATGGAACTGAGCAGGCAAACTTTAGAGTACATAACAAAACCAGGTTGCCTTGCATGAGCTTTTTCATTTAGGGAGAGAGTTAATATCAGGCTCTGGACTGAAGATGTGTTGATGATTGTCTTTTACTGGTTTATTTCATGATATGGTGTAATCCTTGTTTTATGGTTTTCAGGCAACAGAAATAAGGAAAGTATCTATTTCAAGTCTGGTGTCTTAGAACTCAAGTGAAGGGACTCAGAGCTCCTGAGTCTAGAAGAAACAGTGAAGACAGGAGAAAGGACTTAGGTTTCAAAACTGTGGAACGCTGAAGATGGGCAGTGAATTGCCAAAACAAAAATAAAGTCAAAATCAAAGTCAAAATTGATTACAAAAGAATATTGAAACAAGATACCAGTACACTGTTTTCAGGGAAGATTGAAGGAGGGGTAAGAACCACAGGAAGTGATTTGGCCTGATTTGGAATGTGGAGAAAGAAGTGAAATAGTCTGGCAGATAGTTTGACATAAGAAGCCAGGGAGAAGATTGGATAGAAAGAAAACGAAAAGGAAAAGCAGTGAATGCCAATATTGTTAGAGGACAGAAGAGTTTACTAAGCACAAAGATAAACAATCTGAAATTTCATGAGAGGTGGCTAGGGGACATGGGCTCCAAGCCAGGAAATAGGCAGCGAAATTAATGTTCACATAGTGAGTCTGAGATGAGAAACCAAGGGCAGTGAACATGCTGCTGGGATTACTCTACTCCTTTCAGTGCTGTGTGACCAAACAGTGGACAACTACAGAAAAAGACTAAAATGTAGGTGCAGAAGATGGAATGAGGCATGGAATAGAAAGAACACAACATATGGTTTCATTATGATAATGGAGAAACCTGCCTGAAAAATTCTATTTAGATGATGATTTTAATGGCAGTTTGTGTGCTGTATTAGTCTTTTCCTTTAAACTATCCATCTCAGAAATTCTCACTGGGTGTGCAATTATCCTGGTTTGCATTCAACTTGTACTCATGACGGAAAAAAACCTAATAAAATATCATTTTGGCATATTTGTAGTATTACAATGCTTAACATGTACCACCACTACCAAAACCCATCAGATAATCCAATGAACATTTCCAAATACTTTTGACCTTAATTTCAAAGCATCTCTGTTTCCCCGTTTCTAAAACACAGATGATATCAGAAAGCCAACTAACCAAAACTTGGTCAAGAAAAAATGGCATTGATAACTCTATTAAGCCAGATAGCATGCAAAAAAGCACTTACAGAAATTAAGAAGATAGGCTTCAGCGTACTTTGAAGTTGTAGCAATGTGCAATGAACAAGTCATGGAGTTATATACTGAACAATGGAGAGAAAATAAAAGGTTTTGTCCCTAATCTGTAACTGAATATTAGCTGTTCTGTGCTCTGAGAGAGGAGGAACTCCTCTGGTTCAAGCAGGATTTTATAACTCAATCTGCAGTAACCAAAGACATCATTTCGTGTGTATGTTTATCTTGGTTTAACCAACAACCTTACTTCTTGAATCTTTGAATTTGTAAATGCTTGATTGTCATAACATGGTTCATAGTTTTGCAGTGACATAACAGAAAATTGAAAGTTCTTTTATGGAAAAAGATATAACCATTGCTTTAGAAAGAGGCAGATATATAAAAAAAATACAAAGGCTTTAAGTTTCCTATTTTAGATTGCCATTTGTGGCTTTTATTTTATTGTGAATATTATTCTGAGCATTCCAGTTTCTATGTATGTTGTTCAGTGTGTTCTTTCTATTTTTACTAATTTATAATTTGTTTTCAGTACTTCATGTGTTTATGTTAAACATTTCTTTTCATCTTGGCTTATCTTCCATAATGACAGTAAATGTAAAAATACATGTATATGGAAAGGGTTGTATTATATGTAAAATTTCCCAGATAATAGCACATATTGTTTCAAAAAGTTAAAAGAGTTTTATGACTTTTAAAAAGTTTGAAGTACTATACCTGCCATCTACTGGAAGTAAAAGGACAATGCATTTAATTTGTGTCATGCTAACTGTTCAGCCAATACATGTATCATTCTACTATATTACTTGACTTTTATCAGTAAAAAAAAAAAAAAATTAAATTAAACATGCATTATTTCATTTATTGCTTTATTTAGAAATAGAAGTCTTAAAATTTAACTCAGGTTTTCAACTCCTCAAATTTACAGATTGTTAATTAATTAATTTTAATTAATCTAAACAAATATTAAAAATCGAGTGTAAGAAAAACCTTTGCCATCTTTCCTGACCCATTCCACATCACCATCCATTTCCTGACATGTACAATGTGTACAACTGAATGCGGACATATAATTTTCAGATACTTACTTTTATACTCCTTTAGAAAAGATTAGTTATATTATTTTAAAATTACACTTACATAAGCAAGAGGTCTTGTTGTTAAAATATTATTAAACTTATTTTGTTCTGATGCAGGTCTCATTTTTAAGAGACTGGTAAATTACATTAAGTCCATTTTCATCTCTTCTTGACTTTTAGTTCTGGTCCCATAAATCACAGTAATTTCTTTCCAGCATGGTCACTCGGGCTGCTTAAAAATCAGAAAAAGTCATTAAAATGTAAAGATGTGTTTTAGTCTTTTGTTGACACTGGATTTGGGACAGTCTGACTAAAACACCATTTGATTTGGTTTACTAATTCCAAAGTACTTTGAACAGAAAGAAAAATAAAAGATTAGTTTCAGCTTTCAAGAAATAAGACTTCCCAAGGTCCATTTTGATATGAGAAACAGTATTTTTGCCTGCGTATCAACAACAAAGTCTAATATCAATTGTTTGGTAAGGTGGATTTCCATCAGATCAAACTGCAAAAAGGAAGAGAAATAATTGTCTATTTACCTTTTTTAAATCTATAGTTAAACAAACCATGACAAGCCTGAAAGGCAAAGAAAGTCACCAGTTGTCATCAAGGAAGTTTTGCTGAATTCCTGAAAGATTATTATGGAAATAAACCTTTTCAGCCTTGGGAAGGTTCTTTTATAAGACCATAATACTGTGGGTAATACTCAATTTTATTGTCCATTTTTAAGGTACTCTGAGTATTACATTCTGAATAATTTATGGCTAAAATTGTCATGCTTTTCTAGAACTGTTGCTAAGGAAGGAATTATATATGTTTATTCTTCTATGTTTGCTTTCTTTTAGTTTATACTAAATCATAATACTATATCAGTATAATTTATCACTTTACTAGAGAAAGAAAAGATAACCAGTAAAATTAATTTTCAGTCTCTAGAAAATTAAATTTCTTCATTCTCACACTGGGATAGAAAATATTTGAAATCTGTGTGCCATTAACAGACAGAGTTGGAAAATAGTTACTCTAACTGGAAAATCTTTAGGCAAAGATCTTGAACTTTTGCCTTCTGTTTGAACTATATATCTGTTAGCCTAGTTTTGGAAGCATACACAGGGCCTGGATTCTATATTCGTTATTTTCTTATTGAAGTAATATTTGTTTTTGTTATTAAAATAAACTCATTTATTTTAATAGCATTATTTATTAATAAAATATGCAAACCCCCTTTTGAATTGTGGCAAGCTCCCTTAATCTGAGGGATGGAGTTCTGCCCCGTGCTGAGGCTGGGATTCCTCTGTGCAAAGTCAACCACATGCTCCTAAACATCTGTAAACCACAGACATCTCAGATACCTTTTTCATGAGTGCTTTGTGTATGCTCCCCTGATGACCTCTAACTCCAAACTCCATGGCAAGATATTCCTAACAATTTTAGTACAGGTAACCCTAAGGCTGTTAGGCTTCTCAGTATGAGCTGTACACTTTTTACCACCTTTTTTCTCTGCACTTTCTGGGAGAAAGACAGATCACATAAGCAGTCCTCATATTTTCCAGAAATAGTTTTTCTCTCTCTCTTTGACTTTGGAGAAGAAAAATTTTGAAGGGCAGTAGAAGGGATTTTGTTTATGGATGTTTTCCCCAGATCTCCATAGCTCGAGGGCAGGCCTGGTTAACCATTACCAGTTTAAATTAAACACTTCACATGCATAATGAAAAACAGGTCTCTTGTGTTGCTGCTGAAACAGAATGGTTCCTTTATTCCACATGTGCTTTGATAGTATTCCAAATTCATCTTTCTGCATTTAGATAGGTTAAATGGTGCCTGAAGGATATTTTGCACATTATTCCAAGCAGTGATGAGGGTAGTCCACAGCAAAAGAGGAAATATTAAAATGCAGTTTTCTTTTTTAAGGAAAATATCATCTCAAGTTTAATACCAGAGTGGAGCAGACATGTGCTCCTTCTCCATTTCTCAATCAGAGCTGCTCTTTTACCTTATGTCAGGCAGATTTCTGTGCTATTGGCTTCCCCACAGATGTGCATCTTCTGCCACCTACTAGAAAAAGGGCTCACCACTATCTATTCAAGTGATTCCCCACAAATACTCTGTAAAGATTCTGTAATCACTTTGCTCTATAAATGTCTGAGGTTATTTTTCATCATGGAGACCTACTGTGTGAGGTGTTTCCAAGCATGCAAGGGTCTTACCAGTCAGATTTATTGAAATCAGAGAAGCAAAACAAAATGCTTCCATTAACTTCATGCATACAAGTTTTTATTTCTTCTGAACTGAAATAAACTGAACTGAAATAAAATAAACTATGTGTCTTTTCACAGAGTAAATAGTTTTTTTCCTTTCCTTTCAGTATTCTAGGTTGGATTTGGGGTTAGATTCCAGGAAAAAAAATCAGTAGAAAAAAGCACAGTTCTGGGTTTACGCTGTCTACTTATAACACTGTAATTTTCAATGGGTTTTGCTAAGTAACTTAGCCTATTAATTAAAAAAAAAAAAAAAAAAAGTGATTTCTTGAGATTACCATAGATGAACTCTTTTTTAGAATTACTTTTTATTTCAAGGAGTTGTCTAAAAATATTTCCTAAATAAAAGTTGTTATTACTTAATGTAACTACCAAAACAGCGTGAAGATCTTCAGTGTTAATCTTGTTTTCTTGAGAAAGAATTTGGGGCAGTCTGACAGGATTCCCTATAACCACTTCAATTAGTGATAATCAACCTCTCTTTTTTTTAAATTTTTGCAGAGGCTTTCTGTGTTAAACCTTTGCAGGACAGAAAGAAGGGATTATTAATATCTTTTTTAATAGAGAAAGTTAAAAATTGAAAATTGATTTATTCATCAAGGTGTTCTACTAGAATAAACTCTGTATTTTCTGGAATGTATGATCACACTATTTTATCAATTGAAATGCCTGGAGGAGCCTTAAGAGCACACTGCTGAGAAATCTGCCACCTGCACTGTACAACTTCTTTCCTCATCCTTGACTGAAGATCTGAAAACTCCTCTGAAAGATAAGAAAATACAAAAAGGTACTTTAAATGGAGGTTGATCAAATTAAAAAGAAAAATAAAACAAAAACTAATAAAGCTCCAACAAAATAGAAATGCTACTTTGAAAATATTCCCAAAGAATTTGATAAGCATTGCAAAGTCATAAACTAGTGAGAAATTTGTATGTAACAGATGTGATAAACAGATTAAAGGATACTATAGTAGCTTAAGTCAGATTTTGGCCTCACAGTTATGCCTGTAGAATAAGCATTCTGGAATGGCTCCACAGAAAAGATTTTTCTTGAGGTACCCAATAGAATGTAATTAGCCTTGTCTTTGATTTCCTCCTGTTGATGCAGATGCACATCTGTCTGGTATGGGCTGTCTATAAGATGATAAAAGGGTAAAATCATATTGATTCCATGCACACATTTCACCAACTGGAGTAGTTGATAAAGGATCAAAGAAAATTAATAGTTGCTAAATAATTTTCGGAATTAGCCCTGTCATTCTGGGACAGCTGCATTTACCTGGTTAATAAAAAGGCATAGGAAGAGAAGTCAGATGGTTATGGTTGATCACAACATGAACCCTGTGTGTCCAAACTGATCTTCCAGCCCATCCATACATGTGTGACTTTGAGCAAACCAATTAATGCTTTTGTAAGCTCCAGGTTTGTCCTATCAGTGATGATGGTATTTTTCCTATGTCTCTGGAGTTTCTGGGGAAAGTTTGTGGTAAAAGGCTCTATATGAAAATTGCAAACAAAAATTTAAAAAATGCTTTACATCTTTAGCCAAATAAGAACTAGTGATCCTTTATCTTATACATTTAATTTCTGTCTAAAGCATTTTTTAAAAATTAAGCATAAAAATACTACCTGGATAATCATGTTTTGAGTAAATAATTTACCTCTGTCTTATTAATTGCACCTTAATTGCTAGCTAAAATTTCTGTTTCATTTGATTATTTGGTTAAGGTACTTAGTAATGTGTGTCACTTACTACCAAAAAATAAAGAGGAACCTAATGTTTTTCTACAAGTTCTATCTGGTGTCCTAGAAAACCAATTCCTTCTTCAGAACAAAAACATTTCATACAACAATAAGACTTATTTCAGCAGTAGTGTATCTAAGGTGAAGGACACTTTCCATCTCTGTATTTTGTTGGGTACCTAGGAATAATACAGGCACCCAGCATCTGAGCTACATGTGAGCTTTTACAGAGAAACACCAAAACAGAGTGAAAAGATCATTAAGAGCCCAGACTCAATCTTCTTTATGCAGCTCAGGTATCACATGAGTAATTTGCTCTCCCTAGCTTTGAGAAGCACAAATATAAAAGCTACAAGAGACAGGATAATGGTATCTTGGTGATTACGCTGTTTTTCTAACTACTTCCAAGGCTTTTGCTTTCAGTTCTACCTTAACAAAAAGATGAGCCTGAAAACAAGCCAGGTCCTTATTAAAAGCATAACATTTCCTAGCATGTCTAGCAAAAAAAAAAAAAAAAAAAAAAAGGCCTTGCTGTTCAGATGTATGTCTTTTGGCAGATTTACAAGGTGTTTATGTGTAGTAGTTTTGATCCCGTGGACAATGCTGAATTCTTTGCTTAATTCCCTAAGTGATAAAAAATTATGACTAAAAGAAGTTCTTGGTAATAATAAGATTGAATTCTCAGTAACAATGCTTTTCAAGATCAAAAAAGGTGGAGCTTTTACCTCATTACAAAAAGCATGTTTCACAACCACAGCTGGGAAGGGCCAGCCAGTGAGGAAAAGAGGTGTTATGTGCTACATGAGTCCAAACTTTGACACATTATTGCTCTAGCGAACATATAATTTATCACAATTTTTTATTCTGACATATTCTCAGTAGGCAGTGGGATAAGATCATGAATTCCAGACAAGTAGCTGTTATAACTAGCTTTGTCATATGCAGGAATTTATTACAAGTGTCTGCTGAAATTATTTTAGATCATGGTAATTAAACCAGGAGCAGTTCTAAATGTTTCATCCGGATCCTTTTAGCTAAGAAGAACAATACTTCAGGGACTTACATTCTCAGCAATCTGGATTTCAATAAGTATATGTATGTTCAAGTGAAATAATTCAGAAAGGGAGGACATGTGAAATGTATTAATCCTGGAATGCACTGCTTTAGCTTGTATGCCATGGGGGAACAGTTTCATAAGTCTCTTTGTTAAAGGTTGCACAAACCTTGGCTTATTCACATGGGTAAATGGGTACTTGGCACAACAGATACTCAGAATGACATAATCGAGAGGTTATAATGTAACTTGCACTAAAGATTTGCTACAGTTCTAAATTGCAGGGTTAATATATTAATATATGTTTTAATGTTTATTATTATGCAAAGAAAAAAAATATTTTAGATACTACTGTTCTCATATAGTGACCCAAGTCACAGCTTTTCATCCATTTTGTAAACTTGATGTTCCAGTGTAGTACTGCAAATAATGAAATGGAGAATCCTCGCTGGAATACCTAATTGTTTTTAAAAACTGATACATGAATCTGAATTTTCAGACAAGGATTTTCTTCTCATGTCTTTTTAATGGTATTTCTTTCCTCTTATTGTTGTCTATACAGTTAAAAATAATGATGTAAACCATGAACACCTTTGATATGCAACTTTTAAATCTTAATAGTTCTAGCACCACTTAGAAAAAGATGTGGGGGAAAAAAGCATTCAAATGCCTTCATTGTAAGACAATTTCAGTATTTCAAATAAAATTCACAGAGAAATGCACAGTAGAGATGGCCACTAGGGCAACATTATCTCACCACAGTGTTATTCCATTCAAAAACTTTATCAAAAACTATGTTTTCCTTTATCATGAAAATAAATCAAGACCCTCTGCCTGCATATAATTAAGTGTTTGTAGAGAATTGAAGTACTTAAAACATTTGTTTTTTCTGTTTTCTTGTATTGATAAAAAACAAATAGCTACAAAAGGAATGGAAGACCGAAGGGTTTCTGGTGAAAAGCACACGTAAGACTCAAAAAATACTAGCTTAATAAACCTTCTCTTTACAGTTTTTACTGAAAAAATCATATCAGAAAATTATATCTGACATATCGTAAACTATTCTGCACTTCTCCCTTCCTTTGGTGACCCTAAACTTTTCTAGATTAGGTCCATGTGGTTGATATAAAACATTCCTACTCTTCTCTCTTCTAACACCATTCCTTGATATCTATCATTTATCTAATGTAAATAGACACACTTGTGTTATTAATGGTTTTGACTTCCTATTCTGTGCTCTGCCATGGTAAGAATCCACAGAAAGCCCAAAGTCTTGCTAACAAAAAACCATGCAATATCTCAGCTTAATCTAGTTCTCCATATATGATTTCCCTGGTGTGATGCTGCGGATGTCTCTACCAGTTTCTCAGTAAAGCCAGTTGATGGTTTAGAAGCAGCTGAAAGTGTGCTCTGTTGAGAGAAGATAAGTGGATATCTTAAGTAGGTATCTTTCTGTTATCCCTTGTGAAATAATAATTATTATCAATACTATTATTATAATTATTGTTGTTGTTGTTGTTTTGTCTGTTTATGGTTCTCTAAATGTCTCTAGACTGCTAGTGCAATTGTTGCAAGAAGCAGGAAGAAAATGCTAACTCTGATCTCAGTGAATTAAATTGGAATTTGGAGCTTTTACAAAAATGCAGATTATGTTTCTCTTAAAAAGTACTTTTATGGCAGGAAGAACACTGATAGTTGCTTGGTGACAAGCTATTGGCCTGAGAAGGCAAAGGTACAGTCAAGATAAATAAAGCTGTGCAGTTAATTAAAAGCATGTGCAGTGATCATAACTCTCAGGTGCTACTATTAAAATTACAGTGTCTTCTGAAGAGTTTTAAATCTTTTGAGAAGCCTAATGTTTTAGAGATAGCACATTTCTTCTTATAGCCTGCATCATCTGATGACCTTTACAATCTTTGTGATCTTTTCTAAATTGATATAATTTTAAACAGAGACATTTGTATTTGCAGGTTACAGTTACTAAGCATTAGAAATGACAAGGTTCATAATACACCCAGACTTCAAAACTAGGGTTATAGATCTAGAGGCATTCACCATAAACTCAGTCATCTTGGGAATTTTGCTCCTGTCCAAGAACAGAATACTCATCAACACCTTTCTTATAAACTATACCGAGTAACAGAGGAGCAAAAGTTCAGGGACTAAACTGAGTCAACTTCCTTTATTCTGTTGATGGTACGCCTAACAACATTTAATATAACCAATGTTGATTTGCTATAAAAATACCCCAAAAAATCCATCAGGCTTATATGTCATCAGTGTCTAATATTATAAAACTTACTAATAATTGTACAGTCACACTGAAATTAAGTCTAAGTTTTTAAATATCTGTAAATGTTTTGTCATAAACACTTTATATTTCAGCTAAAACAATGTGTTATTTCTTAAGCTGTGCAAGTCACAAAATTTACTGTTCCTGTTCAGTGTGAGTGGAAACAATTGGATTTACAATGAGAAATACTTGCTGGAGTTTTCAAGTGAGTTCCCTGAAATGTAAACTCTTTTATATATGGTAAACTAGGTCCCAACCTCTGTGTCAAATGTCGCTGTGAATTATAATAATTGCAATTTATGGTAAAGACTAGAGCAAGGTTTGAAACGTGTCAGCACATATCATGAAGTAGAAATAAATTACAGCTTGTCAAAATTGACAGATTTCTGTTAGGTGCTTTCTTTCACTCTGACTGCATCAGACCTTTATACACCCAGCAATTAACTTTATTCCCATTAATATTCAGCAGTGTTGACAAGACTGACACAATAAGACTCAGTTTGTATAAAAAGTAAAGACAGTTTGATGTAGATTTATTATATTGTCTCATAATTCACTGTTGAAAGGTAGATCTCTATAAATGAAGAACAAAGCTATTGACTCTGGTGTTGACTTACTGTGCCAAAAAGGATTCTGATTTTCTGTTTCTCAAGGTACACAGATTTTTGTTTGGAAATAAACAGTAATTTTATCTAAAGCCTTAGTAAAAATAATATTAATAAACTAGTATCATCCTGTTTATTATTTCCATGTATTCCCTGGTTCCCTAGATCTTTTTTGAACATTTAGAACAATTGTGATTATATATAATCTTAAATAAGGCAAAACATGTGTTAGAAGCATGGTTTTAATTTCTCTCAGAAAATAAAATGTGTACAATACTTCTACTCCTGCTAGGTTATGGCCTCACAAAAGGAAACAACAAGTTTCCAACTAAAGTGGGAAAATAACTCCTGAAATCAAAAAAGTCCCACCAGTTGGTATATCCATGCTATATTACATTACCCAATAAGGAGGTAATCATGAAAGAGAGCAGGTTTCCCAGTGTTTAAAAAGAAGCTTTACAGATGTTAAGAGATTTAACAGCTGCTGTGTTTAGGTTTATAACATTTACTCAAATAGCACTTACAGATTTGTTGGTGAACTGTTGAAGCAATTACACAGACACAAACTTTAGTTTGAAGTACAGATACAGGATTTCATTTAGAGTATTTTACTTTCTTAATATCTTTTATGGAAGAATCAGGAAGGCCTAAATTAACCCTTACCTCAGGCATTTCAGCTAGATAAATTAGATATTACATTACAGTGATTGGAAAAGTGACTTCTGTAGATGTACTTGCTGATGTGGCAACCTTTCTCAACGAGGTCTCTGAATGGGATTAAAATAATGAGAATTCATACCAGCATTGTCTATAAGTTTAAGCTTTTTTTCTTCCCTATTCTTTCACATTGAATCTAGAGACCTGGAGGAAATTTACTTAAAAGCAGTGTGGGTCACTGCTGTGCAATTACCTTTCTAATAGCTACTTCAATATAATGAACAGGCAAAACTATGGAAGTTTGACCCAAAATATCTTATAATCTCAGTAGCTGTTCTGTATGTGCACAGGATAACAGCAGTGAAAGTGAGCTGCTTAGATGCAAGTTCTGATCTCACAGGCCTCTCTGATAAGTGTAAGCTCTGACCATCCACTGAGTAAAGCAGGACAACCTTATTGCTGTCACAAATCTTGACTTTGGGCTTTAAGGTCTCATTCTGTGTCTGCATTTTGCAAATGTCCTTAAATGTCACTTTAAGTGTCGAGTTCCTCTTTGGGTCCAATCTCTCAGTGTCTTTTGGAGATTACCAGGAACAGAAAGACAGAAATATTAAGCACTGGACAAACCACAGAATCAGAATGGGTCCATTCCTACTTCTGTGGGTCCATAAGCAGGGTCATAATAGTGCACATGACACAGGATTGCCTCCAGGCAATTCTTGAGTAACTCCAGTGAGGGAGACTCCACAATCTTTCTGGGCAATCTGTTAACAAATGCACAGCTAGAGGAAAAAAAGAAAGAGGTGTTGACTGGACTAAACTGCTCTCAAATTCTCCATATTGTTCTTGTTGTTAGAGTAGTCCTTCTAAACTTTGCAGAGCATATTCAGAGCATCTTTTTTAAATTGTTAGCAGAGTGCTGCCAAAAAAATAGCTATGAAGGAAGAGGAATTTCATTTGGATTTTGTTCTATTAGCAACATTATACTCATGAATTTTGCATGGGTATAAACCCCATACTTTTTAATTGTTATCCAGCTGTTATGCCAACGGTGTTGTCCATATTACAATCTGAAAAAGATTGCTGGTATTCTATAACAGTGTAAACATTAGAGTATGCAGTGTGATTCTTCAAGACCATCATCAAGATTTATTGTCTTTCCTAACTTTATTAACATTAAACCTTCATTTACATGTTTTTATGTTGATTCTAAAAGGCTTAGACTATTATACTTTTTTTTTCTCAGATTTTCCAGCTCTAATCCTGTCTTTTGGGATTTGAATGATTTCCATAGCTTTCTAAATGTATGCATTCCCTTAACTACTGCACCAGCCTAGTGGCTTGTTTGTGTGAGGATTGTCTACCTGGCTGCTTTCTTTTCCACCTTGAGGTAACAGCACAGTAACAGCAAGACAGATATTTTTGTAACATTGTTCCTGCTGCTTGCTTGGTTCACCTGTAGAACGGTGAAGTACTTATTTTTGCAATTCCCTACTGTCAGTGGTTGGGTATGGCTATAGTAAAAAATCATCATCAAGATCTTTTTATCTATTCCTCCTGACAATCCTTTATCATCAGGATATTGTTGGCTAGAATATTTTTTTTTTTAGTAGCAAACTGATTAAGCTGTAACTTAGTTAAATTTCATAAACCACAAACTGGCTGCAAGCCTGGAAACACTGAAACTTTTGCCTAATTGGAATCAACTGCTTCTCTGTTTATACTGGATTACAATGTTATTGGCTCAATTTAGTTTGTGGGAAATACATTGTTGATGGTTTGGCTGAGCAGCTGTAACAATGAAAAAAAAAAAAAAAAAAAAAAGAAAGATGTGAAGATAACAGGCACAGCCTGTTTAGCATTGCTAAAGCCATTGACATTATCATGGAGAAGTGGCTTAAAGCCAAAGGAAGCTCATTTGGACAAGATGGAAGAGAAGAATTGTGGAATGTTACTGAATGTTGCAGACCGAAAAGATATGTTTACACTGTGGCATTGGCCCACTCCGTGTTTGTTGCCAGGGTCCTAATCTGCTATTGTTCATGCTGCAGAGATGTTAATGTGCATGCAAGCTCCTTTCTGGGATGAACTAAATATTTCCCTTGAAGGAAAATCCTATCCATGTGATCCCTGTGGCCATAGAGCATGTTGATTTCATAACCCCTCTGAGCGTATCAAGTATGTAAGACATGCTAGCTACCCTTAAAGGACCTCTTTCTATGGGTTTGGAGAGATTTTATTGTATTTCTAAGAGTATTAAAGCCATATGCCCATTCCCCGTGTAATATTATAAGAATAAATCTCCATCAGCACTGGCAAGGAAGAACTTTTAATAGCTTACTACAGAAGGCATGTTGGCTTCTGCTTTTCCTCTTCATCTCATCAGTATTCACTAGAATTCTATTTTCCTGCAGTCCATTAGAGTTCTACAGGAATAGGAGCACCGATCTCAAGGCTCTGCCTTCTGACTTAAGCCCTCGTATACTTGCCAGCAGCTGCAATGTCATCTTGGACCTCTTTTGCTAATTCATCTCTAGGGCTGCAAAGCAACAGATATAACTGGGCTTAGGCAGTCACTTAGACATTTGCAAAGTTTAGTCAGGGTTGGCTATGGGGCATCTGCTGTGTGTCACACACGTTGCTTTCTGAACAGTAGCGCAGTACATCATGTGTTAACAGGCATATCATGTCAGCAAACACTTCCAAGAATTGGTGTACTAGTTTGGGGGTTTTTTAAACTCCACTTACTGATTAGCTTGGGGTCCAAATGTTTTAAGACTAGCTGTTACAGTAAAATGCAGGATTTGGCATTAGTAGGCTGCTTACTCTAAGACCAGCTGACACAACAAGGAATGTGCAAGAGAAATCTTTCTCACCCAGGCCAGGAAGGTGTGGGAACACAGAGACAGAGGTGGAGAGATATCTGCAGAGAGAGCAGAAAAAAATTACCTTTATGGAGGTGGCCTGGAAGGCAGTGTGATTATTCTTCTACACATGGCACAAAATCTTTCTCAAGGCAAGCTGGGCCAAGTGATATGGATGGGTTTGAATGCAAGAGTGCCAAAGCCATCCCTAAGGACCTGCTGCCAGGCAGGGCACCTGACATGTCCCCCTAGACATTGTAGATTAAGTATTTTAGTGGAGTGCAGGTCTCCCTCTGATGGAAAATGACAGTTTGTCAGAAAAATAGGGGTGTTATGTATCTGACAAGAATGTGGTAAACCAAGAATTTTGGACTAATACTGACTGTGAAAAAAACCCCTCAAAAATCAATAACAAAACCAAAAAATAATCTACATCTCTGGCTTGAGCTTTCAGCTGAGGAAAATCAGACACCCATACAACAGGACATACGTGCTGTGCTTTGCTTCACTATTGATGCAATGGTATATTCAGATTTCCTAGGTTTTAACCTTAACCTTTAAAAGAAACCCAAGCTGTTGAGGTTCTTTCAAAGCAAAACATAAAGTAATGCAAACTGTGTTTGCAGACAGACTGAAACCATGACTGCAATGTATGAGCATTTCCCATCTGTCATTAACCTCATTGTGATATTTAGCTCTAAAGCCCGATGATGTTCTGTTAGCAACCATATTCACTGTCTTAGGAGTGATTATTTTAGTGTACATACCACAGAAGGAAATGAGGCAAAACTGTTGGGAGATATGAAGGCTTTTTCATTGAATAAAATATAGAGGGAAGGAATGAATTAGGACAGAAACAAACATTAAGTAATTGAGAAAATATAATAGAAGGAAAAGAAAAAATAAATAAAACTGTAACTTTTAAAATGAACCCTTTTCTCACAGGGATCTTGCATGTCACATAATGACACTGCACAAAGGTAACAACAAAAGATCAGTCTGGTATTTTCCTTAATTATTACAGTTGGTGTTGATATCATGAAGTGTTTCACTAGGAATTGAGAACAAACCCGAATTCATCTGTAGCTCACAGGAAACTCAAATAGATAACATGTAACATTCTTGTCCTAGTCTATCTGAAATAATAACACTGCAAGGAGTCTTAGGTTTCCCCTACATGAATTAATGTGGTAGTCTGTGAACTCTGATTTTGATTAGTTAGATGCTAACACTGTCAATTGCATATATGGCGAAAGATGCAGACAATATATTTATCAAATGTTTTTATCCATGCAGGAGAGACCTGCCTTTCACTCTTGGAATTCCACCTACCTGAGCAAAAGCGTTAGAGAAAAGACACTGAAGAAAGCTTAGGAAGTGAGGGGAAAGTGCCTCCTTTTAGCTCTCCTTAACTTCCTCAGGAGGGGAAGTGGAGAGGGAGGCACTGATCTCTTCTCCCTAGGATCCAGTGACAGGAAATGTGAGAATGGTTCAAAGCTGAGCCAGGGGAGGTTTGGAGTGGATAACCATTACTTTATCAAGAGAGTGGTCAGACACTGAAAGAGGCTTTCCAGACAGGTGGTTGATATCCCAAGTCTGTCAGTATTTAAGAGACATTTGGGTAACGCCCTTAATGATGTGCTTTAACTATTGGTGAGTCCTGATCTGGCCAGGCATGTGGGCTAGATGATGCTGTATAACCCTTCCAACTGAAACAGTATATTCTATCCTATTTTGAGAGGTTCTGGGATCTTCCTTTTTTTCTGAGACATTTCCTCTTTTCTCTGTCATGGCTGCTAGAACTCCTAAATTCAGATTTGGGGATGGCACCAAAATGAATATACCTATTCCCCAGATTAGAATATAAATAATACCCATCCATTTTCAGGTGTATCAGCTGCAAGTATGACCAAGAATACACAATACTTTGATAACACAGTGAATAAGTGATCAATTTTCTTTGCACATTTTTAATTGGACAGATTTTATTACAAAAGATGAGGAAGGTTTTTAATTTTGCTGACTAGCATCACAGCTTCTTTTTACAATACATGTAAAGCAGAAAAAAAATGGAGAAGACAAATAGTAATAAAGGGGTGACCAAGAAATCTGAGTCTTCACTTCAAATATCACTTTGAAGACTTTTTGATTCCAAATTCTAGTGGATAATTTGCCAACAAAGATGGTTGCTTGCAAAGTACTGTAAGAACAAGAGTGCACAATCAGATAAATTACATGCGTTTTTCTAACACCTTTTCACTAAACTGATTTAATTTACTATAATTGAAATCTCTTGTTCTTTTAATAGCTTGTATTGAGATATACTTTATGTGTTGGTTCCAGTGCCTGTGCATTTCAGCAGTTAAGTGATAAGTCTCTAACATGACATTGTCACACTAACAATCATTGGAAAAAAAGGAAAAAATTGGATCAGACATCATGAAAATCCTCACTTGTCTCCCCTTCTCCCTTCCTTCCCCTTCACCCCTTCAGATGCCCCTGAACTTACTAAATAAATATAATTATATAAATATCTATATCTAAATTGACTGCTTGAAAAAGACATTCAAATCAGGAAACTGCAGAAATATGCTAAATATTCTGTGAAGATTTACTTAGTATCTGTTTAAGAAATTTCTTGGAACAAAAGTAACTTGCCTGCTCATAGCTTACTTTTACAGTTTCAACTGTGCAACCTGTGTGACAGGACCCTAAACAGACTCTGCTCTGGATATTCTGCCACACATTTACTTAAAACCCGTGGTGTGGCTCAATGTTCTCTTTGCAGTTTAAATTTCTTGGTTTGTAGTCAGGAAACTGTTGTCAAATAGGCAAGATTATCTCTTGCACCCATTAAAATCAGATTTTAATGGAATTTCCTTGGTCTTGTTAAATTTTGGATGACATAGTTCAGCAGCTGAGTTTTATCACCAGAGGAGATTTTTAAATTGAGATAATTTAGACCTTATTTTCAGTTTTCATTAATTGGCAGTAAAAAATGAAAAAGCATTTTTCTTCCTCTGAGAACACAACCGCCTTTTTTTTTTTTTCCTCAGAACTTGTAATTAAAAACTCCACCATGTTTTATGGTAATTCTTTACATGCTTTTATATTACCGCCCTGTTCATTTTGCAAGTCGTAGCAGTTGAATCTCACAGTTTATCAGATAGGAAGGAACGGGAGTTTTTTCCAGCTAAAGAAGACTAGATCTGTGTGGTTCAACAATTCTTGTCTTCAGGAAAGAAGCTGTCCTGGAGACCAGAGAAATTGCAATCTTAGCAAATAACTTACAAGACAAAGCTTACCTGTAACTGAAGAGAAAAGCAGTCTGGCATCTGTACAGACACGTGTTTGCAGGATGAGAACTGCAATTAGGGTTACCACTAATAATTTTTTTCCCTGAAGGATGAAAGCTAATAAGTTTATTTTATTGTTTCTGTCTGGTTTAACTCCTTTCTTTATTCTAGGTTCCACTTCCTGTCCTTTTACTTTATTTGTAATTATTCTATGAAATTTTAATCTGCCAGGTGAGCCAAGAACTAGAAATTTCTGAGATATTTTTTTCCAAGCAAGAGATGAAACTCCCATAGGTCAGCATCATTAGAACAGCCCCAGTTTGTTAGAATCATAGAATCATATAATTATTTACGTTGAAAGGAATGTCTAAAGATCATCTAGTCCAACCCACTTGCAATGGACAGGGACATACTCAATTAGATCAGGTTGCTTTGAGCCTTGTCAAACCTGACCTTGGATTCTCCCTGGGATGGACCATCTGCCACATCTCTGAGCAAGTTTTGCCAGTGTGTCACCACCCTCATAGTAAAAATAATTTCTTCTAAATCTATAATCTTTTATTATAGAAGCATTAGCCCTTGCCCTATCACCATAGGCCCCGCTAAAAGGACTGTTCCCATCTTTCTTAGATCCCCCCATGTAAACACTGAAAGTCTGCTATAAGGTGTCCCCAGACCCTTCTCTTCTCTGGGTTGAACAACCTCACCTTTCTCAGTCTTTCCCCACAGCAGAGGTGCTCCAGCCCTCTGAGCTTTTTGTGGCTTTTCTCTGTACCCACTGCTGTGGGTCCACAGTCTTTTGTGCTGGGGCCCCAGAGCAGAGTGGAGGGGCAGAGTCCCCTCCCTCACCCTGCTGGCCACACTGCTTTGGATGCAGTGCAGGATAAAATTTAGTGGGAACACTAAATTCTGTGTGCTGGCTTGTTCATTTAAGGGTGTGCAAGTAAGCAGTGTCAGAGATAGGTCTTTGTAACTTTAGACCATGAGGCACCACATGAAAACTCATCACATGCCTCTTACATTGACTTTTAATGTTTCATATGCATTACAAAATGTAATTACAGTAGATTTTCAGAAAAAGGTGCAGAGTGATACATAGTCTTACTACGTAATTTGAATGTCCTGATTGATGTTAAATATGGTGTGTCTGTGAATAAGAAGACTCGCAAGCTAGTAAATTATGTCCACTCTGCAACCAATCTTTTGTTTTGTGCTTACTCTATCTAAAAGATTTTTTTTTAAGTAAATTTCTCCACAAAGGAGTAAAAAATGTAATTGGGATACATTATATTCTTAGATATAAGAAAAATGAGAAAATCTTATGACATTTATTTTTGTAGCAAAAAGTTATGATGATGCAGTTAGAGTTTGCTGATGGGATTATTTTTTTCTGAGTGCTCTTCTGTAACAATGCATCAAGCAATAAAATTACTTCTATTCTACTGAATATTCGCTTTTGTCAAATGTTAATAGAGAGGTTCAAATTCTGTCAGTGTAAGAAGCTTTAGGTTCAATGGATTTCAAGGATCCTTTCAGTTTGTCAACCAAAAGAATCTCACCTTGGCCTTGAAACAGCATTAGGAGGTTTTTGTTCAAAATTTTGTGCTTAAAAAGTTCTCTGAATTCAAAATGTTACATCTTGAGATCTGTTCAGTTTTCCTTTTCTTGTCATCTACTTTTTCTCCTCTTCAAGGCATGCACAATGGGAACAAGTGTTGGAACATGAGAAAATTCGAGCTAGGATTTCAAAATTATGAGACCAAAGTGAATCCGTCAAAACAAAAGCTTTGAGACCAAACTAAACACATTGTAAGCTTGATAATGAGTATATGTTGTTATGAATAATCACTGAGAATTCTCTGAAGCTGTATAGACTGTGTTTCATGTTTGCTGCTGTGAGTCATGGATAACAGCAGGACATCTGACATTGCATTAAGCTGACACATTTGTTAAGCTATTGTTTACCAACTGTCCTTCATATCACAGCCAGTATGAACCCAGTATGATCATACATTGTTGTGTGTAATAATACGCTGGATTTGCATTTGAATCCTGCACAGGCTTTTTAAAATTTTTAATAAACTAAATATTGTTTGTCTTTCTGAGTATGAGAATTGTTTATTTGACTGACCATCTATAGCCAAACATCTTTTGAGATTTTTTGACTGGACTCAATCTACTGAAACTTATTTTACAGTTCTGAATCATAAAGACTTCTTTTAAATAGAAATGTAAATCAGATAAAAAATGAGAGCAACTTGAGTTGAAATGGAAATGCACCAGAGCATAAATAATCTGCTTTTCTGTTTAAACTGAACAATGAGCATTTTTCTACATCAATTTATATAGAAAAATATTTAGCTATGTGAAAAAAAGAGGACACAAAATATTCTGAGGGTGGTAATAGATAAAGTTACTGTAAAGAAACAACAGTGGAAAGAATAAAAGCCATAGAAGTTCAAGTGTTTAACTGAATTTTGAAGCAACTGTAAACACTCAGTAAGATCTTGGGTATCACGACAGACATTGCTGTGTAAATCTTATCTTCTATAATGTTCTTCCTTATATATAAATGGTAAAAATTTGCTAACAACATTTGAAAGATAAGTTCAGGTTTAGTTCAGACATCTAGTTTTCTGTTTCCTAAATTTGCTCTCAGCTTTTTCCTTTATTTTAATATGATGCTGCATAAGATTTTACCTATCAATAGAAAGACCATCAAAATGTTGTAAGTAATATTTTTATGCTGTGTTTCCCACTCATGACATATCTATCTTTGTGTGGGTGGATTTCTTGTCAGAGTTGGCCTTAATGTGGCTATAAATCTCATCTCAGACTAGCTGTCATTTCATGAATCAGTAATCTGACTTTTAGAAGATTTTAGCTTCTCTGAATACATAGCAGCATACCTTTAAAGCAGTCTTTTAAGTGATGCTGAACAAGGTTGTGTTAGGAATTGGAATTTATGGTGTGCAAGTAGATAAAGGATGATGAAGTTCTGAATGGTAGATAACAGAGGGAAGAAAATTAACCTCCAATAAGGATCCCTTGCTATCCAAAAGTCACAGATCTGAAGTTACTGTACCTACAGTGGGGAACTGTACTTAGTGTTGTCTACCCAGGAACTGCAGAGTGCTTTGTTAACACTGTGTGTTGTGTTTTGACACAAGTGTTGAGAGCTCTAAATATATGAATCGCCTGTGTTAACACCATTAACATAGAATATTCAAATCTGTGACACTTTCTATAAGAATGAAATCTTGCAGAATTGAAAATAGAATACTACAGAATGTCAGTTGTTCATCCTTTAAACTTCTTGCTGTCTTTCTCCATGCAGAGAAGTATGAAAAATTTAGATATCTGCAAATAAATAAATCAAATTTTTTTTAGGATTTACTTCAGTGGGGGTATCCCCCCATTATTGCAAAAGGACAGGATTTTTTTCTTCTTTTCTTTTCTTTTAGACTACTCATGCACAAAAATATCAAAACTGATCCATGTGAAACAAGTTCCTCTGAGTATCATTATTTCATTTTATAGATTCCAGAAGATTTTAATAAGATTCTAAGGGCAATTCCATTTCCTTATTTGACAATGTGGACCATAATTAAGGTTTATTTTTCCTATTAGCTAAAACTGGAAAGCAGGTAAGTATAGCAGTATTGACAAACACCTGTGTGCTAGAGAGTCTTCAAATCAATGGTGAATAGTCTTGTGCATGCCATCCATTACATTTCTGTTTATTTTGGAATGGTTTTAGAAGATGATAAAACTTTTTCCATACTTACTCCTATCTGATTCTAATCTCTAAACCAAGGAATTGAACCAAGATATTCTCTTCCAAAGAGGGTGTGCTGTTTATCCATTTAATTATTTTTCTTTCATATAATTTCATTTTACCCCACTCTAGAACTCTAATGATGAAAAATAAGATTACAGATCTTTGACTTTTGCTGGCTTTTAAAGAAGCTAGGATTTTTTTAACCGTCAATAATAATTTACTAGACTACTGTGGATAAAATCTGACTCAAGAAACATCAATGTTTGAATAACTCAAGGAAAGCAAAACCAGATACGCAAACTTAGAGGGTTTTTTTAGTACTTGCAGCATTGTTTCACAGTATCTCAAGCAAAACTCAGCCCAATTAGAAGGCAAGGTGAAGTTCTAGAAGATGAGCTACATATGTAATCATTTCACCAAATGCAGATAGAAATATTATTGGAATCTAAAATCGGAAAGGAATAAAATTCACAGACCAAAAAGCCCAGATAAAAATCTTTTTTCTGATACAGGTGTACCTCCCAAGCACTATCATTGAACAACAGGCAGCATGCTAATCACAAGGAAGAGCTGCTCGCATTAGTAGACTTATAAAACATGAGCATGGCCACCACAACCTTTGAAGGCACAGATCATCAATTATTGCACTAATTGTTTGTTCTGTTTGTGTCTCAGGCTAAAAGAAAAGAGTCACTGAAGCAAAAATGAGACACAGAGAATTACAACCTCAGTGACAGTTCAGTTTCACCATCTCATTATTCATTCCTTGTTTTGCTGTGCGTGTGTGACTTTAGGCTGGGTGGACTCATGTATTCTCTAAGATGCACACTGTGCAAGACTGGAGAAATCATTATGTACATTATTCTGCAACTCCAGGCATGAAAGCTTTTTCTTTAAGTTCTTCCAGCTTCTTTCTTAGCTTTTGTTTCTAACTCAAGTAAGAAATACCAATGGTGCCAATTTTAGGGTCTGGGTATCTTTATTTAGATTTGAAATCCAGGTGTTAGCAGATACATTTCTTGGAGGAAATACCTCCATCAGAACAAGTGCCTCTTGGGACACAACTTAGAAAAAAGATTTTTTTTCAAGCCATAAATCATTCATCGCTCTGAAAATGACCCAGAAGCAAGATATTAAAAGTAACATTGCCCAAATAAAATAGTGATGTAAGAAAGTCCATACAGGACATAATAGAGAGGACAAGCATTGATAGTAGAAAGTTCCTTGATCATGACCAAGAGGAATAGTATGCAGACATGAAATTAACTTTCACATAATATATTTAAGCCTTTTTTTCCTATTGTTATAAAAAATAATTTTCACTATATGATACATTAAAAACATTATCATATATACTGAATATGTAGAAAAGCAGTAACAGTGGTCTGGTAGCAGACTTGTCTGATTTTCTATCTCATAGGTGGAGAAATATGGTCCTTCACTAGCAGTGCATCATGTTGACTCTAGCTTCTGTCATTTTTTTTAAATTATACTTTGAATCTGCCAGATTTTTTTAATTCCCAAAAAATGAGTCAATTAAATTAAGTCTTTAAGTACATGTACTTAACCCTACAGTATGTATTTCAATGATTAAGATAGAAAGACCAAGGGGAACTCTTCTGTGAGAGACTCCTGCTCTCTCAAAAAAGAACATTGTGTAAAAAGCAAGTATTCTTCTTGCCTACTTTCATTTGATGAATGAAAGTACGAACTTTAGAGTCAGTAGTGATACTTCAGTATATAGAATCTTTTTAATTGTCCCTTCTGATCACTAAAAACCCTTGCTTAAATGACATCTGAAAAGTTCTATTATATCCAAATTGTATTCCACTTCCAATGTGTAGAAAATATTTTCTTGCCTCTAAGATCCAGTTGTTTCCGTGTAGAAAGTTCTTTAAAATGAGTTTTCAGTTTAAACAAAAGACATAGTATTGCAAATACACAAAACTGTTATAGTCATTTGGCTTTCATTTCATATTCAGCAATCATATCAAGATTTTAAGTGTAATTCTTTGAAATTTTATATAATACATATAATTGAATTCTGATTGTACAGCTATGGATTATATAAACCTTTCCATGTGCAATATAGTTTAAAATAGCCCAAATAACAGACTTACTGGTGATCTATGTATTTAAAGAGATATAAGATTACATTCAATGACAGCCTTCCATTTCATCGTATATAATGGTTTGACAATATGAGACGCATCACTTAAATGTTGAGAAAAAATTAATTTGAATAGGTATTAATTTTTTTTTATGACATTGTTAAACTTTTTGACAATCTACTTACATTTCAGTGGTGAATTGGAAAACAATCCTACAATTATTTGAAAGACTATTATTCTTTATTATTCCACATTTCAAAATGATGTCCTAATATGAATAAAAACTCCACGTGAAGTATCATTTGTGATACATACCCTGATTATTAGGCGATTATTTTTTGTCTCTCATGTACTCTTCGAGGCAAAAGGGGTTTTTTTTTAATGCAGAAAACTACATGGATCAAAGCAATGTTGACAGACCATTAATACTCCTTCAGACCAAAGTTTCTAGTCCTCTTTACCTGCTTCTGCCCAGACCTGTGCATCAGCTGGGGTTCCAGGCAGAGCCTGCTGCTGAGTCCGGGCTAGTCTGAGAGTTCTCCATCACTTTTCAAAAGCTGTTTCAAAAGCTGTTTCAAAAGTTATTTCAGTCAATATCAACAGAGGGGCAAGTCTGTGCTGGTTGGCTGCTCGTCCAGGAGCGGCTTTGGAGTCTTTAGACCAGAGGGACCTCTTGTACCTTGTATCTCAGTTCACTGATCTGAAGGGGAAAAGAGGACTGGCTAAAGGGGTGTTTGTGGAAAAACAACAGGCAAGCATGCATTCTCATAATTCTCTTCTTACTGTGTCCCAGGCTGAAACCCTAGGGGATTTCCCAGGAATGATTTCACTGTGATGTGGCTTGTCATTTACAGAAGTGTGAGCATACTGATAATAAAGTTTGTGGAGATCTCTGTGACAGTTGCTGGAACAAGGAACTCTGCAAAACAGAGACCAAGGCATAAAGAGAAAGCTTATTTTTGTGATTACAAATTTGAAAGTTCCAAGGTTACTGGATTACACTTTGCATCCTTATATTTTGCATCCTACTCCCATAGGCTTGTATAAACCTGTAGTTAAATAGTCCTTAAACATGATATTATACAATGTAATCTAGATTGTCCTTTAGGTAAAATAAATGTAAGGTTCATCTATGTATGTCAAAGTAGAAGTAATTCAAGGCATAGTTTATCAGCATCAATTTAAAGTCTTTTACCTTTTAATAATTATATATTTAGGAAAAAAAATCATACACTAGGACATGCATGTGATACTGTTTACTTTTCCAGTAAATGCCAGACAGTAATTTTTTTCTGAATTTCCTGAACAGTGACCCCATATAAGGTTGGAAAAACCCCAGAGAAAACAGTTTTGTTAATCTCTTAAACATCATTTTCTGAGAAAGTCTAGCTCATCACAGTTTTTCTGTTTACTTGTAGTTTTGTGGTGAAAGTCAGGGTGGTAAAAGCCGAGTGACTTGCACCAAGCATACATAATTGCACTTGAATCGAGCCAGTGGATATATCTGTAAAAAAATCCACAGAGAAAAGTTCTTAAAGTTTTTATGTACAAGGAAAACATTTTTATTCACTTTTTAGTAGACCATTTTATGACACTCCTGAAGATAAAGACATGACAGAAAAAGAAAAACTGACAAAACAAACCCAGAGAAGATCTAGGGGGTTTGCTGGTAAACAGGAAGCTGCCTTTATGCAGGTTTTCTACAAAATTACTGTTCTCCCTTGTTTACCTTTAAGCACATAATCAATGCTTCTGGGTGCACTAAGTCAAACATGGCACACTAGTCACACTCTGCAGCCAAAGTTTTCAGTCGTGTTTGGGACTGACAGTGTTGTTTGCAGCAGCTAAAAGGGAGATTTCTGCATTTTGACCATGACAGCTTTTTTCTTTATAGAGTTGCAAAGGAACCCAAGATTCTAAATAGGAATAAGAGATAATTGTGCAGAGAAAGGCAAATATTCTGTTTCTCTTCGAAAATGACACAAAGGTAAGGAACGAACCATGGTGATTAGGGGATATAGGTAAGAAAATGAAACTGGTGTAAGATCAAACAGAATTTTAAAGCAGGAGGAATCTCTGTGATTCTATGGCTGTTTCACCAGCCAAAGTATTCAACATGTCTGCATCAAATATTGCTAAATTTGTTGAAAACACTTTCCGACTAGAAATGGGCAGGTGCCGTATTATATGAAGCAGATTTGTATTAGCATATAAATGGGGACTGATAATGCCTCTCTACCCTGTGTGAACCTTGCAGATATCACTTTCTACTTATCAGTTCGCTGAAAGGTTGCTGCTAAACATTTTAAGGACTTTTCATCATGTTTCAGAATTCCAGTCCAGCATGCAATACAATGAAAACATGGAAGAAGTAGTGAAAAAGAGTAAGTAGGAAGTATAAAGAGAATATAAGAATATACACTACGTCATTTTACTTAGTCTATGCTGTGCATTTTCTTACATAGTTGACTTTTAATTGTCCAGCCAGCAAGTGGACAATTTATACATTGTGTGTCAGAGCTTCACAAATAAATACTTTTTTTTGTTTTGCACCATGCTAAAAAAATAATAACAATAAAAATAATGATCCCCAACATTATATAATGTGGGAATCACAGAATGGTTGAGGTTGAAAGAGACCTCTGGAGATCATCTTGCCTGACCTCCCCTTTCTCCCCATTCAGGCAGAAGTCTGGAAGTAATATTTTCTGCTCTCCCCTCTTATAGGTGTTCAAACCCATTTCACTGACTTACAAGAGCAGTACTTAAGGCAGCTGGGATTAATTAATCCCTTTAATTTAGGGATATTACCAGTGTTTTATGGACTGAGTGATTTTTCACCACTGTTAAAATTTTGTTGAGCTATTAAGTATAATTAATTAAAGTTAGTGAACTGGGTATATTCCTAGAATGTCAAATGTCTTCATTGAATTTCATTGAATTTCTTCACTCTAACTCATTAAATAATTAAGTAGTGCCTGCAAGATAAAGCAAATAGGTCAGCATGAGAAATGTGATAAACAGTCCTTACAGTGCAATATAGTGGACAGAATATATTGATGAAGACTCAGAAATAGTCAGGAAGGACCTGAGGTTTTCATGTTGCATATAAGATACAATCACTGGACACTTAAATGAATGAAAAACTATCATCAGTAAAACAAACTATTATGAAGTGCTTATGACACTCTGAGTATGACATGTTTAAAAAGATAATTTGCTTGTGTTTCAAATTTAAAACAGGATTACTTCTGTTTCCTTTCAACTTGACCAGAAATTTTGAATCAAATTTGCCTTGATTGTGTTTTGAAATAGAAGTACATTTTACTTAGAAGTTATGTCATTCTTTAACGAAAATGTTTATTGATGTATTTTTTAAATTATACACCATCATAAGGTATTAAGATTTCCCACCTGCATTATTTTTGGTTGCTCTTAGAGGTGAGGTTTTAATTGTACAGATCTTGGCTAAAGGAAAGCCTCTGCTATGGTTTTACCAGGCCTTAGCAGTTTCACAGTTTCAGTTGACATCCTTCAAGAACTTCACTCCAGCACTCAGTGTCAAAAATAACAATGAAGATAAAACTCTAGAAACACAAGATTGGTCTTGGTTATGGTTGAGTTCTGTGAATCTGAAACACTGAGCTGCTTATTTCATAAGAATATTTAGTATTTCTGCATAGATTTAGTAAATATTTTTGGGTGTAGTTTGACATTTCTAATTGCATTCTTGTCTATAAGCAGTCCATTCAATAGTCAGGGAAAGGAAGATAATTAAACCTTTCTTAAAAATATCTACTTTTTAATTTGAAGTCTATAAATATCAGTACTGATCTTTTGCAAACATTTTCCTCCCATATTTTATTGTCCTTTCTTTAACCTATTTGAATTCTAGCTTTGCACGGCACATATGCCTGTGATTTACCACAACATAAAATGGCCTTTACTCTGCCAGTAGGGCTAGAATTACACCATTTTTTAAAATATATTTCTGCAGCAAAAGCAATGAAAGAAAATACATCAACTGGCAGAATAAGTTCTGATAGGCTAGACTGCAGACTAAGAGAAAGCACACAGAAATCTTCAGTGTTGTACTACTTAGATTTAGATGAATTCTGAGGTTATTATAAACCAAATCTTAAGGCTTATTGGAAAGTAAAACATGGCATCCTTAGTTCATCATATGGCACAGCTTCACAGAGAACACAAGCTTTTCAGTAAATACACTGACTTTTGCAAACTGTAAATCATCTGCGAGTCACTACTGTTCTACTAATTACAGCAAGAAGCTGTGCTCATTAGCTGTGCTCATCTGGTTCACTGCACGAGCTAAATAGGCCGTAAATGAGCTAGCAATTATTGCTGTATTACTGCTACCAGCTCTGTTCATATCAAAATATCTTCACCAAATGTTGTGCTTCTTGGTATTATCACGTTAAGAATTTCACAATTTCATGTTGAAGCAGTTAATTGGGAGGTTGTTCTTGGAAGATGGAGGAGCTTCTATAACTTCCTTGAATGACTGCCTCTCACAAGTATCTTCAGCCCATTTATGACAGCCTCTTAAACCAGGCAACTACTTGAATATATAAATATTGTACTTGATGCACTAAGAAAGAAAATGCACACCTTGCTATTCATCCTTAGCTTTCTTCTAACAGTAAATCTTATTTATGTAGTAGATTTAAAATATTTAATTATGAAGGAGAAGCTTTATGGTCTTGATAGCAGTGTGATAAAATAGTTATATGAGAGTTTTTAGAGGTGTATATAGTGCATTAGGTAAAAGAGAAAACATGAACTCCTTGTACAGGGAGATTTTTAAGAAAACGTCTTGTATGGCAAACACAGCCTGTATGTCCCATGCAAGTGGCCTGCAGATGAGTTTTCAGATGGGAAAGTGTACTTTAGACTCAGAGAAACAGGTAGGGGGTATGAGCTTCCCTTTTCTTACCTCCAGTCTCACACATACTCTAAGCTGTAAACATTTGTCCCCTGTTGTTCTGAGTACATCTTCCTCTGTTTTCTGACTTGCTTTAGAATTTATACTGGCTGTTCATGTCAGTCAAAAGGCCACACATTTGCTCTCCCCATTTTTGTCAATGAAGTTCAGACTTTCTTCCTTTTACTGCCTGTCTGGTTTGGGGAAGTTTTGCCACAACACATAATTAGAACCATTTTTCACATGGGACACCTTTTGATGTTGCTGAGAGAGAAGGCATTCAAAGAGGAAACAAATATCCATCTGAAAGATCTGACTTCTCTCTCAGCAAGCTGAAAAGGCAAGCACTAGAGCAGCAGTTCCTAAACTACAGCATATTTCATGGACTTTGTAAATTTGATTTAAATAATGTGGTAGTACTAGGATTAAAAATAGTAGCAGCAATTTCCAAGATGTTTCTATAAGAATGTACGAAGCTGTGAAAGTATCTGTCCTTTAATATGTGAGAGCTTCTCCGTACAACTTCAAATAACACAAGCACCGTTCATTCAACTCAACTGGCGTATACAAATGTCTCTTTTTTTTAGTTCTGGGCTTAATCCTGCTAGTCTAAAGGCTAAGAATGCCTGGAGTATTAACACATTAAAGCAGAGACTACCTTGACTACTCACTGGATAATTAAATTTACATGTAAATGTAAATTATATTTTCATTATATTACATTATGTTTTCATTATACATATTATATTTTCAAAACTAGCTCCCGGGTTGTGTATGTGTCCCTGAGGTGCTTTTGTAGTGACACAGTGAGTGACACCTTTCCCTTCCTGGAAAGCAGAACCTGCCCAGCAGTGGCTGCTTGTCCCACCCCCAGTGGGTGCTTGGACCTCCATCAGTAGCTGCGGATCAGTCAGGGATGTTAGGCACCAGGAATATTTCAGGTGCAGCCTGGGACAGGATTCTCCCTGAGGACCTCGTGGTGAGTGAAGAGAAAATGGAAGAACATCAGGAACTGGTCATTTCACAAAAGAAGGAACAAGAAGATATTTTTAAATAAATATAGTGATGGAAATACACAGACTACTGAGGTTCCCAGGACTCATGGTTTTGCAGATTATTTGTTGTCTTTACATTTTGGCAGTCAAGTAAACCAGCGAAAGATCACTTAATTATGGTTGTGGTAACTGCACTACTCTGAAACATAATTTTAAATGAGGATTAAATGATTAACAAGGTGAAAAAAACCCCAACATTCTACAAAATTTGCATTTTCCTAATTAAATTACCCTGCACTTGCAGTAGAATTGTATGCTATACATATTCTGAAGCCACTGAGTCCCATTCCAAATAAGAAAATAGGTGGGAATCATTCTCTTGGATAACATTCAATTGTATCCTAATCTAATATTGGTTATATTATCCTGATCCCCAAACCCTCTGCCCTTATTTTCATTAAAATACAGCTAGACCTACAGACTGGGGACCAATAGTTGTCATCATTTCTTTCTGTGGTCATCACAGGTGATTTTCTTGGCAGTTTCTGTTTTAAATCAGGACCTGACAGAAAATCAAACTGTTATCTTTCAGATACCTCTGAGGCTTGTAAAACTATTTCATCCTGCATTAGAGAGAAACAAAACTCTCTCAGAAACAGCATGAAAAATGTAATCTGAAGAGGTGTAATGCAAAGAAAAGAGAAGACTAGAATTTAGGGCATCTATCTGGATATGGGAATCTTTATGGAAAATCTCATACTTAATTCTCCTGTAGAAATTTTATATATAAAAGTTATGTATTTTTATATTATGTGTTATATATTTATGCATATGAAAATTATCTTTTTAAATTTAAAGCTTTTTTCACTGATGCACATTTCTCTGATGATAAACATGCTTCCAAATTGTTTCAGTGCACCCCTAGTTAGGACTTGTTTGCATCAAGTAATTGTCCTGAACTTGTTAGACATTATTATACCTGACATGGTGAGTTGACCCTGGCTGGCTGCCAGGTGCCCCCTAAAGCCACTCTGTCATTCCATTCCTCATCTGGAGAGGGAATAGAAAATATAGTGAAAGACTTGTGGGTTGAGACAACCTTCCTCTTGACCTCGACTTACTCCTGTTGTTCTCTAACCTCTTCCCACCCTGTGGCATAGGGGAATGGGGAATGAGAGTTACGGTCAGTGCTTCAAATGTCCTCTGCTGCTACTTCCTCCTCAGGAGGAGGACTCCTTACACTCCTCCCCTGCTCCAGCATGGTTTTCCTGCCAGGGCTGCAGTCCCTCAGGAACAGCCTGTTCCAGTGTTGGTTTCCCCATGGAGTCACACACCCCTGTTGCTGATGGGCTCAGCCTTGGCCGGTGCAGACCCACCCACTTGACATTGGCTCTATCAAACACAAGGGAAGGTTCTAGGAGCTTCTCTCAGAAGCCACCCTGGAGCTCCCTGCCTCCAAAAGCTTGCCACACAAACCAAATACAAAAGTAAACTATCACAAACTGCTATCCTCTTAAACTGACTAAGTAGGCCAGTTTTTCTATTAAAAGGGAGTTTTTTGGCATAAAGAGATGTAAAGATAGCTTTGAAATAATTTATAATTCTCAGATGAAAAAGCCAGATGCAATGCAATACTTACACAGACATATTTTTAAAAATTTAATCAGAAAATATCTGTGGTGAGTATGTTATGTAAATACTGTTCTTTGAGAGCTTAAAATCCACATTTTATACCATGAGCAATTTTTCCCTGTTTAAAAGTAAGTTACATCTTTAACTAACTGGTTGTTCAGCAGAAGAGCTAAAGAACAATTGGGGCAAGTCAATGTAAAATGTATTTTCAGCCAATAAGTAGTCATCTATTTTGATAAAACCCTTTTGGATTTGGCAGCATTTTCTCTCATTCATTTTAATAAACACAGTTCCTTTTCACAAAAAAATCCTAACCTATCTAGTTAGGATAGGTCTTTCTTTTGTTGTCATTGTTACAAGCATCAACAAACAAATCAAGTAAGAGGGATACAAAATCAGGGTTGCAGTGAAGCAAAAGGTCATGTGCTGATGTTTCATGTTGATTCTGGAGAATTATTAGCTGAACAGTGACTGGCACACTTAACAGTACCTTCATGACTCATTTGCCAGTCACTCTGCAATTATTCCAGGTGCTGCTGGGGAAATGACTCTCAAGTTTTAAAGAAGTAATCAGCATATAAATGTTGGCAGGATAAAACCTCCAACACAGGCTTCAGGTGCAGCTCTCAAAGCAGATGGAACCACTTCAGTCAGTTCTTAAAATTGGTGGTTCTATTTGGCTCGAAAAAACTTGTTCTGGTGGAACCTTGGTTTTTATCCTAGTCTTATCTGAGAAATGGAACAGGATGTAGGTCTTAAGAAACGTCTTACTATTTGAAAATAACCAACCAAATTTTTCTAAAGGTCTTTGTCTAATCAAATAAGAAATCTGAACAAAGGATATTGGAATTCAAGGGGGAAGGCTGTATTATTTTTATTCAGAGGAGTGCCTTGCCTCATCTTTCTAGTTTCTTCTCTTCAGTAAAATAATCTGTGATGCCAATGTGGTTCAGATCAAGGCAGCACTCCGTTGCTTAAGTCTTGGCATTTCTGAAAGACTTTAAACCCATGGGTTTGAACCCATTTTAAAAGATAACATGACAAATACAATACAATCAGCCAGTCTAATAAGCAAATGTCTTTTACATAAATACAACAGGACAAAGCATTTTCTGAGACTTAATGATCAAAAAGAGGGATGAAGGGGTTAATTAGCAAAGATGTCAGGAATGTTTGATTGAAAATTTTCCTCTCATACTTCTAGAAGGAACAGTTTTACCTAAATGAAATTTTACATCTGAGAAGTACTTCTTTCACAAGATTTTGAAGAAAAATGCCTGATATCCAAAACATTAACAATGTGGAAAAATTATATTGTCATTCTGTATTCTTCTCCCATATCTATTGAAAGTTCCACTAGTTTGTCTCATGCTTCTGTTTTCCTTCATGGTACAGATTAACCAGATGAATCTGAGGTAGACATTACTTCATTTCAGAGTATGGAATGTCTTAGAAGAGATTGCAAGCACCTGAAAACAACCTCGAAATTTAATCTTTTTTGCTTTCTTCTTTTTTCTGCAAAAATCAAATAATCTTTTCTCTAAAAATAAGTTATACAAATTAAACTCATTCAATTATTTAACTCCAGGAAACAACTTATTGCCACTATCCCTTAAACAAGATTCGAAGGCAGCTATAGATCAAAGAGTCATTTGTTTCTTTTGCTGAACTGTGATTCATTCACACTCATTCTTTTCAACCAATAAATCTTAAGCTTGGTTTGGAATTTAATCTTCATTTTCTTTTTCAGAAGCAGCTGAAAGGGTATATCTTTAAGTATATTTACATATCCCTAAGTTATCCAAGAGATTAAGGTGTGAGGATGCATCTGTTGTGTTGCCATGCCTGCTTTGAATGGGCACCAGAAACCATTCGTGACACAGTAACTTTGCCCCACTACTGTTAGAAACCACAAGGCATAGTCTGTTAATACAAAGTACCAGAAGAAAAGCTTTATAGAGGAAAGTATTTACTGCCAAATGAAAATTTTAACTAGACAGAATAGGAAGAACAAAAGAGCAGAGTTCTAAAATCTCTGGTGACCTGGTCCAGTAGGCCTGAGGTCTACTCTTCTCTAGTTACACAACTAAAACACTTTTTTTCTGCCTTTCTAAACCTTTATATTACTGATTTGTTATCTTTGTGATGCTAGTTTCTTCATCAATCATAAAATAATATCCTCAGTTCTGGCATGTAGAGATTCTGTTAAGGGAGCACATTAAGCTTCTGGGCAGTTTTGGGTTTTACACTGTCCTATCATGAGACATGGTTTTGCAACTGCAGCCATATCTGATAGGACAGCCACAAAATTGAGATCTTGAGTGTTCACTCATTTTAGAAGCACAAGGCATCCACAGGCTGCATCACCAACTTGGTGACTGTCCATACAACAACATTCAGGAGGATTGTAACTAGTGATGCCTTTCAGACACAAAAAAATGATGTCAGAGGAAAGACTTTTACATTTGGCTTAAATACTTTAAAGGAGGT
This sequence comes from Prinia subflava, assembly GCF_021018805.1. Taxonomy (NCBI): domain Eukaryota; kingdom Metazoa; phylum Chordata; class Aves; order Passeriformes; family Cisticolidae; genus Prinia; species Prinia subflava. Next base: position 36,190,175 of record NC_086251.1, read on the forward strand.
GCTTATTCCAATTAAAAGTTTTAAAAACAGTCTGAGTTGCAAATCTATTATCAAAATCTTGTCAATGTTGGGGCACAACTGTCAATGCTGTGACCGACTGTTCTATGGAGCACGGCTGTCATAAGGTTGAACACTGTAAAAGAGACTTCCTGACCATAACCTGGACAAACCTTGCTTCAACAGACCTTCATTTCCTATGCTGTTCTGTATTCTCTGCCAACCATTTAAGAAAAATCTTCATTTTTCTATTAAAAAAATTAATGATTTTTCTTTTTCAGTTCTGAAGGTGAGATCTCTGGAAGTTTTTCGTGTTTCTGCTTACACAACAGTTATGGAAGACAGGATAGCCTGCCTACATGGATGCAATCACCTAAACACATTAACATGTTACAGCAAAGAGAACCCTGTTAGAAGGCTCTTACATTCTCACGGTATTACCTCTGTTCAGAGTTAAAGGACACGTAGGATTTTTGCAGTTAAGATGCAATATGTGAATGGAAAATAATGTGAACCACAATGTAGGTTCATTAGAAGCTTACTACAAGAGGACTTTGAGACAATGCATTTTATGTGACTTTTCAGTTTTTTGAATTGTATTGATTTTGAAAATTAATAGATTTACCCTACTGCTGGAAGCCTCTACATTTTTAAGCATTAAGAATTTGTCAACAATGACAAAAACTGCTGATGAATCAGTTTTTTCCTTCATTACAAGTTCTAGTGAGACAAAAACATTCATTTGGAGAAGAACATTGAGAACCTAGGGTGTCATTTTAAAATACTTGGAAAAGTTGTGGAAGTAGAACATGAAGCTAGTATTGACAGGGAGACGCTATGAGATTGCTTGCTAGCATATGATGAAAACCGCCTTATATGTTCAAAGTTCACATCATTAATTAATAAACAGTTTAAGTGCCAAAACAGATAAAGCCAAATCAGCTTCAGATTTTCTACACTCTGAAGGCTGATCAGATTACTGTAGGTTGAATTAAACCTGTCAAAACAATGACCTTTTTTAATGTAGTGACATTACCTTGTCATCTTGATTTGCTCACAAAGAAGCTAAATTTAGTAATTTGGATGAAATTTATGTGGTCTTTTTTTCCGTCTACTGCATTTCAGGTATGCAATACTACTGGTGTCTTTGAACCCACTAGCTATTTCACAGAGCTCTTCAGGGACACTGAAGGCATGAGGCTAACGCACACTGTTTTAAGTTTTCTGAAGTACTTATTTAATATGAAACCTCGTAAGTGTGCTAGAAAAAAGACAGCCCTTTCTTTTTTCTCTCTGTTTATATCATTCAGTGACATTCTGTCTTCTAGTTTTAGCACCTAAATTAGAGTTTCTTCCGTGACTTCTCTAAAGGTAAAAAGAAAAATATTTTCATTCGGATGGTCTTCTATGAAATCTCCTTAGGAAACTTTGGAAAATTTCTTTGCATTTAGTGGATTTTTACAGAAATCACTGAAGTGTACTAGATTACCAGATAGCTTCCTAATTAATATAATGATCCACTACTAATGTGACATTTTAGATGAATAATTAAATGGTTTTGTTACATTTAAAGTGCAATTTTTCTAGTTATAAAGTGATGAATCTCTCAGATTACTAAATGAAAGCTGCACCAGGTATAATTTATTTTCAAATAATTTACTTAAAGAAATCTGTGAAAATGCTAAACATTCTGTTATAAAGAAATACTCACTACAATTCTATAACTAAAAATATTTCCATCACGCTAAGGAGAGACTTTAGAGAAAAATTCCGTAATTTTTTTGTATACAGCAGCCACCATTAGTAGTTGTAGTCACTAATAACCATCATCATGAAGTGCTTTTATTTCTGTATTGAGAAAAATGGCATATGTGTTATGTACCTACTTTGGGAGCTGCTGCCACAGAGATTTTATGGGAGTGTAATAGTCACTACTGATATTTTTAGTCCTGATAGGATATTTTACTTCTGTCTAAATAGTCTAGGTAGGTCTAATTAATTTTTCATCTTAGTAGGATATTAGTACTTGAAAAAACTAATGGGATAAGGAATGACATAGATTGGGACTACTTTTGACATCAAAACACTACCTGTAATTTCATTTTGAAATTTATGGGAAAAAAGCTAGAAAGGGAGGCACTTAGTTTAAAATGGTATAGAGCATAGCCTTTTGATGGCATTCATCTGTGAAACAATTCTTCTGGAATTCTGTAAGTAATTCTGAGAGTAACAGGAAGTGCTGCAAAGACAATTTAATTTTTAAAAGTTTAATCATCATCTTTAAAACCTAGGCTTGCAATTTTTATTTTTTTTTCATGTAGAATAAATTAGTGTGGTTAACACAGAAAGGAATCCTCTCCTTAACTTAATGGTCTGATGCATTGTGAGGTCTGAGAGGGATAAGAAATGGTACTTGCATCTATATTGCATTCCCACAGAAAATTTGTGCACTATGTGGATAGCATGTGAGAACATATTTAATGTATAAGCATATACACAAAATATCTACTCTCGGTCTTCTGAAAAAAAAAAAAAAAAAGAAGAAGAAACTCTGTAGAATAACAAAGCCCCTTCGTAGCAGTATTGCTGGAGAATTGGGAAAATGTTGGTTAATTGAGAAGATCAGCTATTTGTTTCTGGTTACATGAAACACAGGTAGGTCAGTTCATAAATGAGAGTATGACAGCTGGCTCAGAACTATTTCTGTGGCAGAAAACCAGCATCCCAAAGTACACCAGTGAAAAAAAAGTTCTATTTTTTCCAGAGATCTTACACACTAGCATCTAATTTTGAAATATAATTAAAGTTGAAGAGCTGCTTTTTTATAAATACTTGACATTTACTGGTGTATAGCTTCTCTCATCAGGACTACTTTCCTCAAAATGTTTGCAAGCTGAACAGGAGCAGAAATGTTAAAATGCACCAACATCTAAATGGTAGGAGCCAAATGGCTTAGGGAGAACAACATGAATATTAAGAAACTTTCAGATATTTGTACAAAGTAAAAAAATCTTTTAAAATATCCATCTCTCTCTATATATATATTTGTGCAAAGAGTAATTAAAAAGATATGTAAGTAAGAACAATTTCATGTCATTAAAATTTCTGAAAGAATATATTATCTCTGCAAAAACTGTGATTTGCCCCTGTCAGGATTCTCAGAAAGGTAAAGGAGAAGTGAAGCCTTACCAAGACAACTCTTTTATTCAATCTCATGAACACCTTTCCCTTCCCTTCCCTTCCCTTCCCTTCCCTTCCCTTCCCTTCCCTTCCCTTCCCTTCCCTTCCCTTCCCTTCCCTTCCCTTCCCTTCCCTTCCCTTCCCTTCCCTTCCCTTCCCTTCCCTTCCCTTCCCTTCCCTTCCCTTCCCTTCCCTTCCCTTCCCTTCCCTTCCCTTCCCTTCCCTTCCCTTCCCTTCCCTTCCCTTCCCTTCCCTTCCCTTCCCTTCCCTTCCCTTCCCTTCCCTTCCCTTCCCTTCCCTTCCCTTCCCTTCCCTTCCCTTCCCTTCCCTTCCCTTCCCTTCCCTTCCCTTCCCTTCCCTTCCCTTCCCTTCCCTTCCCTTCCCTTCCCTTCCCTTCCCTTCCCTTCCCTTCCCTTCCCTTCCCTTCCCTTCCCTTCCCTTCCCTTCCCTTCCCTTCCCTTCCCTTCCCTTCCCTTCCCTTCTTCCACTTAAACATTTTCCTTTTTAAGAGCAGATGGAAGAATAAAAAATTGCAAATGTATCTAGGCAAGAAAGCTGTACCATTTTCAAAAGAGAACTCCAGGTCAGGTCCCATCATACTATAAACTTTATAATTTTTTTGAAAATGCAGTATCAAATGGTTTTAGTTCTTCAGCTAGCCAAATCCTTTCTCTCAGAGCACTTGTCAAGCGTTGTTGCAGTCAAAAAATAACAGACAATCTTGTGTGTTCTAGGAAATGTCTTTTTTCTATTATCTTCTTGTCCTTCTTGTGCTCAGAGAGTTTTGGTACAGTTTTAAAAATAACAGACTATGCTGCTGAAAGGACCTAATGAACCCAGTAAGTACCCACTGAACAGAACGGTCCCGTTGTCTCTGGCTGCAGTAGGGATACTTTGGATGCACCAGTTGTTCTTGTGGAAGATGGCACCAATTTACACAATAACTACACTATGTTACCACCACTTCTCATGTCTTAGTTTAAGCCTTATATGGACAAGGATGCATGACTCACATGCCACCATCTCTTCAGTTTGTCCAAAGATTGCATTGCATAGACTGTGAGAAAATTTTGGGAAACTCTTTCTGTTTAGTTTCTTGCAAAGACCACAGTCCTTGTGAAATATTCTGATATGCTCAAGCATATTTGTGTCACCAAGTAAGGAATAAATAGGCCACCTAGAGAAGGCTGACTGGGAAACTGATTACACTGAATCTCTTCGGAAGTTAAGAGCAGTTTATCTGCAACTGACTGTAAGTCTAACTGGTAATGGACCATCCATTAGCAGTATAAGTAAAGCCCTTCAGTTGCTCAACATGCACTTACAAGGTCTGGAATAGCTCTGATTCGAGTGCCTCTTGTACCTCTGCCTCTGGCCTCCCATCATCTCATCCTCAGTTCCCACTTACCTTCTGAAAAAAGTCCTCTTGACAGGTAGATTCTTGATTTATTCCTTCCTTTTTCATAGGTTGATTTGAATTGCAAGTTTTACTTCCTTTTTTTAGTCTTTTCTGGAAGTCTGATTCCGTGTCACTACCATATACAGTTCATGAAATAATACTTCAGTATATTGTGCATCTTTGGAGAGAGAGAACAGAAATGCCTCTGTTTTTAAGGCTCATTTATGATGTCATGTTTTGAACTACTCCATGTCTTTCACTTAAATGATGCAGACCCATTCAAAACAGAGTGTAGACTGTGTTATTTGAGCATTATATGAATATTATGTGAGCAGAAAAGTTGGTTTGCCAAGGAAGGAAAGTTATCAGAACATGACAGACATTCATTATCTGCTGACTGCCAATGCTTGACAGATATTTTCTGATTTCTCTAAAAGTCAGCAAAAGGCAACTGGTATTAGACAGGAAGCAATCATACTCCCCCAGTACATGTCCTTGCATTTTAATGAAGTTTTTCTAAACATTTTTACATTAACCAAGGATTTATAAGAAAACAGACTCAGAATAACTTAAATAATTACATGCTTAAACAAATAGAACAATATGGGGTTTTAATTACATAATCACAGAATATACTGAGTTGAAAGGGACCCATAAGGATCATCAAGCCCAACTCCCAGCCCTGCCCAACAGCACAGCCCCAAGAGTCACACCTTGTACCTGAGAGCATTGTCCAAACACTTCTTGAGCTCTGCCAGGCTGGTGCTGTGACCACTTCTCTGCGCCCAACTACTCAGGGGAGTGAAGAACCTTTCCCTAATATCCAACCTAAACCTCCCCTGACACAGCTTCAGACCATTCCCTCAGGTCCTGTCCCTGGTCACCACACAGAGATCAGTGTCTACCCCTCCTCTTCCCCTCATGAAGAAGTTGTCAACCACAATGAGGTCTCCCTTCAGCCTCATCCTCTTCAGGCTGAACAGACCAAGTGACCTCAGTCATTCCTCATAAGGCTTTCCTTCAAGGCCTTTCACCATCTTCGTTGCCCTCCTTTGGACACTCTCCAAAAGCTTTATATCTTTCTTGTATTGCAGCACCCCAAACTGCCCCCAGCACATGAGTTGAGGCTGCCCCAGTGCAGAGCAGAGCAGGACAATCCCCTCCCTTGCCCGGGTGGCCATGCTGTCCCTGATGCATCCCAGGACAGGATTGGCCCTCCTGGCTGCCAGGGCACTGCTGGCTCACATTCAGCTTTCTGTCAAACAGGATCCCCAGGTCCCTTTCCATGTCACTGCTTCCCAGCACGTCATTCCCCATTCCATTTTTATACCAGGATTATCCTGTCCCAGATGCAGAATCCAGCACTTTCCCTTGCTGATCTTTGTGTGGTTGGAGATTTCTGAGCTCTCTTGCCCTTGCCAAGGTGTCTCTGCAGGGCCCCCTGCCTTTGAGGGAGACAATGGCCCCTCCCAGTTTTGCATTAGTGTCAAACTTGCTCAGTATCCCTTCCAGTCCTGTGTTCAAGTCACTTATGAAGATGCTGAACAGCACAGGGCTGAGAAAGGAGCCCTGCAGAATCCCTTTAGTGACAGGTCACCAGTAGGATGTCACACCATTGACTGTAATCCTTTGTGCCCAGCCTGTGACCCAGTGATTCATTTCATGATGTGTTTATTCAGTTGAATGCTGGACATTTTCTTCAGAAGGATACCATGATTACTTTAAATTTAGGTTTTATTAAACTTCAATAAAAAATATCTTTTCACATTGTCAAATACATGTCTCCTGGATGTCAACACAGTTCAGGTCATCAAAACTTGATAAAAGATGGATAATACTGTAGCATGAAGTCATTGTCCTTTTACTGAGGAAACAAACTTATTTTGAGGTTATGCTGTTCCAGAGAAAATAAGAATTAAAGCATTTTTACATATAACATTGTATAATACCATGCATAAAGACTCTAAGTTCAGTTACAAACTTGACGTTGCATACATCAACCAAACCATGGAAGAAATTATGATGGAGAAAATCAGTAAAATATCTTACTAGATGAGATTCTTTTTTGTAACAGGAAGAATAAATCCACTTCATTTACTTACTGATAAATGTGATAATTTTTTGCTTGGTTCCTTACTGTTATGGTTGCCTTCTTGGAGGGTTTTTTATAATAGCAACCCCAATGCAAGCAACATCTTACTATAGTAAAGCCAAGAGAACAGATGATGTATTACTGCTTACATCAATAAAGCACATATAGGTTCTATTTTTCACAACCTTACTGTTCATACCTATTGACACAAGCTCAAAAAATTTAAGACTCTCACCTCCCTCTTTTTTTCAGGCAAACGGAAGGCAAAGCAAAACAGTAAAAAAGGCAGCCTATGTCCTTTGCAAAAGTGCCTTTTTCACTTTTGGGTGTTTCTCCTCTCTGCTCAGTAGTTGTGGGATTCCCATGTTTACTTTCTTGTTAGGCAAAGGTGCTGTACCTGTGTGGCAAAAAGTAAAGCACACAGCCATCGTGTAGTCCTTCCCACAAATAATATCACCTGTCAAGTCTCTGAATTGAGTAGTTGCTTGCGGGTATCTTTCAGACAGTATATACAATGTTACAGGAAGCTTTTCTTCTCTTTGATTAAACATTTTTTCCCAGGTGAGCTTTGTAATATTTTGCCAGTTTTTTTAAGACTTCCATCCTTTCTACTAAGAAGGGGTAAATATGCTCCTAAAGTCTTGAATTACATTTAAAATTCTCCCTTGTTATTAGGTTGTTTTGATATCTGAGGGGAAAAATACAATTTTAACCCACAGCAGTTAGTATTACTTACAAATTCTAACATTGTTAATTAGAACCTGCCTAAAGTAGGGGGAAAAATTCTGGCATACCCATACAGAACAGTAATGTAGTCACTTGCTCTTGATTTAAGCTCTCAGTTATGGTAATTACATATTGGACAAGTCTCCCAGGGAACATAGTTCACACTTTTTTTAACTGGACATAACCTTGGAAACGCTTCTGTTTGTCAAGCTGGGTGTAATTCAATAGACTCCAGAGCTATCTCTAATTCTAGCTTCTCTAATAATGCTAGAAAGCAGACATTATATTTAATATTACTTCTAATATTGCAAGGTGTAATTTTAAAGCAAAATGACACATAAACTGAAAAAAAGTAAGCCTATCTTCTCAGCTGTTAGGAAGTATGAAATAACTACAGATTTAAGAAAAATATCACCTCAGTACAAATTCTCTCTCCAGCTTCCTAAAGTTCTCCCTAAGAGACTCTACCTATGCACCTATTAGGACCTCTCAACCCTGATTCTGCAGATCCACTTCAACTTTTGCTTTTTGTTTCTGTAATGAAATAACACACATCAACCCAGGGTCTTGAATCCTGCTATTGACAAGTGTAAAAACCAGAGAACAAGCAAAGAATTTTTTGCATGTTCTGGTACATATTATTCTGTGGTCTTATTGGGAATGTCAGTATTCCAGCAATGTTGATTAAGAAGAGCAGTCTCTCCAGCAGTCTGAAGCAACTTATTATTCCAAAAGCCTTCTGCACTCATAGATTCAAGAAGACTCTGCTTCCATCTGCAACATGAAAAGTTTCATTAACCTGGAAATTTTTATTCATAAATAGTAATAATGGTGAAAAAAGGAAAGGAATTACATGAATTGCCATATGTACTCTCTAGTTATATCTGATTGTGGAGTTCATTCTCCTTCTTATAACAGGGACAGGGAAGAGTTCACTGAATGTAGCCTACAGGATAACTCTGTCTACTGTCTTTGAGTCTGAGATATAAAGGAGCAGCTCAAAATAGCAAATGAATGCTAACAGCCAAATACTTCTCACATTGGCCATGTATGGCCAAGCATTTAGAGGCAGAACTAGTTCCACTGAAAGTCCTTAGTCTGTGAGAGAATGCCATAATTGAACTCAGTCTTCTTTGCAGGAAAGATAGATTGCCTTGTTTTGTGAGCTGAAGTGAATTGCTTTCTATGGTTTTCTATGGTAGGGTTTTTTAATGTATTTCTGTTTCCTTTACCTTCTTTTCATGTTATATTGGAAGTTGGGGATTTCTGTTTACTTTGGCCCATGTTTTGATGATGAGTAATTTCATTCTAATTGGAAACTGTTAGCTGGAACAGCTGCAGGAGTCTGAACAATAACAGCTCATCTCTGAGAGTCAGTGTCATTTACCATCATTCCAGGGCTTGTTTTTTTACTAAATAAATATGGGCTTTTCACATCTCACAGCTATTGCTTCACCTCTGTGCTAACTCAGAAAGGCATTGTTCTGTGATTTATACTGAGGCACGCTTTCTCACTTTCCTTCACAACTGTTTTTTCTAAGGACTTGTTAAAAATGAAAACTTGGATGCCAAGTAGCGCGTTGGCTTGTCCGCACACCCACGGTGTCGTCTTGTCTTTTGAATGGTTGCTAGCAATCCTTGAGCTGGAGGACAGCTCCCATTGTGGGAAGTCCCATGCCACTGAAATCTTTGCATCTTGTATTTTGCTGCTGCTAAATGAAAACAACATGCATGTTTTAGAGGTACTGGAAACATTTTCATGTCTCCTCCAGGGCTCACATTGCAATTTTTTTTCAACACATTAACTTTAGCATAGCTGCTCATTTATCCAAGATGCACTGTCCTTAGTGCTAGAAAACCTGACTAAAACCAACCAAAATTACAAGGCAACTAGACTCATGGAAGGACTAGAGATTATGTCTAATGAGGAATGGTTTTTTTAGTCTTGAGGATGCTCAGGGGGAATCTCATCACTTTTTACAACTGAAAAGAGGCTGTAGTGAGATGGGCCTGTCTCTCCTGCCATTCTTGGAGTGAGAGGACCAGAGCAAATGACCTTAAGAGAAGATTCGGATTAGATACTGGAAAGAAATTTTTGTTAGGATGATGAGACATTGGAATAGATTGCCCAGGGAGGGGGTGGAGGTATATAAGGGATATAGATATATATATATACCCCTAGAGGTATTCAAGAGGAATCTGGATCTGGCAGTAGGTGATGGTTTGATGATTTAAGGCTTACAGTGGTAGTGCTGGGTTGACTTTTGGACTTGATTATCTTAAAGGTCTCTTCCAAAGTTGAAGATTCTATAATTTTGTGTTCTCCCTATTTAATATTCTTCTCCATACTTAGAAGATTCCTGTAAGGAGCCAAGTTAAATTATTTAAATACTTGTTCGTTTATTTCTCTTCAGTATTACATGTGCAGCTCCTATTAATTGTAATGGGTACCATGTACAATTGTTATGGATAGAATATTTGATAATTAATATTTCTTAGCAACACCCCTATTAGCATTTGCTGAGGTGTACACAGGACACATAGTCCTGGATTCTTATAGATGATCATTTTAATTTAGGCTGACATTATCTCCAAACAGACTTTAGTAAAAAATTATGGAATGGGTGAGGGGACAAAGTGATGATGATTACCACTGAATGACATGTGGTATGGCATATCACCAAATATCTGCTAGTTGTCTCCAAAATAAGCCCAACTTAATAATATTAAATTTGGTTTTTCATTTCTATTAAATAAATACCTAGAAAAAGTCATATTAAAGAATCGCACACTTCATATTTCTATGATATAACCCCAAACACATGACCATGCTGACACAGTAGAGGTTTAAACCAATATTTTTTTGTATTATTTTACATGACAAACCATTTGCTACAATCTCCATAAAGTTCTGACACAGAAATCTGTCCATTGTACCAGATCTTAAGTACTTCTTTTAGTCAAAGAACTCAAACCATTCATGATATTCCAGCTATGAAGCGCCGAGTCACACAGTCTTATGAGGAGCCCTTGAAATTGGGGTTGTCTAGCCTGAAGGAAAGAAGGCTCAGGAGGGACCTAACTGTCCTTTACAACTACCCAAAAGGAGGTGGTAGTGAAATGAGACTTGGTATTCCAACTAACAAGCCATAGGACAAGAGGAAATGGTCTCAAGTTCCACCAGAGGAAGTTCCAGTTGGATATTAGGAAGTATATCTTCACCTAAAGGATTGTCAAGCATTGGAACAGGCTATCCAAGGAAGGGGTGGAATCATTATACATGGAAGTATTTAGAGGACTGTAGATGTGGTGCTTAGGGGCATGGCTTAGTGTACTTTAGTAAGTTAATGGTTGCACACAATGACCTTAAGGGTCTTTTCAAATCCAAATTCTTCTAGGATTCAAGGTATACTTGGCTGAGTTACGTTTTTTCACTTGTCTGAGTCACTTTTTTTCAGGTATCCTTACAATAATTCTAAATATCTTTTTCTTTCCCTTTTTCCAGTGTATCCTTCCTTTATAAACACACATTTTACTGTCATGCTGCTGGGACATTTTTATATCCCACTCTGCCCTCATGGGTACACGTCTCTCATGTTTTCTGGTTATACATGCTGGTTACATTTAGTCAAGACATGTTTTAACACACATGAATGTGTAAGTTTAAGTGTTCCCAATGTGTTCAGAAGGAAAGCTTCAGCTTTTCTCTCTATGCCATGAATCATTGCTGTCTTTCCCTTGGTTCCTCTCTGTACACATATGGAGTGTTCTGTTTGCTTACCCCTAGTGCAGCCTTTTCCTGCACATAGATTCCACAAATGTACCATAGCATGGTGAAAGAAGAAAGCAGAAATAACTCTCAACATGAAAAATTCTAAATTTGATTGCTTTTATGAAAACACTATCCATTAAATGTTGTATTTGTAACAAAAGTGCAGAATGCTACCCAAATAATAATTTAAATAACTTTTGAGACAACATTAGAAAAGGTTAAATAATTAATGTATATATTCAAGAACAATATGTCTACAAAATTATTTTGATTATATTTGCAGACCGCTGAGATGAACTGTGCCATTTGAATGTCCAGGTTGGAAGCTCGAACACCAAAAAAATTAAACATTTTTCAATATAGATCGTCCTCCATTTATTCAGTTCTTTATTAATTTGTAAAAAAAAAATTCTAAAAAATAAGATCTTTTTCATAGAGAAAAAATTCATATTTCCTCTACCACTGATTACCCACACACCTCCCAATATCCCGAGTAAAAAATTGTGTGAGCTTTCCTAAGGGGTTTGGAAACTGTTATTTTCCCAGCCCTAAACGAAAGGTATCCAGTTGCCTGTGGCGCTGTCGTGCTCGGCCCGATGCTCGGGGCACGGGCAGTTCCAGGGAGCGCGTTCGGCCGCGGCGGGCGCGGTGCGGGTGCGGAGCGTCCATGGCCGCGCACGGAGCCGCCGGGGCCGCTCCGCCACCGCGGCCTGCAGTGACATCTAGTGGGGGCTGCGCTGCCCGCCGCGCGTTTTACCAATAAAGAACTGGTTTTAAAAGTTATTTACACACGACACTTTCGCTTTGTATTAGCAATGTTCGGGTCTAACTCTACAACAGCAAAATTGCCATCTAAATTAATTCAGATTTAAGTATTTCGTTTTTAACCAGCAGCCCAAATTAGGTTGCTCGCATTTGATGCTTTGCTCATAAAAGTACGATTCTGGATTTGGGTTTCATGCTTTGCTACCTCCCAGAAGAAGATGTAGAATACACAGGCTTTTAAAACTCACAGGATTAACACAATTCCACCTCACACTAGGCAAATTATTCGTGTGAGGAAGAGCCTTTATTTTGCTCCATTTTCCTTCCACTATTTTTTCACTCTTTACAGAGTAAGGCAATTCCCTGGAGAAAATCTCCTTGAAACACACAAGCTACTGTAATGCAGAACAGGCTGATAGGAACGTGAACAAATAAGCCTTTCCTTTGCTTAACAAAATTAAGTCTGCTAGTGTCAGGCATTATCCTCTCTGTAAAAACTATTGTAGCCGGTTACCTACATAGCAATTTTCTAAAAATACGCATCTTGGCCTCTTCTCAAATGTATTCCTGAATGCTGTACTTGGCTCTCTGGAGATTTGTTTGTTATTCAGCATACTTGTAAAACAGTGTCTGTTAAATATGAAGAAATTGCCATTTTGTTTCTGTAATATTGCATAGCAAAATGAGAAGGTTTTCATTTTTATGAACAGTTCTGCAGCAGATATTTTTCAGTGACAGATATTCTCCTGACACTGCAGCAGAACTGACTGAGCAGAGATTTGTAACATAGTCTAGGATTACATTAAATGAAAAATAATCTAGGATTACATTAATCTTCTTCAGCGTCCACCATGGGAAACCATGGGAATTTTCTTAAAACTCAAGCTACCTTCACCACCAAAGATCTTGAAGTGTTATTCCACTTCACAGAATAGCAATGAATTGTGGAGAATTAAGCAGAGTCTCAGAAATCTCCCACGAATTTGACAATCTAATGACATCAAGATTTTATTTCCATGACACCACAGATAATTTTTAAATAACAAATTAAAAAAGAAAATAAATGAGAAACATCAACAAGATGGAGAGAAGCAAGATAATCACTCTTGATAAATTTTGGTTCAGTTTCTCTGTGGTGAGGTCTTTCAACACAGGCTGAGACAGAAAATTCGCCCTCGTTTGCTGGGACCCATGTGCTGTTGTATCTTTGACCTGCCTTTTATTTGGCTCTGAATTTGTCTGAGATAAGGAACTTTGCACCATGTTATTGATTACAATAGATTTCATATATATTATAATGTATCTTGTGGAATTGAAGGGGTTTTGAGATTTAGAAAAAGTAAGGTAAAGTAAGAAAGGACTCTTATTTGTAAAAGAACAGAAAATCAGATTAATTTAAGAGTCTCATATATATATTAAATCTTTATAATTAGGACAAAACCCTAGAAAATACCTGCCATTATTTTGAACAGATTCCCTGCTTCTTTCTTGCTATTAGGATGGTGCAGAAAGATTATCTGAGAGTAATGAAAATAATTTGGTTTGGGTTTGCACAGTCAGCTTATATTCTTAAAGCAACGTTTTTTTCTATTGCATAGCATAAACTTTTGTAGAATCAGAGAAATCTAAGAAATGGAAATATACTCAGCACATTTTGGCATAGGATACATACAGGACTTTTCCTGAAGCACATTTTTTTGTCAACTCCAGTTTAAAAATTCTCTTGTGACGGCATTTCCATCGTTTCCCTTAAGAAACCACTCCACTGAAGAGTGTATCATTTTGACAGGGAACTTTTCTTTTGATTAACCTACATATTTTCTTTTTTCATTTGGCTGATTAGCCTTAGCCACCTTTCCATGGATTTTGTCACTCAGCTAGCAGCATTGTGGCATTGTGCATTAGGGCTGTTTGAATTAATATATTTCTCTAGACTAAATACCATGAAAGTGTCAGCTCATGAGAAAGATTAGCCAAGAATATAATCTGTGTCTTCCAGAAGTTACAACTTTTGAGAGGTATAAACTTCTTAATTTTCCTGTTTCTCACTAGTAAGGGGCCATACACTGTGTTTGGAGAAAGAGCACCTGTCCCACATGCTTAGTAGAAAACTGAGAGTACTAGGATGAAACTAGGGAGAATGCTGAGTGCCATATATTCAGTTTTCCTGCTGTATGGTGCCACAACATCTCTCCAGGATTTCCTACTCTGAATGCAATGCTTGGGAGGAGCTGCATCAGGGCATATAGGGCCTCAAGTTACAAGGAAGTTGTGGTGCTGCTTCCATTTGTGTTGTGGCATCACTCATGGGGACTTAAAACCTAAGGCAGAATTCCTGATGTGCCAAACATTAAAGCTGTCAGATTGAAGTGAGGAAAGGACAGAGGGAACTTCCATTCTCCTGTGCAGGAATTCAGTGGTGCCCCAGAGAACTCTTTGAGGAGACAGGACATACCTGTGTTGCAATTGTGAGATAACACCCTGCTCATACTCAGGGCTGTGGTACCAGACTGCCCAAACCATAAGCCTGTTCTCCAAACCCTCACTCTGGAGATATACAGATGCACATATGTGAACTTGCTGTGTAAATGCACTGTGGAAAATTCAGCACATCCACCGTGGAACTTGCTGTGCTCACACTGCAGATTTGATCTATTCATTATATATTTGACTCACTGTGCAAATATTAAGTCCTTTATGCATATACGTACTAGCCATTCTTTATAGACCTGGAAATACAGCAGATCTTCATTTGAATGGGAACAATGAAAGGCTAAAAGGAGAAGTCTATTGATGTCAGTCTATTTGACTGACTGATGCCAGTCAAAGTGGTATAACTGGCAAATTTTTTCCTTGTTTTTTATTTGCACTTCATGGACCTGATTTGTTTTGTGTGCTTCTTCTCTTGTCAAAGATTTGTATGTGCACATTAGTTCCATGAAGTGACTCTTAACACTAGCTTTCTCACCTGGATGGACAATTGCATCTCCATTTTAAGATGTATCTTACTGAATCATGAACCATCATTTTACTATTACTTTTGTATCTTACTATGACTCCCTTAGTGAATTTGTGCCTTCTATATTTAAAAGTGGTACAATTGACCCAAGTGTTTTAAATATATTTTAGATAAAATTTATAGTTTTATTGCATTGATATCACTCCTTTTATAACGTTTTGGAAAGATGCAATGGAATATTTGTAGCAAGATTTATCTAAAGAACACGTTTTTTTACACAGCAAGGCTAAAGATTAGGTATACAAATTGATGATTAGCATTTATGACTTCTACAGATTAAATAAAAATATAAATGTCTTTTAAGATCTAAGCAATCATCTAGAAGTCTTTATAAAATGTGTCATCGGGCTCAAATTAGATTACATGTAATGGGAAGCTACAGTTATGATATTTTGCTTCTACATTCAAAGAAGACAAGAACAGAAGTGAAACAGCTGGAGAGGAAAATGAAATGTGTATTTTCTCTCAAGTGAAGGAATACATAAGTGAAAAAAGATGGCAATACTAGTGCCTTCAGAGATAACGATGATGCTTATTTCCTGGGAGAAAGAAATATATTTTCAACCTCAAAGAAAAGATTTCCTTAGGAAGAAAAAAAACATATAATTAGATTTTTTAAAAAAATAGGTAAAGAACTTGGAATGTATTATCCCATTTTCAGTAGACTTAAGAACCTTAAAAACCAGAAACAATATTTTGAGTTTGGAACACCTTGAGACTAGAGGTAGAACTAAAGTAGGAAAAGAAAAAATTGGCAAAGGTTCTTTTATATCACATGTATAGTTCTATTTATTAATTTTGCCATTTCAACAAAAATAACTTTAACAAATATTTGAATTATCCCATTATAGTGAATGAAATTATCCATGGGCTTAAAATTAAGCATATATCAATGAGTTGTGGATCTCAACCTTTTATCAAATCTATTCCCTAGTATTTTTAAAATGCAACATCCAAAGAAGGGCATCAATTCTTAAGCTTTTCTAGTTCATTATTAATAGCATCAATGGCCACATGCAATTCAACATTCTTTTTTGATTTAGAAGACAGAAAAATTCACCAGCACTATATTGAGAAGCAATATTGTTGATCTTAATGTGCACTTTGGAACAACGATAAATTTGTAGCAATAACAATTTCACTGTTAAGAGCATCAAAAGAGTAATTTCATGTGTGTAAGAGTGTGTGCATGCATGTGTCCTCTCTCTTTTCTATTAGGGTTTTGTCATGGTACTGAAGAGTATTCCAACTCTTTGTCCTTTTTTGTGCAATTGCAAGGAGATAACCTTTCTTCTCAGAACCTAAGGAAAGAGAAATGGCATCCACAGATTTCATGAGTCTTAAATTATGTCCTTTGTTAAACTACCTCATATTTTTCCTTTGAAAATAATGACAGGAATATCCTCCTTAACTGAATTTATTTTAAAAATTAAACAAAACAAATTACTTAAAAGACATAGTCAATCACCAAGCAGCATAAAGTTAACAAATATATGATGACTATACAGATAAATGTTACCAGATGGGTGCAGAAGATTATCTTGTCCATTTTAGGTGATGCACATAAGGATTGAGGGAACATTTACCAATTCTGCATTAAACACATTAAGGTGTCCTACTCCCTAAGAAATCAACCACAAATAAAATTAAAATGTGGTTCTACATTCCCTTCACCATCTTTTAAATGAGGACAAACTTCACAGAGTGCCTTCAAAATACAATTGCACAACACCATGTCTACTACTATTTCCACAGTACGTGTGTACTATGGAGGAATTTGCCAAAAATAAAAAGCAAATAATTTAGGGTCTAAAAATTTCTTTACATTAAGAAAGCCTGAAATGTTTATCATGCATGGTTTGTTTTTTAAATTAATCCTGGGGGAAATGGGGGGTGTGAGGGGCAGGGAGGAGGAGGGGCCAGGTGATGAATATAAAGTCAGTTGGAGTTTTTAATATATTATATTACTTGCAGAACCACGGGGGTTACAGAGCTGGTTTTAAAGACCAACTCTTTCTGTTGTTAACTGTAACCCAAACTGCCTTTATACCCACGTGAAACTGAGTATGTGAATAGTTAAATTGATACCAGCATGGGTATTGTTTTAAATTTATTATTGTACCAATAAGAAAGAGATAATGATATTCTCTCAATAGAACCAAAGTGTGAACCCTTCTTTCAGCATCAGAGAATTTGAAGAATGCAACAAAAATATTTTTATTTCAACAGTTTTTTAGACATTTGTAAGAAATACCAGCAGAGCTGAATTAAATAGCAAGGATCTTTAAAAATCTACCGGTATGTTTCCTCCCTCAGTTTGACTCTTTCAACTATGATTTTTTCCTTTATTGTCCTGGTACATATCCAAAATTTCTGTTCAACCCAATCAAAGCTTAGGTGAACCTGCTCAAAAAATGAATGCAGCCATTCCCTAGAGATGTGTAACATGGCATGCCATCACTAAAAGTGGAGACATCTACCTCTATGCAGTCTGGAACACCTGAAGATCAGACTTCAACATCTTTGACAAAAATGCTGGTTCTCCTTCAGTAACTCTTACCTCTCTAAGTGCATCTTCACTGCCTGTGTAAGAATTTACTGAATCCATCATCCTCTAAGTGGGACAGAGTCCCTGCTGTGCTGTCATGCCACACAAGAAAAGAATGTGCAAGATGAGAACCACAAAAGCTCTAGTTGACTGAAGGACCAACAAGGTTCTCTAGTATTTGTTACACAGAAAATTGAATCTGGCTTAATAAATCTTCCTTCTCAGCAGTGTCCATGCTTGCTATTGCCTCAGGAACCTCTGGACATACTGCTCTACTTGGAAATGCTTATAGAAATGAAAAATGCCTTTTCTGGTGTTTCTGAGAGCACTTTCTGGTTTTTCCTCCTTGCTTAAACCTAAATGCCAAAACAAAAACCTTTTAAATTAATACAGGAAGTAGTATATTGCTCAGACTCTTCCTCATCACTTTCATTATTCTGATATAGTAAAGATGCCAAAACCATCTGTCACAAAATGCCCTAGATGGTACCCTTACCAGGTACAAGATTGTAGAAGAACCTTTAAAATCCCAACTAATATTTTCTATCTAATTCTGCTTCCAAGGTCATGGCTCTAAGATTATATCTTATTCTATCAAAGATAGGATTCACTCAAGCTAGTCTCTGATTTTACATTTTTTTCCTTATTCTGGAAGAAGATTTAAAGTCCACCTTTCCTTGATACACCTTTGATAGCCATAAATACAGCTGAAATATACCACACTTGCTGGTCTCAGGCTTGCCTACAAACAGGTGTCTGTCAAGGTCATGAATTACTTGTGACTACTGCTTGCCAGACAGCCTCTTTCAGCATTGTGCTATGCCGTTGAAACATTGAAATAAAAATGGAAAATGACAACCTAATCAGAAAGATTGACCCATAAACCAGTAACTGTACACACTGAAACTGAGGGAAGAGGACAAAATACAACACTTCATAAGACACACCTGACCAGAACTTGGTCATGACCAAACAGAATTAGTAACATACCACTGCTGTGCAACACTTGCAACATTTACTAAATAGTAAATTACTAGGGGGACAAAAATCAGCCTACATAGTTCTGGTCATTTTTAACCATCCAACTGATGGAGAAGACTCATGCATCTTGGGTTGGTAACTTCTGAACACAGCAAGAACCTTCCTGTCCTAACTTTCTATAACAGGAAGGGTGTGTTAGGGGTCCTAACACCTTGTGGCTTTATAATGAAATGGAAGTCCTGTTCTGCCAGAACACTAATTCCTACTCAATTCACCTGGCAGACAGACAGCCACCTATTAGCAATTCTGTAGTATCGTGATAAGGTTAACCACAGGTTCATGTATCTCATTTGCATTCTGGGTCTGAGCTCCATGCATCTCAGATCTAGAGCTTTCTCTCAATGTACCTTGATAACAGTTACATATTTTTGTCCATCATCTAGCCATATACACCATATGAATTAAAGAAAAAGAAACAAAACCAAAAAATCTAATAATCACTAAACAAGAGGAAGACTGATAACCATTTGCCAGGGAGTAGCTGGTCCCTGCATGCCCTGGGTTCTACCTGATTCTACCTGAGGACTAAGAAGAACTCTCCTCTCCCTTCTCACACAATTGATAGCTTTCTTTTTAACAATGTACTGGGAATGCCAAACCAGAGCTAGGTTTAGGTATTTCAGATTTGCCTAGAACACCACATTGGCTCAAGTAACAACTTCCACATTCTGGTTCCCATTTGCCAGACTATTGATCTCTGCCTCCTACCTGTACATTCAGATTATGTCAATGTGGCTGTTCATTTAGCCCCTGAATTTGAAGTAATTATCAAAACTAAACATCTCTTGTAGTCCTTTAATAGTAGAAAGACAAATCATTACTCTCTATGCCTCTTGTCCTATCTTACAGCCTCAGAGATAGTTTTATCTTTAGCATTAGGGAACTAAAATCAGTTACCATTGCTGAGAAGACTTTAGCTGTCTCTGAGTCACTTCTACCAGCCTCTGAATTCCGTTCAGCAGTTCCTCACTGAAAGTAAGCTTATTTTTTTAGAAGCATTGCAGACCCCAGAGTAGGCAGATGAAACTGCAATGATGATGTGATGCATTTAAAATAAATTTCCTTTGCTCCTACAGTCTTTTTGCTTTTTTCCTAACTTGGTTTCAAAATTTTTCTTCCCAAATTTTCCTTTGATCTGAAAGGCAAGAGGAAATGTCTGGAACTTCGAGTTGCTCATCAACATTGCCTCCTGTACCTGGGCTTCAGAAAGTTTGCTGTTGGATTAGAGCAGCTTCTACCCACAGCAAATAAACAGGGAATATAAAGAGCTCAGTCCTAGTCTCAAGAGGCTCATAGAAAACCCTGCTCACATCCTGGGTTGATGCCACTTCATGCAATGCTGGGTGACTGGCAAATTAATTAGTTCTGCCTTCAAGGAGAAAGCTACATGCCACCCTACAGTTTCTGTAAGGGGTTAACAATGTCCTTCTTGTTGACATGATCAATCCTACCAAAAATGGGAATTTAATTCTGGCTCATAGATTTTACTATGTTGACATCTCTGAGACAAAAAAAAAAAAAAAAAAAAAAAAAAAACAAACACAAAAAAACCCCCCCACCACACAACCAATCCTCAAAGGTTCTTTGATGATGTAGAGCCAAGGTAATATATGCTGGACATTTTAACCCTTATGTCTTGCCTGGGTCCAGCCAAATCCGGTATTAAAAAGGGATGTGAGGATTACTCACTGATCATAAATCTTTCAGGAAGAGGAGAAGAGACAATTCTATGGTATTTTCATGAAAACTTGCCCAAAAAATAGCTAAGAGAATTTAAAAAAATTCCACAGGTTTTCTTCATACCATATACAAGAAAGTCAAAACAAATAGAAGTGCACTTTTTTTTTACTTAAACCAGTCACCTATAAACTACAATTTTATTTTTAATCCTCTTCTGTTTAAACAGCAGACCTATTTTTGTGTATAACTTCTGTTGGCAATTTTCCTCCAAGTGCTTTGAATGTGTTCATAATAAGACCGTTAGTTTAGTGATTGCTGCACTAATGTGATGTAAGGAATGAAAAGAATGATTCATTTCTTATTCTAAAGCTTTAAATACAAATTAACACAAAGAAAAAGCCCCACTAATCTTCTTGGGGGGGGATTTAGATGGTACAGTATTACACAGTCTACTTTAAAGCAATAAAAGAAATAACCTTAGAAAATTAAGCAAAATGAATTTTCAATTAATTCCAGAAACCTCGACAAATGCATTTTGAAAGAGTAAAATGCAACTTTGTTCAGTATAAATTGAAACTGCCTTTTGTGCTTAATATAGTTCACTTATAATTAGCTGAAGATTTTGTTCTGGTTTGAAACAAAGTTCCATCTTGAGATTACTGTGTACTGTGTACACAGAACTTTTATCAAGAAAGGCTGGTACTGCAGGGTTTGCTTTGACAGCCTTTATCATAGCTTTATAGGAATGAAAAGTGAAAGAACACAGCTGGTTTTAACAATGGGGCATGTTGAACATTAGACCAAAACACATTAGATATTGCAAAAATATTGCACATTATATTTATAGCTCCATGCAAGTTTTTGAAATTCATGCTGATGCTGCTCTAATCCAGCTTGTTAGAACAATCTGTCCCCTAATGATGGAATTCGACTTCACTTTGAGAAACTGCTTTTTAAACTGGTTAAAGAAGGGCTGGATCCAGACCACTCACAAAAAAAAAATACTGGATCCAAATATCCTTGTGCTGTAATTTGAAGGTCTCTATCAGATGCTGAAACTACATTTGCAGTGGTCTATTTGTCATTATGCCTCACTGTTCCTGAAAATACCATTCCAAGAACTTCCTGGCATTCAGCCATGGGGTCCTTCAGATTATGCTTATAGTAAAAACATTTAGGATAAGATTCCCCAAATATATTTAAACAGCAGTTCCAACATTTAAGAACATTGCTTCATCTCCCACTCATTTCTTCATCTCCACTCATTACTTCATCAGCCTTAAATAATCTAATTTCCAAATATTCTGCTGAACACCCAGAAACACAAAAGATCACTCAAATACTGAAGTCCCCAATCTCTGTAACACTTAAACCTTTGAAAATAGATTAATCAGTCAGGTTGGTTTGGTTGGGTTTGGTTGGGTTTGGTTGGGTTTGGTTTGGTTTGGTTTGGTTTGGGACACAGGGCCTTTTTTACGTACTCAGAACATGCACACCAAAGTCACCAAAGACAGTTTTCTAGGCCACTGGCTAAAATCTTCACCAAATTTCACTGCCCAGATTGCGCACCCTGCTAGCTCCTGGCAAACAGAATGCCAGCTGATCCAGGCCAAAACCACAACAATATGGATGATCACATGAGGGTGCCAGACTCAAGTCCTGGTGGATGGTTTAACCCCGCCAGGAGCCAAGCCCCAGGTAGCTGCTCACTCACTCCTTCACTAGTGGGACTGGGGAGGAAATCAGAAGTGTTAAACCTAGAAACCTCACGGGCTGAGATAAAGACAGTTTAACAGGAGAAGCAAAAGCTGCGCACACAACCAAAGCAAAACAGGGACTTAATTTAGTGCTTCCCATGGGCGGGCAGGTGTTCAGCCATCTCCAAGAGAGCAGGGGTGACTTGGAAGACAAACACCGTCACTCAAATATCCCCCTTTCCTCCTTCAATCCCTCACCTTATATACCGAGCATGTCACACGGTCTGGAATATCCCTTCGGTCAGCTGGGGTCACTGTCCTGGCTGTGTCTCCTCCCAGCTTCCCATCTACCCCCAATGAGGTGATGGGGTAATTTGTATGGTCATGCCAGCGTGGCCATACAAAAAGCAGATAAGACCTTGGCTCTGTGTAAATTCAGCAATAACAAAAACATCTTTATATTATCAGCTCTGTGTCCCGCACAAATCCAAAACCTAGACCCACACTAGCCACTGTGTAGAAAATTAACTCTGCTCTAGCCAAAATGAGCACACTTACATTAGAGATTATACACAGGTCTGCTCCTGATTTACTACAGAAGTAAAAATATATTGATATCTAATGTGAAACAGGTTGTTCTTTATGATGTTGGGAAGAGATTGCAATCTGCCTCTGAAATATCAAACTCCTTTGAGATCAAATTTGTTTAGCTCATTGAATGTAAGCAAAAAATAATCAGTGAAAATAACTTCCAGTGAAAATCTCAGATAATACTCTTGTGTTTCAGTATTTTTCCTTATATTTGTAGTCAAGCTTTGAATCCATTAGTGTGAGCTTGACAATAAACAACAGCTGAAACTGAAATAAAATTATTAGTTACAAATTCTATGAAATATCTTTGTCTACCCAGAGGTTTACTGAATATCTGCATCAGAATGCAATCTTATGTCATTAACGATGAAATGATGGACATTTTCTATATGTAAGGAATATGAATTCCATATGAATATTAATTCTATATGAATTTCTATATGTAAGGAGCATTATATTGCTGAGCCCTGGAACGCCATTTCATTGTTTTCTAGTTTGATTGCACCATGTTAGCCACCAAAGATAACCTGGCAGGCTGTCTGGTGATCCACTGTGAAAGATCAGTCTCTATACAAGCATGAGTAACAAAATTTGCTGATTTAATTGTCTTGAAAAAAGACTGTTAATAATGAAGTATTATATAAATATTTTAACCTATTTAGCATTAGCACCAGTACATGTAGTCAAGGAGTACAAATGCAGGGTGTAAACTTATTTGATAGACTATGAAGGTATAAATAATGGATATTTACAAATGCTTTGGGTTTCAAACCAGAAATCACACTATTAAGATAGTCAGGGTATGCCTGTGGTAATATGAAGTCATCAGGCATAGCTCTTTTTTTAATTGTGAGTGAAGATACTGCACTAATGGTGGCATATGAAAACTTGAAAAAAAATAAATCTTATCATTTCCTTCACTCTAAAAACTAGACTGATTTTGTAAATAAAGGATAAGAGTATGATTTTGGTGTGTGCTTATCTCAACTGTTGGGTGTCAACAACAAAAAATATTAAATATAAGAAGGTTTGAAAGATGTATATTCAGTGTAGTCAAGCTCCCTACTTCATCACCTACTTCAATCAGTTGCTTTTCTGCAAGTTGTGGTTGATGTGTGTTTCAAGAACTGCTTGGTAAAAATGGGAATTTGCTTCTTTCATGAATTGTTTGGAGTCTGTTTACTTGCAATATAGGTTATTTTTACACAGACTAATGTCTAGCTCTGTGCATGATTTGATATCATCTTTAGCTGCATTCATTCATCATGTGTTATTAAAGATCAGGTTTGCGTTTCGTTTTCTAAAGACCAGATTTGTCCTGGTAGAGATATTGTTGTTACATCCTGGAACAATTTTTTGGCCTAAGCATTTATGAAACCAAAGTATGAAATGGAAATACAGTTAGTGACTCTAATACCAAAAGTCTAGATACAAGAAATATAGATTAAACTGATTGATATGAACAGATATGTCTAATAAAGGAAAGTGGGGTACTTTTATACTAATCTTGATTGGATTGAGATTTTACCCAAAGTCTTCTTTCCTTACTTTGGAAATAACGGTACATGTCTGAAATGTTTGGTGTCTGGATAATGTCATTCTATCCTAAACAAACAAACAAACAAACAAAAAGGAAGTGTGAGTGTGGTAGAATATAGAATAGAGCAGAAGAGTAGCAGCAATTAAAAAGATTGACATGCAGAGAAATTGCAGCAACCTTTATTATACATCAGACAGCATTTCTGTAAGTTTCCTATCACAGAAAATGAGGGGTATATGCTCTTTGGGTTTACTAACTACTGTGCCTACAAGTGTGCCTCATGACTGTGAATGTCAAGACAGGCCCACCCACAAAGGTTGGAAAACACTGCTTCAGGTCATTGTAGTTGTCAGGCATATGCTAATGTTGTAATTTAATTATTCAAGAGCATATGAAGTTTAAAGTCCAAAAATTCAAACAATTATGAGTATGCACAGATCTGAATTGTTACTGTATATACAATCTATCAAGATAGCATTAATCTTTACATAAAGTGTTTCATTTCATACTAATACAGAAATTTGTGAAATACCGATTTATTGCAAATATAAAAATAATAGCATTGACATAGTACAAATTTATGAGCTAATTTATTTTTTCAAATCAAAGCTATGAATAAAGAAATAAAATTAAGTAACTGACCTATGAATAATACCTCTTTATATTAAAACATTAGGTATGCCAGCATCAATTTTATTGAAAAAATATCTATTATTACATTGTTTTGCTGGAGAATCTTGAAATATGAAATATGAAATATTTATATGAATAGAAATCCAGATATTTGACAGTAGTGGGTATACAGAATTTACTATTATGAGACAATGTCATTGATAAGTTGCTGAAATAACTGAATTATCATTTAGATTACTGAATATTCAAGGGTATAAATGAAGTAAATAATGCATTACAAATGCATAACTGAATCCAATAAGGCCATGACATTCTTGCTAATGTTCAATCTGTTTTAGCCAAACTTGAGTAAGTGAATGAATGAATGAATAAATAAATAAATAAATAAATAAATAAATGGACTTTGAAATGAGCTTTATGCGCCAAGACAGGAGGCCTCCAATTCATCAAGACATAACCAAGATATGCACTGCTAGGGCTGGACTAGTAAATTTGGCCATCTGGAACAGTATTCTGTCTCTGAAAACAGCAACAGGAGGTGATCTCTATTGAAAGTAAGTGAATCTGGACATGTCCTAGAGTCCAGTTAATTTTCCCCACAGCAGCCCTTACAGTGTTGTACTTTGCACTGGTAGAAAGAACAGAGTTGATAATAAAACAGTGTTTTAGCTACTGGTGAGCATCCCTGGCACATCATCAATGTTGCCTCTCTAAAATTCTGCCCCTTACCAGTAGGCTGGGGGTGGGAAAGATCCTTGGGGAGGATACAGCTAGGCCAGCTGACCAAGTTAACCAAAGGGATATTCCAAACCACATGACACCAGCTCAGATATAAAAGCTAAGAAAAGAAGGATGAAGCAAAGAGCATTTGTTATTTACAGTGTTTACGTAACAGAGCAACCACTATACAGCCTGAACCCTGTTTCCTGGGAAGTGGCCTAACAGTATTTGTCAATGGAAAGTAGAGAATTGTTTTTTGTCTTTGTTTGTGAAAATGCAGCCTTTAGCAGCCTTTAGCTTTTGCTTTTTAGTAAACTGCTTATCTCAATCTATGAGTAGTCTTCCACCTTTATCTCCCCTGTCCAGCTGAGAAAGCAAAATGTTGAGAGGCTTGGTGAGCATCTGGCATACAACCAAGGTCAACCCACAACACTGAGCCTTCATGTGAACTCAGGAGATTTTAATTTCTGCCAAAAGAAAGAACAGTCACCTAACCAAAGTCAGCGGCTGAGTACCTCTTTTTTGAGTAATAATTATTGAGTAATTTAGCAAATAAATTATTAGACTGTACCTGAAAACAAATAGGAAACCTCTGCACTTACCACATCAGCAAAGGTGTATCTACTACATTACTAGCCCAAAAATATGTAATAATTCAGAACTGTGAGAGGATGGTATACTGTAGCACTTTGCAGTTGAAAAAGGAATTTGTAGGGACCTAGAAAGAATGAGGATTATTTACAACTTTATACTATGCAAAAATACTTGCTGATACAGAGGTATCTAAGAAAAAAAACCTACGACACCTCCTTCTTGAGTGATTGACTGACTATGGAATTCAGTTTGATGAACAATATTAGTATAGGTGACAAAGTAGGTCAAAAAAGCAAGAAGCACAATTTATTTATTTCACACCTCACGGTTTCAGTTTTTAAAATTGTTCTCCTCAGTAAAATGAATCAGTATAATTAATAAATACCTTTCAGTTAGCCGCAGGAAAGTCCTGATAAATATAGATTGTTTAAATATGATTTTGTTTTTCTTGGGATTCCTATGAGATATGACTGTAAGTAACAGCATATGTCTGAATCAGACAAAGACCTTCTTCTGCTGCTGGAACAGAGCTGCTCTTCCATAATTTTGTGTTAACTTTCTTCAGAAAAACTTTTGAGTTGGTTAAAAACAGAATTAACACAGATGTCACAAGCACTGGATGTAGAACTAGCTAACTTCCAATTTTGGATGTGTTGATACCCCTGTAATGTTAAGGGTTTTGACGGTGATAAGTTGTCAATTTTCTTGTCAGCATTGCAGAAGTTAATGACTTTATTAATAATATATATTTATATTATCTATGCATTTATATAGTGATATATGTTATTTTCTTATGTTATGTGCTTTATCGTTATATATTGATCAAACTAAACCAAGACTTACTAATGAGAATAAGTCAAATGGTTTCTACTTATATAATCTTTCTGTAAAACATATGAAGTAGAGAAACACGTTTGACAAATGAATAAGGCATGCAAAGAAGCAATTTTAAATGTGATTTGGTAAAATGTAGATACTAGTTCACCATCAGAATACCAGAACCAGTAAAGACTTCTAGAGCTATAAGAACAGTTGTGGTACTTGTTCATAATTTTTCCTCTTTCTTTGTCTTTTACAAGGCATTAATCTTGGAATATCTTTGTGATAGGAAGGCAGTGAACTACAAGAAACAGAGTAGCATTAAAATACACTTTAAATATACATGTGTACATGATGTAGGACAAGTTTGAGTTCAGAAATTAAAACTCAGTTATAACTTTAAGTGAAATTGGTTGGGTAGTTGCATACAGTACTTCATCCCAAAAGGATTACTTCATCATCATTAAAGTACCATGAGCCATTCTTTTTCAGAAAACCTATTAAGAATTTTTTTTTTACCTTTGTACTTATGCATATGATATTCCCTCTAGAAAATATCATCTTGCATTTTCTGTTACTGTTATTTCTTTTAACTTCTGCTGTATAATATCTAAGTATATCTAACCTCTTGAAGTATATGTTAAGTCAATCAATTACTACTTACAGAATGAGTTAGATGGCATTTAAGATATATCAGTTCTTGTCTGTTTAATTCTGTGAAGCTTACTGGTAAAACACACAAATTAAAAACACTTTGCAAAGAATTGTATAAATGTATTTCCTCCTTTCTTCCTCTTTTGCCTTTTTTCACTTGCTATCTAATTTGCTAATAAAAATAGCAGATTCCTAGTTTGTAAATTTCACTACCTTTGTTTGCCAACCAGAAGACATTCTTGCCAATTCTAATGTGTCTTGCAGTACTTGTGAAAGCATGAGATTGATGACCTTGAAATCCGACCTTTTCTGCCACCAGAGGATGGGGGTGGTGAGAAGAGGCAGAATCTGAAATTCTCCACATTCCTTTACAAGAGTTAAATCACAATACATTGGCAAACAGTGCTTTAAAGGACCAGCTCAAAACCTTTTAATAAGGCCATTGAACTATGCTTAAAGCCATGAAAAACACAGAAACTGAGCAACACGTTACATAACAGAGACTTGGTTAAGTAGTACTGCCCGCATACACCTGGGACATTGAAAGTCAAGGATCTTTTGAAAAGATAAAAGAAGGGAACTGTACAAGTTATTTCAGTCCTCTGATTTTCCATTTAATATTTTGACTTTGTAATCGACAAAATTTCATCATTCATAAATGGTAAATTAATGAACATATACAACTAGAATTTTTTTTTCTCCTAAATATCTGCAAGATTTCCTTGCAAAAAATAACATGTCCATTATTAGCTCCCCCTTGTACCACTGAAATTTGCAGTATTAAAGGACTAATCACCATTTATGCTCCTGTTTTGTTTCTCCACAGTGGATTTTCAGACTATCATGTATTTACTGCAACACCGATTTTTACTGCAAAATGAACAGGCTGCCTTCCTACATCTCCCCCAGCCCGACATAACAGGATCAGTCACTGTACAGAAAGGCTGGGCTGTACAATTGTTCTATAGGCCAGAAGTATAGCTCATGGTTGTTATTATTATTGTTGTTGTTGTTATTATTATTATTATTTCCATAGGCCAGTTCATATAGGCCATTTTCATTAGTTAATAATAAGCCATTAGCCTAAGGGAGAGATACTTAATCTTCCAAAGTTCTCAAACTTTTGGAAGTCAGATGAAAAAAATTCTCATTCATATATTTTGTTGAATGTAGAAAATTTTGTGCATAAAGTCATGAAGGTTATGCAATATCTCTAATCCTGTTAGTAGGGGGGGGATGGTGTCCATAAAGATATTTTTTAAAATATCAAAGCAGTAGGCATACCTAGTGAATGCCTTGCCTATGAATATTTTTGATTAAGGAGAGTTGAGTAAATTGTCCTTACTTCTCATCTCAGTTTTTCATGGTGGGTTGTTTTGGGGTTTCTTTAATGCCTGGGTTGTCTTCTCCTATAGTATATGCAGTAAAGATAGGGTCTGGTTTGGGAGACTTTGGGGGAGGGAGTAATTTTCTCTATAATCCTTGTTATTATATCAAAAGTGATAGTTGAGGACTAAGAGCTGAAACAATATTTTATGAAAGTATCATGTTGAAGTTTTTGCAGGTTTCAAAATATTTAAATATGTAAATTTCAATGAAGAGACTTCAGATTTTTTGATAGCCTAATGATTTTAAGCATCTCATTTCTAGTCAAACACTGACAAAAGATGTTCAGATTGCAGTGTGAGATGGTTTCTATGGTTACAGTTGTTTCCTAGCATTTTAGTGACATCTTTTGTGAGCATTGGCTGCTTCACTTATTTGTCACTAATGTATGTGTAGAACTATAGTTAATAGCCTTGGGCGGACAATTTTTTTTTCTCTGAATGGTGGTATTGTTTTTTAGCAGCATTTTTCAATAAGGTGACAATGCACTAGAATACTAATGGTATGTATGGTATTTTAAGATGTCAAGTTTTCAATAAAATGGTAATGAAAATTTTGCATTTCATTTAATAGCTAAATATTCATGAATTTTTCACAGCATGATCAAGTGAGCAAAAAAATAAAGGAACTGTATAATGCGTAATACTAAACATCATAAATTTAACTTCTTTTTATAGCATATATTCAAGACTTTTTAATAGTTAGCTCTTTATAGATTTAAACCAGCTGTAATAAAAGTATATGAAACTGGAATGTTAATTTAATTCTTATATATATATATTGTTTATGTTGTAATATGAATGAAAAATACATTATTAAATACTCTACATATACAGAAAAACTGTTAAGACTAAAGACTGAACATTTATGTGTGATAAACGAGGGTACACAAATATATATTCAGATGAAAGGACCACTAGGTTTGTGACTATTTTGTTACAAATATTTTTATTTATTTAAATTTATTTAATCATAGTGTTAAAGTATGTTCAGCTAAGAAGAAATGGGGTGTAGTGTTACAATTTGTAGAGCAGAGTATAGAGCTATCAATTCCTCAGCATATTACAAGTTCAGTTCTGTTTCTGTGTTAGACAGAAGGAGTTTACTGTTGTCTTTAACAGAAGCAGAATTGGGTTATCAGGTGATTTAATTCCTATAAATTGCCAGTGCCAGTAACCATATGTGTAGTGATTTATGACATGATCCGCCTATTTAGTCTGTGCTTACAAAACTCTCCTTTGCTGAAATAAAGACACTCTGTGCTGGGCATTTTTTGTCAGCCAAGTCAGTATTTTAAATGTAGATTTTTAAAATGCAAGTATGAAATGCATTATTCAGCAGCAACACTGGGCTAAGTGTTGTTTCTTCTCTGCATATGAGGGAGCTTCATATGGATTCCATTCCAAATCATGAGAACCTGTACCATACAGTATCATCAATTCTATGACTTGTACAATTTCAAGGTATATTTTTCCTCATCTCTAATTTTTTTTACAGGCTGGTATGTTATTTCAAGTTATTCTTCAAATTACTCTACATATCTTCCCCTAAAAAATAGTATAAGAATATTTATATGCAGCATCATACCTCCCAGAAGACTTGCTTAGAATCATGCTTAGACATGAACCTTGCTTAGACACACTCTAGAGCACTGGAATATATATTTGGTTTGCTCCATTGACAACCTATTAGCTGTGCTGACTTCAAGATCCACAGCAAACTACATGATGCAAATTGCTGGGACAACAGACGCAAAATCAAAGCAAAGGACAGAGCGATCTACTATATATGCATGGAGGTGATAATGGGGATTCTCTGCACAGAGAAGCACTAATGCTATGGGGAAGGAAACTGCTCCTGCCTAGTGCACCAGTTCTCATTTTGTGATAGTCAAGATAGAAAAAGGGCCACAAAAAGCCAAAAGCCTCCAGTTACCTGATGATTACTTCTGACGAAACTGTTTGCTCTAAGCTACCCTCCTGACTCTCATGACATGCGGCTGAACTGAATTCTTTACAAAGGTATGGCCTGTGCTCACAATGAAAAAAAATTATTTTGGTTTTAAAATGCCTGAATAAAGGTAAAAGAGTAGAAAAATCAAACCTGTAATCTAATTTAGATCCTGGCTTCCTTCCTGACCTTTGGAAAATTGTTAAATTTTTCACCTTATAGGGTTTTTGCATATTTATTTAGTCTCTTTTTCCGGTCTCATTTTAGGGAACTCTTATTTATTAAGATGGCTAATTGACTGAGGCTTTGATTTGAGTGGTAGATTTATCCAAAGGTCTCTTGCTAATTTGCTTCTAATAGCAACTGTTCGAGGTTTAGCAGTAACACAATTAGATCACATGCCCATCAAATACGTCTACTTGAGTGACTCAGATATTCGTAATAGAGGAATCAAATTCAGTACTTACAGATAAGATTGGCTATATATAAGTCTTCTTGCTTATAATTTATGCATCAGTATGCCAGCTTAAGCCAGAGCAATGGCTTATGCCAATTTAAAAGGAATACTACTATATTAAGGGTTTTTTTATGTAATCACGATCTGATCACTACACCTTCTAATTTCTAATAAAAAGGGAGTAAGAAAGGTTCTCAATGATGACACCTGCAGGAGAAGAAGGTTTACTTCCTATGTGCTGTAAAAAGCCAGATCTTCATGGGTTGTGCTCTAAGACTCTATGCAGGAATGTCATTTTGATTTTCTGGTTTGCATGTAGAAGGTAGACACAATAGAATAAATACCCAAACCAATGTCACAGAATTATTGGCTGAGTGATTTTGGATTTGACATACATTCCTTTTTAACCCCTTCATTTAAAGAACTTCTTGTTCATGAGTTTTATCTCAGACTAGAAGTGTAATGCACCATTATTGCTGGAACACTTTAATTCACTGTTAACTACTCAACAGCTTGGGTAATCAGAGGCATGGGAAGAAACTTGAAATCTAGAAGTAAATTCAGTGTAACTGGGACACAAGTGCATGGTATTTGGATATAAGATGTGCACACTTTCATTGGTAGAAGGTTAGGTATTAACTGTCAGCCATGTCAGTAGAGCTCCTTTAAACAAAAAAAAAGGTTTGTCTTTTAAGAGCGTTTTACAAAGTGTAAAAACCTAAAATGAAAAATCCACCTTCCAGCAGAGGCAGCAGTGTTTTGGATTTGCATATTAACATAGCAAAGGCTATAATGAGATGTAAGTTTCTATCTGCAGTTCAAGACATCTTTTAGAAAACAAGAGATAATGGCCCATTATTGTATTGAGCATGCTGCATCACATCACTGAGCAGAAAAGTAGTATCAGGTGTTTGACTGAGTAATCTTTCAGCAAGATACATATTGTCAAAATGTCCCTGGAAGGATTTCTTCTGTAGAAGGATATGCATATTGATGAAATGTGTGCTGACAATATATTATTTGTAGACCTGAGAATAAATTTAAACAAATGTACAAGCTTTTCTTTTCTACAGTATTGAAAGCTATCTCAGCCCTTTGCATCCAGATTGTACCAGGAGTGCCATACTTAGGACATCTGCTGCTGCAGTAGTTCATAGAATGTCGTGGTTGTCCTCTCAATTTACCAAATGCTGAGTACCAGCTAAGGTACAATGATAAGTCGTGAAGTGATTTTGGTTTTTTTAACGCCTCGGTCCAGAGCCTGCCCCTAGACTGACAAACATCGTATATTCTGGAGACATGGGCTACCACAGGCCACTACATGACTTCTTTTCAAGTGTTTTTCTTCTGTGTGTTCTTCCCAGGAATACAGTGAAATAAATGTAAAAAAGCTGACAACAAGCTTCTGTTAAAATTGAAGAATACCCCCTCTGTGCTGTCTTTTGGAGCGAGTTAAATCTTTCTTTAGGATTTATGTTAAGTTTCACATCAGACAACGGAACATTTTGTCTCTGGGAAGTACAACCTGCTGCTTCAGTTCATTATACTTATTAGAAGGTGCTATGTGGTGGTTCTTAAAAATCAAAGAATCCCCAAACTGCTAAAACTGCACTTCTTAAACAGTTTTTTTGTTTGTTTTCTGCAGTTTCAGAGGTGTGCTGGAGGCCCCACCGCAGCACCGCTGGGACGCGTGGCCACGCACAGTCTCAGTGGCATGGCCCAGGCCCGCAGCGGCAGGGCGGGCAGCCCGCGGCCAGCCCCTGTCTGCTGGCCAGGCAGCTGCAAGGCCGAGCCAGGATGGCAATCCACAGGGTGAGGGCTGGCCAGGATAACCGGGGCCAGGACCTGCCCAGCCGCCTGGAGCGAGAGCACAGAGCTGGATTTGAACGGAGCCCCCGGGCCCACAGGAGGGGGTTGGGGTGGGGGACAGAGGAGTCTCCTCAGGGCCATCGAGGCTTGTCACAGTGCAGTCAGGGTGCTG
Organism: Prinia subflava; assembly: GCF_021018805.1. Taxonomy (NCBI): domain Eukaryota; kingdom Metazoa; phylum Chordata; class Aves; order Passeriformes; family Cisticolidae; genus Prinia; species Prinia subflava. The sequence continues at coordinate 36,223,416 of NC_086251.1, forward strand.
CAGAGCCTGCTCCTCTTCCTGCCTGTGCGGGGGGAGCTTCCAGAAGGGCATCATGTCACATGGTGGTCCCTGGGAACAGCGAATGTGTAGACTGCTCTCTTTAGTCTAAAAACCATTCTTAAATTACACATGACCTCAGAAAAAAATAGGATATCTGATGCACTAAGAGTAAGATTGAACATTTGAGTGATCTTGTACATGAAACCCCACATCTTCCATGACACACAATGTTCTGCAACCTCCGCAATTGTATTACAGCAGTATCAGTCACAGCAGTATTAGGCATGAACTCTGTGCTATGCAAATGTGAAGAAAAAGGTGTTAAGATATCTTCCAAAATGTTTTCCCACTCTTATTTAAGTAACTGCATTTTTATTGTAGACTTTTTTTAAAATCTGCATTTCTTTATGCATCCACAGGGTTTTCTTAAGAGCAGAAGCTGTGTTTATCCAGTTTGCTTTCCTATTCAGAAATATTATCTGGTGTTTTACAAATCTTTGTGATGGCAACTATCATACCACTAAAGCTGCTGTTGAAAGTCTATGAAATTTTGTAATATGTAAGTGAGCAGATTAAAAATGATTGGAGATTAGTCAAAAAATCTTGAAATAATCTCTGGAAAATCATGAAATCTTTCTAGAAAAATTTCCTTCCTTGAATGTGCTCCAAGCCCTCTTTCTGCCAAGGATTATTTTTACAAGACAGCTATCTACTAATGGAGAGACCCTCCATGATGCTGTGCCTGCTACTGACAGCTAAGGGTTTTTTTTTTCCTATTCACTATTCATAGTACATTTGGAATTGTTTTTGTGCCCATGAAACTGAAGACTAACAGTCTCTGGAGCCAAGCACAATCTCTTTGTTGGGTAGAAATAACGCCTACAGGAGAGGATGGATGTGCTCAGCGTCCCAGCAAGTGGCTTGAGATGAAGTGATATTGGCAGGATTCAAACTGAAATTATTACAAAACATGAATGCCACATGTGCAACTGCTGCTTGGCTGGTTTTGTGCTTCTATCCTTTTGTTAAAAATGTTATCTTAAAAAAATACTGTTGACCTTGATCTTGTGCCATTGCTATCTGAAAATTGCAGGGTCTTACAGATCCCAGGATCAAAGGGGAGAATGATTGTTCTGCCAAACATGAAGCTTTTGTAATGACAGTGTTGTGTATTGCTTCCACAGAATAAGCCTTCTGTTAACTTGTCTTGTAAACTAGCCTTACCTAGAAGCTTGGTGACATGCTGTCTTCTTCCCAAAACCATCTGAGAAACTATTAACAGCAGTTACTATCCAAGTCTGTCAGTTATTAATAGCAGGTTGGCATATTTTCCGTTTTACTCATTTGGGTTGCACTACTACAAAGTTACATGGGATTTTCTTTATGTTAGATAATCACACTAGATATTGTGATATTAAAATGAAGAGAAGTACTGTCTCAAGACAGTTGTAGGCAGGCTTCCTCAATTCTGCCAACACTTCTCAACTAGTTTTGTTTCGATAGTTGTGCTATCCCTTTTAGTCAGCCCCGGGTTTGTCAGCATGAACTCATGCCAGCTGAGTAGTGGGTTTGTGGTATGAACTTTTGGAAATTAGTATGAGATCTTTTCACCATAGAAACAATCTGAATCTTGTTTCAAAGTATGATGTTGGTACCTACATCTTCTCTTATTTCCCCTTTGTGGAAGAATGCCAGGACCATGACCTTAATTCTTCCCAGTATTTTGTGCATCTCTATTTTTATTAACACAAGAATAAGATCATTACAAACATGTTAATCATGGAGTCATAAAAGTTAAAGGCTTGACTTCACCTGAAATTTTTTAGCAGCAGTATAGATGAGAGACAATGAAAATATCTTAGTAGTTATACTATAGTCAGAAATTAAAAGCAAGGATATTTTTGAAGCTTCAATTGCATTCCTTGAGCAAATGCATCAGATTCATTCCTGAACTGACACCATTACTGAGGCCCAATTGCATTTCTTAATCCCAATACTCTTTAGGAGAAAGAACAGTTACCATTATTTCCTTGGTAATCTTACCCATTTTGGAATTACTGCCTATGCATCCTTTTAAAATCTCAGTTATGACAATGTACTTGACCCTTTAATAAACTCATTGTTCTAGGACAAGCCTGGTAATTGTTCTAAGAAATGCATTTTCTTGTCAGCACTCCAGAACGCCAAGCATTTGGTGCCTGGCCTCTCAGCCCAAACCATTTAACATCCTACTCCTTTTAATGTAGCGATACCTTTCCACAGATGTTTGAGCACTGAAACTCTACTATTATTGAATTGGATTTCACTTTTAAGTTCCTCCACTAACATTGCTTACCCTTTTCTCCCTGAAGATGACCTCTCTCCTAGTACACCCTTTGTTGAGTTGTGCCTTTCTGGAAGGTACAAGATGGAATCATTTTGATAGCCAGATTCCCTTTAATACTTCCTTTCAGATTCCCTTTAATACTTCCTTTCCATTTCTTGGCTTATGTAAAATACAGTCAGCCTCAGTCTTTAGTGTAATGCCACACAGGCACTGTACCCATCGACTGTCTAGCAATGGTATACAGAACCTGAAGAAGGTAAATTTCTGTGATTCTATCCCTTCTTCTATCAGCTTAGACAATACAGCGTATTGTCTTGATTCATCAAATCACCAAAATTCAAGACAAGTTTTAATCTGTCATTTTTCAAATGCTACAGAATCTTTAAATGAATGCAAAAAAGTTTGGGGTTTTAGCCTGCCATTTGCTGGGGAAAATATAGTCAGGGTTACTGATATCACCACCGAAAATCTAGGATAGCATTTTTTAAGTTTATTCTTGAGTAGTATGTGAATATATTTTCTTTATTTTTAAATGGTGTTCTTGAAACAATGAAGGTTTATTAAACCAATTTGGCTTTTATACAGGATAAAGAAGTAAGTATCAGGTTCTGTCTTTTCCTCTAAAATTTACTGGCACTTTACAAGCATGTGTTGAAAATAAAAGTTAGAACACTGTTGGGTTTCCAGCTCCTGTTTGATGATCATCCTAATTTTTCTTCAATTGTAGAGACTGTGACTAATGTAGAGCACATCTACACAGATATGTTGGAAGTTTATTGTTTTTTTCATGCATCAAACCTGCCTTGGATTTTGTTTGTATATTTCTTAAAGCTTTGTAGAGAGGGAAATTTTGCTCAAGCTTTCTGTTAGAAATTTTTGTTAGTAACAACCTTAGTTTTCCTTCTTTTCCTCTAATAGATTAACTTGGAATTGCTTTTTCACAATTTTTCATTTTAAAATGATAGTCAGGAATATAATGAAGTCTCTTACTCCTTTAGACTTTGATAGTAACCATACATTCAGTCTGATATCCATATGATTCTAAGTTTTGATTATAGTTATAAGCTTACAGTTTAGTGTGACTCAATTAATTGCTTTGTAATAAGATATTTTGCATTCTAGTATTGCAGTATATCTAAGAGTAGTTCCTGTTTCTTTATAGCTAGTGATAAATTTTGTTTGTGACTCTGCTTCATTGCCTTTAATTTTATCTCTACTGATGATACAGAAAATGACTCAGAGTCCACCACCAAGATTTTTCAGATTGGAACCAAAGACAATTTATGTGATTGACAATACTTGTAAAATAGGAGTTTAATTGTTTGCTGTGAAGTGCTTCTAAAGAGTGCTTGTAAAGAGATGCAGCAGAACAGTGCAAGCAAAGTACAAAGGCATACATTTAAATGTATTTTATTACAGATTCCATTTTACAGTATATATCATTACTGGAACACAGATGTGATCTAAAAGAGCAGTTTGAAAAGTCATATGAGGCTGAAGAGGAAAACTGCAATATCTGTTTAAGAATGAATTTACAGCTGTTAATTTTCATTAAGAAGGTGAGGAGTCTTCCACAGTTACATTTGCATCAAGTTTGAAGAAAACAAGAAATAACAACTTTCATTTCTGTGGACTTTTTCAAAGTGTTTGTATTGAATAATTTTCAGTTTTTTAACAGGTGAAGAGAAGAAGTGCTTATTATAGTAGCACATATGTTAAATCAGTTTTACCCAGGGAAATAAACTCCTGTAGTTCATTTTACAGTGGGAACCATGAACCATGTCCGCCCATGAAGGGACAAAGGGCCTATTTGATGTTGATATGAGGTTGATTTTCATAGAGTGAGTCATCTGCAGCCTAGAGCATACAGAAATAATAAAAAAAAGACGTAATTTGGACTATTAAATTCTGGGCATTTCAAAGAGTCTATAATCTAATATCCAGTCCCTTTTACAAAAATTTACTGAAGGACAGCTATTTCTGATATGACACAGCTTAAAATCTGTAGCAGCTATAGCCCATTTTTAATTATTTCTATTTGAATTTTAAGTAACTGTTAAAGGTATATTTCCTGTATCAGGGGAAATTCCAAAAGAGTAACTTGTAAGAGAAATAATTTTATGTCTACAGAGAGCTGTCCATTGTCAGAGCAGTCTTTCTGTTTTCTTTCTACTCACTGAGCTGAAGAGGTGAGCGTTTGTAAGATCACTAAATGCTACTTCTCATGCAAATGTCTGATACCTGCCACATCAGTACTATGGGATGCAAAGTTATCAGAGAAGTTGCACACGTCCATGCTTGCATATATTAAAAAACTCAACTGAAAATTTACCTTAGAATCTGGCTCTGACTTCAAAGTTGACACTGCTTTGCCTAGAGGAGTGGAATGCAAGACCTCCAGAGATACCTCCCAACCTTGGTTAGTCTAAGATTATGAGTCAACATGATTTCTATGGAAGGAGATATCTTCTGACAAAATAATCTCAAAAAATTCTCAAATTTCTCATTCAAATTTATAACTCTATTTCTGTGCACAAACTTTGTGTAACAATACCTGTATAATGCATAATAGTCAGTAATAAATAAAATCTTGATTTGTGGTTAATATGTCATGTCAGCATTACAGTACATGTAATTTTCAGAAACATTTTTTCCTACCTTATGATCAAGTTTAAGATTTTATAATCTTGTAGCCCAATAAGGGGAAGATAAAGGTTCTTGCTCATTTCTAATTTAGTTGATTGTAAAGTTGCTTTATGATGAGGTGCCTTTCAGATATGAGCTGTGCCAAGAACATTTTACACTGTGTATTTTGAATACCTACATATTCACAGAAAATATACCCAATAGGAAAGCAAACAGAGATAAACCAAATTCATGCTTAAATGTGGATAAATATTACCAAACATTTATCATCTGTTTATTCCCTTTGTGTCAGTGAAGACTTGCCTTAATATTCCCAGCAAGATGTTAATTCTAGCTCTTGATAGTAGATGTAGTATAGATGACTGCTTATCAGAAAGATGACATTTTATCAGAGCATAAGAGTTAGAAATTGCTCTATTATACTGGACCATTTATTTCTTTTTAGCTGACACTTCCCTATAAGGCACTTACATTGCTAAATTCAAGATTTGGGTCACTGAGTGACAGCTTGAACTTTAAAGAAAATTTGTATTATAAAGTATACAATTTTTTGTGTGTGTGTTTTCTTCAGAAAAGTGCTTAAGGCTTTGTCCAAACGGCATTGAAATTCAAGACAAGCTGTTACTGACATCCTCTCAAACTGTGAGGATGGATTCTATTTTTCTTGAGCAATATGACTATTTTTTCAATAGTTCAGATTACAGAGACAGAAACTGGGGTCTATTTGTGTACTGTACACAGTGGCCATACATTGTTCTTCAAAACAGTTAGAAATCTCTGGATTGCTCCATGGTGGATTTCAGTATAACTCCCTTAAAATTAGGTCAGGGTTTGAACTGGTGTCTGCAGAACTTTTCTTACAGAGATGGAAGGTCTGTGAAAGCTGATGCATAGATTACTGCACATTTTTCTTGGCAGAGAAAGGTCTGTCTTCCTCTACTCCAGAACAGCCGCTTTGAAAGTTACCATATTTTGATTTTAACCTTCTTCCTTATCTACATAGTAAAATTTTTTCAACAAAAGTGCATGCTTTGAAAATACAGCTCACTTAATTGAGCAATCTTCAAATTTTATTGTTGAAAGAATTCTCCATCTTAGTGTGTCAGTGTTTTCTACTAATCAGTTTTCAGAAAGGACAAATTTTTTGATTGGGTTTTTTTTCTTTTTAAATTGAGGTGCCATATTACAAAACACAACAGATCTGAGAACCTGAAATTCCCAGGAATGGGAGCAGTGACAAGGACTCTTCTGTAATGCATTTTAGTAAATCATCCAATTTGATTTATTTTTACCAGTGTATTTCAGTGCAACATCTTTCATAGAATCACTGAACCATAAAATACTCTGAATTGGAAGGGACCCAAGAGGATCATCAGATCCAGCTCATGGCCCTGCACAGGACTGCCCCAAGGGTCACACCCTGTGCCTGAGAGCATTGTCGTGAACTCTGTCAGGCTGCTGCTGTGACCACTTCCCTGGGGAGGCTGTTCCAGTGCTCAGCCACCCTCTGGGGGAAGAATCTTGTGCTGGCATCCAACCTAAACCTCCTTTGAAACAGCTTCATGCCATTCCCTTGAGCCATCACAGCCCTTGAGGCTCCAAAGAGAGGAGACCAGTGCCTTTCAGGTGGTGTTGTAGTAGGAACAATGTTAGGAAGCAACTAGATCCTTCTTGTAAAATCTTATTTGCTGAAATAGCTGAGTTTATGAAAGCTGCTGTAACTGTAATGTTTTTGTCCACTTAGTGAAGTCCGTAAAAAGTCTGACATTTTCTGTAGTATATTATTGCTATTCATCATGCAGATCCAGTAAATTTGTTGTTACAGCACTCTTTCAGAATTCATTGATAATGCTGGTAAAAAGATCACAAAAGAGGATTTAATAATGTATTTAAAGAGACCCCTCAACAAATAATTTCATGGTCTGTAAAAGCAGCACAAAAGAAAACTACAAAAATAATAAATATCAACTGATTTAAAAGTTTTTTCCATGAAAGTTAGCATCAAGTTTTGGTACGGTCCAGTAATTCTGCTTAATGTTGTGGAGAATTGTGCTTAGAGAATCTGTATGATGTATCATTATTCATGTTATGAAATAGTGGTTTATCACATGCACAAATCCCACATGCCAATTTATTCTTGCTGTTTTGACTAACCTCCACAATCAGAAGGTGGAAATGTTTTTGTCAAGTGGTGGCCAGTTTACTTCGTGGGATTTTTTTCTTCAGTCATTTCCAGATAACACATAGAATAATATGCTATTAAAGTATGATAGTTGATGGTTGATTGAAGTATTTTTACCTATGCTTTTTATTTTTTGACTCATCTGTATGATTTTTTTCTGTTCTCCTCAGTGATGGCACACAATCAGTGATGTGATTATTAAGTAGTGTCATCTGATAAGTAAAAGATGGTTAATGTCACCCATTCCAGGCCAATCAGAAAGAAGAAATAAAGTCTATTACTTCCACTTACTCTCTGCTATATAGAAAGAATATATATACATATATATATAGTATACTGTAACCTTACTCAAAAGTTAACATAATCTGTTCTATCTCAAAGTGATTCAAATAAAAATATTTCATAGTACAGAAATCTAGAAATAAAATAATTAACAGACTGTAACAGATTTATTCTGAATATTTTATGATTCTTCACTGACTTCCGCTTTCACTTTCATTAGCTAATTTTCTGTTAATTGTCTAAGCACTAAGTACTTCACAGAAGACTTTATATGTCATTTCACCTGCTTACAAAATGTCATCCTCAGAGAAATGAAAACTACATGAGGATCTAAGTCTTACCGTGGATTAGGTAGTTGTGTTACTGTTTCCTAAACTGAACTGCAGTAACCACTGAAGATTCAGTGGTGAGATCTCATCACACATGATGTTAATGCTGTAAGAGCAAGCATCTAAAATAATTGTTACAGTTCAAAATCTATCATTTTTCTTTTTTCAAATTAAAAATCTTTGTGATAAAACTATATTTTATACATATATATATATATGTATAAATAAATCTATAATATCTTTTGCTTTAATTTTTTCCACCTGGCAATTTGCTTAAAAGCCTGTATAATATGTCTTAAAAGTAAACATAAATTGTAGCCTTTGATGTACAGTTTGGAAAAGCCTGCATTAGATGTGAATAAGGCACTTGACTGATTCAAAGACAAAATAGGTTCAGGAAATAACATGGAACTTCAGCTTTGGAAGTAACGATCTTGAGATGAAAGTGGTTATGTATGTAAGACTCTACTGGTGACTAGACCAGACAAGAAATAGCACGTTTTCAGACGTACAGCTCAGCCCAGCAGGATTTCCAGAAAGTGATATCGCTATTACAGACTGGTAGGAATGCATTAAATACTTTTCTCAAAGTTCAGGTAGTATGGATATTGCACTTTTGAGTCTGTTTTTCCATGGGAAGCTCTCCAGAAGAAAGGATAGGGTTTCACAGTGCACTCTGTCTTGCACTGTGAAAATAACAATGGAAGTACTTCCCTTATTATGTCATTATAACAGATAACTGATAATCTTCACTGAAGACTCACATGTTCACATAAAAAATGTTTGTGGTATTTTTATTTAAGAAACTTGCTCTGTATTTGTACCCTGAAGGTCATAAACTGTATATTTTTATAATATTTATGAAATATTTTTATACATTAGCGCATAATATTGCATTTTTCAGGTTTTTAATTTTGAAGCCTTATTTAGCTGATAATGTAAAAATTATAATGAAGGATGGTATCTACTACATAATTTTTATTTTAGAAAATTTCTGAAATGCCACTATGCTTCATTGTAGGAAATACATAGAAGTGCAATAAGTAGTACGATATATACTGGTAGAAACAATAGGACAATAGACAGAAGTTCTCAATAAGGAAAAAAGCAATCCTAACATGAAGGGGGAAAGGAAGAGGCAAAAAGCTCATGGCTCAAATGGCTCATCTGCCATTAAATCGGGACCCAATAAAGGTGCATTACAACAAGAGGACATTTTTCAACATTTTTCAGAGAAAATTAAAATTTTCTGAAGATTTGAGTGAATATGTCAAGTATTGACTTCCACTAGAAAAATACATTAAATATTTTTATATTTACTTTTTTGAACCTCAAAATAAAGTTAAGCCAAAATACTAATTAATTTTAAGAGGATATTACTTGTGATCTCAGCAAGTAATCTCAGCTATCTCCATTCTATCTTGGCTCCTAATTTGCATGTCTCAAGTCATAACGGCTGTGAAAATTAGTGGTATGCGGAAGACAAAACTAATATCTCAGGACCTGTCACTGACAAATGTGTCATTTGAAAGTTACCTGGCCATATACTGGTTTTGACATAAGCTGTTGAAAAGGGCTTGTGTCTTTTTTCAAATGTCTGTGAATGCAATGCATTCAAATGAGAAAGTACAGAAAAAATTAATACTTAGAAAATTCTAATTTAAAGTCTAGAAATATGTAAAAAGGCACTATAGCAAACCACAAGTCTTTGAGATTAATAATACTGATAGTAATACATACTAAGAAAGATGGGAAACCATGTGTCTTGATGTAGTTAGGAATGGCAAATACTGTAATGTCATAGTAGATATTTGGATCACCATGTTTGCCATCAAGGTCCCTAAATGGTATTGGGAAGTACACCTAGTAATAATTTTACATATTGTTGAGATTTGTAAAATCCTAAACTTAATTTAGTTTGAAAATAAAGACACTGTGGTGTATAAAAATAGTGGTCAAGATAAAGTAAGAGAAGAACTATTTGAGGGAAACAGAGTATGAAATTAATGAGAAACTGAAGTCAGTTACTGTTGGGATTTCTTAATCACCAATTTTATATGGACATTTTTCATTTTCCTTGTTAATTTTCTGAATTATTTTTGTTCTAATGTCTGCTTAAGTAATAATTGTCAACATATCTGCACATTAAAATTATATAGGTATTTTTAATACACTGATTTACACTAACAAGTGTAAGAACAGGTTATCCAGTATAATTACAAAAATTTGATATTTCTCTCCTTTATATAAAGTTTTGCCTGATCACATGACAATTTTTCTTAGTCATCACACAGTCATGTACAAATACTACTAAAATACCAAGAAATCCACAGGTTTCTGTTCCAGTTATCACAAATGCTAGGATAGAAAATATGTGAAGGACATAACATTTGAAAAAATATTTAATTGTTTTGGCTGCTTCTTGAATAAACTTGGAAATGTTTTAGCTTTGCATTAGCAAAATAGACTACAAAAATTGCTTAATTATTTGTAAGACTTTATGTATTTGACATTGATAATATGTGTGTCACATCTACATTAGATTCATTAGTCTACTAATTATATTATTTTATCTAAACTATAAACATCTCTCAATCCCTCTCTAATGAACATAACAGCTTTTGGAATTCTTGGTGCTCTTATTACAGCAGTTTCAAGTCCTAGACTAAGGTTCTTCAGTTTTGCTTTGTAGCATAAGAGTCTTGATTTTAAGAATTTTCAGTATTCAAAAGCAAGTTAATTTACATACACATGTAATAGTGTTTAAAAAAGAGCCTGGATTTTACAACATGTTGAAAATAATTTTCTTTCTTCAACAGTCAGCATAGAGAATGGGATGAAAAGTTGGTGGACAGGATCCTGTTATAAACATACCGTTCAACTTTGCTATTTCATAAATTCCATGTGCTACATTACATGCTAACCACATCTGATAACCTAAACTAGTCTAGCTATATGGCATCATATTATGGACTATGTTCCATATTTAATCTGCAGTAGATGTCATTAATTTTAATAAAAAAGCATAATTTTAAAAATAAGTACAAAAATATGTCACCTCAATAAATCTCAGCAATGTATACAGAATAATAAAAGGACATATCTGTATATAGCATGATGGCTGTCTAGGGATCACATTCCATATAAATCAAATTATTGCTGCAACTGAATTTTTATTTTAATTTGTTTTCTACACATCAATTTATTTCTTCCTCTTCTATAGAAAAGTGATAAAACTTAGTGGAAATTCTAAGGCAGCTTATATCTTTTAAAAATACATAGTGAGAGGGGTTATTCCTAAAAATTAATCAGAAATTATAGGGAATACTATTTTCTAACATTTGTCTTTGTGTCGTATGAATTATTGTCACAATGGCTCCTCAATCCACAACTATTTGAGGGTTTGGCCTGGAAATTCACTCACCCTTTATTATATCTTCATGCAAATATCATATAGTGAGTATTGAAATTTTCAGGGTCTTACCACGTAAATTCCTTATCTACACAAGTGGGATTAGCTGAGGCTCCAGCCCCCAAGATGTTTTCACTAAATGGTTTCACATGTGACTTCTCTGGAAGAGCAATACAGAATCTAACAGCAATTGCATCCCTTTGATACTAACACATAATCAGTGAAATTCTTTGAACTACTTCCATTATAGGAGAGAAATTATTTTATAGACCATGTTCATTTACAAAGAATTCACAATGTCTTCTTTCTAAGAACACAGCGTGAATCAAATAGCTGGAGACAATTTGTCTTCTCACATTTCTCAGCATTTCCCAGGATTCCTCTCCTCAGAGGCATTTCCAGTCTTTCTTCAGGGTCATTTTACCTTTTTGTCTCTATGGCATTTTGATTGTTTCTCTGACTTTGTCTTTTCCTAGGTGATTTGCACACAGATATGCTCATATTCACTTTTTAGCACCACAGCAACTCCTTACTCTTCAGTGTCTAAGCAACGTTGTATTTCAGTGAAATAACAATTTTTTAATGTTTCTTGTTCAAAACAGAAGTAGTAACAGCTTGCTGAATCTCTCCTGAATAAAGAGTGACTGTCAGCTTTATCGTACTAATCCTCTCTCCCAAATAAAGCCTTATGTGTTGTCTGAGGGTGAACTGTTTTTATAGTTATTTTTAAAACTGTTTAGATGATAAAATACTTTTCACATAGCATTCCTAGCCAAAATGAAAAATGTACCCAAAGGTTGAAAGAAGTACAATGCTTGCGTCATTTTCTTCCCCACTGATGAGCTGTGTGAAGAACTCTAACCCACAGTCAATGCCTATGTCAGCTGTTGAAAGAGTTTAATTCCTGTTCCTCATAATCATTTTTTTGTTCCCTAGGCTGACAGGAAGCATCTACCAGAAAGGGATCACCAGTAATGCGTTGAATTTTCCATGAAATCCCAGAAGTCTGTTTAGAATGTCACGGTAAGAAACACAATGGGGGAAACATGACAAAGTGCCTTCTGTTTACAGGGATCATAGCTTTTAATATACAGGTTCAACACTGAGATAGACAGTAGTAAGCCTCAAGGATTTCTGATGCTTTAACTTTGAATGATCCAAGGGCTGGAGACTAACAAAGAAAAGTTATTCTTTTATCCTGAAATATTAGTACAAAATGTTACGTATTCTCTTAGCAAGTCTTGTCTACAGAAGCAAAGTTCCAAAAGATCCCTTAAGTGAGTAGATAACAAAGGTCAGAATAAATTGGTTTTTGCCCACTTTTTGTGTCCTACCCAAATTTCAGACACAATACAATAAAGGCCAGTGATTTATAAGATGTTTTCTTCCTGAGAATATGAATCAAAGAGAAAGAAAAAGTCAATTAGCAGAAATAAAAATATGAAGGAAAATATTTGTATAATTTGTGAGTCACTATGCTGTACCAGCCATTGTGAAAACTCTATCATATAACATACAATTAACAATATTCTCTGTCTAGTCATCAAGATAAGCAGATGTAACAGGCTGACCAATTTATTATAACAGGTCTTTTTAGACTAGACTGATTGCAGAAAAGACTGATTGCAGAAAAAAATTACAGAGAATGTTGCAGATGACATTAAAATATAGATGCTACATATGCTAGCATTTTTCCATGACTTATTCAGGCTGAATATCATATATCTCTTAGTACAGGGGGACCCTACAGGCAGCCATAGAAGAGAGTTAAGCAGACTGTCAGTATTTTTGAGATAACACACAGGTAGATCATGGCAGTTAATTTTGCCCTGTTTTCAGGTCATTTGTGTAATTTTCAGGCTACCAAAAGTATGCATAAACTGGCTTTCAGGGCCATTATTCACACCCTTGCTGATCAAGAAAGAAACCACATTTTATTATTACACCACACACAGACTCATTCCTTAATAGACTAGTTTTGGTGCATACACAGCAGATCATACCTGCTTGCTCACTGAAGTAGTTCTAACTCTTCCTGATTCTTCATATAATATCTGAGAGTATTGCACTCATGAACCAAACATCACTTCTTGTGCTGAGAAATAAACAAGCAGAACTGCTGGAGCAGGACGTAGACTTACTGAGTCATATCCCAGAACAGTATCTTCCTTCTGTACACATTAAAGCCTTTCTTCCTCAGTTTGTGATCTGCAAAATCTACATTAACAGGAATTTGGATGTTTTACATATGTCTAAAGGAAATTGAAGATCTTGAAGATATTTTACTGATTATATAATATAGAATGCTCTTTCCTTAGGTTCCTTATAGGTGTGACTTCATGCCTTAGTATCTTACTGTCAGTTACTGAAATACCAGATATCTCAATTTGTGAATGATATTTTAAAACCTCTAACAATGATTTTGTCCCATAAGTTTTTCACAATAGCATCAATTTTGGATGAAGGTCAGACAGAATTCTGCATGCCTCACTCCTCTTTTGTTTTTAACTTATTCTTCATAATGTTCAGTCTTAAATTGTAATGTAATTGCTCAGCACTTCTTGAAACTGCTATATTTCACACTAGTATCTGTAACATAGTAGGTGAACTGATTCCTGCTAGGTTTTTTTTTATAAGTATTACCTTTCCCAGTTTTTCAAAATTAAAAATCCCTTAGATGCTAAAATAATATCTATAGAGTTCTGCTGCTAAATTATTAATATTATTTTTTAATCTATATTTAATTATGCTCTAGATAAATTAATCTGCATTCTGATCTTGTTTATATGAGTTCATATGCTCATGCCCTTTAGAAAGAGGACATTGTGCACACTTTCAAATGTGTGACGTGTGTGAGAAGGCACAGAAGCCAAGCAACAATGAGGTAAAATGAAGAGAATAGACTTCTTAGCATTGCAAGTACCATCTGTTCTGTAGAAACGCATCCTCTGTGTTGGCATTGCCACAGTGGTATGACATGTGTTATTACTTTTAATCATACTTTGTGCTGAAGAAAAGTCTGGTTACATGACAGATTCAGAGGTTGCAGACTCCCTCAGAGTTGCTGCCTGGAAATCCAAGACTGCTTAGAGTGTTCAATATTTTTGTTTCTGAAATATAATGACCTATGCAAAATTATGCAACTGACGACCAAGATACTAGGACAAGTATTGTTGTATTTTTGCATGAGATGAAGAAAGAAGACAGAATTTACATAAAAAAGATGACATTATCATAATATTCTGGAAAATTGTATGCAAAGGAATTTGTCATCATTTTCCTAAGGTAACATCATGGAGTATTACAGGATAATACTAGACACAAAAAATGAGGGAAGGATTTCTGTCCTGACTCAGATTTTTTTTGCCCAATTTACTAATTACAACAAAGCTTTGTTTATCAAAACAAGGAAACAGTTCAAAGCCACTATGTAAACCAGTCCTTATTGAGACATCTGTTGTGAGGTCCTCGCATATGTAAGGAGAAAAAACTTACAGACCTAAACAATGGGATTTTATGCATCATAATAACTTTGTTTATACAGTTCACAAAAACACACATCTAATTCTTGTCTGTTCTTAGCCACTGTTAGCTAATGTAGATGCAAGATGTTGTTCTTATGCATTAAATAGAGACACAATAATAATATGGATTGTCTTTTTTCAGTTGCTGAAGTATTAATAACCACCAGTCGTGGAATGACACATTCGAGTTCTGTTTGCACTGACAACCAAATGATGTCATATTTCTCTCTTGATTAGACCTCATTTTTATGTCACCAGTGACAATGACCTTTCAAGCACAGACATGCGGAGGTATCTAACTTCAGCCTATGTGTTGTCAGGAGACTGTTACTAATATCTGGATCCCGAGGCTTTCTGAAATGAGAAACAGCCTTTTGGTCTTGTGTTATATTCAAACAGCATGGCATCCAACTCATGTTATACAGTCATGACGCCCAAAACTACAGAAGCTTGGCAATTCACTTAGGAGCTCAAGTACTTTTTGAATGAAAATTAAACACCAGAGAACTGTTTCATTAGACAAAATATTTCAATCAGTGTTGTTTTGAATATATTCCCAAAATATCTTTTCCATGACTACTTCTCGACATAATATTTGTTTGGTAAAATATTTCAATTTAAGTGTTTATTTTTTAACATTCTAATTTGACTTGTCAAATTCTTCTCAGTAGATGCCCGTGCTGTAATTTTTTTAATTCTTCAGTGGCCATTAGTATTCTATACCATGTAGAATTAATCATAACATACAAAGTTATTTTTATAATATTGATTGAATGTGATTAATTAAAGAAAATTAGATTATGACAGTCTTTGTAATCATTTTTACTTGTTACTAGAATAAGCTAGTAAAACTGTCCTCAGAATATATGCTTTCAGAGACTTCATGAATCACCTGTGAAAGGACATTATTGATTAAAATTGGCATTTAGGATCTTGTCTTGCACATCATTAAATTTGAAAAACTAGTTTTGTACTATATTTATGTATTCTCTTCCACCTGAGCCTTCAAAGCAGTGGCTATGTTATAGTTTGCATAGTAGAGCAGATGTCAATGAACTCCTACCACTAAAAAAACTCCTACCACTACATAAATTGTGCAAATCAAAACATGTTCATCACAACTGCTTAATAAAACTGCAGATAAAACATTAAACATTAAACACACACTTTTGGAAAAAAAACCAACATCCTGCATTCTTTTAATTCTGTTTTTGTAATTCCCTTTGAAATCCCTGGAATTTTTACCCTGAAGAAAATAAGAAGAGATAATACGCAATTATTTACATGATTAGTCACATCATTCTAGTCTTTGGGAGACATAAGAGGGAAGAACTAAAATGTACTGATTGCTAAACCCCAAATACACTGATTTCTTACACTTAGCTGCCTCCAAGACTAACAACTAATACAGCAATTTACATATCTATTAACATGTTACTCCAGATTTTATGTGACAATTTTGAGAAAAAACATGGGCCACATCCTTCAGTATTATCTTTAACTCCAAACTGAACAGAAAATGTGAAGTTCAAGTTATGATAAGCCTTTCTAAACACAGAGATATTCAACTGGTTCAGGATCCTCCCATTTTTTTGTCTGGCTTTCAAATAAGTTCTTATGAGGGTTAGTAGCTGCAGCTGAAATTTTCTGGAAAATATGTTAAATTTTTCTAGCTATAGACAAAGTGAATGTTTCTGAACATTTTTGATGTTGGTTAAATCACTGAACTTCGTGTTTGAGTAAGTTGTCTTTTGACTAGTTGTAGAAATCCATGCTTTTGGAGGTTACAGAAAAAGGTTCTAGAATTCCTTTTTGTTTAGGTATAATTTATGTATTACTTAACTCGAAAGTGTGACATTTGTTCTTTGAGTGGCAAAAAAACCTCTCTCTTTAAATTAACAGACTTCCAAGTTTAGTCTCCCATAATCTAATGATTAAGACACAAAATCCAGGAAATTCTGATGGATAATTACTGAAAAAAGACTCCCAGGCTTTGATCCTTACTCAAAATAAATGGCTGCTCATGATGGTATTAGAATCTACAGATACAGGCACTGGGAAACAGGACCTCTCATTCCTCAAGGTGGCTTAATATTTTGTCAGAAAGCAAGTACTCAGTTAAACAATCCATACCTCTACACTTTCACTTGCTGCTTTAGCTGAGCAGTTTGCACTGAGTGCAATATCAGGTGCCCAGCTTGACCTGCAACCTTCTCTGAAATCAGGCCACCCCATTATGTCCTGGCCATAGCTTTGATGCAATCCTCACAGGCTTTCCCAAAATGCATGTATTACAGTTATTCAGTCCAGAGGCTGCACATATCCCTGTGCTGTGTTTCCTCCAGCAGTGCTTGAAAATGTGCTATTATTGAAAGAGTTAAAAAAAATCCCCTTGGAAAAGCTAATTATTGCATGCAGATACTTCTTTGTGTGATCAAGGAGGGGACAATTTAATAGGCTCTGTAATACAACCAAGAACAAAATTGCTTTAAAGGAAGTCTCTTGTTGAGTGACAACTCTGTTGCCTGAGCCAATTAGGTCCCAATAAAGAGTGTTGAATTGGCTCCTGCTTTCTCATTAATTATGTTCTGTCACAGACATGGGGCTTGATTTAGCAATTTTGTATTACATTAAGATACTGAAAGGAATGGAACAAATGGCTCACTCTGATAATAGGCATTCTATACACGGTGTGACATTTACTATCCAGCTGTCCATAAGGCAGCCTAGCACTTCAGTTCAGGGGTTTATTTGTCATTGCTTCAAAGGGACACTCAGCTTTTCACAAAAAAGAAACAGAGAGGCTAATAGATAGGACAAAATGTACTGCTGATATGCTTTATTAGAGATAGGATGCTAGGGTTTTGCTAACAAGCTCATCCGTTGGGACTAAGCCGAGTTTGCTGTCAATCATCCTACACACAAAAGCACACTAGTTAACAAGGAGAAATGAATTACAGACACTTATTCCTGCCTGTGGGATCACAAATACACCAATCTGTGAAAGAGGCACAAACTCAGAAGACAAACTACATATTTGTCAATAACCTCCTAGAAAGAACCCTAGTAATTCTTTGAAGACCTTTGATTTAGCTTCCCTCTAAAATACATGTATAGGAAATGTTTTAGTTACCATGACATTTTCCTTTGTTACTTGTACAATTTTTCATCACATTAAAAACACAAAACTGAGGAGGTCTGCAAATGTTGTGCTAGGTATATACACTGCTTTTTATACCAAGCCACAGGGGGCAGCTACTGTTGTAATATTCATTAATAACAACAGAAAATTAAATCTTAAAAACTTTAGTTTCAGGCTACCTTGAGTCAATGTGTAGAGCATAATCTAAATCCCAATTTATGTCTTATATAATAATTAAAATAGCAGGATTTTTTTTTTTTTTTGGCAGGGTTTATTTTTTCACCCTGAATTGTGTATTTTCAAGAAGAGTTTTGATCCATTGCTTGCATTACACTTGCAAGTTCATGTTCAATGTGCAATTCAGTAAGCACATTGCTTTATAAATGCTTTGTTTATGTATGCAAGTAAATAATATTAATGCATATATTTATGTGCATGTATGAATTCAGACATGATTGTTTGACCCTGATTACATCTTCTTGTCAAAGCATTGCCATGTATCATGTAAAATATCCAGTATAACTGGATATTCATCAAGAAATGAAAATTCCTAGGGAATTTCCAGAGTAAAACTGGGAATTTCTTTTGCTAAATATTAGTTTCATTTGAAAAAATATCCAAGAAAAAACCCTCTAGATGTGAAAGAGTAAAGAGGAAAATAAGCAAATGTGTGTTGTTGAGAAAAGAAAAACAAGGTTCATTTTCCAAACAGAAATGTGTCGTCAAAGACTTTACTGAAGTGTATATAGTATTTGCCATCAAAGTCATATCTAAACTTAACTAATTATTTCCTCATTTTTTCATGTCTAGAGGATTTTCTGCAATAATAGTTCTTGTTTCAGGTGTACGGAATAGTGTTTTTAAGATTTTACAACTAGACAGTGGCATTATCTATATGAGAACACCTTATTTTACCCTATTTTGAGATAGAAATCCTGCAGCTAAGTCCTTCATTGCCTCTTCCATCAGGGTTTAGTGCTCTTTCACCAAAATTTAAAAATGCTCCTTTAAGCTTCCTTCTTCCCCTGTACTTGCTAATGCTGCAGGCCAGGAGTATGAAGAGGTCACCCTCTAAGCAGCTCCCAGAAACAAAACTAAGTGTTCTTGAATAATTTAGGAAAGAGTGGAAAGACTTCTCCCAGCAACCCACTAAGGCCTGAGTTAGTGTGTGTGAGCAGGTTTGTTGGCAATGTTGAGTGAGGAACGTAGATTTTCCCCCTGAAAAACCTGGATAACAGATTGGGGACCCCTCAGGCAGTTAATGAAAAAAAAACCACTCCCAATCCTTAATACAAATTAATGTATTGATGATACAAGAAGGAGGCTTTTAGATTGTAGGCAAGGCAATATGTATTTAGTGGGTTAGGCAGAATGATCTCAGGTGAGTTATCGTAAAAGTTAATGAAAACTTCTTCTGAAGTGAAGCTTCTTTCCTCCTGAATGGCTGACACTGAGTCTCTGAACAGCATTCACCCCCAACAAATATCTTCCAAAGAACTCCCAATTTATATTTTTATTGTTCGCTTCTTCTTTACAGCCCTTCAACATAATCTGAGAAGTCAATATATATGCAACAAACAAATACAGGCTAAAGAAACAAACTTGTAATTAAGTTGCCTAACTATTTCTGATCCACAAAGGGCAGTTTGAACCTAATTATTTTTTCATGTCATTGTTATCCTTCAGACTTGCTTACCTATCCATTTAGTATTCTGCTACTTCTGTGATGATTTTACAAACTTAGAAGGAAAGCAAACATGCTACAAAATATATTTCAGTATTTCTGTCTCTCCATCCTCATCTCCTGTTGTGTAGGTGGTGAGAATCATCTATCCCCATTATCTTGTCAGGTCTGATACTTGCCTAATTTCAAAATGGCTTAATCTTTTCTAGGTTATAGATATTTGAAATTTTCCATTAATTATTTTTATTGCTGTAACTCTTTTCTATTTTCTTCTCAAAGTAAAAAGGAAGCATTAGAAATTTTTAACTTGGAAAAGGAACATATCCAGTCACAGTCAACTGAGATTCAAAAGCAGCTGTATTTGAAAAGCATTAGCCATGTGGAGCTAGAGAGCTTCTGCGCAAAATTACTTGACCCAGACAGTATTTTAGGTCTGAATTATTTTTAAACATTTGCAAAGAATGAAGAGTTCTTACTTTGGTTTCCCAGATCGTGATGAAGTATTTCCTTTTGTCTTGGTTTGAAAGACAGATGCCTGCTAAGGAAAACAGGACCCTCACTTGGAATGGAAAATATGACCCCCTTCCCTCCAAATTATTATAGCTTTGAAGTTAAGGGGCTCTTAGGCAAAGATGTGGGGGAAGGAATAACAGTTCTTTACTAGTGTGTATAATGAAACAAACAACCTACAACTCTGGCATTAACAACCAGAACCAGGCAGCCCGTGACCCTTCTGGGCCGCGGGCACTGCCCCCGGTGCAGTTCCGGGCGCGGCCGCCAGGGGCGCTGCTGGCTCCTGGCGGGCAGCGCGGCTGCGGTGATTCCTCCGTGCCTGCAGGGGGCGCTGTGGCGCGGGATCGGCAATGGCGGACGGGCTGAGTGGCAAAATGGCCGCAGCAGGAACCTCAGAGCAGCGCCTGGAACGGCAGGGTGGGTTCAGCCGAGGCAGCAAGCAAGAGGCAGCTGAAACTCCACAGCCGTAGCAGAAGGAGAAGAGTCCTTTGTTTGGTGAGGTAGGGTGTTAATAAGGTCCCAGTGCTCTTATGAGCAGAGCTCCATGCACAGTAGGAGGCAGCAGGAGACAGAACCCTGCAATGGTGGTGAATTCTTCCCTCAGTGACTACAGCCTCCTTCCCGTCCAAATGCCAAATGGGCAAGGAGCTAGCAGCTGCCCCAGCCCCTTTTATCCCAGTCCAATTCCCACAGTATCTCCACCCTCTGAGAGAAGCCCTCAGATAAGAGGATTACAGCTCAGTGCCCTCCTCCCGTGAGCTTGGCAACTTTTATTGTCTCTCTTAACTACCCCGTCGTTATTGTCTCCTGGCAACACATACGGGAGAAAATTCCCAGAGAGAAAGAAGCAGAAGGAAGAATCCAAAAGCCCAACACCTCTACAGATACATCTTCCATTTTATATAAAAATCCTGATTCCCAAGTCCAGTGGAACACAGGATCTGAAGGGCTGGAGGAATCACATTGAAATTAACTTTTTTTGAAGCAGGCTCACAGCCATGGGTCCAGATAATACCACTCTGGCATGGGTCACAAAGTGGGTTTTGAGACAGGTTTTCCTTGAACCTGGAGGTAATGAGCTCCTGAAGAGCAGTTACAGAAGTGGTAGCAGTAGTGTCCCATCTACACTCTCAGTGAAATATAACTGTGCAACATGGTTGCAGATAGAAGTGAAATAAGCCAATAATTAAAAATCATCATTGCCAGTGATTTCTCCATAATATACTGCTGAGGGATTTACTTATCTGGAAACAGGCAAGTGGGCTATTCTATCTGATGACAAAGTTACTACTTATAGTTCCTGCTTTAGCAGGACAGTTTCCATATGTTCTGCATATGTAGGAGAGATTCTTTTAGAGTATATCTCAGAGAACTGTTAGCAACTCTCATGGGGTCAAGCTCGCTCCATTGCCTGTACAAGGAAATTGCTGGAGACTGGCTTCCTAATTTTGATTACTTGAGGTGCAAAGTATGACCTCCTGTTCATCTTTCAGAATAGAATTAACAATTTTAATGATGTTCTAGGACATAAGCAAGAGTTTCTAGACACCAAGCAGAGTTCAGTGTTTCTTTCATATAAATTTTTCCATCGTGTTTAAGTGGTATTTTAAAAAGTGAAGTCTCCCTCTCTTGGAGAATGTATCTGTATTGTTATGGTATCATGAGAATCTTCAAAACACAGTTTTACCTAGGAACTAGCTTGTCTGGAATGTTTCATTTGGATTGTTGATAATTTTATAGGATTAGATGCATGGATTTGTGGCCTTCATACAAATTCCAGTTTTTTAATTACTGATAATTATTGCAATGATGCCAAATGAAGTGGTAACTATACAGGAACTGGGTGAGAAAGCAGTGATTCTTTGCGTTTTGATGGAAATTGCTGAGGGAATCTATGTTTCTAGTCATCTGCATAACATAGGCTTAATCATTAAATCATTTAAAATCTGTTCCTCAAAAAGGGACTGTAAAAAAATGCATTGTGTGGCTAGGTTGACAGACTAAGCCTAGAAGGTGATTCCTGATGGAGATAAAGTTTCCTCTCAGTTCAGTTGACAATTATGAGTCCTCCTCAGCAGCTGTTGGTATTTTCCTTTGCCTATTTGCCTTGTTGGTTTTTTAAATTATTTTTAATTAAAAGCATTTGTTTATTTTAATTGGATGTACATTCAACATTTTTCTTCTTGTTTATAATGTCCATTTCTACTAATGTCTAAGTTTTCATCATTTCATCTTAAAACTTAACCTAAAAAACAAGGAAAATGAATCTTCAGTTTCATTTTTGTCTGCAATCAACTTAGTGCAGGGTGTTGTCTGTCTACCAGAAAATATTGAAAGGCAGTCATAAAAAACAATTAGCATGTGCCTTGGGAAGGAATCTGAAGAATCAGGATAAGATCTCAGTTAGAAGATTGTCTGTGAGGTTACCCAGACCATCTGTAGCACTGTCACTGAACACAAGGCACAAGACCAGGAAATCTAGATATTTACAAGATGAAATACTTGGGAACTCTGATAAAAAAACCCTAATTATTTTCCGTCTTCATAAGCCAGAGTTGCAAAAGATGACATGTTGGGAACAGTTTAATAACCACAGATGCCCAGTGACAGGTAATATTCTCCTCTAAAATAGCTTTACAATTATACTACATTTTTTGTAAAATACTGCTTTTTGCTTTACAAAGCTTCAGACAAATGTTGTTTGGTGTTCCTGATGCTTCTGTACTCTGAAATCAGTTAAATTTTGGCCTCACCAGTATCATATTAAGTATCACTAATACATCAGTCAGTGTGCCCTTGAGATTTTTTTAAATATAAATTTGTCCTTTTTCTTGGAAATAAATATGATATTCACCCTGAATGCAGATGGTAACAGTTTTTTACACCCTTATGAACTTTCTTTCAAAATCATAATGTAACTATCTTTTCTTTCATTTTCCTCCCCTATCCTAGTTTCTGTGCTGGTTCTTACATGAGTATATCAGAGGTCTGTGTAGCTCAGTGAAATTTTAGATGGTGGCTAAAAGCCTGTCATTCTTTTTCTCTAGAGGCCTAGGAAACATAGCGTAACTAGGATGTAGAGAGAGTCTACAAATGTCAAGAAATGATACCTGAAATCTCTTACAGGCCTTACTGTTTTACTGGTGAGCTTAGTGATTCTAGAGGAAGGCACATATCTTGAAATATCTGCTGACTTCAAGGAGAATGTGGCCACACTTTGTAAGATATGCCAAATTTTACAGATGAATGAAAATTTCAGAGACCAGTCAGGCTGGAGTTATGGACTGTTGTCTTTTATTACTTCACATGGAATCCATATTTTGATCAAATGCTTGCAGTTAATCAGTTTTGGAACAAGATCCTATCAACTAATTGAAATAGCCATAAAAAGTAAGTTGATTTTCCTATTTAACTGTGTTTTTTTAATTCAACCCAAATTCAACTCAACACTGAGTCTGGAAAAAACAAATCGTTCTTTCTTGCTCAGTTTTACTGTTTCAGATTTTAAACTTAGGCAATCTAAGTGGAAATAGTAAGAGTAAGCTAGAATAAGATAGCTTTCCTTAGGCATATAAATAATTATAAAGTTATTAAGACATGAAACATAAATTTGGTGTAAATGTTTCAGTAAAGAGTGTTGGAATGTAATACATGAAAAATAAAAGGTGTGCACTAACTGCAGCACGGCATTTCAGATCTGAAATCTGTTTGACAACACTGTTAGGTTGGCTTGGCCATATGATAGGATCTCAAGAAAAATAATAATGCAAAGGAAATAGTAGCTAATTGCAGTTTTTGTTTATGAACTGATTCAGTGAAACATGTTAGATTGTATATCTTTTCTATAACTACATTATGCTAATTAGCTAATAACACATTTTCCAAATGATTTTTAAATAGCTCTGTTTAGATTCTGACTCATACAAGTAGCAAGCTGTTACTTTTTTTGCATGAGCTACAGTTAGTGATTAAAAATTATGTGCGTGACTCAAAAAGAAAAGTTCAAGTTTTAAATAATCATAAAAAATGCTTAGGCAGTCCAGTTGAGACACATAATATGAAAGCATTCCCGTAATTAAAGGACTGAACAAAATTAGATTTATATTCTTTCTTTTTAAGTATATGGAAATGGGTCCTACGGACTTGACATATAAACAATAAAGATTAGTACAAAATATAAAATACATTTTTATAGTTATTATAATATATAAAAGGACAAAAAATAAAAAATATATTTTTGTAACTGTTTTAAGCCACAATCATGACTTGGAATTTTCTAGTTTACTCCATGCCCATGAATCAGACACAAGTTACCCAACAACTGCCTGAATGCATTCATACTGCCAGTATAATACTAAAAAAAAAAATTCCTCACGAAATAAAGACGAGAAGAAAACATCTTGGGAAAAAATGCATTACATGTCATAGAGCTTTAGCCACTTCAAATGTTTGTTTGAAAATAGCCCAATTGTTTAAATTACTTAATGAGATATCAAAAGAAAAGCAATTAATAATTTTGTGTAGTTTTTTAATTTAAAGCATTCTTGTCAGTACAGGTTAAAAAATGAAAAGATAAAAATAAATCCTCACAGATTCATATTTTTCTAAATGCTATCCAAGTATATAGGATAGTAGGATTAGTGATCTAGAAGAACTCAGAATACTACTCAAACAATTAGAAATTATGCTCATGTCTTATGCATTATAATTGGCATTTCAAAACATCAGTATTGAATTTGGTCATTAAAATTATTTTTCCTTTTGGTGTGACAGTGGGCTTATGAATACAGGTCTCAAAATCAGCCTACACTGAAATAGGAATATTCTAACCTGTAATGAACATCACTTTGTATCATTTTGAAAATTAATTGCTGAAGGATAAGTAAAGAGATCAAAAGTATGCATAGTTAACAAGAAGGTTCACTTTCATTTTCTTCAGTCATTTGGGAGTGTTTTGAATTGGTGCCCTTTTGGTAATCCTTCTGAGATCAATATTTTCATGTTTTACAGCATTTCCATTCCAAATTAATACCCACATCAGAAAAAAAATCCATGTGACTTCTTCTAATAAAACACTACATTTATAGGTATTGCTGAGAATTTTATGATAAAGAATTCTAATTCATCAATCCTAAGTATTAAATTATTTTATAGGTACATATGCATCATACTAATTATGCTGCTCTTGTCTGCATAAAATTTTCATTTACAACAGACTTGCCTGAGGAACACTTTCTGAATCTCATATGGCTGGGTTACACTTAGAAATTCTATTGATCACTGTTTTACTGTCTGAATTGAGCAAATACAGGCAATAAAGTGTTTCCTGCAATACTGTAATGTTACTTTGTGGAACGATCTCATCTCCATTCTGCATTATCTTCCTATCTAGCATGGAAAATGCAAGACAGAAAAGGATAATGATAAACTAAGCCTTCTATGAAGTGTCCTTCTAGGTCCCTTGAAAGTGCTTTTTGTGGGGTATTTTTGTTGTTGTTTTTGCGGGCGGGGGGTGGTTGGTGTGTGGGGGTTTTTTGGTTTTGGTTTTTTTTTTTTGAGAACAATTAAGAGTAGGCTAAAAGTCCAAGCAAAAACTCCATCAGCGTACTGACTGTTTCATTGCCTTATATTTCTGTAGTCTACATCAAATTTCAAATTCCAAGACATAGAACATATCTGGAGATTCTTTTAGCAAAAGTTAAAATACAAGTAGTTTTTTTTAACTCTGTTATTCATTTGCTACTGAGTATTGAAATATTTTTTTTCATGGTGAGGACAGTAATGCTGAAACTTCAATTCATATTTAAAAAATAATTTAAATAGTCTGCTACCTCCCCTTCCTCCATACATTTTAATTAATGACAGGTCCATAGAAAATACAAGAGCCTCACTATAGATGTCAGAATCCAAAGGTTCTTCTTCCCACACAAGCAAATTTCTGGGGTAGAGAATCCCATTCCTATTTTCATGCTCTTCTAGATACACTGAATTTTGTATTCTTTCCTGTATGGCAGCATGGCTTTAGGAAAAGTTGGGAAATATTCCCTGAAAGGTATGATCAAAAGCTAAGCTGTCTTGGACTTGTGTTGCAGAGCCTTTAACATTGGTGTACTTTCATATTTAGGAGCCAGTGGTACACTGTTTCCACATTAGCTGTACAGCTTCAGCTCATCATCCAATATTCTCCTCTAGGTAGGCAAATCTGCTCTGAGAATCTTAACAGAACTTGTGGGAGCATATTTCTGGGGAAGTGCCAAAAAGTTTCTGGCAGCTCAAGGAAATTATGGATAGATAGGGGAACTTAACCATAATTCTTTGGAAAACCTCTAAGAAATGAACAGATACTGACAACACATGCTAGACCTTTCTCAAGAAGAGAACCAGAAAAGTGCTCCGATGTGAGCTCTTGCTCCAAACTCAGAGTCTGAAAAGCAGCAGTAACAACACAACTGTGGTGTGTCAGCAGAGGCAATCCTGGCAATGAGTATGAGGAAGCAGCACTGAAACTGCAGCTGATAGGAGCTATGGCCATAGCAGTTCCCCATCTGTGGTAGGCGCTATCAGTACTTGACAATTATGTCACCTAAATGGAACATCTTTTTTAGACCTAAACATTGCTCACAGACTGGTGGATCAGAGTTAGATTTAATTCTAGCATGTGTCTCTCCTAGATACATACAATCAAACTGAAGGGAAAAAAGCTTGGATACCTTTTGGCTTAGTGACCTGTAACACTGCAGTGTATTGTAATCACAGCAGGAATACTGTTGCCTGCAAGTGTGACTGCCTAGCTGTAAAACACAGGCATTTCTCAAAATGTGAGAGCTCTTGATAATTCTGACATGCTTTACCTTGAAAAAGCCTAAGGGAGCTTCTGCAATCCTGAATGTGTATAGCAAGAGCATGATGTGTTATGGAATGAAGTTTGAGCTATCCCAAACTGGGCCTCAGATTTGGGCCCATGTAGAGGTAGATAAACCTGTGGCGCAGTTAGAATTTAAGTTAAGGTGTGTGCATGCTTTAGCTAGAACAGTTAGAATAGAAACACAGTGGCTGCCTTAAGCTAAGATTGTTTGCATTCTTTCTCATGCTAATAGAAATGCACCTGCAATTGTAAACTACCTGACACTGTATAAAACCAGCCATTTCGCGAATAAAGGGGAGAACGTATGTTTTAACCACATTGGTTGTATCTGCGTTGCTCTGTTCCAGCCCCATATAGAGACCCTGGTTTCAAATGTGTAATAGAAGGAAGGAGTAGTGCTTTATATTTACTTCTGTCTAAGTCTGGCAAACTTCTGGTCTGCATTTATTTTCTTTCCAGACAAAGGGTATAATGCCAGTTGCAGCGTTTGTGATCATCTAAGGGAAAAATCATAGTCAGGATCTAAGTAAAAATTGTCCTTGATAATTCTTGTTGTTCAAAGGCTTCATTATCTCATTTCTGATAATGAATGTAAACTTCTGTATTATCATTTGAAGTATGAATCAATTCCTTTTTTATTTCTGAGTTTGCTTTTGCACATTTCACCAGTGACCATATACAGTTAAGTTATTCCACCACAATAAAAACTTTCTTAGGACTTCCATATCATTGATTGTAATTGCAAAATAAGGAAAAAATCCGGACAGATGATTGTTCATGAAGGGTGAGACATGCATCATCCTCAGAGGCACCAAGGATGCAATTAAATTGTGGTAGTGATTCTTGGGTATTTTTCCAGTTTCTTTGTCTTTAACAGTGAAACGGTAGCAAAAAGGCTTACAGAATACAAGAGTTTTGGTAGTTTCAAGCAAGTTTACTATTAAAAAAATTAAAAATCAAGAAATTAAGAACTTTTTTTAGGATTTTGAAAATCAGAAGTCCTTGAGCTTCCTGCTTCCCTTTATGACAAACTTTGCTAAACACCAGAGAGATTGAAAACTTGATCTTGCAACAGTGGAGAACTAGACCTACTCATATTTTAAGATCTATTTGTTTCTTACAATCTACAAAGTACCCCGTAGTGAAAATCATAGTTTAGTTTGTTAAAATATAAAGCTATTAAGAATGGAAAAAAAAAATTGTAGAACAAGTATGGGATAAAGAGTGTTTGCATAGATTTCTGTATCATTAACTAGATGACTGCAAATATTTCCAACCATTTTGAGGGAACTACTTACATCTCTGTTCTAATAACAAACTCTTTGTTTTACACTTTAAGTGTCATAAAAGAAACTGTCTCAGTAAAACAAGGACACTGTGATCCAGAAAAGGTTTAATTCAGAGCACTAGCAAATTTCCTTCTTTATTTCAATTGCAGTTTCATGCTACAACATATCAACAGTAATATTGTTGTTTACTATGTAGCCTATATTTTTTATACTTTTTATGCTGAAAAAATAAGAAATACTAATTTTAAACTAATATTTTGAAACTTTTCAAAACAAAAACTTCTATGGTGAGACTTAGCTTCTTCTTTCCTATATGTTTGTTGATTCTTCCCAGTTTGGTTTTTTCCCTTTCTGCCTCCCAGATTTAATGTTTTTTTTTCTTTTTGGTTCCAGCCTGAATTAAAATTTTCAATTTTCAATCTCTGTGCACTGATGAATTTGAAATGATTTTTATTTTTTTCTCTACCTTGAAATTTGCCTAGCAGATGATAGCTTATATCATGTGCTATCACCTGATTTCTTAGTGATATCACCTGATATCACTAAGAAATCATATGCCATTACAAGCTACTGTGAAGTGAGCAGTGACATTGTTCTTCTAAGCAGTTCTCCCTATCAATAATATAAATTACAATTATTGGTTAAACAAGTTTGTCCCCTTTCAGCTGATTACAGTAAACACCTTTGTTTTAAACTCACAATGATGGTTAATTTTCTTAGGTATATCAGTTTTAATTGAGCCAAAATTCCAACTTCAACTGCATATCAAAATATAATTACCATTGGGGTGTCTGAAAATATGAATCATTGAAAACTAAGTAATTCTGTTTGTCAGGAGCTGTGATTGTTATATGAGAACCATACTGTTAGATGTCCTTTTTAAAAAAGCATGACATACCAAATTGCTGAAAACGGGTGTTTACCACTGTAGCATTTCATTCTTACTTGTCATGTTAAATCTTGTCACTTTTTGTTATGTTGTTTCTCATCATATCGCAGTTGGATGTGACACATTCAATTACATGACATGACTCACTGCAACCTGAGAAGTCATAGATTTGTTGGGAAAAAAGAAATGTTACTATAGAGGATGAAGCTTTTCAAAAGCCTTCTTGATAGAATATGTTACTGACATTGCTTTTTTTCTCTCATAAATGAGTACTCTTTTACGTATCTTACACTTCATTCTGATCCCTTGCCTTTTATTATCACAAGTTATTTGTGGTTTGTAGCTTTAAAACATCTACATAGACGTCAAACGTAGTTATACTTTACAAATGTAAAATACATATAAAGTGAACATCACCTTTTGACTACATGTTCACATATACCAGTACCTTTCTATCATGGACCTGTTTTGCAGAATGTGACCTTAGGAGCAAAAGTTAGGTATAGTTGAGCTCTTAATGGAAAGTTTTTGTTAAAGCTGTTTCTGGACCAAGTTGTACGTATACTCACAAAAGCCAAAAGGCAGGTTTTAGCAATTAAGTGGAGAGATCACAGTTATGGAATCAGAGGACAGTTGATTTTGGAAGGGATCTCTAGAGGTCATCTCATCTAACTGCGCTGCTCAAGCCCAGGACCATGTCCAAAATGCTGCTCTTTTTTTTTTTTTTTTTTTTTTTTCTGCCATCTTCAGGAATGGAGATTCCACAATGTCCAAGGGCAACCTGTCCCATTGTTCAGTCACCCTTACAGTAAAAACAAACAAACAAAAGTGTATTGTTTTGTTCATATGGAACATCCTGTGTTTCAGTTTGTGCCCACTTTCCTGTCACTAGGCACTACTGAAGAGAACTTGGATCTGTCTTCTTTGAACCCTCCCTTCAGATATTTAAACACATTGATAAGATCCCCCCAAGCCGTCTCTTCTCCAGGCTAAAGTGTCTCACGTTGCTCAACCTCTCCTCTTAGAAGCTATGTTCCGGTGCCTTAGCCATCTTAGTGGCCCTGCACTGATCTCTCTCTAGTAGCCCCAGGTCTTTGTTGTACTGAGTAGCCCAGAAATGGATACAATATTTCAGAGAAGGCCACAACAGTGTTCAATAAAGGGGAAGGATTACCTGCCCCAACCTGGTGGAAACAGTTGTCCTCACACAGTCCGTGATACCATTAACCATGTTTGCCTCAAGGGTGCATTGCTGCCTCTTATTCAGTGTTGCATTCACTGGGTCCTGGATGTCCTTTTCCATGAAGCTGCTTTTCGGTTAGTTGGTCCCCAGCATAATACTGGTGCAAGGGGTTGTTCCTCACTGCATTTTCCTTTTTTGAACTGCACAAGGTCAGTGACTTCCTGTCAGCCCATTTCTCCAGCCTGTGAAGGTGCCTCTGAATAGCACCACAACTCCGGTGTTTCAGCCACCCTTCTGTATCATCAGCACATTTTCTGAGGGTAGACTCTACCCCATCATCCAGCTCACTGACAGAGGCTGAGAAGAATCAGGCCTAGCACAGATCCATGGGGTGCACCACTAGATACTGGCCTCACACAAGACATTGTGTCTCCATACCTATTCAGTCAGTTTTTCATCCATTTCACTGTCTGCTTATCCAGCCCATACTTCACCAGTGTCTCTAGGAGAATCTTGTGGGAGATAGTGCTGAAGTCTATGTAAAACCTCCATTGCTCTCACCTCACCTACCATACTAGTTGTGTGAAACTTCTTGAGTCCATGGAACTTGACAGCTGAAAAAAATCAAGAGTGATAGGATGCCAGTAATGCCATTTCTTTCTCATCAGTAAGGGCCTACATGAGGTCACTAGAATTTCTCCTGTAAAGCAAACTGTATGATGAATTTTCCTCTTATCCAAGCTAGTAATGTAGAAGGCAACTCTTGTTTCAAAAACTTAAGGTCTGTGATCCAAACCAGAGCTTCTGAAGTTCTATTGTCACTACCATACCACTGGCAGAAAAGTCATGGTGGGGCAGTGTTGAGCCCACAGAAGTATGCTAGCATCTGAATATTTTCATGGATGTTGGGAGAGCTGCCTACTATTAATCCCCAACACCACACTCAAAATATATTCTTAAAAATCTGAGCTAGAACTGAAACACTGAAAGTTTTTGCTAAATTATTTAATACATTTTTACTTGCATTTCATCCATCAAGAATATTGTAGAGAAATTTTCCTTCTGGTTTCCATGGGAACAATTTTGTAAATGTATAGGGATTCAAAATGTAAAGTGGTTGGTGAAAAACTTGTGAAAATAAAGTGCGTTTGCAGTTTTTCTTCCTTGATAAATGTAAGGAGAATTAAAACCTTTGACAAGAAAGGAGTGATAGCATATGATTTTCTAGGCATATGGGAAACGTGTGCAAACTCAAGAGGCATGAATTATTCCTCTTGAACAAAAAAAAAAGGCTTAGCAGATGTTAGTGTGCAAGGACCGTGTAAACATTCTGGGGGCTTAAAGAAGGGTAATTTTAAAAATTCATCAATAGGAATAAAGATACATGAAATTGCAAACCAAATATTTTCATAAAATTCACAGGTAATGACTATTTCCTTAGTTACTTTTCTCTGTTTTGTTTGAGCATAAGCCAGTAATTTCCCATGAAAAGTACTGGTCAGTAGGAATATGGGATATACTCTAAAAAGTGTTGTCATTCTTGATCATTACAACTTACAAAGATTTTATGGTTTTAAATACGTTAATCTGAGGATCAGACCCAGCTGTTCAGGGGACAGGACAGGCTGTCAGCTGTAATTGCATCACATGACCAGCAGCACATATGCCCCATTGAGCATTGTTGGTGGGGAAATGGAAAATTAACCCTTCCAGCACAACCCTACTTGCTAGCCATGAAACTTGACTAAAATTTGTCTAAATAGTGAAGTAACTAGGAGGAATTTTGCTCAAAGAGAATGATATGTACGTGATAGTTTAGACAATAGAAGAGGAAATAGAATGCTGTCAATCTAAATCAAGATAAGACCCAAATATTTTTCTGAAATTTGCATTTTCAGCTATATTTAAAATATTGCAGCTCCTGTCAAGTGTTTTGAAGAAAACAGATTTTAAGAATGAGAAATAGCTCTTTAACAGAGCTAAAAACTGTTATTAAATTAAGTTTTTAGCTACAATGTCTAAGGAAATATTCTGTGGGATAGAATATTTTCCAGAACCTTTTAGTTTGTCTAAGTAGCTTCCTGATCTACTGACTGCTGTTTCAATCTAAGAAGAATCTGTTTAGGTGGGAGATAAGACTCAAAATAACGAAAATAGCTTTCTGTTACTTTACAGGCTTCATCAGAGGTTGGAAACTGATGGAGGATGCAGGTTTTGTAGTATCATTATGGCCATTTCACTGGGGCATATTATTCACCTGTTAAATGCTTAAGTAGTTTTGTGCTTTCTCTGGATATGATATATACTGAAAAAAGGTTGCCTCTGAAATAACGACAATACTGTATAATACCTCAAAAATATGAGATCTTTGTCAATTCAAGCAATAAGGGAATTAAACAGATGCCTTCATATTGATGTAAGAATGAGAAAAAAGCAATCAGCTGTCAGTTTTCAGGTTTTCAATAAAAAACCCTTCTCACAAGCAGGTATTACAGACAGCCAGTACAATGCCTCTAAAATTGAAATATATTATGTGTATAAATAACAGCATCCTGCTAAATGTAATATGAAAATTCAACCTGGTATATCAGTATTAGATTGAGTGCCGTGCATCACTATAAGGCTCCCTAAGGTTAAATTGGGCTCCTGCACTGAAATTCTAATTAGAAATATGAGTGCTCCAACTCTGTGTAAGTGCATGTCTGTTTAATTATTTTTGCTTTTTTCCTTGCATCTTTCATTATTCCGTAGTCCTTTTCTTTCTCCTTTCTTGCTGTTTTCAAGCAACCCAATCTCCTCACTTAATCTAAGTGTAGGACCTTTCTATAAGTTGGTATTAATTGATAAACAGTGTTTAATTATTATTTTTCATCTCTGAAGAGACCTGATATTAGCTCCCCAAGGGCCCTAGACAACATTTCAGCCCTTTGACTCACGTGGCACAGCTCTGCCATCTTCTGACATATCTTTCTCTTGTCAGGAACACAATCATTTTCTTTAGTGTAATACCAATAATATTTTGTCTATATTTTGTCTTTAGGGATTTCCTACTTATTTAATAGTACACAAAAAAATTTTAATGGTGAATAGATAAGTTAGTCTCTACCTGAGGGATGTGTTTTAACTGAGTAGGACAGTTGCCTTATTTATCACACTACATGACTCTTAAGAAACCTTTCACAAATATGAGTAAAATACCTAAGTTACCACAAGACCATTATATTATTTCCTACTACCACATCATACTCTTAAAAGAGTACATAAATGTCTTAAATTACTTAAGTTTGGCATTAATTTGTTTAATCTTATTTTTAAAATGTAATGAAATAAATTCAATTTTGTGTAGATTAATTTCCGTGTAAATCCACTGCCTATAATAAAGTATTTTTCATTCTACATTGTGTGAATCTTGATGGTTAGGATGCAATGTATAAATTTTATTTTGATAAATCAAAATTCCTTTTAAGAACTGCTTAAAATTTAGAATTTTCCTCTGATAGAATAAATTTGATTAATTTTAAATCAGTATAATTGTCCCAATATTCTTAGTGAAATTCCAGCACACACAAAATTTTTCAAATACTTTTCAGCAGATAGTTTTATTAATGAAAATAAAATTATCATTGGGATGCATTTGGCTTCAGAATGAAATATTAAAAATTGGAGTAATCTAGGCATTAGTATTGAGGTTCATGTTCATGTGCATTGAAAATATATTGAAGTGCAAATATATTGAAGTGGAATGTATAGAAATATCAACATGAGTCCTGGAGTACCTAATTTTCTTTCCTGAGCAAAGCTAAATTCTAGGATTTGAAATCTTTTAATTGCTGAATTGTACTTTTTCAAATCTTTGTTTTCTTCAGCACTAAGCTGATGACCCTAAGCTTATTCAAAACTTTTCTCTCCCTATAGGCTATTTATTAGAGCTACCATTTCTCAGGACAGACCTCTAAGTGGAACACAACCACAGCCTTTCTCCATGGCTCTGTTTCTTGTCAGTCCCAATAAAAGGAGAAAGACAAGACAGCCCTTCCAGCTGCAAGAAAGTCATAACCGCAGTTATTCTTTGGTAAAAGGTCCCTCACAGCTGGTTTTTAACCGATTCCTGGTCCATTCCATAGTGGAAACCATTACATGGTTAAATAAAAACCTCAAAATATTCTTCAAACCTATTTAAAAATATGTAAACATTAGACAATGCCATAATCAATGCATAATTTATATTTAAACTTTAAAAGAAAGCTACATTAGGTTCCCTAAAACCACCTTAATCCTCATAAAATATTTATTTTGGGAAGCCTAATTAATACAGCATAATCAAAAATACATAAAATACATAAATATATAAAATACAACAAAACAATTCCCTGAAAGGGTCCCCAGGTATTTAAACTCCAAAACTGAATTGGAATACCAAACAAAACCAGGATTTTCCTTAGGCCTAGACATGTGGAAGTTGGGTAGTCCATAAAGCTTGGAAGTATATCCAGATGTGTCCTTCACAAATATCACATCTGAATAAAATGTTGTGTTGTATCCATTTGATTTACACCAGTTTGTCTGAACAGATGCGGCAGACATGTTTTGTTTTATTTCCCATGCACAACCATGAGCTCCATATTTAGTGATTTTACATGCAACTTTATTAGTGAAATCAGGAATGTGCTTAGGTTTGGCTAATACGTACAAAAGTTCTCTGTGTTACATGTGATTATTTTTAAACTATATAGATCAAACTGGTGCTTGATAATAATTATTGGAACTTGACCCTGGTTACATTACCATTTATTTTTAGATTCTGTGACCTTTTGGAATAATATTTTTATAAGTGCAGTAAGATCTTCTAGTGTGTGAATTAATGTTGTACTGATGGAACGGAGTTGATTGCACTCAGCCTTTAGCTTCATTCGCAGCAACACATTAGTTGTGAATTAGTGTGCAATAAGTCATACTCTGTTGCTTCTTAGATCTAAATATAACATTTGCTCAGCTTTAGAAATACAACATAAAGACACTAATATTTTCAAATAAGGAGGGCCCCCCTTAGTATTTTCATTTCAAATATGTTGTTCTAGTTGCCATATGTTACAATAATAACAGTCTATTAAATAGTGACATAGACTTCAGCCTAGCTTCTATAGACATTCATTCTGTACAGATACTTACTGTACTCAAGGTATTGGGATCCAGTGACATGAAAGGGAAACTAAGAGTCTCTATATTGAAACAATCATAGTTATGATGACTCTACCTTTTATTTTTGCTTAATTACAATTAATGGGACACTTCATAAAAAGAAAACAAAATTATTTTGAAAAATATTATTTTTCAGACAAAGTACATGATGGACAGGCAGGTAAAGTATTAGTCACAAGGAGTCTTTAGGCAACTAAGCCTAACATTTAGGTTTCAGAATTCTCACATCCTCAACGTCTCCATCATTCAAGTCCCATAGGAAAACAAGCATGGCAAGAAGACACTCAGAAAAAAATTTCTTACAAGTTTGTCTAAAACTGAGGAAAAAGCAGAAGTTTCTCACATAATTGCCGAACTAGTTTCTCTCTTAATGAAGATTTCATCACTCAGATGGAATTAATTAGAACTGGCAACACTGAATTGTACATAGTGATGTGGGACCCCAAAGGTCTCTATCAAATATAGGTCTGGCATACAGGCAGTCTTCAGTACCGTGGAAAATTAAAACCTGATGTCTCAGAGACTGTCAGATAGCCTGCCCATTGCACTGTTGGGTGTGGGGTTTTCAGTAGACTACATGCAATTCTGTTGAGATTGAAAAATTTAAGAAAGTAGGTGCAGCTACCGGACATGTGTAGACAATGAAGTCAGGAAATGAAAGAGAAGTTCAGGCACAGCATTTGGAAAACACAGTTAAAGATCAAACCTTGCAGTAATACAAGTGGCATGAACTACCTAATTTGGTTTCTAAAGCTATCTAGCAAGTAGGCTTAACAGACAAGAGGAGCTCATATGGTGAGCAGTGCAGTACCGATGACTCAGTGGAATAATTTCCTAAAGTTTCCTATACTTAACATGTCAGTATGCAGTGCTTTTGGGAATGTTCTAAAATGAAAAGTAATATTAGACCATTCTATTTCTAGCACTTGTTCAGTTCCAGTTGTAAGAATGTTCTTGCATGTAACCTGAGCAACAGAACAGAGGAAACAGACTAACCCACCCTTACAGAAAAAGGTACTTAATCCAAAATCCTGTGATGCCTCTTTGCAGTGTTGATGGTATGAAATTTCACATTTCATAGCTATGTGGTCTGAATGCCTGTCACAATTCATTTTTCCTGCAGACTACTCTCCCATAAAATGAGCAAAACTGATTCCATAGCAAAAGAAGTTTATCTCTACTGTGGTAGTAGAAGCAAATGTTGTGGATTGGACTGCAGTGTGAGAGCCATAGCCTTTGTACACATGAATGCACAAAAAAGTAGAAGTAGTTATCATATAGCTGCTTATTTCAGCTAATCAGCATAGGGAACAGAGAGGAAAGAGGACACTGTAGTATGCACTGTAGATTTCCAGAGTAATTTTCTGAAGGTAGATCCTGGTGAGGGGCTTTCCCTGGTATACCTGATATTCACTACTGTTACCCATCCTAACTAGCATAAAGTGAATGTAGTTGGCTCAATCCATGCTACCTTACAGGTGCATTTTTTCTGTAGCTACTCTTGTACTGTCCAAACTCTGTCCAAAGCAAGGTTTAATGCTTTACTAATGTGAATGATCACAGTCAGTATTGCAACAAATTTCACTGATGTCACTTTAATGGACAGTATAGAAACAAGAACATTTGCTAGAATTGTAGAACTCTGCATTTCTCTTCTCATTCCTGCTCTTTTCCTTCATTTTCTTCCTGTCATTTCTCTGCTTCCTTCTCCTTTACCCTTCGTTTTCTCTCTTTCATTTCCCCTTCCCATTCCCCTCTTGTTTCAGGTTATCCCTTAGAGATATTATCCAAAGCAGAATCAGAATTATGAAGCTTGCTTTATTTCTGTAAATATCTGCTTCATTGTCTCCTATTGTACCTCAAAGTAGAATTAATCAAGCTTAAAGGATAAAAAGACTTACTGCAAATATACCGCAGAGAAAGATGTATTACGGAAGTAAATCTACTAATAAATCGGGATGGGCTTGAAAGTTTGGGGCCATTAAGTGTACTACTGGATTTGTTTACATGATCAGTGTCAGCAGAAAGAGTCACCAAGTCATTAAGATGCTGGTAAAATGCAAGAGATAGGAAAACTAGACTGTCTAGGAAAATGGAGAGGTCTGAAGTAGATAAGTGAATTCAGTTAGTTATTTTTCACAAATTCTGAAGGCTTCATGATGTACATACTTTCAGAGAAGTGACTAGATTTCACAGACCAGAGCTGTTACCAAAAATTGTCTTCCAAATGCATGGAAAAGAATATAACTTTTGGTCTGTGTTAAGCCCTTTTGCTAATCTCTGCTTTAGAGTGGGTTTGTTGGCAACACAGTAATCCTGGCAGGAATTGCCAGAAATAATCTAGTATTATGCTAATTTATAATGAAAATTAATTATTTAAAAAAATTCAACTGCTAATTATAAGCAATATAAAGAATTCATTTTGTCAAAGCAAATTATTTCCAACTTGACTGTTTTAGCCAAATAATGAAACAAACAGATGAAGATATTTCAGTTGAATCTATATTTTTTTACTGTCATTAAACAATCTATTAAAGGCAAAATTCTGCATGAAACCTTATTAGGTACTTAATGATCCTTGTTAGAGAGAGTTCTGCAGCCAAAACATAGGGAAAAAATTGGGTTTAGGTCTTAAATTACCTAGTGATACTCCCAAATGAAGGATTTGCAGCATGCCATTATATATACAGATGGCATTATGATTCCCAAGAGCATGGAAATGTTATAAATATAATAGGAAACAAAAAAAAGAACAACCTAGTATGTATAAATCAATTTATTCCTCTGGAGGGATTATTTTTAAAAATATTGAATTTAAAGATCAAATGGTTTCAATGGAAAGTCTAGTGTGAATTTGCAGTTAATACTATTTTATCTGGTGCATGCAGAACCTAGGAGGCAATAGCACTAATTAAGGAGCTAAAATCAGTAATGACACAAGGCAGATTATAGAGTACATTCTGTGCAGGTATCAATTCTATATTTAGAGCACAGTTAGTTGGGTGATGGGCACACTCTAAATGCTAATAAGAAAGGAAAGACTAGATAAGAGGAATGTACCTATTTAACTGGTTGCCATTATGGCAGATAACTGATGGGTATTTATCTAAATGGTTTTTTCCATCTAATTCATATTATTCATAACTCATTTCCATTATTCATGGAATTATTTTGTACATGGGAACTGAGAAACTGGGTACTGTTTTTGTCATTGGACAATATTCCAAGGGCACAACCTTCATGTCCTTCTACAACAGGAATAGACTCTCCCAGTTTGTTTTCAGGCCAGTTACATGGTCCAAAAGTAGTGCATTGCTTTCCTCTGTTTTGCACTATCTTGTGGCAGGCCTTCAAGATGTAGTGGAGCAGTGAGTGGTTTGGTAAGAGAGCAATGTAATAAGAATACCTGTTTTCAGACTGATTTGGGGACTCCAATACACATAAGTAAAATTGCACTCCAACTTTGAAGAATGAGGATTGGCTGTTATATGGTATGCAACAGGAAAAAAGAAGGATGGAGGTTACAAAAGCAATTCTGTAGAAATACTCATGCTTTAATAACGTCGAATTTTAAAATCTGTTCAACATTCTAGTAACTTCAGATTCAGAGTTTTGCTTTAGAACTTTGTCTTGACCCTGACTTAGAAATGTACATCTTTTAAAGAGGTAGCCATGCTAATGTATCTTAATGAGTTTCCTTTGCCACTGTTCAGAAAGCTCTTTAACATATTTTTTTGTTAGCTTCTGGAGTATCTGCTGCTTCTCTGTTTATTGCTTTGCAAGTAGTAGTCCCAGAGAGAGTTACTGTCAGGATCAGCATTATTCAAAAAATACGGGCACATCCATACAGATTAGCAGTCAGTGTTATCCTCTGTTAGGTGTGGGGAAACAAAGAAAGTTGTGATATCCCTGAGATAATTGAAGCAGCGTCTATTTTGAACTGAGATGCAATTTCTTGCTCTAAGGCCTATATTCAGACCATGATGCCACTTTTTTTTACATCTTTCTCTTTAACCTATCAAACTGAGATACTCCTTCTGGTAACTGTTTTGATATTAAACTGACACATTCAAGTATCACTTTCTATGTGTGAATTATTACTCAGTGTTTTGTAGTAATAATGACAACATCAATATTTTAAAATAAACAACTTGTTTGCTATGTTAAATAAAGGCTTATCTAAAAAAAAGCAACTTTTAAAATTTATCAAAATCCATTAATGAATATCTCATTAAGGACAAAATATCATTTAAATAAGAAAGTTATTACCTCCCACATTGTTACAGCTGTTGCTCCAAATCAGTTTCAACAAATCTTCTCTAAGGGCTCTCATTCCACCAAATATTTTGTTCCATCAGCTCACCACTGACAATTTCTTGCACCATTCTAGCATGAATTGTGGCAGTTAAGGAATATTTAAGGTTAGAATATATCCTGTAGCTTAGTGTCGAAATGGGCCTTTCTGTACAATAGATTATTTTAAAAAATATTTAAATAAGTTTTATTTTAACTCCTATCTGTACTGTGTCTGGTTGGGATAGAGCTAGCTTTCTTCAGAGTAGCCCTTTTGGTGCTGTTTTTTGGATTTGTGGATAAAACAGTGTTCATAACATGTTGATGTTTTGGCTGTTGCTGAACAATGCAGCGTTCTGCTTGTCTATGGATGGGAATGGGCAAGAAGTTGGAAGGAGACACAGCTAGGACAGCTGACCCAAATTGACCAAAGGAATATATTTCTTACAATACAATTTCACACTCAGCAATAAAAACTGGAGGTAGACAAAGAAGGAGACACATTTTGACTTCCAAGGAGACCACTGCTTTGATACCAGCTGTACATTACTCTGACTCATGTTGAGTTCTTAGACTTTCCCATGTATTGAAACTAATTACAAACTTGGAGGCACAGCAGGAATATTTAATGGATTTATAAAAATAAAAATTTGCTTTTCTCCAATGTATAATTTCAGTTTTCATCCAAAGACTAAGGAAGATGTTCTTTAAATACGAAAATTTATTAGAGTACTTAGAATACAATTAGAATTAGAAAAGAAAACAATTTTGGTCAATAGCACTGTTAACCCCCTAATTCCATAAAAATAATAAAATAGCTTTAGAAATAGAATATAGGGGAAAACCAGGGAATTAGGCAAATATAGGGAAAAATTAGTAAGTAGCTCAAAAAAAATCTAGTTGTGTCCACATCCATGGTAATTAAAAGCCTTATTTGAGACCTCTCTCTCTTGAAGCCCTCAATAGTAGATTCAAGATAGAAAGGCTATCTGACATGTCAGATTGGCACAGAATAAAGTAAAAAAAAAATGAATACAGGAGAGTACAAAGTACATAAAACACTCACTATTAAGCACTAAATAGATCTGAATAGCCTTAGAGAGCACTTATAAATATTTCAAAATCAATATTCCACACCATTTATTATTATGCCAATTTACTAATGTGTAGCCTAGAAAACATTTATTTCTAGTTTGTTTTTCTACCTTTGAACTTTTCTTAACATGCAGAAACTTTTCATACTCAGTGTCTAATGAAGATTGGGAGAGAGATAGAAGATCAGGCAGGATTAGGCCCCATTATTACAGTGGTTTTTTCTTGCTCATCCTAAGATCATACAACTGACTAGGGCTAAGACAGTATCAAGAGACTGACAGACAAAGAAAGCTACCAGAATCACTGACCAATGTACCAGAGTATTGGTGAGGCAAAGAGGTAAGATCTAGAAGTATCAGGGTTCTGTGTGCACCAAAAAACTGCAATCACTTACCCCTGCCGTGTGCCCAGCCCAGAGGTTTAATTGCCTGTATTCAACATCATCTTTAATACTATGCAACTGTATGGCCTTGGATCAAACTGTTGGGAAAAGTGCAATATGAGAAAGAGTCGTGAGAAGCCTCATCCTCCCACTTTGCTTAAGAGCTGCATTTAAGTGAGGACTTCCCACTTGGACCTTGCAGTGCTATATTGCAGGTAAGCCTGCATATGCAAGACTTGGATTTCTGGCTTGACATCAAACCCTCTTCATCAAAATGGGGTTTGGCAGTCGCTCGGCTGTTGACTGACTCAACACCAGATCTGCTCTGCTGTTTTGGATCAGGTACAGAAGTAACTGCAGCCTCTGTGAGTGAAGTCACAGCCTTGTACCTGCTGCCAATCTCAGCTCACCTTTCCGTGCAGAACAGCCTACTACTGCTGCTTCCTGACTTGAAAAAAATGGAGTTTGTGATTTCTGCTTCCCTTAGCATCTAGAATCCATGAATAAGCTCCTCTAAGATGATGTAATCATCTTCATTCAATCATTCACAGAAATCATTGTATGCAAAAGCCTTCACTTTCTTATCAAAAACTGTACAAAATTTTTATTCTTTTCATCTTGAAATTAAACACAAGAAATAAACATCCAATGAAGACAAAATAGAAATTTCTTTTTCTGCTTGGAAACACAAATGCAAAATCATTGAAAAGTGAACCTTTTTTCTTATTTGTATGATGGAGAAAGAGGGGTTATATACAACATAAGGCACATCAAAGACCTCCATTGGCTACACAGGCATAGTGTGAAATACCATAGAACTCTCCACTCAAACGCTCACCTTAGCGTGATCTAGAGGAAGCATTCACCATCTTTTTTTGTTCCTGGTGTTGAACACCTTTTGAGAAATGAAACAACTTTTCTTTTTGCATACTTTTGCTGTTAATACTGCTGTTGCTATTGTGCATGTCTTATTCCATTGCTTTGTGCTTTTAGTAAGTAACAGTAATTTCTGTTATACTGTTCTGTTACTTCAACCCATAAGTGTCCCTTAATGGATGAGTCTGAGGAAAGGGAGTGGCTTATTTGGAGTTTAGTTACCTGCTGGTGTTAATACCAGCCCATAAGACAAGGAATTACATCAGTTCATATGTATTCTCATATATTATTTCTTCTCATTTTACATCTTAAATATTTTTGTATATTAATTATAATTTAAATATAAGTTGTGTATTAAATGTAAAATAAATGTAAAAGTTTTATTGTGCTAAATATGAGTATGGAATAAAACCTCACTTTTATGGACTTACATGAACACTTGTTGCATGCACAGGACTGATATTACCATAGAAAGTTTATTTAATCTTAAAAGCTGAGGTCTTATTTTGTATTAATTCTGCACTGTTGCAAATAGAATGTTGTACAGTAAATGTCATGAGCTACAATTTATGGGAAAATGGCAAATGTCCAGCAAATGGACTTAATCACAACTTATACTTCTAAGGAAACATACCATTTCAAGATTTGTCTGTAAACATTAACTTGATACCAATAATCAGTGAAGTGAATTAGAAGCATTGACGAACATGGTTATAACCATGGAAGATGGGCAAAGGACTCATTAGCAGGTTTATAATACCTTAGGTGAATCCATTAAAGATGCCAGGATGAGGGTCACAAGAAAACAGGATGTTTGCAGACACAGATGCTTACAGAGCAGCATCTGCAAAACTCCTTTAGATTACCAGGGCTTTGTAATACTATTTTGAAATTCAATTAGTTATAAGGCGTGGGGAACCTGTCATGCAAACAGATATTAACAATGGTCATCTGCAGAAACTTGCTCATGAAAAGTTTCATAGTGGTTTTCACATCCCTTTTAAGCTTCCTTTTATTAAAATTTACAGGTATAAAAGCACTACAATTACTTTTCAGAAGTACTGGAAATAGACTTTATACCTTCCCTATTTGGATCAGTAACATAAAGTCATAGAATCACAGAACGGTTTGGAAGGGACCTTAAAGATCACCTAGTTCCAATCCATTTGCTATGGGTGGAGATGCCACTCAATAGATCAGTTGCTCACCACCCCATCTAACCTGGCCTTGAACGCTCTTCAGGGATGGGATACCCACAAATTCTCTGGGCAACCTGACTGTCAGCTGTCTAGGTAGATGACTTTGTTCGCTTTTCCCTGTCAAGCACTGCAGTCACTCTATCACAGGCCACCAGGTTGGTAAGGCAAGGTTTGCCCTTAGCGGAAACATCCTTGTTTCACTTATAATTTTATCTGAGTGATGTCTCAGTGTCAGGTCTCACTGGATCAATACTTTCACCAGTTCTGTCAACACAATGTTGTAGGCAGTAGGTACAAGAAAATAATATACAGATCTACTTGCCCACCATCACATCATGCATATTCCTTGTCCTCATTGTGATCCAGTGTTCAGACTAAACAGAACATGTAGCTGGATCTGAATGCAAGCAGGACAAGGCTAGTGTTACGGGCAGAGAATAGAATGTCTCTTGAGTAGAATAGAGTAGAATTTGTAACTGTGCTTTTGTCTACTTCATCAGATTTAAACCCACAGGTCAACACATTTTATTAATAAGTTTACATATGTTTTGTGGACAGACTAAAGCTTGTTCTACTTTATTATGATCCTGGATGGCTCACCATAGTATGGTGCTAAAGAAAATACACTTTGCTTTCAATCTGAGCATAAAGAGTTAAAAAGCTGGGGCTATTGTGGCTTTTCCTAGCAACCAGCTCACATCTGACTAGAGCAGTGTTGATGGAATAAGCTCTGAGGCGCCTGCAAATGTTCCCCCATATGTAAATAAACAGATATTGCTTATATATTAGACTTTCTTCTGTGTCCAGTTGTCAAGGAGATTGTGTCCATTCCGGATAAATGTTGGTCGGACTTCTGTAGTACTTAGCATTGTTCTCCTTCCTCCAGATTCTGATAACATATCTGTTGCAGGCAATTGTCAGTAGCTGCGTATCAGGGAGCAGCAAGAGGAGGCTGCCCTGCAAGGACAGGGAAGTCAGAAGCTGAGCATAGAAACACAGCAGGCAGAGGTCTCACTGACAAGGGTCTCTCAGCACAAAACAACGTCAGCAGAGAAGCTCTGGCAAGGGTAATCAGTTGCAACTAAGGATCCAAATCACTAATCAAGTTCTTGATGATGAAGCATGTCCAAGGTCAATCTGGGGAGATGATCAGGTCCATATACATTGTCCTGAGTCAGACACAGGTCAGTGCCTCCAGGTGAGCCTGCAGAATTCACAGGTCAAGTCAGGAAGTCAGACCACAGGTCAGGGTTAAGGTTTGGCTTAATGGGGTACCTTTCAAGGTATAGACATAGACATGACTTCTGCCCCACTCCAGGGTAACCTAGACAGAAACCAACAGTGAGAAACTCAGAAGAGAGCCCTGCTGAAACTCTAGAAGTCTTTTGGGGAGACCTTTGACAGAGGCTCCTTCTATCTTTTTCCTCATACTGTGTTTTATCAGCAAGCTGGCCTTGAGTACAGAAAGATAGACTCAAAGCAAGGCATGCAGTTAGGATGCTAACAGTTCAATTTTCGTGAGAAACTGCAATTCATCTTCAAATTAATATGCATTTCTCTACTTTTTTTAAAATAAATCCCATGTTTTAAGATAGCAGTCTTGTAATA
The DNA here is from genome assembly GCF_021018805.1 of Prinia subflava. Taxonomy (NCBI): domain Eukaryota; kingdom Metazoa; phylum Chordata; class Aves; order Passeriformes; family Cisticolidae; genus Prinia; species Prinia subflava. Next base: position 36,268,334 of record NC_086251.1, read on the forward strand.
ATCTCAAGAACATGGGCCTCAGATAAGCATGATCCTATTTTAAGATCTCTGTGGAGACCATAGCTAACATGAGTAAAGCTCACTTCCACTAAGTTTTCTCAAAAACATTATGAAATGATGAAAACAAAAGTTACATTTTAATCTGGGTTGTTACTTCTGAGGAAAAGTCATTTATTAAAAGAATTTTTTTTTGTGTCCTTTTGTACAAGAGGTATAATTACTCTGCCAACCAGCACAGTAAGCGGAAAAAAAATGCTACTCTGCAATTTTGTTCATTTTAAGATTTTTTACAGGGTTTTTTTTCGCATTTTCCGATTGTGGAGTTGTCTTCCTGGCTTGTTTTCCTAATAAGTATATACTTATGTTTTGGGGGGGGGGGGGGTTTGTGGGTTATTGTTGTTTTTTTTTAAATAGGCCTTCTGAGCAAATTTGTGCTGGTGTACTTATTTTAAGTGTTGGTTTTGCATCAGAAACCAATTCCCTCAAAACAGACTGATGGTCCATCTGGTTCAGTATCCTGTTTCCTGTAATGGCTAGTAACAGATGCTTGACAGGAGATTGCAAGAAATCCCATAGAGCCCAATTTTGATACATTTATTCATTAGGGTATTATTTTCTGAGTAAATGTGGACATTATGGAGTAAATATGCTTTTATTTTTAAAAAGGTATCTTACCACATAACAGTGATTATTCTTTTTCAAGTATATCTTCAATCCTTTCAAATGTGATCACTAAGTGATCCATCCTCACATAAATCACAAAACACTATAGTTTTCTCCAGTCAAAATTAACAGGACAAATACTCAATCTTCTGGATTTCAAATTATTTATCCAGAACATTAGTTGATTAAATATTCATGGTATATTTTTCAGAAAGAATAAATAATACAAACTGTCAAAAAATATATTCAGGGTTAAGCAAGGCTATTTGTGCAAATTAAACAATAATTAACATCTGGAGCACCTGGAATTTATTGAAATCAAAGATCTGCTATTCAGAATTTTTTTTAATATTGTTCCTCTATATAGAACCAGTAATAGAAATAACACTGGAATACATAGATGAGTAATTTTCTTTATTATTACTTTTAGATACTGCTAAATTATCATATTTTAGTCAATGTGTTAACACAAGCAAGCAGCTAGTACTGCATATAAAATTCCAGTTGCCTTATGATTGATTCTATATGGGGATTTTTCTTTCTTTCCACATCCCTGTGCTATACACAAACCTCAAACCTCCAGGTCAGTGCATCTGCAGTAGTGTACACATTTTAAATGCCAAGCAATGTGAATGCTGAACAGATGATAAGTGCAGATCACTGCTGCTTCTTGCCCCTGTCTGCAGCTCTGTTTCAAAGCAAGAACTGAGCTGAATCCTTTTACTGGCATTTCTTTGAGATTTGTGATTATATTAGAATTAGAGCTTTTAATTATTTTGTGAGTCTTGAAGGGTTCCATGTCATAGAACGTTCCCAAAAGTAGGTCAGCTATCACATGCATTGACAGCTTTAAAAAGGGCACAAAGATGAGTTGCAATAAATGTTCAGGAAACTGAGCTGGAAGCAGCCACAGAGTATGTAGTCTTCTTGGCACTCTAAAACTCTCTAAACCACAGAGATTTTAGGAAAAAAATACTGATGCTCACGAATTTTACTTAATATAACAGTGTACAAACAACAGAATATGTTTACAATTATCAAAACGTATTTTAAGTTGAAACAAAACCATGCTATTTAGGGCAAATTTCCATCATCTATTGTCTTGTAAGTCAATACCCTGTAACATTAAACTATAAAAAATATTTCAAAATACATGGACATTCAAACTCAGGCAGTCAAAACTTTCAATATGGCTGGTGCAAAGGTGCCTGCAGAAACCTAATTCTTGACCTTCATTCCCCTTGCATCTCATGGCAATATTTTGCTTAATTAAAGCATCACAAACACTGGTTTTCACAGGACTCTTGTCACATTCCCTGCAGAGGATGGACAATACTTTCTTAATGAGCATTTATTTAGAGTTTTGTTTCCTGTTCATTGTTCAATGTGTGGCCCTATGACTTTTTTACTCTTCATTATTTAAACTTTGCTTAGAAGACAGAATTCATTAATGTCTTTCCTGTGGCATTCATTACTGTGCTGTTTGCCTATTTCATGCAATAGTTAATTTATATTCATTTGGTCCTTTTGACCCTGGGGGACAATTCCTCATTTTACAGGTGGGAAATTGTCAGAGGCAGAAAGAAAAGGGAAACACATCTTTTAAAATAAAAGTCCCAAATCAGAGAAACTCATATTCAATTCTCATATGTAGAATAATTTATTGTATTTATAATAGTATATATAATCTGTTGTATAGAATTATTTATAGTATCATTTATATTTTTACAGCCCAACATCATCTATTTCAAATAGAAAGGGCTATAAATAAATTCTTGCTATTCAAGCCAATCAGACTCCCAGGATCAAGATGAATCTCTTATTTTAGATTCCCTGAAAATTTGTTGGCTTCTTAAGCCATTGAAGTAACTGAACTACTCCAAAGACTGACAGCACACAAGACAAGCTTATCAACAGACTATACAGTATGCAGACTAATAATGAATTTCATTGCATGCTCTGAAAATTATATTTGATTATATTTCTCCCCATATTCTCCAGACCTTACTCCTTCCATACTCTCCAGTTTCTAGCCATTATAATATGCTGTTAAAATGATATTATGTCATAGAATCATAGAATGCTTTGTGTTGGAAAGGACGTTACAGATAATTTAATTCCAACTTCCTTGCCATGAGCAGCGTTGCCACCCACTACACCAGTTTGCTCAGGGCCTCATCCTTCCTGGCCTTGATGGGGCATCCACAACTGCCCCGCTGAGCTTCGTGTCATTGGCAGAGTTGCTGAAGGCACACTTGATTCCACTGTCTATGTTGTCAAACATCTGGAAGAGCACTAGTTCCAAGACAGAGCCTTGAGGGACCAGGCCCTATATACTGTACATTATTACATTTTTCTTGTCAGTTTTTTTTTGCTGTCTGAATAGGATAATTCTTAGGCATCTTTATAATTTCTAACCTCAGTTTTCCTATTTAGTCACTTTCACTTCCCTTAGCAGCTTTAAGCCTCTTTAGCACCAGCTCCACAGGTTTCTTATTTAGTACTTTGTTTGACCTTTATCTCTACCTCTTTCTCATCCATGTGGTTAGGTAATTCACTGAAGCACAAATAAAATAATGTCTGTATTGTACCAGAGCTTAACCCCATTCCTCCATTAAGCAATTAGCAATAGCAATTGCAGCGTTATACAGCATGTTCTCAATGTGCTATATTTTCAGTGAACATCAATAGTAAAACAATAGAAATTTAGTTCTACTAGCATTACAGACAATAGTCAAGTTTATTTGGGGTCTTTTATAATAGTGTAACATTTGGGCAGATTTTTGTAGGGGTAGCAGAAGGAATATTATTCAACAAATGGCATTGCCTAAACAAAAATCTCAAAGAAAAATACAGTTTCAGAGTGATTGACTATGGAGAAATGTTATTACAATGTGAAGTTTCAGGGAATTTACCCAATAGATGAGCCTGCCTCTTAGAATTCAGTACTATCTGTAATATATGTGAGATCTGAAAAATAATTGAAAAACACAGCAAGTAAATAAAAAGATTAATTATATGATCAATAAAGCTTAGAAAGATCTTGAACACTAAAGTCAATATAGAATCACAGAATCACAGAGTGGATAGGGCTGGAAGGGACTACAGTGGGTCATCTTCTCCAACCTCCCTACTTGAGTATGAACATCCTAGAGCACAGGGCACAGTGTCGCCATGAGTTTTTCTAGTTTTCTGAGTTTTCATATTAAAGTAGAAATTTTCACTTCTCACACTCTGTTCACACACACAAGAGATGATTGTTTTTTCTAAACATTGTCATTGTTTTGCAGTCTTTGTGATGGGAGGAGAGTGTTGATTGACAGTCTTTTTGACCAATGTGGTTGAGAGGTGGGAATTCCACCCTCCAATCCACAGTCACCTTTCTGCAAGTATATAATGAAATGAAATTAAAAAATCAGGGCTTTTTGGCCCCTGCTCTGATCTCTGCAAAGTTCCAGGTGTCCGTGTAGTCATTTCAGCATGGCAACAGTGACAGCACAGGTTTGTGTCCAGACAGTTCTCGATTATCTCCAGGGAGGGAGATTCCACAACCTCCCTGGGCAACCTTTTCCAGTGCATGGTCACCCACCCAGTAAAGCTTTTCCTCACATTCAGGTGGAACTTCTGCCTGTTGCCTCTTGTCCTAATGCTCAGCAGCACTGAGAAGAGTGATCCATCCTCTTGGCACCTCATTTCAGATACTCACAGTCATTGATGAGGTTTCCTCTCAGTGTCTCCTCTTGAGGGCGAACAGGCCCAACTCCCTCAGCCTTCCCACATGGCAGAGATGCTCCAGTCACCTTTTGTTGCCCTCCACTGGACCTGCTCCAGTAAATCCATGTCTTTCTTTTCCTGAGGAGCCCAGAACTGGACCCAACACTCCAGGTGAGGCCTCACAAGGCCTGAGTACAGGGTGCAGGATAACCCCCGTTGATACACTTGCAATGCTCTTTCTGATGCATCCCAGGACCTACAATGGACCGTCCTTCTTTCCTAGTGAACTGAAATACTTGGAAGTTGTTCTTCAAATAGCAAAGAAGATTTTATGCATAATATCAACACATTCTAAATTAAATTGCTGCAAACACTTCTTAAAAAGGAGTATCTGTCATGTGTTAAAATACCCCAAAGTGCCTTTGAAGGGGTTTTTTTTCTGTTTCTGAAGACTACAAACTACTATTATATCAAAATATTATCAGCATTAAATCAAAATTGCATCAGTCTGTAGATAGGGTTAAATCTGTAGGTCTGTTTCCTACAGATACAGCTGTTTAATAACACTTATTATTAATTACGTCCATAATCTACCGTTGCATATGTGAAGAGACATCCTACCACATATTACTAATAGCAAAGATTCTGTCCTTTTTATATGCAGAACTGCTTTTCTTAATATCCACATTCTAAATTTATATATTAATGATTTGATTTTAAACTAAATAAATAAGTTGTTCTTCCGTTAATTACCTGGAATGGCGGTAAGCATTAATATTTACTATTTCTAATAATTTTCTGTATTTATTATATTTTAAAAGTTGATGGCAGAAGAGTTTACTCTAAGTTACCATAAGAAAAAACAGATAAGAGTAACAGAAATATTACAAATGAAGGTGAAATGATATGAATATTACAAATGAAATGATAAAATGAAGATTTAGAGGGAAAGTCATAGGAGGAGCAGCTGAGGGAGATGGGGTTATTTAGCCTGGAGGAGAGGAGGCTAAGGGACGACCTTAGCGCACTCTACAGCTGCCTGAAAGGAGAGGTGAGGGTCAGCCTCTCCTCCCAGGCATCTGGCAATGGGACAAGAAGGCATAGCCACAAGTTGTGCCAAGGGAAGAATTTCAGCGTGAAAAGGGTTGTTAAACATTGGAATAGACTGCCAAAGGAAGATGGTGGAGCCGCCATCCCTAGAGATGTTCCAGAAAGGACTGGACATAGCTCTTAGTGCCATGGTCTAGTTGACATGGTCTATGGTTGGACTGAGTGTTCTCAGAGTTCTTTTTCAACCTAAATCATTCTGTGGCAATAAGGTGCTTGACTCCTCACAAAATATTTCTACCAGTTAATAGCTGATTTAAGTCTATGTGAGAAAAATAATAATATTAAGATTGAATTTTAATTAAAGTAATTGCTCTTTGCATGAGATTTCTTCTTTAAGGAATAAATCTAAGGCTAAAATTCAACTTCCTCATTCTGGCAAGCATTACAGTTTTACATTTTTTTATGTCAGGAAAGATTAGAAATCACAGTTGAATATAAAGCCTTGCTGGCTTAGCCACAGAACTGAAATTTAGCAAGATCTCTTCCCAAAGATCTTTTCGTTTAAACAGACAAGGTAGGCCACACATGAGAGAATTCACAAGAGATGCAAAGTGACTTGGAATTAAACTGAGCAGATAAATGGCAGAGACAGAAGACTCAAGCTTCCCAAGACTCAGTTTTTCTGTTGATTAAGACTGCTGTGTAACAATTCGTCAGGATTCAGCTGTATTTGGTATTGATCTAGTTGAAGACTTTTTACTTCAACTCAGCCTCTGGTACTCAGCATTGCTTCCAGATAAATATTTTACTGGAGGTCAGCTGTACCAAATATTTTTCTGGAAAAATTATAAAGACCTTGAAGTACTTATGTGAGAAACTTCTGAGGAAGTGCTTTGATTTCCCTTTGTCCTTAAGACAGTGGCTGAGAAACCAAATGAGAAAGTGCCTTTGTGAAACTGGCCAAGTGTTAGTCTTGTTGGGGAAGTCTGGTCCGAATTTCAGTCTAGGAGCTTTACATGATGTTTCCTGGTAGCCCACGCATAAGATGGCACTAATTCTACTCCTTAAAACTATTTTCTCAGCATTTTTATTACACCAAAAATGTGATTACCACTGAAAAGTGTAACAATCTATTTCAAGCAAAATCAAAATAACGAAGAATTGAAACACTCATAACAGAGGGGATCTAGTACAAAAGACCAGGCTGACTGCGGGTGTACATACCCATATGAGACTTTAGTCCAATTAAGGATTGATGAGTATGAGAACATCATACAGACAGGTCTAAAAGCACCTAAAACCAGCAAGGTTTGTACACATAACAGTGTAAGCAAAGGAAATGTCAGTACAGGTTTCAACATGACCCTGGGTGATTCAAATTTGGAGAGTTTGTGGGGGTTACATCCTTTCTCTGTAACAGTTTACATTATAGTACTGAAGGAAACATTTAAGAAAACCTGGGGGGTGGAGGGGGGATGTGTTAAGCAAATGTGAGGCCTAATTAGTGTTCTTTATGACCATCGTTTTCTAACAAACTGCATGGAAACCATCTTCACTAGACAGACGTAAAGCAGTAGTTCTCTTCATCTGCTGACGCAGACTGGATTGCAACCCAAGACAGGCATTTGCTAATTCTGGAAGCAGCAACCCATGCCTAGATTTCTTAGATTTTGCCTCCTTAAAAAGTGTTTCTCTCTCTTTTGCTTTTGAGATAGTTATGGGAGGGCAGACTGTTCAGCTTTCTATGTTGTGTTTTTGGGTTTTTTATGAAAGCAAATGAAAGCAAAAAACTGTATTACTTGCATGGAGGAAGTTTTGACCTTTATAATTTAGACTTAATACTTCTGTAGTGCTTTTAAGTTTTTTGTTTACAAGCCCCTTCATCTTTGTACTGTTTCTAATGCATTAATATTTTGGAAGGAAGTTACAGCCTTCTTGCAAATTCAATAGCACTTGCTCCAGCAAATGTTCTTGGTCCTGTTACCCAGGTGAGTGAATAGCATTCAGTGCTACAATATGCGCACAATGATACACGTTGTGAAAGGACCTTTCTAGACTTCTCCACTTCATACGTTTTGGTTATGCAAAAGGAATCCTGGAATGAAAAAGGAAACATGGAGAGGAAAATGTATTAAATGATAATTTGGGGATCTGAAGCTGTGAACACTTTTTAAACATAGAGTGAGTCATCTGCATATAGGTTTGATTTATTTATTTTATGAATTAAATATCAGACTGAAATAGACAAGATGCTACAGTATACCTTCATTAGACATATTTGATTATGAGTATACCAATAAAGTTGACTGTTAGCTAATTTTTGGTTTATAGAAGTACAGATACCATAGAAACATGTTATTTAGAATGAGATTCACTGTTAGGGATTCACAAATAGTTTAAATTTTCCAGTATATTTGAGGTCACATTAATATTTCATCAATGAACAATCTGAAGAATAGAGACTTATGACTTAACTGGTCATCAGTGATGAAGCGATGATATTTCCTTCACGGTCTGAAAAAGTGCTATTTAAAAAAATAACATGATAAAGACATAGGCTATTTCAGTCAAAAAGAAAAACATTTTCTTATTTGTATTGACTTCATCTCTTGTAGGAAGAAACAAGCTTTTGTATCAGTATAAGTATATAATTGTTATTTAAGAATATAATTATTAATATGAGCTTCCTACACACAGCTCAACCAAAGAATTTCAGTTCAAATCCCCATTATTTAAATAGAATGCAGTGATAGTGGGGTACAGTTGTGATGCCCTATGGATAGCCTCACTATCTTACATATTTTTGAATAATGAATGTGTAATAATGATATGCAAATTTTGACTTTTTAATAACCATCATAATGTGTCACCTAATTTGGGCCACTTCTGTGTACTAGTTTGTAGTAACGAAAAATTACACTTTGGTTTCATCTGTGTTCTTATCAGTATTTGAAGAATTATGTTAGCACAATAGTCCACTGCTTTTCATAGACATTATAGCTGAGATTCTTACGCATGACTACCTGGAAATGAACCATAAATAACCACGGCTTGGTGAGCTAAAAACTGCAATATGCATTATAAAACAAAATCCTTTATTTGAATCTCTTGTCTTCTCTCTCATTACCAGTATAGACAAAAAAGTGGGCAGGCAAAGAAGAAGCAGATGTAATTTTTTTACATACTATAGGAATTTCTAATTTGATAATTTCCTGTTGGTCAAGAGATGACTTTAAGACATTAATTCAAAAAATCTTTTTAAGATAAGAGACAGACCCCAGAACACTTGAATATTACAAAAGGAATAATGACATATAAGATTAAGTACATTTAGCATTTTGTGCCAAAGTTTTTATTTTCTGGATTTTCTATCTTGGGATTTTACCTAAGTCTTAACAAAAGCAGTTTGAGAGGCCATGATAAATTATTTGTGAACCATTCAATTAAGCATTTGTGATTATACGAATTCGTAATGTTGTGTCATGTTTTGAATATTTATTGCATATCTATTTTATGTTGAGCATATTGTTATACCCTCCAGGACATTTTGCAAGAAGACATTTAATTTGAAGTGTTGTTTCCTGAAGGAACAAGCAGAAGTATAATTCTACTCTATTACTTCAACATGTAATGGTACCCTTCTCTGCTCCATAGTCAAAGATGTTTTCTAGCCAACCTCTTGTCTAATTAAAATCAAACTGTGATCAGGCATGAATGTAGTAACTCCAGTTAGTGGTGGCCTAAGTACTTACTTTGTATTTAAAATGTTTCCTTTCACACAAAATCATTATTTTACAGTCTTCAAGTACAGGTAGGGAGTATGATTTTATATTGATCAAATCTGACCCTGGACCTAAAAGAACAAACTTCTACATCACATTTGCCTCAGAAGGACGGTAAAACAGGGCTATTTAGAGTTGTTTAGCTACCATATACAAATTTTTCTTCACTATAGGAAAATATTTAACCTTCAACCTCTTGGGCATACTGCAGTCTATTGAATGACCATCAATGTATCTTCATCAATACTGCCAAAATATCCTAAAGATCTGTCATGGAATGATTGCAAAGGGGGAAAAAAGCAGTAGCTGTAGAAAATGTCCATCCAAAGACATGATCTATTACTTTTAGACTCCATCTCTAACCTAAGTATACAGCACCATGGAAATTTGTAAAAGAATTCAAACATATCCAACAAAAAGATTCACCCAAAAATATCCTGCAAAAAACCACCAAAATGTATCCAATGAGCCTTACAAAAATGAGGCACTGACTGTATATGCTTCCTCCTTTGGGGGAATGAAAATGCAAATAATCTTTAATGGATGATATTCTTGTTGCTTAGTACATTGCTGTGACCTGTTAAGATGTGATTATAAGGGCAGTATGCAAATATATACGGAATATAATAAAAATACTTATTATATGAGCTATAGCAATCAGTAAGATAAACAGTGGTGATGCCTCAAGAAAAGCAAATGTCTCATACATTTTGCTTTTGTACATGAAAATAATTGGGATAGTCATTTCTATAACAACACACAAAACATCATATAGAGTACAAAAAAATGTAAGTCGTTAATACAACAGTAGGAATGTTTTTTCTTGTGAGGAGTAGTTACATTAAGCAACATGAAGGAAATCTTTCTCAAAAACTCAAATTACTTGCTTGAATCTTGAAGTGGTTTAATAAATACCTAATTTCCTTTCTGGTCTCAAAAATTCCTTTTTTGCCTTGAGTTTCCTTTTGATGTGAGGAGTACTTCTCAAGTTATGTGTCATCCTCAAATCTCTCATCATGGATCTTCCACAGGGCCAGATGTATTCAGTGCCTTCTGACGTACTAGGTTGCTTTGAACCAAATCCTCTATGCCCTTAAGTAAAGTGAGCTGAAAAGCATAGGTTTCTAGCAATCAGCATATTTGCTTTTTTATTCTACAAGAGTAAAATAATGTATAAAATAATTGTCTAACCCAGCTTTTGGCTCTCCTAACTCCAAAATTGGCATGCTGCCAAGCACATGAAAGCTCCAAAAGGGCAGCCATAGATGCCATTACCAGTTATTGGTCACTGAAACTCGGAGTATATTTAGAAGAGGCAGTGAGGGTTTCTTTATTTCCCAAATGAAGACACTAGCCTTAGGCTAAATGATAGTTTGGTCTTTGTAATGGCTATTAAAATGGTTCCATCCTGTTTTGCTGACAAAGATTTTATTCATCCTAGTAAAGTCAGTTGTGCATCATAGACCTGTGCTAACAGAAGATGTTAGAATTGACCTTTCTGGTATTTTCTTTTCTATGGGTTTTTTTGTTGTTGTTGTTTGTTTTGCACTGGGTTTTGTTTGGCTGATTTTTATTTATATTTATTTTGTTTTTTCTCTTTTGATTCTAATAGGATTCACACCCCACATCACACCTCACCCTCTAATTATCATTTCCTAAATGTTGACATCAGTCTAAGGGCTAGAAAAACTTCTATTCATTTGCATATCTGAAAATGTGTGTGTTCTGTAGAGTGGTGAGGTGGCTTCTTCCTTTATCTTCCTTTATCTGTCAGGTCTATCACTTTCACTGCATCACTTCTTCAGTCCTTTCCCCTTAAGTTTAGTCTGTTCTCTCAAAATATTTGCAATCAGGCTATTCAGAATAATTTTAGGTATCTAGTCCTTGCTAACTTTAGGGTTCAATACTGTTGAAATTACATTTTCCTAAGCATCAGGAAAGAATTTTCTTTCTTGAAGACACATTAACTAAATAAAAACAGTTGCTACTTGCCTTCTCTTCTATATTTAATTTTAGCAAACATACTACTTTTCTTTCCTAAACCATAACAGTTGTCTCATCATAAATACTAACCCAACGGTAATGGTTGGTAGCAATACTATGTGGTACAACAAGCTAGTTTATTATGAGTAAAAATTCACAAGTGGTTTCCTATGAAAAATCAAATGTTGTTTTAAAATTACAGTTTTAACAAATTTCATTGTGTAAAAGATTTAAATTTTCTATTTTTTCAATGCCTATTCTTAATAGAAGGGTTTGTATATCAAATGTCTGTTCCTAAGACTGATGCAAGTACCACCAAGAGCCATTAGAACTACAAACTTCACTACATAAGAACCACAAAATGTCAAGGAATGTCTCCAATTCACACAATACAAATCTCCAGTAAGGACTCGTCAACTCACCACCTTGACTTACACAACCTTGCATCAAAGAGTATCTGCTGTTTTTATTCATCAATAGGAAATGGCTTGAGGAGGATAGCGAGAGGTGAAGAAGGGAGATTTTCCACTTTTGAGCTGATTCTGGTCTTCCTTTTACCCTTGATCAAGGCCAGTGTTACCGTTTAAAGCATAAATTGTGGCTGTCATTCTACATACGAAAGACAGAATTTGGGATTAAGCAGGCAAGTAGCTCCACCATCGTTCAAGCTCTCCTCCTCTTAACTCAATACAATTTGTATCTCACACACATAGTTCAAACACTATGATGGCTGACTGCATGTCAGCCTGGATGACTGTAGAATATACATGGGTGTACAGCACAGAAAGCTAGAATGATCATATCATGTTATAATTGAGCAGTCAAATTCTAGAGCAGTTCGTTAGTTCAGTGGTACATTGTTTTATTATTAGATTTTTGTTATCACTCTCAGGTATAATTTATTGAAAGAGAAAGCTAAAAATGTGGCTTGCATAGGGAGCATTATAACCCTTTAACCTTAAAAGGTTGTATGAATTTGTAACTGAGTAGGTCTTTCCTAATATTTTTTTTCTTGTTTGTAAGAGTTCGCGTGCTGTTTTTATAATGTTTTCATTGATGTCAAGACCTTGCTATAAAAACAAGACTAGCACTGTACTAATTTACCCCATGGTCTCCTGTGTCTTCCTTTGCCTCTCTCCTTGAGCAACTGGCATAGCTGCAGGACTGTTTACTCCACAGCTTATTTCCCCTTTATCTTTGATGTCCCAGGATGTCAAAGGCTGTGAATTTAATATTGATTTTATAAAGTACTTTTACTGTAACATGTCAGTTAGGATTAGCTTCAACCTCGAGGAAGCTCAGGCAGTGAGCTGGATTTGCACGCAATGTGGCTCTCCAGCTCTCAGACTCTTTACCCAAGCGAATGCTTTATTTATAAGAGTGACAGTGTGCTGTGAAAGCAGGGATAGCACACAGCCCCCAGCTATCTCTGTGTCTTGTATACACAACGTCAGTGCCCTGTGTATACATTAGGCTTGAAAATGTAAGTGGATCAGAGAGATGTATCATTTGCTGGTATGTAAACAGACAGATGAGTTTATAGATCGCATTAAACCCCAGTGGCTGTAACTAGTGGAAGAGACTTCCCAGAGTCCCATCCCCCATCTCACTCCTCCTTGTTCCTCCTTATACCATCAACACCAACACCAGGAGCTGGACTCAACTGCTTTAGTGAACAAATAAAGGCATCTTCCTGAAGGAGGAATCACAGCTGAAGAATATTCTTTTTTGGTCTTGTTCCCTTAACCTTTTATTGCTCCTTTGAAATGGCAGGTGATGCTGATGGAGTGTATAAATCTACAGATTAATCTGCAAAGTCTTTTCATAACTCAGTATTGATCCTCACTCAATCCCAACAAAGGTGAAGAGTTTGTCTTGATATCATCCTTTTTTTCTCTCTTTTTTTCTCCTTCTTTTACTTTATACTTTTGAGACGGAACAAAATTTCACTTGTCATATTTTGTATCTAAAACTTAGAGGTGAGGTTTCCTCAAAGACTGATAGTGCTGAAGCTTGGAATTATACTCTCAAGGGAACAGTCACCAGTTTTCTTGTGCCTTGAGCAAATCATGCCAATTGATTACACACTCTTAATGAAAGATTAACTATTTAATGCATTAGCTTTCTGTGAGCACATGGAACAGCTGTGCACTTGGGCTGTATCTGCCCCATTCATAGCATGTTTGATTTCTCATTGCTCCCCAGTTGCTCTGATCTTGCCTTCCTTCTCAGGCGGGACTTGAGTAATCTTAGGTCTTCTGAGCATTTTGAAAATATTTATTGTTTGGTTCATTAGTTATTCTACGAGCCTGGACTTTGATGTCTATGTACACTTATGGCAACATATAAATAATAAAGAAGTTATTATTCTTAATATAGAGCATATATGGCTGCTTATCAAACATCATTCACGTGGCTGTGTTATCATTCTTTTTCATTTATTTTGTTGCTCTGCTTAGGTATATATGACAGTTTGAGATTTGTTTTAAACTATTTTCGTACAATATATGTCATTCCAGTATAAAATCTGCAAGAGTTCATAAATAATATTGCTGAACTTTAGTAACTGACAAAAGAAGGCGTGGTTGCTACAAAGCAACATCCATGATTTCAGTTGTTGCAGGGAGGAAATTTGAAAGATAAAACTGAAAGCAACTTTCATGTGCACGCAGGTATGCACATATATACTCTTCCTGTTTGTACTGGAGATTAGACTATTTTTGGTGAAATCAGGCAAACATGATTTGGGATGATAGACAAGGTCATTTTTTTGCATAATTATTTGCATAAGTATTCATAAACTGATAACAGGCTCAAAATCTGCAAATCAGACTCCAAAGACATAATTTCAAGAATTAGAAAGATTTTCCTTTGGTAGCCATTCTCCTACTTCTTAAGCATAAGAGAGACATAGGGAAATAGCCCTAGCAAATGATTTATGTATTTCTCACCATGATAAAAAGACAACAGGATTCCCAATGTTATGTTAAAGTGCAAATTTCTACACCAGAGACCAGTAAAGATACCAGCAAAGAATTTTGGACATATGTCAACTAAATAATCAAAGGAAGTCTAAAGCATTTTGAATGAAACCTGTCACTACTGCCAACATTACAGTCAGCCCATAAATATTTGATGTAACTGGGAACATCACCTCTTCTGTCTCCCTTGCATTAGGTACACAATGCATACTCTCTAGTTTATTTAGAACTCAGATATTACTTTTCCTCTCTCTACATAATAGGATGTGCTACTTTATTCAGACAATATAGATAGAAAGAAAATTACTAATTTATATTACCTTCAGAATATTTAATAGGGTATGTGCTAATTAAGTGCCGATCTATAGAGAAAAAATCAGTTAGATAATTTTTCATTCAATTTTTCTGGAATTCATCCATACAAGGTGTGATAAAATATCAGTGACCATTTGCTTTGAAACTCAATGAAAAACAATGAAATTTGAAACTCTGTAGTTAGTTTTTGTGTTACTAGAACTAAAGCAATCAGTTCATTACAGAGTAATAACAAAATTCAGTACTGTATAAAACTGAGAGTTTTGTAGCCATAGACATCTGAATGACAAAACTCTTCAAAATATACATTTCAGAATTTGCACACAACCCATTAGATCAAAGTTCTTTCATACAGAAGTTTTCCGTGAACAGTGTATTGACTACAACACATCCCAAAAGCTGGATTTTGGAGATGTCTCATTCAACAAAAATAATCCATGCATAAGTGCAAATCCATTCACAGGATATTTTTTATTACATATTCAGATATATGTATCATTTCAAGGAAGCATATCCTCCAGGGATTTTTAGAAAAGCTGGTTTTTAGAGGTGGGTATGGGTGTCTTCTTATATTTTGCATGCTAAAAAACATGTAGAAACAAAAAAAACCCCCTCATATATTGAAGCCCAAGCAGTCAGATGTGAGTTAGGAAGTCTTCCGCCACAGACAACCAAAGCTCCTAGTGGACTTGTAGGGGTTTGTGCACAAAGTTTCCAAAAATGTGTTAAATTAATTAAATAGCACTTTTATAAAGTTTTTAAATGCTACTGCTGCTTCATCATACAGCTGCTGGAGGCACATAAAGTTTAATACTTCCTAATATCACCCAAAGACTCTATGGTGTCATCAAGAATTGAATGAAGGTCTCCTGAGCCTCTGTTCACAATAAACTGGTTTGCTTTCATCCAATAATCCCTGACTGCCACAGGCTATTGCAGGGTGGCCTAAATTAAAGGAACCCTGAGGTAGTGTTAATTTGTGCCATAAGGTCAAAATTGTCTTTATTAACCCTTTGGGCTTTGTTAGCACAATAGTGGCATAGTCACTCTTGCTATTTTTTTCTTAGTGCTCAAACTGAACACAGCCTAGACAGTTCTTAAGACTGGATATTGGGGTGTTCAAATTTATTTGCCATCAAAAAGATTTGAACAACAATTTATACTAGCAAAGTTCAGGCTAAGGCTACTAATGAA
This sequence comes from Prinia subflava, assembly GCF_021018805.1. Lineage (NCBI taxonomy): Eukaryota > Metazoa > Chordata > Aves > Passeriformes > Cisticolidae > Prinia > Prinia subflava. The sequence goes on from NC_086251.1 coordinate 36,284,016, forward strand.
TAGTTTATACTTTGGGGTATGTGGTAAAAATTCTGTAAAAATAGCTTGTTTCTAGACTATTATTGCATATCTACATTTTTAACAGAAATAACTTAAAGTGCATTAAACCACTGGCTATTCATTATTCTTTTCTTTATTTTTTTCTCAAGAATAGAGCTTCCAGAATGTTGATATGAACATGAGTGCTCATAGACAACACATAATGAGGTCCATAAGCACAGTTAATTTGAATAGCTGTTTAAAAATTAAACAAAGGCTTATAGTCTTTTGAAGTATTTGACCAGCTTCTCCTAGACATACTTCAATAATACACATGTGGATGCATTTCATTACTAATAACATCAGGTTGCATATATATATATATGCATTTTCTCATTAAACTATGAAGTGAATTTATCCCATCTGCCATGCTATTGTCTTTATTCATTAGCAAAGATAAATTTCAACACAGTGATTACTTCAAAAACGCTATAGCTGTACAGTTCAGTTGCAATGCTCTCTTCACTGTTTAGGGGCAAATCTTGAGTGTCAGCTCTGACTTCAGCATTTGTACTGCTTAAAAGATATTGGTGAATGGATAAGAAGGAAAGCTAGGATCTGGCAGGCAAAAAAACTATCTCTGTGCTTCACAAAGAGGAAACAAACATCTTTCCTAATGTTTCAGGGAATTAGGTTTCAAAAGGTGGCTGTAAAACCATTGTTGTGTTTTGTAAATCTAGTGTACTAAAAAAAGCTACAAAAACTTTTATCTTGTATGGATCAACTACATGTTTGCATGTTGGCTGTCTCAATTTCAAGAATTACTCCTAAGGTTACATCCTGCTTTCATCCCAAGCCTGTTAGGAAATCATCAGTTTATGGAGATTTTGCTTTGTGTGTTGGGACCTGCTGTTCCTGCAATCAGAACATCCATGGATTTAAATTTTCCCTGATGCTTCTCAGAGCCACTTACACAAACTACCATTTCTCTTTCTTCACCATATTTCTATTTCTGTGGATTTAAAATTCTTTATTCTTTTATTTTACTATATTTTCTGTTTGCAATTGTATGCTTCTGTTTTGCAATTTAATTTGTATGTTTGTTCTTGGTGGGAGTTTGTTTTGCTAGCTAGGAAGATGATAGTATGGGCAATATTCCAATGTATTTTAACTGCATCCCTATTTTAGGTTTTGCACAAAACCTCTTTCTAGAACAGACACTTTAGTCAGGACAGAACATGCAGGACAAGTACTCATCTCAGGCCACAGTGGAGTAAACAGCTTTTCATGTAATGATTGCTGGTTGAAGGGAATCTGTTACAGAGACCTCAAAAGTAGGGCCATTAATTCTAACAAAACACGGAATGTTTTAGCAGGGTTGGTTTTTAGTTGGGTTACATTTGAAGTTCAGCTATGCAAGCCATGCATCCTTTGTCACTGGAGAAAGGACCATGGTCAGCAGATTTCTACTGACTAGCAAATTCAGGGAATGCCCTTTCAGCACAAAGCCAGAAATCAAAATACTGGTTATATATGCCCTATACTGCCTAAGATTCTGCATTACTTTGTAAAAGGAATTTGTTAATACTGTTCTTATATAAGCAGAAGACAGAGGATGGTTCTAGATCTTTTCAGTGATCTTTTCATTTCTTGATCCATCCACATATTGCTACCACCACATCTTCCTATTTTGCACCATAGACATTCTTTCTCCCTAAATGCATCAGCAGTGAGAGATGACTTTAAATTTGTATGTCCCCATTGGGGCCTGCTTCAGAGGGATTGTTAGAATTTATAATGATGCCTTAAGTTTTAGCTTTCATATTTTTCAGATTCTGTACTGCCTAGGTGTGTAGCTCTAAGCGTCATATTAAGTGTTAGTAATTTCTCTTCACAGGGTAGGTAGACAAAACAGTCCTTTTCCAGCTTGAGACCAAGGACAACCACTACCAGCCTCAGGCCCAAAAAGCATAAGTGGTGGACTGATGAGAGAAAACAAGGAGGATGTGACTCCATAACCTCAAGCAGTAATCAGACAATTAACCCCAAAGTGCAAATGGATCAAAACTTATAAAAATCTGAAATCTCATGACTGGTCATCCATTTGGTGACCATTTTGGGTCCACCTTGGTGTAGCCCTGGCCAAGCTCTTGTGCTGCCCAAGGTGTATCCTTTAAGGCCTTTTAATAAATACCTGCTTTATTCTTTAACTCTGTCTAGCCTCTGTTCTAGGTCAGCCTCTCTAGACATCTGTAAGGACAGGACAAAAACCTTTTTTCATGAAAGACTAATATTTGAATAAGAAGTAAGATAGGAGGACTATAAAAACACACCTGAAAATGTAGATAGGGCATTATTTTCAGATCCCATTGAATCCCTCAAGTGTTGTCTAGCTAAGTGTTGTTTTGCTACTCCAGTCTTCTTGGCTTGGTGTACTGTGCTAAAATTAGCTGCATCCTTGAAAGCTTTATTAAATGTCATTGGATATATTCAAGCATTTACATGTTTTGATATTTTCCCTTGTTTTGAGCAGTGTAACTTAATCAGCAGTCATGTAGCAACATCCAAGACAAATACAATAATGGCCTTCTGTTCTATTTTTCATTAATTTAGATGGAACTCACACTGCCTTCCATTGCACTTGTATTCATTTTTATTTTTTTAGTAACAAGAACAGAAATACATTTTTATTAGCAATGAAATAATGTATGTAATAATATTAAGATGCTTTCATTAAAGTCCACATGATTATGATAAACGTTGATATTATGCTCAATTTGGAGTCTCTCCTATTCGTGTCATGTTGCATTTTTCAGGACTTGTAAGGCTAAACCCATGATCTAGCTTAAACAGATGCAAGTTAGGATTATAGCCAAAAATATTATGAATGAGGAAATACATTACTGCGTGTTGTGAGAACGTCTCCTTTAATACCTTGAGAAATAAATCAAACATGCATTTCATTTTCAGAAATCGGTTGCAAAGTGTTGTATTACCAACCAGAATTTTCAGTACTGAGGCCTTTATAATTTTCTAAGAAAACTCGTAATTTGCTATTCAGATATCCCGTTGCTTCTTCCACAGTCTCCGTCCAGGCTTTTTCTGTTGAAAGGGTATTTCAGCAGTAGCCCTTGGAATTGCCAAGAAATAAATATTATGCAGCTTTTCCATACACATCTGTAACATTAATAGAACCATAGAATACCAGATTGGAAGGAACATTTAGGATCATCCAAAGGTCCAATCTTTCTTGACAAAACTGCAGTGTAGATAAGATGGCCCAACATCTCACCCAGGCAAATTTTAAAACTCTCCAATGCCAGGGATTCCATCACTTCCCTGAAGAAATTATTCCAATTACTGATTTTTCTCATAGTGAAAAATTTTACTTGTGTCACATTGAAATCTCCCTAGGAGTAACTTGCCTTAACTTTTTCATATTACTCCTTGTAAAAAAAGAGTTTCTGTCTTCTTTTTAGCCACCTCTTAAATACAGAAACATGATGTTAAAGTCTTCCCTGTGCCTCTTTTCAAGGCTGAGCGACCCCACTTCTCTCAGCCTTTTCCTCATATGACAGGCTCCCCATCTTTGTGGCCCTTCTCCGAACCACCTCCAGCCGGTCCACATCTTTTTTGTATACCAGGGACCAAAATAGAACACAGTATTCCAAATGTGGCCTGAAAATCACTGAGCAGAGGGGGATAACTGCTTCTTTATCTCTGATGATGATGTTCTTGTTGATTCAACCCAGCATCCTGTTGGCTTTCTTTTACACAGCAGCTCACTGTTCACTTAAATTGAATTTGTTGTCCACCAGAACACTGAACATTTTTCACTGAACTTCTTCCCAGACCAGTAGATCCCAGCCTGTGCTGCACTCCTGGATTATGTTTCTCCAGGTGCAAGAATTTACATTTGTCCTTGTTGAACTTCATAAAATTAGTTTTAGTTTTCTCAGTCTATTCATTCTACCAGTCTCTTTTGATGTGAAATAAGGAGGAATTATAAAAGCTCATTTTGAATTTACTGACTTGATGAATGTGTGGTATGTTTTACTTACAGCTGCAGTTTGCTAAACATTTTTGAGGGTCACTGCACTTTTTTGTTGTCTGTTCCAATTTCTACTGTATAGATAGAATACTGTATTCTTGGTAGGCAGGTATTTCTCCAGAGCAGAAAACTATGCTCTCTTTTTATAATGTTTGTACCTGACAGTACTTTATCTTTATTTCTTTAAGGATCAAAGTTTTACATTTGACAGAAAATGCTTGTATTTACTTATCACAAACTGTCCTAATGTAAGAGAAAATTAAGCAGAAGGACAAATCTTAATTTAAGTAGCTGGTATTTTAAGTGAAAGAAGTGAAATTTTCTTTGCTATTTTGAAATATGCATATCATTTTTCAATATTATCTTATGTTCAGGCGTAGTTATGATAAAATCTTCTGTACAGTTAAATACTTCCATTAAAATACAGTTAAGTAGTTCATATGCTGTAAAATACTATGATTATGCAAATAAAAAACATGGATGAAATATAAGTTTGGCAAATGTTAGTGCATACAAGATCTGCAAGCTGTAGGTGTAAATAAAACATTACAGCAGTGGTAATAAGTGCAATTCCATGAGCAGAAATGATAGAGCTGGAATAGAAATGGAATAGAATTAAACTTCTATTATTTTTCCTAGCAGCATGTTTCTTATAGTTTTCTATACCATAACTGTAGAAGAAAACCAGAACCACCACTTTACTTCTGTACAAAACACAAGCAGAAAGAGGGCTGACATTCAGCCACTAGAGTGGAGAGTACAAACGGGAGTGACAGCAGAAAGACTGCTTAGAATAACAACTCAAAAGGAGTTAGAGCTGTGAAAATTTCGGATTCGGGGTTTCAGCTCAGCTGATCTCTACCCTTGCAGTAGGTCTGAAATATGGAATCACATATTTGGAACTCAGATAAATTTCAATTATGTATGAATATGAATCATCCACATATTTTTATCAGGGGGCAATGAGCTACGTAATACTGAATTTTCAGAAAAGCATGGGATATTCGCTTTGGGTGGTGATCTCAGAACTCAAAATGCAGCAATAGCTAAGGTACAGTCCTTCTTTTCATCCTGTGATAATTCATAAATGCCTGATGAGGATAGGGTTAACTTGTCCTCCATGAGTTGAACAGATAATAGCAGCTGCCTGCCCTCAATGTAAGGACTGCCGGGGAGGCCAGCAGTGCGAGAAGGAAATACAGCTTTCAGGCTCAGCTCTGAAAGGGATTTTAACAGGAGTGATCTCTAAGAAGCCTTTCATACTGGCATACAATTGGACTTGGTTCTAAGGGAAAGACTGACTAAGAGAAATCTTAACCTCTACTTCTTAACCTTAAGAGCTACTTCTGCTGTTTTCCATTTGTTTCTTGATACATATGTTTCTTGATATGTGGAATCCCTTTTCACCTGAAACCCCTAAAAATAATCTGTTGAAAAGAGTATGTCTACAGACATGTCTATAGACATGTTCTTGTGTTCCTGTTATGCCTCAGCGTGAACTAAGGACATGAAAAGTAACAGATCAATTGGAAAAAATATAAAATTTAGGTTGCTTAATAACAGCACTGTGTTAAATCACTGAGTGATGAAGCAGTTTTGAAGATTTATTACCCACTTTTTAAAGTACAAAGCCACAATAATACTTGCAATTATAATTATGTTCTCTGCTTCATGTACATGGAGTAAACAGTCTTTTTTGTCTTAAAAATATGAACTGAACCCTGGCTTTCATGCTCAGGAAAATATATGTTTTGTTTTCCTTTTCAGGATGACAAGTAACCAATATTGCACATCCAAAATAAAATTATATTGTGTATACCTCTTGTTCAACCTGATAACTTTGATAACACAAACCTTTCCTGTTGAAACTTTATGCATACTTTTATCAGTGACAGATGCAAATGCCTTTCATGATACTCAAAAAATTTTTTGTATTAGACGTGATTATTGTTAAAATAATCACGTCTAATACAATCACCTTTTTTAAAACAGTTTATTTTAATGGTCTGTATTCATACATCAGTTTAAATATAAATATCTTTTTATGTGTTTTCAATCAAAATTCAACATGTAAGATTCATAGACTCTAATGTTTAAGACTGTAGGCATTATATTGAGTTGGGTACAGTTTCTTCTGCATATAAGTTGTTTTTAAGGTTTTACAAAGTTCACAGCCTTTAAACTGGGATGAATTCTGCCCTTGGAGGAGTGTGTTGAATTCTCCTTGAATTCAATGTGAGTCCTATGTGAATGACTCAGGGCAGGAAATGGCCTTTAAAAGGGACTGATTTGCCTTTTAACAATTCATTCACAACAAACAGAGGCTTTAATCAGTCTCCTGACTAATTTGCTATTCAAGCAAAATAGCCAACCTCTGACATTAAGTTTGGACAGATGATTAATCTTCAGTATAAACTGGAAGGGGAAACAAGCTCTTTCCTGTCCTCTGCTAGAGATATTCCTCTTGCAGGGGTTCAGGTGATGAGGCTCTGCCCCGTATTCGTCAGCATGATGGAAGCAGTCGGGGTTGGCAAGGACATACACACACACTGACTATTGCATGCCTTGTGATTCTTTTCACCATTTTTCTTGTGCAGGGAGATTGGAAATGGGGACAAATAGACAATGGCTTCCCCACCTCAAAACTTCCAATATATAACTTCCAATATAAATATAAATATAAATATAAATATAAATATAAATATAAATATAAATATAAATATAAATATAAATATAAATATAAATATAAATATAAATATAAATATAAATATAAATATAAATATAAATATAAATAATGTTCCCTTTATGGAAATTCCTGTGGAGTAAGATGAGTATACTGAATGGGTTAACCAGAAAAAAAAGAACTTCCTTATAATACCTGCCATCTATGATTATTATTATCTTGCAGACAAATATAATTACAGTGTGTGATGTCTGTTTATGTCTGTGAAAGCTTTGATTGTGTTCTCTTGTCTGCATTACACCGCAAAGCAGTATAAACATTTATATTGTATAGTAACTCTAATCCAGTGCTAATGCCCTGAGCTATGGGTGTCACTTCAAATTGCCAAGATCTATGTGATACTTATATCTGCCTTTTTCAGGTGAATTTGACCCTAGTTCACTTAGTGTTATACTGATTTGTAGACTCTAGAGACTATTAATAGGCTGCAGAGAGGAGTGAAATTACTTATATAGCAGCACATATTATAGAATCGTAATTTCTCCAGAGTTTCAGTATCCCATACAGAAATTAAGAGACTGGCTGTAGTAACTTTATAATGATTGAAATATTAATATAGGGCCTCTCAATTTTTAGAGACAGTGCAGATTTTAAGGAATAGGTTATATACAAATTCATCATAACATTTTACCAATGTGCACACCACATTTAAAATAAGAGCTCTTAAGCTGCACAGACTACAACTGTATTCTTAAAAAATTCAAAGCACTAAAAAAATAGGTGGGTATTACACTTTTTTTTTTTTTTAAATTTATGTGCACTTTAAGAGGGAAATAGACTGACAAAAGTGAACACAGGATTTGTATGCAGCTAATGCCATCTCCTAGCTTGAAATTAAGTTGAACCTTTGATCTAGAGATAGCCAGCTCAATTCTGTCGTGGTTTAACCCCTCCAGGAACCAAGCCCCAGGCAGCTGCTCACTCACTCCCCCACCAGTAGGACTCAGGAGAAAATCAAAGGGTAAAACCTAGAGAACTCATAGGTTGAGTTAAAGACCAATTAGCAGGGGGAGCAAAAGCTGAGCACACAAAAAGCAAAAGCAGAACAAGGAATTAATTCCCTAGCTACCGTGGGCAAGCAGGTGTTCAGCCATATCCAGGAGAGCAGGTCCCATCATGGGTAATGGTCACTTGGGAGGAAAAACACCATCACTCCAAATGTCCCCCCCTTCCTCCTTCAACCCCTCACTTTATATACTGAGCATGATGTCACATGGTCTGGAATATCCATTTGATCAGCTGGGATCACCTGTCCCTGCTGTATCTCCTCCCAACTTTCCAGGCATCCCCCTCTTCCTCCCCAGCCTGGCATTACAAAAAGCAGAAAAGTGGCTCTGTGTAAGCCGTGCACAGCAATAACAAATACATCTCTATAATATCTTCACAGTGTTCAGCACAAATCCAAAACACAGCCCCATATTAGGCATCATGAATAAAATTAACTCTATGACAGCCAAAACCAGCACAGTAGCTAGATATTCATAGAAAGATAACAAGGAGACTTTAAAATATATTCTCACACTGTGTGATGCACATGTACAGACCATATAAATTGTCACATCCTATTGGATAAGTATGGGAGGTCACTAAGGAAAATAACCACACAGTGTGAATGCTCACTTCAATGGGGCAACAAGTCACTCTCTGAACAGCGCCCAAATCTGCGAGATCTGTGGTTTCCCACTTCCTGGCTGCAATCAGGCAATGAGAAAGGATGAACTGGAGGAAGCTGGTGCCAGATCCCCTTCATGGGGTTTTGGCTGCTTGGACTCAGGGCCAGCACTGACAGCAGCGCAGCTGTGCAGCCTGGATTCAGAGAGCTGTTTGAGGAGGAGCTGTGGGAAGCCTTAGCAGAGGCCATTCCCTCGTACTCAGGAGCTGCATTTAATCTGGGCAATTGCCTTTGTTCCCTTTCTGGGATACACTGCATCCATGCAGGGGCCCAGCCACGTAGCTCACTGATCTGAACCTGACCCACTGGCCAGCACTGCCTGGCTTGACCTTACACCTGCCTTAGTGTTTCTGGACTTCCCTGCTGTCCATCTCAGCTGACTGTCCCAAGCCTGCTCTGCCCTCTTTGTTCAGGTGCTGTGGGAATTATCTGTCAGGCAATTGCCCTGCTGCCCTTGGCCTGGTTCACCACCCCTGCAGAACAGCATCCTGCTGCTGCTCCCTCTCTCTCGGAGCCCAATATGAATTCAACTGCTGCTGGAATAAGGAAACCATCTGAAGAGGATAACCTTGTTTAGGCTGTGTTCAGCCTCTGTGGAACACAGGGTTTCCTTCATGACACACATTTCTTTTGTGTCATTAGTGCCATTAAAACTTTGCAGGCCCATGAATGGAGAGGTTGGTAAGCAGTGCTTTTAATGAGACTCAGGTAAAACTCTAACTATTTGGACATTCTAGTCTTTTCATATGTTTTTACTCTCATTTAAATATATTTATTAGAAATGAAATATGTAAGATCAAACCTCTGAGTGCCAATAATACAACATTTCTAGACAGGGTAGTAGCAGTGAAGGTGCATTCTCTATATCTCACCATACATGAAAATCAGAGCAAATAACATTCACATAGCATGAACAGTGTCTTGATTCTTTCTATAGGAGCTTAACATGGAGTCACAGAACTGCAGCTCAAAATGTTCAAAATGAACATCCTCATTCATACTGTTTATGTCCCAGTTTGCTCCATGTGTATAGAAATAAGCTGAGACTTTTAAATTAAAGCAAGCTTTGGCACAAACCTCAAGCACATTCTACCAAGTGTATGATTTTTTTCTTTCTCATCATTTAAAATCCAATATCTAAGAATGTTTTAAGGCGGGGAAATTGCCTAGATGAAAGTAAGGCTACCATTTTGCCAAAAATGATGGTTAATTTATCTCTGCAGCCCTTATTTTTCACAACTTATTAATTTCCTCTTTACTTAAAATTAAACTGCATTTTCATGAATGGCCATTCCATTTTTTGTATATCTATCATAATACAAAGCTAAACCCAAAACCCAGATACAGATATTACAGCTAGTGTCATGAAACACTACAGCTAGTGTCATGAAATTTTAAAAGTTGCAATGTAGTTTTCAGATCCTGCAAATTTCTAAGAAATACAGTAAATAGTTTTTATGTTCATACTGCTCTGTGTCATTTGTGGACTTTGTAAATCAGTTGTATTCATCAGTTAGATGAATACAAACTCTCTAAATGTGATACTGGAACATGAAAGACACATTGAGATTTGTGTCATACTGGAGAAGCCCAGTTTGCATTTTCCATGAAGCTTAGTCAGCCAGTAAATAAATTTAAACTGGAAAAAAATTTTTTGAAAGTAAGGAGTACCAAATCCAAGCTTATAGATTTTTTTGACGCAGTTTTTGAAAATGTTCTTTCTAACTGAAAGCAGGAATAACAGACATATGCAGTATAAATAAAAGAAGTATATATGCATCTATTAATGAATCAAATACTTTGAAAATAGTTTCATTTAATACTTGAAGACTGCAAAACGGAAGATGGATCTTATCTAAGGACAGGACCATTCTTTTCTTGGTTTCTAAAGCTGCAGAATATGTTCAAGAACACAGTAAGAGAACAGAATGCTGGTGTGCAATTTCAAAATAGTGCAAGTTCTGCACTTTCTAGATGGCAACAGCAGGTTTTTTACGCATGCTTGTTATGCATGCACCTGAATTCCTTTGTGGTTAGCAGGCTGGTGTTGCAGCATAGGGTAAATAATTATAACAAAAGCTACCCAAATGTTCAAGGTACCTTTCAACCAAGATCATCAAGGTTCTCCTCCCTTGCTCTCTGCATGTACATATGTGCCTGTATGGAGAGACCCAGAGGATCACAGCTCTTTGTTTTTTTAATATTGGTTTACATAACCTGGAAACACGTTCTAGTATGTGTGTTCTCACTCTTATCTATATTGCTTGCTAAAATGTTTTATTGCATCTTTTCTGCCAAGCACAAGTAAGTCCACCTTGAGAAAGATCTAACTAGTAATGAGTATTAATGTATGCTCCATTTGAACACTTAACCACAATATTTCATTTTTTAATGAAATGCAATAGTGTGAACCTTTGACCATGAAAATACACAATGTTACTTGACTGCAAAGATATGCAGCAATGTAGTTATGCCTTTCTCCACACCTGGAATGATTAATTCTTTTCTACTCTTACTTCATGATACTTAGACAAAAACACATAATGGTTTTAATGTTGCAACCACTGTTGCTTTATCATTAAATCATACCAAAGCTCACCTCTCTACAAATCTTAAAAAGAAGCTGCCTCAGTCTGTGTCTAAGGTGAATAATTTTTTCATTAAAAGAAAAGCAGGGTGATTTTCACTTGTTACTATGTAAAAGTCACTAGCACAACAAAGAATGAATGAGGATAGATCAATAAGCAGTATCAAAAATTAAAACTTCATTCTTAATAGAGAAAAAACCCCACATTTAAAGTAAATGTCTTGCTTGTTAATGTAATTTATTGTCACCAGAAACAGCATTCTTAACATGGCACCATGAATGACTGCTGTTGCCATTCAGTTGTCTCTCATATTCTGAGAACTAGTTTCAACAAAAACATCCTTTTTTTCCCCAAGAACGAAAACATAGATCAAAGTATTAGCAAGGCTACCATATCTGATCTCAACTACAACATTCTGTATGTCTAAAATTATTATATTTTATTTATGTAAACACCCCTTTAAAACTTACAGATGAGTGTTAACCAGTTATTATGGTGTTTCACAAGATCTTTTTGCAAAGAAACGGCTCTCTGCTGCTAGATAAAGCAAGATTTTTTATATATATTATTCCTCAGCTATACTGGTGATTTCCAAAGAAGCAGTTACCTCAAATATCACTGATAAATCACAGTCTTGGGGTAAATTGCATGGTACGACCAGAAGATTTGTAGTTCATCACATTCTCGTTTATATTTACTAACTTTGCTGTTGATCCATGAGCAGGATATCCTTCAAAGAATGAAATCTATTTTTACAGCTGTTTTAAAATTGATTGGATTGCAGGCACGCCTACTGAAATCAATCAACTAATTGAAGAAACAGAATGAGATTTTTATTATAGGGTTTCAGATAATACCAAGTCGCTTGTGAAAAGTATGCTATTTCTTCTCTTTGTTCTGCTTTTGGAAAACTAGAACTGTGAATTGGTGGTTTTTTCAACTGTATAGGTCATAGGAATTACAAAGATTTCCAAAGCAAAATCACTGAATAATCCCTGACAGAATGGTTTACAAACACATTTTGCTATCAATATCTGCTCAAAGCAATTCAAATATTTCAGTTTTGATGATCATCTAATCATAGAACTTTTAGCAAAACTTTTAGAATTAATGACAATACACAATACATCACACAGCCATTAAGAAGAGCGACTATTTTTGTTAAAGTGATAACCAATGTGGTTCCTTACACCCTGGATTGAAATTCTGTTGCCCTCGTAACTAAATTCTTTTGGGTTGGTCACTTCTAGAAGAGCAAGAGATTCAAGGGACTTCAGCATTCAGATCTTCATGAGCTGAAGGTGCAAAAAAATAGCGATGCCATAGAGAAAACCAACTGACTACAGCTGGAGAGTTGGAAAAAGTTGGCACTTTTCTGTGAGAAACCTTGAGGCCTATTTGGTTATCTATGGACTGTTAAGGCACTGAAGTTGATTTCAATGTAGATTTTCATATACGGGGTTTTTTTCTGAGAAGCTTTTCTAGTATCAAGATATATACATGTATTTAACTATTTTTTCAGCAAAGTAATGCTCATTCACCTGAAATAGTTGCATCCATTTACATTCTGTAATTCCTGTGTGTTAAAATACGTTGTTTGACTATATCCATGCTAATGCATATTTAAAATGTGTAAACTTGTTTGTATGCAAATATAATAAGAGTTAATTTATATTGCCCTCATAGGGCTTTCAGCACTATCCACCATAGACTTATGGTCTTTTCCTATTTTCCAAAAGCCTATGAGTAAGTCTACTATGCAGTCAAAGATTTACACAAACAGGAAGAGCAACAAAAACCAACAGACTTTTTAAAGCTCTACAGGCTTTCTGGCATCTAGGATGCATGATCTCAGGCTCCATTGTTCTAATGTCCTATTTCCTGATATTTTTTACCTGTACTATGTTCTCTGTCTCCTAAAGTTAACATCATTTAATAAGAGAACTTTACTTGAGATCTAGTTATATTATTTTTCATCAAGTATGTTGGAAGGTCCTTGACATGGGCCTAAGTTCATGTGGGACTAATCTTGCCCACAGTGGGTGCCACTTTTTAAACACCAAAGATACAGACTAGATTCAAGTGATTTATTGCAGACTAGTAAATCTGTATGAATGGCTGTGCTTGCTGTCTCTGAGGGTGTTCCTAGTCTGTAGAAATTAAGGAAAATATGGCACTGCTAAAACCGAAATGAGAAATTGACTCATTCACTACCACATCAAGATTTACCTAGTTACCTGAAAAGAGCACAGTTTCTAAGGTATCCCCTCCAGAAAAGAAGAGAAAAAAAAGTTGAAAAAATCATGGCTATTTCACTTAATAATCATTCTTCGTATGTTTTTGTCTATGTTTTTGTTTTCTGAACTCTTTCATAAAGTTAATTTGTAAACTAATTGATATTTTTGTAAAATATTTAAAAGTCCCTGTGAGTAAGAAAATATGGGCATTAAAAGGAATTTAAGCAAAGCCTTTTTTATTAATAGCATACTCAGTTACCATAGCTCAGTTGGCACATGTTTAGTTCCACTGTGGTCTTTTTATTTTTAGTCCAAGGCTTTAGTTTCTTAAGCCAGACCTTGCAGTACTGAATGAAACAATTCAATAAAACCAATTTGGATACAGTACTCAGAACTGGTACTCACTGCAATATCCAGTGCTGGTGACAGGCTGCCTGGAGTCCTGCCAATGCTGATTTAGCAGTATATGCCAGCTCAGTGAGTCAGAAACAGTTTTTACATGTGCCAGCTCAATTGTGCAAGGTTGCTCAGAAATCCCTTTCAATATCCAGGCAGAATAATTGCTGTATTTCCAATCTACTTTCCTTAGGAGAAAGGAACAAAGGAAAAGAGAAGCATCAATAGAATGGCTTTTACTATCAATTTTGTAGCCTGCTGTGGAAGGTCACTGCTTTGAAAATATTTCACTCTAAGTGAATATTTAGGTCATGTGATGGTGGGTGCAGCTTTCTGACATTCAAGGATGCAAGAGAGAAAAACAGTACTTGTAAGGGTAACTGCTTTGAAACAGAATAAAAGTTTAAAAAGTCACTCGCCTAAGAAAAAACAGTTTAGCAAAGACTGGGGAATGTACATGTGTAGTTTTATGTAAATTTAGCCCACATATTATGACTGAGAGCAAAAAAGAAAGATGGAGCACAGGTATGATCTTTTTAAACACGTTTTTAATGAAATTATGTGGTCACAGTATAGCTGTAGGAACATTACTTTCCTCTCAGTATAGAATGAGTTAGTAGAAAATTTCTGTTTCAGACCAATTTCTTTAGCGTTCCTCTGTTCAGCTCACTATGAAATATGAAAAGGAGCACTCTTAAGAGCACTTTAAGTCAAAATACCCATTTATCATTTGCCTGGGACAGCATCATTATTGACGAGTTGCATAAAAAGGAAAAGGTAATTTAGGAAACCAGGACCCAACTGGAATAGGTTTGTCTTGTTTGATTTAAAAAATAGTAATAAAATTGGATAAGAGGATAAAATTTACATCATAATAGTCACTGAAGCCAGTAACCATCACTTACTAAGTACCTATGACAAGACTAGTTCAGTGTAAAACAAAGGAAAGTTGCCAACTCCTCAATTTTACATATAATGAAATTAGAATCTCAGTAAGAGAAATATTGTCTGAACATACAAAGCCATGTTCCCTATCCAAAAATCAAGTTACAATAGCTGGACTAGGTGATTTGGAAAAAAAATCCTCCACTGCTAGGCTTTGAAACAATAGTCAGCATGCTTAGTAACACTGTTTTTCCCCAAGGGGTGAAGAATCTCTTTGTACTCCCACCTGTTTTTCTCACATGACAAGTAACTCCAATACATTTAAGAGTCAGGTAGCTTCCTGCTATTTTTAACCTCTGAAAAATCGCTGTCATCATTTTTGTACCTGTCTCTCTTTTCTGCTTCCGCCACTGACTCCAACAAAACAGGCTGACCTTCCCATCAGAATTCCTTCTTGATGAGTTTTATATGGCAGTTTCCTTTTATTTCATTTCTCAGCTTTATACAACATCAGGCAGGCCAAGGCCTAGCTTATGCCATTCTAATCACTTGAAACACTGGAAAACAGTTGCCTTTCATTTTCTCCTAGACCTTATGTACCTTTTATCCTTCTTCAAAAGGAAATACTCCAGAATTCTTAACAATTTATGATGAGGTGCTTATAATAACCACTTAGATAATAACGTCAAAGCAGCACCAAAAAAAAATTTAATTACTGGCCCCAGTTTCTTCTTAAACATGGTTCACAACAAATACTGAAATAAAAAGATGGGTGATTTTTTTAAGTTTAAAATTATTTTTTCATTGTTAGTCAAAGCAATGTCTTTTAGGAAATAATCTATTTAGATTACATTTCAGTAGAATATATATTTAAAACAATATCAGTGTAAGTAGGTAGATTGGATGGGGTTTGGGTTGCTTCAGCATCTCCTTTCTAACACCTGCATTAAAAGATGTTCAAAAAATGTAAGTCCAAGAAAGTGATAAAAACAACCAAATCAAATACCTTCAGGTAGAAAGAAATTGATACAAAAGCTGAATTTGCAAGTGTCCATATAATCTCTTGTCTACAGCTTTGGTTGTTCACAAACCTCATTTCCATGATGCAAAATTTAGCTCGTGCTAGAAATTAAAGTTTTTTCAGAGAAATGTAGCCATCTGAGGAATGTAGTAGGGAGTCACTGCAAAATATTGCACCATATAAAGATATTACAAGTGTCACAGTGACACACTATGCCAGACTTGTGGTCTGGAGGTCTGCACAGAGCATCTGCAGAGCTCTTCAAATACATAACAGGGACACGGAGTACTATGCCCTCTTTTCAGGATGGGAACCAGTTCTTCTTACTCTGAAATAACAGAGATAAAAAATTTAAACTTCATTTCTGAGTTATGAGTATCTTCACCCAGGGATATATGATGTTCAAAGGCTATAGGGATCAGTAAACTTCAGCTTAATCATGATAAACTCAAACCCCAATATTAAAATAACTTGAATGGTCATCTTTATTAATCAGAATTTGTCATTTTTTCTACACTGAACAAAGACTTATTACTAATGAAATGTCACAAAATATTTCTGCAGAACTGCTGAGGAAAGTGAATGTATTGGTGGAATCACTTCTGATAGAAAATCCTAACTTTCTGCAATAGCAGCTTTGAAATGACTGACATAATAGGGAAGGGACCATGGGTGCCATCTGTAATACTGGGCACAGTGTGCTAATTATGTTGCCTGTATAGGTGGCAGGCTTTTATGACATTTGTATATATGTGTGCAATTTAAGAAAAGAATAAATGTGAGCGTGGAATTTTGATAGTGATGGTTCACTGAACTCCCCAGGAAAGCGTATAGGTGATATTCTCAAGAATTACCAACATAAACATGACAATCATATAAACATTCCCATGCTTTAATCTCTTCTTGCAGTAAAATGAGTGAAGAGTGGAATAAATCCAAGAAATTAACTTGGAGGACATAAAACCATCATCCACTAAATTGAATTTTATTCCAAATACTAAAACGTGTAAGGCTAGGTGGCCATCAACCTGTAGAGACAACAGATTTACATAGTATAAGGGAGTTAATGTGCAGTGATTGGACTGTGAGAGACAATCTTGTCCAGCCATTCTATTCTCCCTAATCACCTTAAACTGTTTCTAGCTGCACTGGTGCTTTTTCTTCTTTTGAGCAGAGTAACCTGTGTTATTTTGGAAAACAGTCATGGAAGAGGAAAGCTTTTCGCCAATTAGTATTAAAGGCACTTGTTGAGAGGAATTAGTTGGAAGTTAGCTGTGTTGAGATAAGTAAAATCAGGTTCCACAATGTGGTTGGGAACCAGCTCTGTGTTCCAGGGATGTGATACACTTTTTTAGTAAAGCCTTTGCTGTTTCTTCTCGATACAGTATCTTTTTCAAAAAGAAAGATTTTGTATCACACTTCAAAGGGAAGAGCACTGAGTTTGTATAAGTGAGACGATTTCCTGTAGTGGCTCTTTGGGGCAACTCTCAGTGTATATTTTGGGTATATAAATTGAGGCATAATTTTTTTCTCCTATTTTTCTGTATCATTATGCATTATACTACAATACACTCTAATATCCAATAACCTCTCTATAGACAAAAGTTGCTAGGAAAAAAAATGTGTAATCGTCTTATGTAGAATTTTCAGGGCTTAGATATAGAACTACTCTTCAAAAATGTTTACACCAGTCTTGATTCTGCCTCTGATTTGCTATAAAATATCAAACTCAGTGTTCTTCCCAGGTTTTCCAGTAACAGTTTCTGTCCTTTCTAACAAGGCTCTTTTAAGATGTTGGAGCATGTCCTCTACCATTTTCCCTACTACTCAGAAATCAAGATCCTGTTTCTACTGATTACGCTCATATAATATATTCCCACGGACCAGAAGGGGGTGAGATCTGCTTGAGAGCTTTTGCAGTCACCAAAAGACCATGAGGCTTTCAGTTGCTTTTAGTTTGACTTGCCAATTTGAGCAATGGCAATATTCTCATTCAGTACAGAGAGTCATAAAGACTATTTCCAGATTGCTCAGATGTTATGAGATAGGGCACCCCTGTTGCTGATTAGAGTCAGGTGAAATAATTTGAATAACTCAGAGTAATTATATCTGAAATTTCTTGGCTGTAAAAATCAAGATCAAATGTATGAATGCTAGGATTTGGGCTAGTTTCTGACAGCGGCAAACAAGCATTATTTTATCCTTAGTGAAATCTGTTTAAACTGAGTAGATTTACCTACATATAAGGAAGCAATAAAGTAATGGTTCTGACAAATCTAAAACTCAAGGTTTTATTTTACAGTTTAAATCTGAAGTTATTGATATCTATAAATTATTGGAAGGAATTATTGGAATGGAGAGAATAAACACTGAATGCAAGGAATCTTCACATAGGATGACATCTTTATTATTTAAATGAAGAACATATAGGATTACATCATAATCGAGGCTTTACGTGTTCAACTGAAATGTGTGAACCTACATGGGCAAAAATGTACATATTTTTGCATTAAACTGATGGAAACTTTCAAATTTATCCTCTGTATTTTTTTGTTTTACAAATACATTTCTGTCAAGCTCATGATTACTAAATTCAGTTCTGTCACATTAAAAAAAATGTATCTATGACAAAGATGAGATGACTGTGAACAAGGCCAATGACACAGAGCTACAGCAGGACAGAATAAAGCAGAAGGTTTGATAATGAGAGATTACACTTTCCAGCAGCTATTCTTGAGGACCAGAGGGAGGGAATTATTTGTCTTATGCTGGCAGCAATTTCCCTAAACCATGTGAGATGGCATACCTCAAGCTGTTGCAAATGTAGGCAGAACAACCACAGGCCATGGCTCTTGGTTGGATCTAGGTTCCCCAGGGTATAAAATATATTGCAAAGGCTCCTAAATAGGGGCTGAACACTTAATTTGACTGTTTGAATGGAAGTCCCTATATTTTTCAATCACTAACCCTTGTTCACAGCTCCCTTGAAGCTTAATAATCAATTCTGATTATTTTTTAAATTAGATTAGCTGCTCATGGTTACAGTTTTGCAACTGTAACATATCAGATGTGTTAAGCAGAACTTTTGCACTGTCCCCTTTTTTGGGTTGTGTAAAGCTGCAATGGACAGAGGTTATTAAGCTCCTGCTGTGTTTAAGTTTCCTACAGGTTAGTTTTAATAAAATGTTTGTTTCTTCAAAAATGGGACCACATTAATCCCCAGTCCTTGAAAACTTAAAAGATAAGCCAAAGTTTCCCAAAGAACATTTGAAAATAAAAATATATTAGTATTTATTTAGAGTCATTTTATTAGCCCATGATTCCTGAGTTTTCTATAAGGAAATTGTGATTAATTACAATGGTTAAAGATTGTATCGTGCATGTTTCTGAAGTGTTAATACTTATAGCTTTTTTTCCTTTGTAATACCAATGCAAGATAAAAAATTCATTCAAAGTTTTCTATTTTAGTGAACAAGAAACACCTTTATCAAAATACAAAAACCATCTATTCTTACGCAAATTCATGTCAGACATCTAAAAGACTCCTTTTGTCATTCCTCTACAGGAGCTGATTGATTCATGCTACTAGTTTAAAATATACATACAAATCAGAGCACTAAGGGGTTTTTTTATATCAGATAGTGTAAACTTTATTACAAAATACTTCACTATTACATACATTTTATTCCAATTCAAACTCAGTCAAGTGTTCTGTAAGGATAATGTGCCTTAGACACAGGTAAGGCATTGTACTGACTTTATCCACCTCATTCTGTGAAGGTAGATAAGAATGTGAATGTGTGTATGTGTGTCTGCTTGTGTGTGTATCATGCAGACCATTCATAAATTGTCATAAAAATTAGTCACCTAATTAGTTGCTACTGTATATTATTTTTTAAAGATCCAGATAGAAGATATATTGGCAAATGTTCAGACCATCTTTATGTTATTACATCTAATTGTAAACATCAACACAGATAATTATCATGCAAGCATGAACAATTATGCCATTACTTTGTAAATATACATGAAAGGTTATGCATCACTGCCATACATTATAAAATGTTAGTAATATCATGAAAGACAACCATATCAAACTTCCTCCCAGTCTCTGGTTTACTCATCATTTGAGAAAGTCACAATAATGGAGTTTGTAATGTGGAAGATTGTCTTTTTCTGATGGAGAATGTGTATCTGTTCTATC
Source organism: Prinia subflava (assembly GCF_021018805.1). Classification (NCBI taxonomy): domain Eukaryota; kingdom Metazoa; phylum Chordata; class Aves; order Passeriformes; family Cisticolidae; genus Prinia; species Prinia subflava. The sequence goes on from NC_086251.1 coordinate 36,303,792, forward strand.
TGAAACATTGAGATTTATCTGTGGTTTTTTCCTATTAATTCCTCATTGAAATTACTTACACAAGTTTATACATCCTTGACGATATTTAGTAATATACTTGCCACCACAGGAAAGGGAAGCAAACATCCATTTCCATTCTGAAGAGGCCTTGTAAAACCTGAATTATACATGATTCAAGGTATGGGGGAGAAAAGAATATAGGCTCATAGAAGCCATAATATGCTTTTTAGTTTATTTGAAAGCAGATAAGCTGTAATCTAACAGTTTCATGTTATCAATTTTACACATGCTCCTACACATAAGAGACACTAATTTTAGATAATATCTAGACTTACGGTTGTCTAGCATTTTACTATTTTAGTATTCAAATTTGACTTGCATTTAAGTTTCCTAAAATTTCAAGCACTGGACTGAATGTTGGCTGCTGAATATTTTTCAAATATTTCCTCATACTATAAAAACCTTTCATAAGGAGTTGTCAGCCTATGTCTGCTTTGAAGCAAAACCTTGGTTTTGTCCAGCCAGATACAGCCAAGTTTTGAAATTTTAGATACTACAGTTCATCTTGTAATAAGGAATCATACTAGATCTTGGTGAGAAGCTTTTAGAATTGAGCAACATAATTTCCTGAACAATGAGCATGCTTAACTCAGTAGTGCATGACACTGTGCACTAGACATGCTTCACCTCTACCCAGCAGCCAATGTGCCCATATAGTCCACTGTATTCCAATTTAAATAGTCCAGAAATGGTTTAGGCATGTCAGCTCCAAACTACATCCATTGTAACACACAAATTCTAAAACACTTAGCCTGTACTAAGACCACAGGCTCATTAGCTCCAGGGCTTCAATCTGCCAACATAACTATACTATTTCCACCTTAATTATTCCAGAACTTTTCTGTTGTGAGAAAAATACCTGTGAAGCATGCTGGGAATGTGTCTGTCACATCAGCTTAAAACCAATAGCCTATTATTTACCAGCTTTTTTCCAGATAGGCTACTAAAGTTCTGTGCTGTTGGTTACATGCAAGATGCAACCTGGTTTCTTTGCATCTAATTTTTGCTATGTATTTTCTAGGGGAAAAAATCTCAGAAATTATATATATTGCAGTGCAAGAATATTGATTTTCTATGTTCAAAATTTAGTAAGCCCAAGAATTAAAATTGATTTGGCAATGTTAATTCAGGCCTTATAGGTATGTTTCAGGTGGTAGATCCTTATTTATTTGTTCTTGGAAGAAGATTTTCACATTTTGCCTAATCAAATAGACAACAATCTGTTCTGGAAACATATCAAGGATAAAGTGCAATGGAGAATAAAGATCTAAAGAAAACTGATTCATCCATCATGTAACTGGGAAAGTCCATAGGACCAGAGTGTGTTTGGAAACGGCAGGTGAAAGATAATGGATTTGAATTGTGACAGTGAGAACTGAATCTACCACAAAGTTCTAATGTGATGGTAATTGTGACACTTAAATTAAAATTTTCATATGGCTGCTAATGGCTGCTAAAAATGGCCACATTTCTAGGTACCTATTTGAGTCATCCTTGGCAGATCCATGCAAGTGCCAAGTGATCGCAGCTGTGATTGAAATGAATTGGATCTATGCTTGTTTTTTAAAATGCTCTGAAAATTCAGGTCCAAATGCATTCAATTTGCAAAATATTAATGAAAACTTGATCATTTTAACCTCTTTAAACCCTTTAATTTCTTGCAGAGATTCCTCAATACTGGCAGAATTATTTTAATAATTTTTTTTTAAATCTCATGATTTTTTAAAAAAAAATTCATTGTTGTTTTGATGTAACTTATATAGGCAAACTTGATTATTCAGACTCTAATGACCTATAACCCACCAAAATATCTGTGCTTAGTGTCAGATTCAGAAACTACATCAATGTTTGCAATACTGTTTTCACTTGCAGTAAGTCAGTTGAGCCTCTGAATGAATTTAGCACTGTAATGTTAGACTGACTGTAAACCTTAGCTGGTTAAATGAAGTTTCAGATGAGTATAGAGATGCTATTTCTATTGCATTATCCAGGAAGTTCACTTTCTTGCTTGTTTTCACTGTTCCTACACCCACTGGAAATGTGGAGTGTCTTCACCATTTTCAGAAACTTACAGACAGCATCATGCAAGGACATATGTTGAAGACTGAGATAATCAAGCATACATCAAAGATTTCAGTTTCTGACCTCTGGGCTACTTCCAAGCTAGCTTTCATCTGAGATGTGTTTTTATTTTTTTAATTAATTAAATTAACTGACAGTTTATTTCCTGGTGGTAACAAGATCATATTTATAAACAGGATATATTCTGTATATCCTACTTTGCAGCAACAGAGTTTTAGTAGAAAGATTTGGCTGTTTCTAGATAATGAAAGAAATAAGCCTGAGAGGACCACAGAATCATAGAATGGTAGAGGCTGACAGGTCGTTACCCCCATGCCTTACTCAGGCAAGGTGAACTAAAGGAGGTTGCTTAGGACCATGTCCAGCCAGGTGTTAAGATTATCTCCACAGATGAAGAATCCAGAACCTCACCATACTAACCCATTTGTATTCAAGTTATCTTATATTTGCTCCCAAATGTAAGCTAACTTACTTTTTTTTCCCCAATCTTAAATTGTTTAAAGTCCTCCCTACTAAATGGTTATACCATTTAAACATAGTGGGGATGAATACTCATCAGTTTTCATCAACCTCTAACCTACTTCTAGGACAACTACTTTATTAAAACAAATGCAAATTGAACACAGTACCTTCTAAGTCTGATAACCAGGAGCAGATTAAAACCTTATAGAATTAAAGACATCATGATTTTGGCTGAATTTAATTCCATATTCCATATTCCACAAGATTTTCTACTCAGGTGCCAGGGCTGTAAAGGTGTAATGCATGCTTGAATTTAATGGATTTTATCTCCGTTGAATCTCAAAGCATTAAATTTTTGCATGTTGCAAAGTTTCCATGTTTTTCATGTGATTGTTCTGCCATAGTAGAAGAGCTGGTGTTTGTGGTCTGAGAAACGTTTTGAGGAGTTTTGTCAGCTAACATCTGTTCTAATTTAATTTTCAAATTAAAATCTAACATATTTTCCAAGTTATTGCTGGATAACTGTTAGGCATTTCTCTACCATCACTGCTCTAAGTAGGTTTTCTAAATTGTTTTGTGACCACTTACTATCTTTTGCTAACAACATATTGAAATATGGTAATAAAGTGTATGTTCTTCTTCTTATAAATTTGATAATTATTGGTGCCAATTAAGTATTGTGAAAGATATTGTAGTCACTCAGCAGACTGTTTTCTTGGGGAGAAGGAAGAGGTAGAAAAGTCTCTTTGTAGCTAACACAGGCAATCTTCCTGCATGCAAAATTCATCATTGCCTTTCCAACTATATGCTCAGACTCTTTAGTCAGTCAGTGGTAGTGCAAAATGGGGTATGCATACGTGAAGTTTGGGGCTATGATGAAGCTTGGGCTTTATTATAAAGGAAAGTGAGTTTTCAAGCAAACGAGAATCTTTGGTCTTGAAAGAGAATATAGAAAAGGAAAGTGAAAAAGTAATACACTAAGCTGCAAAGTGTCAGATGGAAGTTTCAGTGTCAAAGTGCTTGTCCTGAGTGTAAAATGATCAAACAGGAGGAAAGGAAATCATAACATGAAATGGGATAACACATCTGAACACAGAGCTTAATTTCTCTTGGAGACCTTAATCATGAGCAAAAATGGTTCAATTATGTTGTCAAAACTCAGAGTATTAAAAAAAGTAAAATAAATCACATACAAAATTGATGGTGTGCATGTTGACATAAGAAGACAAGGCTTGAGCTAGATGTGAATGAATGAATTTGAGAGTGAAGACAGGGAAGAGGTGACACATCCAACCTGTCCTTACTACAAGGTGTCCCAGTTTTCTGTTCTAGCACTGAAAGTAAGATGAAGAGTGCCCCCTTTTTTTTTTTTCTTTTTTTTTTCTTTTTTTTTATTCTTGAATTCCTGGCCAACTTCCCTTTTCCCTGTGCCAGAATGTTTCCCTGAGAACCCCTGAACACAACACCCCAGTTTTTCACTTCAAAAATACGATCAGTCTGCAAGAAGATAGAAAGAATCTGCAGATTGCTACTGACTTACCAGTTAGTTTGGCATCATTTTCCACATGACCTATCTTGGGAGATATTTTAACTCATATTCTGAGTGATGCTTCCGAATGGAAACCTCAATGTTTAATGGTTGATTTTGCAGCACCAGACAGTCTCATCATTTTGATCTGAGTAACATCTTGGTCTGCTGCTTTTCGTATTTGCTATCTTTGCTTCCAGCTACACCAGTGTAAGTACACTTGTATTGCTGTGTCTTAGCCTATTGACGCACAATTTATTCTGAATACTGTATCAAGAAGGACAATAGAGGTTCAAAGTACACACCAAGTTTCTAGAATGTAGTTAGTCTTTTGGTAATCATCGACTTTCATTAGCTGAATGAATACTTATTATATCTATCTGACAGATTACTGACTTTCAGCAAAATTATTCCAAATATCTGTCATCACAGCTAGAAATCTAGAATCTCACCAAAAGTCTCTGGATGTAAATGTAGATTTGATGTTTTAAGGATAGAAGCAGATGGTCAGAAAGGGAAAGAAAACCATTGATCTTTGACAGAAAATATAAAATAGATTCTGACTTCCTCATCCCTAATTGCCTAGGAATGGCTTGGAAATTCCTTTTGAGCATAATTCTAGTGGGAAGGAAAAAACACAATCTACATCCTCTTTGATCCTCAAACCTTTGCCATCTTACCAAGACGATGATGTTTCTCACTATTTAGGCAGCAGAGGAATAGGAAAAGAAGTTTATCTGTTTGTCAGACAATATATTCCACTACCATTTGAAATACAGTTTTCCTCCATAATAAGTAAGCCATAGTATTTAGCTTCCTCAAACAGCCTCTGGATGGAAGTGCAATGTGTTCCAATACAGTTTGCTTTCATATGTGCAATTTGTTTGTGACTCATGTATCCCCATCAATATGCCTTCTGTAGAAGATGTTATAAATGCCATCAAACCTTTATTTGTATTTGAATCACATGCATAAGACACTGAGATTTCATAAGATACCAAGCAGATTTTGAGAGGACAGCAGTTTTCATCTTCAGAACAAAAAAAATAAAACCAACAAACAAACAAACAAGAATAAAAAAATCATGTATATGCAAGATTTTAGTGAAAAGTCAATATGAAAGAGCAACAGAAATTCCTGACAAAGCCTCCTCCCCTTGAATCCCTCCCACTGCTTCTCCGTTGTCATCCTTCTTAAGTATCACCTCTCCTTTCCATCAGGACTGGCACTCAAGAATAACAGATGGCAGCCTCAAGATTGTAGCACCCTTTAATGTCTGCCCTTTACTGTCTGGCAAAAGTGTTGACATTTCTGCCTTGAATGAGAACTGAAAACATGTAAAAATATATTCAACATGAACAGTCAGTGTCTAAGATGTTGTTTACACACTGCTAATGGGCTTTGACTTTATTAGAATGATCCTTAGGTCTGCAGAACCCACAGTCAGGTGTGAACTGGATATTTTCTTCTGTTATTTCCCTTACATTACAGAAATAACCAGTCTTGCTGCCCATGGACTCAAGACCTGTCCCTACTATTTCCATCAGCAAATATGAATGCATTGTTGTGGGTTTTCTTGCAAGCATCAACCAATCTATAATCCCCTAGAATTTCCCCCAGGAAGCTCTGCCTCCTCCTCTGGTAAGAGTTGCTAGATTGGTAGGAAGAGATTAAATAAGAGGCTCAGGTGCTATTAAATTGGAGTTAAGTAGTTCCTGAATTTTGATATTCACCATCACAGGTTTTTGTCTTTAGTAGTGTTCTGATGTTCAGAAGGTAAATTGTACTAATGCCTCTTCATTGCTGAAAGCAAAGTTTATTTATTTGTTTGCTGAACTGAACACAGATGTAATGGAGTGGATTGTTCATTTCTAAGAGTAAGCTTCAGGGAAATCTCTGGAATTCTTTTTTTCTAAAGTACTCAAAATCGGTACCTGAATCCATAAGACCAGTATTTTCTGTACAACATGAAACAGTCTCCATGTACAGTGGAGCAGAATTACATCATGGTATTGGGCCCTGGCTGAATGCACCCCTGGCGCTTTTGAAGAAAGCACCGCAACTCCTGCAAGTCATTTATAGCAGTGATTTATTTCTGGAGGAAATAAAAAACCCCCTGTTTCTTCCTCATCATAAACTACTAGATAGCTCTTTCTATAACGTTTTTGAGACAGCATTTCATGTTTTATATGTTTGCAGAGTTTTGGGTTTTGTTATTGTTTGTCTTTTAATTATTCCCAGTTGTGAGGCAGAAAATTCCCATTAACAAAATAGATGGTTCTTTAATCTTCAAATATGTGGAACAATTCAAGTCAAACAGGTGACAAAATACAGGACAATTTACCAACAAATCCCTCAGATTAATGTATACTGCTTAAAGATTTAGCACAGAAGGACTACATATGTCTGGGAAATGAGCACTACTTTCTGCTTGCAAACCCTGTATTTTGACAGGCCATATTGTCTTGAGATAGAACGTCAGAAAAAGAATGAATAATTTAATCAGAAATAAATGAGACAAATTGTATAAAGGACAGTACATGGATTTCCTTCTTGAAAGCTGAAGTCTACCCATGCTTCACATGACTGGACAACCATTCCACACTAAACAGTGAGCTGATCAGAAGCAGGTTTCTTTCTTCTAGTTTTTAAACCAAATAAATAAAACATTCAGATTGCTGGCAGTTGCAGGGAGATGTTAGGCAGGCACACAGCTTTTAACACCCTTAATAAAAGTCTGTAAGATGATTTTAAAATTAAAACTATTACCCAGCTGATTTGAAAACATTTTAAGAGGTGGGTTTTTTTAATTCAAAAAAACAATGAAAAGGATAGGTTTCAATTCTATAAAAATATTACAAGATTTGCTTTTTGTATGCAAGCTTTTATCTGAAATATATTTCGTCCATACAATTTGCTTATCTGAAAAACTTGAATACCTCTGCACTTCATTACATATCTCTCTTCTCTTCCTCAGCAACATGAAAAGCTGTGGCACAGAATTATTTTTAGACGGAGTGAGCAGCATGAGAAAATCTGTCTTATTTTGGAAAAAATACGTCTATTAACAATTAAATGGGAATGGTCTCTTTTGATCAAAAGAATTGGAATAAGCGTGTGGGGTACAAATTTTGGGTGTCGAGGCATGCTGTTCCCGAATTTCCTCACTGTTCTTTCATATAGCAAACACTGTTTTATTTCATCTTCACATTAGAACATACTGAGTGATAGGGTTAGAGAGACCCAGTGGTTTTAAATTTGCACGTCTAAGCCCCGTTTATTGGTATTTTGCTGACATCTAGTGGTGACAAACCTGTTAGCCAGCTTTCTGTCCTGTGCTGATGTAGCAGGATCATCGCTTTCTGAAGAATGCTTGTAACTATGGGTTTAAAGCTGGCGTTTCACAAGCTGAAAAATAAAATGCTCAGCAACCATTCTCTTCTTTCATTGCCTAATCATAGGGAATTGTGAACTTCTGGTACTTTCAAACACAAAGGAACTGGTAGTCTTGTAGATTACTCTAGAATTTTAAAGTCAGGTTCCACTAATATTGTCAAAAGCAGTAGGAAAATAGAAAACTAGAACGGGGGTTAGATGATGCCATAATGAAACCTTGATAGCCAGCCTGTTCTTCAGCCCCCACCCACTGCCAACAAGTTAAAAATATTGTGTGCAAATTGGAAGTGTTTGCCTGCAATAAAGAAATATCTGGCTCTGACAGAGTCTCATGGTGCTTTGGGATGTGTCTAAATCAAAAAAAACAAATTTCAGCTGCTCTAGTTGTGAATACCAAACTTGTTACATATATTACATGGCTGCATTTGTTGGAATTCACATCCATATCTACAAATTCAGTCTCAGGCCCAATGTATGAAATAAAATAAAAAAGGAATCAAGCTGTGAGAATTCTCTTTTCTCTCCTCAGAGAATTAGTGTTGAATACAGATACTTTGGTTGAACAGCACTATTTTCTACAACACAAACGTTTTATTTTTAATAAATATTTATGAGGAGTTGGCAGGGGAGAAAGAGGTTATATTTTGATGATTAGAAAAAACAGTGATTCAATAAATGACATTAAGCTACTGGCTTTTCTGCTTTTGTTTCAAAACTATGAATATGTAGTGAGAGAGTGTGTGAGAGAGAGAGAGAGTGTGTGTGTGTGTTTGAAAGAGAGTGTGTGAGACAGGTGGCAGCAGGGTTGCTATAGCAATTACTTGTCACTAATGATAGGAGGGTAATTACTGCAGCAAATTCCCACATAGCTATTCAGCACACAAGTTAGACTATTCCCCATCCTAAAATATTCTTTCTGTATGTGCAAGATTACCTTTTTCACCAGATGGCTACCAGCTACATTTCTAAAATTTAGAACAGTGTAAAACCCAAAGTTCATTAACTGCGGCCTGAATGGAATCAGAATTCAGCCGCCACCATCAATTTTGAAAAATGCGGCATCTTTTGGGATGTACTTTTCTCTAGATGCAATACAAAATTTTGTTTGCCAGAACGCTTTTTGTAAGTTCAATGTCAAAATCATATTGAGGTCACCTTCAATGCTGCATTCAAGAAATCAAGATTAGTATGTGATTGAGGCTGACTCATCATTTAATTGCACAAGATGTAAATCAGGTTTTTCTGCAGTGAACTAATAAAATTAAACTATTAATAACTGTACAAACAATGACAAATCAGGCCATGTTTGAAGGAAAATAGACTCAGGCACTGAGAGAGTCATTGAGAGTTTCTTTGCAACATCTTCATTAGTATATTTTTCATTTCCTCTCTTTCCATTATTCGTAGCTTAACAGTGGCTTATCATCTCCTCCAAATCAGAAAACAATCTACATTTCATCTTTAGGATGCTTCGGTCTGCAATGTTTGAAGCATTTCTATACAAATAAAACAGAAGAAACATCTTTCCATAAAATTTTTATTTTATGTAATAAAATGGTCTCAAAGGTATCTATCTAATTTACACAAAAACGTGATGTTACCTCAGCTACAGAATTCCTTAATGATTCTCTTTTCTTTAATGATTCTCTTTATCCTTTTATTGCCTTTAAAACGCAAGTATGGATTACAGACATTAACTCTTAATTACCTGATGGCAAATATGTAGAATTACAAGCTACTTTAGAAAGTTCATTTTTTGCCCCCCAGCTGGCTGGACTGAGATGATTTGAGAAAATACATAATGTTTTCTCTCTCGAAGAATAAGTAATGAATTTCAGAACTAGGAGCTGGAAAGACAGCACTTGGGCTTCCTAGGTGGATGAAATTGTCCACTATGCCATAATTAACAATTGTTTGATGCTTTCCCAAAGTGTATTTCTTTGTGATTCACCTGTTAGGGCAAAACTGTACATCTCTGGTTATTCATATTAAAAACAGTGCAAATCTGCTTACCTGGGCTTTGTTCATTTGCCATCTTTTGGTCAAAGTATTGATATTTTGTATCTCCAACAGTTCATTTTATTATTATAAAAAAAGATGATTTGCATTTGATATACTAATATTTCTAGAAGAAACCCCTTTAAAATGCAACTGTTTCCAGATAGTATTTAGTACTATTGAGGTATTTCAGTTCCTAGATAAAAGTAGGTGAAAATGCTGAAAGTTAAAATCCACTTGTCAGCTGGTGACCTTGTACAGTAAGTAAAATAATACCTGCTGTTACAACATGAATAATTGCAAAAAACAGTTATTGTTTAAATAAGGACTATGACAATTTTGTTTCTTTTGTTTATGCCACAGGTGAAGGTGGATTTATAATTTGCTTCTGATGTGTAAATCAGTAAATCTTATGAATCATTTTGTCCTCAAAGACAGCACTTGAATCCCAAGAATTTAATGAAAAGTGCTTCCCATTTTTCTCACTAAAAATATATAGCTTGGTGCCAATTAAAATTCAGTGCACAGTGTATCCAGTAACCCTGATAATCAGTAAAAACATGTCAGAGAGCAAAATGGTTTCTCCAGCTGAATGGAAATTTCAATGAGCAGTTAAACTACAATAGGAAGAAATTCATTACTGGAATACCTTGCTGCCTTACAGCAGCTGAAATCTGATTAAAGAAGCAACGACATGAAACTATATAAAATCCTGGGGAGAGTGGCAGCGAGGACAATGACACATATTTCAGCTTGTACCAATACTTCTTTTGGCTCAGAACAACAACAGAAAATATTGATCAGACTGCTACATGTTAGATCAGTGTACAAGAATGACAATTCCTTCCTCAAAACCCCACACTGTTTTTATTGTTTCAGCTCTTTGACTCTTGCTGACTTTAGTTCGAATCCCAAATGGACTTCTGATCAGCAGGGTAGCTGATTTCAGAATAGAGAGAAAGAGAGAAAATGTGTAAACTTTGTGAAGTACTCCACAAGCTCCAGCTTGCAAACCTCACAGAGATTGCAGCCCATCCAGCTCACAAGCTCTCACCTAATACAACAGGCTGTAAGTTGTGAAGAAATGTGTTTAAGTATAAATAGTCTCTGCTGGCTTCAGGAAGTAAAACTGTTCCCTTAGTTTAGTCAACATATTGCTTGCTGGGGAAGCTGAGAGGCCAATGTCCTAGACTCACCAGTGATTTCTCCCTGTAAAATGGAAGTTAGAAATAATTGTGTGTATAATATTGTCTATTAGGTGGTGCATAAGGGCTTGCATTGTATGTACATACTGTAATTCTATAGCAAACATTACAGAGTGAGCCTGCTTTTAGCTTGATGCCTCATACAGTGGTAATTGAGGAGAACAGTCTTTTGATTTGCTACTATTTGCAGTTCTGCAGGAAAACTAGGTTTAGGCTATCTTCTGCTGTGCATTGTTGCCATGTTTAATCTTCTGATTCTCTAGGAACAATTACATGCGACACCTATGGGGAATTTAATTCCTCTGCTCCTGCCTCTATGGCAATCGTAATTATGGTGCAGTACTGTTGGGGGGTGGAGAGGAAAGAAAGAAAAAAAATATATTGTGATTTTAGAATATAGCACTGAATAATACCAAGGTTAGGTTCGTGAAGCAGCATATCTACAAGAATTAGCTTCCAGAATTAACCCTGTGTTTCCTTTCATGAGAGGCCAGACAAAATAAAAGCATTGGTTACTGCAAATATTGTCATGTAAAGCTTTCCATTCAAGCCTATCAAATGAGTGTATCCTCCCAACATATGTGGGAGTTATTACAGCTTCTTTTTCTCCCCCTCCTTCTCCAGCTGAGGAAACTAAGGCACAGAAATGTTCTGCCTGATTTGTCCTTATGAAAAATCCAAAGGAGAGCAAATTAGTATGTGAGAAATTTTGAATTTCTAGCATTTCTAAGCTCCTTTTTCTTTTACTGGATGCAGCTTTGAAAGAAACATAATGGGCAAAACACATGACTTTTTAAGCTGTAAGACCTTAAAAAAGTCTGTGAAATGAAACATAATAAATGAATAAATGTTGCTGCGCACTATTCTGCAGATAAATCCTGTAGAGCAGAATTGAAGATGTCATTGTCTAAATCACACTGTATGATCCCAACCAAAGGAAATCATAGACAGGGTTATGCTACTGCATTCTGAAGAAAATTTTAAAGAGAATCCAAAAAGCAATAGTGTATTAGAACTTCTTTTGTTCCTTATAAAAAAAGAAAAAATTATCTCTGCTTCATTTGCAGTAAGGCCTTTTGATTTCTTTTATCACTGTGATGATTTTCAGAACTGATCTTGATGGCAATTCAGTTAGAAATTAAACTGTCATCGAGAAGTCCTCCAGTGGCTTCACAGGTTAACACTCTTGGAGAAGTGGTGTACAGATTAAACCAGGACAAATGTTCCACGGAATAGAGCCCATTCTGGCTGAAAAATTCATTTAATAATAATGCAGAGGCTTGTTTGTCTTAAATAAATACTAATCATGCAGAAGAGAAAAGCACTCACAATTCTCCATGAGCTACGTGTTCACCTTCAGCACCTGCAATAGTCCCCCTTAAATGAAACACAACCTAGCCAAATGTGACCTATGGATAGCAAAAACCATAACCCATGCCTTTGGTATAATTATACTGTACAAGAAATACAGGTTTAAGATAACTGCTAGGTTTTTCGCTTTGCAGTCTATCCAACATAAGTTTAGTCATGCCAGAGAAGGTATAATGCTATAATTGCCTGTATGAATCTTGGTAGACAATGTGCTGCAGAAGTGAAGGTGCACAGTACATACCCTTGCAGATCTGCTGCTGTGATTAACCTGATAAATTTTCATGAAAAAGAAAGTAACTAAGAGAAATGTGTTTTCTTCAGATAATTATCAACTTCTTTTGATACTGACATCAACAGAACTGACAAGATCTCTTTGAACATCAAGATTACCTTTCTGAGCATTCTTTCTTATTAAAAGAAAAAATACCTACATTGACATTTTAAGCTTTTCCCAATTTTCCTCTTAAAAAAAAGCAAAGGAGTTGATGGAAGATCTTTTCTAGGCCAAAGGGAATTAATCTCATACAAGAGCCAGTCTAATTTTTTTCCACACAATCCTTGTTTCTTTTTCTCTCAGTTATGAAAACAGCTAGCCTGAGTAGTAGTTCCATGTGTGAACTATCCATATCCATTCTCCCCACTGTGTATTACGTTGTAAAAGACTTCTGGACTGGTACAAGACAGGTCAATTTTTCCACTCAGAAAACAATCTGTGTGTTCACAGCCTGTGTGATGATGTCCTCAAGAAGTCAGCACATGGAAACTGTCATTTGAAGACCTGCATTTTGCCACCATCTGGCCAAACAACACTGAATAAGTCACTTGCAGTCTTTGTTCTTTGAACTTCTTATTTAGGAAGCTATTATCAGCCAATATTTGCAAAAATGTTTTGCTCTTCTGTTGTACATTTTAAGTAATTTTTCTCCTTACTATGCCTTAAAAGCTTTTTTTGGCCTTGTTTTCTCCAAATTTACATATCTAACCCTCAATCTAGCCTGAACTGCATCCCTTGTTTTGTACTATGAACAGTGCAGGCATAGTACAAAAGAGAAGAGACTCCAAACAGTGCATCTGAATGCACTTTTAAACATACTTTTTCATTGCACATATTTACAAATGAAACCCTGTGATGCAGCATTTAATTCCCACGAGAAGTGTTATTCTCATTATATCTTCTGTCCGTATACAAGCTTCTGCTGTGTTACTTGTATTGCCATTTTCAGCAGGGACTCAGAAGAGAGAAAGGATAGGAACTCAGACAGAATTACTAAACTGAAACACAAAGATAATGAACTCTAATGCAACAGGACAGCAAATTAAAAGACTGGGAAGTTGTTAGCCCATGCAAAAATAGGAAGAAAAAGAGCTTTATTCCATACTTCTGAAGCATTCTTCAAAGCTCAGAGAGCCTACTAAACGAAGCAGTCCAGTTAATCTGCCTAGAGCTCCTCAGTTTGGCTCTCTTTACAAAAGAAATCCAAGCAGACATTTTTAAGAGCAATTATTTTTTTATGAAAAGGAAATAACTAAGACCTAGAAAGGCACATTAGGGGCTAGAAGACACACCAATCAGGAAATGGTTTAAGGTGCCCATTCAGCTCAATTTGTTTTAAAGTATTTCAAACCCCCTGAATACAGAAAATTCTACAAATAACCAAGTGGCTGGGAGACATAGTGCATACTGCCAAACAGATTTAAATGCAAAACCAAGACTCCTGTTTCCCAAAGCTGTGGAGGGTGATTAAAACATTGTCTAGTCTTAAGGCAAAATTAGTCTCTCTGTATCTTGGTTTGTTTCTCTGTATTTCCCTACCAGAGTCCTAATGTTCCTCTTCTGTACAAATATATTGACAAAAGAACAAACTTATGCAGAAAATTGTTAGTTCCAAAAATGGCATGGATTTGGCAAAACTGTGCCTTGGTTCACAACATTATCAGACAGAAGTATTCAAGTATTATAAAACACCTCCTCTCCTTTGCTTTGGGATCAAAATTTAAAATACTTAAAATTATGCACTTAATATCACATTTTAGAATTTTATTTATTTTTCATTTTGAAAACCTTGTGAAGATCTATATAATACATTAAATTTTTTTAGAAAGATGAAGTCTATTAATATGTCTTTTTATTTTAAAAAATCCTCAGATTCCTTCTCTATCCAAATAATTTTAGCAGCTGAAATATACAGAAATGCACCATGTATCACAAGACCGTGAAAAAAGGTGGAAGATCACAATATTGAATCCATTGGCTGCACTTCAATTATATTGTTCCAGAAATTTATGGATACTGTCACATGAAAGGGTACAAACCTAATATAATACTGACTTTCAAGTTACTGGCATTCTGAAGGAGTTCTGAACACTTACCTGGGACTGGGGAAATTATACTTTTCATTCTGGAAAAAAAATCAGTTCTCTAAATCTCTTAGTCTGGATAGGAACTGAAGAAGTAAAAGAAATGAAGGCAATGTTTCCAGATTTTTGCAGGGGAAAAAAAGCACTATCACTCAGGAAATCAGATACTCAGCTGTGTCTGCAGGTTATGGAAAACTACGATATAATCTTTGTACAGAATGAGGGTCCTTTGCAAGGCTGGCAAGACAGAATAATACAGAATATTTCTAACAAGAGTATTGATTGCAAAAGCACATTTTCTTTCCTCTTACCCACGTTTCTGATTTTAAAGGCCTACACAATAATGGTGAAGTGCATGAAGCTTAAAACCCAGTAAAAGCTGCATAAGGAATCCCTGATGTCTGATCAAAGGCAAGCTATTTGAGAAATTTCATGAGCAACCACGACTATTTGAAAAATAAACTAAAACCATCTATTGAGAGATAACACGTGAAATAATGTCTTTTAACTAAAAAATACTAAATGGGCATTAAAGCAGAATATGAATATATTTAAATGGCAAATATCAGATTTGTTTCTAAGACACAGGGAAACTATTCCAGAGATCTTCAGCAAAGAAGCGCTGAGTGACACACAATAAAAGCAGTCAGCTTCCACGTTTCAGCACAAGTTGCACCACAGAATGCAAGGAACAGCAGGAATGTGTTAATATGCATGTAACTACAAGACAAATCTCTTGTGATGACTGCAGTTTGTGAAGAAAAAGAACTTTACTGGATTTCATACAAATGTACAAAAGTTATTTTCAGATCACACATTTGTGATATTGTAAGCAAATTAGTATCAAAGACAGCTCAGGAAATATGATGATGTAGAGGAAAAAGGTATGAATTGCACCTCTTTTATATGTCAGTGCATGTTGCAAATTCACAGTGGCACTTTTCTGTCCATCCATACTGTCCATCCTTCCGATTGTGAGACAAAAGTCTCTGAATGCAAAACGCAAAGTGGGTTCTCATTATCTGAAGAAAAAGGTGTGAAAGAAAAATTCCTTAACTAGCTTAATGACATGCAAAATTAGGATATATGAAATATCTGTAATACTGAAAACCTTGTGAAACATCTGTATTACATGTAAGATTTCATAGCCATTCAGACTAAGTAAAAGCTGACTGTGACTGAATTCTCAGTTATGTGACTGGAATATCAGTGTTTAGCACAGTAAAGTAAACTGTTCAAGAAGAGTTATGGAGTAAGAGCTCCCAGTAAGTGAGCACATATCTTTGTACAGAATAGCTGCAGCCAAAGATAAGGGAATAACCTTTCTACCCCAACAGGTAGAACACAGTTACCAGGCCTGGGTGATAGAACTACAGCAAGAATGATAATTACATGTAGAAGAAAAGGGGTGACTTTAACCTTTGAGAGTAATGGTAAAGTGATTCATTCCATGGGCATGATAGCCATTCTTGCAGAACTGTATGGTCACACTCATTTCTGAGGATCTCTCCAGCAAAAAGCACCAAAGATAAAGAAAACTAAAGCTAATAATATTTACAGTTATGTCAGCATAGTCAAAATACTACAGCCTATATTCCTTCACTGACAAATTGTTACCTAATCACTAATAGCAGAAGTCATGGCACACACAGCAAAGATATGCTATGATAGAAGCCCAGATGAATTAATTGTTTGGATTCAATATTTAAGCCCTATGAACAAAGATACAATGGCACATAGAATCACTTTGACTACAAATTCGCCTGTCTTCTGAATAGATATCGAAGTGATTTTATTGGGTATTTGTTGTTATTTTTATTTGGCATTATGTTTACGTTTTACATGCAGTAAATGTCAAGCAGAATGAAGCCTCAACATAAATGTTCAATTAGTTTTATTTAAGCATTAAAAGAATTTCCTGGAATATACTTTCATTTGAGCCAGATTTTATACACATTTGCCATTGTCTTTTCCTATCCTTCAAATAATGTTTCAAGAAAAATGTTTATAAAACCTCATTTTGTTCTGCTAACCCTGCAAACTAAATATGTTTCATTTATTTTTAAATTAAGTGAAAATTAGCCAGGTGTGATAGATAAGTTTTCTATACACAGGTCTAAATATTGACAAAAGGAGACGTGTCACTGGAAAAATCATCAGTCTAGCAATTATCACGTTAACATGTTAAGTGGAAAAAGATGTGAAACTTCCAAATGTGTCAATACAGATTATTTCATTTCCACCAGCTATCAGCTATACTGTGAACATCAGTGCCTTAGTGCCTATTCAGCAACAAGTCCGTTTTTGCAAACAAATATCTTAACATGACATGAAGAATTTTGTCAAATCTCTGGCTAAATTATGCACATCCCCTTCAGAAATGGTCTGCCAATCAAATATTAGACATTTCTAGAAGGACAGACACGTCCATGGGATAGAGCCAGAGGCCAGGAACTGGAACAGCCAGTTAGCAAGACCTGTCTTTCTCACAGACATGGCAATGACTTTCAGGCCCAAATGTGAGTGGACAGAGAACAGAGGAGAAGGAACTGCTCACCTTTTCCACTGCTGCTGTCCATCAAAAAATGTTTCAAGAAGTTAAATTAAGGGGCATTGATTAACGAGCAGCAGACAAAGCAAGGAAGATAGAATAATATTCCTTGTAGCTGAACAGAGTGCATTTAAAACACATCACTTTCTTTACAACGTAAATAATTAAGAGCTCTGAGTAAACTAGTGCCTAAACCAGTATTTAAGTTTCAGCTCTTGTCAATAATAGCACTGATGATTTCACAGCAGCTTATGAGAGCCACAGCTCACAGAACTCATTTTTTGGAGGGAGAACTTAGAGAGTCAACCCAATGTGAAATAACAGCATGAGAGAAGGACACTCGAGATGAATAACACTTTCTTGCAAGGATCCTGCAATACTGCAAGATGTTGGATCTTGAAAAAGTTAACCTCTCACAATGATTTTTGAGTGGTCTTGGAGAGGTCCCAGCAGACTGGAAGCTGGCAAATGTTACCCCAATTTTCAAGAAGGGCAAGAAGGAGGAGCCCAGAAACTACAAGCCTGTCAGTCTCACTTCAGTGTCCGGTAAAGTTATGGAAAAATTATTCTGCAGCCATTGAAAAACGCCTGAAAGACAAAACAGTCACTGGTCACAGCCAGTACAGCTTCATAAGAAGAGGGTCCTGTTCATCAAACCTGATTTCCTTTTATGACAAGGTAACCCACCCAGTTGATCAGGGGAAGCCAGTTGAAGTAATCCTTTTGGATTTCAGTAAAGCTTTTGATTCTGTCCCTCACTGTGGCGGTGCATTATTTTTAGTTTATTATGATTTCATATTTGTTGTAATAACTCAGTTTTGCATACCCCATTTTCCTTCTTTATGTGCCCTTAATTTAGTTCTATGTACCCCTATCCCCCTCATTAGTATTCCTTTGTCTCCTTCAGTCGCTTTAAGTTATGCGTGCACCTGTTATGTTATGTGACTTTCAGTTATCTGTCTATTATCTTTCCCGCCTTGTGTAAACCCATCCCACACATCCTGGATTGGTTTCTGTTAGTTTTACCTGCGGATGCAACACCCTAGATACAGACCCTAATTGGTTGCTTTAAATTTACCACTCCCTTTACCCCTCCCCTAAGCTTGTTGTATAAAACCCACTGCCCGAGCCCTGCTCGGGGCTTCTTGGGGTGTTGTCTTTTAGTTGCTCATCTCCTTAATAAACCTCTTCAGTTCACCCCAAGACCCGTCTCGCCTCCACTCCATCTCTGCTTCCGAAATAGACACTGCCGAGAACATCGGATTCCCCAGGGGGAAGGTGTTGCACCCCTGGCCGCTGTGTGCCCTGGGACTGGAGAGAGTCACACACCGCTACACCTCACAGGACCCTTCTGGACAAAATGTCCAGCCTACAGCGGGATAAACACATCATGGGATGGGTGAGCAACTGGCTCACGGGTCAGGCACAAAGGGTTATAGTGAAGGGGATGACATCAGGCTGGGGACCTGTCACTAGTGGGGTTCCATAGGGCTCCATCCTCAGCCCTGTGCTCTTCAATATCTTCAGAAGTGACTTGGATGCAGGACTGGAAGGGATACTAGTCAAGTTTGACACTAATACAAAACTGAGAGGAGCTGTGGACTCCCTTGAAGGCAGGGAGGCCCTGCAGAGACCTTGACAAAGGACAGGGCTTGGCAATCACCAACCACATGAAGTTCAAAAAGGGAAAGTGCTGGATTCTACATCTGGGACAGGGTAATCCTGGATATACAAACAGAATGGGGAATGAGATGCTGGAGAGCAGTGCCATGGAAAGGGACCTGGGAGTTCTGGGCAGTGGCCAGTTCATTATGAGCCAGCAGTGCCCTGGCAGCCAGAAAGGTCAACCCTGTCCTGGGGTGCATCAGGCACAGCATCACAGCCAGGCAAGGGAGGGGATTGTCCTGCTCTGCTCTGCACTGGGGCAGCCTCAACTTGAGTGCTGGGTGTTTGGGGTGCCATAATATTAAAAAGGCATATTAAAAGGTTAGACAGTGTCAAAAGGAGGGCAGTGAAGATGGTGAAGGGCCTGGAGGGGAAGCCTTAGGAGGAGCAGCTGAAGTTACTTGGTCTGTTCAGCCTGGAGGAGACTGACAGGACACCTCAGTGCAGTTACAACTTCCTCATGAGGGGAAGAGGAGTGGCAGGCACTGATCTCTTCTGTCTGGTGACCAGTGGCCGGACCCGAGGGACCTGAGGGAATGGCCTGAAGCTCTATCAGAGGAGGCTTAGGTTGGATATTAGAAAAAGTTCTTCGCCCAGAGGGTGGTTGGAAGAGACTCCCCAGGGAAGTGGTCACAGCACCAGCCTGGCAGAGCTCATGAAGTGTTTGAACAATGCTCTCAGGCACAGGGTGTGACTCTTGGGGCTGTCCTGTGCAGGGATAAGAGTTGGATTTTTGATGATCCTTGTGGGACCCTTCCAACTCAGTATATTCTGTGATTCTGTGATCTCATACAATCTAAGAATTTTTAATACAATTTTTTAAAAATTACTTTTAGAAAGCTGGTGTTACACTGATGTGTGCTGAAAACATCAGATATTCTTAATAATGATTAATCTGATAAGTATTAATATAAGGTAAGCAGAATGAGCAGTGCTTCAAACACAGTGTGGGGACATCTATAGAGAGAACACCAATTTCAGAGACATTGGGCCAGACCATCACTGAATGACTCCAAGCCATAAGTTCAATTTTAGTGGATAGTTTTGTGAAGTGCTACAGTACATGAGTATGATTTTCTGGTTGAATTATGTCCCACCTTTGCAAACAATCAAGAAGACCTTCTAGAATGCAAGATAAAATTTGTGATGCACTTTAATCACAAAAATCCAGTTACGGAAGTGCTGATCTTGCTTATAATAGCATTCATTCTACCATGGTCTAACAGACATTTTTAGGTAAAGAACAACAGTATTTTCTTAATTGTATTTGTACTGCTTTTTCCTTAGAAGCATCCTTATTCAATATTTTAAGCCTCTTTTGCATTAGAAGTGCATTATGCAGGCTGCTGGTGTGATAGTCCAAGCATTATTCAAAGTTTAAAACTATTTTTCCAAGGAAATAAATCTGCATTTGCTAAGTTTTAATAAACACTAACATTTTATGAAGATCTACTACCTTTCTATCTATTTCTTCCAAAGATTTACTAATCTTTGTGTTCTAAGCAAGAATTATCAAATACATAAACGTGACAGATTACTTTAATACAAAAATCATAATTTTTATGTAAATGCCTCAATGAAAAAATAGGTTTTTCCTAATTTTAATTGCAAACAGTTGGCATGGTATTAAATTTAAGATATTTCAATCATCTCATTCTTCTCTTTTTCAATGTGCTCATGATTTGAAATCTCCTTTAGTATTGATTTCAAGATAAAATTTCAGTAGCCAACAAGAAAGATATTTTAGTATTTCCTTTTTATCTTTTTTACTTTCCCGTGGTGTTCAGCATCAAGCAAGATTTGGCCCCAAGTTATGGAGATTTTAGGCAATAGCTTCCCCATGCTTAAATTTTAAAAGTAGTTACCATAGCAACTGCCAGACACAGCATATGGTGTGTCTGTTACCTCCAAGATAACAGAGCAAGTTCTAAAGAATTTTCTTTACAATATGTTATGAACCTTTGTACTTTTTACAATTTTTCAGAGTGCAGTATAAGGTACTGTTGTTCCCTGACATTCTCTTCAAGTTGAATGCTCATTTTGTAATTCTCTCTTTCATATTAGGGAAATATTTCCCTCTCACTTGTATTTTTAGTCACCCAGTATTCAGCAAAACAAGAAATAATAAGGTGGGAAATAGGAGACATTTTTAAAGTTTTATTTAAAGGTTCTACTTAGTTTTGCTACAGTGTTCCCTTTCCTTACAGTGACAATCCAAAAGAAAAAATACAGAAAAAGACGGAAATCTTTTTTTAAATCTTCTACTATATAGGTGTTAGGCATGCAGACATTTTGCAGAACTCTATACAGCCAGCCTTCAACCCTTTGACTCCCATACCTGTCGAGCTTCTCATCTCAAATGAAAAATAAATATCTGTGCAAAGTGGCCTCAAACAAGAGGAACTCAGAAGCACACCTCTCACCTCTTGTTTGGTAGGTGGCACATATCCCTTGTACAGCAAAGACTTACGTCCAGACCCCTTTCCAAAATGGTTTTTCCCTGCTGTGTGTAGCTCCTAAACAGAAAAACCACTAGAAGAGCTTGTGGGTGAAATGACGCTACCTACCTTCCGCCACACACCGAGAAGATGCCTCTGTCCAGCAGAGCTCACTTTCAGAAGTTCAGCCTTTCAATGCTTTCAATGCCTTGCTTTGCAGAATGACATGCAGATTTGAGAAATAAGGGTAATAGGCCTTTATTCCTCCTTCTGCACCTCTGTGGTTGTATAGGCTGAGACAGGATTAAAAGAATAGTTACTAGGATACATAATAATGTTCTGCTCTATAATTTTGTGTCCCCCGAGTCCTTCATTCTGACAACTTTCTGCAATTCAGGCACCTTCTGCAAAAATCTTCTAAAAAATTAAAAAATAAAACCGCACCAAAACAGGATGTTAGAGTGCACATTTAATTCTCCCCCTGAGGAGTAGCTAAGAAAGGGAATGAACTATTCATTATACACTTAGCTTAATGCACAACTACAAGATGGTGACAGAACTCTGATGAAGACACAAGATAGTGTAAGAACAGAGTGAAATATTTTAAAGAGAACTTTGCATGCTTGTGGAGTTTTCTTTCCCTTTATTTACTCTTCTTTAACCATGGTTACTTCTCAAGGAAGGGGTAGTCATTCAGTTATTAAAACCGCATGTCACTACCTTCAAGAAATACTTGGTCAAACATCTTGCGAAGAAATACTTGTATTTATTTCACAAGTTGCATGGTTCATTACAGCAATTATTAGTGCAGATGTATTTCTTAAATCCTCTTTTGCTGCCTGGTCAAGAGGAGAAAGAGACTAAAGAGCATAGCAGCAGGGACTATTTCTGAACATTAGCTTCCAGTGTAGCTGAATTTCAGCAAATACTGGATGATTCTACTGTGGAAAAAAAAAGAAGACATTTTTGCTACTGAGACTAGTGGCAACATTTTTTTTTCCTAGTAATAGCAGTTGAAATTAACTAATAACCATAGTTACAGGAAAAGCAATGGTAGGAACTTCGGGTTTTAGCTGCTAAATGGCATGTAACAGAGAAGGAAGGTCATGTGTGTTTCACCTCATCTTTGTCATGCATTATAAGTTTATTAGTCTGGGACATTCAGGAGAAGAAAATTACTCCTGGTTTCCTGACTGATAGAAAGGTGGTGAGAAAATATCATAAATATGTTTAATTAAAGTTTTAAATATTGTTTTTATTATATATAATGTAAAAAACATTATTAAATGAAAATTCTATAATGTAGGAAGACATAGTTGTCACCCACCATGCCCCACGTTTATTTGTGCTGTAGGCAATATCAGAGTACCTAAGTAGAATACAGTTAAAGTCACTTCAATACCCATGAATGCCGTGTTTCTCTTGAATTTCAGTTTCACAGGTTCTTATGGCTTACTTTTCCTTGCCAGCTCATGCATGGCATTATTTATTGCATTGGACATACCCTTGATATTAAGGTCTCCACAAGTTCCTAGGGAACAGTTAATATCTCATACTTTTTTACTTCCTTCTTCCGAAACCACTTCCTTCTACTTAATCCTGAATTTTTCTAGTTCTGCTCTTAGCAACCAGCCATCTCCACGGGCACTGGTGCTGTGTACCAGCCAGCCACCAGGACACACAGTGCACAAGAAGGGGCTGAAAGAGGTGGGTTCATCCAGTCCTGTGAAGAGTAAGCAAAGGGGAGATCTTAATGACCTTCCTGCTGTCTTTGACTGCTTACTAGGAGGGTCTGGAAGAACAGAGCCAGACTCCTCCTATGAGGCACAATTGCAGCGTGGGTAGCATCAATTGCAACATGGGAAATTTCAGCTAGATCATAGGAAAAATTCTTTCATCATAGTCAAACAGTGGGACGGGTTTCCCAGAGAAGCTGTGGCATGGCCACCACTCAAAACTCAATCAGGCGAGGTACTGAGTAATGTAGTTAAGTTGATCCTGCTTTGAGTGGAGCCAAATGACCTCAAGAATTCTCTTCCAACCTAAATTATGTGGTGATTCTGTGATTCTATTCAGTTCAGGAAAGCTCAGCAGGCAGTGTTTACCACTGAAAAAAACACTCTAATTGAAAATCTGAGTATGCCTGACAGTTACAAGTGAAAGTGTGTGATTTATCCAAAGTAGTTTGTGCCACAGAGGGAGAGGTTGGTATTTTTCACTTTTGGATGGCTTTTTTCTTTATTACCATAAAGTATGTTGAATTTAGTAAAGTTATTCACAGTGAAAACACAAATAGCAGAGAATCAACCCCTAAAAACAAATGCACCAAAAATAAAATATCTGATCAGTTTCCTTTCAGAGTGGTTTATTCTATTTCAGGAAACATAGAACCCAATAAGATATATGCAAAGCCCCTCTGTAATTAAGTGTAAGTGAAGTATATCACTACAGTGTATTAGTGACTCCACATAAACATATTTTCCTCCTGAACGGTTATAAACAGGCACACCATAACCTCATTTTTAGCTTTTTTTCCACATTATAAATTCATTTTTCTCTCTGCAAAATGTCACTTTCTTTCCAGTAGGTTAATCCCAGGAGGTCTGGTAACTACAATTACTCCATTTAAATATTCCACAGATCTGTCAAGACTCAAAAGAATTCTGTAGTGTCAGTTTAAATATAAATATATATAATTCTAGTTAATAATCATCACTTCAAGTCTGTTATGAAAACTGTATTACTCATTCGGAGTGCGTGTGATGTTGTGTATTATGCAGCATTTGTTGCAGCATTTTCATTGATTTAATTGTTAAAAACCCAGACATACTAACGGCAGAACATCAGTGACCTGATGTAGAAAACAACATTGCTTTTAACAAGGTTAACTGGTCTATAAGTGTTTTTTTCTAATTACTTAAGGAAAAAGTACCAGAAATTTTCTAGCTTTTAATATAGAGTATATACTATTGTAAAGGCAAATACCAGCAAAACATATTTGATGCTTTTAATTTCTATAACATTTCCATCTGAAGAAAATACTTTCATTTACCAGTTACCAGAACTCTTTTTTTTTCTTGATGGGAGGTAGAGAGGTTTGGAGAAATTGACAATTTTCTCCTGCCTTATAAATAGCCTGAAACACTAAACAGTTAAAAGACAACTTTCTTAATGGCTTCAAAACAAAAACTGTTATGTTGTTCAAAAATAGAGAACAGTATATTTTCTTTAAATCTAATGTGTTCATTGGCTCTCTATTTACTTATCCTCCTAGAATAGCCCTTGCAATACAGGTAGAAATGTAGCTCTTTCCACAATGAAAGTTTCAGAGCAGCAGAATGAATAAGCCGTTATGCCCAGCAAACTAATACCAATAAATAGAATTTTGAAGCTTTTAATCACCATGACAACCCACCTCAGATTCTTCAATAAAATGCCACAAACATACTGACTGACACGCACACCTACCATGTGTTCATAAATATTACCAGTGTTGTGCATCTTAAAAACATATAATGCCATTGATGTCTTTCTCTTGGAAAACTCATCAATCAGCACTCCAGCTAAAACTTCATTTGTATCCTTCTATTTATATTAAGTGTTGAGTAAACAGTTCAGTTAAATAAAAAGACAAAGAGATACATACAAAATATGTCTCAAACATATAAGGACATTCATCGAGTTTGACAATCATTGGGAAAAATACCTAATAATAAATAAAATTGAGGAATTACCTCAAATATCTACAAAACAGAATCAGAATGCACACAGAAGAACTCTTCAAAGTACTCTTTCTGTCTCAGAAAGGAAATAAGTGACTTAAATATTATAAGCTGAGCATTCACTACGCTGTGTGAGTAAGGATCTAATTACTGATATGAGTCACATTCTGATGTAAATGCTGCTTATGCTAATGCTGGAAAAATCACGACAAATGTTCAGAAAAACTGTCCCAAGACCAAAATTCAATTGAAGCCACTGTGGGAGATGGGACATTACAAACGTCTACCTACGTAAGGAAAAAAGATACTCGCTGCCATTTACCGAGCACTCAGAAAATTCATCAATTAAGAGTCCATTATCTTTCATGTTTTTAGGACTGGTGCTCCGGACCAGCTATGCCGCCACAGCTGTAACATACCTGTTGGGGGAACTCAGTATTGTCACAACCCGAAGAATAATGTACACTCAGGCCTGCAGGCAGGCCTGCCACACTTGTCTATGCATGGCCTGAATGCCTCACCATATAGCTGCCACCATACCTCCCACAGCCTCTGCCCCCTGCCCCAGCCCTCT
The DNA here is from genome assembly GCF_021018805.1 of Prinia subflava. Lineage (NCBI taxonomy): Eukaryota > Metazoa > Chordata > Aves > Passeriformes > Cisticolidae > Prinia > Prinia subflava. The sequence goes on from NC_086251.1 coordinate 36,329,202, forward strand.
GGAACCTCCGCTCCAGCACATTTTACCAGCATTTCCACATAACCTGTTTTAACAATCTCTCATGCCTATAGCTGACCCAACCACACAGACTTTATTAGTCATGGTTAATTGAACGTATTTCAAGTACGATTTGTATCTCTTCAGCCATTTTGCAAGGTAATAACTGACGAACTGGGCAGATTCTTTTTTCCTCAAAGTGGGTGTCAAAGGGTAGCCTGCTATCAGTATCAAATTTGGGAAAAGCACTTTTCTACACACACACAAAAAAAAAAAGAACCAATGAAAAAAGTCAGACATGAGTCTTCTCTGTGGTACCCCAAGCCATCCCTCACTTTGGCATGAGTCTGCTTACCACAAGACCTTTTATCCCAATTTGTATGGCCGGTAACAGCAGATGACAGGAAGCATCAGTGAATCTCCATGCCAGTCTGGAAGCATGGAGATGTCTCAGCTGAGACATCTCTAATATACCACCTCGTATTTTTTGGGATAGACATGAACAAGAATTCTTAGCATTCTCCTCTTCTCTGATCCTTTTTACCGTCCCTGCTCTGAACTCCACCACAGAACAATACCATACATCCATTTATAGAGGAACAAAGGCCACTTCACCATACTTGCATTTGCATGGTATTTCACAGGACCTGAAGGGCTTAGGATGGACTCAGGGTGTGTTGAAGACCTACAGCATACATGTGAATGGCTTGGACCCTAAAAGAATGTCAGAAAGCATCATGGGTTGATTGGTTGATTCCTATATTTCACTAAAAGACACGTAACAGAACCGTGCTTCAGAAAATGTGAGGGAGCAGGGCAGTGGGGGCTCTTTGCAGTCTTGGCGTAACCCCTGCTGCACTATCTGGCCACTCTGCAGACATCCTCCAGCAGTAATCTATCAGATATGTTAACTCCACCCTATTCACTTAAGATTAGCTGTGAACTCTGTAATAAAAGTGCTAGTTTTAAAGTCAGGACAAAATTCTCCTTTTGTTGTACATGTCCATCCAAAAATAAAAGCTTCCTGCAACAAAGTACATCCTATAATGTATCAATACTAACAATGCTGTCTGACCAAAAACCTCCAGTTTTTCCATCCCTCTTCCTATGACTCTATCATAGTGAAGACATATTGTGCATTCTAAGACAGCATTGCATTATACAATAAAATAAAAGTAACTTTCTTAAGTTTCATGGATAAATACCATATTATGTTTATTTTCAGATTTCAGTACATGAAGTCTGCAGTCCATTTCACTGCAAGCCAACAAAATGAGTCTGTCAAGATATATTCCTTAAAATTCATTGCTCTGCTCTGTAACTTCTTCATATAATACTTTCCCTGCTTGAGAAACTATAAAATGAGACAGAAACTCATCTGCCTTTTAATTAGCCAGTCCAAACTATTCAATTTATGCTCAGTCTAAACCTGGCAAAGGGAAAGAATATCTGAAAAGCCAAAATTTAATATTTTTCATAAAGACTTTCAATATTTTTTCATACCAAAAAAGTTCCAGGGTAACAGGGCTATATATAAGAGTTTACAAGACAAAATGAAACGTTACTGTAAAAAGGTATCTTGACTCTATTGTTCCTCTTCTAGCCTTTGCTTACTTATGGCCAACTGCATTCCTTCGAGGTTTTCACTATCCTTCTTCCATTAAAATAACAATATAACTTACCAAAAGGCAATGTATAATACATATAATCACCTTTTGTGTATGTTGAATGCCACATGCAGTGTCAAAATACTAATGCAGAGTTGTACTGTCCTGATTGAACACCTACATTTCATACTTAAGAATTTGCCTGAAATGCTTTATTTCATAAATCAGTGCTGATGGTGCCAGAAGGGCTCAACTACATTATTTAGGTACTCATTATGCAAACACAACAAAAGGTGAGAGTCATCTTTTACCTGTAGACAGCCCAAGGTTGGCGAGCTAGAGCATGAATCTTATTAGAACATAAACCCATAGAGATTAACCTTATTATTTTCTCACTATTTATTTAAGGCACTGTTAAAATTAAAAGGACAGTGAACTGGACTCCTCATGGCACCTGAATATAGCTGAGAGTAGACTGAGAAAGTCACAAGTTCAGAGACACTAACTCTTACTAATCATAGTTATTTTTTACTTTAAAATAACCACATTGGCAACAACTTCATTTTAGATAAAAACCTCACTGCTCCCTGCATTTCTAAAGGAAATCTAATGTAGGGACTACAGGTTTTATATGGATTCAGCAGAGCTTTTGAGCTGTCAAGACTCAGTCCAGGCTGTTAGAAGATTTAGCCAGGCAACTCCTAGAAAAATAAGCACCTTCTTCCTACTGAATGAGTTTAAGTTTTAAACCAATACTTCACTTTTTAAAAAAATGTTTTATCTGTTCATTTTATAACTACTGCATCACACAGTTGATTCTCAAGTCCAAAATACCACTTGTCTAGAATCCTAATGACATTTACAGGGCCTACTATTAAATAAACAAAAGATACTTTACCATCTCTCAGTGTCATTTCCCTGTAAAAATTACATACTGCACTTCTAAAGAAATGTATCTTTTCTTCTGTTTAGTTTATTAGCTACAGAGATAAAGTTTTAGGTATCCTTTTATGTCTTTTAGCGCTAGTCTCTAAACTATATGCAAGTACTTTCAATGAAAAGAGAAAAAAATACAGTGGGAATAGTTTTATTGTCATATTTTTATATGGGTGGGTGTGAGAAGTGATTTAAGTTACAGGTACTGATTATTTAATTGTATTGATACAGAGCATAGAGCCTACCATGACTAGTGAATCATTCAGACTGACAAGAGGAGGTGTAAAAATTCTTATTGCTTCTATTCTACCACATCCTTCCAGCTTTACAAAAGAAAAAGCTTTATTCACAAGTGGGGGTTCATAAGCCATTAAAGTTCTGGATAACAGCTATGAATGCGTAAAACAAACACGTCAAATCCATACAATATAATTCTGTAATTGATTGGATAATGATTTTTCCAAGAGATGACTATATCATCAGATGCACAATATAGCTGACTCTAAGCCTACATATGGTTCAAAAATAATCTTTGTAAACTTTACAAAATTAAGCTGATAAGGTGTGCTCTATTTAATTTGTTAGTGTGTGACCTTTATTCAACAGCTTTATAAACCTATTTACTTGTTTAGATGTGAAAAGGTACCACAAACTAATAAACTCTTTGCTACATTGTATCAAAGAAATTGTACTTTGAATTTTTAAGCCTATAGCCCTGCAGCAGTAATTGATTAAAAGAACATTAATTTAATCTGCAAAACAATTGTGGTTCTGACAATATTTAACCAAAAATGAATCTAAGCCAGCAGTGCCCTGGCAGCCAGGAAGGATAAGCCTGTCCTGGGGTGCATCAGGCACAGCATCACAGCCAGGCAAGGGAGGGATTGTCCTGCTCTGCTCTGCACTGGGGTGGCCTCACCTCCAGTGCTGGGGGCAGTTTGGAGTCCTGCAAAATAAGAAGGATGCAAAGCTGTTAGAAAGTGTCCGAAGGAGGGCACAGAGTTGGTGAAGGAGGGGAAGACAGGAGGAGCAGCTGAGGTCACTTGATCTGTTCAGCCCGGAGGGGACTGAGGGGAGAGCTCAGTGCAGTTACAGCTTCCTCTAAGAGAAGAGGAGGGACAGGCACTGATCGCTCCTCTGTGGAGATCAGTGACAGGACCTGAGGGAATGGCCTGAAGCTGAGTCAGAAGAGGTTTAGGCTGGATATTACAAAAAGATTCTTCACCCAGAAGGGGGCTGGGTATTGGAAGAGGCTCCCCAGGGCAGTGGTCACAGCATCAGCCTGACAGGGTTCAAGTAGAGTTTGAAAAATGCTCTCAGGAATGTGGTCTTGGGGCTGTCCCGTGCAGGGCCAGGAGCTGGACATGATGATCCTGTAGGTCCATTTCCACTCAGGATAGTCTATGATTCTATGAAAAATAATTAGCAGAATTAAAATAAATTCTCAGTCCTGCTTTCAGCAACATGAATACAAAAAGCTACCTATAGATAGGTATGAATATGACTATTCATGTCAGGTTTTAGAAATACAATAAAGCACAGGTTTAGAATCAAAAAGTCTGTTTTTCTTTTCTTCCTCATCAGTTCTATGTTTTTCACTAAACCCAAGATGCTGAAAAGCAAGCAAGTAAGGGATTCAGATAAATCTCTTCATTTCTTTTCTGTATCACTTTTTGATGAGGATAATTTAAAAAAATATGTGAACTATCTGCTTTCTTTAAATTCTTACATTTTTGATTTTTTTTTACAGCCAGGAATAGATTTTAAAATAATACTTTTCACATTGTTTTTCCTATAATATTTGGGTAACACATACCTTTCTGTTTGTGTGTGGCTTTCGCTATATATTATAGATATCCAAAATTTTTATCTTCTATTTTCAGTATCATTAATTTTTTCTTTATTAGTAAAAATTAATATTCTTGGAAGCTGCGTAAAAGGAATATACTGAAGGCATTAAGTAATTTCCCTAGTAGCAGAAACGTTAATTGTAATGTGAAATTTTTATTCTTATTACTTTTTTCCTTGCTATAATCAGAAGAAACAAAATAAGATAAGAGCTGTATAAGATAAGAGTCAGTGCTGGTAAAAGAGTTCTGAACTAGGGACCGTGTTCACTGAGAGGTGAAAGACTTCCTATTAAGTACTGTCATATATTTGTTTTGCAAGAAATTAAGTTGTTTCTTCAACAAATTACTAAAAATCTGTTACTAGTAGTCCAATATTGAAGGGAAATCTTACATCCTTTTTTGATTTTGTACAAAAGACAACCACAATGAGTCTGACTGCAGGACAAAATCATCAGAAGATGACTTGAGAATAGTTGTGTATCCTGCACAATTTCATAGATAACACACTAGTAATGTCCCATTGGAAGAAAGCTGGAACATCAGGACAACTCTTTAGTGAAAACAACCTTTATTTTACAGAATAAAAGTGAGTGACACTATTGACTAGCTAGCTATCTTCAGATAAGGAAGCTAGACTGTACTAAGTAATGCAACATGAAAAAAATATTGCAATAATCCTGGTCCAAGGTGAAGTTTGCAGGTCTGAACAGAATAATCTTTGTGCTTGTAAATTTAGCACAGCTTACTCTTAACAACTGGCATTTCACAATTGTTGATGACATCCAAGCTGCTTTCCAGAACAATGCATAACAGTCTTTTTAGTTAAACGTGAACTAAAAATGATGCCTGGCAATTCACCCTACTTATAAATTTCTAATTAATAAAAAGGATGAAACCACTAGAATGGAACCTGCTCTGTGAAATGACGGGATTGAGGAGAATCATAAGAACAATTTAGAGACATGAATAGAGGAAGTGAGCATTGACACAGGATGTTATAAGTCTGACAAAGAATTCTATTAAGATATTGTTATTCAGCATCAAATTGTAAAAAATCTTTTTACATGAAGTGAAAAATCATAGAATGGTAAAGTTCAAACAGATAATGCAATTATAACAGGATACAGGTGAGCTACTTAAATTATCATATTCCACTTAACTCAGTGATCATAATAATTTTGCAACTCTATTATACTGAGCTATGAAGGATAATTTAGAAAATCATTGACTCCATCTAGTGGTAATTTTCTGTAATTTTTCACTTGTAACTGCTTCAGTAGAGAAATCAATTCCAAATTTTCATTTTAATTTGTTACAAGTCAAGAAACAACAACAGAAAAAAACAATCAAGAAAATCAGCCCACATCTCTTGCCAGAACAGTACTCAAAATATTCTGCAAAGAAAGTCACATCATTTTTCATACACTGTAGTTTAGGAACCTGAGATGGAGGGAAATGACACAATTTTGGCCAGTGACAGAATATGGATGAGAGCTTCAGCTTCCCCAGTCACAAGCTTGTCCCTCAGAGAACCAGGATGATGGAGGCAATTTTTCTCCTTGGATATCTTTGTCTCAGATTACCAGTAGACTACTGGTGGCTGGTACTCTGAATGAAATGAAATGAAATGAAATGAAATGAAATGGTATTTTTCCTTTTCATAACTTAGAGGAGGGAGGCATATCACTGCAGCCACCACCTTAGCCATTACAAGTAACCATGTTTGCAGGCTGCTGAGACTATATAAAGAATCAGACCTCAGAACATGCTCTGCTTACTCAATCCCCACAATTTAATCAAGGTGGCAGCATGACATGAAAAAATTTACACTGCAACTCACTGATGATCTACCTTATTCCATAAAATAAAAAAAAAACAAAACCCATACACACACACGCAAATAAAAACAAACAAAACCACACAAGTCAAATCTCCAAGGCAATAACTGCAATTTTTCAAAAACATTTTTCAAACTAATTTTTCAAAGATTTTTCAAAAGCATTTAACCCAGATGAAGTGATTTTGGTTAATCTTGTTTACGTAACTACTAAAATGTAAGTCAGCTAGAGAATTCTGAGATGTGGAAAGCCACATGTTTATTCAGGGTCATTGAAAGAAAAATTAAGCCCATAGTGATCAGAATCTAAAGCACTATAGAAAAGTGATTTAACATTGTGAAGTTTTGGGGATTTGGGGGAATGTGGACATCAAAAACATTAATTTTTATTCCTTAAGTTTTTACAACAATGCTTGTAAATTCAAGGAATATAGTGGAACTGAGAAAGTAGACACAGTATTCATCTCCAGAGTTTCCATGACAGGGCAACAAAAATGTTGCTCTTCTATTCTATGTAAAGTCAAATACATAATATTCTTCCCAATTAATAATTTGGAGAGCTATCAATAAATTTTGAACTGGTCCACAGCTATGAGGAAAATATCAACTACTGAGAGGAATAAACATCATTCCACAAGCAGGATGATTGGAGTTCAACTCTAGCTCGAGCTGATTAACAGTACCTTGTCAGTCACAGTCAGCACAACCAAAAGAGCTATGACGCTGAGCGATGGATTAACGCTGTAGTGAAATTGGCTTTGAGAACTAAAATTTGCATGTTGAAAGCACTCACTGGTGAAAGTATACAAAGATTATTCTGAGGAAGTAAACCTGGCAAACACAGTGCTCTTCTAAAAGCAGTATAAACGTTACATGTCAATAAAGAAGCTTACTTCCCTTCTTTCTGGTTTTAGTCAACTGCAGTTGATTCACAGAATTTCTACAGCTAAACCCCGTACCACTCAGACCTATGAAAAATCACTAGATTGAAGAAATTCTTAGCTACAAACACTTTTTATCCCAAGCCATTATATTCAGTGTTCAGTACACTACTCCCAGGACAAAGTAGAATTATTCTACATGCTGTCCTTATCAACACCCATGAATGAGCAGAGGATCTTTAAATAATTCCCTAGACAATTGAGAGTGACTCCATAGCTATTCAGTTTTAAAATGCTAGCATTTCACAGAATAGTTATCTCTCAGCTTGATTACCAAAATAAAAAAAAATAGATGAAAAGTTCTTCTTTTTAAATTTTCAAGTAGTTTAGATACAGGGTGACTTCAGATCTTAATAAGAGCTAATTGCAGCCTAGTAAGAGATCTGACAGTTAGGATATACTACATCATCTACAGCATCTGATTAATATTTTGGTATTCATACATAAGATGTAGATCAACAAAATAAATCCAGTACTTGAAACAAATACAGTAACTGTATTTTTCATTGTAAGTGATGCAGCAAACAGCTGTAAGTAGCATCATTAATGTATTAAAATACCAGTCACAGGTACTGGCACTTTGCTATTTCCCTTTTAAATTATACCATAGAGAAGATCCCCAGTGCACAGTTCTAATACTGTGGTCTTATAGCTGCATATTAGAACCTTCTTCTCCTATTACACTCATACCTTAGAGAAAAAAAATCTGAACTTCCTTTTTAATAGGAATCATTTCCCATGCCTGTAGTTTTTAAACTACATGTTATTAATTACATTTTATTAATCCATCTCATAATAAAATTCTTTATTTGTAACTTTGTACTTTTAAAAAGAATAAAGGCTGTTTTCCCTTGGTAGTCATTCAATAAAATAATGTATTCCAGGAATTACATAATCACCTGCTATTTTTAATCTTTTATCTAGCCAATTTTTTTGTTAAGGTTTAGGGTTTGACATGCTCTAATGATCTCAGACTTAAAGGGAGGTTAAGCAAAACTTGGGGAAAAGGGTAAACCACAAAGAATTCATAAGTTATGGGCCACAAGGACATTTGGCTCAAGATAAGGAAGAAACTAATAAAAGCAACTCAGCAACTGTGCTGAATCAGCTCCAACTGAGTAAAAGGTAATTCCGGCAGGGGGAAATCTGGAGCCACTGATTCACAGACCACCAACCCAGGAAACCCACTGACTCAAGAGAAAGACTGAGTGTGCGGACTAATTAGCATGAGAGACAAGAGAATCATTAACCAATAGATGATAGAATATTAATTAATAAGAGAACTATGTAATTTATAGCTAATAAACATCAATGCCTTTGTTTGGTAAAATATATAAATAGTAAAAAGTTTTGATAGTTGGTGTGCTTGATTTGTGGAAATCTCCACCTTGCACCCTGCACAGAATAAACAATGTCTCCTTTCTAAACCAGACTCTGTGTCTGTGTTTGGAGAGCTCCTAAAATTGTCAACACTTCTTCCACAGGTCTGCAGGTCCCTGCCAGCCTGCTGAAGGGAGGGCTTCTGAAGGATTCACAGTCTTCTCCTGGGCATCCACCTTCTCCAGTGTGAGTCTCCTCCATGGCTGCAGAAGGATCTCTGCATTCCTGTGGCCCTCATGGGCCTGACTCACCACAGCCTTCACCATGGGCTACAGGGGAATCAGCTCTGGCAGCTGGAGCACCTCCTGTCCCACTTTCTCCACTGACCTCAGTGTCTGCAGAGTCATTCCTCTCACATTTTCTCATTTTCTCTGCTCTTCTCTGGATCAGAGGTATGTTACATCTGCACGATAACTTTTTTTCTTCTTAAATATGTTATTACAGAGGGATTACTGCCATTGCTGATGGAGTCAGCTGTGGCCATCCTAGAGCCTAGTGGCATTGAATCTGCCTGACATGGGGAAATTTCTGGCAGCTTCTCACAGAGGCCAATGCTGTAGCCACCCCCAGCCCCCCAAAACCTGGCTGTGCGAATTCCATATATACTTAAGTAAACTCCATATATACTTAAGTAAAACACATCAGCAGAGCCATCACTGAAGCCATCAGTGATTTTTCTTCTGCTTTTGTCACACTCCAGTACTAAGCTTTTGTGGTGAAATTCCTATATTAGCATAAAAATCCTTTTAAAAGAGAATAATTGTTACAAATCAACAAAGTTGCAGCCAGACACTCTGCATCCTGGAGCTGGGATCTTCATTCATATGTAATTCAAAGGTCTTTGTGTTGCACAGGACAACTACAACCTCAGGGTACACCAGTGGTTTCATGTGGGAGTAGACTTGCATTTCTGTCTTGTCTGGGTCTGAGGAAAACAAAATGTTTGCAGGGTGCACTGAAGGATGAATCACTATTGTCTGAGAAGGCAAAATTAACATCTTGATTGTCACAGTAAAACACAAAGGTCTTTTTTAAAGAGATATATTTTTAAAAATCCAACAACTCATTTTTGTAAGGGCAGATTCCTTTTCAGATTTGTCCTTGTATCTGTAAAAATTTGTAAATTATATTCAGGGCATCAGTATGAAAGGAAAAGAAAATATGTTTGACTGGAAAATCAATCGGTGAAAGGAATTTAGAGTCAACTCTTTATGATGGTGAGTCCTCAATGACAACTCAGGGGTATGTTTCCAAATGCTTCCATGCTTTCCAAAATCTGAGTCTCTTTCTGACATTTTCATTGAAGAGCAGCATAAGCCCTAGACTGTAAAGAAAGAAAAGCTAGTACTAACCACCTCTTCACTAAGGCTGCCCATAAGGTTCTGGCAGAAGTAACATGCTAAGGGGAGAACAGTCCTCTAACATGTACTTCTGATTGATTTCAAGGTTTGAATTTTGTCTGATTTCTGTGTCCACCAATCACTCCCTCATCAGAGTCTTCTTGGATTGTTTAAGGTAAACTGTTTCACTCTGCTCTTGTTTAGTTATTACTGGAGGAATAAGCTGGCTACAGTCTATCAAACCAAAACTTTGGTTCAGCATGTTTCAGCAAAGTTTGCTCACTTCTGTTTATTTATAAAACTTACAAGGGTTCCACAGTAAATTAACCAGAAAATACCAGCCCTTAAAGCCCTTTAAAATAAATATTTTTAATTGCTCAAAGAAAATGCTTTATATTCTACTTTACCTTTATAAGTAAGATTCTTGCCTAAGGTGGATTAGGAATTTCATAAGCAAGGCTACTTATCTCACAAATTCTGTTAAATATTTGTATGCTCAAACAAAAATCTCAAGAAACATTAACCTGTTTTAAAGGTTTAAGAAATACTGGAAGGTATTAACATTCAGAGAACTAAGTGGCAGTAGAAATTTCAAAACATTTTCCCAACTAACTGTTTTCCCTAAAGCCACTTACTGTGCAAAAACAGATACAATTTTCTTTAGGAATATTTTATAAGTCTCTGAATCAAAAGTATTTCATCAGCATCACCCATAATCTACTCTACAAAATGCTTTCTGCAAGGCAAGTATTAGCTGATATTTAAATATAGCTTTCCAGCATAAAACACATCATGAACAATTGAAGTAAAACAGCACATTCACATCTACAGTCTAGAGTTTGATCATCTGGATTGGGAGAAATGGAAGTTCTTCAGACACAGGATGAAAAAGGAAAAACTTTTCACAGTTTTTTTTTACCTAACCTAAAAATCTCAACACACTATCAAGTAAAAAACAAGATATATAAACTATAGTTATATAAACTATATAAACTGGTCATCACATGTAGAAAGATAATTTTGAAGTGCTTTGACAGCTTTAGGAAGGGTAACTGATATGATATGTGCAATCATTTCACTCAATAAATGCAGTTGTTTCCCCCCATCCCGGTTCTCACAAGTGTCCAGATACACTAAAGAGATCTATTTATACTTTCAACTTGGGGAGGAAAAACTGTAAGCAATTTTGCCTGTGTTCTATCTGAAAAGCTGAGCAGTGGAACAATTGTTGCATTTATACAGGCCCATCAAGCTCCTGAGCTGGCATGAGCACAGCAATGCAGGCAGCAGACGATCTCCGCAGGGGGAAGCCCCACTGTCTCGCAGCAGGAGAAACATCACCCCAAGCACTGATGTTCACACACCTGCCTGTATCAGAGCAAGCCAGGACCAGGAGACCTGACACCGCTGCTCTGGGAGGAAATTCCTGCTGCCAAGAGGTTGTATGTTTGAGTTTAAGACACCAAGAACAGCCAGAAGTGATTTCAGATCAAACATTCAAACAAGAAACAGAAAATATAACAGGGGAAACCTAGGAAAAAAAACCACTTGTGTTTTGTGGTAAATAGTAAGCTGGTGCTTTTTAAAGGGTTATGTGAGAACAAAAGAATAAGACAGTCCATGATTTAAAAATATATATATAAATTTTAAAGTAACTGGACATCTTTCTTTTAGAAACAGTTAAAGAATAAGGACTTTATTAGTTATTATGTTAATTTTATTATTATATAACCATGTAAATTGAGTATAACATGCTGCCATCATGGTTATATCCTAAAAACTTCATAAGTTATGACATAACTATTAAGCATCTCCAGACGCGGTTTGGAGTTTTAGACATACTTCAGATATTTAAAGGATGCACTGCTTGTCAGAGTTTTACATAAATATAGAAAAGTGTCTGAGGCTGCCTCATTAAATTAAATAAAAACAACCAAAAAGTTCATAAAACCCTGGAGAACACACAGATACATTCAAATGTTACTTTTTCCTTTCGAGCTCTTTCTCTCTTATGGATAAGACTACCTGAATAACTGATAAAGACTGAATGAAAACAAAAAATGTTCAGGTTTTCTTTTCTGACAAAAAAAAAGACAATAACAACAACAATAATTATAATAACTATAATAATTATAATAACTATAATAATTTTCATAACTCTAGCAGAACTAACAGCTGAACCAAAATGAAATATTCTGTATTTGGAATCATACAGCATACACAACTGTATACAGCAAATATATTCTGTAATATATACCAGAAATAGTGCTATATATTACAAAAGATGGAGGTAGTATAATAATAACATCCATTATTTGGTAGACTTGAGACAGATAGATCCAGAATGTGGCAGACTGGGATCAGACTCTCAAAAGACCACATTAAGGCTTATCATTTCCATTGGCAGTGTGACAATTCCTTTTATATATTAGAGTAGCCAGCAAGCCAGACAGAGTATGGACAAGAATGATACTCTACACTTTCGAAAATGTGCATTTGAATCCATGTAGGAGAATGGAAGCTGTTCTGGACAGCAGATAGATCATCAGTTTTTGGATAAAATGGGACACCCACCATACTGAGGTACACCTAGGAAAATCAACATAATTTGTTGCAATTTTTTTTTTTTTTAATTGGAAGAAAATAATTACCTAGAATTGTCTTTCTCTACCTTTCACCCTGTTTCATATCCATAGACATCCTTCTTTTCTTTTCAGAATTACAGACTGGAAGGATTAAGAGCTGTTTAACATGCAAGACTTGGGTGACACACAGGAGGTAAGCCCTGAATACACAAACCCAGGAGGTAACAGAGACTGTGACAAAGACCAGGACTCTGACAGGCCATTGAAGGAAACATTCGTCCCATGGACGTGAAACTGGAACTTTGTAACCGATGAGGGGGAAAGATGATCACACATTTGTCAGGAAAGAGCAAAGTCATTAGGGGGTATTTCAGGGTATTTATATGATTGCACAAAATGTGTTACGGGATATTTAGGGGAACTGGTGTGATGAAGGTACATTACAGATGAACAAGCATAAGGAAATAGAGAGGCAGTGGGACAATGGGGCCAGTTGTGTGAAAACAAGCTGCAGGTCACCAAACCTGCCTAACCAACTCCAGTTTCCACATAAACTCTCTAATTCATTTCTGTGTGCCGCTAGAGAACTTCCAGCCAGGGCAAGTGATCTGGGTTCTAGCTTGGAGATCTGCCCAGACTCCGGCTCAACAGCCAAGTTACCAGGGGAATAAATGTCTGGAGCAGGTATTGCAGAGACCAGCGTGGCTGGGACGGGTATGAGTGGAGAGAGCCGCCCTCGACAGCGCGCAGTGCGTGTTGAGCTGACGCCCGCTCAGCATTCCTGCTGCATGGACCTTGGCCCTGCTGCGTTCAGCTCTGCTGTCTCAGGGTTGCTGTTCCCTGAGGTATATAGTGCTTTCGAGCTTTTCTTGCCCGAAAGGTCCTGTGCCAAAGCCAGAGAAGACAAACTGAGTCTGCCAGTCCGTGTTTCCAAGGTTGTTTATTCTTTCATTATCTCTCAGTTCTTTCTCAGCTCTGCAAGGCGTCCCCAGCAGAGCAGGACACTCGGCAGACTGCCCGGCTCAGAGGGTCCCGGACCTTATGTAGCATTTCCCTGGTCCAACCACCATCCACAACGTACTTTTTATTTACAAAATCTTACCAATACTTACTACCTATGTTAACATGTCATTTCTACTTTAAACCAACTCTTGTGATACAACTCAGCAGAAAATGGGAGATGAGAACAAGAGCAAGGAGGACAGGACCACTCCCCAATTCCTCCATCTTGCCTCTTCAAACCCATATACTAAAAATCCTAGATTCTACATTCACACTCTGTGATAAACTAACTACTACTTATTTTGAATTCTCTCAGCTTGTGATTCTTCATACAATGCGGGCATTCACTCCCATGGCCAGGATCAGAGGCAGTGTCCTCCTGGGCTCTGTGTGAGGCTGGCTGACCCCCTTGGACAGATCCCAGGCCCCCCTGTCCGGTCTCCAAACCCTCCAGGGCGGCCAGAGGGATGTCCTGGACTCCGACACTGCTGCACAGGGGAGGAGCACTCGCCAAATCCCAAAGCCGCTGCAATGAGCGCCTCTGTGACACAGTGCACCACCAGTGGCATTCCAATGGAAAAACATCTGCACAAACATCAAATACAGAGATTCATTGAGAAACTCCATTTCATTGCAGCCATGTGGGAGAAAGGGTCAGCACGGCCTTACACTGTGGCAGCTTAAGTCCCTTGAGAACAAGCTGCAGAAATAAAAAAAAATAAATATAATTTTAAAACCCTTCCAAAACCTAGATTTCTGACAAAACCCGCAACTTTTCGTTTCCGCAGGTAAATCCTCCCAGAGAGGCTTGTGGGGCGGCTGCCCGCGGGGCCGCGGGGCCGCGGGGCGGGCCGCGCTTCCGGCGGGGGGCGGATGTTGGTGTTTGAATCGGCCGTCGGTTGGCGCGGCCCGGCCCGGCCCGGCTCGGTGCGAGCGGTGAGTGCCGCCCTCGGGGCTCCGCGGCGGGGCAGCGAGCACTGCCCGGCACGGGCCGGGCGGGGCGCTTCGGGGCTGTGTGAGCTGCCGGACACGGCGGCGGGAGCCCTTCCTGCGACGTGCGGCAGCCTCCCAGCCCGTGCGTTGGGGAGCCGCCGCTGCTTGGCTCCCGCCGCTCGGAGCGGCAGGAGCTCCGGGAGTAACTAACCAAACGTGCCCGCTTCTGCCTCTACGCTGGCGGGAGACGGGCGGCGCCCCGGGGGGGACGCGGAGCGTGGCACGGGAGGGGAGCGGGCGGGGGTCGCACTCAGGAGGTGCCGTGCCCGTGTGCCGGGCGGGGGCGGCGGCCGAGCCCTGCGCGGCGCGGGGGGAGCGCGGCCGCTGAAGCCGCATCCCCGGCTCGTCGGGACGTGGCGGCAGCGCTGCCGCGCCGCCCGCGCCTGCATGCCGGGGGACGCGCCTTGCTCGGGGCACGGCGCCGCGGGGTGACCTGCGGGTCTCACCGCGTGGGAATTCAGGACACAGGGTGCACGGATGGCTTCGGGAGAGTCCCTTTGTTCCTGTGCCGGGGAAAACGTGAGCCTCATACCTTGCTTCTTGGGGCTAGCTTTGGTTTTTCTTTTTCAGTCTCTAGTTAAAAGACTCTTGAAACGCCTTACGTTATAGAGCAGTAAAAAATTACGGGATTCAGCAAAATCTAAACACCCACTCTGAGAACTTTTCAAGCCTCATTAGGCAGAGTAGATACATTTTATTAACACCGGTTTTCTAGACACTGGGTGATAATGTGGTCATTCTTGTCTTGCAAACAGACTGATGCGGAATTGCTTTGTTCCTGTGAAAAGCCCTAGAGGATGTATGCAGGGGGCCTCAGTGGTTGATCCGCTTATCTTTTAACTTGTAAGTTCGAACTTTGGGTTCACTTACCTGAAAGAATTTGAGAAAAGGAGAGGGAATTGGGGTGGGGGTGGTGTAGCGATTTCTTTTTTCTACTTAGCTGGAGCCAAGGAAAGGTGGGACGGTGTCTTTCTTGTTTCCAGCCACGTATGAGCTTTGTCCACCTGTAGGGCTTTTTACAAAAAAAAATCTCGGGTTGTGTAGCGTGTGTAGGTAGTTTCTTTGTTGTATTACCGCAGAAGCTTGAGAACGGTGAAACTGACAGTGACCATCCTGGGGAAATCCTGAAGAAAGAGAATGTGTGTGAGCTCTGTGCTTGTCTTTTGCTCCCCGGTTACCTGATTAAGTATAGTTATTCTTTTTTATTTTAGAAAAAGGGAAGTGTGTTTCTGGGAAAACAGTAGTCACTTATTTAATCTTAATCTGATATTGTCGGCGTCGTGAGTCTTTAGAAACCTTTTCATCTAATTCAGTCTTGGTGGGTTTTGGTTTGTTTTCCTTTTAGACCATCTTCTGGCTAAGTTCCTTTGTGCAACTACTCCGGGTCTCAGTGGCGTAGGGCAATTGCCCTGTGACTGAGACTTCTCTCTCCCTTTCTTTTTCTTTCTCAATGTGCCTCCTTCCCTAAACCTCTAGTAAAATGCTAGAGTGCTTTATATGCAATAGTTTGAATTAGCCTAAAGTTTGTTCCTGAAGCTGATGTCTGGTAGTCATCAAAACTGTAAATAGACCCCAGATAGCTCGGTCTGCCAGGCTGCTGGTTTGAACCTGGGATTTGTTACCGGCTGCTGCCCTGTTCGCTTCAGCGTGCGAGAGGGAGTTTGTCTGCCTCCCTGAGATCTAGCCTGGACATGCGAGCAGTCACTCGTGATTCTTGGCTTGCAGAACTGGGTAATGCTTTCTTCAGCTTCCTAAGGGAAGGCAAATCAGAGATGTACACATGTGTTCCTGGAAGGGTTCTGAGAAAGAATAATCATCATCTTGGTGCCGTAGTGAAGAAAGTAGGAATTATTTGGTTTGGTTTTGTTTGGGTTTTTTTTCCAAGGTGGGCTAGGATAGGATGGTGTGGCACACAGTAAAGAGCAGCTCACCTGATGTTTGAAAGAAATGCAAGTCAGATCAGTGTTTCTAAATAAATTACTTTCCTCTTCAGAATGTAAAATACATTGTCCTACATGGTGTAAATTCCCTTCTATGCATGTCCCAGTTTTGGATTCCTCGCCTATTTAGGGTTTGGATTGGTTTTGTTTCTTTGGCTTTTTTGTGGATCGGGATTTCTCTGTTTAGGCCATAATCCTGCATTTTTTCCAAACAGTGGAAACTATTCCTAGTCACATCACTACACAGTTATTTCTTGTTTCCGAGTTCTTTGTATTAGTACAGTCTTTATTTGAGCAGAAGTCAGAGCTGTTTCCTAGGTTATCTGTGGACTATTATTTCTGTTGCTTAAAATAAGTGAGAACTCTTTTGCACAATTAAGTTTGTAGATAACTAGCTGTTGCATTGGACTTTATTTTCTCTTCTGAAAATAAAATATATGGCTTGTTAGTTTGAGGAAATAGGTAAAAGTTATTGTATCTATGATTGGTCAGCGATTTTTTTCTGGACAATTGCATCCTGCTTTCTGAACCCCTGTCTCTCACAATAACAGTTGAATTATTATATTCTTTTATCATAATCCCACTTTTAACTTATTGAGTTTATGCGCACCTTTTTTTGCAATTTTAAATAAAATGTAAAAGAGGTGTATAATGTTCATTAATGCACTGGAGGTATTTAATACCTTGTTTCTTTTGCATGACAGAGAGCCAGAAGAACTCAGGATGAGTAAAATGAATAATTTTGATGTTCAAAGCACATGTGAGTAAAGTTTTTATCAAATAATTTCGGAAATAATTATCCTGCATATATAATGCTGATTATAACTTGTTTTATTTGGGCTCAAAAAGCAGGTGAGTTTCCAGTAATCACATCACTGTGTCCATCTTGAGGCTCTTCAGCACAAGAAAGACAAGGAGCTCCTGGAGAGTGTCCAGTGGAGGCAATAGGGATGATTTGGGGTCTAGAGCATCTCTCTCATGAGGAGAGACTGTGGGAGCTGGACCTGGTTAGTCTGGAGAAGAGAGAGGGAATCTCATTAACACATACAAATATCTCAGAGGCAGGTGCCAAGAGGATGATGCCAGACTCTTCAGTGGTGCCCAGTGACAGGGTGAGGGGCAATGGTCATGAACTATTACACAATAGCTTCCCCCTCAACCCCTCTTTACTTTGAGGGTGGCAGAGCACTGAAACAGGCTGCCCAGAGAAATGGACTTATGCTCTCTGGAGACATCCAGAACCCACCTGCACAAGGTCCTGTGTCACCTGCTCTAGGTGGCCCTGCCTTGTAGGAGGCTGGACCAGATGATCTCCAGAGGTCACTTCCAACCCGAACCATTCTGTGAAATTATGTTTGTACCACCACTTGTCTGAGGAAATGAAAAATAAATAATTTACAAACTTTCTTGGGTTTGTTTACTGTAATTAGACTATTTTAAAATAGTATTTTCTGCAGATGTTAAGAAAGTAACCTTGTGAATTTAGCAGCCAAATCACACAGAGCTGTGTTTAAGATGTACCATTCAGGACTTTCTTAGGCTGAAGCAGTAGCCTTGTTCTTGTTACTACCATGACTCTTCTTAATCTTAGAATATTATACATATATTTTGTATGTCTACTGGGAATTAAAGGGAAGCTGTTAAAAGTCCATGGAACTATGACAGTAGGCTAGAAACTTCACTAAGTGAGAAATCTTCAAGGTTTGAGTTGAATGCAGTGTTGTCTTGAACTGTTTTTAAAAGCTGTGGTAGCAAATGGCTTGGCCCATTCACATACTTGTCACCAAGGTTATCATATAGGTAGACAAAGAAATGGTTGATTGAATTCTAATATAGTGATGACTTTATGTATAGTACTAAAAACAACTAGATGACATTTCATATGCACCTGGACACTGTCGGCCATTTGATGATTCTCTTTGTGTGTTTGGGGAAGAATATTTCAATTGAGAGCACAGTCTGCTTGTAAATTTAGCTTGTCTGATAGACCACTCCTGAATCAACAGGCTGGTAAAGTATTTTCTTTCTAGTAACTAGAGGTGGAACAAAGAGTACATTCTTCTATATTATTATAAAACTCAACATTAAGGAAAGGGATATCTACTGTCCTTTATCTAGTAATAAGTAATAAGTAATATTATATAGTATCTAGTAATAAGTAATCTACTTGAAGATGTATGTGATTAAAAGAGATGAAAGCTACTGCTCTGTAGCTGATCCATAGTAATTCCAGTGCACTCACTGTGGTTATAAACATGATTCTGTATTTTAGTCTGTGTGCTCTGTGGACGGACAGATGACTGCCCTAAAAAGTACGGAGAGAAAAGGACCTATGTGGAATACAATCTCACTTTTCATTATTACTGTTTGGTAAGTGTATGGTATTGATCTTGGAGTTTTCTGATTTATCTGAAAAAAAAGGTGCAGCAAGTATTAAATACTAATAACCTGTCCCATTGTTGTAACAATTTTGTTGTTGTGAAACTTGCAATGTGAGCTTTAACTCATAGCCTTGAAGGCTTGTACTTTTCAGGTACAGGAGATGAAATAAGTAAATCCCAACAAGCTAAATTCAAAGCTGAATTCTGTTCATGGTCCGTTTAAAGGAATTCATCAGTTCTCCCAACCCATCGTATCAAATACCAATGAAGGTACACGTTAAGACAAAGGGAACAGTTTGCACCTACATAGTCCCTCCCATAAGAAAAGTGTAGTTTCAAAATTTGATATATGAAAATTCGACCAGGTGTGGAAAAAGTACAGAAAAGGGTTTTTTTCTCATTTCTCAATAGTTCTTACTGGCTGTGAGCTATTCTCTGATATTACACAGAACATTGTAACACTTTAATCCTAATTTTCAGTTAAGTTATATGTACCCTGTTGATCATATTAGTACAGTTTCACTAATTAGTAAAAGTTTATAATTTAAACAAAGCTGTGGATATAACCTGCAGCTTTTGTTATCACCCTTGACATTTTCCAAGATGCATATTCTTAAAGTCTCTCAAACTCTAAATTTTTGCAGGTCTTTAGAATAATATTACTACCTTGCAAAAAAATACCTTTCGTTTGTTGATAAATATAATTGGAATTGTTTTCCCCAATTTTAAAATTAGTTGAGTATCAGAAGTAGTGTAGGGGGTATGTTTTCCCACAAGTTCTTTAAGGAGTGTTGATTTTAATGGTTTAATAGTTTGGCTACTGAATTCTTTAAAAACTAAGGAAAGTGAAGGCTTTCTGACTTTACATAAAGATAGAAATATTTGTTTTTAAATACATTTAAGCAGCTGTAAGGAAATAGGAGCTATTATACCATGTTAGTGTCAATTTTGTCTCCTATATAAGACTATAACAAATGATAAGAAAAAATCTCACCCTGATGAACAGCTTGGAAAAGGCATGCATGCAATACTGAGTCTTAGGACTTACAAGGTGTTTTAACTACAGGAAGCTCATCACAGAATCTTACTTTTTTTTTTGTCTCTACTTCTTTTAAAAATAAGCAAAGCCTTGTGATTTTACTTAAATATAATGTATGTTTTATAAGAAAAGAGTTCTACAAAGAGGCACTTTAGTGACAGTTTAATTATTCTTTGCCAAATGTCTCACAGTTGGAAAAATAGATTTAATTGGTTTGGGTATATAATTTTAAACTTATTTGAGTAAAATATTGATAAAAGTAGTTTAAATGGTACTATGTTGAAATTACAAAATGAGATTGTGAAGAATATAGATGGCATCAAGTTGTGAAACTCTGCAGTTATTTGAAGATTGTAATGTAGCTGCCTAACTTTAAATTATCATCAGGCTCTTCTGATTTGCCTAGTTACTTGATTCTGTGTTTATTTAAATCCCCTCTAAAGCGAATTACTTTTCCTCTTAGGTGTCACTTCAGTACAGTTACTTCCTACTGTGCTTCATTATCTCCACAGCACAATTGTCATTCATATTAACTAAGCTAATTTAATTTTACTTCCTCTGAAGATTCATATGCTGAAAGTAATTGTTTGACAATTATCTGAATAGTCTGTATACTTCAAAAAGGAAGCCAGAATACACTATCTCAGGCCCTACAGTATTATATAGTACTTTGATGGTATGAAATATTTGTCTTCATTTTACTGGTTATTGTCATGTCAGACAAAAAGGTTTTATATCAGGTTTTTAATCATGTGTTTGTTTCCACATGAGCTGTTTTAGACTAAACTTTTCTCTTACTTGACAAGCACAGTGTATGTAATTTTAAATCTTTTACAGTACTTAATTTGTTTTTGTAGTTGATGTCAAGTGGGATTTGGCAGAGAGGTGAAGAAGATGAAGGTGTAGATGGATTTTTAATCACAGATATTAAAAAAGAAGTAAACAGAGCTGCAAAACTGGTAAGAATGATGTTTTTGGTATTTACAAGAGGAAAAAGGTAACTCTTAAGTGCTCTTAGTATTGTCCATGGGGTTTGTTTTCTTCCTCAAATGGACAATGTGCTAAGCCCATTCAAGCACCTGAATTTTATGTTTAAAGAACAAGTATATTGGATTTGTGGAAGGCACAAGGAAAAAAAAGACCCTGCAGAAATTGTAAGGATACACCCTTAAAGGGAAGGAAGCACCAAAGATTCATAAATGCTTATTTGGCAAAAGCAAAAAGCACTGACAAAAGTGGGGTCAGAGGGTCCACTAGAGATCAGAAAGTTTTATTAGTCAATTAAACACTTGGCATGGAAACTGGGCTTTGTAGGGGGTACCTTTTGGGGGTAGGTTTCTCCACCTCACAGGTAGATTTCTTGCCTTGTACGTGCATTAGTTATCATGAGCAGTCTGTTCTTTCAGGCCTTTCTGGAAATGGATTGGAGGGCTTTGGAGGGTCTAAATGCTGCCCTACAGTCCATGCCCACTTCCTGCCACGTGTTCCTGTGCTTGCGCTGTGCTGTGTTGTGGTTCTTTCTCACAGCAAAGTGATCTTGGCTCTCTGCTGCGGTCAAAT
Organism: Prinia subflava; assembly: GCF_021018805.1. Classification (NCBI taxonomy): domain Eukaryota; kingdom Metazoa; phylum Chordata; class Aves; order Passeriformes; family Cisticolidae; genus Prinia; species Prinia subflava. The sequence continues at coordinate 36,350,590 of NC_086251.1, forward strand.
CATCTTCTTTCTCATGGTGTGTGAATACCAGTAGCCCTTGGTTATCACCAGCAGTTACTGGTGTTACTGCCAGCAGGCCCTGGTTGGCTCCAGAGCCATGTGGGTATCAGTGTTTGAGACATGAACATTTGCCCCTTGTCTTCTGGGAATTGAGAGCTCCAAGGGTCTCCCTTTGGACCTCTGGTTATAGGGTCACAAGAGAGCGGGCTTTAGTTACAGTAATTTTCCATCCTGACTGAAATTTGAGTTGGTAACTTTCTCTGAAGTTTCAGTAACAATTATACTATTCCGGTTGGGTTGTTATTCAGGCAAGAAAAATAAGTTTCTGAGGCTGTCTGTTATAAAACAGGAGCTCATTTGATACCTGTTAGTTTCTGATGAGCCTCATGAGAGGCTCAGTCCAGTGCAGTTTATTCAGGCTGAAGTGTAGTGAACATTTCTGAGATCACAGTGTGGCCTGGATGCTCCTTTACAATCCGTCCCACAACTGAAGTCAGCTTCCCTGGGCCTCTACAGTTTGCAACTATTTTTATTTGTTGGGTAAATTGCAGATAAATAAGAGTGAATTAAACTTTCATAATACCTTGTGATACTGTGTTGAGCTCAAAGCTGACAGTTAACAGATGCCTATATATAAATATATATATGTGTATATGCCTGTTGTACCTATATAAACTGGAGATACTGGTAAAATAACTTGTATTTTCTCTACATGTCTCAAGACAATATGCATATAAACCAACATATAAAGTCTGTGAAATAACTGCATATGTTTACTCTTTGTAACAGACCTAAGCTATGTTAGTCTTGTCACAGTTTTAATCTATTAGCTACTATTCTTTCTTACACTTTTTGTCACTTTTCTATTGGTTTAATTCCTGTAATTTTACTTGTATTTAAAATGTTAATATTCTGTTTCTGTAACAATTTATTTCTAGAAATGTAATATCTGTAAGAAAAAGGGAGCTTCAATTGGATGTGTATCTCCTAAATGCAAAAGAAGTTACCATTTTCCTTGTGGGTTACAGAGGGAATGCATTTTCCAGTTTATGGAAGACTTCAGGTGAGTTTTGGGGCTTTGTTGTCTTGTCATTTTTGATTTATTATATAAGGTGGAGGTCACTTGAGTTTCTTTCATAACTTGTTATTGGATAGGCTGATAGTTACAAATGATATCAGATTATCTAGCAAACAGATACCCAATTTGTGGAAAACATGAAAGTCAAACAGTTATATTGCATATAATATTTATAAACTCAATTCTCAACACTTTTAAATACATGAGTTTATGCTTATATAAGTAGTTAAGTTGATCAGTAAACTCTGAACTCTGAAATAAACTGCATAATGATCGATTTGAGGTTTTTTGTTTGCCTGTCTCCTGTGCCTTTGTTGAAATGGCAGAGCTTTGGCTACCTGTACCTCTCGGCAATCAAAACACAGTGTCTGCCATTTTGTTGTGTTTCCAAGTTTATTAGAGATGAACTGCAGGGAAAATAGGCTTAATATCAAATGTCTAAAAAATGTTTTTACTGTCATCTGTCTAGCATCTTGGCTGTAGTCAAAATACTTTTGAGTGAATTATCCTTCTTGCTGTGAGCTGAGTTTGTAGAGTGGATGGAAGTCTGGCAGGCTCTTAATAAAAAACAACCTGCATTACCTCAACTGGGTGTAAAGATAACGTATTTTCAGAAAGGTTTCTTTTAGAACTGCATTTCTTGGATGTCATGGTAGGGAATATCCCTTAGGTCAGTTGGGGTTGGCCATCCCAGCTGTCTCACCCCCAGTTCCTTGTGCATCCCTAGTCTGCTCCCTGGTGGGGAGGGGTGAGAAACAGAAAAGGTCTGGACTGTGTTCAAGATCTGCTTGGCAACAGCTAAAACATCACTGTGTTATCAGCACTGATTTCCTCACAAATCCAAAACATCACCATACAAATTACTATTAAGAAATTTAACTCTAGTCTCACCAAAGCCAGTATGTCTGCATTTTTATCTTGTTGCATAGCACTTACTCATGAAAAATGGGTTAATGAATTAATTTTACTGTCTTCAAGTTTTATGCAGAGGGTTCTTAAAATGTTATTTTATTAAGGGAACCTTAAATTACCATTTTTAGATCTTACTGTTGGGAACATAGACCAGTCCAAGAGTTTACAGATGAAGAATCTAGAGGAGCTTCACAGTGCACAATATGCCTGGATTTGGTTGAACATCTTCCAGTGTACACTGTATTGAAAAGTCCTTGCTGTAAAAATGCTTGGTTTCATCGAGAGTGCTTGCAGGTAATACAGGTTCTCCCTTTCATTCATTTTGCATTCACGGAGATCACATTTCTGTTTAAAAATAACAATTGCTTACTGTTAAGTGTAGGTAGTAGGTATGAAGTATACTAGGTTTGAAGACCAGTGCTAAAATTGTGTTATGCACACAAAAGGATTTTGGTTTTAGTGCTATTAATTTTTCTCCCCCGTGGCCCCTCCATGTTTCTGCATATATGATATATATTTTATGCCTCTACTACTTTTAGGAACTGAAGCTCAACCTATGTAATTGCTTTCCTGCAAGTCATTGTGTGCAGAATTTGAGTGCTAAAAATGTGATTTATCATCATCAGTTCTCTTTGGCTAAATCCAGGACTAGAAAAAGTTACAACATTCTTCTTGTAAACTTATGCTGGATTTGGAGAGGTTGACTGAAAAGGATGGTGATTTTGTTTATGAACCTTCCTGTAGCATATGAGCGCTTCTCTTTAAAGGAAGAGAAAATCCTTGCTATTTGGTTTAATATCAAGTCACATCATGATTGATATCAGCTTTAACACCCATGTCAAGACAGTATCCATGAGTGTAATGCATCTCAGTATTAAGACATAATTTATTGGCATCTTAAGGTTGGTTCAATAATTGGTCTGGTTTCTTTGTTGTGTTTTTTTTTTCTTGGCACAGTATCAAGCTTTGAGTGCTGGGATATTTTTCTTTAGGTGCACGGTATGTAATAACAAGGACAAATTTCAAGAAGAAATGTTGAGAATGGGCATACACATTCCAGAAAGGTAAGTAGTTTTGTTAATGATTACTCTGGTATGAAAACTTTGATAGGCTGTTATATACACTCATTTTATTCTACAGAACTTCAACTCTTAATATGTGAAATGCTGATTCTACCTTCAGTTGTAGAATTGTTCAGTTTGGTAAGGAGTAGCCTGTTTCCTTTTAAATATGCAAAAAAATTGGCAAAGGTGAAATTAGTTATCTCAAACAAGAAACAGGAAGTTCTGAAAAGTCATTTTTAATGCCATGATTCAACTTAAACTCTAAACCAAATTAGAAGATAAAACACTTCTTAAATACAATCATTTTTCCTTAACATAGAGATTGCTAAGAAGTGTGTTCTCTGTGCCCAAGTTTAATTATCTGAATTTCTGTCAAGACAGAATTGTAATTGAATTGTAAAAGAAGCCATACAGCTTCTATCTTCTGCCAAGGGATTGGAAAGGTTATGTTAGTATAATCACTGCTTCCAAAATTCCAAGCTGTTTTTCCTGTTTCTATCACCTGATGCAGCTCAAAATATGACAGAAAGAGATCAGAATGATGTCCTTGTTGGAGTATTACTCTTTAATAACTATTTGACTCTTCAGAGAGCACCATTAATTCCCTCTTGAGACAAAAGCTTAAGATTCTGGAGAGGAAGAAGAGTCAAAATAATTGATGAACTTTGCCATACTGGCAACATTCATTAAACCAGTTTCAGAGGTAACTTGAGTAGGCTGCCTAAACAAATATCTTTGTTTTCTGTGAGAAAAAAAAGGGACAGAGAGCAAATGTGCACTGAGGTCATGCGAAAGATAATAAATACTTGAAAGCAAAGAAACATTACACAAGAAAATATCCATCTGTGTATTTTACAGTATTATTTTAGTTACTAGACTTCTCTTCCTCTCAGTTACCTAGAGGAACCCCCTTGTCTGTTATTTAGAACATGACGCAATTGAAATGGATTCATGTGTTTATTGCATGTATCTTTTCTGAAATACAGAGTAACCCATTGAAACAATCAGAAATAGATTTCTGGTATCCAATCTTCTGCCTTGTTTGCAGGGATGCGTCTTGGGAACTTGAAGAAAATGCATATCAAGACTTACTGCATTGTTACCAACACTGTGACGTTACAAGATGTCTCTGCAAGAAAGGAAGAGACTATAATGAACCTGATAGGTATGATATTTTAGCAGGAAAGTATAACTTAGGATGGAATAGGGTTTTTGACATGTTTTCCTTGTTGTTATTTATTAATATTATTTTTATTTATTTAAATATTTTGTTATTTTTCAGGATAGTTTTTAATGTCAAGCCAACACACTGTCCATATAGTGTGTTTGTTTTACTCAATATAATAATATTTCAATACTAAATTTCTCTAACTTGATCTTGTTATAAAACCCATGAAAACCCAATTTAAGGGATCATCAGTTTCCTTGTCCTCATTTTATATAGGCTGGAGTAGAATTCGTGTATCAACATAGTATGTGTCTAAATGTGTATCATTCAGAGTTTAATTCAGCAGTTTAGTAAGCTGAAATACTTACAACCTTTACAAGAAGTTATTGTTACAGTAGTAGCATTAGGTCAGTAGTTTGAATGTTTCCCTTGAGAGCTTTCCTTTGGAAGAATTACCGTTTGGAAAAGCTGACTGGTGGATACCCATAAAACACAGAGGATTTTGCTGACTAGCAGGATGAGAAGAAAATAGTGCCCTGCAGTCTGTTGACTTTAGGGCACAGGAGTCCTAATAGTTTCATTCAATGCAAGGTACTGGAACACAAGTAGCTTTTTTTTCTTATTGCAGCCAGATAATGAGTATGTCTTGTGTGAAGAAAGTCTCCTTGATTAGAATCAGTTCTACCAGACTGATAAAAATATGCTTTGTTGGTTTAGTGTCTGGATTGTGCTTACAATTGAACAGTCTTTTGTTTTAACTAGCCTCATTCTTCTGTCTGCTTCTAAATACCTAAGTTTTTCATTTTAGCAAGTGGGAAATAAAGCGTTGCCAGTACTGTGGTTCTCGTGGCACTCATTTGGCCTGTTCGTCTATGAAGTCATGGGAGGAAAACTGGGAGTGCATGGAATGCAGAAGTATCTTTGCAAAATCAGGTAAAATTATGTGGCAGTGATTTCTTAAGTGATAACTGTAAGTTATGTAAGCATACTTTACACCTAGCAAATTCTTGAAATTAATGTAATCCTACAGGGAAGTATAGCAAACGGAAACAGCGTGCTTTGGCTGCCTCTGAAAAGACAAATGGAACAACTTGCTTGCTGGAAGAGCCACCTCCAAAGTCCCCTCGGCAGTCATCTGGAACTCCACACAGTTTTCTACTCCAGTGCGTAATTTTCTATTTTCTCACAGAAACTGATTATTGAATAAAATAATACTTAAACATGAGGAAATGATGGCTTATTCTGTAGGAGAAACTTATATTAAATTGCAAATCAAATGAAATTGGAATAAAGTTTAGTGGTTGGAGTTGTCTGAATAAGCCATGAACTCTAGGAATTTGCTATAGTTATTTGGATTTGGTGGCAACTAAAACCACTTTTTAGTTTGGTAAAGATAGATCCTTGTAAAAGCAATTTTAACAATTCAATGGTAACTTAAGAATATACAAACAGCAAAGCTCTAAGTTTGCTTATTGGTATTTTTTCCATTTTAATAGTGTTCTAGATGTCTGACTTAAGGATGTTCTTAATAATGTTTTCCTCTGCTGTTAGAAAAACTTTTCATGTTTGTAGGAACTAGTATTTTTAATAATTTTTCATCTGATGCAACTAAAAACATATCCCAAGACCACAAGGTAATAAAATACAGAATTGTTATTTTTAAAATTGTAGTTCAGGCAGTGGTGGACTTCATGGAAATGAGGATACAACTGAGATTCGGTACTGATTTATGGGGAAACTATATTTCTACCTTGAAATAGGAAGTGTACATGCATTCCTCAGTTGTATCTCTCCTTAAAATACTGTTTTTTGACTAATAGATCACCAAAGTTAATGTGCCAGAACTTGTCACCTTGCTCACACCTAGAACTTCCAGCATCCAACAGAGTGACAATGTCCTTGTCTCCAGTGATGTCAAACCGGAACTGGTCCCTGTCCCTGAGGCACAAGTATTTCTTCTCTTTTTCTTATTTTGAAGAGTGATCTAGCACATGGCTTTGTACCCTATTTCCTACAGAACATGGGGGTGGGGGTGTCTCTGTGTGTGTTTGTGTATATACAGTAGCCATATATATTTGTCTGTGTGAGTGTATAATGCAAAAATGAGATGAGCATCCACTTAAAGCCTGAAGACTTAGCTTGAGAAAAGCTTTTGCTATTTTTAAATGCTAAAGGAGTGCGAGGACAAAAAGATGAAATCTAGTGAGAAATTTTAAGTTAGGTAGTGAGGGGATCAAAACCCAGAAATGCGTATTTGTCCTTACTGATGAATAGCTAAATATTCTTTAGAAAATAGGGAGTAAAAAGAATCGTAATTGCTTTCTTCTAATTAGACAGGTCCTAATTTGTTATTGGTTTTGTATTTGTACCCTATGAATAGTTCATGATTGTACTAAAGTCAGTGCTGAAACAACACATGTTAATATAGACTATTCAGTTTAAGGACATAAAATTCATTATTCTCTTGTGAGTAGTTAATTCATGGATTCTACCTGATGTCCTAAAAATTTTGATGAGGGAATAAGTTATTTCTAGTAGATATGGTATTTGAGATAGTTTTAGTTGGAAGCTAGAAAACAAAACATCTTGCTTTTTTAAATGAGAACTTTCTTCCTACTCAAATATATTTTGTTATTATATTGATAAAGATTGTTCTAATTTGGTTGCAAACCATCTTTAATGTAAAATGATAAACTCTTCAATTTCTCAGTTGTTTCACGTTGTTTAAATGTCAGCTCATTGTGTGAGACTTGTTTGGCACTGTGTTGGAGTCACTGAATTAAGGAAGTCACCATTTATTTTATGCCAGGGTAATTCTTTCTACCTCCTTTCTTCAGTATTCTTCAGTATTCTTCAGGTATTTTAAACCTGCCAGTACAGTGTTAAATTTTTTTAAATCTATACTAAATGTTTTACTGATATAATTTGGCAATATTTGAATGTGCCTCAGTGTTTAAAGAAGTGTACTTCTTAATAGACTATTAAAGTGATTTTTGTGTAACTTCTGCTAATTATGACTCATGGATTTCATCTGAAAATACATGCAATTTTCTTGTAGGCATTTAAGACGGAAAAGAAGGGAAGTTTGTAATATACTGAAGGAGTTAAAGGCACAAGTTAAAACAAAAACAACAAGACTTAACATCAATACAGAAAATATTTGGAGTAGTGCTTTAAAAGGATTTAGACAGCGCATCTTCAGTCCTACAAACACTATTGAAGTAAATTTCTCCAACTGCAAAAATAGATCAAACACTTCTGATGCATCAAAACACCATTTCTTCCAATTATTAATGCTTCACCTTCAGAATTCATCACTGTTTGAGGGCTCTTCTGGAAAGAACTTGTCCCTTGATTTTCAAGGTAATTAGTTGCTTTGTTCAAAAACATATTGAGAAGCATATAGCTTAAAATATTTTTTAAGCTTCAGCCAGTATGAGTGTCAGTTCACAAATATAAAATATGAAGGATAGAAATTTGGGGTTGATTTTTTTATTTTTTCAATTCCAAAGGGGTATGGTATGTGGATTTATAATTTAAAATATTTGGGTTGGTTGGAACTTCTTCCCAAAGACCTCAAGTTAGCTTCTTTGAGCTTTTATGCTTCAGAATTAAATATGCTTTGGGTGTAAAGTCAGAGAGGAAGTGACATCTCCCAAACCTTGACAGTGGCTGAAGAGTTGGTGTAAAAGAATGTTGTACTCCTAAGTAAAAATATGGTCTTACAGTTTGAACTATCAGAAGATAGTAAGTCATCAGAAAAAAACAGCACTATGACATTTTCTATTAAGAAATGGGTATCAGAAACAATTTCTATGCATATAAATAAACATTTTTCTATTTGCAGCTGTAAAAGAAAATCTTTATTTTGAAGCTGGTAGAATGATTGCAGTTTCTCTGGTTCATGGTGGTCCATCTCCTGGTTTCTTTTCCAAAACACTCTTCAATTGCCTTGTCTATGGTCCAGAGAATGTGAAGCCAGCTTTGGAAGATGTTGCTGATGTTGATGTAGCACAAACAATAAAAACGGTAATATGCAATAAGTTTCCTTTTATTTCTTGCTCAAGACTATATTTGGAGATAAAGAAGGACTTACTTAATATAAATTTTGTTGAAATTAAAAAGCTTATTTTTCACATATATGTATACAAACATGTAGTAAACAAGTGCCTAACTTATCTTTTTATGCAGATCAAATATGCAAATGATCTGTCCAGCCTACAGTCTACACTACAGGACTGCTGCGAATTCCTCGCTGCTGCTGGATGTTTAAGACCTGTAACAGCTTTGGGTGATAAGAACGTGCTGGTGAATGACATACTGATCTATCATTTAATCAAGAGAGTTACTTTACCCTTAGAAAGGTTTGTTTTACTTGAGTTTTCAGACTTCTTGGTTCTCTTCCTCCCTGCAACTCTAAATAATATGTTGCTAAAACTAACTTTCACGTGTTATTACTTATTGTCCATTTAAACCACTAAGGTGTACTGTAATTTTCAGTTGATCAAGTAGCAGCTGTTAACTAGGTAGTAAAAAAAAAAAGGCTGAAATTATTTCTCTACATATCTGCTCTGACTTCTCCTTGATGATGTTCCTTTTTCAGCCTAATGAAGAAGGCAGATTGACAGTTTTTAAACTACAGCATCACAAAGACCTTTGCACTATAAAAGTTCTCTAGTTTATGTTCAATTCTAATTCAAAATTGCTCGAATTTAGAATCTTTACATTTTAGAAACGTTTAACATGTTTACAAATCAAATGAGATTTCTAGAGTTACGGTTATGGAGTTTGTGTGTGCCATTAGGAGTGCAGTACTGTCAGCAAGTGTAAGTTGGCCTGCTTAGAACATAAGCATTGCACTGATGTTTCTGTGAGGTAGTGACAACCTCATTAGCTGGAAAAGTTGCAGCTCTTGACTGTTCTTTGATTGGTCCCTGGCTGACTTCCAATTCGCATTCTTCATCTGCTCAGTAAAAAATTATTGGAGGCTAATTTTTCCAACAAGCATAGCCTGATTCAAACTTCACATGTAGCATTATCTTTGACAAATTTGATCAACTCAGTCTCCAACAGCTATGAAAACTGATTCTTAATGTGAGGATTTTTTTCAATAAAGGTCAGAGGAATCAGTCCTTCAGTCAAGGCCCTCTGGCATGTTTTAACAATCTATATCATATTTTAAAATTAGTGAGTTAAAAATACAACATAATAGTGCATTTGTTTGAGATAGTGGGGTTTTGTGCATTTTGGGAGGTGGGCTTAAGATGGGCATAAGTGAGTAGAACAGAGATTACTTGTCACTAAAGGACTGAGAGTAACCAGAGAGTTGGTTGTTTTAGCTGTTAAATGTTTGGCACTGCTGAAAAGAGCCTGTCTCTGACCTCCTTGCGCATTCCCTTCAGATACTTCTACATGTTGAGATTCCACCCAAACCTTCTCTAGGCTACAGAGTCCCTGCTCTCAGCCTCTCCTCATAGGGTTGTGCTCTTAATAATCCTAGTCACCCTTTGCCAGGCTGTCTCCAGTGTGTCCATATCTCTTGTACCAGGGAGCCTGGCACTGGACAGTGAGGAAAAAGTCACCTCCCTCGAGCTGCTGGCAACACAGTTCCTAGTGCAGCCCAGGCTGCTGCTGTCTGCATTTGCCACAGGCAGAAATAATAGCATGTAAGCACATACAGACTTGCAAAAGCCAAGCAAAGGCTGTCTTTTAAGACAACTCATTTTGTCCATGGAAAAGGAATTGAAGCTGTTTTCCAAAGAGCTGTTTGTAAGAAATAGAATTTCTATTTTCCTACTGAAGTTTAAACTATACCTTGTACATACAGTCACGTACAAGGAAATAAGGTTAATTTCTGTGTATCACTGGTATTTCTTTCATCTCCCCAAAAAACTCTACAGAAACATTTAGATTGTTAAAAAGAGAGTTAAACACATTTTCCAAGATAAAATTGGAGTACTATGTAATCTTCTTGACAAGATTAGAGACTGGAGATGGGGAAAATTTATTACATTCCATCTTGCAGTTTGATAAAATGCAAAGTTCTGATGCATGGTCACTCTTTTTTTCCCCCCTCCTTCGTTCTAGTTTTAGGCAGGGTTTGAAAACCCTTGGTGTTCTAGAGAAAATGCAAATGCACCCAGATGTGTTCTCTAGCGTATTGTGCCACAAACCTGAAAGACTTTCAGCAGAAACTATTTGTGATCTCTTTACAATCCATGCCTCATCAGATGGAAATAAAGTTGACGGTGCTGATTTTTGGATGGGCTATTTACAAGATGTGGAAAGTAAGTAATTTTTTTTTATTATTAAAAAATCCTCCCCTTCACCATCCAGGTTATTTAGTTGCTGGTATACATACAGAATTTGATTTTGAGAGTTCTGTGGTGTAAATTAATCATAGTTTTGTAGTCAGTATCAGTTCCTAATTGTTTTTTCTTCCCCTTCTTTCTTACTAATTAGAATTTCTGAAACTGTTGCCCTGAATTTTAGAGGGGTAAATATCTGAAAGATTGGCTCTAGGATTCCTCTGAATTGAAAAATAAAAATCCAACACACAACCTAAGTGAGATAGAAAATCCCTGTATTAGATTGATTGTCTGAAGTCCTAAAGACTTCTGTTTTCTCTCTTTTTCTTACAGAAGACATTTTTATATTCACTTAAGATATTTAGTACTGACTGAAGGGGATTTTTGTTGCTAAAGTTTTTCTTAGGTAGTCATATAACTGCATATTTATTCAGCATCTTGATTTCATGTGGGTTTTTTCCCTCTTAGCACTTAACATGCAGGATAATGGTTTATGTGTCATAGACAATCAATGATAAAATTTAATTCTATTTTTTTAGGTGGTGAGTCTGTAGTGACATTGGAGGATATTCTGCTCTTCGCAACAGGCTCCTGTTATATACCATCTGTTGGTTTTGATCCTGAACCTACTATTAAATTTTTGCATGTAAGGTATCCCATTGGAAACAGACTTCTTAATTGCTTAGAGCTTCCTATAACAAAGACGTATCAGCAGTTCAAAAATATAATGGAGCTCACCATCAGAAGCAGACTAAGAGCTGAAAAGGAGGAAGTATTTTTGCTATTAAACTGAATGTTGGAAACTTGAGTTTTCTGCAGGAACATCTGCTTTCAGTTCACTACTGTATTTTTGGATGACATACTTTTAGTATTTTCCAAGTATTCCCCAAAAATTATGCTAAAAGTTGTAATGTTATGAGATGGTAAATAATTTTCAAATTTAAAAAAAGTTATCTCCTGAATAATTTTCCTTTTGAAGTTGACTTTAAGAGTCCTCCATGTCTTGCAAAACTAGTTTAAATGCCAGCTTTTGCTGTCGACAGGTATGAAATGTTACCACAGTCTGTGACAGGTAAGTATGTGAATTGTATCAAATACTTGGGTAACTTATTTATCAAAAACAAATCAGGTACATTTTGAAGGTAATTGCTGTAGAGCATTTGTCTTGTGTAAAACTGTGATGCAGTTCTTCAGTTCTATGTATATTTTTTAAGTAATTGTTTTGTATTGGTTCATTTGAATTCTGATGGTTCATGGAGACCTAGGAAAGCTAAAATTCTTGTAGTTTTATGGTCATTGTGGCTAGTGCATTCAAGGTCTGGAGAAAAACTAGATACAATAATGCAGTGTAAGAACAAAATCCAATTGAACCCGTCTCTGTTTTTAAACAAAGTCTTTAACATTTGCACATTTCTGCATTCTACTGTCATGCATTACTTCTTAATTACTCATAGAGCCCCAATAGTAAAAACTAGAAGGAAATCTTGAATATGCAACAATAACTCATCTTTCAAAGTGAAATATGAGTTAGACTTAATGTTGTTGTGTATGAAAGGCTAAAAGTTTGTTGTTCATTAGAACATGTAAACTTGACTTCATTAAAGTATTTTCATACGGCTATGCACTAAAGCTCTTCGTTAAACTAAACACAGTCGTCTACCATCAAGCTTGTTTGGCCTGACACTTTTCTAGCTTTTATTCTAGACTCTTCCAGTTCAGTTTTCACTTGTAGGCGCATTCTGAACACTGTATAAAATATTTTTTAGTGCTGCAGTAATTTGTGTAAATGGCTGGGCCATATATAAGCTGTAAAAGGTGAGTAGTGAAATTCCTATACAGCAACACTTTAATGTTACTAATGCTAAAACTATGACATTAGAAGGACATTTAAATACATTCTTTTTAAAAGTATGCTACTCTGTTTTGAAATGGTACCGCTTCCTTCTGTTAGTTCTGACCACCTGTACTATATGTCCTGAACATAATTTGTGCTATAGATGTAATATAGATGCATATGTATCTGTATGTGTCTAAATGTATGCACATTCTTCAAAGTACTGGAAAGTAATTATACAGTTTTTTATTAATATAGCTTGGTTTGAATTGAAAATATAAGCAGGATTGCTTACATTTGAATTCCTTGGCAAGGAAGTACATTCAAAGTAACTAAATGGATAGGTTCTTCTGAAAATATAATAAAAAGTCTAAGAAAATCATTGCATGTCTTAAAACAGACATTTCTCATTACTAATGCCTAAAACAATCTAATCTCATCAGTCTTGTCTTTTTAAATTTAAGATTATTAGAAATTATGACATGATTAGCAGTGGGTTTTGCTTGTTGGCCAAAAGCAAAGTCTCCTTTAAAATAAATGTGATTACTTGAAGAATGTAATTTGACTTGTTTATATACTAAGCATTTTCTCAGTGTCTTCTCCAGTAATCTGTTTCTGATCTTTGCATAATTTTTGACTCTCATTCTGCCATTAAATTCTTTGTATTTTTACCCTTCCCAATGGTCTATCACCATTACAGGGAGAGTGGGTTGGCACAAATTCGTTGACATAATAAGGATTCATATTGTATGTTTGTATTTTTCAAATATAATGAGTTTCCTGTAGATATAATGTTATACTTTAAAAATGAGGGCAGTATTTGTTTTTCTTGCCTAGTCAAAGACAAATGTGTTCTGTAATGTTCTTCTTCCATATGAGAAGTACAGATTTTGTAAACGTAGCAAGCAGAGGGTGAGTAAATTTAAAGGACAAGAACTTTTGATACCTGCGGTGGCAAGAGAAATTGTTCAGAACCTGGAACTAAATAAACTGCATTTTAAAATATGCAGTGCAGAAAGAAATAGTAAAATAAATGTGCATGTAAGGCTTCAAAACATACCTGAAATTACAAAAATAGAGTTCACACCTTTTATTGCTTATTACTTTTGAACTCAGCAGTTGAAAGGCTTTTATATAAAGTCAGAAGTAATCTATACGCCAGGTGTAAATAATGTTAACTTTAAAACGATCTGCTATACAGTGCTATATCCAAACAATGAATTTGTAAAATCACATAGTATGTATTATTGCTTGAAAGGGTTTTTCTTGCACAGAATTTGTTCCCATTCTCTAAGACTGACCCGTACCCATTCAGGACAAGTCGTCTTTTCTGTTGGTTTGATCAGCTCTATCTAGACACTCCAATATAATACTTAATATATTCAAGTTGTAGTCCTGAATACTGCTATAGAAAGGAATTTCCTCATTTTTGGCATTTATTTATATAGACCAGTCATAAATCTATTTGAACTGTTCATTAGAATTCCATTGAATAAGCTAACTTCCAAGAACAGAACGGCCTCCCTTGTCTTGAAATTGTAAGAGCAATTTATATAGTGATAGGGACCACAGGTTTTTGATTGTTGTAGCAGATCACTGAAGTGCAATATTACGGGGTAGTTTTCATTTTACATAAACGTAACCTGAGGCACACCTGGAAATTAGGAGGCTGCTTACTTTCAGTATTTCTGTAATAACACAGGGAGAATAACTTATGCATCAGTTGTGTATTAAATACATTCTTATAGAAGCTGCATCTTTTATAAGATTTGTCAGCGCTACAAAAGAACTATTGCGGTCCTTTTTATGGTTGACCAAAGAACTTCATCCCAGTTTCTGCATCAAACCCTTAGTTTCCATCTGGAATTAGCACATCAAATAAGCTATTTATTTTCTAGAGTGATCATTTTCTACTAAACAGTAATATATTAGTCTTAGTGGATTTAGTATGGTCTCCTTAAGAATGCACATGTAATAAAAAAGCACCATCAGGTATTTTAGCTCTATGTTTGAAAAACCAAGGAATAAGAAATTTGTGACTTGTTTTTTTACCCATTTAGAGGATGCTTACCAGAAAAAGCTGTTAGCTTTTTTAACCGATTTAAGAATGAAATATAGTCCAAAGGAGAAAAAAATTGTTCATACTAAAAGTCTAAACCATTGTGTGCTGCAGCTTTGATTATTTTCACTAAGATATTAAGTCCCAGAATTTGAAAACATGAGGATTTTGAGAGTATTGGTCAATAATTCACACTCACATTCTGCGTATGCTTTTTTGAAAATATTTTCAAAAATCTGATTTTAAATATAAAGAATTGCAACTTTGAAGCCTACAAAATATGCTTTTCAAATTTATCTTGAATGGGTTTTATATGGTAAAATATGTTAAAAGCTCAAACTTTTCTGTTTCTTACCTAAAGAAATGTCTTGTTGGACAAAAGAAAAATTCAAATGCAAAAACTTTGAAAAGTCATTTTGAAAATGTTAATGTTTGTAAAAATCTACAATGTGACCCTCTGCATTTTGTATTACATAAACAATGTTCTCTTTAAAGTTGTGATATTTTGAATGTTATGCAACAAAGTGTAATTTTGTAATTATTTTTAGCTCTAACTTTGAACTAACGTTGAACTGCAGGATCAGTGCCTGAACTGTTGCATCTTCGAGCAACGTTTTGCGTTCCAGGTGTAACATCATTGTTGAAATACTCCGTAATTGTGGGGAATACTGTGTATATATGTCCAAAGTGCAATAAAAGGTTAAATATGTAGCTTCTGTGTTTTTATTTTGTTGATTTATGGATTTTAGCCCTACAAGTGTTATCACTCTTTTCTGTAGTTTCATTTGTGTAGCTACAGGTTTATATAAAGGTTTATATGGCAGGTTTATCGCGGTACCGGTGTATCCAAAGCTGGGCTGGGGCAGGGGGCTCATTCCCCTTTAGGACTGCTGTAAGGGCACGAGGGCGGCGGGCGGTGCCACCTGAGGCAAAGAAAGCAAACTTGTAACTATAGTCCATTGTGATAACTCACTAAAACTACGTGACCTTATTTGTAGCTAGATCCCTGGTTTCGAAACATCAGTCCTTTCATTTAGTCGTGAGGTGGTCGTATCAAAGCTGTTTCCGGTATTTCTTCTTGAAACGTCAGTCCGAGAGCGTAACCTGCCTCCTCCCGAGCGGAGCGTTCGCAGCCGGGGCCCAGCGCAGGCCCGTGTTGTCAGCGGCCGGCGGGCGTTGCTCTCCCCGCCGCGGAGCCGGGCCCGCCCCCGGCCCGGGGCCCGCCACGTGTCGCGGCGGCTGCGCAGGCGGGGCGGGGCGGGGCGGCGCGGGAAGATGGCGGCCGGGATCCGGGAGAAGCAGACAGGTGAGCGCCCGCCGCCCGCGGTCCCGGGGCGGCACCGGGCCCTCCCGGCGCTCGGGCGGGGGAGCGGGCCCGGCCGCACGCTGCCGCCGCCGCGCCTGCCTCTGTTCCCGCGGGGCGGGCTGCGGGCGCCGCCGGGGATTCGCGCCCTCTCACCCGGCTTGGGTCTCCCGGCAACGGGGTGGCGGCCCCTCTGCCGCCGCCTCCTCGCCTCTGCGACGGCGGGCCCGGGGCCCGAGCGGGGCTCCGGGGCCTCGGGCCGCAGTTCTCGCAGAGGAAAGCCGGCCCCCTTGGGCCCCGGGCGCCGGGGACGTGGCCGTAGATGCCGCCGAGGTGAGGAAGGCGCTCCCGGGGCGGGACTTGGCCGGGCCCGGGCCGTGAGCGGTGCCTTCTCTCGCGGCGGGGAGCGCACCCTCCGTTTGGGTTTCCTTCTGCCCGTGGGAAGGACCGGCGGGAAATAGCGTTTAATGGTGCAGAAATAAAGCTGGTGTTGTCGTGCTCGTGTTAAGACAGTACAGGGACATCCGAGCATGTACTGACCCTAAAGAAATTGAGAATACCATAATAACAACTAAAGTAATTGTGCGTGAGGATTTTTGTGAGTAAAAGGTTTGTTATTCAGTCCATTCTCAGACCTTACTGAGAGTCCTTAATTGATTCTTCTCTGCCTTGATGCTGCTTCATAAAGCCTTGAACATACTCCTAAAGCACAGGGAATGTCAGCTCCGTAGCCCCTTCCTTCCCTCGCTTGCCAAAGTTGTAGTCAGTAGTTAAGATGTAATCATGACGCTTTCTCCTTGACACCGGCAGTGTCTTTGGTGATATAGAGGATTCTGGATGCATTTAGTTAGCATGAAATTTTTGAATCATCTGCCTAAAAATCTCAGTCACAGTCTCTATGGACCTTAAATATTTTACTATTATGCTTCATTTTTTGGTACTAGTCTACTTTTTTGTAATCTCATTCCTCTGCCATCTACCATTGATAGTGCTGTTTGATGTTCCTCTCAAGTCCTTTGCTTATCTTCTTTTTGTTATCTTTCTAATAAAACCTGTTTTCTTTGAGCTCATATCCTGTACAGCTTTATTCTTTTCTATTCTGTTTGACTGTGTTCGTAGAGTGGTTTGGGTTGAAGGGGACCTTGAGGATCATCTCATTCTAACTCCCTGCCTGCTGTGGGCAGGAACACCTTTCACTAGATCAGGTTGCTTAAAATCCCATTTGGCCTGATCTCGAACACTTCCAGGTATGGGATATCCACAGCCTCTCTGTACAACCAGTTCCAGAACCTCACCACCCTCATAGGGAAGAATTTCTACCTTAATATCTAATCTAAACCTACTCTCTCCATTTAAGGCCATTTCCCCTTGTTCTGTCACTACATGCTCCTGTGAAAAGTCCCTCTCCAGGATTCTTGTAACTCCATTTGGGTATTGGAAGGTGCTATGAGGTCTCTCTGGAGCCTTCTCCAGGCTGAACAAACCCAGCTCTCTCAGCCTTTCCTCACAGGGGAGGTACTCCAGGCCTCTCATCATCTTGGTGGTTCTCCTCTGGACTTAATCCAACAAGTTCTTCTTATGCTGGGCCCAGATGTGGTCACAGTACCCCAGGTAGGATCTCACCAGAGGAAAACAGAGGGGCAGAATCCTCTCCCTCACCCTGCTGGCCCTGCTGCTTTGGGTGCAGCCCAGAGTTCAGTTTGCTTTCTGGGCTACAAGTGCACACTGCCAGGTCATGTCAAGATTCTCATACACCAACACCTCCAAATCTTTCTCAAGGTTGCTGTAAATCCATTCTCTGCCCAGCCTGTATTTGTGCTTGGGATTGCCCTGACCTAGCTGCAGGAACTTGCACCTGGCCATGCTGAACTTCCTGAGGTTTACACAGGCCCAACTCTCAAACCTGTCAAGGTGGCTCTAGATGGCTTCCCTTCTCTCCAGCTTAGGGAGGAAGAATTTCTTCATGGAAGGGGTTAAATATTGCAATGAACTGCCCATGGAGGTGGTAGTCACCATCCCTGGAGGTGTTCAGCTGGACATGGCACTTGGTGCTATGGTCTGGTTGACAAGGTGGTGATCAGTCAGAGGTTGGACTCCTGGAGGTCTTTTCCAACCTAAATGATTCTGTGATTTTGTGACATACACAGCTTGATGTCATTGGCAAACTTGCTGCAGGTGCACTCAGTCCCACTGTCCATGTCACCAACAACTGGTACTTGATTATTTCAGTCAGCCTGTGGAACTGAACCCATGTTGTCTTCTGTTAAGATGATCTTTTCCAAGGAGCTAGATTCAAAAACTAAAATATACTCAGAAAAAGGTTTCTTATAATTTAATTATGGTATTACCATGTACGTGCACCATCTGTTGTGACCTTTATCCTAGTTCATAACCAGGATTGGTTTCATTACAAAATCATATCATTGTGCAAGCACAGTAAAAACCTGATCCTTGCTCTAGAGAACATTCAGCATTAATGTAAATGAAATGGCAGTATGGTGAGGCTCAGAGGGTTTGTAATTAATCAGACATAATTACCTAGAGGCTGGTAACAACTAGAATACTGCGTGAGTGTATCCATCACTAATTTCTGCAGATTTTTCCTCTTTGCAAAACTCTGTGATGATTCTGTTACTAGTAACAAGAGAGTAGGCACTATAGCACAAATCGTTCCTAGTCAAAGATGGAAGAGCAGCACATACTGTGTTGTTTAATCAGATAAATGAGGAAGGATTCATTACATAGTAGATTTATAAATTAGAGGTAGGTGAAGCAATCTGCTTTGGTTTGTATGTGGTACGGAAAGTTAAATTAAAGTTCATTCCTCTTTCAAAGAGTTTTCTTGTTGCAAGCTAAGGTATTTTTTTACCCCTTAAACCGGCAATTTCTTCATAGGAGTTCTCAAAATCTTTTGAACTGTGTATTGATTTTAGTCAGCCATAAAGGTATTTTTTGTTTGGTGTGTACAGTGATCCTGTGGGGTAGGAAAAGCAGATCAGGGGATAAAGCAAACTAGTTCCCACTGGACAGAATGCATCTTCAAGAAGATACTGGAATTATTTTTAAGGCAAACCATGTTAGAATATAGCCTGTATAGCTAAGGAGATTCTCTACCTTTTGCTGTATCTTCTGGAGCCCATAAATGCAAGCAGATATGAACTACTTGTTAGTCAGAGCTGCATAAACATAATGAAAATATGACTTGTTGCTTTTCTATTTTGTGATGGTTTTCCTTACAAATGAAATGTATAATAAAATCTCTCTAAAGTCTTTAGTCGTTGTTGAAGTGTAAAGAGGGTAAAGCATTCTCTGGCTTTATTTTCCAGTGGCTTTGAAACGTATGCTGAACTTCAATGTTCCTCCTGTTAAAAACAGCACAGGAGAACCAGTATGGAAGGTAAGAACTTTTGGAACTGGAGCAGAGGAATTTTTTAATGTTTTTTAGATTTAAATTTAGATTTTAACTAAATGAAGTTCATCTTCTTTATTTTATTAACTCGTACAAAATGTTTTCCTGTATTATAAATACACAGAATTGAGTATCAGAACTGCTGAAAAAATACTGGAGTCAGAAAGAAGCCCATACAAATGGAAGAACTATTGATAGCTTGAAGAAGCGGAGCTCAGGCTGGCTTTATGACCTTTAAAGTGTAACTTGTAGGTCATGAGGAGTTTTTGCTACTACAAAGCATATATTCTGTCTCTTCATCTGTTATCTTTTTTCATGAATTCCTATTTTCTCTTCTGATTTTCCTGTTGTTTTCTCCCAAATGCAGTCAGGAAAACTCTGTACATAGATTAACAAATTTCTAACAGCAAACTTTTGCTTGATAAGACACTTTTCAGGAGATGGAAGTGATGATTCTTTTTCCCCCTTTCTCATTGAGTTTCTCTGGTTTTTCTTTTATATTTTATTTGTAAGCACAGATGGAAGTCCATGACAAATTAATGATTTATTATAAATTGGTAGATGTTTAGATGTTTTAGAAGCACTTTTGAAGTTATGGTAATAGTTCCCTAAACCTGAATTCCTGTATCCACTGTATTCTACAGTATCCACTTTTTACAGCACTTCCTAAGATGATGTGTATCTGTTTCAGGTTCTCATTTATGACAGATTTGGCCAAGATATCATCTCGCCTTTGCTGTCAGTGAAAGAGCTGAGAGATATGGGGATCACTTTGCATCTGTAAGTACTTCTAAAAAAAATTGGGAATACTTCTCTCAAAAGAACATTATTTAATACTCCCCAAAATAATGAACAAATCTAAAAAAACACTGAATAAATAACTGCTAAAATAAAGATTATACACTGACTTGTTCCTAAATCAGATGGAATTATGCAGAATCAGGGATTGTAGACATAGCTCCAAATGCTATTCAGTAGGATTTCTTGCTCAAAACAGGAAGCCCTTGTTCAAAAATAAAAATTATCCAGGAGGTATTATTTTTGTCTCTACAAATCCTTTTGCAATCAGATATGTTAAAATTACATTGGCACAGACTGTTTCATGGGACTGTGTATGTTCTTTGCTTCTCTTTTTACATGTAGATTTTACTTGTCTTCTGTCAAACATATTAAATTTTTAGGCATTAAGAGATTACTCATTTCTTTTTCTGCAGATTACATTGATCTAGTCCATTGTCATTCCTTAGCTGTGGTAATAGTCATGAAGGAACTTTGAACATATGATTATTTTTTTACAAGTTTATTAACTTTTGCTGAGTGAAGGCTAGAAATGGAAACACAGTTTAATCTGCTGACACATCAGCAGAAATGTGAGAAAAACATATAAGCACCTTGTCTTCTAGCAGGAAAGGCAAGTTTAATAGAATAAAATATAGTGGTTTTTTACCATGTCAACAGTTCACATATGAACTTCATGGATGCAGTATTTTAGCTTCCTCTGAACGGATGATCTGTTTTTGAACATTTGTAAAGCCTTTTCTGAAGCTTTGAATAAACTTTGAACACATCTATTAATATATGCAGCCAAAAATACACAAATGTGATTGCTTTTCTTGCTAAAACTCTAGCTAAATATAGAAGGAAATTTTAGGAAATTACATTTGTCTGTACAAATAAATAATTTCTTTAACTTTTACAGTTTTATACATATCAGAGATAAAACTCACTAGAGATGACTTTTTTCTTCCTGTCAGGCTTTTGCATTCAGATCGCGATGCTATTCCAGATGTTCCAGCTGTTTACTTTGTGATGCCAACAGAAGAAAATATTGACAGAATGTGCCAGGTAACTTGCATGTGTAATGTTTCAAAAGAGCACACACAACAAGGTGTGAGAAGTAATCCTGCACTCACCAGAATGTGACTGTAACTAGCACGTATTTGTTAGGAAAGTATCACCCACAATATTGTTATGCAAAACTTCAACTTCCCAGCAGGTAGAAGGGTAAACGTGTCTTGTGTGTTTCAGAGAGAGTTTGGGGAGTGAACAGACAAGAAGCAGTGGGTACAAATGTTCCATTTAACATTAGGAAAAACCGTTTTAATGGGGGTGGCTGAACACTGGAACAGATTGTCTGGAGAGTTTTTGGAGTCTCCATCCTTGGAGAGGTTCAAAACCTGGCTGGACACAATCCTGAGCCACCTGCACCATTTGATACAGCTTTGAGTGGAAAGACTGGATTAGGCTAAACTCAGTTTTTCACATTCCTGGGAAGGAGATGGATGGAAGGTTGACATCTTTGCCAAAGTGAGGAGAAGAGCAAAGGGTATTTTCACTCAGCAGTGAGGTGTGGAATAGTAATTGCCCTTTTAGCTTAAATGTCATTTCCTGGTTTTTTGCAGTTATGTGTTAGGTTTTTTATATCCAGATATGTAATCAAAACACCGTGTGCAGAGCTGTGTGAACAGACAGCTAAACACTTCTGAAGCTTTAGTTTTACTGTGGATAACTGCAACCTCATACGGTAAAAGTGTGATTTCTTCTTTTAATTAGTCAGGAATGTATTAGTACTTATTCAGGAAAATTTTCCTTTCTTTTAGGATCTTCGAAACCAGCTTTATGAGTCTTATTATTTAAACTTTATTTCTGCCATTTCAAGAAGTAAACTGGAAGATATTGCAAATGCTGCTATAGGTGCTAATGCAGTAACTCAAGTGGCTAAGGTAAGAAAATCCCCCAGTCCCTGATGTTAGCACCATTAAAGGTGTCACTGTATTCTTACTTTCAGGCATACTGGGGAAAAAAACAGAACCTACAGTCATCCCAGTAATGCAGCTTAGTACCATACTTCAGCTGTCAAAAGTCCAGGTGCTGCAAGACGTTTGGGCTAAATGATAAGAGAGGAAATGCAGTGGTTTCATCAGCTGAATGAGTGCTTTCAGTGCATATGTATTTCAGTATTATCCCCAAAATACACAAAAAGAGCAGTATGAGTGCAAGTCTCATTTGAAATAATATTGCATATGTACACACTTTTACTCAGTACTCTCCTATACTTTTGTGATTTAAAAACATGTGTTAGGGATTTACTTCTGTTTTTGTTGAATGACTGTAACAAAACCTGCAAATTATTAAGTAATATACTTAAAGACATTCACTTTTTCTCTCTTCAGTTAGTACTACTGGTATGAGAGAAAGAACCTGTTGTGAAATAAAATGAACACTACTAGTATTGTTCAAGCCTTAGGTCCTCAGCAGCAGGAAACTGGTATAGCACTGTAAACTAACTTTCTTAAATCTTGTTTTTCAGTTGTGGTGTCTCATTAATAGTTTGCTATATATAGTATATATACATATATAGTATGCTATAGAGAAGTTTAGGTTTTTTCCTGAATGTACAGGTGTGTTACAGAAAAGTTAAAATTCATGAGCTGTAATGTCTTATTATTCAAATATTGCCCTTTTTCCTCTCTCCTGTCTGAGAGCTCAGTGCTGATTATGTTGTAGTCCTTCATATTCATAAAAAATGAACCTATAATATTGAAATGTCTGCTATATTTCAGTTTTTTCAGTGACACTTGGCTGCTAAAACTGGCCTCAGAAACAGTTGAAGTTGGACAGTTCTGGCATTTGCCAGTGTTCTAATATTTTGTGTTAATCACTCAATCCTTATAATTCTTATAAATTACATTTTGTTCTTATAAATTATATTTTGCATTTTTTTAAATAGGTACTTGTGTAAAATGTAGCAGTAAATCACACAGAGGTTTTTTTGTGCTTCATTCTGGACTATTCTGACCATTATTCCTTGCTTTCTAGGTGTTTGATCAATATCTTAATTTTATTACTTTAGAAGATGATATGTTTGTATTGTGTAACCAAAACAAAGAACTTGTTTCATATCGTGGTAAGTAGAATTTATATAAAAATTATACCAGAATATCTGAAGTTGAAATTTACTTTTGAAGTTGTAGCTAAAACCAGCAATTACTTCATTTTGCTTTGATCTGCTCAGAATTCAGGATAATCTGTTAGATATGTAAAACCATGAAAGAAGCAGTTCTTAGATATTCATTTCAGCATCTTTTATTACATGGTGATTGTGGTACTGAAAAATAAATATGTATTTTTAAATAAAGCAAAACTGTGATATAGACATTCATGGATAATAACGCTTTTTATACAAGGAATAATATTGGAAAAAATTACATATTGTTTTCACATGTAGATAGTCACTGTGAGTGAGAAAGGGCATTCTAGACAATAAGCACTACTGATTGCTTCTGCAAGTATGTGAGCCAAGCATGTCAGCTTCTTCATAAAGTTGTGGAGTTACAAGTGAATTCAGCCTCCTGGAGCTCTTTTGGTTTTTTTTCTTGAGACTTCTGTCCAACTTGGTTTGGAACCTAGCAGGAGCAGCAAGTGGCTGCCTTAGGTGCTATGGCAGCTCAAGTCAATGTACATACTAGTCATAATTGTCCACACGATTTTCCTTCCTCCATTGTGCTGATTTTCTGTACGCCTCTGACCCATTCAATGTGCTAAATGTACAGAGAACTCCACCACTCCTGCCCCTTACTCTGGCTTTTACAGGGTATGTTGTCTGGCTACTTCTGCTGTATTTTTACTCTTCCTTTC
Organism: Prinia subflava; assembly: GCF_021018805.1. Taxonomy (NCBI): domain Eukaryota; kingdom Metazoa; phylum Chordata; class Aves; order Passeriformes; family Cisticolidae; genus Prinia; species Prinia subflava. Next base: position 36,374,363 of record NC_086251.1, read on the forward strand.
CTTTTACATCAGAACCAGTAATTTCAGAGCTGCAGGGTGTGTTTAATTGACTCATTCCTTAGAAAATACCAACTCATTTGTGTGATGTACAAATGCAGTGCAAGGGAAGAAGCAGAAGTCAAGAAAAGTCAAGTCCTATTTTTGCACCAGCTCCTCATTATTTTAGTGAAGTTACAATGTCACACAGCTGATTCCTGGTGCATAGAATACTGCCTAGTGACCAGATAGAGGTGAGAAGTCTCTGTATGTCTAATATTTAGCTGTGAGATTTTTCTCCTCTCTTGCCCAGTATTTGAAGTCAGTACCTTTCTTTAAAACTGGATCCATAATAACTGAGTTGTGTCTCACACTGGGGATTGATACCATTGGCAGAATGAAGTGCATTTTTGTTTGAAAAGCAGATTATATTTTTTTCACTAAAACCTGATGTTGAAGAGTCATAATAATAATTTTCTTGTGATGTGTTCCTGTGTATATGAAGACACTTAATTGACTGTCATAAGATTCCTTATGCTAACAAGGAATTTGGATTAAAATGACTGAAAATGTTTTGTACCATTCAGTTTCTATCTGGCTTGTTTTCCTGTCTTGGGCCACTGAAATTTGCCAGCATGTTTAAACCAATCTAGAAGTGGGCTTTTTCCAAAAGCTCATTGAACAGAAATCCAATCTCAAACAGAGTGATGAGTTTTCCATTAGAGCTCAGTAGCTGATCTGTCTCAGTGTGTGAATTCTAGATCTGACACAGACAGGCAGCAGAAATGCAGAGGTGAGGAAGAAGTGGGCTCTTTTGCCTGTGGACAGTAACCCTAGCAGGACACTGCCAGTTTCATAATCTACGAAAGTCAGTGTAAATCTGAGGGTACTTACATGGCTGCTATTCTTGCAGCAGCACTGCTGTGTGTGACCACAGATGTATCTGAATGGGTGAACTAAGAACAAATACAACAAAACAGGTTAATTTTCAGTTCCCTGATTCCTTGGCTGTATGACTGCTTTTACAGAGAGGTAATGTCAGGCCAAATAAGCAATATCAAATCCTTCAATTATGTGAAAGACTTTCCTAGACAGAAAGGATACAATACATTCTCTCTGTTTAGTAATGAACAAGAAGTGATGAGTTTAAACGCAACAACAAGGTTTCTGATCAGATATTAGGAGCACTTTCTAACTTTAAGAATAGTGAAATATTAGATTACCTGTAAACGTTAAGGTATTTTTGTGACTGGGAAGCTCTTTGAATTGGTTTAGATACAGAAATTACATGGGCTTAACTCATCTTCGGAAAGGAGGACAAACTAGTTAATTCCTCAGGCTCCCTCTGATTCTAAGATTGTGTAGAAAGAAGAGTAAATGAGTAATATTGGCATAAAGTTGATATTTGAGACATCCTGTTTCATGCTATTCAAGTGCTTCTTTACCCTTCTGTACAATCTGGTTCAATTTTGTAGTACAGCAGGAATATGTAGGCGGCCTATGCTTACTTTTCTGTAATAGGTGTATCCCCCATAAGCCTGTTAGGATGGAGAGAGAGAAACTTATAGAAAACACGGTAGAACATTTCACCAAAATATTCTTAATGAAGTTTCTCAAAGGTTGATCTAAGGACCAGTAATATCTGTGTTGTTTGCTATGGTACAAGAAAAGGAATGTGCTCATAAAATATGCATAGTAGACAAAATTAGAAGGCACTGACAGTATGCAGATCGTTGGAACATCAGAAATGAGTACTTTAAACATAACAACAGGATGGGAAATAAATTTTAGAATTGGAAAAGACAAGAGAGTAAAAATAAGGGGTCTTTCCCCCTGTAAACTGGGAGACCATTAGTTAGAGATAACTGCAGAGTGGTAGCCCCAGTGAATTTTAAAGCTTTGTAATTACAGAAAAAAAACCAGATATTGGGAATGATCTGCCTTTCTTGGTGCTGATATTTCAGAAACTTGAAACTTCTATTGAAGCCATCAGCCTAGTCAAAACTTCAGCTTACTAAGTATAGTTGCTGAAATATAATCCATGTCTCTAAAGTTGTTACAGGAGAAAAGCTGGGGGAAAAAGCACCTCTAAAGTTAGAGAATGGTTATGGTTGTCCATGCATAAATTTAGGATGGAAGGCTTAATAATGTTTAGAGCTTTGAAATTTATTTTTGAAGAAAGTGGGTAAGACAGGTAATTATGTGAGAAATTTTTAAAGGTAAAGTAAAAAAAAACAAGGATAGGATTTATGCCATGAATCCTGAGATACTGCTTGACTTGAACTCTGATAAGATTTGGTTTGATATTTCCTGTTGGCTAATATATTCTTATCAGGGTTAGTTACTTAAGAGAAATGTTGCTGCATGTCTTCTGACCTAAATGTGGGAGGGAAATCTCTCTTTTCTGTCAAGTAAAATGTTTTATAACTTGGAAAATATGCCTAATTTAGAGACTGAGGGTAAATGTATGCAAAAAAAATGGAATCTCCATACAAGAGATGGGATTCATAAATTTTAAATATAGATAACTGCATACTACAATTAATTATTTAAATTAGGTATTTTTGAGGATTTTCTTCCTGAAAATTGTTTGCCAAGTGGATAGCCATTTCTCTTGTATAACATGTGTCTTAGTAGGTTTTTGTTAATGCAATAGTAACATACTCCAAAAGATACATACGCAGTGAGAGATTTGGAAATGATTGTGTAGTGATTGACCTTATACAGTAAGCAATAATTAAGTTTGGCCAATTTTTTTCTCAGAAGACAAAGGGGGTGGAAACTAATGGATGTGCTAGGAGGGCCATTTCAGGATGTAATCTCTTCTGCAACAAAAGCTGTTGACTACTAACAGCCATCAGATAAGGATTGCTCTCGCACTATTAAAGTGGCATAAACTTACTTAACCTTATTCTTTTTTCCACACTTTTAGCCATTAACCGACCAGATATAACAGACACAGAAATGGAAACTATAATGGACACTATTGTTGATAGTCTCTTCTGTTTTTTTGTTACACTTGGTAAGTTTCCAAATTCTAGCATATTTTCTATATTCAGTGAGATAACTAGAAGTCTAGTGATTTCAATATAGAAAGTTAAAAGTAGAATTAGGTTTGTGACCAAAATCTCAAGAATTCACAGAGTAGGATAATGATCTTGTTCAAGTTATTGCTTTATATCACTGCAAAGTACAATAAAGGCTGTCCTTCATGAGAGGTCAGTCTTAGCCTTCAGTATCATTGGGAGAAGAATACTGAAATGCAAAGCTTTGGATTCACTGTTTTATCAAAATCCTAGCTTGAAATTAAGATAATAGTGCTTTGAGTTTGAATTTGTCTCAAAAAAAAACTCAACTCCCTAAACACCACAGAATTAGAAGAAAAAACCTCCTCACACAAACCCTGCAAAGATTTAACTTGAATAACTTCCTTAAGGAATAGGAAGATATATTAAGTTTACTTATTTTATTCTGAGTTTCCTTGGTGTTTAGCTGATACATTTTTCATAACCATGACATTTAACATGTAACTGAAATTGGTCCATCTGGGATAGCTTTCCTACAAGGGGAGCTGGGGATTGCTATGGGGCACTCTGTTCAAGAGAGATTCCCTTGGACCTATTCAGTTATTTCAAATAAGTTAGTGTGATACAAATTAATGTCTTTTCCTCAGTCACTTAAAATCTGTGGGTTTGGAATTTTCGTATTTGTATAGATAAGTGAGAAACATTAGCTAAATATTTTGAAACCTGAAAGCCAGTGGAAAATGTGCTTTTGAAAACAACATTACCATAGATACATAGTCCTGGACATAGCAGTGAGTTGTAACAGATATATTGTGGTGGTGTAATACTTTATTACTGTGTATAAGGGACTTCTGACTTTTGAAAATGACTTCTAATGCATCTAGTACAAGGTAGTTTGTCCCCTCCAACAGTACATTAGCTTTCTTTCTAGTATACACTCTGTTTCTCATAAACTGTTGTATGGGGTATTCACTTACTTCTGTAAAACTTTATTTAATATTTCTATATAGTATTTTTTGTTTCATAGATAAAGACTGCAAGAGAAAAGTTTAATTTAAGTTTGTATTTAATCTCAGAATGTTAGTAAAAGTTGTTTATGAGAAGTAATGTAATATAGAATCTGAAAATTACAATGCATGTAGATATCAATGTATCTTTTATTAGGCGCTATACCTATAATCAGATGCTCAAGAGGAACTGCAGCTGAAATGGTGGCAGTGGTAAGAACTCCTTTTCTAAACACCTATCAATGCTTTACAACTTTCCAAACATCACTTTCACTTTTCTCAGTACTAGGCAGAGGTCTAGTGTCATTGTATCCTTTTCCTTATGAAGGAAATAAAACTGGAAAAGAGATACATCCATTTTCCTTTCTGATTTGAGTTTGACAGAACTTCTGTAGAAACTGTAATGTTGGGGAATCAAATAATGAGAAACTTGAACATAAATAAATATTCTTAATCTAGAGTTTATCAAGATTTTCTAATAGGCATTGTAGTTAAGCTGTATCTACACAGTCTAAAGAGTGGCTTTCAGGCCTGTGTTCCTCTGTGTGTATCAGTAAGAAATTTTTATCTTTCTTACTGGGAAACCCTGTAATTACAAGATCTTTTAAGTATAGCAAATTAAACTGACATTGAACTTGATCATCAAATAGGGATGAAATGACTGAACTAAATCACAATTAACAGTCTCCATAGAACTGGCTTCATTAGGACACTGTGGTTCATTTCTTCCATCTTCTTGGGATCATCTTTGTCAGTGAAATGATAACAATGATTAAAACTAAGCACGTAGTGTGCATGCACTCATATTGAGAATAATCTCACTTTTTATGAAACAATTGTGTGGCAGTGTCTGACAGCTCAGTTTGCTGCTTCTGCTGTGGTTCCCCCTTGATGCTTCCTACTGGTATTTTCTACTTGCACGTTCAGGGAAAGGGTGCTGATTGTCTGGGAGATTCGCAGGCATAAAGGAAACATCTTCAGTGTAGTCCTGGACATAGATATAAATGCTGGAGGGACAAAAGAGATGTAAGATTTCTTTCTTCCCCCTGTGCACTGGACCGAGTCTTCCTGCATTTAAGACATTTATAAACTACAAAAATAGCACAATAAATCTTTTAATGTTGATTATATAAACAAGTAAGGAAACCATTGGTTTATTAAAAGTGGTTTTGTTTTTCCCCTCCTCAGAAATTGGATAAGAAGCTCAGAGAGAATCTAAGAGATGCCAGAAACAGTCTTTTTACAGGTGACACACTTGGAGCTGGCCAGTTCAGGTATTGTGTTAGTAATTTTATTTTTCATGTTACAGTTGCCTGAGTAAGTCACCACTGTAGTGAAAACTGTTTACAAGAATTTGGTTCAAATTCTATATTAAAAGGATTTACATACTGTCAAGGGAGTTTTCCAATTCCACAGCAAAACCCATTTAAAAACTTACAACTATTAAGTGCATGGTCCTAGGACAGTAAGTCAGAAATTATGAACCAGTTAATTTTGTTCAGCCTCTAAACACAGCAAGAGCCGAATGTCTGCGAATACACTCTGTTTACAGGGCGATGAAATGCAGTTGAATGTCTGAACATAGTTCTGAACTCTTAGTCCTTTAAAAGAAAGAAAGACCCATTTTCTTGCTTGTGAGTACTTTTGCCAGTTTAGTTCTATTAAAAGCAAGTGTTTCGCAGCTGATCCCTACCTTGACCAGAGGAGGATTTCTTGAGGACTACCACCTGGATAATTAAGGTCTGTTAAGTCATGACCATTTGAATCCTTTGTGGATGCTCATGAGCATCTGATAATGCATTCTCAGTAGCATCCCTGTACACTGAATACTCCACAGGCTGCCTTTGGAAGGTGTGTTATGAGAGTTTGTGCTGTACATGAAAAGGAGGAGATGTATTGGCAAGACTGTAGCTGAGGGAAACTTATAATCTGCTAACTGGGTATAAAACAGTCATCATACTTGTATCTCAAATTAAAATCAGAGCTTAGATAAAAGGCATAAACACATTGATGTTTGCCAAAGGAATGAGATTGAAAGGAGAGAGAATAGTTGTGAAATACCATTTTCTTCATTTTCATGGGAACTGAATTATAACCACTGCTTTTCGTTCAGAGGCGTGGCTTGTTTTCCTGATAGTGTAGCAGCATTGCCCTCGAAATGTAAATGCAAGGTAAAGGAAACAGGAAGCTACCAGTTGAGCGGCTTCAGATCTTTAGCTCGGTTTTTCAGAATCAGGTGACTAAGGCTCTTGAGATTACATATTTAAGTGAATGTACTTACTGCAAGGAACTCCAGAGCATGGAATTTGAATGCTTTTACTCTGTTGAAATGCACTTTAACTGCACGTTCGTTGGTATAGTGTGCTGAAGAGAAAGTGGTGTTGTAATGTTCTGTCAGCTCACAGTCTTCCTATCTTCACTGTAAATTTTTCATGTAGCCATAGCCCAAGACCTTTAGGCATGAATGCAATTTTTACCACAAAATTTGGTATTGATGAAATTACCACAGTGCGTCTCAGAAGTTCATAATTTATTTTTGTATGGACTTTATATAAAAGCAAAGAGAAAAATGAAATTAGAAACCCTTGGAGGTGAGATTATATATTTGAGGATCGTAATGGAGATTAAGGTCAAATATTACCCACTGAAACAGTTTTTTGGAACTCGAATGTGTATCCACTCAAAGATGTATTAGTTAATATCTAAAAAGTTCGTTTCTGATGTTCAGTGTTTCGACTTCTGCTCAATATTTATATATTGGTAATTTCACTTAGTACAAAACAAAATGATATTTATATCATTACTAAGATTTGATTAAAGGAATTTATCATAGTAATCAGCCCCAGTTACTTTGGGGAAGGCTGGAGGAGCTCAGCAGTAGGCAGTTTTGCTTTTCTCTTGAAATATGATATAGACAGTGGCTACTATCACTCAGGATGTTACTGGGGTGCTTTAACCATGTGTAAAGAAGTACTAACACAGTATCATCTTTTCAGCTTCCAAAGGCCCTTATTAGTCCTTGTTGACAGAAACATAGATTTAGCAACTCCTCTACATCATACTTGGACATACCAAGCTTTAGTGCATGATGTTCTGGTAAGGATAAATCTGATTTTGTTACTGAAACTTATTTTTTCCCTCAGTTTGCTGTTAAACTTATTACCAGATTCTCTCTTAATCTAAAATCTGTTTTGTCTGTTTTATTTGGAAGTTGTTTTAGTAAAGAACAACATGGAAGATTTTCTCTAGGTTTATTTAGCAATAATTTCTAAAATAGTTAAAAAGTTCAAATATTTGGATCATCAAAAGATCACTAATTCAGCAATCCTGGTCTTTTCTTTAATAGCTCATTATCTCTATGTTATGTAATATCCCAACTCCATTAAGTGCAATTCAATTTTAAGAAAGAAATGCTTTTAATGTGTTTTTAAGCCAGTTTTTAGTTTGAACTTCTAAAAACATTTTTTCCTGTTTTTCTCCACAAGGTGGTGTAGGTGTTCAGTGCAGAGTGGTATACGATCCTACTGTAAGGGATCTAAACCAGATTTTTAAAAATTTTTTTTGGAAATTTAGATAGCCTTAAGCTGCCTTTATTTCCTCAAATTTTTTATAAAACCAGTAGTAGAAATGTACTTGAATGATAACTCATTCTGTTTACCTCAGATTTGTGCATTTTGTGTATAGATGTGGAGTAAATAATAAAGAAAAAAAACCTGAGAGTAATTAGTATCTGGAAGCTTTTTATGTGCTGAGACTTACTTGTGAAAATCATTTCAATATCTAACTTTGAGAATTATTTTGAATTTATTATTGAAACTGTTAGAGGCATATATGAAACATGCACCTGCACATATGTGTTGATATACAAAGTTGATGGTGAACTGTATAGTCATATTTGCATTGTCCAGAAACTTGCTACAATGAAAATATTTCAGCACTAATAGAATGTTTTAGGGCACTTGTAAATTTTATGTAATTAATTCATTTTAACAAGTCCTTTCTTCTTAAACTTAAGAGTGCTTTCTGCAAATAACAATTTTTGGCATAGTTTCTTTAGGAAAGGCATATCTGAAAAAAAGAGTTTGCACCGAGTTTTCTCCAGTAAGTGTTGAACTGGCTAGAGACCTGTAGCTAAAAGTAGTGAACTTCTACAGATTTCTTTTCAAAGTAGTGTTGAGTGGCCTCAGGCATGAGTTGGGATAGGACTTCAGTTCATCAAGATGCAGAGTGATCAAAGATGTACTAGAAGCTGAGGACAACTAGTGCTACAAATATGGTGGGATACTGGAATAACACTGGAAGACTTACACAAAGATCATTGGATCTCTAGTGCATCAGGCTTCTCTAGTTTCTCTGGACCAACTCGTTAAATGTTGCATCTTAAAAATGCACAGGATTAGGAATGCTTTAGTGAAATTGTAACCAAGTGGTCTGTGGTTCCATGACAAGGGCAGAGGTTTAATTTCAAAACTAGTCAAGCTTTTCACCTTAAAGGCAAGCCTGCCAAACTCCTCACATACTGAGCATAATATTTCATGCAATAACTGCAGTAATCTTTCAAGAGGCCATAAATTGTAACCATGAATGTGTTACCAAAATGTTGATTATGTAAACAGTACTTTCAAACAAATTAGGTTTTGTTTAAGGTCTCAGTTACAGTAGTCCAGGAATGCTGTGAAGTGTTGAACTACCCAGGCACAAAGTTGAGCACTGCATCTGCTGAGATTATAACCTTGCTGTTTCTGCACATAAACATGTTTACATGAAGAGATTCCTATTTCTGAATAAATAACCTTACATCAGTGGATACAGAAAAATGGGAGGCATGGTTAGAAGGCCTTATAAGGACAAAATGGGAGTTGAAGGGAAGAACACTAATCAATAAGAGTTATTTTAGGAAAACTTGTAAATGCCAAAACTAACTTGAAAACGCAGGTCACCGGTGAGTTAAAATGATCCAAAACATAGATCTCAATTAAAAATTACAGCTAATTTTGTAATCAAATTGATTATTTCCTCTTCAAGTTTTTATCAAATATGTGTACTTGAAAAATACAATTTTTTGGCTGAAACATTAAACACCTCTTGTAATACGAGGTTTGAGCTCATTGAATGCATATGTTTCCTTTGAGTAACTACTTGGTTATGTTTCTGTTCTGGCATGGATCATTTGTAGTATTTTAAGTCCTTGCCAAGGGATAACTAGAAACTTTTTAAAACTGTATTTGACAGTTACACTCACAGTGATCCATTTCTGTATAAAGTGATGTTTTATTTCTGGAAAAAATATCTATTCTAAAACATTCATAACAGTTTCTGTGTCGTTGAAGATTTCACTATCATTATTTGTCAAGCAAAGAGCACCACTGAAGTTTTAAATGTTCTTGAAAAGAGCTAGGACAAAGTCAGCAAGTGAAATACCTGTTAATACTCTTTGTTGAAAACCAGAGAGAACATATAAGCTGCAGAAAATATAGGGCAGTCTTTGGCAGTGGGGGAAAGACCTAGAAGGCCCACAGGGAGCAGTGAACATAATTGTGTCCTGTAGCAAAGCAATGTAGTTTCTATGTTCATGCATCTGTGGAAGAAGAAGAAGTATATGAAAAAATAGCAGTTTTGTTGCAAAGTTTTTCTTTATCATACATTCGCTATTTTACTAGTGCTCAAAAAATTAGGGAAAGAGCTGGGACAGTGTGGCTAAATAGTCCTCACAGTGAATATCCTGTTGTGATGTCATCAGCTTCTTGGCAGCTTTGATACATATGTTGTAGTTATGTAAATGAACAGACTTAGAAACACTTGTCTGCAACATAGAAACTTTTCTACTTCAAAGTTTTGGAGAGTTGTTAGAGCACAGTCTTTGCTAAGTTACTTATTTTCTATGCAGAAAACAGTGTTCCAAGTTCAGTGTCAGAAGAGTGCTTGCATACGAGATAATCAAATGTATTTGCTTAACATTTGCTGGATTGTTTAGTATTGAACTGATCACAGTTCAGTAAGTGTGAGTAATTTTGGAGTCCTTATATTGCTGTTATTATTATCTAGTTAAATAGTAAACTGTTTCTGCCTCCTTAAGAAGTTCTAATAAATAGCTGTGTTAATATTTTTTAGAAGATATATTTTTGAGTATAAAAACTGAATAAACAATTAAACTATCAAATATTTATGTAAGATTCCTCTTTATTTTAGGATTTCCATTTGAATAGAGTTAACTTGGAAGAGTCAGCAGGAACAGAAAGTACTCCAGCAGGTGCTAGACCTAAGAAAAAAAATAAGAAGTCCTATGATTTAACTACGTCTGATAAATTCTGGCAAAAGCATAAGGGCAGGTAAGCTGTAAAGGTATACAGTTTATTTTAATTTAGTCAATATAAATTATAAGTATTCTTAATATATGGTAGTTCTGGTTTTAAGCTTATTTGAAAATATTTTCTAACTTGAGAGCTTTTTTTTAAGGTGTATTGGGTCTGGCTGAGATGAATTTCGTTTCCCCACTGCAGCCCCTCACAGTGCTGTGCTTTGCATCAGTAGCTAGAAAGGTGTGGGTAACACACCAGTGTTTTGGCTACTGCTGAGCAGTGCTCCCACAGCATCAGCACTGTCTCCCCAACATTCCCCTGACCAGCAGGCTGAGGGTGGGCAAGATTTGGGAGGGGACATATCCAGGACAGCTCACCCAAACTGACCAAAGAGATCCTTCCCTTCCCTTCCCTTCCCTTCCCTTCCCTTCCCTTCCCTTCCCTTCCCTTCCCTTCCCTTCCCTTCCCTTCCCTTCCCTTCCCTTCCCTTCCCTTCCCTTCCCTTCCCTTCCCTTCCCTTCCCTTCCCTTCCCTTCCCTTCCCTTCCCTTCCCTTCCCTTCCCTTCCCTTCCCTTCCCTTCCCTTCCCTTCCCTTCCCTTCCCTTCCCTTCCCTTCCCTTCCCTTCCCTTCCCTTCCCTTCCCTTCCCTTCCCTTCCCTTCCCTTCCCTTCCCTTCCCTTCCCTTCCCTTCCCTTCCCTTCCCTTCCCTTCCCTTCCCTTCCCTTCCCTTCCCTTCCCTTCCCTTCCCTTCCCTTCCCTTCCCTTCCCTTCCCTTCCCTTCCCTTCCCTTCCCTTCCCTTCCCTTCCCTTCCCTTCCCTTCCCTTCCCTTCCCTTCCCTTCCCTTCCCTTCCCTTCCCTTCCCTTCCCTTCCCTTCCCTTCCCTTCCCTTCCCTTCCCATCCCATCCCATCCCATCCCATCCCATCCCATCCCATCCCATCCCATCCCATCCTAAAGTCACTTGGTGAGCACCTGCCACCCAGCCAGGGTCAACCCACCATAAGGAATGATCATTGCCAGTATTCATTGTCCATGATATTTGTCTGTTAGCTCTTTGTTACAGAGCTCAAAATTGTTCTTACCAAAATTACATAAAATTATTGAAAGCAATGAATACATGTTAGAAAGTTTAAACCTATAGTAGATGTCATTACTTTCAGTAATTTGATTCTGCTGTATGATTTGTGTATTGTTATTTCCAAAAAGGTTTTTATTGTCTGATTCTGGTATTTCAGTTAGTTGATTTAACTGAGCTTAATGCAGACTATTGCATTAGTCCTTTTCCAGAGGTGGCCGAGTCTGTTCAGCAAGAACTGGAATCTTACAGAGCCCAAGAAGATGAAGTCAAAAGACTTAAAAGTATCATGGTAAGTTTTATCACTTTTATGTGTTTTATGTAAAGTGTAATAGGGCTTGCAGGGATGCCTAGCCCACCCTGTCATCCCACAGACAAAAATTTTCAGTGTATGCTGAATTGTAGGCATGATAGGATTTTAAAAGTAGGACTAGAAGTACTAGAAGTATTTCATGAGAAGTTTCAATTCCTTGTTCATTGGTGTTGCAATTATATAACTTCCATACTAAATGAAAAACACAATCCAGACATTATTACCATTATGAGAATATAGGTTCTAAATGTACTGACTTTATCTGCATGTGATACTTGTATTTATTATGGCTATTTTTATTCCTCTTTTCAAACCATTCCTCAAAACCCAGGGCATTGAAGGGGAGGATGAAGGAGCAATAAGTATGCTTTCAGATAATACAGCTAAGCTCACTTCAGCTGTCAGGTAAGTAGTCAATAATGCATTATTGTTTAATTATCTGTGAACCATTTCTAATTTTTTCTGTTACTGTACTTCCAGTATTCTTTGAAATCAATATCTGTAAATATAGGCTGTTCAGCTCTATAATGTAGTTTAAATGCTTTGTAATTCTGATAAAGTTAAATGCAGTGTACTAAAGCAGTGCTTGCATATGTAACTTCCACAATGTGTTTGACTTTGGAGTGTTTCCTCAGCAAAGACAAGAAATCTAAGTGCATCATAGATTTGCTTGCACTGTTCCACCAAAATCCCCAACCTCTGTGTTCTTTCATTAAAAAAAAAAGTAGTGAAATCCCCTTGTTCAGGTATGGTTATGAGAATCATTGCATCTATATGTTATAATTTTTTAGTTCCAACCCTATTCTGCAATTTTAGATTTTAATAGCCTTTAAAAGTCCTTTCCAACCCAGACTGTTCCAGAATTCTATAAATGTTTTAGTAGTTACTGTGTACAGTACACAATTCAACTAACAGTGCAAATCAGCAGGTTAGTTTGTATTTAATCTCTTCAGCTCTCTTCCAGAACTTCTGGAAAAGAAGAGGCTCATTGATCTTCATACAAATGTTGCAACAGCCGTTTTGGAGCACATAAAGGTACAGTTGCTCTCTAACTTGAGGTTTCTGTCAGTAGTACTCTTTAATAGAAGGAATATATTTGAGGCAGTGAAAATAAGAAAGTGAGCCTTCTCAGTGGTGCTACTTTTTCAGAATTCACTGTGTAGCATTACTGAGTGTTGAAGGGTGAGAGAGAATGACTTTTGAATGACACTGCATGGAAAGCAAAGAACACCATTTTTTTCTTATAAGAATTTACTAGTATTTTCTCTTTTTTTTTTTAATAGTGACCACAACTGTCACAGTGGGTTGAAGTCTTTCAAAAAATAAGTTTGTGATGGAAGTGTTTTGTTTATTTTAGAGATATGTCATGGCAATTCATGACTTCAGTCTATGCAATCTTCTGTTCTGTATGTGTTTGTCAAAAGGACAACTGCTGGTGTCGACTGCTCACCAACAAAACTCATACCCAGAGATGATGCAAGTTATTGAAATGATCTTTCCAGCAGGATCTGTGTTAGATGTCTTATGCATAGTTTAAGAACTTCACAAGGGGGTTTGTCTTTTCTGTTTTAAGTCTGCTGCTTTTGTCAGAGACCTTGCAGAGGCATTGGTGTCTAGTGAAGGCCCTCGTTACTGCTAGGATAACTTGGAAAATGGATTTGTTTTCACAGTATGAAAACAGAAATTGTAGATGAGGCTTTCAAAACTACTGAAATTCTTTTTAGTTTTAGAAAGGGCTTCAAGCACCAATCTCACTGAAAATCAATAATTAGAGTTTTACCCAAAGCTACATAAAATTCATGGAAGGCCATGTGTTTTGAAGGTAGCTTTAAGATTTGTAAAGAATGTCAGATCTGTCCTCAGTTATTATTGCCAGTGAATCTTTTTGAAGTACCCAATATGAACAAAGGATGAATTCTGCAATTAAATGAATAAACTAATTTTACATATTTATAAATCTGGAGAAGAGGTAATAAGTCTCTGGGCTTAGCTCATTACTGTGGGGCTAGTATATGGGCTTTTGCACTATTGGATATGTCAGTTTTCATGTCTGACAATTTAAAAGCAGTACTTTAATACCACTGAAAAAAATTGAAGTCAACACTATTGACATTTTGATGCCTTGTCTGTAAATTCACTTTTCTAAGAAAGATACTGACATGATAATTGCAGGCCTAGACCAGTACTGTTCTGTAGATGATTTAGTTGGAAAACAAGTTTCAGAGCAAAATGTAGAATGGCAATAACATCAGTTTGGCTTTCCAGTATCCTATTGACAATGAGCTGGACTCAGCTGCATTAGATGATACCAACACACTTGATTACCTAGAGGTGGAAGGAATTGCCTTATCTGGGCACTCAACCAGCCCTTGGCTTGCTGCTCTGATAGGGAGCCTGCTGTTAGCGAGTGCCCTAGGAGGGATGGTCCATTCCTCCATGGTTCTTAATTCTGATACTGCCAAGTGCTCAGGCTCTTTACCTTCTTATTGTATAAATGTCAAAGAAAATTGTGAGACAAATGGCCATGCAGTTTCTTCAATATATTGATATGTACATCTCTGTCATCTTTTGATTTAGAAAGCATCAGTTCATCTCCAGATATTTAGGAAACTGTCTTAAACCAATGCAGATGGACGTGGTTTTTTTACTGAAATTTGCTTATGGTAAAGCCTTTTAACTGAATCAATGTAAAGTTTATTCCAACTGCTTTCTCCTGACCATTTTCTCCTCTCTTTTCATCCTTCAATGTTAGAAAAAGTATCTTTCAATCTTGAGCTGTGAAATTTTAGTATGCAGGACATTATGCTAGCTAATGGATTCCTTAAAAATACTCTCAAAATGAGCAGTGTCTCATCCAGTACTTTTAAAAGAAATTCTGATGAGACCGTGACTCTGTGGTTAGTAGGTTTTATATATAGTTAAATAATGAAATCAATTAGGATAAGACAAAATTCGTTTTGTAAGTAAGTGCTGAGGTCATGAGGAGCTAGTGAGGCACCGTGCTGTTCTTCAGGTTACTATGTTTTCTAAAATAATCAGGAAGTGCATTCGTATTTTAAAATAGATTATTTGCATTATCCATGATGGCATTTTACTATATTAGTTATTTGAACATTGTTCTTCATTACATATATGAGGATCTGTGCAAAGAATGCACTGCTTTAGATATGCTAAGTGAATTTAATTTTTCTTGTGGCTGTATTTTAATGTTCAGTTTACAGCTGCTTTCCACATTCTCTTGGATCATTTTCTAAGACACAGTAAGAGGAAACCAGAAATTAATCACATACTTATGGGTCCTGGCAGTTTTTTGGCTTAAATTTTTAGTGAAATAATGGAAAGTATGCATCACTTTTTCGTGAAGCGAGCCATCAAGTATTTATTGTCAGTGCTTAGAACAAATGCATCCTTGTTTTGCATTTATTAGCTTTTCCTCTGCTTAAGCTGGGGACTGAAGATCTGGACCCAACAGATTACAGATTTAGAGCTCGAGTTGCCTATATAGCTGCTTTAAAGTTTTGAGTAATGCTTATCTTTGCATATCATCCTAATACGAATAGAATTACTGATGTATGTTAAATCATGAATACAGAAATATGCACACATATACTTTTCTAAAATGATGGTTGCAGGGGTAGATTAGATAAACTCTTGCTACAGTTCTACAGATGTGAATTCCAGTGGCACATTTTTATATGAATTGTTGTCTGTCTTAAATTACCTGTATTTGTTTGATTTAGGTGTTTTTTTTAAATTCCTATATGATTTTATTATGTATCTCTACTTTTGCTTGATCTCAAGGTCTGATACTTTGAACGATCTCTTAATTGGGCTCCCTTTAATTGCGATTGACAATAGCCTTTCAAATGTTCAAATCCATATCTTTGAAGGAATTCCACTATTTTAAGTACTCTGTTTTAAATAAGGTTATATTTTTGTCTTAGGCCATGGGAAATGGTATGTGTTTGTGAAATATGTATGTCACAGTGGGCCATGCTGTTTTTCTGTAGTTCAGAACTGATCATTCAGTAACTTTTGGTAAAAAATAGCTTTTTCTGAGTTTGGTTATAGTGACCTTCCTATCATTATTCTGTGCAGTTTAGTGAAAAGGAATTGACTGTGACTGCCACTTCCACCCTTCTTCCAGAGTTTCTCTTCCTCTGGATAGCAGCACACTATAATTACCTGACCAGCCTCCCTCATTCTGGAGGCGGTTATTTGTGGTTGTTTTCTGTCAGCATCTTTGAAAAAGACCTTAGATAGTTTCTTAGAAAATGTCTTCTCTCTTCTGCATATTCTCTCTCCCTAAAATTAAGAACTTCTGTAGTGTAAAGAGGATAGAAGAGCTTCCAGCAAGTCTTTACAAAAATGACTCTCTAAGACATTTTAATGGATCCTGCTTCCACTTACTTGCTTTAAAAAGAAGGAATTTTGTGTTCATTTTGGAGTACAGTGCTCAAGTAGACTTTCCCATGCACTTCAGTAATTTTCCCTAAAATAAGTTTTGGCTTATGAACAGGCGATTTCTAAAGATGATAAGTGGAAAGCATTCACAAATACATTTTTTCTAAAAAAACCAGCTGAAGTATGACACTTTAACTGCAATATAGACTCTTGTTCCTGGAAGGGCAGCCAGAAAGGTCTCTTGAATGAGATTGGTGTGGAACAAAATGACATAGAAAGTCAAGAGCAGGCAGGAGAAAGGAATAACTGTAAATGTAAATGCATCTTTATTTTATTATTTTTTATATTATTATTTATTTTCTTCACATTACTTGCCAGTTTGGCATCCATAAGAACATATTCTTTGCTGTTTTTTATTGAATCTACAGGATTGTTTAGCTCCTATTTCCCAGCTTTTCCTCTTGGCATGTCTGTGAGTTTGCCATTGAGTGAGCAAAATTGCACTTATTTAAATTAAATGGGACATCTGCTTCTTATCAGCACCTCTTAGACAAGTTGGCTCTTCAAGAAGTAACTGTCTCATTGATGTGGCATATCTGGGATATCTGTCAAAAGGTAACTAGTAGTGTTTAAGGCTATTCAGTAACCCATATGAATTTGATTAGGCGTCCACCTAATTCCTAGCAAACCAGTATAAGAAAAATATTGCCATGATTAGCATCTTTGCTAGTAACTTTTGTTAGTTATCTAGTGAAGAAGCAGCTGAATAGACTTACCACATTGATCTGTCTCTAGTTTGTCACATCAGAAAGAGTCTCAAAACTTTTACATTGCTGCTTACCTCTGACGTCCCTAATGTGGATAGAAAAAAATGTGGACCTGAAGTTTTGGGATTCTTACTTTGGGATTTTTTTACCCAAAGAGTGCCGAGTTCACACTTCAAAAGTAATTGTGCAAAACTTTTGAAGAGAATGAGTGTATATGTATCATTAATGTTTCAGGTTAGGCTCCAATTATAGCACATCTCTGCAACCAGTGAATTTTCTTTGCTGCTGGTAATCTGTTTTGTTAGGCAGCCATAGTCAAACAGTCATAAAGTTGCATGTGGCTGAGAAGAATTTTACCTAGCCCATGCTCCAAGTAAGTTAACAATTGTCAATCTGTTCTCAAAATTGAAAGTAATTGATGTTTGAATTACAAAATTTTATTTAGAAGTTGATCTGTAAACAAATACAGAGAATCAGTGAATCTTTTTATGTTGTACATTTTTACATGCCATCTGAATGAATTTCTCCTAAACAGATCACCAGCTAAGATAATACGGGTTTTGCCAAATTCAACAGTAATATATTTAACTTTATAAGATTGAGTTTCCACATTTCAAGACAATCCCTTTTTTATTGCATGCCTTTTGTCTGGGAAAAGTATTTTAAACTTAAAAACATTGAATTTAGCCTCACATAACAAGATGCAAATGTAGATAAAATATAAAAAGCAAGTGAATGTGATGGAAAGGCTTAAAAAACTGTACTAGTTTCTTTGCAATTGCTTTGTGTGTCTAGAGAGATTTAAGGAAACTATAACACAGAAAATCCCCAAGATGCTGTAGAACTGAGGTCTCACATGGTTTACCAGATACCAGACTGCATCATATGTAAGGTCTTGGAAAAAGGCTGGTAGTTCAGTTATATTCAGACTTTATACTACTCTTTTAACATAAGCTCAAGGTAAATATAGCTTGAAAGAAGCTCTAGTTCTATTTTTTTCCCCCTCATTTCATGTACTTTCTGTGTAGTCATAGTCATTTTAACAATCAACAGAAGACATTCTTCTGCCCCTATAAGTAGCAGGGGGTCATTTCTGAGTGCTCTTCGTGGTAATTTACTTTATAAGCTGTAATTGCAAGCATCCACAAAAGCTTTAAATTAAGTTGTTGCTTTGCAAGTAACTGCTCTTCTCAAGAAGTTCAGTAAGTGGTGACTGGGAAATGGAAGCATTGTATAGCTACCTGCATTATAAGCTGATCACCATATGCTTTCAATATTAAAATATTCTTGTAATGCATGTCTTTTTTTACTTTTTCTCCTCTCTAGCTCTTTTTTTGAGGAACTTACAGTTTTCAGAATGTGAAATATCCTGATAGCCTTATGCTTGAGAAATACCCTTTTTTTGAGACAGGGGTGGTAAAATAACTTCTTTAAATTAATTTTTTTTATTTGTGATCTCAGGAATCATTTTAGTGGAATTCAAAAATATGTGGAAACGAGACTTCTGAAGTTTTTATGTGCTGTCATTACAACAGCTACTGCACTGGATAAAAAGTGCCACAGCAGTTTTAAATGCTTTGGCATTATCAGGCAAAATTTCCCAGCTCATTTAACCCAAGAAAAGCAAGGTGACTCTTGCTCACTCTGGCAATGTCATTTCAGTCTCACAGTGGGGATGATGTGGAGCTGACACATCCAAAGCAGCGAGATGGAGCCCACTCTGCCAGTCTCTGTTTGAGCCAATGCATAGCTGAATGTGTTCAAATGTCAGGATTTAGTTAGTTACCAGATCCTAAGGTTTTGTAAGCTGAGTAGCTGTGAAGTTTGTTGTGATGATCCTTTTTAATGTTCAAACACACATAATGATCTCCATTGTAATGGAACATTTTAAAGTAACTTCTGAACTGCATTTTTCTATTTTTAGGTTGGAAGATCATGATCAATGCAAAGCTTGTCTGTTTGTGCAGATGTGCTGCAGTGCAGTCGTAACTTGCATGGCTATGTGATGTCTTCCATAAAGCTTTTGCCTCAATAATTTTGTATAGTCCTGGTGCCATTCTCCCTGAAAAGGATTTTCACAACATCTAGACGTGTCATTGTATAATGAGAGACTTCTTTTCCAGTGTTAACAAGATAATCTAATGATAAACTTCTCCATCTTTGGTGTGAGTGAATTGTTGCAAGCCTTTGAGCTGAGGTAGTATTTCAGTACCAACCCAAGTTCACAGTTGCCAACATTACTTTAGAATGACGCCTTAATGTATAAAGGAATTTCCCAACTTATCTGCATTGAATATTTTTTTGTGGTCTAACAGCCTACAGGTTCCGAAAAAATTGGACATAATATTCACTTGACCATTATTTTTTCCTTTTACAACATAGCAGTGTGTATGATGGCATGTAGTTTTCAGCTGTGGCAAAGCCATAGTTGAAAATAAAGCTTCTCTTCCAGTTCAGTATTCACGTCAGACACCCCTTGCTTAACTTGCTTTTTCACTTTTAGTATGATAATTAAATACACATTGACTTTCTAAGAGTTAATAAAATCATATTATAATGCAAGCATTAGTTACTTTTACTGATAATTTATTTTAAAATAATTTTTTTAAACCATCTTTATGACTAAAACTACATCCCCTTTAAAAGGGGAAATAAATATTCTCTCACAGTTCTAAGATGTTAACCCTAGCACTTACTCCTAAACAGAGTCGAAAGCTGGATGTGTATTTTGAATATGAGGAAAAAATAATGAGCAAATCCACTCTGGATAAATCTCTTCTGGACATGATTTCTGACCCAGATGGTGAGTACTTTAAATCTGAACTTGGTATAAAATTTGTTAAGCTACACAGTAAACCTATACCTGCTTGGATTTCAGGGTTGGCAAAGAGCAACCTGTGCAAGATTGGTAAAGAACAGCTTTTGATTGATCGTCAGTAGCAGTCTAGAGAGTTTAATATTTAGTTGAGTAATATCAAAAATACTAGTAACTTCTGCAGCTCCATTAAAATCCTTTCCTAGCCCCTTATTTTTGAAGGTTAGTTTTTCTTGTGTGCTTTTCCAGTATTTATTAGTACATATACATACCTCATGAACACAATGAAAACTTCACAGAATTTGATTAGCTCAGGGGAATGTAATGTAAGGTAGCTCCTGCTTGGCTGAGGAAAGAGATGACTGGGACAAGTGCAGAGAAGGGACACAGGGTATAAATTGGCCAGTTCGCTGGGACTCACTTGAAGCTTTGCATGTGTTGATTCAGCTGTGGCATGTCTGTTTTCATTGTGTGAGAGCATGAGCAATGCATCCCAGCTTCTCTGTCAGATTTGGGTCATCCATATCAGAGCACTGCACGCCAGGGGTGCTCAGGTTCTCTGTTAGCAGCAGTCACTGGGGTCTTTCTCAGAAAGGCTGAGACCCAAATGACTTCTCAGCTTTTTGTACTATTCCAGCATCAATTCTTTCAATCTGTCACAGCCTGATGTGTGTCGTAACCCTCTGACAGATTCCAGTATGATCTGATACCAGTGGCTGGAAAAAAATAATGTGCAGAGCAAAATTGTAAAACTTCAATTGCGATCTGTGACTTGTCCGTGTACTGGCAATTATGTTGTCAAACCTCAAGCATTTAGAGGCCCAGGGTTCCTGTTCTTTTTCCAGTGCTCTTTAAGAAAATGTTTCGTTACTGCATGATTATGTGTGTAGTCTTACAACTACATACTGGGCTTAATGCCTGCTTGGAGTTTGTTTAATAATTCATATTTATAGGAGGAGTATATGTGCATCCTGCTGACATTTTACAAAAATCTTTTAATAGTGTCCATGCTATATAATCAAAAGGCAGTAGGAGAACCAGTGCACAGCTGGTAGAAATCTGAGCTAAAATTTTAAAGATCTCATAATGGATCAAGTCTAGAAACTAATAAACTTTCAGAAAATCTAATGTCAGGCATCAATCTGTAATTCAGTACATACATCATTTTTTATATAAAGCTAATAAGAATATGTATAATCTGTACTTTTATTAAACATCAATACAAACTAGTCCTTTGCCATGTTCAGAATTAATATTTCATGTACTGTTTTGGTTTCAGCTTTTACATTTGCATAAACTTAAATACAAAAACAACTTTTCATGCTTGCTTGTATGTCCTACTGGATCAATTACTTTTTACCTGAATCCACATTTTCTATGTCTTTGTAGACTGCAGTGTAAAGCAAATTGTTTTCCAAGCCTGATGTATCATACCAGCATTCCTATTAGCAGGGTTCCTGGGTTGTACACAAGAGAAAGATTAGATTTACAAGCTAGTGTTTTTCTTCATAAGCTAAGTATTCAGGTTTTCACAGTATTATGTTAGCATTTTGTATGCATTGCCTAGGCTTGAGTTTATGTAAGAAAAGATTTCAAGTTAAATCACAGTGATTATTTCCAGGCATGCTGTCTTGTAAAACTGTCCAGCCTCATATCGTGTGATTCACTGAGAAATACCAGCAGAAAACATTTTTAAGGACTAATACATCAAGTCTTCCTGTGCCTCCACTGGTGAACTACTTATTGCCATTATGTGTGGGGATATTTGTCTTATGGACAATGGGATCTGCAGAGCTCTTCATGAAAGCACTTACATGTGACCACTTAACATCTTCAGGCTCCAGCCTCCCATTTGTTACTGTGTTGTTCTAATCCACCACTCAGGACTGTTAGCTGCCTTTCAGTTTAGTGGGTATTACTGTATCCTGGAGCAGTGATAAAATGGGAGCTAAGGGCTGCCTGCTGGTTTTTCAATTGAATTTAAAATTGGTCTGTTCTAGGTTTGCCAAGTTACATTTTCTTCAGAATATTTAGCAATTTGCTTCTCTGTGCTGTCAGAGATGATAGAAAAAAGTAGTGAATATTTGACAGGCAATTGACCTGAGTCTTACAGTAGTTTAGCACAGCTTTTTTTGCCCAAGTGAATTCCAGGGGATCTCTACCCTAAAAGGTGGCTTTTGGTTTAAATAATACAAAGTTTCTTCAGTTCTTGATCTTGTGACTTACTGATATTTGGTAAAGGTTAGCAAAACCTGCTTTGCAGAGAAGATTATACCAAGTCATAAATGCTCATTATGACAGCGCTTACTCTTAACTTCTGCCAGACAAAATATATGCTCACTTATAAATAAAAGTTGCAGATTAGATCAGATGGTCTCCTGCTGACATGATCCACATTCCATAGCACAGGAAAACAACCCAAAACAAACAAAACAGAAAAACAGGAAAAAAAAAGAGTCATTTTCTTACCCGCAAGTACAAAAAAGTGCAGTCTTACAAAATAGTGTACTAAAAGTACCAGGCTTTTATACTGAATTTTAATTTGAAATGTTTGTTTTGAGAAGTTGTTCTTCTGAAGACTTCATTTGAAACTCTTGTCTTTACTAACAGTGATTCTCTTCTAGAAAAACAAAAAAGATGGTGTTCAAAATCTGATGTAGTAGTTTATAGTCTAAGTAGTGACTACATCAACCTTTTGATCTAGAGAGATGAATTGATTGCGTATAAATAATGCTTCCCAAGAATGGGAAGTGTTTTTCTCCAACAAAAGAGGATTTAGGAGGTGAAATCCTTTTTGAAGGCAAGCTGGAAGTTCAGGGACTTTTTCCTGACCAGAGTTTCATATAAGTGCTTTTGCAGTCCTCAAGTATTTTAGTACAATGAACCCCATAGAGCTGTGTAAGCAAGTTGTAGAGCTAAAAATTAATATGGTGTGGCTTTTACTGCTATGATTTTTCTTTAGTCTGCTTTTCCATGGACCTACTTCCAGATAATATTCGCGCACACATGAAATAAGTCATAATTTCTCTACATAATTTATTTAGTATTTTATATGAAGAATAATATTTACTACAAACAAAGGGGGAAAGTGTAAAACTTTCAGAAAGAATTAACACATCTAACCCAACTCTCAATAAAATTGCTGTATGTCTTTCTACCATTTTACACATTGAAGAAGGCCATGGTTATCAATAATTGTCATAACTAAATATCTGCCCGTACATATGTATGGCTGCTGAAGAGCAGTTAATGTAGCAGCATAGTTACAATTGTAGTTTTTAATTCTTTTTTTTTTTTCTTACTGCAGCGGGAACTCCTGAAGACAAAATGCGATTATTTCTCATCTATTACATAAGCTCAGCTCAGGCACCTTCAGAGGTACCTATGTTCTTTACAGCTTCCAACACCACATTCTACCACAAAGGATTTCTCTGTGTCATTTCAGTACTAAGTAGATATTTCTGTTTCTTTGCAAAGGGAAGTATGAAATGCCCAGGAAATTCTAAAACTTTATATACATTTTGTCTTATTGCTAGGAAATCTGCTCACAAACCATTTCAAAGGATATGAATGATTAGCAAGAAGGAATATTATATTGTGACATATTTAGATCAGAGTTACTGCAAGACACATCTTAGCATACTTTCTATTATTCTACTCCACTGCTCAAAGAAGTAAATAGAGCAAAATGAAAACATGCCTTGTTTCACTCCATCTTCATCTATTCAAGAATGATTGAATCAGTTGACTAGCAGGTGAATAAAGGAGAAATGCATCTGCCAATATCTGAATAATTCAGGAAAAAATTTCTTCATATTTCTTTTGAACTTAAAATGATTAAAGGAAAGTTCTTACACTGTAGAAACATTATCTGATGGAAAAAATGTGTGGTTAGGTAAAATAGAAAGTATTTGTATAAATGTATATTAGCTCCTCTTTTTTTTTTATTATTTACTGTTTTGACATTCTACAGAAACCAGCATTCTGTTGACTGTACCATATCTGAAAGGGCACAGGATTTAATTTCACAAACACTGTTCAGTTTAATGGGATCTGCTCATGGCAAATTTTATTTCAAGTTGCATTTCTGTACTTGGTAGGAAATGGGATTAAGACTCATAATTACTTTTTAACTTGGGTCAATGCTATAACTTTGCACTGCTTGTTTAATATTTAGATAAGGATATCTTGTCTTTGTACATGGAATTAAGAGTAGCTTCAATCTTTTATAATTCTCTTTATGATTTCAGACTGATTTGGAGCAGTATAAAAAAGCATTGATGGATGCAGGTTGTAATCTCGCCCCTTTGAGCTACATAAAGCAATGGAAGTAAGTAATTTCTTTTTTTGTGTATATGAGGCTAACTGGGTAATACAGAACCCAGCATTGTATTCAGGAATCATGTGTTACTTCTCTTAAATTGTAAATTATCCTTAAACATTCATTTGGTATAACTTTTTACAGTCATTGTTGGGGTAATACATGCAAATCTTATTTTAAAACGAAGCTCCAGAACTAACTATAGAACGTTACATGTAGTAGTGCCCTTAATGATCCGGGACAGAAACTACTTACTAAATTAAATGAAAAGTTGTGCTAGTTCAGACTCCAAAGTTTTATTAGTTCATACCAAGGTGTCATGTTGCATATCAGTTAATGTAGTTTTTACATGGTATCTGAATGAAATCTTTAACTATAAAATCTAATCCCTATTGTATTTGTAGGCAAGAGGAATGCATATAATAAATAGTTACTTCCTGAAAGAAGTCAAAATGCAGAAGTTTTTCACTTTCAGATGACTAGAGTAGAACATTATACAGAAGATGTTCCTGAGATAAATATTCTATTTCTATCTCTGCTTTCACAGGGCTTTCACTAAGATGGCTTCAGCTCCGACCAGCTATGGAAACACTACGCCTAAACCTTTGGGGTATGCTTTTGATTAATTTTTTGTAAGCCTTTGGGTTCTTTTATCTTATTTTAGTAGTGCTGAAACTGTGATTAGTGTTATACAGGGCTCAGAACAAAACATCTCCCTATTTGTAAAACATTTAAGTTACAGACCATTACAAGCACTCATCTCCCCTCTAGCAGTGTGTAGTACACACAGAGAGGCAAATAAAAGGCTCTGTGACTAAATTCACAATCTTAATACAGTGCTCTTTGCACCTGCGCGTTAAATGCACTCTCACAGGAGAAGAATTCAGCACTAGGAGCTGGATCTATGACAGCCATGACTTTCAGCCTTATGTAGTCAATGTCAGAAGTTAAAATCAGCCCTGTATATTGAAAATCATTTCTCTTCTGGGTTTGGAGACTGTCAGGGGTGCAAGAACACACTGCTGTTTCATTGGAATGTCCTGGACTGGATGTCTGTCTGCTTGTTGAAAGGTGTAGTTATTTATTTCAAGACACAAGAAGAAAATTACTAAGGTTAATATGCTAAGGTTCCATATATCCCATACAACATATGGGACTTGGGTCTTTCCATTCTTCAGAGGATTTCAGTTCTTATTACCAACTTAACTTTCAGGAATGCCCTGTCACTGTCACAGGGAATCAGTGGCACGGTATGGGTAGAGAGAATTCCGGTGCTGTTTCACTTGGAAAAATTGCTCTTTGGTTTGTTGGAGACACTCAGCATCTCTGTTAACCCTGGTGATTAGGATACCCACGTGAAAGGAGCACTCAAATCCTTACATTCCTGAAGTTGTAAAATAAACTGTTCAGTGGATTAAAGACTAGAATCCAAGACTCCCAATGATAGGTGAGGATCTATCTGTTAGATTACAAGTATATTCCCATACATTTGTGTGCCATATGATATGAAGAATATATTTTTGACAAACTGAATTACATGGTATTTAGGTCCTATTGATTTTACTGGAAATTGGGTGTCAGTATAAAGCTTAAGAATACAAATTAAAAACAAAAATATCTTACACATCATCTTTATTTTGTTTTTTCAGTCTGTTTTCACGTGTTATGAATACAGGATCGCAGTTCGTAATGGAAGGAGTGAAGAACTTGGTACTGAAGCAACAAGTAAGTTCAAAAAACAATTAAAATGTCTAATGAGTATTGTGAACATCTGGAAAAACAAATTTCAGTACCTTTGTCATATTAATAAAATTCATTGTACAGTAAACATAAATCTCTGCTTATGGATAGATGCATCACTTTGTATCACTTCCAGATATCAGATAAATAATGAATAATTCACATTTTCTTTGAAGACCTCTTTGTAGCAATTAAGACTGATTTCAGCAGTATAAAAAGAACATCTATGGATTAAAAGGCTGGAAGTGTTAGTTCTGTTTACTTAAAATTAAAACATTTCTTGTTTTCCCACATAAATATCATATACAGCAACCATAATCTTGTAATGTGCATGAAAATACAAATATGTTTATAATGACATGACCACCTTCAAATATTCACTTAACTTTATAAAATATTTCTGGGCATAACTTGCATGTAAATGTACACCCCTCCAAAGAAAACAAACAACAACAACAAAAAAAACCTGATTGTATAAACTTGTAGCTGGAATGTTGAACTGTGGTTCCCAGAAACCTGCTTCTCTATAGAAGATACATTATTTTCCAATATGTACTTTCATCAGATGGCAATAAATAAATATTTATTGACAGTGTAAAATCTTAATTCTGTAGTATTTTCACATCAAGATTTCTGAAAAAAAAATCAGTCATCATATTATAATTTAGGTGAAGAGTCAGAATTTAAATTAGGAGTACAACGTATCAGAACTAAATAAAATGAAATGGTTTATCTTTTTGACCTACTTAATCTTACCATTGCTGCTGTTTGTTTATTCGGCCTGTTACACACATAATTTATACATGGAAGGTATCAGCTATCACATAAAAATTTAAAATTGGGCTCTCAGTTTTGTAGGGTAGTTAATGAAGTTATTTCTGCAGGAATTTCACTATGACTAGAATAATAAGCTGCATTGCAGAGTTACAATTCAGTGGTATATAATGATACATGACTGAGGAAATTTTAAATATGCAGCTTGCCTGTGTGTTATATTTTATAAAGAACTCCTCAGATAAACTGTTACTTGTAATAATGAAAAATAATTCTATTCTCCAGGAAACTTCTTCCTCTTCTTGTATTAAACATTTTGTCATTTCTTTAGATATGTGGCTTTAAAGAGTTAATATATTCTGTACAAAATGGCTTGCATTGTTTTGTGTTCTGAGTAACCAAAAAACCAATTTGCCAATGCTTTCAGGGTATGCCTTTTCTGGCTTTTAATTTCTTCTTAGGTATTTTAGGGTAGCCAGGTGACAAGCTTTTCTTCTTCATACTTGTAAGCCTAATGTAGGTGTGTGGTATTTCTGTTAAAGCTAACTTTTTATTTTTCCTTCAGTAGTTCAGGGATTCACATCGGTTTTTCAGTGTAATATGTAGATCACCTTTGGAATGTCCTCTTTGGATAAATTCTGTCAACAAGACTTGTTTCCAATCCTGTTGCTGTGTAAATTCACCCTCAGTTTATTATAACTGAAGTACTTTAACTCTTTAATATCCAGATCTTTTGTCCCAGCTGAGATTTCCCATGTTAAATAAGGAACAGTAATCTTAAATTTCACCTCAGTTTGTTCGTTTGCAGGTCATCCAAACATTTGTTGCCAGGATTGCTTTTTATACCCATTTCTTTGACAACATTAGGCTTTTTTAGAATCACACACTCAATTATCAGCATCAGCTTTAAAATTCTTTCCTTAACTGCAATGTATTTTTTAATAAGAATTCGTATTTGATCACGTCTGCATATGTTGTTAATACCTAAATACAACTCTATTCTTATCTTCACACGTTTTTTGCACTTTTTGTCTTATCTTTATCCCCTATCCCCTTGTTTTTTTTACAGAAAAGTAATTTCGGTGAGAATAAATTAAGCTTAACCTTTACAAAGCGTAAGAGGAAAAATGTTTAAAATAGTCTTTTAAATTTTCTGTAAGCTCTTCCATAGGTAATGTGCCTGTGAATAGGTCTTAGTAAGCTTTTCAGCATTCCATCAATTTCACATTATGTTTTCCAGAATCTGCCAGTCACACGTATTTTGGACAACCTTATGGAGATGAAGTCAAACCCTGTGAGTACAATTGCCTTCACATGGAGAGAGGTGCAGCAAATGAAATCTTGAGGCTGTGATCTGTAATATGCTATGGCTATTTTTTTCATGGGAGTGCAGTTGAATCCAATCATGCTGTGTTTCAAGAACAGCACCATTTTAATAACTATTTAAGAAGACCTCTTTCATTAAAATAGTCTAAACAATGACAATTTATTGTGTCTCATTGGAACTAATATTTTTTTGTTTCTTCCTATTCTGAACATCTATTACACTTCTGCTGTACTAAGCTTCTATTGCTCCTGAATTTCTGCATTAAGCTGTGGACTGAATTTTTTTTTGCATTAAACTGGGATTTTTGGTTTTTTTGGTTTGTTTTTTTTAAGAGCACAATTTCAGAAGTGAAATATTTACAGAGAGCTGTATTAGGGAAAATTACATTTCCCTCATCTTTAAACTTTGCTATGTAGAGCAAGATATTTTACTACTGATTCGGTCATTCTGTTTGCAAGCAGAGGTGGTTTTTGTCAGAAAATTAATTTTCTTGCCTTGTTTCTTTGAAAATTTTTGAAATGCTTATGTGTTAGCTACACACTCAGGGCATTTGCTAGAACTTACAACTCAAAGTAGGCTGTTTATGCATGCTCAGATTTTTTATGCATGAAGTCACTCTTCTTGCCATGGATTTTCTTCCTTTTATCCCACCAACTTGTGCACATACTTGTCCTGAAAAAGCACTTCTTACAAGTCTTTAGAAAGCTTTAATATGTTTGCCATATCCTATCAGTCTTCCTATTTTAATGCCATTAGAGAGATACAGTTTTAATATGTCACACTGGTTAGTAGTTTTAAAACATTCTTCTTAGTCCACTTTCACCTTCATGTACTAACTGTATGTACAGAGAGAAAAATAATGGTAAAATATGAAAATTATCAACATGCAAGTAATCCTTTATTTTCTTAAATAATCTATGTCCTTCATAGATGATATATTTCATGATCCTTAGCAGATAATTTGCTTTCTCTTAACAAACAAAGGAATTGACACCGTTTCCAGTGTTTGTGGATTGTTCCTGTTTGAAAGACTTGGAAAAGATGTACAGGGCTAACTTTATTTAGTCAACCAGCAGAGGTCACCCAGAACACTTAGCATAGAAAGTTGAAATTAAAACTATGGATAACTTACGAGAAGTTACTTACGAGAAGATAACTTACGAGAAAAATTAAACAATTTTTAAAAAAATAAGCATTGGCTTCCTCAGGCTACAAATTTAGGAGTTGATTTAGAAAAGTTTACAAGTCATATGAGATTTTTTTCTGTCTTGATTTTTTCACATTTTACTTAGTAGAAAACAGGTACCAGCACTTTGATAATTTGGAGAAAACATTGATTTTCTCACTGTAAAAAGCAGCGACTGGGCCAGTCTGTCAGTCAGCAGCTTCCTGTTCCACTGCCGTGGCAGAGACTGACGCTCACAAACAGGGAGTCCCGCTTTGCAAGTCACAGGAGACCAGGCAGGCCCTTAAGACTGATTCTCCCAAGCTGCAGGAAAACTGACAGCAAGTTTGGGAGTAAGTTTCAGCTAAAGGAAGCAAGCCAGAGAGTCACTGTGGAATGTGTTTAGGCTTGCTGTCCTATCAACAGAAGTGAAATTGTATCTGGGAAAGGTCAATGCATGGAAATACCCCATTGTGGCTTCTGTTCATCTTCTGATGTGTGGGGTTCTTTTCTGTTCCCCAGAATAGAAAACTACTGCAGGCAAAGCACAAAGGGAGAGGAAAAAAAGTTCAAGATTTTTTTTTTATAAGACAGAAAAAAGTCTCCTTTATGATTCAAGAAATCGTATTAACCACAGTTAATTGATCAGTGTATGAAATGTACATACAAAGATGTAATGCAAAATTAGAGCAGATTATTGAGAAGTCAAACTATTATTACAATGAATTTAAATAATTTATTTTCTAGATATTAACTGCAACAATAAAGGAAATACATGAAATGTACATACAACTTGTACCACAAACATTCACATATATTATTGTTCGTTGAAATCTTAAATCTGTTTAGAATGATACCTGGTGCAAAACTCTGTGGGGTTGTCTGTAAATCGCTTTGTGTGTTGCTTATCTCTGCCGTTTCTTTTGTTTCCCTGACAAGGACAAATAAGTCTTCACCCATGCCACCCATGATTTCCAAGTTTTTCAGAAGCAGGAACAGCTAGAACAAATCTTATGGGCCATAATATTATCTTGTAACTTTTTGAATTTTGCTAGATTCTTTAACTATAGTTACACCTTGTCTTGAAAAATATATTCAGAAACATTCCCTGATGACCTTAAAAGTAAGCAGTTACTTGTGGGTATTTTAAATAATAATATTTATTGTTAAAAGCACAATTTTAGGAAAATGCTTTTAAGGTTATATATTAATAAAGGAATATTCTGTTCATAAAACCAAAACGTAGTTGCTTTGTTTTGGTGTCATTAAATAGAGATTGATTAAAACCTTAAATCTGCATAAACTAAAGAAAAAAAACCCCTAATTGTCAAGTATTCAAACATTTTAATCCATAGCTATGAAATTGACCATCATCCAAATTAGTCCTGTTAGATTCTGCAGAAAAACAAATACAGAGTGAAAGTCAGTGACATTTCCATGGCTCTTTTTCCATTTTAATTTGAAATACTGAAGACTAAGTTTATACATTCAGAAGTGTTTATTTTCTTCTGGAATTGCTTAGGGAAGTCACAAATTCAGAAAATCACTATGCAGTTGATTTATTAGCAGACTTGCTATTTCTTAAAGGGGTTATGTCCTCGTAACATTAAAGAAAATAAAATCTCCTAAGTTTCTTTTCCCTGCACCCTCAGCACTGATTTCAGCAGGAATAGTGTGTTTAAACAGCAACGATAGAAAATCCCCAGGCTGTCACATTTCTATTGCTTTACCACTTTCTATGTACAAGCCCACAGTCAAAAAACACAGCAGTAATACAGTCAGGACTAAATGTTTGTAATAGGTTTATTAACTCTGATTTTATTTCTGTCATTAATCTATAATCACTCTAATAAGCAGAGAAAGTGTATCTCTTTATCCCAGGTAAAGCTTTCTCAAATACCTCTCAGTTTTAGCCTACCAATATCTGTCCATTCCCAGCTCTCTCATTACCCTAGAGTCACTATACCACCTTTAGGTATGAAGCTGCAAAATCATGAATGCTGACAGACTCCCATAGTTGAAATTCCCAGTGGAGCATATAAAAGCATTTTACAGAGATTCAGTGGGAAATTGGATCTAAATTATTTTCTTTTTAAAAGCCAAACTGCAGGATAAGAGAGTTATTTTATGTAATTATATAAAAGTTTGTAATATCAAATAGATTTATTCTGTGTGTGTAACCACCGCAATATTAAATACTTTCTAATATTAGAGGTAGTTATGCTGTGTGAGCTGTAGTGAATTCCTCAGATAATTTGTCTACTATTCAAGAAGTATTATTTCTGCTTTACAGAATCATCAGAATTCAGAGGTCTTTGTATGTAAGCACGCAGATAAAATCAACTGCAGTTCTGCATGCAGTTTATCGACAAACTAAACTTCAGAGTACCAGGATGAAAATGTAGTGTAGCAATAGGAGAAAGCCAAGAAGTTGTCAGAAGGAGTTACTAAGAAGTTTTGTTTTTCATCCATAATAATTGGCAAAAATCCTGCTTGATGCCAGTAAAAATATTGGAAGTGCCTCAGTCTTCTGTGTGAAGAAATTTTTTTCTGTAGTTTAGACAGTCAAACTTTTGAAATTTTTGTGGAACTCATTTCTTCTTCAAGAGCTTAATTTTGGTTTAATAGTAGTCATAAATCATGAAATGAGAAGGATAAGTTACATAACAGTAGCAGATTTTGATCTATCTTGTCCTTAGCACTCACTGCCACCAGAAGTGTTTTGTTTTAGACTGTTAAATCAATCACAGATCTCCGTAACCTGGAAAGTTTTATGAGTTTTCCTCTAAAACTGGTAACAATTTTTCTTTCTGCCTACTGTCTTCCTGTTGGGTTTTACTATGCACCAGTGTATTTTTTGGAAAGTATGTGATAATCAGTTTTAGGTGAACCAGAAATAAAAAGCTCAACAGCACCCTTCATAGCTTCTCACTGTTGTTTATTCTGTACTGGTTCAGTTATACACAAACTTTTTAAATGCTAGTGGACACCACAATTAGTGTTGAATGATGTGATGGGAAATGATACTGGTTTGAACAATGTTTAATATAATATATACAAGGAAAAATTCATTAGCCAAAATTCCAATCTTTTGAGATAAAAACATACTTTTTAATAGGAGACAGATGACTACCGGTATTTTGACCCCAAGATGCTACGAGGCAGTGACAGGTGAGTTTTGCTTCCTTCCTTTTACTCCATGAAAAGACTAACTTAAGGAATCTGTTTTATTTTACTTGCTGACTCCAAGTAATTATTTTAATCATTAATTCTACGTCAAGACAATTGGTCTTGAAGGAATTCACAAATGGCAACTTGGATCAATCAGATAAATTTTTATAACACTGCTAAAAAAATCTGAAATAGTAAGTGATAATATGTACATTAGTTTAGTCACAGGAATGTGCATTAGTATTTAGCAATAATAAATGTTATGAGTTCTTCACAGTTGTACTACTTGGTTTCTTAGAAACTTTATGAGTTTTTACTGTTAAGATAAATAGTCATTGGATAGTGCACCAAAATTTCTTTGTCACTTTTTAAGCAGTTACAATTTTGATTTGAATACAACCCTTCTTTAATAATTTGTTAATAAGTTTGGAAAAAATGATTAAAATTTGCCTGTAATCACTTTTGTTTAGGTAGGTGCACATTTTAACTTCATGTGCATGTGAAGGGAGGCTTGGATATAGTTTATTTTGCCAGTAAAAGAGAGGAAGAGGAATTACATCAAAAGTTTATAAGTCTTTATTTTTGCTTTGTAGCTTTAACTAATAATAGTCTGATAGTCTCACCTAATCTAATATCCTAGCAACAGAGTAGATACTTTATTTTGATATTCCTTCTAAAAATAACTGTCATCAAATCTGTGGGAAAACAATCATCTCATTTGGCTGCACCCTTTTATTACAGGATCAGTGTGGATAAAGTAGATCCAGGCTTGGTTTTAGTTATTTGCATGAAAATTCTGTCTCTACTTTGTTCTTGAAACATGAAAAGTAAGAGGACGTAAATTTCAGATGATATGTATGTTTTGTTGAAAAGTATAACAGATTATATAATTTCAAAGATAAGCAAATTTTGAAATTGTCAAAAGAGGAAAAGTAGTAGTATTTTGTGTTTCATTTTGATTTCAACTGTTACTGGTTTGTTACGCTTTTATAGCATTTTTGGTGGATTTTGTGCAAAAGTGCAAAGATTTATTTTACTCAAGCTGAAGGATTTTCTCAGTTTTTTGCCCATTCTATATAGTTCTTACATTTCTTTAAACATTGTAGAATTATTAATTTACAGCAGTTCATAAATACGGCATTCTGTGTAGCTATAATAGTCATCTTAGGGAATAGCTTTTAATTTCATGTTTGGGATTTGTATGTAAACTCAAGTTATATCCCTTAAATCACAATAGCAAAACTGTGGTTTGTCTAATTCTCTCTTCAAATATTTTTGTGGACAGTAAAAACAGTACTTAGTTGTCTTGACAAAATAGTATTATAAAATAGTATAATTAATGGATTTAATTAAAAAGTGACTGACTTTCTTTTCTAATCTACTCCCATTTTAAGAAATACTGGCATTTCTACTTACCGTGTTTTAAATAGAGTAATGACTGCATTGCTTGTTTCATACTCAAAAGATGAGAGAATTTGGATTACAGTTCCACTTACAGGAAGGCTGTAGTGTTCTTGACAGACAAAGCACATTAGAGACAGCTATTCCATTTTAAAACCTGTTCTTCAGATACACTGGAATCTGTTGAGTCAGTTGTTCTTGGTCACTCAGAAAAACCTCTTGAAATAGGGGAAAAGGTAATTTGAAGGGGGAAATGCAGTGTTTTTAAGCTATGTTAGAGCACAAGATGTATTTGGCTGCCTGGGGCTGCAGGCCAGTGCAGAGCAGGAGGGCAGTGGTGGTTTGTGAGCAAAGGGCAGGAGAGCAGAGTGACCCTTCACAGCTTTTTCTTCACTTTCCCCTTCCCCTGAAGGTGCAAGGTGATGCAGGAAAAGATTTCTCCCCCTCTGCCTGCTACCTGCCCGTGTATTAAAAAAAGAGTCTGTACCACCCAAATTTGTAATTTCCCTCTTCCTCCCTTAATCATTCTAATCCTACATACCTGCTGCCTCGTACTTTTCGAGATTTGGAAGCATCAGTAAGTGTGTATGCAGGCACTGCAAACTGACTGGCTTAGCTAGCTAAGATTGCAGGAGGCAGGATTTCTAAGTGTCATGAATTGTTCTAATGTTGATGGCATTTTTTATTCATTGTATTTGCTCCTAGGTAACAGCACTGTATTTAGAGCTTTTAAACGATGGAAGATTTGTTGTCATAAAGCTTATTATTCAAACAGCAACATTAGAAATGATGAAGTAAAATTCCTATTTACTCATGTACTCAGTCCTGTATAGAAGGAATGATTTTCCAAAACAAATGGAAAGGCAGTTATTGTTCTGTTTTGTATTTTTGTCTAATATTATATAGTACTCCATAAATACAATGGGTACATGATGCTTATTTTGGGTATTTCTATTAATATGTAATGAAATTCGTGTTGTATTTTTTATAGCTCAGTTCCAAGAAATAAAAATCCATTCCAGGAGGTAAGTCACGTAGAAATTATTTTTCAATGTTCATGTGTTAAAAATAAATAAATCCTGAAGTACAGTCATTTTTGATGATCATGATTAAGACAATGAGAGGTCTTATTTGCAAAAAAGCACTTAGACTGATTATATCTAGTATTAATTATAATTAGCTGTTATTCTGAGGCTTTTCATCTTCAAAGGACTATGTAGGTATTAACTAATATTGGAGAAAAAAAAAATGTAGAAAATTTTCCTGAAGGTAATTACAGGAATTTGCTAATATCATAATTGTGTGAGCAATTTAAACCCCCAGTTTTTAGACCAGATTTTCAGAATGCTCTCTAGATTTAATCCTTTGTCCAACCTTAAACAACAGCATTCATGTAAATGAGTATATTAAGGAGTCTTTGTGGTTAAAGGAAAAAAAGTAAAATAATGAATGTTATCATCCATACAAATGCCTGTAACTTTCAGTATTTTTCTATGTAAATACTTACAAATAGAAAACCTCTTATCTGGTCTTACTACCAAGTTTCATAAGCAAAGTATTTGCCTTGGCAATATACAAATGTTTCAGACTTCTCATGCAATTCTCTCATGTTCCTAATTATCCTCAGGAGCACAAGAAGTACCACGTGGTATCCTAGATACATATATGGCTACAGATGGCCATACCAAAAATGTCAGTAGTAATATAAAGTCTATATGAATTTCATATAGTATGGTCAAACAATTTTGGTTAATGAATGTTCACAACAATAATACAACTGTTAGTTCTCCTTTTCCTAGTCACGAATTGTTCTCTTTTAAACACAGCCCAGAAAATACTGATGGCCTTCACCTGTAATATTAAAAATTATTACTAGTAGCAGGCGGGAAGGGAAAAAATTGTGAAAAAGTGTATTTCTTTATGATAAAAATATTTTATTTATGGTCCAAATGAATTCTTAAACATCCATGGAGATATTTGAACTCTTCCTCTGGTCACCAGAGACATCTCTGGACAAATAAAGGAGCATGTTGAAACTGTATATGTATCAAGTATGTCTTAATAGAAGAGAGTGACATGTTAAAAGCTCTCACCTTGCTGTTCTGCATCCTACCAAAACTTCAAATATCTTCTTTCAGATAGGAAGCAGTGATTCTGTATCCAGTTCTTTTAAGACTGCAGTGTGATTGTGATGATTTTTGCTGTAGGTTTAATTATCTGGTGTATCACTACTGAAATTTTAAGAACTTGAATGCATACTCTAATAACATGTCTGTTGCCTTTTAGGCCATAGTGTTTGTTGTTGGAGGAGGCAACTATATTGAATATCAAAATCTTATTGACTATGTAAAGGTATGTGTACTTCTCTCACTTGTAATCCTTAACTTACTGATAGAAACCAGATAGAGCATGTTTTCTGTAATATTAAGATTTAGAAGACAAAGTCGATGAAATTAGCCCTAACATCCTTATTCTATAGAGAGTCTGGGAAAAAAGGAATGTAAGAAATCAGTAGAAATTGTGGATTACTAATTCAGACCAACAAAGACTTTCTGTTTCTGGTATTTTGCTCATGTTGCCCTTTGGAGTTGAGTAAATAAACTACATTCTCTTTTATTTTGTGTTCATACACACCAACTGTCAGCAGTTGTAGCAAACTGCATTAACCTGTTTTGGAGTCCTGCTGGTGGTTTTCAAGTGCTGGTGTTAAAATAAAGCAGCTGTAGCATATCATAACCATGAAAGTAAGGAACTGCTCAGAATTCTCTAGTTTTCGTGAATCTTGCAAAAGAAATACCCCAGTGCTTTTTTCTATTATTGCAACTTCGCAATATGGAGTCAGTTCAAACTCAGACCTGCAGATTATAGTATTTTATTGCATGACAATCTTACTTAAGCATAAAGTTGTTTCAGAAACCAACATAATGCAAATACTACGCTATCTGTTAAAGCAAATCTTAAGATTGGCGCCAATATCTAAGCATTTATTACGTACATAATTATTACTTAATTATTTATTACTTATTTATCTTATAACTTACAGTTAGAAGTTTTCACTACTGAGTTAATAGAAGCTTATTTTTGTTAAACTGCATAATTTAATTCTGTGTAGAAGTCATACAACGTATCATATGCACAAGTAAGAAAATATGTAACCAACTATGTAATGCTGGTGTAGCAGATTTCATTTCTCTGGTTCCAGCTGGCCGGACTAGCAGAACACATGTATACCAAAAATCAGTGGATGCAGAAAAATAACTAAATCATTACAGTTCTTGCGAGGCAGGAGTGGTATTCGAACACTTTGAAGGAATTTTAAAAAAAGCCAAAGTAACCTGAGAAAAATTCTGAAGAAGATAATCAATTATTTAACAGCAGCAGCACACCATTCTTTCTTCCTGAACTTAACCTTGTTCATGGTACAGTTGTCCTGTCCTCTGGTAGACTGGATTGAGGATTTGCACACAAAATAAAAAATCTGGAGCATTAGTTGTTGAAAAACAGTTATTCTACAAAGCACATGAGAGTTTTATGTCCAGGTAATTTTGAAGAATGCAAAGTCAGAACATGTGTGCCGAGTTTCTCCTCTAACAGCAGCCACTTTGGAACAGAGCTGGTCTAGACAGAGGAAAGGATAGGAAGAGGAATGTAAATTAAAGAAATCATTTAGACTTGGCTCAGCACTCGTCACTGTCCTCAATAACTCATTCAGTGAGGCATCTGCCTGTGGCAAGAGTGTGTTGTCAAACATTTAGCTTGCTCCATAGTCTGCCCAAAGCCACTTTAGCTGCTGTACCCCAATCCAAAAGATGCCCAAGAGGATGAGTATTTGTTACTTCTTACTAAAAAATCTCTCTGAATTCCCTAGAGGTCAGTTCACTTCCCTGATTGTAGCTGCATGCTGACAGAGTTGAGGTTTGCTGTGTATGTGTATATCCAGGGCACTTGTGTGATGACAAGTTAAACACTCAGCACTTCATACAAAGTGGCAGGAAGCTGAAGTTTCAGAGGAATAAGAGGGCAAACAGGAGGTCATTCGTAAAAGAGAAGGAACTGAAAACTATGGAAATAGTAATGTTAGATCTTATGGAGACTCAGAAGTTGAACACACTCTTTCTTCTTCTGGAACCTGTGAACAGAGGTTTTTCATCACAGTTGTCACAGCTGAAGGGTGCTGTATGTTTCTCCACTCAGACTGTGCACTTGACCAGTGGGAGATGACCTCCCAAAGGGGAAGACTCCCTCAACTTTATTCCTCTTAGCCCTTTGCTCTTGAAAAAACAAGGAGGGTTAACGAAAACCTTTGTTCTCCCTCCCACCACCTGGACCTGTGTGCCTCTCCCAGGTGGCACTTAGAGTCTTATCCAACAAAATTTGCTTTTCCATGTGGTAGACTTCCAGCATCTATTGTTTCCACAGATGTAACTTATTAATTATTCTCAAATTCAATCAGTCTTCCTCCAAAATAAAAAAGAGAAAAATCAACAGCTCTGTTCTTGCAAGTAGATACCACAGAGATTTTATTCACAGTTTTATTTTTCTAAGCACTATCCGTTTTGCCAATTTGCTTCTGAAAGCACAGAGAAAGTATTTTAAAACTTTCTAAAACAGGAAGCAATGTTCATTCAGCTTTGACATTTTGGGGTTTTTTTGTAGAAGAATTAAGAGAAGCCTTCAAACCTAATTATTTGTAGTTCTGTGCTAGAATGGACTATCTCACAATGTCAAAAAGCAAATATTTACACTGTTATTAAGGTAGATTGTGCCTTAAAATAAATGTATTGTCCAAGTTCAGTTCAATATGCTGAAAATGTGTCATCAAAATTGCAAGCCATAGGGAGCCTACAAGAGGAGGCTAGCACACTGTTGTGTGCAAAGGAATTTAGTGTATCCTTTAATTTCCCTTTGTAGATGCTTTAAAAAGTACTGCTTGTTAATCTTCTACTACTCTGTTAAACAAATGATTTCCTGTGGACTTTTCTTTTTTAGGGTAAACAAGGCAAACATGTCCTGTATGGCTGCAGTGAACTTTTTAATGCTACACAGTTTATAAAACAGGTAGATAACTTTCATAACGTCTATAATATTTATTACTTCTTTAGCTGTAAGCTGATTTATATAACTCTGTGTCTCCATGGATTTTTACCTAAAAAACTCAAATTAATCTGTGAAAGATTAATGCATGTTACCTATTTTTATTTGCTTGAAGTGGGGTTTTGAAGTAATTATTTTTAATTAGTTGTTGAAGGCTTGTTACCAGTGTGAGTTCACACAGGCAATGCAGGTAAACAAGTTCATAATAATTGTGTTTACATTAATTCTGCTGAAAAAAAATGAGTCAGTTCTTGGAACTTTCACAAACAGCATCTCTTTCCAGCATTTTCTTGCAACTTTTTCAAGTTACAAGATGTTTAAACCCCTGGTTTCTAAATATCTATAGATACACAGATATAAAAGTACTGGCTTAGTGGAAGCTTGATGTCCATACCTATACTAAACTCTATATTTTAGTGCTCTTAAATACCTCATTACTTCTCTATGCCTCATTGCAATACAAACAGTAGCTGTCACCACCCATGGTTTTGTGCCCTACTAAGATGAGAGTAAGTTGTTATTCAAAACTATATTTTAAAGAACTAAATTAATTCTTGTTGCACTTCAAGGAAACAAATGGTACTTGCTAGCTTTTAACTCCTCATTCAGTTTAATTAACGTTTTTTTTGTCTTGACTGTGCACACTGTGCCTTTACTTCATGAGATACATTCAAGTCTGAAAATCTGAAGCTCAGATCTTCTCCTCTAAGGTTATGCATTAAATATTCTATCACCAGAAGACATTTGGTTCTCAGAGTCAAACAAAGCATATTAGACAGAAATATTTGCTGTATGAACTGGATATTAGTTTGACTGAAAGAATAAGATTAGCAATCTACTGACTTTTTTCTCTTCATGTTTAGCTGTCCCAACTTGGCCAGAAATAAGACTGAAGCACCCTTACCTGGATGGAAACGTGACAACAGAGAATTGTTATAAAATTCAGATATCTTCATATCTTTAATTTTGTCATTATATTAAAACTCAAACCCATTTCATTATGATAACTTTTTAAAAGAATCTTTAATTAATATGGTGTATATGAGCGTTTCAGAAATAAAACCTGCTGTGTTTTTGGTGGAGGTCAGTTTCATTGTTATTGCATTTTAATTGCATTATTAGCTGTGGTATATGAGAGAACTGGCTGAAAAGTACGGCATTCAAGTTCTTGTATGTCACTTTCTGATATGGTAAGCAGGGCAAATAGCTGTAAGAAAAGGTCAAGTCTCTCTTTAGGAGTTATGTTCTTCTTGAAAGCCAGAATATCTTTATTTAACAAAATTCAAAAGAGCAGAACTGCCTTTCAGGACCAGACAAAGAGCCTTAGTGTAACAGAACTACTTCTACTTCTTACCCTTTTATTGTACCAAAGTCATTTGATTTGTGCAGTCTTTGCATTATGGTCAAAAGATGTACTGGAAGATACCCTCAGTACAAGTTTCTGGTACAGTAATTTAGCTTTTCTCTTAAGGTTAGGAGAAAATTGCTTGCCAACACAGTGTTTCAAACTGTAAAACTGAAACCTTCAATAACTTTCATCTGCACTTTTTATTGTAACTGCTTGGACTGTTATGTTTGGGAAGAACCCAAGTCATACTCACAAAACAAAACTCTTAACTTGTATAAGCACATATTTAAAATACAGTTTTTAACAATTCCTTTAGGTAGAGACAGTTTAGTAGTTTAAAGAATCCAATAATGATAATTCTGGAGAATGCATACAGGAACTCAGAGAACATAATTTCTTTTTTATAGATGGAGGTCTCTGCCTTTAGAAACCTCTTCTCTGGAAATAGCTACTGGTGAAGCAATAATATGACTTCAAAACAAGGCCTAACACACTCAAACAGTGAAAACATTTCTCGTGGGTTTATTAGCAAACTGTGAGAATTAGTGACACTGTAAATCTTTCAGGAGTGCTTTTTGCAGTTTTTCAATGTTGAATGTTAGTTTTGCACTAAACACAATGCCCTTCCCCAACTACATTGTTTTTCAGAACATCTGTACAAGAAATGCAGTTGATCTGTTCCTTAAAAGTATCACAAGAATAATCTGTGTAATCCAGACCATGTTATCAAAAAGTAATAATGTTATTTAATTACCTACATGTTGTAATTTACTCCACAATACTGCTATAAATTTCTAATTTTGCCAAGTCAATAAATATATTTACTATGTTGTTCATTGTAGTTGTTGCATGTGAGCACTGTCCCAGATTTCAATAAGCAAGGACTCACTGTCAAATGCAGTTGGTTGTTCTAATTCCATATATATATATATATATACATATATGTATGCTATATTTGTTAGCAAAAACAAGGCCAAGTGTGTCAGGAAAAGAAAATTACATTTGAAGTGTTTATTGCTTCTTGTGGGAGTTTGTTTCAGGTGTTTGAAATAATCCCTCCTCAACTGTGCTTCCTGTGCAAAGAGTTTTAACCTTGTGGCTGACAACCAGCTTATGAAAAATCTGCTGCT
This sequence comes from Prinia subflava, assembly GCF_021018805.1. Classification (NCBI taxonomy): domain Eukaryota; kingdom Metazoa; phylum Chordata; class Aves; order Passeriformes; family Cisticolidae; genus Prinia; species Prinia subflava. The sequence continues at coordinate 36,415,516 of NC_086251.1, forward strand.
TGGTTGTTGTCCAGATCTTGGACAACACTTGAACGAGAAGCACTCCTAAATCCCAGCTTACAGAATGTGCTGTTGCAGTAAACTGTGTAAAGATAGAAGAATTTATTTTGGTGGTTGCATTCAAAACTCTGTTTTCAGTCTTTACAGTAGCTATGGAGACAGGTTTATTTTGTGCCCAACTTTATAACTGGATCCTCAGGTCTGCTCTGTGAGCAGGCACTGATCAGTTTGGGCTTTGGGTTTTAAAAGCTATTAATAAATACAATTTTTGTATTTCAAACATTCTTCTTCTCCAAAATAGTTTTCAGGTTTAGTTGTAATAGTAGTCCTGAAGCTCTCCATTACCTTTAAGCTATGCATGTACTGGTCTGTCTCTGTAAGAGTGTGCATACCTCGTGCTTCTTCCTTGCTAACATGACCTGAATTAGGGCATGCAGGTTTGTGTTACATGGCCCTTTTCCCCTAGTACCTCTGGATTTAGGAATGTGGGAGGTTGTACAAGAAGTCTCTAGTTAATCTAGAGGCAGACAGTGTTAAAAATAAGCTCTCTCTTTGGTAAGCTTCTTCAGTTTATAGGTGTCACGGTGTCCTTCATATCCTCGAAGGTCCCTCAAAGGCCTGTGCTTAAAGGAGAGGTTATGCCTGGCTCAGTGAATCTTTTAAGTAAAATCTCAGCATTCATGTTGCTGATAAATATTTTAGGTGGCTGCATGGAGGACCAGTGAAGTTTGGAACTTTCTTAGCCGGTTCTCTGTTGATAAAGCTCTGACAGGAGCAGCTGGTGAGACAGCATCAATGGCAGTGCCAGCTTCTGGCACAGCAGCTCCAGCTTCCACATCTCAGGACAAGGCAATTCCTCGTTGGTATCCACCTTCCCATTTAGGTAAGTAAAGACAGCACAGTGATGAGTGTCGAGTGCTGTCCCTGTTCTCAGGAAGAAAATCAGCAAATTAGCAGTCTGTGTCTTCAGATGTGGAAAATTGACAGTCTTTCAGGAAATATGGACAAATCTTATAAACAGTTGCACAAACTTCAGAATACATGCACATTTTGAAATTATAGCCCTTTGCTTGCTTTCCTGTTTTAATTTGAAAGTTTTAGAATATTTAGCTGGATATTTTATGACTTAATGGTGAATTTAGCAAAAAATCTGTGTTTTCAGAATTAGACACTCTAAAAAAGTAACAATAAAAAAACAATCAGAATAAAGGAAAGAGGCTTCTGGAGACCAGCACTTCATTTAAATGGCCTTGTTTGTATGAGGCTTCCTGATGCAAATCAGATAGCAATCTTTCTTAGGCTAGAAGTAAATTTTGCTATTGATTGATAGTGTTCACATCAATCTGAATGGAATGCAAAATAGCAGGTTTTGCCCAAAATCCATAGGTTCTACAGAGAACAGGAACCCTGCTGTCAGTCACAGAGCCAACACAGCTGTGCGTGCACGGCCCCAGGACTAGAGCTGGGCAATGGGCAGCAGTTCTCTTTCCACTTTAATGATATGCTCCAAAATGGAATTGCTTAATGGTTCATTCAGTGTGTTGGCTAGAGCAACCCTGTGAGGTTTAGGAGGTAGAAGGTTTATAAGTGGGTACATGGGAACTTCAAAACTACCACAACTGCATTCTTGAGATCTGAAATATAAGGTGTTGGGCTGGAACAACATCATATCCCTTATTTACTGACAGTGGAGACAGCCACTCCCTCTCTTTCTTTGGATCATTCATTAGCTGTGACTCGTTGCTGACAGATGGCTCTGGCTCAGAGCAAGCCAAGCCTGGCCAGTGTTCTGGTGGTACAGAACAGTTAGCCACAGTGAATTCTGTGTAGCTCCAGAGATCAGAGAAGATGTTAATATTTCTTACTGTGAATCAGTAGATTAATTGACCCACTTCTGTTTTAACTGGAAGTGGCTTAGTAACCCTATTCTGTGCAGCAGTTGCGGTTGTTTTCAGCAACATTCAGATATAGTCTGCTCTTTAATATGGTCACCATGTCACTGCAACACATACCATCCTTCAACAGCATATAAAAACCTGCATATTGAATCCACCAATGCATCTTTTTTCTTCTGTTATAAACCATTAGGTAGTTTAATTACCACTGGGATTTTAAATTCTAATTATAAACTTTGTATCTTTCCCTTTATCTTCTTGTGTATTTCCCCTTATGTAAACCAAGCAGGAGTAAATTTCATGTTCCTAAAATGTTATATTATTCCAACTCCATCTCATAATTGCATAAGTTGACTTGCTTGATTTGGTAATGGAGGAGTGATCTTTATCCTGTGAAACCAGACTCATTTGCCCAAAAGCCTCAGAATATCCATTCCAGGTCCTGTTTCAGTCTCCCCTTCTTATGTGTGCATTCCTATTTCTGGCAATACAAAAGGGGTAGATCAAAGGCATACTGCTTTTACAGAAAATTGATTTGAGCACCTCAGCATAGACAGGTAATATAACTAACTCATTTACTGCTCTGAATTCTTACTTGTATTATGCATGTAGCATGAAAATCAATGGATGAAAATTAATAGATGAAAATTAAGTTCCAGAAGGGGTATGTAGCTTTCCTTAACAATAATTGATGTGGATTTTTTCAGTAATTTCTGATAGGAATACAGTTCTCCATAGTGTTTTCTACAGCTAAAACCATTCTCTCACCTTTTTCTCCTTCCTCAAATAATTTTTTGTCTTTTCTATACATATAGACTTTCAAAGGCATTGAAATCATACCGAAGATACAGTTTTAGCAAATAATAGGATTGTTCCTATTTCATTTTGGAAAGTAAAATTACACAGCACGGGTCAAATAATTTTTTGTGTGTTAAACTTAATTGAGCTGTTTAATTTACTCCCAGAAATTACCTAGGACCATTTGTACATTCAGCTACAATGGCAAAGCTTCCTGGGTTTTTCCTGCTTCTTTAAACCAGGGGAATAATTACAGCACCTTATATAGGTTGCCAAATGACAGTGGGAACTGTGTTCTGAAATGCTTATTTACATTCAATCTGATATATGTTCTCAAAAGACTTTTAAAACCATAAATCAACACATATATATTTTATCTGTTTCAAGTGCAAATATCTATGTCTGTACACTTTTTCCATACCACAATATGCATCATATGAAAGAGCTTGAATAAGGTCAACATCTTCTTCCATCTACAAATCCCTTGGGATCAGTGTATTCCTGCTTGGTTTGTTCATTCTTTTATGCAGCGTGTTCTCTGTGTCCATAACAAAGACTCTCAGATCAGGTCACAAAACTGAAAAAAATGAGGGAGAGATGATGGATTATGACACAAAATGCTTCACAGGCAGCACACTTTTTTCATGTAGAGCTTGTGTAATAGCAAAGCTAATTTTATTGCCAGTTTTTCTAGCACTTAAATAAACCCTCTTTTTTGTGTGTTGAGGAAGTGAAACACAGCTGGTGCAATTTATTTTTTAGATTCACTTACCAGTATGTTCCAGTCATCTTCAGAGCATGTCTTTTGCTTCATTTTCCTGGGATTGTTGACAGCTAAACTCCTGAGCTGGGATGTAAATTCGCCCTTGAATTGGAACAGGACTCCATTCCCATAGATAGCTAATTGCCCATGGGCCCCATTCATATATAGTTTGAATGGTAACTCACAAGGAAAGATACCTACTCCTAAATGTCATGGTCTGTCCAGCTGCAATGCTGAGGATATTTCTTGTCTTCCCAGAGAGAAAAGCTTTGGCTGGCCAGCCTTCCCTCACTGTAATCATGCTTTGATGAGCTCTTTGAAAGCAAGCAGTGTGAAGATAAACACTACAACATAGGGAAGGTAACTATAAATGTACCTCCTGAGGGTTTCATACCCCTGTCAGGCTGGAAATCACCTTTATTTTGAGAGATAAGTGATAGTTTGAAGGAGAATGGGGAGGAAAACCCCTCACGTTATGCTGTGGGACTGTTCTGAAATTCTTAAAGGGAAATTGTACAAGTCTTCACTGACTGTATCACCAGCTTTCTGATGTTCCTGCAGATTACACATCTCCCTAGGGAAGGCATCCTGCCTTGCACAGGACCAGGAACAGCACTGTTGTTACCAGCCCAGGGCTCTCAGGGAGGAGAATGGTGCCACACTGTCTCCTAACCAGAAAAACTGAATCTGGGCCTGCTCAAGGCCCAGTGTGAAAACAGGTGAACATAAAAGAGGTCATTCTTCTGCAGAGCCTGTTTAAGAGGTTTTCTAATGATAATACCTCTCACTTATCAGTTAGAATTCATTTGCTGTCTTTTTCTTATCTCTCCCTCTCAATTCACTGCAATATCAGTGATCAAAAGAACAGTCCCTATACTGTAGGTTAGGATCCTGCTTAGTCAGTCAGTCAAAAAACTTCATGAAATCTGATGTTTTGTAATTGTAGAGTAAAATCATGAACAGCAAATCAAACAGTGATGTTTTCCAAATTGCTTTTCCTCCTTTAAGTGTCATTAGTAATTTGTTTTGCTATTCTCCTGGCCTGGCCTCCCTGTGTGCAGTCTCCATCTGCTCAGGATCTGGGCTTTGAGTGCCAAGCTCACCTGTATCCCAGCCAGGCTCCAGTGTCCCAGCAGAGACAAGGATTTAGCCCCAAAATACTTGTAGTGATACCTCAGAGGAAACAAATAGTTCCTTCCCAAACCCACAGAAATATTTGTACAGCTAAAGTTCCTGAAGCAAAAACACATCACATTTAGAAGAATCCTTTGGCACAACATGACCTTGCTTTCTGTTACCTATTTCTAATAAACACACATTTTGGAACAAAAACAGTGCTAAGAAAATAAGTGCAACTCTGGCTACTGGAAGGATGAGATCTGGACTGCATTCTTTGAAAATTTTCACAGGAAGATATTAAGGACAAATGTCTCTATAATTTAGTTAATATACCCCATTTCAAAGCTGTTCATATATATATATTTACTTTTTCTACAATGACAATAGAAAATCTAAGGAACCTTTAAGTGTATTCACTGAAAGGCAATTTTCATTGTCCAGTGTGATAAGGATTGGTAACTGAATCTGTTTCAGCCTGTTTTATAGAAGGGAAATGGAGAACGAAGCCATTCCCAAGGCATCAAGGTGTAGAGATCACACAGGCAGCAGTGTGGGAAGGAAGAGGTATCATAAATGACTCCAGCATAAGCCCAAGGGAGAGATTCTCCTCTGAAATGAAAGTAAAGGAGACAAAGTAATCCTACCAGCCAGCAAACCTACAGAGACACAAAACATGCCCTTCCCACAACAGCCATGAGTAGGGGACCAGGAAATAACAGTGAGCTCCATCCTAGGGGGATCCCAGGATAGAGACCTCTCTGCCTTCCCCTCCTTCACAGGAGGAGGGCCAGGGGAAGAGCAAACATCAGTCACCAAATAGAGCCAGGAGGGAAACTCCAGCATCTAAAATGATACCCTGCTGAGCCAGGTATGAGGCTGGGTCCACACTGGCATTCTTCACTAGAAGAATCAGTTACCGAGGAACTAGTGAATAAACTCACGTATTTAGGCACAGTGCCAAATAGCAGGAAAAGACAAATGCCACCTATACAAAGAGTATTTGTTGTCAAGCTATAAGCACAAAGAAAATGCAGTTCAAGTGACTATAGGTGCCTCTGAAATCTTGCTCATTGTTTGGTGCCACAGCTCCAGTTCCACCCTGTAAAACTTTGTGGGTATACAAAATAAAGGTGGAGATGAAAACACTAGGTTGATCCTACAGTTGTTTTATTGGAAAGCCCAGATTGAAAAGGAAACAAAATCTCAGTCACATCCATATATCAGACAAAAGTTGGATATGAACTAATCTTTGGTACAAATACCACTACAGCTATTTTGAAAGAAAGCACACAAAAGCATTAGTTTATGCCAGTGGACTGCCTTGCAGTGCACACAATCTGCTTCACACATCATTTGAAGAGACTGGTTCTCCTACAAGGATACACAACTCTGTGAGGATCAAGTTCTCGTAAAATAATGAAAGACCAACAGGCAAGGAATATTTAACTGCAGCATCTTATGCTGTTTCGTGTGTTCTTTTGTTCATCCTCAAAGTCATCAAGACTCATAAGAAACATCAGTACTTTATATACTACAATGGTAGACCTGCAATATATATTTCCACACACACATTTTGTTATTAATACAAAACATGGTTTTAAGAATCTTAACATTTTTCATATCACACTTATAATTAGATTAATGTGTTGCCTTCCTTATGAAGTGTTTTTATTTCATTACATATTTGAAAGATCCTCACATCTAAATTCTACAGAAGTCTGTAGTCAAATGTTTTGAAACAGGAAGAATTGACATGATGATGTGAATTAAAATGAATTATTAGTCATCAAATTACATCAAGTTATTTTGCTTGCTATTTACTTTAAACCTGACTGGTAAGTCGGTCTTTTGGGCTATCATTTAAATGGAATGCAATTAACTTGAAATAGACTTTCTTATTATTATTTTAATAAGAGTGTTTTTCATAACTCAGTGTTCCTTTTTCCTTTCCCCACTGCGATCAAAATGTAACTGTCTGAAAGTTCATCTGGCATCGGAAATGTTGTTTCCAGTTTGCCTGCAGATACAGTCACTTCTCAGGGGCTGGCTCATAGCAGATGCGTTTGTGGACAGTCTTTAAACTTTGCCATTTCAGAGGCAAGCACTTTTGATCAAAGGATGAACAAAAAGAAAGGCCTCAGGAGATCCCTTCTCGGCTGACTACCCTCGAGGGGTCTTCTCAGGTTATGAGCTCTCTGAATCCCAAAGCTACCTATAGTTTCTATTTTTACCTTCTAATTTCTAGACCTGTAGACCTAAAAGCAACTGCAAATCTTCCTTGTAGATTAAGAGTACTTCATCTCGTTTCACACTCTACCTTTGAGGAAAGAGGGAAGGGGAATCATGGATGGAAGCCAGTGCTGTAGTGTAAACACCCAATTGATCTGGACGTGTCTCCATAGGACAGTGTTGTCCCATGGACCACAAAGAGGTTATGTTTGTAGGAAAAATGCATGTTATTTTGAGAGCTGTGAATGCAGAACAGAACCCAGGGAGCAGCAGACATCTCGTGTGATGGTGCAAAGAGCAAAGGGAAAGTGCACCACAGCCCCCATGTGAACACTGCCCCTTTTAGGCAGTGAGGCAGCAGCATTGGGACAACAGGGGAACAGGAACAATGGAGAGAGCTGTATGCACGGTAGGAAAGAAACATCCAAGAGGAGTAAACAGCCACTATTTGAGTTAGAATAGCTCTTAACTGGAAACTCTAAAAGAAAAGACGTAAAAGAAAGAACTGGCACGCACGCATACAGAATTACCCTTGTACAAGGAAAGTTTTTCCTACTTCAAGAGAAAAGGGCCCTATTTTACTGAAATGAAATACTGGCTACTTAATAGAACTTAACAAAAAAAAAGAAAAAAGGATCTGAGAACAATGTATCTATTATAGCCTTGTTTTCCAGCAGATGTTTTGAGGTGACACAGAACAGTTTAGAGGCTGGGTGTTCTGTTTTAAAGACCATGCTGTGAGTCGTTCCGGAACAGAGCTATTTTGGCTGTACAGGGCTCTTAAGTTACCATTTTGAAAGTGTACTTAAGCTAGTAAGCCATGTGTAGCTAAAGACTTTTCTTTGAGTAACAGGGTCAGGAGGCCAAGAAGGGTATCTCCAAAAGGAAAATGGGCTTTATCAACTCAGATATTTCTATGCACAAAAAACATTAATCTTGTTCTGTTTTTTAACACATCAATCTGAAGCCTTAGTAAAATAGCATATTTTACTTGAATTCAAAACTAACTCTTCTAGCACATAGAAAAAGAGCTTTTGCCTTGCAAAAATATTTTTGCAACAATCAGGTGTCTGAATGCACTTCCCAAAGAACGAGCACATGAAGTGAATAACGATGCTATAAACTATGTTTGACCTTTAAACAGCTCTCATTTTGAAACAGGCCTTCACTGAAGAAATGGCACTATTCACAATGAAAAAAATTAAATAAGGTCACTCAGCATGAAGTTACCTTTCAGAAGTTTGAATAAATGAACTGTTATTTAAGTAGAAAGAAATTTGAGAAATTCCCCCATCTCATTAGTTCTTCCTACATGACAGAGGCCTGGGAGTGGTTGCAGGGCTGATCTGCAGGTACCTGCACAGTGCTCAGACTGTCCGTGTCCAAGTCCTACCAAGACCTTCTGTAGCTTTGTGGGCAGCAAAGCACTTTATTTATGGCACTCCTCAGAGCCCACCATAAATGTATTGCTGAAAAGCCTCTGTTATTGACTGGCAACTTTCACATCAATATGATTGAACTATTTTCAGAGTTGTTCTTGCCCATCACTGCCTGAAAATTCCTTTCCTGAAAAACCTTGTCTTAATGCTGTTCCATCATCAATGCTTTTATAGAAAAACATTAAAATAACATAACTCCAAATCTGTCTCCAGCAGCAGTAAAATATTCAAATACATTACTACTTCTGTCTACAGCAACCTCTTGGAAAAGAGCACTTTGTTTTCGAGGTCAAACACACAAAACTGTTTAATGTTCAAGCAGTGCCCTTATGAAAAGACACCTATGCAGGAGCTGTAGAGCTACCTCTGAAGACACTCAGTCTATCCAAAGCCCTGAGTTAATGCCGTGAGCTTTTGAATGCATCATGTTTCTAGTAAGAAGTGAAAACATTTGAGAAAAATCTTCTGAGCTAGATCTATTTAAAATCCCAGAAACTGCAACGACAATGAAAGTCACAGAAGAAAGACAGTTTTCTATAGTTCCTGTCTGAGGGGTGAAGCAGTCCTGACACAAACAGGACATTTTCAGCTTCATGTGCCCATGCAGTGTTCATGCTCCTGAGGAGGCTCCACTTCCAGCAGCCTCTCTGGTGAGCACCAGTGTGCACTGCAACAAACTGACACACACACAGCCACCATATTCTGCCACTAAGTCAGCTGGAAACTACACAAATGCTTAAATATTGCACCTATTAAACCTTTGATGGTCAGCTTAATTATTTCCATCAACAACAAAGAAATTACAGACACCACCACTACCAACTGTTGGTATCTATGCAAAGAGTTCACTAAGAAAATTTTAACAACCTTAAATGCTTAGTAATAACAGAGGGCACTTAAAACTGTTTTCACCAAGTCTGTTGCAGGTTTGTGTTTGTTGTCCCCACGTACATATTCTAAAGGCTTGTGAGTTGAGAGGCATTTGCAAATTACTTTGATTTTACTAAAACATGCACAATCTTTATATAAAATGAGATTTTTCAAAAATCAGAAAACCACAGGCAACAGCAACAGCCATATTTTAGAGATCAGGCATCCATCCAGTCCAGCACCTCCAGCCAGGTCAGTACCAGCAGTTTCAGAGATAAAATATTTCTGCAGCCCAGAACTTTGTTCTAATTCAGGTTCACATCCACTGCTGACTGGTGGCAACAAATTAATCCAAGCTACCTGTATTTCATAAGACATACTCAATGATCTTAGAGGTCTTTTCCAGCCTTAGTGATTCTATATCCGTAGCCAAAAACTCTTGTCATTATGACTACTCTGAAAATTTGATCTCATTGACATTTTGCAGAAAGGAAAGCTGTGTCCTAGCTTGCTTGATTTTTTTTTAATCACAAGTTCAATGGTAGCAGTCAAACTACAGTCAAACTGAAGTCCTTCTTGAAAACTTGTAATATACCTGCATAAAAGTCATTTTTCCCAAGGAGAACTACAACACCAACTGCAAGTTCACAGCTATGCATTTGCAAACACTGAGGGCAGCACAACAAAAATCTCTGCCCATGAGACAAGGTAGTGGGAGACAAACACTACAATATCCCAATCACCTCTGTAACTTCCTCACAATTGAATAAAAGAAGAGAAATAATATGAGTCTTCTAAAAAATCAAATGCATTGGCAGCTATGGGAAACAAACCCAAAATTTAAAAGGATGCTGCCTCTACCAATGGGTCACTTAGGTATTGCTCACAACCATAACAGTCAGAAAAAATATGCAATTTAAATGCAAGGAAATTTTCAGTGTCTTTATTTCCTTGAAAGTGTAAATTGTATATGCTTACTAAACCTAAGTGTGACTTTTATAATTTCAGCTCTCATTATGTTGCTTCTAGGAAACGAAATCACAGAATGTTTTTGACTGGAGGGGAGCTTAAAAGTTATCTAGTTCCAAGCCCCCTGCCATGGACAGGAACATCTTTCACCAGGCCAGATTTCTCAGAACCTTGAGTACTTCCAGGAATGGGACATTCACAGCTTCTCTGGTGTCTCACCACCCTCATATTGAAGCACTTTTTCTAAACATCTAATCTAAGCCTCCTCTCTTTCGGTTTGTCCTTATCCTGTCTCCTGTCACTACCTTCTCTTGTAAAAACTCCTTCTCCAGAATTCAGGTACTGGAAGGCTGTAATTAGGTCACCCCAAGGCCTCCTCTGAGGCTGAACAGCCCCAACCCTTTAGCATTTCCTTACTGGAGAGGTGCTCCCTCCCTTTTATCATCCTGTGGCCCTCTGGACTCACTGCAGCAGGCCCATGTCCTAAGTACCAAAATTATTTCCCTGTTAATGCCAATGGTATCACTCATTGTTGAGTTGCTGATTTTCTCCAGACAAATGACTCTACCGGTAAAGTTCTCTTTTCTCTGCTCACTCACCAGACATTTTTCACCTATTTTCTTTCTCACTCACTTGTGACAATGAATGCCACTTGGCATTCACTAGAATAATAAAAATATATCAGCATCCTTGTGAGGGAATATTTATTTTTATTTAGATCTCTACTATTTTCTTATTTCAATCACATGAAATAAGAACTATCAGATATGGCAATGTTAAAATACATCCTCAGCCTTTGAACACCTTTCTCGGGCAAGCAAGGGTAAGGATACATTTTTCTGCCCCTCTTCGTTGCACAGCCATCCATAGAGATACCCACCTACTGTCAGGCAAGGAGACTAGTCCATGCCACACCATCCTAATCTCCTTCAATTAAATTTTCAGTTAAAGTACAAACGGTTGGAGATTCTTAAGTGTGTTTGAAGAGGGTTACATGCCAGGAGGGTAAGGGGTTTTTTAATTTCTGAAGCCTGAAAATCAGTAACATAATGAGGCCACGAAGAAGGAAAGGCCGAGGGAACACTTGGAATTTTTTTCCTTCCCAAAACCACGTAAATATTGAAACGAACAAATTATTCACTTTGAAGTTACACTTTAAATCCTTAAATATAAGAAGGTAAAATTCTAGTCATAAAAACTGTTTTGTTTCTTCCTGACCCTCAAGCAATCCTGACCTTAATTTAAAGTTAGGATAATATTCACAAATTCTAAATCAGAAGATAAAGGTTCACAGTGTAGACCAAAAATAATTAGTCAAAAACAACACATGGAAACAAATTATTTGACATTTCTACAGAATTTCCAGAATTTCTAAATAGTGCCACAGAACGGAGAGTCCGATTACTGTAGTACCATGGCTTTGTTCACGAGCCTTTCAGAGCTTGCATGTGGAAACTGTTCTATCAACAAAGTCATTTTAACCACAACTGCTTAATCACTATCAGTGAAAAGAGAGTCTCCTCAACACTACTAACAGCTGCCAAAGCTAACAGATTAGGCCAATGTACTCATCTGGAAGTCCTATAGTGAGCTATTTCGGAGATACAGTAAGCCAAAACAGAAAGTGTTCAAGCAGTGAGTTCATCTTATTTTTCTGAAGTAGGAAAATTTTCCAAATGCCTTTTCTAATTTATCTCAGTATTCGTAAAATAAAATGACCCTTATTGAAAGTTTACAGATGTACCAGATTAATTATTTTTGTAACAGTGAAGTCAGCGAATTTGACAAATGAAAAGATATTTTTAAACATGGAAGCAAAGTCAGTCCCTGAAAAGTGAATGTGGAATAAAAACCAAAGAAAAATTATTTATAAGAATAAAACACTATCCACAGAAATTTTCCATACCTACTACCCCAAACCACAGGAGAGACAAAATAAGAATAATTTCTCAGCAGGTAACCAAGTAGAATTAAAAGAATCAGGTAGTCTCCCTCTAATTAGCCAAGACCTTGAGTTTACAGAAAATGCAGGCTGGTAAAAGGGGAGAGATGGAAGGACCTTAAGTTTCAGGGGAAGAAATTGGTCTATGCCAGAGGCCTTTGGCATCTGAATTTTTTTGCGCCCCCCCCCCCACCCCACCTCTACCCCATGGCAAAGAAGATTAAGCTCAAAGTACAGAACAAATAATCACAGAGGTGACAAATAAGGAAAGGTAAAAGGCGGGCAGAACAAATCTGAGAAGAAATTCATACGGAGAAAAATGATCTGGGCACTAAAGAAAAAAATGAATTATTTAACTAATGGGCATCCAGAAAAATCCTCTTCATAACACCTAAAAAAGAGATGTTAAATTTAAATCATGCTTAAAATAAAGCAAAAGTTTTTTGGGGACTGAGTCGGGAGAAAAAAACCCAGTTACTAGATGTTGTGCAAACCAGGTAGCATTCCTAAATTTCATTTGAAAATACCAAGTAGTATTTATCACAGTAAAGGAAGGAATCTTGCTCAGTGTTTGCTGGAGGATCAGTTATTATTGAGACTGTCAGGTGAGACGTATTCTTCCAAATTTGCTTGAAAATTATTCTTAATTATTATTAATAATCTAATAATAATAATCTTGGATCAATGTAATTAAAAATAAAACCAGTCACTGAGAAATAAGACAGAAATCAAATAAATTAACAGCTCAGTGAAATAAGGATGGAGGGCTAAAATTTTCCTGAAAGATGATGGTTTTAAAATGTTCATTTTTTTCTGGCTGCTCATGAATTTGGACTTACCCACATCTGTGTGAATCGACACATACCAGTAAGCAAGAGCAACCCTTTCACCACAGGTGAAATGAAATGAGGAGATTTGTTTCATTACCTCCCTAACAAAGCCAGGCTGCAGAGACCCCGGCTCCTTGGGCTCAGTTTGTCCTCCAGCCTCTCTGAGAGTGTGTTATCTCTCCCCAGGAGTTCTACTTCTCCAAACAGCCAGAGGATGAGCAACACTACCCATAAGAAATAGAGTTTCCCCACAATGACATTTTTAGCATTCCCAGCTTCAAGGTCACTTTGAGAGAAACTACTCCCTCCTCTAGTTATTTTAACACTTTCATCCCAACAGTATCCTAAAAATGCTCAGTTTTCTGTTGAGGCTTAGTTAGCATGACAGTGACAGTGAATTTTTAATAACGCTCACAGTGAACATTGCAGGCACTGTTGGTAAAGCTACTTGATATTGTGAAAGATATTAAAGCCAGAATATTTTTTTAAAACCCCTTTATTTACTCAAATTTATTGTTTTTGATGATCCTAAATTTCTTTTATGAGCTAGTTATGAAGCTGATACACATACTGGAGAAGATACCAAAAGAAAAGGGGATTTACATGACAAATCTTCCAGTGCTGTCAGGGGGGTAATACTGGTATGTATAGACATTAATGACAGGAAAATCCAGTATTTCCACGCTACTTCAGTCTCCAGATAAACCCTCTTTTTGATGTTACTCAACACACCCTGCAAAGGGCTGTCTTTTTTCTTCAAGTTTGCAGCTTTTCTTATCTTACTTTCTTCTCTTATCATATTTCTTATGGTTTTAATACCAAAACCATTGGTCACAGGCACATCAAGGCACTGCAAGGGATTTGTCCTTTGCTACATTCTACATTGATTTCTCTTCTACAGCTGACAGCCACTCTGAAGATGGCTGATGGCAACAAGGACTTAGACCCTGCAAATCAGTCTTGCTGGAAAGAAAGGCAGAGCTGAGCTGATTTATGCAGAACAAGAGAATCTGCATTCAGTGTCTGGGGTTAAGGAGAGACCGATGATCCTGCACTCCAGACCATCCATCACTTGGAGCCCTTTGCTCTCTGGGGTGTCAGCAGCTCTGAGGGACGTGGTTCACGCCGTAGCAACCAGCTGCAACAATATCAGAATGCAGCAAACACAAAGGAGTGTCTGGAAAACTGAGTCTTGGGCCCTTCTGCCTCACTGCTGTGGTCACAGGCACAAAAGAGGCAGGAAAGGCAATGTCAAACAAGGCTTTGTTGCTAAAATAAGGAGCTGTGGGACCGCTTGCACACCGTGGAGCATTTCCATCAGCACTGAAAGGCTTTCCAAGAATGGTACAACCTAATCCAGATCACTTTCCTCAAAAACTGGCACATTCTTCAGAGCACTTACCCAAACCCAACAGACTTCAGGGCTACCTCTACAGTAACTAGAGTAGACCTGGTGACAGAGTACTCTGGAGACCCCGCCAGAAAAAAAATCTCAGAGCTGAAGATCAGAAAGGATTTTGGCTTGAGTTTAGCCCTTGGAACTCTGAAAACTGTAATTTTAATTTTTTCTCTCCCTCAGTCCCACTGGTCTTAGATTGATATTACATCCTTATCTTTCTTACCCAAAGAGAACAACTAACTCTATTAAATACATTATGTAAATAATTTGATGAAGGATTTAATTGCAGTAAAATGCAACGTATATCTAACAATACCATAGTATATTTCAGACTAATCTCATGAAAACTCAAACATGCCTTTGATTGACTTGCACAAACAATGAAACCTGATAAAATATGGTCTTTGTAACATTTTTGTTTTTATTTCAATATAATCACTTTCAAATAGGAAGCTCTTTGGAAGACTGTGGCTCAATAGTATTTTGGCTGACACCGTGAAATCTGGTGAGGGTGACACTAGTTGAAAAGGCTCTGGTAGGTCAGAGGTAAAGCTGATTTATCACAGATGGATTGTGTATTTGTGATGCAGATGTCATCTTTCTACTCAGTAAAGACTGACTCCTGTGTGCCTCTCCCTCTCCTCCTCATCTCCAATCCATCCAAGCAAACTCTGCTGTGCCATCTCTGCCAATTCCTGCCCAGCTCCCAGCAGAGCTCTCGTGCAGGCAGAGATCACCTGAGGTGCACTACAGTTAGTGGAGCAGTCACCCTGAGAAGTCAGGAATGTGGTTTTCATGCAAGGCTTTTGCAAGGATCTGAAGAGCAATGGAAGTGTTCTCACACTAGGACATACAGCATTGATGGGTCATTTTAGTTTATTCATGTTGGCGCACCTTTGCCACACAGAAAAGGCCTCTACAGTAAATTCCCTTTACCAACACTCACTCCTGTCTGTAGCTAATTTAAAGACAGCCCACCCGACACATTCACTACTTGTTATTCTTCACTAGCACTTCTTTCACACTTGTAAATGTGCTGGTGAAATTTTTCATCTACTTTACCAGCCTGAGAAACATAATAAAAAATAGTTGAAGATTATGCACTAAGTAAATGTTCCAAAACTAGTACAGTTCTAATAAAATTCTTTTAATCCTTTAATCTTCAAAACGGTCCAAAATGTTTCTCGGATCCTTCCCAAACTTGTCTAAAAAAAAAAAAAAAAAAAAAAAAAAAGCCCAGTTGCATTCTCTCCTTATTTACAAGCACCCATATCTCCAGTGTTATTTATTTATTCCTGTCTTCCCAGGTATCACAGCCCAGATGTTTTCCTCACATAGAAGACTGCAGTCAATAATTCCAGCTGCTATTTAGCTGACATGCTAAATTGTCACTAGAAACAATGCCTTATATAAGAGAGTATTTCCCAGGAAGCTACACTAGCAATTTGCTAACTGAAACCAGCAAAACAAGTGACTAAAACAAAGTTAAGCTTTGATCTCACAATTTCCCACTACTCTTTTCTTCCAGTCCTCCTTATTATCTTGCCACATTACTTCTTCTCAACCCTTTTTCTAAAATGCTTTACTGTGTTTTCTCTAAGCATATGATTTCTGACTTCTGTGGACTGAAGCCTTTTGAATGAACCAGATGAACTATGGAAATTTTTAAGTACCAGAGGGCCTGAACACTCAGATAAGTGGTTCTGTCAGTCATGAATATCAGTTTTCCAAGTTGTAATATTTGTTTTTGCCCAAGCTTATGAATACTGAAAAACCACTATTTAAAAAAAAAAAGAAAAGTAAAGAAAAAATAATAGTTTTTTTTCTACAATATCTACCAAAATTAGCTGCCCGTGTCCCTAGGAATGTTACGTAATTAAAATAGAAATGGCATGAAGAAATACTACAGCTTTTCATTCTGTGGCCCAACAGGGAAAAAAACAAACCTCAAGTATCACTTACATTTATTTATTCTAGGTATAGCGTTTCACTGAAATACAACATGTTCTCTTACTTGACTACATGTTTTACATCTTCTGCTTGCATAAAAAAGTGTATTTGGAATGACTAAATGTCAACAGATGTAGTGCAATATGATACAAAACAAGTAAAACAGACATCTACTTGCTGTGGGTATTTATATGCAAATCTTCAGAATGTCCTTAAATACAGCTATTGTTTCAACAGAGATTTATTGGAAAAAAATAAGTGATTTGAGACACAAAGCTTTAGTTTAAGCCCAGAGATTTTCACTCATCTGAAAAGAAAAAGTAACTAATTAGCCAAACTACAGAAGGGGTTATGGAACAAACTAGCAGACAAATGGGCTCCTCAGCTGGGGTAAATTGCTTTGTTTATGTCAGCCTGAAGGAGCTGTGAGCCCTGAAACCCTGCACCCTGCAGCCCACTGCCCTGCGGCCGCTGGGCGAGGAGCAGCCTGCGGCTGCACGCTGGTGTGCTTGCACTGAGGAAAGGAGAAAGGGAACTTTCAAGCTCCGTGGAAGCAGAGAGGTGAGGGGGGATACAACATCAGCCCAGGACATCAGGTCATCACCACGATGCAGCTTGTGCTGGTGGATCTGCAGGCTCCAGCAGCTGTGCCTTAGGGCACTTTTTGTCCGGGGGGCAGGGGGCACAGCCCAGCATTAGGGCAAGTGCGTTTGCACACCCTGCTCCACTGACAATCCAGAGGTAGTACTTAGGGAGAATTTTCCTCTAGGCTGATGTGCTTCTGATTCCTTCTGCAGGAAAGCAGAACGTGTGATGGGATAGTGCACACCCTCACAATTTGCCAGTGACACAGAGAGAACACAGCAGAGATCAAACCTGCAGGGATTTGGTACCTCTACAGTACCAATGCAGCCCTTTCTCCCCACACAAAGTATGAAGTATTTCTGCTAGTACTCAAAAAGGCAGCGGTGCCATAGCTCTGCATGCCAATTTTTTAATGGATTTTGAAAATAAGTGTCATATATTCCTAATCATAATGTTATATTCTTATGCTGCCACACTAACATTTTACATTTCTATGGTGTTTTCATCAGAAGATCTAAATGTAACATAAAGGTCCATATAGACTTTCTGGTTTTTCTCATACCCAGACTTACTATGACCTGCAATTATGTCTGGAGTTTAGTAGACAATAGAAAAAAATGCCTGTTATCTGAGGAAAAGTGAATGTTTGAAGATTTGAGGTTTTGCCTGGTTTGTAAGTCTTGCTAAATACTCCCATCACGCTGGTCCCAAACTCACAAATAATAACAGCAGCAACATGTACATGTACTGCTGTCTTACCAACCTCACCAAACAAAGACTTATTATCCCTATTTTAGATGTGAGAAAATGGAGTTTAGGGAGGTAGTAGCTGACTTTTTCCCAAAACTACTGAAGCCTTGATCTCCTCAGCGCAGACTGAGTGGTTCAGCAGAGAGAACCAATGCAAGCTTTGCAAGAGATCAAGGCCAACAAGAGTGGAGGCTTCTGCAGTGCTGATGAGGATCTATGCTGCCCATCCAGACCCCAGCTCCATCTGGCCCTCTCAGAAATCCTAGTTCGTCCTAAGGATCATAAATCCCACAGAAACTAGCAATTTTCTGTATTCTTGCAAATGAATTGTTTCATCTCTTACTTCATGCCTCTCACGAATGCATGCGAAGTAAACTGTTGACCTATCATGCCCCAAAATTTTGTGAAAGAGTTCTAATTTCTGTGGTATAATCTGTCTACATTATAAATCAAGACTTTCTTAGTAAAATTTCATGAACTTCTGAGTACTTTTTCGAGGCCACAGAGTAACATGATGGCAGAATGTTCTGTAAACCTATATGTATATGTGTGTACATATGTCTTTTCTGCCAGGACTTGTAACTGTTGGACAAAATTCTGGCAGTTTGGCAGACATGAGGCTCCAGTTAGGATTAGTACAAGAGGATATTTGCATATAAATCTGTCTCTATTTAAGAAGACTAAGAAGAGAAATGTAATTGGATTTTACTTTTGGAAACAGAGGATGAAAACCTTCATATAAGTTGAGAAAACTGAACTTCTTTCTCTAAAGTTTCAAGTCTCTGTATGGTTTGAATTAGGTTTCTAGGTATATAGGCTATATCCATATTTTTAATGACCTATGTTCACATAGTTGTTCAGATTGTCTCTGTGGACAGGAACACAGCCATGTGTGTGTACACTGTGCAGTTTGAACTAGACCCATTCTGTTCCCCTTCTTCCTTTGCCCCTGAGGGATTTTCACTGCTTATTGATCCAGCTGGCTTGCTACGGACTGCAAGTCAGCTTGCAAGTAGTGGGTAGCTTGAATTTGGCTACAAGCATCTAGATACCCTTATAGTCATCTATTTTTACACTTAGTCACCACTTTCCAGGCAGGAAACTGGAGCAAGAGAGGCATCCGCAACTAACAAAGATGGGCCACAGGTTTCAGCAAAGGAAAGTGAAATGTAACATTAAAATTTGGAGTATAATTATTCATGATGTGAATATATTGCTGTGCTGCATTAAAGTCAGTTTGCCTTATGTGAACAGAAAGTCCAAAACTCTGTTGAACCACATCTATTTTACTGCAGCCCTTCCGTGAGATGCTCTCAGACATCAGGAGCATATTTTTTTATAAAAACCCCAATGTATTTTAAACTTATATTCAGTATCATCTCCTACCACTGCAGGAAATTCTCAGAACTCAACATTCCCAACTGCTGGCATTCCATTGGTGAAGCTGTCTTAGTTTGAAAAGTTAAGGTTCCTTCCAAGTAATTCTCAGTATCAGAAAAAATCTCAGATAGGCTTAGCATCTTCTGCTGTTTTGGATGAACAAATCAACGTTAGAAATGTGGTTTTAAAGCAGTATTTTGTAAGTGATTATTGGCTTCTTTCTGTTCATTTTTGTGAGTGTCTGTCAACAGATTATATTTGCAGGGATTACTGGCACTGTAATGGCCTCATTAAGAGGGCAACATCACAGATCTCTTATTTCAACAGTACTTTTAAGACACTTAGCTTTCCTCTATTGGCCAGCTATCCACCCTTAAAAAACATTCAATCCTTCTATTAATATATACTTAAAAGTCTATGGAAATGCAGCTTCCTGTACCTCTGCTCCCTCCATGAAGTAACATCTTCACTAAGACAAGTAGCAAGCTGTCTCACTGCTGAAGCTGTATCTATCCTTGTAATGACAAATAATGTATCTAACCAACAATGAGAAAACAGCAAAATGAACCCCATTTTCACAGGAATGTCCATAATTATTTTTCTAGTTTAAGAAGCACATCAACTACAACTTTAAAAATTTATCAGCAATTTTTTGTTCGAATTTGCCATTAGTATAGCTTTAATTTTTAATTTTCTCATTAAATATTGCTGAAGTGCAAGGGAAGCACCATAGAAATTATTTTAATACCGAGACCAATACCCAGTCAGTTTTGAAGCATAAGGATCAGTTCTCTATCAGCATCTCAACTTCTCTACACCCAAAAGGCTTTACAGAGCAGTCTCTGTGTGCATGGGGAATTCACATCTGACCACTCATTTTACAAATTGCTCTTCTCATGCCTGGGCCAAATCCCATGAAGTTTGTTAACTCCCATGCACTTGGTGGGAGGGACAGGTGGTCAGAGGGCTGGAAACTCATCCCTGTGTAGGCTGACACCCATTAAGCACAAGACCCTCTGTTTTTAATCCCCAGGCTCAGTTTCTGACTGCTCTATACATATCATCAGGATACAGCTGTTGCAGATCTGAAAGAGCAGACATGATCAGCCTGATGCCAAGATAGGGATTCAAGGGAATTTGTCTTTCCATGGAGAAGAGGCTGCTGTGCAAAAATTGTGAAACAGGAAAATATGGATCATAAGTTCTGGATGTGCATGTGAACAACCAGTCTCCACCACAGCAGATAAAGGGCAGAGGGTAGAGGAAGGGGTTTGATGATACCCAAATTATTTAGAAGAGTTTTATTAATTGAACCTCATGAATTAATAAAGTTGAGGTTCAGATGAGAAAGTGTAACCTTTCTTGTAACCACAAGACCTTGTAACCACAAGACTATGGGACTGGGAAGACTTAGAAATTATGGCAGTTCTTCATTTATAACAAGATTAATTCAAGCAGTAATTTTATCTTAATAACTAATTCTGATTCTAAATAATTGAGAAGGGAAGAATTAAAAGACTACATATTTTTTTACTGCTAGTAGTGAAATGAAGTGTATCCTCCTCTGCTGTTTTTCCTTTGGGCTGGAATACTTTGATTTGTGCAGCAGCTCCTAAGTGTGCCCTGCTGGTCAGGTTGGAGAGCAGGCATTGCTCACTAAGGACCCACTCAAACTGGGTGAATTCACGTTTCTTGTTCTTGCACATCTTCACAAGCCTCCTATTCCCAGCCAAGTGGGCTATTTATAAATATTCCCAAATTTAATATTATAAAAATAAACTGTCCTGTGGCACTTCAGCAACACATGCAAGCCATGAGCAACAGTTTACGAGAAAAAACTTTAAGAGAATAAACCAGGTCCAGTTAATTTAATAAGTGACCAAGTGGATATGCCCAAAAGATCTGTTGTTAAAATTTGAATATTAAAAATTGTATATCAAAAACTATTTTAAAAAGTCATTTTATAAATTTTTTTTATCTAGTCAATTTTATGCTTCAGAAACAGAAAAAAATTGTTGACATAGAAAACCCATTCAGCTGTTTCAAATATCTTTGAGACATTCAAAACAATCTACCAAATTTTAACCACGTATCTTTTAGATATGTATCCAAATCAGAAGTGAAATATGCGTTGGTTTATGGAATATTAAATATTGGTATTGGAAGACTCGGTTGCTAATTTTTGACTGTGGATTGCTAATTTTACATGCAGATATGCAATTGACACAAATAATCCAATACACAAACACAGAAAGGAATGGTTCATGTAAGATAGTTGTAGAACTGTTAGTAACTATTAATTTACTAGCTGTAGAACTATTAATACAGTAAAGGATTCTCAGAGAGAAAAAGCCACTAAAAACCTTTGCAGCTCTAGGGAGTTTAGATGAGAAGACCCCCTCCTTCATGCCCCCGGTTAACCCTGTTGTTTTCAGCAGGAGCAGGATCACACCCAGAGCTCCAAAGGCGTTAATGGCAGCAGGGCTCATCCTGCACAGGAGGTTGGCATCTGCTTCTCCTTCCCACCTCCGCCTGCGTGGTCCCGCTCTTCCGCAGCAGCTTCCCCTCTGCAGCTCTGCCACAACTGCGGCTCGCAGGAGCACAGGATTGCTGAAAATAACCCTTCAGAAGAGCTATTTTTGACCTGCATCCCTTCAGATTTTATCAGGGTGGCAACAAAGGCGTTGTGCACGTGGGTGGTTGTAGAAGGGCAGGATGAGGAGCCGCTGGGAGCATGGCTGGGGGTGGAGGATAGACAGGACCTTTTAATCTGGATTTCCACCTGAAGGTGGGGAATGGTGAAACTGCATCCAGGGTTAGCAATTGCATGTACAATACACAGAGCAGGAAAAATACTGGTCTTTCTGTCATAGGCATGAGAGAAAAATGACTTTCCAAAATGCTTAAAAATCATCAAAATATTTTTCCTTTCTTTTTCTGTGCCCATGGCTAAATATACACACAGAGATGTCTTACAGTATGAAATAACCATTTCCTCACTTTTTTTATCCTCTCAGTGTAATTAATTGCCTCCTTTAAGGCACTCTATCAAATCTGAGTCCTGAGATGTCAGAGACATTCACAAGAGAAATCTCTGCTAACAAACTGGATGGCCGTGATTCACAGCAGGACTTAATTCCAGTGGTAGTGACATGGCACCTTCTAGACCACTTTTCTAATGGTGGTGTCACAGAGAGGAAATAGCAGTACCTTTCTGATAAAAGTAAAAAGCTGTGCACACTGATAGAAATGTGACATTTTCAATCAGGAATGAAGAGGGGCACTGCTCCAAAAAAATGAGAGTAGAGCTGTGCTGGAGACTTGTCAGTGCTTTCCTGTCCACAGAGACCAAGAAGGTGTTCATGTTCTTACATTACTTTTAAACACTGAATGAACACTAGAAGGAGGAAGAGAAATCTTTTCTAAGGAATTCTCTCTCCTTTATTTGTTGCTTGATGAGTCCTACCCTTCGTTCTCAGTAGCAACCCTCTTCCCCAGGTTTTTGGAAACTAGTTGCTAGAAGGAATTTTTTTAGTAAGTAGAGCATTTCCCAGCTCAGAAAACAGCAGCAAAGGAAAAACCCACTGCCTGGACTGTCTTTCCTTTCAGCACTTCCATGTGTTCTTTAATGGTCATTTGGCTCTTAGGCGCCTATTTGAAGGACTGGCTGCATAAACAAACTGTTTTTCAGTTGATTCAACTGGTGCTTCTGTACCTAAACAGGACATAAATATTAGCTATTTTGGTCTTTAATTTTACATTATTTTTGATACTTTCACAACTCTGAGACTGATCTGGGATTGATATTGCAGCCAAAGGGGATTTGGGGTTTTACTCAATACTGTTTCTTCACCATGTAGCTAAAAGGCTTCTGCTTTGTTATCAATACTGTACTCCAGTTAACTCAATAAATATTCACCATATCTGCCTACTTCTTCTTGTAACTCCTGGATGGACAAAAGCCTTGAAGCACTTGAGAAGAGTACAATAAAATCAGTGCTTCAAGTGGTAAGCAGGGAAATAGAACAAGAAATAGAGCTATCCAGTCAGATTTCTTTTTCCTGTCTTTTCTCTCATTCTGTATCCCACCTGTCATCTTTTTCAACATGTCATTCCCTGCCTCTTCCTTTTTCTGGGCTTTTCTCACTTGGTCTGACCCTCATTTTCAAGAGTTTGTTGCTTCTTTTTCTGAACTCCAGCTGACATCTTGTTGCCACAGCATTATCAGATATAAAAAAATCACTTCTGCAACCAGCTGCTGTTCCAGTAGAAGATTGTAGCAATACAACTCATTTACAATGCTCATACTTGTGAATTTGCCCTTAAAATTTTCAGTGCTAACATTTACTGCATGCTATTTTCTCTGTTATCCTCAACATGCTACAGCCTTCTGCTAACCCATCATATTTACCCTTCCAGTTACCATGCTTCATAAATAAATGTATATATGATATGTAGATACATATATTTATACAAGTATAAATACCAGTTTTTTTAAACATGCCCAAAAAGAGCCAATATATCTATACACACTGACATGTACAGACTATTTCCTCCAGTCCTCTGTTACTGTGTAACTCCTGTAGATTCATCTCTGACTGCTCCTCTGCCCACTGACATCCAGTCTAACCCTACATGTGAAAACTCTCACCTGGCTGCTGCTACACCACCACCCTGATGTCAACTTTCGGTGCAAAATCATCTCACACATTTAACAGCCTTTTCCATAACTTTTATCAGAGCTGATACATGGAACTCTGTTTTACACACAGCCCAAAAACAAATCTGTGCTTTACTTCCTATCAGTTGTGGAGATAGGACAAAATTAAAAACCTAAATGTCATTAAACTTGTAGAGATTTTCAAATAAATTAATAGATTTCCAATATAAAAATGCATAAAACGTGAATCTAATAATTGTTCACAATTAAAAGAAAGCATTAGCTCCAAAAACAAAGGACAGAATGAGGAACTCAGGAAGGGAGGGAGAGCTGCAGCACAATATATTTTTTGTAGCTTGGGTTATGAAGTGAGGTGGTTTGTTTGGGGTTTTTTTGCATTTGATCTTTTTCTCCTGGAAGCAAAGAAAAAACTCAAAACAGTTAGATGTGGCTTTGCATATGCCAGATGTGACAATGAGTTCAAATCCCTTTCTGGGGAAAGAAGTGCTCCATGGAGTGTTTGATTTTGAAAGAGCAAGGGTTCATTGTCTCTACATTTTGCTGGATACTGATAAATGCTGGCATTAGGGTGACATTTCCCTTTGAAAGTTAGAGTACAGAATTAATCCTAATAAACAATGCAAATCTGCAACCCTGGCTAAGGCAGAACAGTGCTCACTGTCACAGATTTCAGAATGACTCCTGAACACAGCTATGGGTTGCAGCCCCTGGGTCTTTTACCAACCACACTTTCACCTAGCACATGGAATTGGTTTTTTCTTATATTTGGATTATCTTTCAAGCACCTAATGAATTTTTTAAATCTTCTGATGAAGTACAGCATTTGCAGTGGTAACTTGCACATCTTTTATCAGTTCAGTTTAGCATTTCTGTGTAGTGTTTGCTAAATGATTAAACATTTCTTCAGACACATATTACAAAGGAACATCATACATTTACACATTCATTTCTTCCATTCTATCAACTGCTTCACTTACAAAAACTACTTTAAAAAAAATAATATGTTCCTCTACAACTTGGCGTAATAGGTTGCTTTTTACATCTCTTGTATTGGACATAGTTGTAAAACACCCTTTTCTCTCCCACCCTATGGTAAGTTACAATATACAAATAAAACTGTCCAAATATATTTGTAATGATTGTCTTTCAGGCACATGAAAGGAATGTTCATGTGTGATCTATTTGTTGGTGGTCTTCTTCAAACTGTTTTCCCCAGATTTTTCATACACACACATTTCATAGATGCATTTATATTGGCCTTAAGTCCTGCACATGTATCAGCCAACTTGTATTTGGTCTACATTGGCCTTATCCCAGGTCTTGTGGGCCTTAGTGAGGCACAGAAATGTTTATAAAACTGAAGAATGGACCTCCTACTAGTGTTCTTTTTAGAAATTGTTCGTTTGTGGATCAGAAACATTTAGAAAGTGTATTTAAGCATTCCTTTAGCATAGTTTCGTGGAAAACATTCTTAATTTTAATGTAACCAATTAATGTTAATTAAATGGCTCCAGTATAAGCAAACAAAAAAAATGAGAGTTTAATTTTTCCCTGTAAAAGTTAAAAATATGTATACTACCAAAAAATAAAAACAATCTTTCTCAGCAAGGAGTACTTGCAGTAAATCAACTTCTGAGGGTTGCAGCAGCCCTTTTTGTGACACTGTGTGACATAAACAAAAAATCTGAACACAAAGTACCGTTCTTGGGAAGGAATTTGACAAAGCTGTAATGTGGTCACCTCATTAGAGAGAGATCAAATGCTGCTAGTAAAAACAGATATCTTGGAGAGACATACCCATGGGGAAAAAAAAAGTGAGACTGTCACATCTGCTGCTGGCAAGAAAATACCAAAAAGTACTTGGCTTTGTGGACACTTCAGTCCCACAGGGGTTAACTATGGATTCACCTATTTGTACTGATCATTAATTATCAGGTGAGGTAATATTTGATATGTAAGTATTTCTTACAGTACTTGTTTCACACACAAAGCAAATGAACAAAACTGAAAAAAAACCCTGAAGAACTATATTTTTATGAATACTTAATTATTCAGAAAGCAGAACTGCAGACAGATATTCTAGAAAGTAAGACTAAATCTGGTAAAAAACATCTGATAGTTTTATCTTTAACTAAAAGTAATATTAGAATATTCTAATAATATGAAAATTAGATGTTTCATTTCAGAAAAGCAGGGGGTTTTCAATGCCCTGAAAATAAAATTGTTCACATTTTCAATCAAAATTCCATTATTTTTAATTGAAACCCTAAATGGTAATGGTAAAATGAAACACCAATAATTAGTTTGTGATCAAATCAAAATAAAATACTTTCATTTTTTGGTTCAGATATAAATTTTAAAATCTATTCTTTTATCTTCTAACAATAATCAAATTGTGTCAAAGTTATTACTACAAAAAGAAAGTACTTACATCACAGTAGCATAAGTCATGCTATATACAAATAAATGTGCAGTTTGGAGCTAATGAATAGTGATGATGCTTGAGGTAACAAATTAGGAACTTGGAATCCTTTGCCACACTCTCATTTTCAGAATTACCCAATCCTCCTGCCAAGCTGGACGATATAAGAACACACTTCCTCTCTTTTGATATCATGATCTGAGTAAGATTTTAAGAGCCAATACAGACAGCAGTGTCAAAAGAAAGGAAATAAATATCAGTAAAACCAGAAGGAATTAAAACAAAAATCTGAGAACAAAGCGTACGAGTTTATGGCCTTTAAATCCCTTACAGAGTGTGAGTCTCAGAGACATCAAAGTAAACATTGTCATCCTAAACAGTTCCAAAAATTCTACCATAACCCATGCTACTGGTAATATTTTTTCAAGCACTTCTGAACTTAGGGGCTCAGAGAGACCCCGGTACTACAAAACTACCCTAGCTATATGTAAATCAGAGTCTTGAATTTCTATTTCAACAGGTTACAGCAACACCTATTTCTAAAAAATTCTCTCCATGGGAAGAAAAGGAGTGGCCATTCATTTCTGTACTGCTTCTTTATTTCAAATTATTTTATATCTCTTTCAAACTGGCAATAGCTGACAGGGTGAAAAAAAAGTTGTGCACCAAAGTGAAAATCTGTATTCATCATTCAGCATGACTTTTTAAAATAAAAGAAGCATTGTTTTTTGCTATCTTTTAATCACTGCTGTTTTGGAGGGAAAAATATTTCCTCTCTTTGATTTCATGATCTGAATAGGTTTTTAAGACCCATTTAACAAGACAGAATACAATGTTAAAAGACAGAAACAAAAATCATTAAAACCTAAAGGAATTTATCCAGAAATCTCTAGTATCTCAGAACTACCATTCCCTTGAAGAAGTTTTATAGAAATTAGTTATTCATTCCAACACTGTGCTGAATACTCTTTGTACAATATACCATCTCTCTGAATTGACTGGAACTGGCAGGGCTAAAGGTCAATTTACTGTTTGCTTTCTCCTCTCAAACTTGCATTCTTTCAAAAGGAACTGTGCTTGTCTCTTCCCATACCAGTGCATACACTGAAATGGCTCAAAGAGCAGCCTCACAAAAGGCCAAATACACATGCTCATGGAGCTTAAAAGAGAAAAAGCCTTCAGTACATCCTTAGAGGACCTTAAAACCATCTACCCCTAGTATCAGGCAATCCTCTGGAAGGCAGGGTTTCACCACCAAGGGTATTTCACCCCCAGAGTCAGTCTGTGGCTCTGATACTCAGCCATCCAGACCACTGCCCTTCAGGGAAACCCTCACTCTGCACATCCTGTGTAGCTGGCATTTTTTCTCTTATCCATGGCTGCCCTCCAGTTATATGCCCAAGCAGAGATGAGTGATGAACCCGCCTAAGGATGGGTTTCAGAATAATTCTAGTTTTAAACCATCACTTTTGTTGCAAAGGAAATGCACAGGGGGAAGGCTTCTTTTTGCCTAATTCAAGACTTACCAAGAACCCCTTCACCCTTACACAAAACCAGCCACCAGACAAACCCAGGCATCCTTAGCCACCATTCTCTGATGCCACTAACTCTCCACAGCTCTTTACTTTTGCAGGAAGAAAAAAGGTTGACATTTGCCATTGCCTTCAGAGAAAGAAAAATGCAAGCAGTTTCAGTTCTGTAACTTGCCCACTCTTCCTGTACCTTGGATGAAGTTACTGAAAAAGGTGTGTTTCTAGCAGTACAAAACTTGGAGTTAGAGGTAAATTAGTGTTCTGCTAAATAATTCCCATTTTAAGATAATATATTCAAATAACTACTGAAGGGGGGAAAAAGAACAATAAAGGACTAATAGAGTGAAAAATACTTACAGCTCCATCTGTTGCTGGAGATGGGTAGTAATTCAGCTGCAAAAAAGTCAAAATCCAAGTCTACCACTTGGTAGACTGATATGAGTTCTAGCTAAAGAAGCTGACTTCTGGAGAATAAATCAAGCTCCAAGTGTAAAAAATAGTGATTTAACGAGTGTCAGAATTTTTTTTAATCATCAAAATAGAAACTATAAAAATATTTTAAAACCCACATAAATGCTTACAATACACGCCCAAGTGAAATCTGAACTGAAATTTCATCCCTATAAGTGATAGATGATAGTGCCCTTGATTTTAAAAGAGACATTTCATCTCTAGCGACTACAAACTGCCATAGACCAACAATTATTCTCCTACAAGCCTATATTGCATTGAACATGACAGAAACACAATTATTTCTGAAATCTCTGAGTGTTATCAGAATCTCAGTATTAAGTAAAGGTATAATGATACCTAAATAGATATCATAAATCTGTTTGTTTTTTTTTTTTTGTCATTAGAATTCCGCAAAAAATATTTTAAACAAGAGATTATAATAAAACAGAGACACAGGTATCATAATATCTGTTCTTTCTAGAAACTGAAAATTGGCCTTTTTCAATCATCTGTGTAGATGATTAAATCCTGCTCAGGAAAACCATGGGTTTTTTCATTCAATTAGTGAAATACAGCTAGGTTTCATTTCCATTAGTTCATTACATTCAAAAGCCCAGTGAAATAAAAGAGTTACAAATGGGTTTGCATGATTCTGATTTTGGGCGGTCCATCACATATTTCTGCTTGTCAAAATGGCCAAGTACTGGCTAGTTTTGGCAACATTTCCTTTACTGGACTAGCAATAAAATCACATTACAGAGGATCTTCGCATGTCATGCACATTTACAAATATTCCTCAATTGTCTCTTTTTCCTGGATGTTTCACAACAATCAAGAGAAAAGGTACCAATTCAAATTCCAACCCACAAACATTACTTGCCCCATTCTATTCCATTTATATGGGGTTGAAGTGGATAAACTGAATTCACTGTATCTCCGCTTTATAAAGTTACTCAGAAAATGTCTTTTTAATTTATGAAGACTTGCAAATATTGTGTACAAATGGAAGTGCGCATGAAGGAAAGATGAAGAATTTGTGTTTTTAAGAATGGCTACAGTGTGTGTGTGTGGTGCCCTGGATTACCCTCAAAATGTGCAGATGAGCATTACCAAAGGAAGTGGAAGGAACAGCATGTTCACCATCTACAGAGCCAGGAATAACAGAAGCCACACATTCAATAACAGCCATATGACTACAGGCAGGCTCTGATCGGGCACTTCCATTCAGGATTAACATAACGTTGATATCAAACAGAAAAATGTGTCTCGCTCACAGAAAGACACGTATTTCTCCAAGAAATGTGTGCCCATGGAACAGGAAGCAGCACCTGCAGCCTCTTGGCTGCACAGATGGATGAACCCTCAGACTACAGGTGCTGGCTGCAGGAATAGGATTTGAAATTCTGTTTCTAGAAAGCACACACCTTCCTGTGTGTGTTTCTCCAGAGAGATCAGCATTCCCAGTTCTCCGTGTACAAAAGAGATTTTGTGACTGACAGCTTACCCCTGCACACCATGGCATTGCTGCTCCAAGGGAAACAGAAGAGTCAATGGGCAGCAAATGGAAGCAGGGCCTCATCCTTGTCTTCATGAATTATTTGAGAGTCCTCAATGCTTTAACACAAAAAAGTTTTCAAAATGTTAATAAAATACACCTCCCAACTATCAAAGGTTTTCATAATATCCCAAGCTAAGCATCCAAGGATCACTTCAGAACCATTAACTACTTCTGAAAAAATCATTACAATTTTATGTTTTGAAAATTCACATGTGAAGTCAATTTAAACTGTTTGTCCTTACCTATTTTATCTCCAGACCTCTTTTTTATACTCATGTCAGTGAAACACATAATTATTTGAATTAATACAGTAATAGAACACATAGTAACAAATTTTGTCTTGAAAAAGAAAATCTCTTCAGACATCATTGTAAGGACCAACCCTCAGGTTCCTCTGGAGAGCACCCAACAGGACAGGACAGAGGTGAGATCAGTACTGATCATGGGTGAGAGACGGGCGATCTTCTCCCTTTTCATGGGGAAGGCCCTGATAGGAGAGGAGACAGACTCACATCTAGTCCCTCCTTACAGAGCTCCACTGTTACTCTGTAAAATAAATTGCTAATCTAAAAAGTATAAACTGCAGGTAGATGAGGTTTTGCTGCCCCTCAGGAAGTTTTTGCTAGCTTGAACCCTTGAAAGGGGAGGCCTGCATGCAGCCACCTCTCCTCCTCCGTGCTCAGGCTGCTAGGCTGGTGCACCGGGGGTGGTTCCACCCTGCCTGTGGATGAGGCAAGAGCCCACTCCAGAAAAGCCTTCCTGGAGAGTTCTCCAGGCTGTGCAATGCCAGGCAAGGTGCCTGCTGTCCCTGTAGCCCCTGCTGAGGTGTCCCCACAGGCCCTGGCCCTCTGCCGTGGTCTGGTGCATGTGAGCACACTCTGCCTCCAAAGGAAGGAGGCAATGCCAATTCCAGGCTGGAGTAACCCCTGTGCTGGGAGCCCAGCAGGTGCTGGGGGACAAAGAACTGCCTAGGAGCATTTCAGCAGTGGGATAGGAACAGTGGCAGAGCTCAAATGCTCCAGCCTGTGCTCTGGTGCTGCTTAATACTATATATCTGCCTATATGCACTTTTATTTACATAAACTAGTGCTTCCCCTGCCACCCGGTACAGGGGGTATCAAAAATCCCATGTTACAGTCTTTGCTTTAGGTGTTGCTTCCACAACCATTTGCTTCCTTCTTCTGGTTTGAATGTTTTTATTTATTCGATGTGTTTTTCCTGAGATTCTGTTTGTTTTACCAGCAAGACAGTAATTTGCGAACAAAACAAAACTAATGTTTCATAAAGGAGAAAAAATCCATAACTAAGGCAATAGTGTAAATTAACAAATTGAGCCCCATGATGCCAGGAAAAGGGCTGTGTCCACAGGCAGTGTAACATTTGCACGTACCTGTCTGAAGTCCCTCCAAATCACCTGTCTCTAAGGCATTAAACAGGCTTGCTGCAGCTGGCTGCCCAGCACCAGGCACCTGTGTGTGCCCCATCAGCCTGGCATCAGTTTGCCTGTCTCATACCAGCATTCCTGGCAACTCCTTCATGCCGTTCCCAAGACAGCATGGTTTCAAACCAAAAAATTCAAGCACAGCTCAGAACCTCTCAAACATAGAATTGAAGGTGACATGCATAAGTCAGTGCCAAACAGTTTGGAGGATGATTTAAGTAGCCTTTGTGAAGGAGGTGTAAAGGAAAGCTTTGTAGGTCTGAAAGGAATGCAGGGACAAGTCAGAAACAGAAACCTCCAGAAAACGAAGAGAATCAGAGGAAAGAAAAATGTAGAGAAGAGATAACGCTGGACTGCAGTGAGGATGGGTGAATGTATTTTCCGAGCGAGTGAACTGCAAGGCACAGGAAGGGTCCTTCCTACCCAACTGGAATATAGGGCTTAAAATTTAATTAGTGCTTTCTTCTGTTCTTTTGATCTTTGTACAAAGCCTTTCTTCACACAAAGGACAGAGAGGTTTCTGTGGGGCTGTGTGGCAGGGCATCCAGTCTCCCTCGGTTCAGGCATTTCCCGTATTTGCCGGCATTAATGGGATGCCTCTCCCTGCTCTTCCTGTCCCTCGACCTCCGGAGGAAGGTATTCCCGGGACATTTCACTGCTGCAAACACCCAGCCCGTGTGACAAAAGTTTCTGCGGAGCGATTCGCTCTCGCCACCAGAGAAGGTGAAACACTAGCCCAGGACTAGCCAACACCGTCTCTCCCGCCCCGGCCGGGCTTGCTCTCGGCTCCGGTGCCGCCCCCGCAGGCCCGGCCGGAGCGGCGGGGCGGGCACGGGAGGGGAGCGGGGCTGCCCCGGGGGCTCGCAGGAGGCGGGACCCGCACGGCCGGCGCTGCCCGTCCCGCGGCTGCCATCGTCCCCTTGGATGCACGGAGTTTTCTTTAAAAATAAAAACAGAGCAAATGGCCCTTCTCTCTTAAATACCTCAGCTCTAAGGAAATGGGACCGAGGGTGTCACAAAAATTGTGCCGAGTAGATCGGAGACCCCGCACGGGTGGAGAGCTCAGGGCCACATATTGGCGGCCTTTGTAACGGAGGTGACCCACCCGCCCGGGGGCACCTCTAGCTGTGGAGGGAGCAGGAGCTTCTTGGCAAGATCTCGGGATCCTGAGAAGCTGAGAGAAACTCCAGCAGAAGCTCCTGACATCTTCAGCATCCACCTCTCATAATTTTGTCTTTGAGATGCTCCCGTAGGAGAAGACCCTGTCACGAAGAAAACATCGCCACCTTTATCCTGTGTGGGAAGCACAAAAATGTGTTCCTGGGACCATCAAAGCTGTGAGGGAAAGGGGTATCATGTTCTCACCAGTTCTGTGCTTTGCTTGAATTAAGCTCCGGAAAAGCAATAAATTACGAATAACTTACCCAGTCATGCTGCTTATTTTGCTTTTATGGGCCACATATCTCTGAACAGATCTCAGAGTTCGCAAATATGTTTATTTTCAATCATACCAAGAGATATTTCACTAAGGGCGTTTTTATGGGACCTTAAAAAAAATTAAAATAAAAAAGCCCTAAAGCGAGTTGCCTTGAGCAGCTACCTCTCAAAGCCTGTGGGTCTCAGGGCTGGCTGCAACGCCTGCCCACACTTGACTTTCTGTCCCGGCAAATCATAATTCCTATGAAATCTGAAAGCATATTTTTAAAAGTTCATTTCGGGAACAGCTGTCCCAGCAGAAGTCAAACGGCATATGCTGATGGCCGGCACAAAATGTGATTTTAAGGCATTCGTTAAAATACAGGCACTTGTGCCCTCAGTGCACGACTCAAGTGACCTGTCCAGGGCCCATCTGTGCCAGCGGGTCCTTCGGAGCACACCTGCGTGTGGGCACTCAGCTGCGGAGACGGATTAGGCTGCAAAGCCGGGGTTTGGATTTATTAGCTTGGTTTGGTTTTCGGTTGGGTGGTTGGTTTTTAGGGGGATGGTTGTTCTGGTTTTGCTGCTTTTTTTTTTCCCCTTTAATTTAATTTAAGCAAAGTTTTACTTAGAGGAAAGGCAGGCACCTGCAGAATTTGCGCTAACGTTTTAGACCAAACAGAAACGATGCCCGAAGCGCCTGTTCGGGTATTTCCATCTCTTCGGGTGATTCACTCAGGTTTAAATCCCGCGCCTCGCCCCGCGGCAGCGCCCAGCGGCACCAGGTACGGCCCCCGCACGGCGGCAGGCCCGGGCGGGCGGGGCGAGCTCGGCAGCCCCTGGCAGCGCTCATCATCACAGCTTTGTCCCCTCGCTCAGCTCCGAGCAAGGGGCAGCGCTTGCGGCGAAGCAGCC
The DNA here is from genome assembly GCF_021018805.1 of Prinia subflava. Taxonomy (NCBI): domain Eukaryota; kingdom Metazoa; phylum Chordata; class Aves; order Passeriformes; family Cisticolidae; genus Prinia; species Prinia subflava. The sequence continues at coordinate 36,448,852 of NC_086251.1, forward strand.
AACACCGCGCTCGCACGTCCCAAGACATCTGGAGTAAAGGCACCTGCCATGAGGTGGTGGAGAACCGTGGGTGTAAGGAATTCCAGGGGTGCGCGGGCAGGAGCGGGACGGCAAATCGCAAAGGCGCTGCGCCGGGCACGGGCACGTCCTGGCACGGCCACTGTCCGTGTGGAGCGGGCGAGTCCCCGAACTGCTGCACCCGACCGCCCGGGGAAGCGCTGGGCCGCCGCTGCCGGCGGAAGAAGCCGGCGGGGGGCGCGGCGGGGGAGGGCCGGTCCCGCAGCACCTGCCGGGCCCTCGGCGCTGCCCAGCCCCGTGCCCGCGCCCTCCTTCCCTCCGCCCGCCCCGTGCTCATGCGCCCGCCCGGCGTTTAAAGCGGGAGCGGCCGTGCCGGGGCTGTGTGGCTCGGCGGAGGTGCGGGCGGCGCGCAGGGCACGGCGCCGTGACCCGGCAGGAACGCCGCTCTCCGCCGCTCTCCTGGGCTGGGCTCCGGGCTGCCCTCCGGGCTGCCCCGCGGTGCGGACCCCCTCCGCCATGTGGCTCTCGGCCCTGCTCCTCGGTGGGTACCGCGGCGGCGGCGGGGCCCGAGGCGGGCGCGGAGCAGCCCCGACCCACACTCCCTGTCTGTTCGCAGGCGCCCTCCTGCTCTCCGGCACGGTGCGCGGCAGCGACGGCTCGGGTGAGTTGGCCGCCGGCCCCTCCGCAGCCCCTGCGGGCTTCCCCCGGGAGCGCCTCTGCCCGGCCAGGGACGGGCCGCGGGGCCATCGCCGGCCGGGGGAGCTGCAGAGGGCACGGAGCGTGCCCGGGAACGCTTGCAGACCGGGCGGAAAACGCCCTGGCACGGGCTGAAGCAGCGCCGTGGTGACAAGTGTCCCCATCGAGGGGAGTGCCGGTGGCAAGAGTGAGTGGGAGTGTGTTTGTGTGTGTTACAGAGGCACTGGTACAGTGCTTGACAAATCTGAGCATCTCTGGCGTGTTTTAGACCATGGAATTGATTAAACACATTTTAAACTTGCCCTGCCATTATTTCGACATGGAAAACAAAAGAACACGCTTAGGATGCCTGGCAGGTTATGGCAGGGACTGCCTGTTGTACCACGCTGTGTTGGACTGCGTCCTTGCTGCTGGAGAGCAGGCTCTCCCAGAACCAGAATAAACCCATGGGCACCAGGAGCCACGGGAAGCAGGTGGAGAAATCCGTGACAGAAGGACACGAGCAGTTTGCCTGCCCCTTTCAGTGGAAACTTTCACCAAAGGAGGATAGGAGCCTCCAAAAGAACATGTTTCCAGATGCAGGCCTGGCCTGCACAAGGTGAGTGACCCCAAGCTTTTCTGAATGGTTATTAACAGCTTCACAGTTATTAGGAGTCAGGATTTTCTGCTCATTTTGTGTTGAATCAAAGATCTGGAAAATTCTTTTGTGCTAAACTGGTAAAAGCTATCTGTGACAGGAGTGCTATGACTAAAAAAATTTAAAAATGCACAGCAATGGAAAGCCCTCTCTAACACGAGTTCCTTTCCGTTTTTTATTTTACAGGTGCATCATAGATGAAATGCTGGCAGTCTGGCAGGAAAAAATGAAAATTTTCTGGGATGCTTCCTTCAGGGCTGGAGAAGCCTCTATAACCTGAAGGTATCTGGAACCAGCTAAAATAGCATCAATGTGAACAGCTTCTGTAAGATATTGCCTCTTAGCATTATTCTGAGCCTAAATTTAGCAGCATTTGGTTACTGAACTAGAAACTTGCATTTATTAAAGTGCCTAGATCCTGTTGTTCAAAATAATGAAAGAGCATTAATTTCTTCAAGAATCTACTGTATTTAGGCTCATAATGTTTGGTAAGATCTTGGAGTATCTTTCTTTATACCTGCCCTGGAATGAATGCAAATGCTGCCAAGTTCAGCAGTTCTGGTTGCCACACACGAGGCTGTGTGGGTGGGTGAACGCTGCCATGCCATGGCAAGTGGCCTTATGTTGATCAGAAAAGGGCAGCTCTCAGATTGAAATGAGTGATATAGGCCTGACCCTAAGGGCTGTAATTTAGGTTTCTCTAAAGCCCATTGCCCTTGTCCAGATCAGCATATGTACTAAAGATTTACATGAATTAGTATGTAGTCTGTGAATGCATTTTCCAAAATATGAGCAAGTGTACCTGTACTAGTATGTCTTTTTTTTTTCAACTATTGATATTCCTTGCATAAGATAGAAAAAGCAGGCTTGTTTAAAGCCTTAAAATAAAAAAGGACCTAAAATCTTTCTATTTCAAAAAAAAAGTACTATATACTAAAAGAATAGGAAGCATGATAAGGATGTACTTCTCTATATTACAACTCATAAAGCTATCTTTCATGTAGGAACCCCTATTTTTAAGTTTGTAATAATGTACATGGGATTTCTTTTTCCTTTGCATAAACAAACAGTTTTCTCAAAGCAACGCATGGAAGCTTCGAGACTAGAAAAGATCAGATTTTACCTATGGGTTTTATTTCCCTAGAATAACTTAAAGCAGTGGCTCCTGCTAAAAATTAAGTCAGAGCTTTTATAGATTGACGTAAGAGACAGCTAGCTATTCATGGCAAAATATGTAGGAAGAGGCACCAGAAAGATGGAAATTGATGGAATGATTAAAAACATGGTTGTTTAAAGAGAAAAGTGAGTCTTTGCTTTTTTTTCTTTTTTTTTAGGTCAACAATGATGGAAGACATTCATCCCTACCCTTTAAATATGGCCTAAATCAGGAAGAATTACAGTTTTTCTTTGTACTCTGCTTTTGTAGGGTACTCTGATGTAGTGTGTTTCTGTGAAGCTTGAAGAGTGTGTGTCTTGACAGGATGGGATGATAGTGGTTTTATTGTGGTTCTAAAGGTCTAATTGTACATAACAGAGAATAGGTTTCACATCTTCACCGGAGTCCAGAATGGGTTAGAGTCTAGAAGTGAATCCTTTCTTGTAAATTTTAAGCTTATATTTATTTCTTTTAAAAAATACTTGGATTTAGTGTGTTGCACCACATAAGAATTGAAAGAAATGCCTCCACTGCTAATGCTCTTGCATTCTTCAATTACAGTTATTAAAACATAGGGGTTTAATCTCAGTTACTTTATATATAAATACAGCTCTTTGGCAGTTTTTTGCCATGTTGAAGTATCTTGGATAGACTAACAAAAACAAACACTTCTTCAATTTCAATAGTAATATCATGTATGAAATTTGTGAGAATGATGAGTATGTAAGCTGTCAAAAAACAATTTTATATATTCTAGTATTCTGACCTCATTAATACATTTTCATGTTTGCAACGAAATCATTGAAGTTTTATGGGCTGGATGGCTGATGATGCATTAACAATCAGGGAAGAACAAAAACCATTGCAGAGCTGATATTGTAAAGCCTTAATTTTGGTAGTCAGCAAAAAGTTAGCTTTCCTTTTGATACTTCACCAAACACTTCTAATATTAGTCTGTGTTTTAGAGTTATGGCTTAGAGAAAACTGTATCTACCTACAGAGAAAACTAAAATCAAATTGTTGCTTTTAACGAACAGCATAATTTACCTCAAAGTGTGTGTTTTTACCTGAGTGCTGATCCAGCTGAGGTATAAACTGCTAAATCCCCTAGCTACAGCTAGGTGTCAGCTCTTTAGTTCACACCACAGAAACTTGCACCCTTTTCTTGGAAGCCTGCCTCTCATGTAGACAAGGATCATGACAGTCCTTAGGCTGCCAGTACAGAAAAAATCCTGTGGCTGGGCTACAATGCATTTCTGTGTTTTGATTGCCAGGGAAAACACAGAAAGATTATTTTCTGCTCTCATCTTCTGTGCTATGCAAAAGCCTGTCACATGATGGTAATTAGTAAGTACCTGGTGATGAGGGAAATACAGATCTCTGAGCCATACAGGGTTTGTTAACTAGACACCTCTAATTACTGTCTTTGTATGCACAGCCAGCCAAGGAATTCAGTCAAGTACATTACATTAGAAACGACAGGAGTTAAAACTTCCCGTGGTGTCTTGCACTTTTAGAGGCTGGAAAAATGTTGCAGGGTGAGGGGCACAAGCAGTGCTGAGAGGGCAGAGATTACCAGTGGTGCCTATTGCAGCTGCTCCCCCAAGGATTCCCAGCCTTCCAGCTGCTCTTGGATTCTGATGGTCTTGCTAGTTGTTGTTTGGTGGATACTACTTGTTCAGTGCCCAGTAATTAGCAAGCACACTTCCATGAAAGGATTAGGGGACTCAAACAGCAAAGCAAATCGGCTTCTTTTAGCATACCAATAACATAGCATTTTGACAATGAAAATGCGGAGCTTCTGGTGCTTCTACAAGCACTGATTCTGCTTGATTTTTCCTTCTTTTGTTTTTAAGGCAATTAAATAAGACTGAGCATGGCTAGGATGTGAGTTGTTAAGATGGAGTCCTAAAAGAGACTTTTTTATTTCTTAGAATACTTGAGAATCGGATTAAATCACTTTAGTTCTTGCTATGTAGACAACTTTTATTATCTTGATAAGGGAAAAATTTAGAAGTACTTACTGCTTTCTTTTCTTCTTGCTCTGGATTATATAGGCAGATTCAGCAGATACAACTCCCATGTTTGTGCTAACAAATAACAGCAAAGATTTTTCAGGAAGATGTGATTAGGTAGTTTAACATTGTTTCAGAATAACTTTAATGACTATTGTATGTAATTAAAACTACATGCATAATTGATGAATGTGTGTTCAGTTTGCACAGTCAGAATGAACAGATGTGCTTCCCTCTGCATTTCTGGCTGTGGCTGTTCTTTTCAGCTCTAAAGTCAGTGAGATTAGCTGGAGGTATCACCTTTTCCATCCCCTGGTGAAGAGCAGCATATGCTCCAAGTACTCTCATTTACAAGCAGCATATGTCGGGGTCAGGAAACACCCCAAGAATGAAAGTAGTAGGCAGAAAAGCAGGTGAGAGACAGATCACTGATCCCTGAAACATAAAATCCTTGGCATGTAATGCTGTGGTGCATGCACTGGTACCTTGGCCAGCCTCTGCCAGCTTTCATATTAACACTGTGCCAAGGGAGTATTTCAGGTGCATTTAGAAAAGGTTCTTGCACCTTCTAGGTGCTAGGGCAAGATGTGCCTTAGGAAGTCCAGAATAAACAGCCAGGCAGGGGTTGGACTTATATTGAACTGATAATGATCCAAGCCAAATCTCTTATTTGCTGTGCAACAGACCAGGGGATTGTGCTGTCTTGTGTAGAAGGATGGCAGTTACCATGCAAGATAAAGACCTCTATGTTTTCAAAAGAAAAAACATCAGTTTGCCAAGCAGTATTGTGTACTGATGTTAATCTGTGTCTGCATACCTTCATTGCACGCAGGCAAGCATAGTGAAAGCTTAATGATGATAACCTGGAGAGCAACTTCTGAAAAAGGCAAAGTTCTACATAAAAAATGCAGGTGCCTCTGCTGAATAAATAACTTTTGTATCACTGTATGAATCTGACAGTATTCTGCACAATGATAATGATTTAAACTTCACTGTAATTAATTGATACCAATGTTCTAGATGTTACTGTATTACTGGAGCAAGGAGATGGGTGTTCCTTTTGTTGGTGGTGGTGGTTTTTTTTAAATACTGGCCTCAGCAGGACTTTTTGCAAGAGGCTAAGGGAAATGCTGCTGTCAGCTTGCTTCATGAGTGCCGCTGGAGAGAAGGTTCAGAATTTCCCACATGACTCACAGATGTCTTATGGCTGAAGACTTCTGTGGGGATGTCAGAGTGATTTAATTTCTTCCTTGGAAAGTGCCACCTGCATCTGTGGTCCATCAGCCCTCAAAGGTCTTCCCCTTACCCTTCTGTCTCTGCAGTAAATTTACAGATGTGAATTGCTTTTCCTTGTGTAATGTTCCTTGGATATTATTTTAATGTTGTTTGTTCATGGGAGGGTTTTTCAGTTACTTTTGTAACAGTAATCTTGAAGTGTGTGCTGCCTTGTCAGAACTGTACATTTGTCAGCTCCAAAGACATCTTTGTAAGCATTGTATCTAATTTCAAATTCAGGTATTACTTTAAACTTGAAAACTATAGAGACATTAAAAAAAGAAACCCCAGCAACAAACCCTTAAGATTTTCAGGTCAAAAGTTCTTTTTTTCTCTTTAGCTTCTACTGCTGTCACGTGCTTTACAAGAGGACTTGACCTTAGAAAGGGGACAGAAGATGTCCTTTGCCCAGCAAACTGTCCTCTGTGGCAGTTTTATGTCTTTGGGGATGGAGTTTATGCCTCTCTTTCGAGTGTCTGTGGAGCTGCCATACACAGGTAAGTCAGATCATTACTACTCCATGTGCTAAGTGAGTTTATATAGCCTTTGCCACACTTACAAATCTTAGCCATTTAATGCCATCATTGAAAAAAACCTCTCTGGACCTTGGCTCCTATTAGCACAACAGGAATGTCATTGGGAGAAGAGAAAACAAAGAAAAAAAGGAATGTCTGTGCAGCTCCCAAGTTATCTGAGTTGTGTTTGAGTGTTCCTGAAAATGGCTTTGTTAACTTCCTCTGAAATGGCCCAGCATTGCCCACAGATGGACTTCCACTGTAAAATCACTTGTATCACTAGTAGATATGGAAGGATACAGTATAAATAATAACTAATTGAAAATAAAAGCAGATTCACTTTCTGACTTTCTTAAAAGCTTGTATCAAACAAACTGTTTAAAAGAAATGAGGGAAAAGTGCTTTCAGTATTTTTTTTTTTTTAGTATCAAGCAACAGAAGAAAGCTCTTTCAGAATATATTGGTGTGATGCTACAGCTATCAGAGTATTTTGTATGTTAAAATACCCACAACTATAAACTTAAAATTTTGCAGAAATATAAATGGCTAGAAGATAAATGAGGAAAATAAAACTTTCTTGAGTTCATATTCATTGCTTGACACTTGAAATGCCATAAAAAAACATGCCAAGCATTTTAAATAATATTTAGAGGGCTGTCATTACTATCTAGAATCTTATTTAAAGTATCAATTAAAATTTTATAACTTTTAACAAGACTTCCAAAATTTGGGCTATTTGTACAGTATTGAAACTCCTAAGTAAACTAAAATGAACTTTTTAAAAAAAAATTTGACTTCAAGAGTTTCTTCTCAAAACCCTTCGTTAATTTCTCAAATGCTATAAAAGAATCTAAGGTACTATAGGAGCAGTTAGAAGGACCTAGGGAGATATTATGGGGGTCTGTTTCTATTTGGTTTTAAAGCTGAAGAGTTTCTCATATTTAGATGTTTCCATGTGTATTTTATTGTGAGACAGGCTTCCTTCTGATGCTTCTGTATAAAGAATTAAAGTCTCCATTTAGTGTGTTTTAAGAGTCTTCATGGGTGTTTAAAAAAACCCTACACTTTGGTTCTTCACTCTTCCCAGTTAAGGTATATAAAAAAAGTTTGTGAAAAAATGTCTAGATCAAATGCAAGTAGTGACTATGGATTTGCTTTTTTAAAATTGTTTTTATTTTTTGAACTGAGGAAAACTGAGATTTCTTTCCATTGTCTTTTTTCTTTTTTTGAGGCAATGTTCATATTTAGTGACGTAGCCATTTATTTTAACATTCCATTTCTCGCCAAAGATGTCTTTAAAGAGAAAAAAGCTTTTGCTGTCAAGACCTTTTTCTAAAGGGGTTAAGACTTGAACATTTTGAAAAGATGCAGAAGTTCCTGAGCAGTTCACATAGGCAGTGTTCATGAGCCTCCCATGCAGGGCTGTCTGTGACTGTTAGCAAAGTCCACCCTGAAGGCTGCTGGGCTCAGTTCTGTCACAGCTGGGAAGTACTTCTACAAAAGGAAGAGGTGAAAGAAGTGGAAGATGCATATTTCTTTCCATGATCTGCAGTCTTCACACAGATAATGAAGCATAAGTGTTATTTTATTATATTTCACTTAGCTCTGCACTGAAGTCTGTGTTTTATAAAGGATGTGTACTATTGTTCTCCAGCCCAGAAGCATGAGACTATAGAAAAATCCATACTTTCCTATAGTAAGAGTCAATATAAATTGTACTACTTGTGAAATATGCAACCCTTTTTGTAAAACCTGCATCTAACAGCCTCTCTCCACAGACATTGTGAGAATAATGAGGGCTCTAATAGTGCTAAAGGTTGATTAGAATATACTCATTTTTGTAATCTGTCTTCTAGATTGGATTTCAATTAATTTTGTTCCAGTCTTTGAGTCTGGTAGACTGTAGTAAGGTGCTTTGGAAATTTTTTTGGGAATTTTTTTTGGAGGTTTCCTCCAAATAACCAAACTGACCACTTGTTTCAAACCAGGTGTACCCTCCATGTCACTGCCTGGTGAGTGCAGATAGCTCTGTGCCTTTGGCACTGCTGGGTCCTGGTGTCACCCTGTGTCACCTGCCGTGTGTCACAACCACCCAGCATTTCAGGAAACATCAGTCGTGGGAGCAGGGCTCATTTATTTTTGTAAACTGAAAATGGTTCTGTGAGCATGGGTCTCTTCCCCCTTCCACATACACTTCAGTTTGCATGCTGGGTCCATATTGAGGCCGGATTCCTTAATTTTATATAAATCAAATAGTGCTTAGTCCTATGAGTAGTTCCATTACTATGAGGCAGTTATTAATGCAAGAAAATACTATGTAAAACATGAAAATAATTTAGCAGAATTCAGCTACAAATAATTCTGTTTACTACAGATGAATAAATTTTCTGCCTGTTTTAGCTTATTATATTTGGCCTTTTTTCTCATTTTATGTGTAACTACTCTTAGGAAACAAAATATTTATTTAATATTATTCTTTTTCTGGGCAAAGGGATAAAAGATTTATTTGTTGAGGGAAGAATGGAGAACTTCCTACCAGGCTAACACTATGTAGGCATGAAGAACTGAGTTAAATCTACCACTGAGTGATTAATTGGATTAATAATCAGAAGGTCAAATGAAGGACTAGGTTCTCAGCTTGTGCAGTTCTGTTCTACTGCCAATTCCACTAAATGGAGACCTAGCCCAATTTGGTAATATTTAGATGTTAAATAGGCATGTAAATTTCTTCATACCCTTCCTGACTTATCAAAGGGTGAAACCAGTCCTCATTAAGCATTGAGGTCGCAGAACTCAACTCTAACAAAAGCATATCATGGTATTACCAGGCTGGCCACTAAGTGCCCATGAACACAAATGGCTCCTGAGCTGCCCCAGTGTCTGCTAGAAGAATATTGACAAAAACGTTGTTTGGCCAAAGGATTTCTGAGCAGCTGTAGATCCCTGGGAAATTTTGGTATCCTGCCTGCTTCTGCTGCTGGACTTCTGCCAAAAGCAGTAGGGATGCAGAGAAAACAGAAAGAAAGGAACACAGCTTAGGGGCCAGAGGAAGCATGGAATGCTGAGCAGCTCCATGTCAGTGATTGATGGCAATCAGGCAGCAGCAGGAGACCAGTTTGGAGATGAGGAGGATAATTCTGGGAGTGATGGAGAAAGCCTGATTATTTGGAAGGAGTTTGCAGATGGTGATAGTAAGAAGGAAAGATGGGAATTCAGGCACTGTCGTGTCTAAAGTCCCTGAGGATAAACCTGACTGCAGTTACATCTATAAGGCTCACCTCCCATGGCCAGAGGACTCTTTGTGGTCTAGGCATCAGTTTTGATGTGTAGACTCCTTGAAAAATTCACTCAAAATTCAGCAACACTCTTTATCTCTTTCTCCAGTGCTGCAAATAAACAATTCTTGTACACTGAGGAATAATAATTAATTACACTGAGGAAGTGCATGGGGATCTTAAAAAGCTTCCATTTAATCTGCTGATTTACCTCAATTCAGTTCAGATTTTCAAGTCTATTTTAGATGAAATTCCTGTATTTTATAAGACCTTTCTACTACTTTCTAGTATACTTTCTTTCATGAGCTGTTGTGCAGTAAGGTACTGGATTTCTGCCTTATGTGTCTGCTTTTCTGTTTAATTTCTGTCCATTTTTGAGTGAAAAATACTATTTAGGTGTAAATTGTAGGTTGCTATTAACAAGCTAGGCAAGAGAATGGACTGACAGCTTTTACATAAAGTCCCTGTTAAGCAGCACTGGCAGAGGCACATAACATAATGAGTAGGGAAGTGAAAATCTGGAAAATGTGCTGAGTTCCAGTTCAATCAAAACAGCCATGGGATGCAAATCAGTCACAGGAGCAAAGCACAGCAGTGAAAAGCAAAGCAGATTGCAGTGATAGAAGTAATTCTGAGGAATGCATGGGCACTTGTTCACTCTTTAAAAACCATTGCAGACCCACACAGGATCAATCTTGCTTTAAAAGTCAATCACAAATCATTGCAGAAAGGAATTTACCAATCTGGTTCAGAACACAAAGGCAGACTGGCAATGTATGGTTTGCTCCAGGTCAGCATATATAAACATGCACTCTGAGCAGACTCACCTGAAGAAACAGCCCAGGTAAAACTGATCAGATGGTAAAAGATGGCCTTAAACTGTTAACTCGCCTACAGAACAAAATGGCAAGAAAGAAGGAATAATTGCCATAAGGCTACAGGCCATGTTGCTTTCACATCTAATACCAGCCCCCACTTGCATTAAAAAGCAGAGCTGTTGTGCAGAAGGGTGCATCTTCAGAAGGCAGTATGGAACTTTGACTTGTGCTCAAATACAGAGTCAAATATTTTCAACAAATAAAAAAGGAGCAAATAAATCTTTCCCAGTATCACTGGAAAGCTTCCAAATTCAGTGGAGAATAGGTAGAAATTTTTTCCCTCTAGAATTTTCAGTGGAATTTAATTAATCATTGTTGCAATTAAAATGTAAAGACCAATAGACAAAATGGAATGATGTAGACAACATTGATCACAGTGTGCCTATAATAAGCTTAAATTGTTGTTTCCAGGAATACTTCTCAGGCTGAGCTTTCAGTCTGAATGTTTTTCTTTACTTCAGTTCAGCACTCAAAAGTTGTGAGTCCACAACTAACATAGTGGAAAGAGATACTGAGCACTTTTTAGGAGCTTACATGGGCATGGATCAGGTTTGCTGATGTAAGCCCAGAATAGTGAAGACACTAAAATTGCAAGTACAAACTTAAAATAGAAACTGTTCCAATTAAACACATTCCATTTGACACATTTCTTCCTCCATTAAGACTGAGACACTAGTGAAGGCTTGAATGCCTAAGAGAACCAGGTACTGGAGAAGAAATTTGTATTCTAAACAGACTGAAATATTCTAAGTACATTTATGTGTCATTTTTCTCAAAGATAATTTTGACCTACTGGATTTTCCTGTCATTTAAAACTAACCAGTTAAAGGCTCTCATCTGATTTTTCTCTTACTGTTCTTTTGAAGAACTATAAAGTGTTGTTTGTATTTGCCAACTTTATAATCTATCTGATGATAATCTGAATGATTTTAAATTCATTTAGGGTAACCTTACTAAAGCTCCATTGTCTATATACTCTATAAAGTATTCCTAGATGAGAATATATCTGTACATTTTGAAACTGTTCCAAGCTAAAGGAATTAAATATATATAATTACAGTTCAATTTAGAAATGCAAGTCACATCCATGAATAATTAATGTCTTTTTACAGCAACCCACATAGAATTTATGTGGCAGTTGCTCTTGCCCAGATATCCAGATCTCATATTATCAGAAACATATGTAAAGTTTTCTAAACTCTGGTCTTGATTATTCCATTTTCACAATATGTTAAATCAGATTAGGCTGGGTTGTCTTTTCAAGCAGGAAGCCAAACAGAATCAAAAAATAAACACAAAGGCACACATTGGTGTGTTTAAATAGTCTTGAAATAATTGCTGGTCTCCCACAGAACTGTACCTGCCCATGTACTACAAGACATCAAGTTTTGCTCCCTTTTAGAGAAGTTCAACTCTGACTTTTGGCCTCTAAAAAGAGCTGTTCTTTCAGTAGCACATAAAAAGAGATCTGACAGTTCTGATGCTTCTTATTGTCACTTAGGAATTGATATGGCCTGAAGCATCACTGTTCTGCATTAGTCTAAATGACAGAATTTTAGGCTTTCCTGATTTTTTTTCTTTTTTCTTTAATAAATCTGTGTGATGCTCTGTAGAATAGGATCTTCTAAAGTCTTTTCAGCAATTTACAGATTGTTCTAGCCTGAACACAACTGCCTGCCTCCATTGCATCTTTTTGATGATGGCGTTGCCTGTATTGCATTTTCTCATGACTGAAATGTCTGATTTACACCAACTCTTTCTGAACTGCAGCGGGGTGATTACCAACGCAGGAGGAGCTGTAAGGGTGCAGACTCTCCCAGGACAGGAAAACTACCCTGCTGTAAATGCCAATGGGATCCAGTCTCAGGTGCTCTCTAGATGGGCTTCATCTTTCTCAGTGACTGGTAGGTGGATCACACTTACTGTTTTGCAAACCATATTTGAAGCTCTGGCAGAACTGTAGGACACTTCTTCTGTGATTCTGCATGCATAAAGAAGGTGATTGCTATCTGATGTGTAGCAACAGAAGTTTTCACTTCTAATTAATTTTAATTTCATTTTTCCTCAATTACCTAGAGAAAAACTATTCCAGCTGGAGTAGCTAGTCTGTAACAGGAGCTGATACATAAAAATGGATCAGTTATTTAGAATATAATGATATGATAGCAGGCTGTTGACAGTCCCATGACAGTTTAACCTGATCAAAGTCAGTGCTTAGATCCTGCCATTGCAGTCTGGTCCTCCTGACACTTCCAGCCATGTAGTTTTATTCCTTGTCTCCCTCTGCCTGCATTTGTGCAGGCAACAACATTTTGATAGGCCCTTCAAATATCTTATGCAGTGTTCCATGCAAAGAGAACACTGACCCTCCAAAAACAGTAATAACTTACCTGTGATGTGGTCATTAAGCTAGAGTGCAATGTAGTGGTTTGGCCACAAGTTTTTGTCCCCATTGTTGAGGTAGTTGTTAATTATTAGTTGCCTAATTGCAAACCCTTTGTCATGCCTTGCGACTCAGATGAGGCTAAACCGCCCTCATAAAATCATATGCAGAAACATATTGGTTGTATATGTTGTTGTGGTTTCAAAAATATTGAGGCAAGTGTGTTTGCTGATATAGAAAGTTTGTGAAGCAGATCTCTGTAAGTGTTTTTACTGTTTACACAGCTAAAACTTAGCCTACCATCTCTAAGATACTAGTACTTCTTGTGTAGTGCCCATTGCAAGTTGCTAGCTAAGAACTTGGAATTACAGGTGCTTTTGGTGAGGGTGAAGGTGAAATCCAGATCTTCAGATCAAGTCCTCACTTTATCAGTTAGCAATAATGGCTACTACAGCTCAAAACCCCTCATCAGATGTATATGCTGTAATTACTCATCAGCTGCTGTAGTTTTAAATGCAGAAATTAATTACCTGTAAAATAAGGACTGCAATACCGGATTACACCAAAGGTTTGTCTAGGTTCATATCCCACTCGCAGAGTAGTCAACGGCAGATGACAAAGAAAGCTGATTGCAAGTACAATAATTCTTCAAGCACTTGTACCTTCATCTAGACACACTAAAGTCCAGTAAAAGTGTTCCTATTTTAGCAGGTACCAAGAAGGCAGCTCTTGAAGCAGTTGGACGATCGGTGTCGACAGCACGTCCTTCTACAGGTAGGGATCTCCACAGTGGGGGAAGCACTGGAGAGAGGGTGCACTGCAGTCTGCAAGCCCCTGGAGAAGGGAACGTGCTTCATATGATTCATCTGTTTTTAAAGAAGAAAACAGATGCAGGGTCTGGTTTTGCAGAATATCTTTCACCAGAAAAAAAGAGGAATCATATGTAGTCTTGGAGGTTGATTCTGATCTCATTAATGTTCATGCAAATTAAAAAAAACCAACAAAAACCTGGAATGGTTTCTGACAAGTAATGCAGATAAAACAAAGGAAGGTAAGAGTTCATGAGCTCATGTGATGTTCATTCTTTTTAAGTGATGGCGAAGACAGAGTTAATGCATTCCTTCTTACAGAGCTACTGAACAGCTGAGTGCTGTCAGGACATGCATAGCAGAAATTTAGTTGTTCTGAGAATTTCACCACAGATAATGCTGCATTAAACCCTTTTAATGAAGGTTAGTGCTATAAATACTGGTCTTGGATGTTGTTTGTGAATAGATCACCTGGTTTACAGTTTAAGTCATGGTTTGCTTCCAAACCATTCAAACTCCGTTGTACAGCAGGGTTGCAAACTGAGAAACAGTAGCACTTGGGAAGGTGAGGTACAGAAATCCACCCAGCTTTGTACAGCTCGGTAATCAATCAGACAGGTGTAGAAAGGAAGGTGAAGGTTAAGCTGTTTCATTTTAAAAAGAATATTCCCCAAGGAGCAAAGCAGTAGTAGCACAAGTTTAATACTTAAACTGATTGACAGTTCCTACTGCAGATAGATTGCACTGTAATTTTTGGAGTCAGAGCTTTTTCTGGTTTATTTAAATGTATTCATCTTCTTGTTCTTAAATGATCTATGCTGTTTTTTTCACTGAAGGTAAAAGACCCAAGAAGACTCTTGATAAAAAGGCTGGAAATAAAGGTAACAGAAGAACACACAGATTTAACTTTTGCAAAGCAGAATCCTAGCTTTTATTTGGTGTTAATAAGTCTAATTATTTTGGATGTTCACAGACTGTAAAGCTGATATTGCATTTCTCATTGATGGAAGCTACAATATTGGCCAACGTAGGTTTAACTTGCAGAAAAACTTTGTGGGAAAAGTAACTGCAATGTTGGGAATTGGAATAGAAGGGCCTCATGTTGGAGTCGTACAGGCCAGGTAAGAACAGATCTACACAAAATATAATGGAGTAATTGATAAGAGAACTCAATTAACATCACTTCTCATTTTGCAGAACAGTATTATTCAGTAATGGCTGATGAATAGCAAGGGAAAGAAACTTCTGAGTTGTAGCACTATTTGCTGTGTGCTATCCTGAGGTGTGCACGTGAGAGGACATGACAAATTTGAACATCTTCTGTCTCTGATAATTGATATTTGACTAGAGAGCAGCCAGACTTTTCACAGCCCCTCTGCTGCAGCTTTGCATTGCATCTTAGTAGAACAGCAGGAAACACCCCAAAGGAGAGATGACAGTTCCTAAAAATTGTGCAGAGAGAATAGTCCCTAATGGCCATGTAGATGTACAAAACAAAAAACTATTCTTACCAACTGCTAAAATATTACAGCTGTTATTTTTCAAATTGTAACTGGTCACTTGTTTGTGCTTTCTACTGTAAATTAAAAATGAAATCTGGACACAGAATACTTAAAGTCTTTAATTTCTTAGTCAGTAGCTAGCATACCTTGAACTTCTCAAATGAAAAAACTCAAACCGCATTTTGCAGGAATTTTTTATAAGGAGGGCATTTGTCATACAAATAGCAGAAAACCTGCCAATTATCTTTTTTGGCATCATTTATGCCAATAATATTATTATTATCTTTAATTACACAGATGCATTTAGTTTAACTGGCATGTTCATTTTTTTTTCTTTATGTATTTTCAGCCTAATATTTTCAGCTGTTTGATAATCATGAGAATCAGGCTGTCCTTAATTTACCCAATCAGGTAGATAATTCCACTTGCTAAGGATTGCAAGACTTATATTTACATTTTAGTATTAAAATCCAGAGAAGAATATATATTATCAAGAGCAAAATTATTCCAGCTTGTTTTAGCTTGCTAACGCCAGATTGAAACGTGAACCTTACTACTCTTTTATTTTTTCACAGTGAACATCCAAAAATTGAATTCTATCTGAAAAACTTTACTGCTGCAAAAGAAGTTTTGTTTGCCATAAAGGAATTAGGGTTCAGAGGAGGCAATTCCAATATAGGTGAGTTTATATTCCCCCCAAAACAGAAATTACTTCTTTATGTATTTTTTATATATATGTATATGTGTCTATGTAAGTGTATGTGTAAAAACTGAAGTTTTTATAATTCACCTAAGTCAGAAAGTGTTTTGGATGCCACACTTATCTTAATCAGGTTCAGTGATTTTCCATTGACACATCTCATATTTAATTTCTGGAAGTTAGGCATGCTTATTACACATTTTGTTAGAGTACAAGTGTTTGTATTTGTATAAATGCTTTCTGCATTTTAACAGTAATTGACTTTTCATTAGTAACAGAATGATATCTTCAGACAAATTCATAACAGGCTTAGTGTTTCTTTCTTGTTGGGTGACTAATTAAAGAGTTAGACTAGGAGTAAGTAGTTGTGAGAAGACTTGGTGGTTTAGCCCCAGCCAGCAGCCAAGCCCCAGCAACTGCTGGCTCACTTTCCCCTGGTTGGGATGGGGGGAGAATTGGGAAGAGGAAGATGAGAAAATTTGTAGCTTGAGAGAAAGACAATGTATTAGGGAAACCAAAAGCCACTCACAAGCACAGCAAAACAAAGAATTCATTCACCATGTCCCATGGGTATGTAGATGTTCAGCCATCCCGAGGAAAGCAGGACCTCCAGCTCACATAACAGTTCATGCCAACACTCCAAACGTCCCCTCATCCTTCTTCCCAGAGCTTCATATGGTGACCATGACACCATACGGGCTGGAATATCCCTGTGGTCAGTTGGGGTCAGCTGTCCTGGCTGTGCACCCCCAGCCTTCTCACTGCC
This sequence comes from Prinia subflava, assembly GCF_021018805.1. Taxonomy (NCBI): domain Eukaryota; kingdom Metazoa; phylum Chordata; class Aves; order Passeriformes; family Cisticolidae; genus Prinia; species Prinia subflava. Next base: position 36,465,477 of record NC_086251.1, read on the forward strand.
AGGGTGGCACAAGAAGCAGAAAAGGCCTTGGCACTGCTCAGCAATAACAAAATTGTCCCTCTATTATCAACACAGTTTTCCATACAAATCCAAAACTCAGTCCCTACTAGCTAATCTGAAGACAGACAAAACCTGCCAGCCATTGAAACTAAGCATCTAATGTTGCATTTCACAAGCTAAATTTAGGTAGCTCCTGAACTTTCTTCCTTCCAATCCATTTGGCAGGTACTAATATACCTAATTCCTAGTAGAAAACTAGACCCATGAGCAAAAAATCATCTCTGGGAATTCCACCTCAGCTTTATCTGTGGGGCTTTTTTCTGGGAGGAGGGGTGTTGGTTTGGGGTTATTAGTTTTTAACTTGGAGGTTGCCCAATCTTCATTATTGTCAAATTTCCTGGGGCACCAATTCAATGCTTTACTTGCTTAGTCCCGTAGTTATAACACAAATCCTGCACAATTTCAGGTGGGAAGCTGATCCCAGAATGTACTATCACTGTATGCATTATTTCTCCATGTTCTTTTTCTGTTCAAAACAAGGGAAAGCTTTGAAGTACACAGCTCAGAAATTCTTCTCTTTGGAGAATGGAGCACGGAAAGGAATTCCCAAGATCATTGTAGTGTTTCTGGATGGCTGGCCCTCAGACGATCTGGAAGAACCTGGCATAGTGGCCAGAGAATTTGGAGTCAACGTGTTCATTGTGTCTGTAGCAAAACCCACAACAGAGGAGCTGGGAATGGTACAGGACATCGGTTTTGTTGACAAAGTAAGAAAGAATGGCATTATTTGGTTTTCAGTCATGATTATCATTCTGGAGAATTTACAGTAAAATTATAATGAACTAATATGTGTATATATAATAACTCACATAGATGTATAGACATAAAAATATTCTCTCAAACCAGCTGATTAAATTATCCCTGCTCATAAGTGATACAAAAGACTGGCAGAGGGAAGGTTAAAGAAACTCTGGAGATTTTTCCCTGCTAAAGGGGCCACACAAAGGTACCATTGTCCTCCCAGTTCAGAAGCTTGGCCAAGTTGTAGCTCCTGGAATTTATATTTGCATGAAGACTCTCAGTGCAGGAAATTCCCCTATCTCAGGTATGGTTGTATGTGCCAAAGCAATGAAATGCTGATATGATACATTCTGTCTCCTGAAAGGGCAGACAGGGAGGTGCTTATTTCTTACCTGCTTTGTGGATAATTATTTACTTGCTTTCACTACTAAGAGGACAGAAATACAGAAAAACATATCCGAGCAAGTCTGTGCACAAGACTTTGATCTTGTATGCAGAGTTTTGGATCTTGTTCCTTTTGAGTTAGAGCAGGAAATCAAACACTGATCACCTACTCTCTCATGAGTTTTCTGATCAGTAGGTCTTTACTTACTCTTACTCTTTATTTTTTCACTTCAGTAAAAAAAATGGTCATTTTCCACAGGGAGGTTGTAGATACCTAATCTCTGGCATGAACAAATGAAGCTCTGCTTCTTCTAGGGATATCCAGCTGCTGATCCCAGAGGTATTGCAGGCAGGTCCAACCCTTACCCACTTACAGAACCACCATGGAGTGGTTTGGGTTGGAAAGCACTTTAAAGGTCACCTATTTCCCACCCCCTTGCCATGGACAGGGACGCCAATAGACCAAGTAGCTCAGGCTTGGCCTTGAACACTTCTGTTTTTGAAACCTGCTTTTGAAAGAAAACTCATAGGTGTCTGAGTACTAGCCATTCAACTGCTCTGTTGGCATTCACTCTTTCCGTTTGTTTTCAAACAGGCTGTCTGTAGGAACAATGGCTTCTTCTCTTACCAAATGCCCACCTGGTTTGGTACCACCAAATATGTGAAACCTCTTGTCCAAAAGCTGTGCTCACACGAGCAGATGCTGTGCAGCAAGACTTGCTACAACTCGGTCAACATCGGTTTCCTGATCGACGGCTCCAGCAGCATCGGCGAGAGCAACTTCCGCCTCATGCTCGAGTTCGTGAGCAACGTGGCGAAGGCTTTCGAGATCTCCGACATCGGCTCCAAGGTGGCGGCCGTGCAGTTCACCTACGACCAGAGGCCCGAGTTCGGCTTCGCCGACCACGCCAGCAAGGAGAAGGTGCTCTCGGCCATCCGCAACATCAGCTACATGAGCGGGGGCACCGCTACCGGCGACGCCATCTCCTACACCACCAAGAAGGTGTTCGGGCCGGTGACAGACGGACCTAACAAGAATTTCCTCGTCGTTCTGACCGATGGTCAGTCGTATGATGATGTTAGAGGACCTGCTGCAGCTGCACAGAAAGCAGGTAAGTCATGTATTTCAAAAGTGGTGGAAGTTGATCAATCCTATTTCTGCTGCAGTGCATATGTTAAGGTATTAAAGTTTGCAAAGTATCATACTTGCTTTGAATTCAGCAAATGTAAACCCCTAGGAACTGTTTTCCATTAGGGTGAAAAAACCCCAAGCAACCAGTATTACAGAGCCAGGTATGACTAGACTCACGGCAGCTTAGAGATCAACATATACCCAGTCTCATTTCCCTAAACAGTAGAGTAAGAATAACCAACCAAGTAGCTCCATCCTTATCTAGAAAGGGAATAAGCAGTTGTGGCCAAAAAGCTCTTCAGGCTGATGATGCCTGAAGCAGATAAAGTACACACAAAGGAACCAAACCTATTTTCAAAATAATTTTACTTGTGTTTCAAGAATGACATTGTAACTGCTACAATCCTATGTGTCACTACAAGAACAACTCAGACATTAGCTCTTATAATACCTCATATTTCCTTCAGGATTTTTCCTGAGACAAATCTAATTCCTGGTATTTAGTGGCAAAATCTAATTGTCTTTGACAGACTGCAGGTGTTGAAACATGCTTTTCAAATCCACATTGGGTCATTGATGTAGAAATGGCTGGCTTTCTTGTATCTACAGGAAAAATGGTCTCTTTTTTATTTCCTTTTTGTAGGAATAACTGTCTTCTCTGTTGGTATTGCCTGGGCACCACTGGATGATCTGAAAGAAATGGCTTCTGAACCAAGAGAATCTCATACTTTCTTCACCAGGGAGTTCACAGGATTGGAGCAGATGGTTCCTGATATTATTAGAGGCATCTGTAAAGATTATTTGGACTCTAAACAATAAAAAATCTGCTGTTCAATATTACTATTTGAACCTAAAAATCATGAAATTGAAATGGTACCTCTAAAGTACAGATGTTTTATTCTTATATATGCTATCATAATACCGAGGAAGAAGAAGGGCTGCTTTTTGGTTTTGTAGTCAAAGATTCTTGTGAGCTTGTTAGAAGCTGTACTTGATACTGAAGTGCAGAATTTGGCCAACAGCTAGTATTTTCAACAAGCATATAGCATCCCAAAGTTTAAAGCTTTGCGTTTGTTTAATGCGTATTGTGCACTTAAGAATAGCAGATACTCAGAGGAAATAATACAGCTCTGACTTTTTTTTGCCACTTGCTAGAGACCTTCTTACAAGTTAAAAATAATGTAACTTTAAATAGAAGGTACTACCTTCTATAAGCTTCCTGTAGCTTACAATTTTCCAAGAGTTCTGCTGATAACACAAAGTACTTTCAGCACTCCTGTTGTGCAACATCCATTATTGCCAGGCAGCTTTAGAAAAGATATGACAGATTGTAGCTGAAAGAGTCTATTTTTACTAGTTGGGGTTTTGCTGATCTGGTTGGCAAATTATTTTGGCACAGAACTTTAAAGGTATTTAAAGTACAGTAGTTCTTTGAGGATCTGGATCCTAACATACTAGCTACTACTACTGCTTTCTGCACCATTGAAGTCAACAGTGATATTCCAAATATAACTGACAACTGGATATTTCCTGTCTGCTGCCTTGTACTGTCTTGATTTGACAAAGTTGTTATTGGCCAGACAGTTAGAGACAGGAATCTTGGGCCAAGAGATTAAATGAGACCACACAGTGGGAATTGAAAGCATTCAAATTCAAGTCTAGAGGTATCTTAAACCTTTAAACCTAACGGATTTATACCAGATTACATGGTCAGAAAAGAAGAGAGTAGGCAGACAGGTTAAGTGGGATTTAGTAGTTCACAGAGTAACAACTTCATAATGGTAGTGCAACCATCTTTATAGATGTGTGAGGTTTTCTAAAGATGAAAGAACAGTTTTCTTGAAAGAGGCTTTCATTTGATTACATACCTAGTAATGTTGATATATTTATATGCACACACATGTGGTTAAAATTTTGTGATTGATATTCACGAAGTTACTTCAGAGTCCTGGTGTGAATAACATGCTCCAAATATTCTCTAGAAAATAAAGGGGGGTTGCAAATAAAATGTATAGTAGAAAGCAAACCAGCACTTCCCCTATCAATCTGGGGTATCCCTATTTTCCTCTCCCCCACTATTGATTGTAAAATTTCTAGTAGTTATGGAGTGGCACAGAAGGGATTGTATTCATTGGGCTTTTGCTGTGCACTTTTTAATAACTTATAACTGGCTATATATTACTCTAAACATAGATGGCAAAAATGCCTTGTATTTTTCTAGTAATTATCCTTAATTTTGTTATGTATTTATAGATAAGAGTATTACGCTTTTGCTGTATAAATTCATATGCTGTATCAACTTTGTGAAAAAATTTAATTAGTTTAGTTTATAAACTTTTTATAGAAATACATATTGCAAGAAAACTGGGACTGCTGCTATCTGTTTTAATATTTCATAACACAGAAGTCTTTTTATAATGACCCTCATATAGTATAGCTTGAATAAGCTGTATGTGATGCTTCCTAACTATATTATCTTAAATTCCAAATCATTCTCAAATAATAAGGGTATTATTTTTACAAATATTTTAACTTGAATGAGTCAATATCAAAGTTTTAGTCATTGTTCATATTAGGTAATATGCTAGATAAATAATCTGAATATAAATGATGTGCTGGCTGATAGAATCACATTTTCCCTCCTATTTTGCTTTTGCTATTGCAAAGAAATAGGCAGCTTTAACTCATGTCATTCATTCATGTGACAAAAAGCAGGTTTGCTTCCCTGGGACACTGAAAGCTGCAGAGCTAAGTGTCCACATATTTCCATTTCACAGGAATGGTGATGCCATGATACTTGCCCCCTTCATACACTCCTATTCCACTCAGGTAGGGAGTACAGAAAATACTTTTTAAAGATGCAATGTTTATGTGCCAGCAAGCATTTGTGAACAGTTTCGATCTGAGAAAAACATTGGTGGGATATGGATAAAAGAGATGCCGAGGCAGCGTGGAAAGGATGTGGACTGTGCTGTAAGAAGGCAATTTTGGAGGAGGAACAGCATGGCAGAGGGTAGCAGACACAGGTTGAAGCTCTGGTTTGTTAAACAAGGTAAGTAAAGCCACAGACAAGGATTCAGTTTTACGCTGCCACACCAAGGAGTACAAAGAACGTGAAGAGAGCTTCAGCCCCCATCAGTTATGCAAACTCCAGTGGAAAATACTGCTGCAGCTTTAGGGCTCTCAGTCAAGAATTCAGTCTGCAGGAGATCAATTCTCCTTGTGAGATAATTATCAACACTATCTCTTGTGAGGCTAATGAAAACCATTGTAAAGGGAGTGGACTACATGATCTTTAAAAGGCCCCTTCCCACTGAAACCACTTTGTGATTTTCTATGCTGTATTTCCCTTCCCTGAACAGTACTCAGACTCAGGGGGCCTCCGGTTTGCAATCCCAGTCCTGATGACATATCACAAAAACAAACCAACCAAACAAACAAACAACCCCAAACAAACAAAAAATTGGGATTCCTTCATTTAGAAAAGAGTAGAAAACTCTGAGGTTAGGGGTTTAGGTACTTGACTAACTCCAATTCAGCTGTTTCGAGTTTTACATCAAAGAGTTGTTAACACAGTTCAAAACTCATCCTTCCCACTTAGAGCAATCTAAATTTACAAAGTTTTATTACTTTGCTGTCCTAAATAAATTGAAATACCTTTTTGTATCATGATAATTTCCAGGAAGATCTACAACCGACAGCCAAGCTTTGATTAGGACACATGTTGAGCACTGGAAGCATTCCCTGCAACAAGATCTTTCCTGGGTCAATTCTCCACTCACAGGCTATTTTACAACAGAAAGGAGCACGACTTCCTTTGTCATTGGCAGTATGTCTTTCTCAGTCTTAGAAGGAAACTCAGGCCAATGTCTCTGATTCTGGTTACCAACTTTGCACCTTACACAAATCTTAGGCATTCAGATCCTCTCTTTAGCATGAATCACCTTGTATATACATCTCTTGGTAGCATGGCTGCTTCTATCTCTGACAATTGCAGTATATATGAAAAGCAGCTATACAGTCTAAGAAAGAAGGTCAGTAAACTGCAGAGAAATCTTCATGCAGCCAGACGTGCAACCTAGTAGCAGAAGCCTTCTACATTACATCCTTAAGCAGAATGCAAAATGGATCTCAGAAGTTAACCAACCTTTATTATCATTGTGAAACTACTGATATTGAATCAGCAGGGAATGAGAAAGACCCAAAAGTGAGACCATCCTAACAATCTTAAGAGAAAATAGTCACTTTAAAAGTACTGTGCCTTTTAAAACCAATGCCAATAAAGAGCTATACCGAATCAAGCCAAAATCATTTGCATCAGAAGTCAACAATTATAATTCTCTACAACTTACAAAGCAATTTTGAAGTGGGAAGAGAGAAAGAAGAACAGGGTTGGATTTTTTGGCACATTAGTATAGTTCCATCAGAACAGTAGATTCTCTTATAAATATTTTAATTACTTCCATTTGCATTTCATATTAGTGTTGTCACGTAAGCTTTCCCTTCTATGAGGCATGGCCCCATAAAATACCGTATTTTTACCTTCCCTGTTCTGAAGAAAAGTGAGGACAACTGCTTATGCCTTGCTTTTAAGCCTTTTTCCTTATGGGGCAACTCTCAGTATCACTTCCTAGCTCCACCAATTTTGTCAGCACTTTCCTTCCTTTCATTAGCCTGAAGGGTAACTCAGCTCCAGAAAGCAGCAAAGCCACAAAAATGACAGAAAATTTCTCTGTTCCATGCAAGTGTCACAGAAGGCCTGGGCACACAGTCAAAGACGATCAACTTTATTCTTTAACAAACTGCCTGGAAACTGGGGACTTAAATCCTCAGCCTAATAAAATCAGTGGTTTTGGTTTGGTCCTGGGACAGTAAATATAAGTGGTATTTTTGGAAAGTGGAAGCAGAACGTGGCTGAATATCTTGTGATCACCTGTCATCCAAAGAGAGACACCAAACACAAGGAAACTGCCAGTTTATAACTGAAGTATGAGCCACTTTTCACTCATATATATCTATTAACTGGAGCACACAGTCTTCTGCCCTCACTCAAAAATTTTGCCTCTAGCTTCAGCTGACGAAAGAATAGGTTCTGAAAACCTGCTGTCTATGATTAAATCCCAGGTTTTAATCTCTGCTTTGAAGCAAAAGACCACTTTAAATTTAATCTCATTAAGATCAAAATTTCCTTCCCTTTCAAACAATCAAGTCTGGTTAGTAAAGTATCCTTGATCATAATCTGCTTTCATAAAATGAAGGGTATTTATTGTTTCATTACTCTTGAATTTGTTTACATTCATCTGCATCTATACACACACAAATATTGTGTCCTATTTGTCTCTGCATTCCCCACCCAGAGCAGCTGCCTGTAAATAGCAGCAGGGCCAGCTGATCTTTAGGCACCCCAGGAGGATGGAGGGCAGGGCTAGGCTCTGCCACAGGCAGGAGGAGCAGGCAGGCACAGGCAGGAGGGGCAGGCACAGGCAGGAGGGGCAGGAAGGCACAGGCAGGAGGGGCAGGAAGGCACAGGCAGGAGGGGCAGGCAGGCACAGGCAGGAGGGGCAGGCACAGGCAGGAGGGGCAGGAAGGCACAGGCAGGAGGGGCAGGCACAGGCAGGAGGGGCAGGCACAGGCAGAGGAGCAGGCAGGCACAGGCAGGAGGGGCAGGCACAGGCAGAGGAGCAGGCAGGCACAGGCAGGAGGGGCAGGCACAGGCAGGAGGAGAAGGAGCAGGCAGCCTCGCTCTCCCTGCCTGTAGCCCAGGCTCCCGCTGTGGGCGCTCCCCTGGAGCCCAGCGCTGTCAGCATGACCAGACCCTCAGCCCCGGGGCAGAACTGAACCTACAGCTGAACTGCACACTGGAGTAGTTCCTACGACACCAGCATGGGAAGCCTGCATTGCTGGTTTTTGCCTAGCTAATGTTAACTAAACTTCTCCAACCTTTGCTGAGGTCAGATATGGCCTTTACTACTTAAAGACAACTGGAGTATGGCAGAATTTAAACAAAGGGATAGAAAACTATTTTTCTGCCCTGGTGGATGAGATCAGATTACAAGCATGATAAACAATTATCTGCCAAAGAATACAAACTAGAGACAACAAGAAGTCAAAAGATTGAGAAAAACACTGTCAAGATTTGGGAAAATACTTTAAATTAGACGGGAAAATCACAAAAATTACTAACTTAGCACTACTTCCAAATTTTTGGTACATTCCAAATCAAACAAACTATATAATTAAAATAGTAATTTTTTCAAATGAAAAGCAAATTCACAATTATGTAGTTTCTGAAATTCTCTTGACACCCTTGGGTATTTTAAGAATATATTACTTGTTCAAAAAAGGTAGATGAGGAAACAGCTCTAAATTCGGTGAGATACACACATTTGTAGAACTAATTCTGGTGAGGACTAGGAGCCAGTTTAAAAAAAAAAACCAGACCTGTCTGGCACAGCATGCTGGTAGCAAATATATCAACAAGGAATTTACTCCTCAGTAGTCAAGAGTAGCTCAAATCTAAACAGAGACTAGACTAACACAAATAATTAGGAGAAAGTAACTGTGATCAGTTGCTTCTGTTAAGCCCAGATACCTGCCAAAAAAAGGTTTCTGACAGAATGTAATGCATGTGAACCATGGAAATTGTTGGGTGTTAGTCAAAACACCCAACCTCTTTAAGGTTTCCAGCCTCTTAAGAAATTCTTCTGTAGGGCACCTGTCAGCTAAATCTTTACAGAAAATTATGTTTATTACGATTAGCAGTCAGTCACCTGGGTTATCTCAGGCAAGGGAGACATCAGTAATTCAGGAAGCCAACACACAGCTCCTGGTTTTGCAAACCTCTATCCTGGTAATGAGGATGTATCAGTATTTTAAATAGCTATCAAATAAGGTGCAACAGTATTTCTAACTCCAGAAAACTCCAGCAGAGGAAATCCAGGGAAAACCTCTGCTACCAGCCACTCCACCAAAAGCTCAGGGCATGTACAACAAAGCCAAGATTCAGACTCCCAACACAGCACCAGTGCATGCAGAGCAGCTGCAGGCCCTTCCAAGAGCTGCTGCTTTTGAGCTTCTGCTTTTGAGCTCCTGCCCCCAGCTGCCCACCACCCTTCTCTCAGAGAACTGATACTTCCCAGAAGCTGAGGTGCAGCAACCTGGTGTGCACAGCCAGCACCCTCCTCCCTGCCTGCTGCACACAGGGTATTTCCCAAACACAGCCACAGGCTCTGACTGTTTTCCTCCAGGCAGGTGGGCCACAAGACTGCACCGGGCTGGGGAAGTCATCCTCTCAACCCCAGTCACCTGAAGCACGATATGAACCTCCAAGGAGGAAGAGGTAAGAGGGAAAGACTAATAAGAAAGGATGTTTTACATTATCAACTCAAAGTTTGTCTCTATGTTAAAAATTAAAAACAAACCAATACATTTTTATGACATTTAAAGTTTTTGTAGCTTGAACCATTTCTTTAAAAAATCTGCTACTAATTTAATCTACATAAGACTCAAGGGTGTACATTCTCAAAATATCAACAGAGCAAGTATGAAAACAGAACATTCTTAAACACTCTTTCTTGCTCATCTCAGATGTAGCATTTCAAAACAATTCTGAAGCGTTCTGCTTTTGTTTTTACACAAAAGTTCTTAAAGGCAGAACATACATACACGTGTGTGGGTATATATATATATATATATATCCATATATGAGAGCACACACACACACTGCAGTGACAAGCTGAGTGGTGTGGCTGACACACCTGAAGGACAGGATGCCATCCAGGGGGACCTGGACAAGCTCCAGGAGCAGCTCCATGGGAACCTGCTGAGGTTTAACAAGACCAGGTGCTGGTGCTGCACCTGGGCTGCGGCAATCCCCTGCATCAGCCCAGGCTGGGGATGAGCAGATGGGAGCAGCCCTGCCCAGAAGGACCTGGGGGTGCTGCTGGGTGAGAGGCTGGACATGACCCAGCCATGGGCACTGCCAGCCCAGAGAGACAAACGTGTCCTGGGCTGCATCCAAACCCCATGGGCAGCAGGGCCAGGGAGGGGATTCTGCCCCTCTGGTCTGCTCTGCTGAGACCCCACCTGCAGGGCTGCACCCAGCTCTGGGTGCCAGCACAGCAAGGCCAGGACCTGCTGCAGTGACTCCAGAGGAGGGCCACAAGATGATCAGAGAGATGGAGAACATCTCAGAGTGTTGGGGCTGCAGAAGAGAAGGCTTTGGGCTAACCTAATGATGGCCTTCCAGAAACTGAAAGGAGCCTGTAAGAAAGCTGCAGAGGAACTTTTTACATGAGCATGTCACCACAGGACAAGGGGAAAGTGCTTCAAACTGAAAGAGAACAGATTAAACTGGATGCTAGAAAAAAATTTTTTACTGTGAGGGTGGTGAGTAACTGGCACACAGGTTGCCCAGAGAAGCTGCCCCATCCCTGGAAGTGTTCAAAGCCAGGTTGGATGGAGCAATAGAAAACCTGTTTAGTGGAGGCTGCCCCTGTCCATGGTGGGGATACAGGCTTGGAACGAAATGATTTTCAATGTCCCTTCCATCCCAGGCCCTTCTATGAGTCTGTGAAACCAAACAGAACAAAAATGCAAGGAGTCAGCACTGTGAGCAAAGAGCTTTCCACTGATGTGAGATGGGAAGTGCTGCAGCAGAGTGCTATCAAAGTAAATTAAGGCACATAATAAAAAGAGCATGCCTGGACAGAATGTGCTATCAGTTAAAAAAAAAATTAGCATACAATATGTGAAATGGAGGGCCACCGATAGTGCAGCTTCAAGCCCACAGGTTTTCCACTTGGAAAATCTACCAATTTTCTCCTGGCAAATAAATCTGTCCTTAGTACTACTAAATTAGGGAAGATTCTCCACCAGGGCTTGTTACACTCTTTTTCATGTCTGTTTGCTATTTATGTGGATGGCATGCTATTATTTACACTATAGTGGACTACAGTCACCACTGATCTGCTTAAAACAGTTCCTACAATAAGAAGCAAGATGGAGACTAAGTCTGTTAACATCAATCACACCCTAAATGCTAAAGGTATTAAACACATTCAGATATCTTTCAACTGAGGTTCTGAGCACCAGTCCTTTGGGTCTCACAGAAGAGAAGTAAATCCTTTCATAAGCTGAGGTGTTTTTGCTAAATAAAACCATTTCTTTCAGCACTATCATTTTCCCCATCACCAGTACTACAGCTCCTCCATTTTAAAAACCTCAAAACTAACAAATAAAAGTTTCAGCACGTTACACCCCACAACAAATAAACTAAGATGTATTAGAAATTATTGGTAATATTCAACAAATGATGCCTCACTACAGCATTTGATCCACAATGTATCAGTGAGCTAAGATAATCATTAAGATTTCAATTAAGGAAAATAAGCAAATATTTTTTGTTTTATCATTTCAATTTTAATACAGTTAAAAAAAAAAGTAAATGTTATGCATGGTAATGTTTATTAAACAATCACATTTTATTTAAGCATTAAAATGCAGCAGTCTGGAAAAGCTGCCAGAAACAATGTTTGGCTTCAGAAAAGGCAATTATGAAATTACTTCCAATAAAATTCAAATACTCTCTTGTCTGTTAATTAGTTGAATGCTTTAGACTGGAAAGAACAAAAAGTGCAAATCAGCTGAATGTTGCTTTCAAAAGTAAAGTCTTAGTGTCCTACAAGCAATTATTGGAAGGCCTCACCTCAATCTTCATGATAAAGGACAAAATTCTCCAATTCCTACACAATTATAATTTACTGTAACATTTCAAGCAATGCAACATTATTACTAAAACAAAATTAATTCCAAAATATAACTGCAGTATTCTGCCTACCATGAGCACCTCTTTCCTTTTTTTTTTTTTTAAGTTCTAATTTGCTTGACATGAGATGACATGAAATACATTCTTACTGGAAAACTGGAAACTTACATGGAACAATGCAGTTAAACCACTTATAGGAACATGTTCTAGCTTTAGTTAACTTATACCTAAACATACTACTTTACATGAAAATATTCATATTGTGGTATTCTGTTTCTGCTGACAGACTTTGAGCAAAGTGACTCTTCACAGAATAGGTAAATGTTGACCTTCAGTTTAGTTTTTTGTGCATCAGCTTTATGGGAGGACTTGGAAAGAAATGGACAATCTTACGATATACAGGCAAATTTTAGGCATTTAGAAATTTTTTTCCTAATTCAACACAACTATTCAGTGGCAGTTTGAAATAAAAAGGGAGTACCTTTCTGGCTCCTGAATCACTTCAAAATCACTTCCTATGCAAAGATAATGAAAAACACTGTGATTATCATCTTAGAAGGGCTCTAAGAATACACTACTAGCAATTTTTGATTTGTTCTTGTAAAAATTTTTTAAAACATTTTGGAAACATGTTCTTATATGTGGGTACTGCTGCTTGAAACTGAACAGTTGCTCAACATCCAGACAACTATTACAATCTTGCAAAAGCAAAGCAGCTTATAAGCATAATAAACAAATGGTCATTTTGCTAAAATTGAGACCTAATTTAGTAATTTGTAGAATGACTCTTTTGAACTGTGCAACACAAAATAATGTAGCCAACAGTAACATACAGGTACACCATTTAATATTTATTATATGCATTTTATATACATTATTTTTCAACAGCTGTACTTTTGCTATGTGGTACAATCTTAAAAATTTGCTGATTCATAGTTTGTAAAACAGAAACCTTACAAAACTCATCAAAACTCGCAAACTGATCAGAAAAGTTTTGTGGAAGACTAGAAAAAATACTTTTTTGTATTAATCATGCATTACACAAACAAAATTTTTAGTTACACCATAAACTGAAGCACATCTGAAAAATAAAATAAAAGCAGGGAATAACTAGTCAAAACACAGCAGATTTATGAATCTTGAATTAACTACTTTTGTACTCTATTTGAAATGCAAATAAAAATAATTTTCACTCCAAAGGTTCTGAAACAAGATTGGTTTTTTTGGAATCAACTCCACTCCAGGTACTTAACCAGAGGAAAAAGAATTTCTTGGTTTGCAACTTTTGAATTGTCAAATGTCTCATTTTCTTATCTATTTTAGACTGTTCAAAGAGTGCCATAACAGATATACAGGGCCCTTTAACACACTACATAAAAGGATATAAAGACCAACAAAAAGTGAAATAAATAACAATAGGCCATTAGCAAGATGGGTAATCCTTGATAAATAAACTCGTAAATACAGTAAGATGTACAAAATATCACATAGTGATAGGATGCCAAGATTAATTTTTTTTAAGAGTTCATTCAGGGGCGTTAACCCCTCTGTGTTTCATTTGAACACATTTTACAGTCCTTTATTTATGAAGACAGTTATGCAATGATGATGAATTAGCATCCTTAAGCAAGGACTTAGCTGAGCTGTATTAGGCAAAAGAAGGGAAGATTGTGGTTACACGGCAGCGGGTCAGTGAGATCTCTGTGTTTTAGGGTTCTATAATGCAGAAAAACATTATCCATACAATCTTGAGCACTGTTGTGACAGGCTAAATATATAAAAAGACTTATAAAAACTAGAATTTTATCCAAACATTTTGTGCAACTAATGCTAAAATATTTTAAGTTAAATTTCCTTTTCTTTAAAGCAAAATAAAAGTTTAAAAGGGGAATCTGTGGCATTCAACTGATAAACAGAAGATTACTAAGAGATGAAAAGAAAGCTACTCTTGGAGCTCACTTCCCCCCACAAGAGCACCACATTCCTAACCCTAAGGCAGCACACAGAGTCCAAAATAAAAGTCTTTTGTAAGATCAGACTCCACTTTTGCTTAAAGACACCTAAAGAACAGACATACGCTCAGTTCATATCCAGTCAAGGCTACAAATACTGGTTTTCTTTTTGTATTTGTCCCCACCCCCCCAAATACAGTAATTACAGTTATATGTATGAGCCTGACATTATTCAGGATGTGGTGACTTTTCACCAACTTCCACCTGCCCCAGTTAAGAGCCTTCACCCAGGCAGATCAGATGTAGTGTCTTATTGGTAACCTTATAATTGATGGCAGTGACGCATTCCCTCTTTTTTGTCCAAACAGACCTGCTGCTATGTTGCAGGCTTGTTCTGCTATGTCACACGAACACTTTGGCAAGGGCATCAGCTCCTGCACTGGCAATATATGCTTTTGATGGATGAAATGCTACATCATAAATTGATTCATCCAGCTTTTTCCTATGAGCTGTTATTTCTTGCACACATGTCTTGCTGTCCAAATTCCACAACCTAATGGAACAATCATGGCCTGTTCAGGAAAGAAAGAAAGGAAAAAGACAGAAAGACATGGTTAAATTTGTCAGAAATTCAGTGCATCATAAATGTGTAATTTATATAGAACATAACAGAATACGAAAAAACCAAACCCTTACTTCCAGACATTAAATAGATTCCATTAGGATCTACAGCTAGACTTGTGACAGCATCCAAGTGAGCAACCATAGAATGGATCATTTTACCTAAAAGAAAAATAAACAGTGAATTTCCTGTGAAGTACTATTTAAAAGAACATCAACCCATTCCCCTTAAATGCAATATGAGATAACATGCTTATTTAGATTCCAGTAATATTTGAATGGTTCTATTCCATTAGAAATTACGAAGTTTCAACTGCAGACTGTTGTATAAACATAAGGGCAAATGACACACAACTCTCAAAAGGTGTTCCCATTGTAAGCAATCTTTTTATCCACTTGGCATCTCTACTGGCAGCAACAACAACGAAGACCTAAAATGACTAGGTGAGAACCTGTGTCTCTTAAATGTTCTAATAACTGCCCCAGTAGGGGAGTGTTGTTGAAAGCTTTGTAAAACGAGACTTACTGAACCATATCAATGGTCCATCAATCTCTGTCATTGGTAGGAAAGAAAAATAAGGCTACTATAGGTGATACTTGCCCAAAATACTCCTCAGCTTCTAACAACTGTTTGGTTATGTCACAAACCAGAATAGTTAACTCTGCATTCAGCTACTCTTAATGCATTTCTTTACATTGACCTCTCTTCCTGAACTCCTAATAACATCTTCTAGCACCTCATGATGCGTTTGGGAAGGAGTTCCAGAATGTCTGACTGCACAGAAGAACCACTGCCTCTCTCCTATTTTGAGCCTTTCACCTTTTGGGGATTAGCCACTGAATCCGAGTTCATGGGTTGAAAAAGCAAATAAAACCCTGTAAGACCATAGCCGACATGAAGAAAGTATATCAGCTTTGTTGGGTTCTTTGTCTTCCTAAAGAATCTTAGCCTTTTCAGTTTCTAAGATTCTTCCTGAAGAAGCTGAAAGCTACTGAAGATCTTTGATCATCACTCTAACCATTCTCTGAAACATACTAATTTGGCTATATCCCTTTTGAGATAAAGGGAGACTTGATTCAAAGTATTCATACAAAGGTATTAAAAATGTTCTCTTCTGCTGTTTATTCCTTTCCCTCCTTCTAATATGCATTTTGCTATTCTGACTGCTAAGCAACACGCTAGTATTTTTATCCAATCTCTTACCATAACTCTAAGGTTTTACTTTTGAATAAGAACAGTCAGCTCAGTGATTATTATTTTGTATTACAATGTTTCTTTTTCCTTACATGTATCATTTCACATTTATCCACATGGAATTTAATTTGCCTGATTTTGTCTTTTAAGATCTCCAGTTCTTCCTCGTCATCATTCATGTTTAATAACCTGAATTAATGGAAGTTAACTGCCAGTATGTTTCCTGTTCAGATGACACACTATTTTGAACTATTGCTGATCCCTCCAGACCTGCTGATATACCATACAAAGACCACTCACTTCTACCCTGTTTCCTGTCTTTGACCCAATTATTTTTTCATGCAGGTATTTTTTCCTTATTCTTTGTTTCTTTGAAGTAATAAATCTAACTTCAGCAACATCAACACAATGTATTTAATGACCACAATTTAAATACCTATGTTCATGGCAGGTGCAAAGTGGAAAAAATGTCCAGCTTTTTTACTATAGAAAACAAAAATCCCAGGAACACCATCCCCTACTGGGCCCAAAGCAAACACACTTCAAACAGGGATTTTGCATGTGCTTGCTTAAAGTGAGCTTGATTTTCTTTTTCCTTCCAACTTTGATAGGTAACATATAGGAAGTGACAGGTTAATTTCACAAATAGGAAGTTGAGGTTTGTTCTCACAATTTTTAAAATATTTTTTTCATGACAGACAGTGCAGTTTTCTCCTACAGCCTTCTTTACCCTTTCTTCCAGATCCTTTTCTGTTTTATAAACCATATCAACAACTTAAGTATAACACAGGATTTCATTACCATGATGAATTTAGGGTTATTTCTTGCCCTAATGGGTACTAAGTTATCTTTTTTACTACTGAGAGTTGAAAAACATAAATGACACATGCTTAAGAGTTAAAAGCACGGAAATGATGAAAGAAGGAACAAAGCAGACATACTCCACAAATTAGGAATACGTTAAATTCAAGACCACTTTCTCATCCCTCACAACTATCTCTGCCTGTTTTGAGAGTTTTTTCTGACTTCTGAAGTCACAATTGCAACAGTGAAGGTATTTCACAGAGAAGCTAGTGAAAAGATTTAATAATCTTAGAGATATCAAAAGTTCTGTTTTGTGTAAGACTACATCACCAGTAAGTTTTCTACAAATGGATTCTCCCTATGCCATCCAGATTTCTCTACGTGTATTAATTCATACAAATTAGGTTCTCTTTATCCTTACCCGTTTTGTTGTCAAAAAATTTGATGTGTCTATCTTCATGTGCTGTAATAGTTACAGGAAGTGTGGGATGACTTACTACCTTGTTAATATGATTATTTGATTGTACACCTGAAAAGGAAAGAATATTCATCAGCCTTAAAGGAAATGTTAAAGTTAAAATGACGGTATTTTAGCATTACACTTTAGATTACCATACCATTTAATATTATGTAAGTAATATTTTAGGACCAAGGGATCTCCTAAGAAATAAAGTTTCTTGCTTTACAGACTGGAGCAAAGTGAAGTAGACCCTAGCCAAAGTATTTTAATTGATTCCATTTAAAAGTCTCTCTTCAAACTAGGCTTTGCAGAAGATATCTATAAGATAGCTCTTACACAGTTTTGTAACCTGTGTTGAAGTCTGTAAATTGAATTATTAAGTAAACGACACTACTTAGAGGGGAGAGGCAGATTCTCCCCTTTCATTATCCTTTTAGATCATGTTTTATAGAAAGGAATGAGCAGAAACTGGAGGTTTTCCTTATGAAACACTTCAGGAGGTTCCCAAAAAGAAGTCTCCTCTATATAGAGTTCCATCAAATACATGCAATTAATTCTTGATGAGCTACCTCTCTGTAACACTTTATTTGCAGCAACAGGATTTCTAGTAAGTTCACCAGAAAGTGTGTTTAATCCCAACCCGTACAGAACTCTACACTGAATTAAATATTATGTTTAATTCCCCTATTATTCACCTACTTGTCTTAGTATCCTCCATGTCAAACCTATATAATGAAAACTGTGGTTTCATATACAAATCAGACAACTGAATCTTAAGAAATCTTAGAGAACAATAATTATTGCTTTCACTATCTCTAACTACTTTCAAATCCTGCTAATAGAGTCATAAAATGGCTTGGGTGGAGGAGACCTTTAACATCATGTAGTTCCAATCCCTTCTGCCACAGGCAGGACCACCATCCACTACTCCAGATTGTTTAAAGCCACATTCAACCTGGCCTAAAACACTTCCAAGGGATGGAGCATCCCAAATTTTTCTGAGCAACCTGTGCCAGTGTCTCACCACTCTCACAGTAAAGAACTTTTCCTAACACCTAATCTAAACCTACTCTCTTTCTGTTTGAAGCCATTCCCCCTTGTCCTGTCACCACATGCCCTTGTGCAAGCAACTTCCCCTCCAAATTTCTTGTAGGCTCCTTGAGGTACTGGAATATCATAATATTATTTCCCAAGAACCTTCTCCAGATTGAACAACCCCAACCCTTTCAGCCTGTCCTTCTCAGGAGAGGTGCTCTAGCTCTGGGATCATCTTCATGGCCTTGCTCTGGCTTCAGGGCAGGGTCTCACAAAAGCAGAATAGAGGGGTTCAAACACCCTTCCACAGTTTTTGTTCCAAGCACCTTCAAGTATCAAACTATCTTTCAAACTGAATGATGCAGCAGGAGTAAAACTTTTATTTACTACACCATACAATGAGGTACAATAATAATACAACAGGTACCTCATTCAAGATGGGTATTTATTACAGAAGAGCTCCACTTACCAGATTCTACTTGTGATGAAAACATTACCACTGACTGGGATGTTTCTAAATCATAGATGACTGTGCTGCCAGTGTTAAAAGATGCCACCATATGAGCAGGGTCACAGCCTATAAAGTCGACTGATGTGGGTATTCCATGCTCTAGAAAGAGCAAAAAATATATTTAGAAAGAAGGACGCACTCTCAAAATTCTTGACAGTTTAAACGTTTAAGGTCATACTTAAAGAAGACACTTGCTCTTTTCTTTAAAGTAATGCTACAGCACCATGATTATTTTATTACAAGTTACACTTTTAGCTATGTTACCTAGTTTGGATAAATGGAGATAGTGAGCCTGGATGCATCACCAGCTGCGTCATAACAGATTTTCAAAACCATTGCAAAAAGTTACCTTTCTCTCCATTGTAAGTGCAAATACAGGGAATTTTTTCTGGTGGGTTCCATAACCTAATAGTGCCATCTGCTGAACAAGAGAGTAAGTGATTCTTTACACCACTGTAAGCAAGACCCCAGACTGCATCTGTGTGAGCAATTAATGTGCCAGCTAGAACGTTTGGCTCTGGAAAAAAAGTTCAGAAAGGAAATCTTTTTAGTGAAGAAGCATTAAGTATTTCTTGTACCTCAACATAAATTAAATTCCACATAAATCTGCTGTATGTCCCCCTCCCCGTCCTGTATCAGCAACAGCTAAAATATTACACAAGTCCTTTTGCACAACCACTGCCATCTTTCTCAAAAAAACCAACTAACCAAACAGGAAGGCAAACAAACTCAAACAAAAAAAACCCCTACCAAACCAGCCAATGAAAAAACCCCCACAAAGAACCCAAACAATGTATGCCCCTTTTCCAGAATGAAACACTCTTGTTACCACTTCCTTTCTTATTTCTTCCTTCCATATTCAACATTTTAAAGATGCTTGATCACAGCCCTTCCTTTGCACAAGGTGCAGAAAATCACTTTTCCACAAATACTGGTGCTTTCTAATGTGGTTTTTACTCAGCATACTTTGCTGACGCATAGGTATCTGGCTATTTTCAAAAAAACTGTCAAGCACACTAAGAATTAAAACAGGACTAATTTTCTCCTGTGGAGCTGGGAAGCTTATTTTCATCTCCCTGATACTTTATAGTTGCCTTTTATAGAGGGTTTCAAAATCTATGCAGAGTTTTCCAAGCAGTTATCAGCTATTTAATTGTAGAGGCATCTAAAATTAAAGATATCTAAAGTTAGGGGCCTGAGATGCCAAGTCAGAAACATGGTACGTAGAATCTGAGCACACTTATCTCAGTTTTCTGGCAAATTTCCATCAGAAGAAATAAATAATCATTAAGAAGTTGTAATTATGGTTCAAAATACTTTGCTTCTCAAAAACATGTTATGATTTTTTTTTACTGCATAAATGTCAGGAATTGCTAAGTCTCCCTATTACTCTTCTACACAAAGTACATCACCAGTGCAAGCACGAGTAAAAAACTGATGTTTGTCACACATAAGTAGTTGAAAATACACAGTGTAGCTGAGAAATGGCAGTAATATTTCACAAAAGCTCTAAAAAACAGATTAACATCAAGTAGAAAAATGATGTTCAAGACAACAGTCAGGAGTTGTTTATGTTTTAAGAGGTACTTACCATAGGTATCATATGGATCCACACTAGGGCTAGGCATGTTCCACCACTGGATGGTTGCATCAATACCACCACTGAAACACTGCTCTCCATTGGAACTAATGGCCAATGACAGTACAGGTCCACTATGAGAGACAGAGAGAAAGCTGATTGGTAACTGCCTGCAGGATAGAAGTGAAAATCTGGCTATGCTCAAAAAACCAGCTGGATTGCTCAAGCACTTAAGAACCCCTTAAACTCCACAGAAAAATTCTATTAAAACATTTTTTAAGCCTCAACAAAAACCTCTTTTAACCTCTATTAAAATAATAATAATTAATTAACTAAAACTATGCAAACTGAAGCAATTCAAAGAAGACCACCATATTTCTGAGAAGCAACAGTGCTAAAACCTACAAATGGTGACTTTTTACAGCATGTTTATGCCAACCTAACAGCTAGCTGTGCAGAGAGAGGTGGCTGTAGCCCTCCTCCCGGGCAAATATTTTCTCATCCTACTTTTAAGAACAGATAGTAACGTATGCCCCAGGAAACTGGCTCAGAGAAATGATCCTAAAAACTGTCCCTTTTGGCCAAAACTAGACTCCTATTGGTTTAACTTCCTCAACCTGCTTGTTGTGATACCATACAAGCACAAGTTGTAGCCCAAAGGAAGAAACAGGACACATCACTACCGCCACTGGTTTAACTGTACTGTAAAACCACATCCCCAGAATTAGGTGTCTGGGTCATTTGATGGCATGGTCATGACATAAATGAGTGCAGCTAAACAAACTTGAACTACATATTTGAAGATCTTGAAAAGGAAGACTACTGGCTAAATCCACCTATACATTTGGTAAAGTGAAGAATAAGGATGTTGCTCAGTAACTGCCTGAGGGGAAATTATTTTGTTTGTATTTACTGTATGAGTAAAATTATTTTGTTTCATCACACCAGAAGTCACAGGGTGGGGATTAGTTCTCTATCAGAATTTCCCCAAACCTTACCCTTTGGTATTCACTAACAAACACAAAAGTAACAGCTAAAATTTGGACAGACATCTGGAGAATTCAACTGGTCAGTGACCCTCTTTATCACTCACAAGAACTTGTATTTCAGGAGGACAAATTGGTCACCCAGTCCTGGGTAAGAGTGGTTTATGCCTTAGGTAATAAATGAGAAAGCAAGACATTCTGTTCTATCATGTGGCATAAGGGAACGAGAGGGTGATAAGAGCATGTGTAGATTTCCTAATATAAACTATGAATTCATTTTCTTTTTTGCTGCTTTTGAGGCCAGCACAGGAAGTGCCACCCAATTCCATGCTTATCAAAGAACCCTCTTACAGTTTACCTGCTAACTGCGTTGGAGAGTAGACCTTTACTTATGTAAGCAAAGTACTAGTCTGGCTATCAGCTCTGTGTTTTTTATCTTGCCTTCTTATTGAAAGAAAGCAGAATTCAAAACTAGCAAGTGAAACTCAGGCAGTAATAAAGCAGTTAACACAAGCTTAAAAATCACCTCAGACCTGTATCTGAAGCTACTAGCCAAGACCAGCCTTTACCTTACTCATCTTTTCCACATATTATATATAAAACCCACAGTCTGAGACATGTCTTTGGTGATTTCATTACCATCATCTATAGCTTCTGCTTTCCACTGCAACTAATCAAATTTGCCACTTTGCTGTTCTTGTTATCATGGACTCTTCAACTCATAACAGAGACTTGGTATTAAGCTGCTTTAGAAAAGATAATGGGTTTTGTCTACACAATGTCAAAATAGTACAATCTGAGGCTCTTACACTGAAGTTTTTTATCATTACATGAGATAACGACAATGTATGTATCAGCCATGAAGAATGTCAAACACTCACATGTGGGCCCTAAATGTGTAGATGGGTTCTACATCTAAAGAGGCACTCCTGAAAGAAAAAGAAGAGGTATTATACCACATGAAATCTCTACTGAAAAACTCTACTGAAAATATACGAGTTTAATCAATTTCAAAGGCATTTAAAACACAACTAATGTTTTATAAAAACCCATATACTTGCTTTTTGGCAGGAACCGTTTTCTGCAAATTCCAAAGTTTTAGAGTATGGTCCTCAGAGGCTGTAACCAGCACAGGCTCTACAGGATGAAAAGCTAATGCTCGCACTCCGTCAAAATGACTGCGTAGCGTATACTTAGGGTTCCATGTCTTTCGGAAGGCATCTTTATTAGCTGGCAACTTAAAAGAGAAAAGCAAAGGAGTCATTTTATCTTGGATTTTAAAATACGGGTTTTATATATATCCCCTCATATCTTTAGAAAACAGCCTATACTTGGTTCAGCTAATTCAACTTAAAGTTTGCATTTATCTGTTGATTTATCTATATACATCTACAGCCCCATCTGGCCAGCTACACAGTCTGCAAATTTTTCTCTTGTAACAGTTTCCTTTGACCCAGGCTGGAATGATATACAATGTTAAACACACAGAAAAGAAGACTTGATTTTTAAAACTGATTTTAATCCTTTTGTGCAATGATACTCATTCTTCTTCCTTGCAGAACGAGAAATGTTTCATTGTGTATTATGTTGACTGCTCCCCAGAAAGGGATTACAGCCATCAAAAGTTCATTTATCACTTAAACACAATAAAAATTAACTTGAGGTGCTTGGTGAGTGATCTTCCTCAGATGAGTAACTTGACTGAGATTGACAAGAAACACACATATTTCTTGAATACTTCTACAGGTAAAGTTATGTATACAGAAATAGCTAATTAAGATTTTACTACACATTTGTCATGATTTTAAACATAACATTACACAAATATTTTTAAGTCTTTAATGATTTAAAAATATATTTGTGAGACAGTAACTGAGCTGCTGTGTGAAGCAATATATGCAAACTATACATTTATATACTATGAACATCCAATTCATACTCTTAACCTACAGACTGTTAGGCTAAAATATAATAATTACAGCTACTTGATATTAATTATAGGTAACTCAGAAGAGTTACCAGAAAAATCCAAGCCCTTCTAGTGATTGCAAGAGACTAATTTACAGCTTTGAATACAATTTATATTTATGCAGCAAGCAGACCCTTAAAAGACTACATCCCATCCTAAGCCTCCATCACAAATAAATAACATGGGTTTATCCAAGTACTTCTCTCTTCCCCTAAAGGTAGTTTAGAAAACTGACTTGAATTAGATGAACAAAACAAGTAAACTAAGAGTGAATGGAAACAAATTGTATCCTTTGTCCTACACAAATGGGAACGAATTGTATCTTTTGTCCTACACAGTATCTATTCAGCATGTAATCGTTAAAGTACTTTTCTCCACTGTAGACCAGAATAGCTTGACTTCTCAAACTAATTTTAGCAACACTACTAAGAAATTAAAATCTCCCATAGCTAATCAAATCTTACTAGCTTTTATCTGTCAGGAATGAAAATAATCAGATAATAGTGTAACATGTACTAATAAGTATTTTTGGACCAAGCCTGGATTGAATTGTTGCTACTCACTCAAACCAAATTCAATTCTATCCAACAAAACAAAGAGGTTCAGACAATAAAATTTACTGGTCTGAATTAGATATGCAGACATTTGCTTTTCCATTATATTACTGTAAGTTTCTGCCCTAAGCGCAAACTTTACCTAATTCCAATCAAGGCACAGAAACTTGTTATACCAGACATGTAATCTGAATTTTTGGGGTTGTTTTAAATACCAACCAAGAAAAACATATAATAACAAAGTATTTTGTTTGCAATCTTCCTACTTCAAAGTACAATGAGTACTACAATATTTTAACTGAGATTTATTTATCACTACACTGCATATTATATACAAGCTTCATAAAAAGAATCATCTTTTGTTTCAGGAAACAGAGCAGAGTGGAATTCTGGAGTTCTGCATTAAACATAATTTGGGCCAAACTGTTTATTTCTTTCCCTCCTCAAATAGAAAAGAGAAGGGAAGGGAGGAAAGAAAGGGGAAAACAAGAGGTATTTTTCTAGCAAATAGAGTTCCCTGATATTTTAAATCCTCATTATGTAATGTATTCACCCACCTAGCTAA
Source organism: Prinia subflava (assembly GCF_021018805.1). Classification (NCBI taxonomy): domain Eukaryota; kingdom Metazoa; phylum Chordata; class Aves; order Passeriformes; family Cisticolidae; genus Prinia; species Prinia subflava. The sequence goes on from NC_086251.1 coordinate 36,489,791, forward strand.
CTTATGTTGCCTTGTATTGCAGTGATCTGAGGCTTAGAGAAATTAAAGCCAAAAACTTGAAACAACAATCCTTAATTTTAGCACATGATATGTCCCAGATTATGCAGAAGACTTTCAATTTTGAGGGTGCAATATGCATCCACACAACAATAATATCTATGACAGTTGTGATGAAAAGGCATTTGAGCAAATCAGAACTGGATACAGTGACCCTTATTTTTCAAACATGAAGAGTTGATTCTGTCTCTCTTTTTCTTTCTTTTTTCTTAAAAGGGTTGTTGCAACAGTAATTTTGTTTTCAGCCGTACAGAGAAATCTGCTAAAATCTGCCATAGAATTTACACAAGTTATGAAAAGTATGATACATTTCCTATTTTAAGTATAGCTTTGAAGTTTTAATTTTTTTAAAAGGGACAGGAACATCTTGGTTCTTTTAGAAGACACCACATACACTTTACTAGAAATCTAGTTATATAACAACCAATTTTAAAAAATTCTTTTCCCTATCCATATATCTAATGAATCTTGATATCCTTACTGCAAGAGTAAGGATACAAGAGAAAAATTGATACATCCTTAAAGAGGTCCTTACAATCTCTAAGAAAAAAAGGTAACCAGTAATGTATTTCCAAAAAACAACCAACCAAAAAACCCAACCCCACCCCAGAAAAACACAGTCAAGGACTTGGAAAAGGATTTGATGACTACAAAGTATAAACCTGAAATTATTTCACGAAATGGGCCAGAGGAATAATGGAGAAGCAGTGAAATGTAACAGTGTGTATCAATGTTTTGAAAGTGTGACATCTCCAAAGCCTCTCAAAACATAAGGCGTAGATGGACACACTGCCCCACTGAGCCTGGGTGCTCTACTCTAAGTGTGTATTTATATACACACACTGGAAAGACAATCAAATCATGAGAAGAGAGACCATGGAAACACACAGCTTCACTACCTGCTCTTCCCTTTTTCCATGGGCCTTAGTGGACTTTACCAAACACCAAGAAAGATCAAATAACCCATTCATGCTGTCTTGAAAGCACAGGCAAACCAGACTGAAACTACACCTGAGCTAAAAAACAAAAAACAGCTCCCTCTCAACAAAAGAAAAGGCCAAGGAATGAAGATCTTTTCCTTGCCCCTGCAATCAACAGAATCCTAACACATTGAAAGGAGACATGAATTGCCCTATCTCAAACAAGTACTCCCCAACAGCAAGCAAAAATTTTAGAAAACAATAATTAATAACTGCAGGCAGTGTGTTTTTATGGTTTTATGTTACTTTTTTCTTGAAAATGTTGTAACTTATTGGAGATTTCCATGTTTACAGGCTCCAATAAAGGAAAGCTTTCCATTTTTCAGTCAGTCCTACTGCAGGAGAACACCACTGTCTGCTGCTATGGAATCCAAAAATATACAAATGGGAGCATTTGATTTGGCAACATTATTCCCTCGGTGTACAAACAACTTCATGCACCGAAGTCAATGTAAGTAACTAGATAATAAGAAAGACATGATTTGACTATACTGTCTAACAGATGACTAGTCTTGGAGACAACCTCTGAATTTAATCAAACATACAGAAATCTTTTGAGTTGTAATTGAAATTCCTATGATTTATACTTAACCTCCATCCTGTATGCATATCCTCTCCTTTTCAAAATACAACACTCATCAAGGAGTGATACATGAAAGCTAGTGGAAGCCTGTGGTGCCTTTAATTATTCATGCACTCTAATAGCTCACAAAAGCTATTTGAAGAGCATGGACCTATTGGGAGCAAATGCATTAAGTGTTCTGGTTTGAGGATTTTTCATTCTTCTTGTTTTACCCACACATTAATTTAGTGTAACACCTCCTTGTCTGGAGATACACTGGAAAAGGAGGTGACTTCAGCTTACAAGGGCATTAGACTACGATGTACTACAAGTACTGTATTCAAGGTAAACGGTAAGACATGGTCTTACTGTGCTGCACATCCACAGCTATGAGGGAACAGCTTCACAAATTAAAACTATCATGGACTTTTTAAACTAAAGAAACATTGTGATGAAAACTAATAGCATCTGAATTTCAGTCTTCAAAGTCATGACAGGACAGTGTCATCTTAAATATAAAAAATTGTTGCCATGTGTGTTATTTCATACTTTGTTTTTTCTAATCCACGAAGTCAGCAGCCACTGTTCATTTTTCAGCTATGCTTTAAAAGGAAGAAAATATCCTAAGAGTACTGGGAAAGGAGGACTAGACAAGAAGCAGGGAAACCAAGTGACAATTATGGTCAATCTCAACTCATTTTTGGTGAATGGTCTAGCAAGAAAACAAAACTCTACTTCTATCTTTGTCTCCTGTATACACCAGATATTACAGCATGAAATAGCCTCTTCCCACTCACCTCTCAAACCAAGCTGAAATTAAAGAGCCTCTAATAAAGGCTTTCAGTGAGAAAATTTTGATAATTCAACTACATTGGAAAAGATCAACTTCATCTACAGGATGATTAACACCTTCCAACCCTCAACAAATGTGTGCTTCTACTGTAAATTTCTTATTAGCTCGGGCAACACTTCATAGTTGTGTATTTATCAGCTATTCTCTGCTTTAAGTTTCCCAAGAGCAAAGGTAACCTCTATTCTGCATCACCCTTCGTACCACAAAAACTGTTTTGTCCCAGGTTTTATCACAAATAGCACTCATGTAAACAGTTTGATTAGTTGGTATCAATTATATTCATTGTAATGCATTCTGAGTTTAGTCCTGGCTTGCCTCTAAATATCCCTCCATCTTGGAATAAGCAAAATGGCTACACACTGTTTTATTAAGAATTTGTAGTTCACAATAGACAGTAATACACTACAAAACTGCAATCTGCAATCGAGCCAATATAAGATGTTTCAAATATTAAACTGCATGCAAAACTTACCTGAACACTTCCCTAACCAGCCATCCAATGTTACTAGTCAGTGGAAAAATTAGTTTAACACTATTGGTAGAAGCTTAATGAATATGGTCAAAGGAATGTCAGAACACACTGGATTTATTACATCTGAAATACACTACTATATACACAGTCTATGTTGTTAACACTACTTACTTATCAAAAGAACAGTAAATAAGTAAGTTAATATCAATATTTGCGTTTCATGCCATGTCTACTCAACACTCTATTTCAATGTATAACTGTCACTTTGGTCATGTTAAGACATGAATATGCATTTTATGTCATATCACATTCCCCCCCAGTGACAAAATCTGAATTAAATTATTAATGTAGAGAAAACCCAATTCTGGTTACCCAAATTACTTAGCTTATTTACAAGCTCTTTCCTTCCAAGTAACAGCTTTTACTAAAGAAGTGAAGAAGTGCATCACTAATGTTCAGGGTTGAGGAGAAGGGACCCAATTATTATTGTTCAAACTGTATAAAGAATTTTAAAATAAAATTGCACTTACATCATAACTATAGTCTGCATCATTTGTTACTGTCAAGTCTGCAAGGTCTCCAAGGCCCAGTACACTTAACAACACATCATCAGAACCCATAATAAATGACTTGCCTCCTCCAGGTGGAAATGTTATTGGCTCAGCTACAAAGAACAAAACAGTTTCTTTAAGTCTCAACAGAGTAATTCAAACTGATGAAAAGCTGCATTATTCATCACTTAACAGCAAGCAGAGCATAAAACTGAACTTGTATGTACTACATACAGCCCCAACTAAAAAAACACAAGAGCATGAAAACACGCACACATGTGCAAACACACACACATTATATACACAATTCTTGTATCATGCTTTGTCATTTGATTTCAACTTACTTTACAGAGGTTTTGACACTAACAAGTGACTTGACTGACATTACATTGCAATATCAAATGTACACCCCAAGTCTTCAAATTCTCAGCTGAGTTCTTCATTGATTACACCATGCTTCCTGCCTTCTATCCACTTGCAAATAAGTCTTTGTGTTTTATATTAGTCAAGTATTTCTACTTGTATACTGAAGTATTTTTTAATCACTCAAGCAAAAGACTCCTGCAAAAATCGCTTCCACTTTGAGTTTTTCAGACAACTGAAAAAATAGAAACATCTATAATTTATTCATTTCCTCTCTTAGATTCTTGACATGATTTTGGATTCTAAATTTAAAGTACACTCAACTGATACTCATGTTGTCTAGCTATGCCTTCTTCAAATTAAAATTTAACATTCCTATTAATTATCATTTAGAATGAATAAAAGTTATATATAGCCATTCACTATGAATTCACATCTGAATAAAAGGGTTTAAAATATTCATCCATACTTTTTACCCTCTTTAACAATTCTGTAAATCTCCCTCAACCCACAAATATCAATTTAGCAGTGAGGAATACGAATAAAGGCTTAAACATTGTAATGCTTCAGCACATTTTAGAAGCTACTTTTACTTCTCAAGTTTTCTGTTCCACTTAGAAATAGCAACACTTGTTAAGTAGTGTAAAATTAAGGTATGTGTGAACTTTGGCTAAGTACAAGCATCTGCAAAATATGTGAAATTATACTGGACATCTTGAAAAATTAAACTTGCTTGATTTTGAATTTCACTGATCTGGTAGAGAGAGTTACGGCCTCAATTTAATGCCACTCCTTATTTCTAACCCTCCTAGAAAACCCTTCAATCTCAGAGAAAACAGTTTCCAGTTTCCTGGGGTTTTTATCTTCTAAAAGTAGCTCCAAACAAGAGGACTAATAATTAACACACTCCTGTTTAGAATACACACCTGCATGGTAGCCTAGGTCCAGTCCACTCCCACTGAAGGAAAGTGACTGAAACCAGGTGTAAAGTTATAGATGTCTGGCACCACAGCTAGGGCTAGGCAAAGAGGAGCCAGTGCAGCTAGGTGAAAATACACCACTTCTCAAGAATAAAACAGGTTCTAATGCTTCAGGACTATTGCACTATTAAGGAATGTAACCTCATTAGCACAGTCAACATTACCGTTTGTGAGAATCTAGGAACAAAATCTATGTAAGAATACAGACTGCTGTTCCTACAATTGCATAAAAACATCAAATGATATTCTAACTACACACAGTCACCTCTTATAAAAATATTCACAATCCATGCAGAGGTTTGACTCAGAAGAATGCTACATTACATTAACAGCCCAAAAAGGCCTACCATGCTCTAATATGATTAAGCTTTTTATTTCCATTAGTAACTTACTAAAACTCTACGTTCGACAGTCTACTACAAACTACTTATATTTTAAAAAAGACATATTCCTATAAAACATCTATGTCCTTTGCTGTTATTCCTATTTGATCTTTAGGACAGGCCCCCAAGCTTTAAGTAAACCCAGTAACTTGTCATTCTAATTCTTTGTGAAATTAATGTCACCTGACCTTAACAGATCAGCTTTCCTATGATTTATAATAAAAATTAAGGACCACCACATCAAAAACCTATACTACAAATTCATCAAGTCTTGTTTGCATGAGGGACTATCTCTTTATTTAAAGCCTCAAAATTAATGCTACTTGAAATTCAGAAGACTATTTCTCAATACTAAAGTTGCCCATATGTATGTACAGTGCATTCTGTGATTTATTTGTGAATTTCATATTTTAAAGCGAGGCACATTTGAGAAGTTTAAAAAATGGTTGCAAACTGCTTTTGTAAAAAAGAAAAGGCAAAATAGTAACACAATAAAAAATGCATGACGTTACAGCTACTAAAAATAGAGACCCACATCTTCACATACCAAAACAATGCATCAATAGATATATGCAAATGATAGTTAAATAAATGACTTTTTAATGCTTTTTATCTAGAAAAAAAAAGTCTAAATTTTTTTCTCACACACAGTAAGGTACTATTCTCATAGCATAATATAAATGCTTAACTGAGTTTGCAATCAATAAGCATAAAGTAAAACTGTGATACTACAAGTTCCTTTGTCGATGAAACTAGGTGGAATAAATATTAGAATATAACATCATATGATTAAATATTTGTTTAGCCAATCCTAACCAGCATTTCTTACCTTCAAGTCCTTGATATGCATAATTGAGTCAAAATCAAGCAGTAATACTTGTACAAACTGCAGCTGCTTTAATCTCTGATTATGTATGTTCATATAGGCAGTTGTGTACTGTACAGCAGGGACATCTTAACGCTATTTCCCACAAAGTTCATATGTGGTGCACCAAAAGCAGCTGCTCAAACCCAAGCAATCAGCTGTTACTGCTTTTTTATGTCAATCTGTAGATTGACACGTCTGCCATCTATAGATATTAAAACTGAAAAACAACCAGTGAAGAAGGTAATTCTCTCTACACTGGATGGAAAATGACGTTGATACCATTTCTGAAAGTAATAGAATATGTCAAAATGTAAATTCCAGTTTCTCATGGCCAAAATTATCAAGTGTGATTATGACATAAAATCATACTTAACCTGGCAGTTCAGAGTGGAAAAAAAACACCAAACAACCCAAAAACCAAACTCTCACACCTTTAGAGGTATGAAAGAAATACTGCAAGTCAGTTAGAGCCAGTTCCTCTCTGAACCCCCTTAAGAAAAAAATTACCAACCATTACCTCAGAACTGTAATATTTCAAAGTGTAGCATAAAACTTCCACACAGTCACAAGAAAACTATGGTTTGATAAAAGTGATCAGCATAGGCTAATGTATCCCAGGAAAAAAGCCTAAAGTTATCTGCAAAATCTTAGGTTTTGGAATGCAGCTGAATAAATAATTGAGTAAAATCTGTATTTGTAGTGCATGGTGCAAAATCTGTATTTTATGATAATGAAGTATTTGGCCTTGTAACACACCTAGAAGAATTCAAATACAACACAGCCTGTTTGTAGCTTTGCACCATATGGTACAGACAAAAACTCAAAAAGCCACATAGCATTCAGGATAGAAACAGCAGAATTTACAGTCTAATATTCAAGTTTAAAAACTATGCAGAAACCACAATGAGCAGATAAGATGACAGAGATATTATATGTTACTACTCTTAATAAATAAAGAGCAAACTACACCGACAAGCTGAAAAAATGGACACGTTAAACAGCATGAAAATATAACCATGAAAGCAGTTTATCTGAACAGTGTGAACAATCTTTACTTGAAGGGTAACACAGGTGATAAAGGGTAACCAGGCAATAAAAGTCAGTCCCCATCCAATACAAATCCAGCAGCTATTTCTTCAAAAAGACTGTTTTGTCCAGTATTATTTTAAATGTAAGGCCTCTGCCTGAGACAACATCCCTGTCTGTAACAAGGGCTGTGTCTGTGTTCCTTCACACATGTATGGCCTAAGAAAAACAGCCCGAGACAGACCTAGAAAATGGTAACTGTAGGGTCACATGGCTAAAAGGCAACCTAAAGCATGTAAACACTAAACCTAGAAACAACCTAAGTATACATCTACAAGTTTTAGCAAGTGGATTTTCACTTGTAGATTTTTTAATTGCACTCCACAGGTAAATTTGATACTACTTCATTTGAAGATGGAAATAAAAGATGAAAAGGAAGGCAGTAAAAAAGATGATGATTGTTGTAAAATTACAGTTTGGGAGAGAAACAAAAAAAGACTCCTTGAAATGTGGTTTGGGGTTTTTTTCTGCTTGTCCGCTGACAGGCATTTGTGAGGTTAAGGGTGAAAAAGAACAGGAGAAACAACAGATTCCTGGAATCAGTAGTAATACAAATTCCATTTCTGCTGTAGCTGATACTGTGCCAGGACTTAGGGGTCAAAGATCATCCTAAAAGAGGCAAATCTGAATACACCTGAGTGTTTTGAATGAGTATGTTCTCAGTAGAGGACAATTTACATAATGGTATTCAATTTCAAAGCTAATACAGGAAAAAAAAAATCATTCCTTTAAAACAAAAATCTTAAAAGCCAAATACAAGATTTCTGACTTTATATATAATAGCCTGCCATTTATTTTCATTGCCAAAGATAATCCTGAAACTTAAATAAATACTTTGTAAAGAAATAAATAGTGTCTTTGTAAACTTTTGTATGTAGACAAAGGGAATTTCATAAAAGAGAACATTAAATTTGAGGAAAAGAGACTAATTAATTCCATAACTTAATCACCACTTTTAATTTTAAAATCCAAACTGTGCATCAAATGTTAATACTCACCTTTTTTCTCCTCAATACATAACAACCTATTTGTGAAAGGTTTTGCTAATGGGGAGAGGGGGAGTGTCTCCAAACAAGGATTTAATAGTGAATAGTGTCAGAACACACTGCTGTACATGAAGTTATTTTAAAAAACTTATGAAATAATGGTGAGTTATGATAAGCCACAGAAACTCAAGCCATATTCTCATAAAACCATTTGGGAAGAATTGCAAGTAAAATAATAATGTGGCAATCTGCAACTGCATTAAGCTTTACAGAGGGGATAATAAATTACAGTGTGTGCTTTCTAAAAGAAATCTCCTGAAATATAGTAAGTAGCTGAATTTTTTGTACCTTCCTCTGCTCTTGCACCTTCATGATCAGTCATTCTAGAAGAGGGTGACCTAGATTGATTAATGATTCCTGAAGGGATGTGGGGTATCTCATCATCGCCCAGATCAGCTATCATGTCGTGAAGTTTTGTCCTGTTGACTCCTGTAAATTAATGTCAGCAGCAAAAATTCATTTGATCGCTACCGCTTGACTTGACTGAAGTCTACAAATCCATTAAATAAGAATAATTACTGATGGGACCTCCTTAAAATAAATAGTGCTTGGCTTTTGTTTGGTAATAGTTTGGAAATCAAAAGCAGGAGTTAATACAGCAAATCTGAAAACTACATGCAAACAATTTTAATTCATAAATCAAAGAATAACTCCTTTGTGTTCTGCAGATCTATTCTACAATTTCCTGTAGGAAAGAGAAAAAATATCATCTTACAGCCCTACTGAAAAGTCAAGCCAAATACTAAAAGAACATTCACTATTAAAAAACACATGAATTAAACATTTTCTAATAATATTACACAACTTTAACTATACTAAACAATTTAACATTAAAAAACAGAGTGCAAATTAAAAATAAGCTTAAAAATGAGAACAGAAGTACAGACAACTCATAATGGGGGTGCAACGAACAATTAACTTTCCCTGCTTTGAATGGTATTTAAATTGTATGAAGTGTTTGTTAAACACAGGAGCAAGAATGCTTCCACCACTGTATGAAACTTCAGATGTATATTATATTACAATTATTATAAAAGCAAGCTTCTAGAAACAAAGTTTTCTGAATTATATGTACAATTAATTACTATGTAGACATTAGCAAACAAAAATAGTATAATTTAAAATATCTTTAAATTACTAAATCCATTCCTGCTTTCACCTTTATAGCTTCCACGTCAAGAAGTCAAAGCTTTAATCATAAAGTGTATTTCAGTGAGAGAACCTCTTTAAAGAAAACAATCCATAATGATAGAAGACATAACCAAATTTTAACCAATAAAACAGCCCTTCCTGGGACTGCAAGCAGAGGTATTGCAGACCATTTAGTAAAGGGGGCATTGGTGAACAAGTTCTTATACTGAGGTGACATGTCTCACATTTATTAAAGAGGAAATTGAAACTAAACCAAAGCCTTTGTTGTCAAAAAATTAGAACATAAAGACTATGATTACAGATGACTTATCAAACCCAGAACCATTCATTCAAACAGTTAAACACTAAAATATACTCTTTCAGAAAGTATCTGATCATTTCAGATCTTACTGGTTTAAAACAATGTGTTCAAAAATAGGTGCCCATGAATGACAGAATTTTCTAAAGATAATGGAGAATTCCCTGCAGAGAGGAATGAAAAGGAAAAATTTTTCTTGAAGAAGAATTATAGCAAGTATACTTCACATATCCCAAGAAGGATGCTATATAACTATTTTCATTAATATTTGCAAAAAAATCTCATTTTGCCACATAATAAAACTCCCTATATTTATGTTTTTTCTGGGTTTGGTATTTTTTTATTTCCTTTATGTAGTTTACTTAGTATTCTAGTTAAATATACAAAGACTGCTACCCAGAAGCAATTTGAGGATAGAACTGGCTTCCAAAAGTTTTCCTCATACAACAGATCGCTTGAGCAGTTAAGTTTCATTTCACTCTCCTGGAGAAGTAGGTCTAGAAACCTGTGATCTCAGCTAATGAAGTGAATGTAACATAATAATGAGAAATCTCTTTAGACCCAACATTCTTTTTTTCTAATAGGCACTATACTGAAAGGATTTAATTTCTGAAGTATAATATTTAATATTGCAGCCAGCAGGTGAGATCTCATATATGAAAAGTCACTCTTAAAATGGCCGGATCTCTACACCATACAGACTACAAAGCTTGTCTTTATTCCAATCAGCCATGAGCCAGGTACCTATTGTGACCAGCAGCAGACATATTCTTGAAGATATTATAGAGCAATCAATAAAATGACAGGATAAAATTCATGACTGGGACCCTGAACTGTTTACTTTAACAAACCCTTTGCTTTCCAGAAGAGGAAACACCATTTGTCTTCTCCATGTTGATCTGCATGAACTGTTCAATACATTGCAAAATGTCAATACATATGCAAAGTGCCAAAAGGGCTTAGAAGCTCCTACTCTATCTGAACTGAAAGCATCTTCTCAAGGTGCTTTCATGCCAAACATATGAGCATGAGAAGTTCGTCCTGGAGCATACTCAGAAGAAACTAAAAGTAGCTCCTCTCCTCTACCACCTTTAAGCAGTCATTCATTTAGTTTGTCACTAATTAGAGGACCAATAGCCTTGCCTTTTAGCTGTTTTTTCACTATGTTTGGGCACTTTTTGTCCTTCAGGCATAACCTCAGAACCGTCCTCAATCATCATACAATTCAGAGAGAAGTTTACAAAGGAGCAGCTGCTGTTCCAAACAACTTTTGTGCATTTCATGCTGAAAAATTTGTCAATATTCAAGACTGTGCCACTGCTACAGAAGCCTACACAGGTTTCTGCTTTCAAGCAATTGCAAGTGTACCTTCATATAACTGTTTAAGTATTGTAAATGTTACAAGGAGATTTCTAAAGAAAAGAATGTGCCATAAGCAACTATGTTCAAGGCACAAAACAGGATGAGCTTTTTACCCTCAAAAAAGGCTAAGGACAAAAAAAAATTTGCTAGACCTGGTATGAACAGAAGTAAGAGTTACAGCATCCTCTCAGTGTACTGTCCTTCAGAGATCAAAAGTGAAAAAGGTAACTGAATATTTAGTGATGAAAAGTTTCAGTCTGAGAAGGCTTAAACAGAATTCTATTAGGTCCAAGATGTATTAGCCCAAGTCTGAATATAACACAGAGATCCTTATGTGTCAAGAACAGGTGATAGTAATGAAGACGGTAAAATTCAGATCTGTTTTCACTCCTATATTTCCAGAAATCAAGGGTAGGAAAGTGAATGGAACTAATGCTCTTTTGTAAGTACAGAACAATTAAACTGAAGGAGAAAGAGCAGAAAAATTTAAAGCGCAAAAAGCTAAGGAAAAACAATAAAACTATCTTCATTTCAACACTGATACATACATATATACAAGATGTGAAAACCTTCAAACTGAGAACACATTATGCTGACCTGATAGAATGAAATGAGATTCACAATACCTCCATTATTATATCCTGCAAAGGTGACAGGCTATGTCTGAAAAACAGTCATCCCAACTTACTTGCCAAAATTATCTTATCAAAGCTGGGCAAGAAATAGGCCTTAAACTCAGCATATTACTGAAAAGAGAAGCCTGCCTTTGTAGAAATCAAACCTAACTCCTCATCTATGTATCATGGCAAGTGATAGGATAGGTGTGGTTTGTTTCTCTGCTTCTGGGGTTTTTTAACACAAGAACTCTTCAATAAAGAGATTTTGCATTATTTTACAGCTGACACTGTAAAGGAAATCAAAGTATGGGATGGTGGATTTTTGTTATTGTTCTGGTGGGGTGTTCTTAAAGATGCTTTCATAAAGAGGTAGTATTTTCACATAACATGGTGACTACCTAGACAGACACCCTCTTCCTCCCCAACAAAAAGAGTATTACTTAACAAAACCAGAAATGCTGACAGAAGATGACCTTAATTAAGGTGTTCCACCCAAAATAAAACATAGAGATACAGACTAGGGAAATGTCAATATAGGATCAGAACTACTTCTGTTCACTTATTTACGTGTACGTGTGGAACGAAAACCTCCATACCTGGGGACAGGGCAGTGTCTGCCTGGTTATGTTGCACTGGAAATACAGATTACAGCAGATACCGGATGCATATCCAACAAAAGAACCCATCAGAATGTCTGTCCTACTATGCTGTCCTCAAAGCATTGCAAGAGATGACATTTAATGCACATTTGTTTGATGTTTATGATTATATATACTACTATGCAGATAAGTTCTGATGGTACCCAAAACAAATTGTGATAGAAGTCAAAACACTAAAGAGCAAAGGAAGAGATACATATTGAACGAAGTTCCCAAATGACCAGACATGAGCAGCAGGAATAAAAAAGCCTTTCAACATTGTTTTCAGTTTCAGAATGTTAAAAAGCTGAAAAAAAGTCTACAAAACTGTATTTAAATAAACCTGCCCAACCTTGAATGCACACTTTTACTCTGTGTGTGGAGTTCTCTCATACAATTAGCTCAGTGATTTAGAGGCTAATTTTTAATCAGAAACTATCATGAATATGACAACCAAAGAATCTCACAAACCACCTAGTAAGACTCTATGTGTTCAGGGTTTCCTGAAGGAAAATTCAAACTTAAGACTCAAAATACTAAACAATGACTTATGTCACTTCTCAGTACTGTCACACACAGTTGTCCCTAAATACTATCTTCTGTGAACCAAAGATTTCAAAATTCCTTTAGATGAAGAAAACTTCCTGTTACTTCGCAGCCACTATGGTTCAAAATGTCTAAAATTTAGTAAGAAAATTTCAAATAAAACAAATCCATTTCGGTATTAAAAATAAATTTCTAATCCTATCAAATACTTCATGTGAATTTGATGTCAACTGCTGATTTACATGTTAAATGCTGATACACATTAGCATGCAGATGACTACTGTAGGCACTCATTAAAGCAAAGACTAGGTGAAAATCTTTGCTTTGTCCAAGCTTTTAAGTTAAAGTGCACAAGTCATGCAAAAATGCTGAAAAAACAACCAACATGCACTAACTGCCTGTAAATGTTCTGTGTTACAAAGTAAATTAAAATCTTAATAGTTACATATTTTTTCAGGAAGTGTTATATTTTAATTTTCAAGTAATTTAGAAAGTGTACACCCATACAAGTTTTGAAACTGAGGAATTTTTTTTTTTTGCTAGTTATCTCCAGAAAATGTTAAAAAATACTTCCAAAACAAAAGCACAGCAATCATGGGAACTTTTCTAAAGCAACATGGGATGCCATCCAGGGGGACCTGGACAAGCTCCAGGAGCAGCTCCATGGGAACCTGCTGAGGTTTAACAAGGCCAAGGTCTGGTGCTGCACCTGGGTTGGGGCAATCCCCTGCATCAGCCCAGGCTGGGGATGAGCAGATGGGAGCAGCCCTGCCCAGAAGGACCTGGGGGTGCTGCTGGGTGAGAGGCTGGACATGACCCAGCCATGGGCACTGCCAGCCCAGAGAGACAAACGTGTCCTGGGCTGCATCCAAACCCCGTGGGCAGCAGGGCCAGGGAGGGGATTCTGCCCCTCTGCTCTGCTCTGCTCTGCTGAGACCCCACCTGCAGGGCTGCACCCAGCTCTGGGTGCCAGCACAGCAAGGACAGGGACCTGCTGCAGGGACTCCAGAAGTATAGAATGGATTTAAACTAAAACAGTAGGTTTAGAGTGGATATTAGGAAAAAATCCTTTACTGTAAGAGTGGTGAGGCACTGGAACAGAAGTCCAGAGAAGCTGAGGGTGCTCCGTACCTGAAGTGTTCGAGGACTGGTTGGATGGGACTCTGAGCAATGTGATCTTCACCCATGGCAGGGGGGTTGGAATTAGATGATCTTTAATGTCCCTTCCAAGACAAGCCATTCTATGATGACAGCTTTAATACCACTTTTTACATTAAGAACTTCATATAGTTGAGAATATAACTTCCAAAAGCATTTTTATCAGGTAGTCCAACTATGAAGTTTTGTTTAAACTACATAGTTAAAAATAGGTCAACTGGTCAGATAACTCAGAGAGTAAAGGGGTATCAAATAAAATGTTGGTAAATGCACAGAAAAGTGCACTATAAAAATGCACTAAAAGGGTACTATAAAATAAAGGTTATCTCCTAAACAAAGCCACCAAAAAGTTCATATTTACATTACAGGCATTTCCTAGTTCTCAATGCCTGAGGCTGTAAAAATAATTACAAACCCATACATAGCAATTACAGACTGATTCAAGCTCATATTAAAAAAAAAAAAAAAAGCGAACAAAAAACCTACCCCACCACCCCCAGAAAAAGCCTGACAACCAACAGTCCCACTAGAGTATCACAAGCACATGAAGTTTAAATCTTTCAGAAAACTTCTCAGACTAGGAATGCCCTCAAAATCCAAGTTGTTCATTATTTTTACACTAACATTCCTATGCATTTAGTTCTCTTCAAGTTTTTAATCTTGAATTTTTGTCTTTTCAATATTTCTCATTTATGAAATGGCTGTCAAAGGTTTTGACATATTCACATTCAGCAGGTAGAAAGTTAAAGTTGGTTGCCCCCATTACAGAAAACAATGTTTAATGGAAAAAAAAACAACAACAAACAGAACTTGTGAGAAAAAATGTCTTCTATATACATAGGCAAAAACGTGTTGCATTACAAGATTCAGAATCTGCACTTACTCTTTACCCCTTTCTTCCCCTTTCGTTCCTTCTTGTACTGTTCCTTCAGTTTACTTATTAGTCCCTGGTCTACATCCCAAACCTCAGCAGTTGGGGACAGGTCATCTTTGTCTACATGCAGCATATTATTAAAAGAAAAATAATCAGCAATTGGCAATGCAAGCTGTTGGTGATTTATTGTCATAGCTGTATAAGAGCATTAATAAAAGTTTTATTAATAAATCTTTATTTTAAAGGTGCAGTCTCAGTTTTAAGTTTATAAAAGATCAAGTTGCATTTCATAGTTTTTCAAGGCACTGTATATTATCAGTTACATATTTGAAAATTGTACGTTAATTTGTTACCAAGGAGCAAACAAATTAAGCTTCATAAGTAACTGTTTATGTTAGATACTTCAAAATACACAAAAACTCATTGGTTTTCAGAAACAATTACTGCATCTTTAGAAAGACAGTGTTAAGAAATTATTCAGCCAGTGTTGAATAAGCAAATAAAAGCATTCATGCTATATCTGTCATGAAAATGCAAGCTGAGTAAGTCAGTGCCAGTTTATTCATGAAGACCACCATGCATCCTTTCGCATTCACTCTACATGCACAAGAAAGAAACCTTGGTCCTACATATAACCAGAGAAACAAGTCTATAAATACAGTTTTTCACATAAAGATGAAGAAAAGTAATTTGCACAGGTGGACAACCCACTGCATTCCAGAAACTGTATCATAATTAGCAGAAATACAACATTCCACATAGTTTCACAAGAGATATCTTCTTCTCTTTGACAAATAGTGCAGAGTTAATTATTCTTTACAAAGAGTCACATCTCCATTTCTCTAAACTATCCATCTCAATCATTTCTGGAAACTCAGAATTAGTAAAAACATAAACCTGTTTCTAAGAGGAGGCAAACACAACATTTGCAGAAGCACTTTTGGTAGTAGACAACCAGGCAGCAACCAAACTTGGTTTGTGTGCCAGCTCAGCTTTATCCTCACAAATCCTTTAGGCATAAAACCACAAGACTTAGTTCCTCAGGTCCCAATTTCCAATCATTCTTACAATATGATTGTACCCATTTTTGAAGTTATAACCATTATAATCAAAGTGCACAAGAGGAGTCATACACAGTAGAAACAAAGTAACATGCATTTAGAATAAAAACAATAGGAGTTATTCCAAGTACATGCTTCATGAGAAAACATGACAACAGATGAGCAGAGAGATACACTGGGATATTGATGCATCTACCATCATTCAATGACAATGTTGATCGAAGAGGTGGAATATAGACATGGGAAGGGTGGTGAAACATGAAACGAGCACAATGGCAGTGTCCCACAAAGAACTCTGGCAATGAGAAGGGAACAAGGACATCCTACACCAAACTACAGCTACATCTACCAAGCTGCAAACTCAAAGACCTCAATCTTTCTGATCACTGGGTCTAAGCACTGACAGAGAGGAATAGTATACTATAAGAAACACAAGAAGCATAGAAAGATAAGTCAGAGAACATGCCCAGTCAAAGAGGAAAAAGATCAAAACTGTTAAAACTCAATTAAAAGAAAATTCCATTAAAAACTAATTAAAACTAATAAAATTCCAAAGCACTATTAATAAAATTAAAATAATCAGCTAGGTTGCAGCATTGCTGAGAAGGATTAGAGAATTAAACTGAAGCAGAAGATGACCACAAGTAACATCAGTGTAATGCTATTCTGAAAAATGTCATTTTGGTACATTTTAAAAGGTGCAGTGCATTAAATCGGGACACTGTAGGTAAAGACAAAATCGAAGTAACATGTTCAGTCTGTGTTCTACACTGGAAGTTTAGAAAATGTCTGTAGAGCACAAAACAAATAGGGCATTAAATATCAAGGCAAAGAATTTGAAGGAACTGGGCTCATTCAGTCAACAAAAAACAAGAAAAGCGCAAGCCTGCAAACATAAATATTCAAAACCAACACTGTTGGCTGCAAAAATGTAGGCTGCAAATAGAAAACTAGATAAAACACAAAGTCGGATTATCTGGGTAGGCTGTGAAATTAATTTCAAACAAGATTTTTAGGAAAACCCAGCAGTGTTTCTCTCCAGCATGCCTAGATATATTAGGCTATTTCAGAACAGAACCATGTAATTAGAAGACCTCTGCAATTGCCCCCAACAGTGACCCTCTGTGCACTAAACTGATAGAGAACAGCACAGAGGACCCAGGATGTCCACTGACTGGTATAACTGAGTGGAGAAAGGTTGGCTTTAAATTTTTCTATTTTTCAAAAGTGTTTTGAAGATGACCCAAGAGACTGTGAATTTTAGTCACACTCTGCCAGCCCAGAATCCTGGGCACAGCCAGTCATTCTCTGACTCATGGTCCATCTGTAAAGAGAACTTTTGTGTTTCAAAGGGAAGAGAAATTCAGTGATGAACACATGAAACCATAAGCAGAATAAAGAGACTACATAGTATGTTAAGTCTGCAATATGTAGCATAATATATAACAATATGCATATATTGCTGTTTGCTTAAGCAAACTGAAGTTACCATATGCATTTTTCCTTGACACTAAATCACCACAAGGAATTCATAATTTTTTGAATCTGAAACTGTACATTCTTTTTTTATTATGTCACATACTTTGACTCTTCATTTAACGCTACTTGAACTTGCTCATCTTTCAGTATTTTGAAGATAAGCTGTTCCTAAGTAAAACATGTTGCGTGACAGGGCACTTTAAATCACAATGTTTGGAATTAAACACTCAAGGCATTTTGTTAACTAAGTTAACATATGTTAACTAAGGCATTTACATAAAAAAAGAATTTGTTCATAAAAAGTAATATAGAAGAAAACAAAAGCAATCCAACTTCAAGACACTCATTGACAGGTTTGAAGAAGTCTTCAACAGCAAAAATGTAACTATCAAATTTGGTGCTGGAGTATTTTAGGATATTGAGAGTTGGACCTACAGATCATACTTTGCAATTAAGTACTGTAAATATTACTAAAGCAAGAGTAGGCAATATTTTTAGCGCCTAAATATCAGATGTTTTCCAGATGCGAAATAAAAGCATTACAGCTAATTAGAGATGTAAATATTATTTCTGTTTCAGAATGCTTAAGTGTTTGCAAAAGTAAGAAGTGATAGAAGGAGGCTAACGACAGGAAAACTAAAACAGGAAGAAAGAAAAATCTATGAAAACAGAACAGAGCAACTACTACGTTATGAAGAAAAATTTGCATCTTAACTGAAATATTTAAGTTCATGATTGATGCAATTGTTTAGGAAGTAACGGTACATATTCATTTAAATTAAGTTTCGCCTCGAAGTAAGTAACTAACTGGATGGACCTGGATATTTGAAGTAACAAGTTTCATGGAGTTCAAAACAACATGATAGGCTAAAATAAATTGGTTTAGGCAGTGTATTATTTTATTTAAGAAAGCATTTAAGTGGGACAGTATTAAAAATGTTATTTGTGATAGTTAACAAACAAATCTTGTCATATCTACACTAGTCTTTAAAAAGTAACATAACCCCAAGATCTGATGGACTGTATCCTTAAATGTCCATTTAAGGAAAGAACATCTGTACTAAAATCAGTGACATACTGTGAAAAAAATATTGCTACTACAGGTGTAGGCCTGTCTTTGACCGACTTAAATAGTAAGTTACAAAATATACAAAAAACAGAAATATACAGAAATTGTCTTCAGATGGCAAAACTCAGAAGATACTTTGAAAGATGAAACGAGGTTTATTTCCTCCTTCCCACTCTTTTCTCAGATAGGAGTCTTTTGATAGCAATGGGATTGCTGCAGTTAAATCAGCTGTCACAAGTGTGTACAAACTCCTAAAATGCTCTGTGTCAATTTGCTACAGGTTCATTTCAACTGTAATAAAAAACATTCAAACAGCTCTATGAAAAGCGTGGTGGGTCGATTTTATTTTTAAAACACCTTAAAATTGGGTAACTACTTGAGAAAATGCCAGACGCAGAACACACTGGAAAGTAATCTTTGGAAACAATGACTTGGAATTTCAATGGACAAGGTAGTGCAACACAGTAGGTTTCAGCAGTCTGCCACAGATAAATCCTTGACTGCACGACTTACAGTATCAAACTATCTTGCTTTTTATATGCAATAGCAAGACTGATACTACAACCACAACTTCCAATATCACTATATATTTGAAGGGATGGTGCAAGCAAAGTCAAAAACTCTTGCTTCAGGTTCTATGAAATATCTTACACCAAGAGATCTGCCTGTGTGCCTAAATGAAAAGATCATCAGAAATTGTTGAAGTAACATCAACTTCAAAAAGGAACAACAGCAAGCAACTAAAATGCTACCAAAAATAGATAGTTATTACCAAAACTAAAAGTAACACCTTGTTCAGCTTCATCTTCCAACTAGAAACAAGACTGAGTTTTAAAAATAAAGGTGACTAATCCTTTGACAGTACTTTTTAGGAAAGAATCTTTTCTAATCCTTGGTACCTTCAAAATCAAGACCGAATTATTTTCCTGGAAGATGTGTCATTACTTAAATTTTTGTAAATCTTTGTATTTTCTTTGCTCACTGGGATGTTTGCTAAAGTATGACTTCATTGTAACAATGACATAAAAGGCTCAAACAACATGATCTAATGGCAGTCTGGGGCTTACAATTTGAGACTCACAGTATGTAACTACTAAATTGTTTGTATCACAGTTCAGAAATTAAGATAGACAAATTCCCATTTAAAGGTAGATATTGACTACTTGGGTCACTACTCTTTTTCCTATAAAAATTTTCTCCTTTCAATCTCCTCTTTTGAAACCTGTAGGTTGCAGAAGTTACTGACTTAACATATTTTGCTTCACATCAAATTACTAATAAAAATTGGGCTCTTAGAAATGGTTTTGGTTTTTCATTTTACTAATATAAGCCATATTAGCAACAACATCTAAAAATCTCAGTCAGAAAAATAAAAGGACTAATTATCTGTCTTTCAAGTACACTAAAGAAATTCATTCAACTTAGGTACAAAAAAGTTTTAAAGGTCCTGATAAGAAACAAGTAGGAAAAAAACCCCAAAACTATACTTGAAAGAAAATTTAATCTGGGCTTAAAACCATCAGAATCCTAGCCTTTCTTATCTAAGAAAGAAAATATTCTCCTCTTAGTTTTGAAGTCAAAAACAAAACTTGAAACAGATGTAACTACAATTGTACTTGTGATACCTACAACAACATATATACATATACACATATATGAAAGTTTCACCACACAATATATCATTTTCTAAGCATCAATGTTTGATCATCACACTCATCCACACATCCACTCCATTTTAGTAGGTATTACAAAACTCTTAGAAATTATCATGAATAAGTATTCCCTCATTTTTAAATGCTTTTATTAGTGTCTTACCCCACTCTGTTCCATCTCCTGAACTTCGAGCTTCTCCAGCTCCCTCACCATCTTCAGCTGTCACTAAAAAGTCAAATTCTTTCAAAGCTTCTTCAGTATCAGGGTCATCTGTAAGGTCAGCAGCTAAACCTTCATTACCAATCTGCAAGAAGATAAATATTTTCCTGCATTTGAATCATAAACAGATTTTCTAGTCATTCAGGTTAGAAAATCTAGAGACTATTCTGAGTAATTTGTTGCAGCGGAAAAATTTTTTCAATTTAAAATGCAGAAAAGAAACTTAGATCTCAGTTGGCTTATCACAACAAAAAAGAGAGCAGTGCAGTCTAGTGAACATGAGCAAATAAAAACACCGACACTAGCTTTAGCAACAAAAATCCCATACAGGCTTCAGGTTTTTATTTAACACGTAACAATTAGCAAACTTTGTTGATTTTCTTGCCCTACCAACAGATCTGCAGAGAAAGCTTACAAACTATGCTTTCTACTGGTCCAGAAGCCTTTCTTTCTTTTTGCTTTCCAGTTGTATTTCAGTGTTAAGCATAAGCTTGGAATACAGAGCATTTTAAGAAAACTGTCTTTTTGCTATTTGTAACCACATCTTCACCTTAAATGAAACAAACAAACCCTCTATTGAGGCATTGGTGAAAAGTTCTATTTCATTCTTCAGGTGAAGAAATTTTCCATGTGAAGTTATTTGCACAATGTTTTTACTTTTTGAGAAAGGGACAATTTTTATAAAGATAACTATAAATCACCTTTTTGCTTTCTATAAAAAAAACCCTAAGCTTTGTCAAAAGTCAAAAAAGTGAGTGTAAGATCTTCATATATGCTTAGATTTACTTGATAGTCTTTTTATCAGACTTTTTCTAGAAAAAATGTCAACACAATGCTTGACTAATCTCTTTACCAGAAGTCCAAGGTATGGTGAAAACCCCCTTCCTGACAAATCAGTATGGGAGATTTAAGATCTGTATTAAGCCAAGCTCATACTGCCAACTATTTAGGAAAATCCAATGTAGTCAGAGGCTCATCATGCTACAGAATACTGTTCTGAGCAAAAAGCAACAGAACTTTAGTGATTTATGAATAGTGTACTAACTCTAAATATAGAAACTCTAGGGGATTTGTGACAGGACAAAGAATTAAAATGGGACAGTTAAAACACTGTCTATTCTACCTAGAAAGTCGCCCACAGAATGGAAAACTAGACACAAAGAGAACACAACTAATAGAACCTTAAACAAAAGGTTATTTGAGAGAAGTCTCTCCTTAATTCTTAATATATTTAGTAAAAAAGTGCTGAAAAGGAAGAATTAAATATGTATTTGACATGGAAGCAATTTTTTTTCACATTACATAACTTCATTTCCTCTGAGGAATGGTTTCTACCTTGTTCAAAATTCAGAAAGGATGCACATTGTATTGTACTAAATTTGCTTCATAAAGGGACTCTAAGTATGCAGAGAAGATGAAATGGTCAATTCATCACCTAATTCATAATTGCAAACAGCTTGGTTAATTGTTTTGAAGTTCACAATGTAATGTATTAGTAAAGCATCTGCGTATAATCCATTCAGATAACAGAAGTGCAACAAACGCTTTGACATTGCATATTTATATCATCTACTGAGAAAAAATTCCTATTTTGAAGGGGATTTCTGATCTATTTAAAAAAAAAGAAAAAAAATCTTTTACTTTGTGTTTCTTATTTATCCGATGCTTTTCTTTTCCTTCTGCAATATCTTCTATCATGTCATTCTCTTCTTCTTCATCACTATCGTCCGCGTTTTCTAAGAAATTGAATGTTTCAAGAACATCGCCAGAATTCCTATATAAATAAAAACATTAAGAGAGAATCAATTTTACTTGCTGAAGAGATTTAGACGATTAACCAGATTAAACAAAATTGGCACCTGACAGCTGAAGAGCTTTAAAACCAGCAAAACAAGAAATGGCTGAATGAAGAAGTTTCTACATCTGCTTAAGCCCTTATTACAAAAGCACCACTCAACAGACTCTTCCCTTAAATTAACAGAGTGATTATATTACATAATTCAACATCAACACACAATTTTCCTGTATATCATGTTAGTATAACATACGTGTATGTATGTAATAGGTGTATATATTCTTATGTATAATCAACTTTAGTTAAGTACATAATAATTTGTGGTCAGCTACACTCACAGTTGTTCACAGACTCTCCAGCTGAAAGTTCAGTGTGAACTGACCAGTACATATCAACGACTAAGCAAAACCAACTTTATGCATTTCTTATCTCTTCACTTACCTTTTGATTTCCTGTCCCTTTTGTTTTGACGAAGGAGATTCACCCCCATTCAGGATCTGTTCTAAGTTCTTTGTCTCTACTGAACCATTTGGTTCTGAATTGGAGAGCCCAAGCAAAGACCTTACCCGCTGGGAGCGTACATCCAATATTGTATCTGTATAACCTACTTCCTGCAGATACCTAGAAAAGTTAAGAAAGAAAGAGGAAAGGATAATTGATGAAAAAGGAAACTTAGTATTCACTGTTAAAAATAAATGCCACTCTTGTATCATTTAAAGAAAAATAAGCTTTGCTATCCATCTCACATAGAAAACCTTACTCTGTACTGCTTGAAGCTCAGGACTCTGAGGTCCTGAAGACCAAATCACTATTTGCCCATCTCAGTTACTCTGTTTCACAGAGCTCCTCAAACTGCAATGAAAAGTATGAATACACCAATATCCAACAATGCTACTTACTGTCGCAGTAACTGTCTGCCTTGCTTCCAGGTCAATTGGCTATTCTGAGGTACTGCAGGAACCTCTGTATCTTTGGTATCTTCTGAAAGACATGGTGTCACAGTTAATATCTAACTTATACTCCTTTTAGACACAAACAAAAATTCCCATCAAGTCAGAAAAATGCATCATGATCTCCAGTTTCAACTGGATAAAAATGTACCCAAAATGTGGTACTTGTAAAACAGAAGACTGGGGTGGCATATAAATCTGCAGACCACATTTTTAATGCACACTAAAAGCTTCCCAAAGACCAACATTTCAAAAAAAAAGTCAAACACAATTCTACTTATTAAAGAACCCAGCAATGTTAGGAGAAATGCTTTCTTCCATCTGCAATACTTTGAAGAGTAAAAACTGGTATTAACAACTTGATATTTACAACTAGAACATCAGATGCACTCCCGAAAAGCAGTAAGGATAGCCCAGTTTTTTCTTCTTTGGACCCTTTTCCTTGTTTTAAGATAAACACATTCAGAGCTCCTTCAAAAATAAAGGTCAATTAATCCTGATTTCCAGATTAAAAAATATTTACCCCAGGACCCAACTCTCCTAGATATATTCCCTATAACAGACCGAAGAGAGGGGTGCAGAGAAGAAAGCTGTAATAAATTAAACACACAAAACTTTATTGTAAAAAAGTTACCTGATTCAAAAGTTGGCATTTTCAAGTCACCTTGGTTCAATTCTGTGCCATATTTTAATTTATGATATTTTGCCCTGAAAAAGTATGCAGATGTTTATCAAATTAGTAGACAAGACTTTGATCAATTTGAAACATTCTACTGCTCCCATTTAAAGCAACCATACTAACATAATTAATCCAGCTAGAACCGTTGTGATAATTCTTGCATCAAACAATTCTTTCTAGTTGTTCAAGAACACAGTTTTGAGATAGTATTTTGACAATTATTCACAATTATCAAGTAACTTACAGGCAAGAGTTTAGTATGTTCTCCAAGAACATGGGGTTTTTTCTGTGTATCAGCTGATATGAGAACCTTTCAAAAACCAGCAGGTTCAAGAACTTAGCAGAAATAATTTTTCCAGTTGTAACACTGTCATAGGCAGCCAATCACACAACAAATGAACCTCTTATTTGAGGTTCCTGACTAGCTGCCACTTTCGATTTCCACTTCAATTTGTCTCCTGCTCTGTCTTTGCTTATGACATGTATCCCTCTGAAGAACCACGTTAGAGTGGTTGTTTCTCTCATCACCTGTATTCTTTTCCAGATTTTCTCCTCCTCATTGACTGGAGGCCTAGCTCCCAATTTCTACTTCGTCCACCTATCCAAATATGCCTCGGTCCTTCCCATCTTCTGATCTCTGATTCCCTAAGCATAATCTCTTCTCCATCTCATATGCTAAGGCCTGAACAGCAAGCCTAGTCCCGAGCTGACTTACAAGACAAATCTTGAGAATGAGGCGATTAATACCAGCAAGGTTCTTTAGTTAAAAACAGATGCTCAAAATATTTATATTAGTTGTTCTTAATGCCAAAGCAGCTGCTGTAGAGACATCTGTATAACGTTGTGTAAGATATATTAAGAGATTCTCCCAACTAACATCCCCAAAGGCATTAGTAGGAGAAATCCTCCCAACCTATATCCCTAGAGACTTGTTAGTGGAGTATTTTAGGCAAAAAAGCCTCCCAGCCACAGCCTGGGCTCTGGCCCTGGCTGGTCGGGAAGAGTGCCATCAGAGCAAGGTATTTTCTGCACAAAAGGCTAACAAGTCATTTGGACTTACTGATTTGGGCCTATAAAAGCTGGACCTCCTTTTGGGTGAACGTGAGCCCTCCCCTAGGAGTGGACACACACTGCATAGGACTTTCCCAACCACCAGGAAAGCTTCTCCAGGTCCTCACTGCAAAAGGATTGCAGCCCTGGATGATGGTGAAGTATTTAGGCAATTGGTGATGTATCCTCCTCAATCACTATTCTCTCTCTCTCCTGTAGTAACCATTAGATGTATTACCTTGCTTATTTTTGCTTGTTGCTGAAGCCAAATGAGTAATATGCTTATTGTTTTATTAAATGTATCCTCTTATGTCCGTCTTGCCTCAATATTAATACCAAAACAAGACCGTTCTTTGCACTAGTGTTTGTGCCCATTTCACCACCCCCATCGATTGGCAAAACACCATCACCTTGTAAAATACTGGTCTCAGTGACACTATTTCCATGAAAGCATACACTGGCCTTCAAAATCTTATCCTCTACCCAAGTTGCCCATCAAAATGTCTTCAGCTCCCTTTACAATCACGAATCTCATCTGAACTACCTATGCCTATATCCTGGAATTCTCAAACTTTATCATTGATCTTGCACAGTTTGACTTTTACCTCATAGATCCTTTGCAAAATACTCAAAATCTCAAGGTTAAGAGCTCTGGGTGTTCTGCAGTAGAGTGAAAGTGAAAAATCTCCATAAAGACATTAGCAGGTATATTTTAAAAAACTCTCTAAGCAGTACAGTTGTCTATCACTCTACATGAAACATCTGACCAAAAGTTTAAGAACAACTGAACAACACTTAGCTCCCATCAATCATAAAAACTATTCTTGAATATGAAACTTCTCAAGTAAAGACACATAATGGAACACCTGCTGGACAAAATCAAGGATTTTCAAAAAAAACTTCTCCAATGCCTGAGCCATTACTACAAGTGTTTTTAAATTCAAAGTACAGGAACACCTCAAATGGTGCCTTATATATCTGATGGCAAGGATTTTCTTCTAGATGACACAAATTTCTGCTAAAATTGCAATTAGGAAGTCTCATTAACAAACTGTCAGTAGATGGCACTATTGACCCTTTTTAGTAAGATAAAAGCCCTCATTTCATGGCAATCACATTGTAACTGAAAAATCATAAAGCTCCTGAAGACCATTTGTGACCTGAATCCAACTGCCAACTAAACAGAATCATATTTTTTAACTATTTATGAATATGTTCATAGCTCATCCCTGCACTTTGACTGCCTCAGGTCCTCTCTTTAAATTGAGAGAGAAAACTTTGTGCCACACTGTAATAGGGCAATGTTCCACCAAGCTTCCCAAATACGAGAAGTACAGTGAGAGACTGCAGGAAATGATTACTGGCTCATGATGACTGGAGTGTGTCTGGTTAACCTGAAGTTAAATGGGTTAGAGTTTGCCAAGTCAGTGCCTTGTGAAATGCTTTCTTTTGATTGTTCAGTTTAAAATTTGCCCTCATTTTCTAAATTTTGCCAGTAAAAGTTTGTTGTTTAATCTCCTGAGAACTTTGTCACATTTTGCCATGCACCTGCCTTGGGATATAAAAAAACCCCTAAACCCCTTTAAGAAACTTGTCAAGCTAGACTGGGGCTTTACAAGTACATGCTACGATTTATACGCCCTAAAAAGTACTGTCCATTTGGGGGGTAAAAAACCCCAAGCACCCCTAAACAACCAAAATGAAAATAATTCAAGTAAAATAAAGTTGACAAAGTATTTTTTGCTGAATTTGTAAGTGAAGCCAACAAATCACTATAATTGAAAAACCAACCTAAATTTGTTCAATTTAGAGCTGTGACATACTATTTAGGAGCAGTTGTTCCATTTTGGAGTTACAATTTCAAAGCATTAATTAAAAGTTTGCTTTAACTGTTCATTAGCGCAGATAATGATGTATCTGATCTAGAATTATACCAATGACTAGCCATTATAAATAAGAAAATACTGCTGCATGCAATGAGACCAGTTGTCTTTCACATCACAACTTCAATTTCACAGCAAAGATTAATCTTCTTAAATTCCAATCAACTATATATTCACACATCTATTCCTTTCCCTGTTGGGGCCATCACTATATATCTTATAAAACACTAACAAGCTACAGTGTCATTGACAAATCAGTGACAATACTCCTTCACACCACAGAGTAACTGAATTCTACAAGGGGCAGTGTTTCAACCATGTAAGTCTAGGTCTCCATGAGTAAAAAAAAGTAGAAGAAACAGCACTGTGACTTGATTTAACTGCTTCCTGCTGTTTAACTGTGGAATCACATCACTCAGTAGCAAGGGTATAAGTTAGCTCCAGTGCAAAGCCCATGAAGCCAAAATACAGCCACAGCTTGATGATTTCAGCAAGTCCCACTAATTTAAGCACAACACTATGGTAACAAAGCTTGGAGTAGAGTGGTTCAGAGTACACAGCAGACAACATCTGGCTGTCTCTGCAAAGCATCATAAAAGAATACACTCTAGATACAAAGAAACCCCATGCATATAACTGCATAGAATCTAATTTCATTACTAAAAAATTATCATTTATCAAAGTGCTTAAGGACACTAAAATAATGTTTTACTTGTCTAAAACAGTGTTACATATACTTAGAGATAAACACTAGAAATATCAAACTACTTTGTAACAACTACTGCATTTTATTTAATCTTACACACTGATGTTCTGCTTCATAACTGTTTTCTGCTTTAAAACTGCTGTTTTTCTGAGAAATCACAACAGTTTTCTGAATGAGTTTGTTCCTCACTCCTTCTAATTGGTATTTCACTGCATGAAACTTTTTGATGGCATCAGGGAGTTTGCAACAAGAAAAGAAAGAGGGTGGGGGAAATCAGGTGCAATACTGAAATTTGCTGCCAACAAGCTTCAGGCCTCAAATTCGCAGAATTCATTTTGTTTTGGAGCTGGTGTATTTTCCTTAGTTGTGATTCTTCACTCAGGGGGAACAATGACAAAAAACCTACCATCTGTTGTCCCAAACTATGAGCACAACAAGCAAGAAACCAACACAGTATCACTCTTGGATGATTTACTGGCAAGTCAGTACCTGCTTGCTTTCAATTACTCAATCCATCATACTTTCACAGTTAGATTCCCTCAAACTACTGGGCATTTGTAGCTTCCTCATTGCCTCCCACACATTCACCAGTCAACTCAAGTTTCAATTCCCACTTCTAGCAATCTTCATGAGAATTATGGCTGAAACTTAAGCCAGGATCTTCCTCTTGAAAACTACAGCAGTGGTGGATTGCACCCTTTAGCCACAAGAACTAAAGCAAACAGTATGTTCCGGCTGTTATTCTTCCAGCGTACGCGTTTACAAGTTTCTTAGCCATCAGATGAATTTTAGAATTTCATGGGAAGACTACCAAGGCAGCTACATTTCAGGAAAGGAATGAGGTTTCACCAATCCTATTCAACTTCAAATTGTGCATCTTGTTACAGGATGCCTTCATTCTCCAGTTGAAATTAAATGTCTCTGATTTATCTCTATAAGCAGGCAATTCTCACCGCTTTATGGTGTACGTTTCCAAAAACTCTGTGCAGCACACAGTTCATTACTGGAAAAAAAGCAAAACTTTCTTCTTCAACTTCAGAAAGTTACCTACATGCAAGACACCTGCATCTGCCATAATAGCATATTATTTCTTTGATATGCTCAGTGTTCTTTACACCCCAAGACCCTGCATACCCCTTTTATCTGCCTTGAACTGGAGCAACTTGTACATTACCCGCAGGATATGACAATGCAACTTTTAGTCATACACTGGCTAGAAACCTTGAGTTACTTTCCATTAAAAGGACAGGGCTGAATGAAGTAATAGATCCTTTCTGCCTATTACTTCACCAGAAAATATGTGATGTGCTGATATGGCTTTCTGTGTGAATATACACTGTTTTCTGAAGCACCTCTATACTAGACACTTCACACAGAAGAACAAAGCCAACTTGCCAAAACATTAGGTTTTAATATGAAAACAACAAAGTTATTAAGTTATTTCTGTACTAGTCCCTTACTCGTAACAGTGATCCATAATGTAAAATATATTTAGACATACTTACTTATACATACATAGAAGTATCCAGGTGAAACCTTTCTACATTTTGCTGCAAAATTTTAAGTTTACTCTGGCAGGAAGGTTCCCCCAGAATCAAAATACACAAATAAAGGCTACATATTTTGTTGCCTGATTGTCAAGATGTTTCACCATTGGACTCAGCTACTTTTTAGGAGCAAGATAAAATTAAAAATAAGAACTGAGTCCTCTACTGGAAGTAAAGGCACTTGACAAGATTTTTTCCCAAGTGATTTTACAAAATTAACTACCAATTTTGGTTAAATGAAATAACCAGGCAACAAAAGAACATGTAGGATTGAAGGACATTAGCCTGCACAGACTGAAAGGAATTTAATTTTTTTTAAATTAATGCTAAAGAAATTAATGCTACAGAAAACGCACCCAAGTGAGGCTAAATATGCAAGCATCTACCACATGAAAAAAAACCAACTTCAAAATGAAAAAACAATTTTTAAAGTTAGTTCCTTCACAAAATATAGTTTTCATCATGCAACACATCCAACATAGTCGAAAGGGATCAAGAGAGCAGTATTTTTCATCCTTTCCAGTTTAATACAACTGAAGCACACATAATGGTATAGCAATAAGGTATGGACCCTTGGGGTATGTTCATTCTTACTCACTATACCATAAACTCAAACCCAGATAAGGGAAATTGTCCTGGTTGTCTATTTAAGACATAAGTCCAAACATTTTGAAAATTATTCAACTTTTTATTAGAGAAGACACTAAAGTTTGTTAGAAGGTGAAGATGACCAACCTTAAAAACAGTTTACATAAAGTAAAACAGAATCATCTAATAAAGACAGTTCACTTAATGTGAGGGAATTCATCTTAGTCTATTAAGTTTTTCAGGTCAGAAAAAAACTAAACATTTTGTATACCTACCTTTCTTGTTTTAATGCATATTCTAACATTTTTATTCTTCTCACTAAATCTTTCTTCAAATTTTCTTGGCCCTTTCTTTCCCCTTGTAAAAATGCTATCCGAGCCTGAAAACACATAAAACAAAGAGCAAAAACATATTTTATTCCCTTCTGTACCCAAAATAAAGCAACAAAGTTTGACACAGAAGGAAGAAAAGAAAAAGGAAGAAAGAAAAAGAAAAAAAAATCGTTTTGCATTAATTATTTCAGCAAGTCAGTAACAACAAAAGTATTTCTACCCTAGACACTGAGTATTATTTTCTGCTCAAGACGAACAGGTATTAAAGCCTGTACAGAAACTCTACAAGAAGGCACAAAGAGCAATCATATGAAACATTTTGATATATGCACACAGTTTTGTCCTTACAGCATAAAGTTCTATTTTTACATTTTCTTCCAAACTAAAAGCCATATTAAATGAGGTACACTGCAATCAGCAATTCCACTCTTAATGCCACCATACTGAACAGACAAAGAAATGATTACATAAATTCAAATACAGAATTTACAAATCCATTATACAGCTAACAACTGTTTTATGGATTCACATTTTATTTACTACTGAAAACAGCTGAATGTCAGATTATCAAGGGACAATTTGGTTTAATGTGCTGCTCTATATAGAGAAAAATAATGCTTTTTTTTCAAAACATCAGTCATCCTACCTACTTTAAAAAGAAGCAAGGAAGATTCCTACTTGCCTGCTAACCTAGCAGATGATAATAATTTCAGCAGACCATATTAGCCATCTCAACTATCTATTTATAAAAAAATATATAATTGAAAAATAAAGACAGTAAGTTAGTTGAGGAAAAAAGTAGTCTCTTCACTACAAAGTGAAAGGACTTGTGTTTTGACTTTTGCAAGCCAAAATCCTAGGGAAGACAAGGGAAATAGCTCATGGGAATACAAAATTTAAACAGTTTAATGACATTAGCAGACCGGCCATCATTACAGGAACATCATGACACAAACTCAATTGTCCTCTCTATGATTTTAAATTTACTTAAGTCATTGAATTGCTAATTCAGTACTAGACTCAATATAAATTTTTTTAAAAGAGGGATTTAGATTAAGGAAAGTACAGTAGAGACCACATTGCTCTACTGAGATCAAGAACAACATCACTATTTCATTACAAAAGGAGGCATGGGGGGAGGGAGGAAGTGCTATAATGGGCACCTAACCTATCCTTGAAGATTTTTGTGAAGGGTGCGGTTGCACATTTTCATTACTCAGTGGTTACAGCCTGAAACAGTCTAACCAGGGTGATGGCATTCTTGCATGGCTCCTCTCTTGAGCCCCACTGGTATCACCCTGTAAGACTTCACACATCAGCCCTGATTTCAGCCACTCTGGCCTTGTGCTCAATGGTGAGCCAAATTCAAATATGTTCCTTTAACTTGCATAAGCTAACTAGTGATTTAATCAATTAAATCCTAGTGAGAGCAAGGCAGCTATGAGTATTTCATAAATATGTCATGAAAGCACTCAACTAACCACTGTCACCTGGTGAGAAATAGTGAGGAACCAAAGTGTATGCTAAGAGAGGAGGGGCTGGGGAGGAAACAACACCAACTCAACACCAAAAAACCTCAAACATACCCCAACAGACTATACTGATACCACAGATATGTAAAGATAAAAAGTAGAGAACAAGATCCAGAATCAGCAAACTCAACAATACTCAATTACAAGTATGCTAGATTCTAAAAAACACTTCAAAAACTACTCTAATCAAACAAAAAGTTATCAGCCTTCTGCAGAAAACTACAATTAAACATAATTTCCACTCCTCTAGTACCTAGGGCAGCAACTGACCAGTTTCACAAGCCTTACACACTATTCCGATTTTCACTAGTCAATGCACAGTTGTTCCACAGCACACGTTAACAAGTTACAAATGTGGGGGTTTTTTTAAAAAATTTACCTGCACATATGCACAACAGCATACTACAAACATTTGGAAGTTACTGACTTCCCACAGACTCCATCTACAAAAATAAACTCAGAACTACTTTGGCAGTTATCTAATGAGGGTTATAAAAGCTCCTATGTCCTTTGACTTGAATGCAGTTCTCAACTCTTTCCATACCTAAGGTGTTCTCTAAGTGATGGGCTTCTCCTCTTTACTTTTCTTCTATTGGTCAGCATCCTTTTGAAACTGTCTGACAAATCTTAGCTGTAAATGTTGAGCCTTATTTCAACCTCAGAGAGGAAAACAATGTAATTGTAACTTACATGGAGAGAGGCATCTGCTTCCTAGGCCCTCATAGCCCAACTTTTTCCTTATAGAAATGCTTCTGGAGTACTTGGCCACACAGAATCAAGTCTCCATACTTAAAAGGTATTGCCTAGATCTCCTACTCTTCAACCAGACAATTTAATGAGCTATGTGATTTTGAGAATTAATATACTACAGAATAATGGTATAAAAATAAAATTTAATAAATTATAAAACCTCAAAATTTTGCTTTACCAAAAGAGCCTAAAAACACTTTTCTATACAGTGGTATATATAACAATCTTTACAGGATCCTATAGGTTGAATAGAAAACTTACCACACAAGAACACACTTTGCAGCTGAGACTGACATTTTTGTCAATATTATCAGACTTCTCTTAGAATTGCTCTCTGTAATTGTTTGTACACATGTTTGATTGATTTGGGGATTTATTACTTTTTCTCATTGTAACCATCACATGGTGAAACCACAAAAGAAGTTAGCTATGCAGAAGTTAAGAGCTCAAGCCTCAGAAACACAGAAAATCAATTTAGACTTGAGGAATACTTAGATATCAAGACCTTCAATACCAAATCAAGAACTAGATCACCAAAAATCTGCTCTATAAATTAATCAGCTTATTTCCTTCAGTCTTGAACTGAGAAAGGACAAGTGTCAAAACTATCCCCTGATACACTGCATGACCATGAGCCCTATGAATTAACACACCTCATTTTTTGAAAAGCAGTAAATCTCAGGGTCAATAAAAACACAAAGTCAACAAATTGCCCTCAGGGGTGCTGAACTTAGGTTCCATACACAAAGACAAATGCTCAAAAATTACCTCTACATAACGCAACTTTCACAATCGTTACCTACTCATTTCCTTTGAAACAGTTCTCAGGACAGATTTGCTACAATTTGTAAATACACCTATGACTTAAGACTGTGTAGCACAAAAACTGGGAAACAAAATGACACACAACAATTTCTTACTCACCTTTCCACCCTTCATAGTTACAACAGAATTCCTTCCACTGTCTTAAACTAATTTGTAAGTCCCCAGGGCTGATACCAAGACGAGCAATCCTCCTCCTCCTCCTATTTCTGTTCCTTCTACTGTGCTGACTTAGCTGCTTGTGTTGACATCACATCTACCGAGAAAATCATTCTATTTATTTTTTACTTGGTTCTGAATTACATCAGTTTCCTGATCCTACTTGGTCTGTAAAGCCACGAGAGTAACTCAGGCTGGCACAAGGGATGCAAACAGGATACTGAAGTAACAACCCCTTTCAGTGACAACATGGTCTTAGATCAGCCTAAACTGATCATGATATCAGAACCTGCATACCTAGGGCTCAAGGGTTTATAAAACATTAGTTGAGAGACTAAGAAAGTCAAATACAAGTCTTAACTCTTCTGAATTGAAAATTCAATCAAAATGCATTTTTAAAAATGTATTAGCAAGAACATTTCTTAAGGGCGAGAAAAACACATTCTTTTATAAAGCATTTAATAGTTCTGGAAGTAAAAATGTGGCCACTCATGGCTTTAAAAAATCCAGCTGGATTTAGTTGTGCACAGATTCTGTTAAAATAGTTTTCAATATGGGTTAGGACTGTACTTCCGATTCCTCAAAGCCTAACCAAGGCTTTCATTTTCAGGGCAGGCTCCTTCTCTTCTACCAGCCTGTAAATTTTTGTATTTTCAGTATTTTCTGAAGGCTTGAGAACCACTACGTTTCTACAAAATTGACATTTAAATAACTCTGGGCTCCCTCCACACCTTGGCTCTCAGCTGCAAGTGAAAGTACCACCACACCAACTTGCTCAGCTTCATTATGAAAGTGAATTCAGGGAGCTTTGAGAAGTAGTTAGAGTGACACATACTTTGTATTTGTGCAAGGATGCATTAAATAATGCCTGAAACTAGGCAAGATAGAATTCAAGGATAAAAAAATTTACTGAATGGCTACTTGAACAGTATGGATCCCAGGACAAAGAATTGTCTGGGGTTTAACAACTATAGAATGTACACAAAGAAAGGAACAAATAAAAATTCTAACATGTAATATTCTACACTTTGTAGACTTAGCATTGTTTCGATAGCATGTTGCATTTCAGACATAAGTGCATTTTGTTGCTGAAAGGCGTTTTATGTTTTTAACAGGAAATCTGACCAAACTCAAAACAGTCAACAGTCTTTCACCGAAACTCTAAGATCTCAAACAAGAAACTTTCCCTTAAATTATAGCAATAATTAAAATCACTTATTTCACTGATACTCAGCATCCCTGGTATACATCATACTGTTTGATGCAAGTGTAACAGAAGACTTAAAGTAGTTTACTAAATTACTTACACATAACTTTAAATTATTAAAAATACTGTATATAATTTGGAAACTCATATATCAGAATTAAAAGAAAAAGTTTAAAAGTTTCCCAGGAAGAAAATGAGAATTCCCCGCCCACTCCGCCCCCTTATTTTGAAAGCACCTCCTGAAACTTCAGAATTATTCCCATTACTTCATACAGCACCAACCATGGCAGCATTCACATTAAAACTGCACTTTATTGCTTTAACTGCCCAGAAAAGCTTGACAAACTTCATGTTGATCAAACATATTTCTCTTAGCCATGGAGGACAAAAGAGGGAAGTTATTGCTGCATTTTGGGAAGGTAAAATTGGATAGGTAACCTAAACGTTAGTCAATAGTTAGGATATCCATATAGGATTTAATAGTCGTATTTTATTAATAAATTCTGAAATTAAGTATTTAAAACACTTGTTCAGCATCTCAAACCTAGTGAAACATTAAAAGGGAAAAAGAGGCATAAAAGAAACCTGGATGGTAAAGCATGGAAGACTGATTAAATCCGTCTCTTCCACTGTTGAAACAGTAACACTTTCCTGTACAATTCAAACAATCAAATTCTAGAGAGTTTACCAATACAGGACCACACTCAGAAAATACTTTCTTTCCATTTCAGTCCTAATTATTAACTCTTAGTCTCAATAAATTTATTTTGAAAAAATCAACTATATCTAAAGTAATGCCAACTATGCACTGCTTGTGTTTTGTTCTTCTAAGGTCCATTCAGACTTCTAGAAGGAAGGCAGGAATGGCCTGCAGTAATTCTGAAGGAAGTGCAAGACACTGAAACTGCTGTGAGCACACAATAATACTAATCTAATCTTGATTTTTAGATGCTTATTATGATGACCGTGAAGTAGAACAGTTGTGGAAAACTAAAAATACTGGGAAGGTGGAAGATTTGACTCCTAACACTCATTTAAGAGTGAACACACCTGTGCAGCTGTCAGTGTTCCAGTTCCCATTCACAAAAGGGAAACTGAACATAAGAGAAGCCTTCACCTTCAGTTTTCAACAGTTTGAAACTTCAACTCCTTCAGAACAACTAAAAGCATGAGATTTAGTGCATTCTTACAGATCTGATTATATTTATGTAATTATTGTGAATGCGATTAATCCTTAAACTATCAACTGAGAACTAAGAGACCTTGACTACTATAAATATATATATAAATTAAAATAAATCTTTATTTCTAAATTAAAGTCTCAAAATTCTCTCTGTAGTAAGTTGCACAGTACAATAGATGACACGGATAACATCAGGATCACACATTTTTCAAAGACATATTACTTTTAAAAACCTTGTAGAACAAAAAATAATTGGGAGACAAAAAATATAGAAACAACACCCCATATATTAAGAGATCTTTGCTTCATAAAATAAGCTCACATTAAAGATGTGGGAAAAAAAACAATTAACAACTAGCAGTTGTTAAATACCAGTGTACATTGGAACATTTGCAAATAAAGAAGCTAATTTTCTGCATCATCTTACAAACAGTCAGTCAAATACGGGGATAGTTAACTATTAACTAACACTTAGAGCACCAAAGCTAAGATGTTTCCCAAAGGTTACAATTTTACAGATCTTTTCCATTTGAGCTGGTGATCATTTCTTGCTACCCAATTTACACTTTTTTCCAGACTCAAGAGATCTATTTCTGACAGCTTATAAAAAGCAAACCCTAACCACTAGAAAAGTGACCTATTGGAGTTACTTTTGGACAAGAGTGGCAGAAACAAGAAACCCAGTTAGCTCTAAGGAGGTTAATGACACAGCTGACATCTAAGAGGATTTACTCATCGCTAAGTCCCCATCAGTCCTGCAGTGGGTATGGGAAAGACTAGGCTTGCAAAACTTTCTCCTTTCTTTAACCTGCCCTTCCTCTTTCCAACTCTCACCAGATCAGTCACATTCAAAGGCTGGCCTCTCTTAACTACAGGGCCAAGTACTGTCAAGTGTAATCAGCTTCTCTGACCAACTTAGAGAAAATCCAGCCCCCAATTCCTTCTTCTTCTGCATCAGGGTCAAACTTCTAAGTTACAACTTGGATTCAGCATATGACTGCCTTCATTCTGTCACTCTTCCTTAGAATTTTTTCACTGAATCATTTTTTTCCTAGGATTTTTATAGCCACACTCTTAACCAAAATGATATTTAGAACAGTACAGTAACAAAACTCATACAATTCATAATTGTGTTTTTAAAGTCTAACAACCCTCTAAACATCATGGTTTGTAAACAAAGTAAACCAACTCTCTGGCCATAAACTTGTATCCAGTACAGAGAAGCCAGTGAATGTGATGGGGAAAAAAAAGAGAGACTACATGTTCAAAAGAAGCTGAAGGCACTAAAAACAATGGATTCACACTCCGGTAGCATTTTCCTCAAGGACTAAAATGTACAAGTCTAAAACTGGAAATGATAAAACTTTTTTTTTTTTTTTTTTTTTTTTTTTTTTTAAATAAGAAATGCAAGTGCCTTGGGAGTTTATCATTCATTGAACACTGTTGTAGTACTATTCTTCATACAAGAACAGGCTTCTAAAATTTTGTTTCAGTTAAAAACTTACCAAACAATGAACACAGTTTAATTTATCAATCAGTTTTCCTTTTAAATTTCAGTCCCAGAAACACTCCTTCAGAAAAGTAAGCTCTTGCCTAAGAATGTATAAAAGAACTTTCATCTTCCTGAAAGCACCTTCTACTCTGTAACACTCTATTATAACATTAACTTCAGGAAAAGTGAAAATAATCTGGTCGTTATCATCAACAGACTGTAAAAGAACTACCAAAATGCTCCCTGTCATAATGTCAGAATATCAGCCACTGTCCCTATATACCAGCTCTCCTTCAACCCACAATCAGACATCGGCTCCAAGATCCAGCATATTTTATTAACTATTCATTTAATTAATCAACCCATTTAAAATAATCTGAAGGCCATTAAGCAGGCATTATTTCTTTATTCAACTGACAGTTAACAGGAATGCTTGGAGCCACTAAGTAGACACAAATGCTATTTTGACTTCAAAAAATGCTTACTCATTTTTATCACCAAGTTTTCTTCACCAGTATCAATATAATCCTACTGAGGAATTACAATAATTTCATTAAAATATCGAATGTCATCATGCAAGATAATCAAGCAGCCAAGTAAAACATAAGCAGTGAAAGTAATTCTTACTAGTTATAAACACTATTCTGTTAAGAGTCTGAACACCATATTTCAAATGCATTTCTTAAGAAGTTGAGTAATCCGTGAAACATGTTTGAAAGCAAGCTCCAAAAACTTTAAGGTAGTCATGTTCCTAATAATAATTAAGAAAGCTCTGCAAACAAACACAAACTAATTCTCTTTACAATTCAGACTGACAATATAAGTATCCTTCCTCAAGGAACTTCCTGAAGTTTGAGTTACAAAGTAAAATTAATAATCCTAAATCTATTTTCTTAACAGACTTTCTATGGAATTTTCATTGTTTCACATCAGTTTTTCCAACAAATAAAATAACAATATAAGTTTGCTCATATGCCTTTTACAGAAAAAAAGTTTATACAAGATGCTAGGTGATCACTCATCACATGATGTGTTTATCCAGCTGTGTGCTGGACACTTTGTCCAGAAAGATCCTGTGAGAGACAGAGGATCTGAAATCCAAAAGGATTACACCAACTGGCTGCCCTTGATCAACAAGGTGGGTTACTCAGTCATAGAAGGAAATCAGGTTTGATAAGCAGGACTTTCCTCTCATGAAGCTGTGCTGGTTGTGACCAGTGACTGTATTTTTCAATCGCTCCCAGAAAAATCTTCTCCATGATTTTACCAGTCACTGAAGAGAGTCTGACAGGCCTGTTGTGAGCAGGGTCATCCTTCTTGAAAACTGGGATGTTAAGTCAGCTTCCAGTCAACTGGCACATCTCCAGATGTCAGCCAAAAATTAGTATTTTTTTCACAGATGAAAAGAAATTCTTACTGGACTGTCATTTGGTAAAAAATTACTGCAGGTTTGCACTTTTTAAATCCATTAAGTCATGGTATTTTCCAAATGTCTGTGCTGGAAAAAACCCACAACACAGCTTTAACACCAATGACCAAAACTGATTCTTGCCAAAAATATCAGCTATCAACTCTAAGTATTCCCTCTGTCAATTAACAAGTCTGTATACAGCATTTCCTATGTAAATTTTCTATTTTTAAACATTTTGTACATTATTCCAGTATGAACAGCTTAAGATGCAAAGCTTGTGAGCAATACCTCCTCTGCAGAAAAACTAATGAAAACAGACACAGACAAGCTTGTGGACAAGTATGAGTCAAGTCACCAGTTTCGACAACCAGTGGCAAAATACCCTGTAACCACAGATTACACAGTGTTTCAAACACTTGAGAAATACTCCTGGCCATCACACCACAGTGCAGCATGTATTCTGAAAACATTTAGCATCATCACTGATGTAATTTATTAATGACATGTTCTACATAAAGTAATGCTAAAATAATGCCTAAAGAAATTTCACTTAACTTTGAAGTCTCCGAAATAGTTGTCTGTCCAGATCCAAACTCTCATTTTTAACCATGCAACAATAATTAGAGATTCAAAAGAAACTGCTGAACATGCTTTTATCTTCTCTCTATATTACTGAAATACAGATAATAAAGGTGCTCAAGATAGATCTGCAATTTTCACATAATGCTATGGGAATGGTCCCAACTTCCAGCAGTAACTGATAGCAAAAAACAGACTGAAGTACGATGGAACCAGAACAAGTGTAAGGAAAACTCTTCAAGAAAGGTCAGGATTACTTTGAAATTGTTGAGTGTTAGAATTTACACTGCAAGGGTTCTTGTACGTTTTCTTCTACCTTTAATTTTTCAAGAACAACTACCAGCCCTGGCCAGGCATATTCAACAATCCAGAAACAAATTATCAAACTACTTGTACTTTGATACTTGCTGTCCATGACCTGTTGAGGTCTCTGTTTTAGTTATTAAACAAAAAGGTCATTGCCTGTCTTAGTAGACACTACCTATGTCGACTACATTCCACCTATTACAGTAGAGATAGCACTGGCTTCCTTCTCATTTAACACAGCCATTCTTGAGAATCCCGTACTGAGAGCCAAGAAATCTCTTGGTTCCCTCAGTTCCAAGGGTCCAGTTCTTCATTCAAGTCTGATACTTCAAGAAAAAGCATGGGAAACTTAATACCAGTAAATTAGACTACAGAGTAATAGATAGCTTCTTGTGAATCCATTTTGATTTCCTCTGTGTCTCCAAGCAGAAAGGATTCATAAATTTTTGTTATATAAAAATTATTGCAGTATGTTTTACACTTGTTGCCTGATTATTTCTCTGGCTGTTTTACCAAAAAAAAACCCACCAAGAACTCCAAAAAAACCCCAAAGATCGAAACAAAACAAAAACACCTCAAAATATATCCACACAAAGAAAACAAGAAACAACAAGAAAAAGCAGTTACCCAGCTTCACACATATCTCTATCACACTATTTACATGCTCTCACTGGAATTTATTTTTTAAGGTGACGTTCCAGTCTGCTGAGTCATATCCCTCACACAAAACAATTTTCTACTGTAAATTAAAAAACCTCTGAATAAGTCTAAAACCCAGTGAGGCACCTAATAAGGCTACCTCTCAGACTGCTTTTTGATTTAGCAAGACTGAATTCTAAATAGATCAGTCTTCAAGATGTTATTTCCAGACCTCAAACTGGTTTTATGTCAAATTTTCAGCATTCTTTTCAAAACTGTTACTAAACAATGGAGCATTATATTGCAATGTTGATTCTGCCAATTCTGCACAGATCACAAGACAGAAATCACTTCCCAATTTCTGTATTTATAACTCCCTTATAGCACTTATAAAGCCAAGGATCATTCAAGGGTTTTATTAATTTCTTTTAGCAGGAAATTCACAGAAGTTGTGGAAGACAACAACTCAGCGTGACTATTTCAGCACAAGTTCATCCTCAGCTGCAGTTGCTCATTCTGTCATTATCCTCTCTACTTTCTGCATTCCTCCTAAATGCATGAATCTTGCAAATAACATCTTTGAAAGAAAACCATAAGTAGTTACACACCTTGGACCATTGCTATCTAAAAGATTCACACAATCTTTTAAACCGCTTGGCACTTTTGGGATTACATTTCGCTAGTAAAAGAAGTTTCTTTCCAGTAAAGTCACAACTACAACCAATAATACTAATTATATATATACAGTAGAAGACAGTATTTGAATTCAGTAAAATTTAAAATATCTTTACTGTCAACACCATTACATTGGCACATTATTGCATTAACATGAAGCTACTTTTGACAAAGTGCCACATTTGGAGCTTTGTTAGATACTTAACACTAAAGAGAAATTAGAACATTAAGCTCATCCTCTTTACTATTATTAGTATTTGTAG
This sequence comes from Prinia subflava, assembly GCF_021018805.1. Lineage (NCBI taxonomy): Eukaryota > Metazoa > Chordata > Aves > Passeriformes > Cisticolidae > Prinia > Prinia subflava. The sequence continues at coordinate 36,530,666 of NC_086251.1, forward strand.
TACAAGAGCACATAACGTAAGAGTGAAGTTGTACACTTTGTAGTGTGGCAGGTTCTTATGATCACTATGGAGTTTGGACAGGAAGGGAGGAATTGCAGTGCGGCAAACATCCTCAAGAATGTACCCTTCCTCTCCAAAAGCGGGAACACCTATTTGTTATTTAGGAATACAGACAAAAGCATAATCCAGAGCAGACTGTGAACACAGCGATCTCAACTGACCTAGGCTGTTCTAGTGATGAACACTCACGTCAGTGCTCATCAACTGCAGGTCAGTAGCACACATTGCAAAGGACCATAGAAAGCAAGAACTAATAAAGTGTTTGAATGTAAGAAGCCATACATATAAAATATATATATATACGTATATAAAAAAATAGAATCTCTCAGAATGCACAGAGCTTTGCATTAAGGCAATGGCAACACTGACAACAACAAAATTAAATATAATCAAGTTCATGGATTAAAGTCATGGAAGAGTAAAATACAAGTGTACAATGCAGTACTTTCAGTGAGGCATGACAAAGTTGACAAGGAACAGGTATTTCACACCTCTTAAATGTTAATCTGGCTTCCTGGCACAGAACATCACCAGCACTGTCTAATTTACACCACTTCACCAGGGAGTTAACAGAGACAGTAGTCCTGCCTTCTACCAAAACAACTTTACTAGCTTTGCTGAAGATATGAAACAGAATAGGGGTTATAAAATTTGTAAACCCATTTAAATGCTCTGTTTAAACTTTCTTCTGAGACTTCTGTTTGCCAAAGCAGGACATTTTCTTTTCCCAGGATCTCAGGGTGTATTGTTGGATTCTGTTCCAGCACCCTAGAGTCTCACCCTCAAAAAACGCAAACCACCACAGTCTCAAGTTAAATACTGGAGTCAAACATTCCCCAGCTTCTTATGGTGGTCATTGGCATAAGTCAAACGAGTTTCCTTGGGATTTTTCCTTCTAGGAGGAGTACTATAGGATCATCAACCTCAAATTTGGTAGCAGTTAAGGATCGACCCTATTTTGGGTGAAAAGGAAACAAGGTGAACAACTGAAGAAATTTTAGAACAATCAACTTATTTAAATATATATATATATAAAATCAGAAAGACCTTCAGGCATCTGGACTTACTGAAGTTCATTCTCTATCTCAGGATCATTTCAATCAGGATTCAGAGAAGCAACTTTTTTCAGAACGTTACAGCCAACACATGCAGGATTTTTGCATGCACAGTAAGTTCAAATAAACCTAGGAATGAACTTCATTTCTCATTAAGTGGAATTTAAATTCTGGAATCATAAAAAGATATTTTTACCTTTAATTGCCAACAGCAGGCTACCTCTAATCAGACATTTTTATAAAGATACTATAGTGGATACTGTAGAAAATCCTACAGACTGTTTAAATTTATGCTGTACCTTCAGGACTGGCCCTGAAGAACAGCCAACTTCGCAATCAGCTCTTAATACCTGTTGGCGTTGCACTGATGAAGGCACAAGATATCATTAAACTAAGTATCCTGCTAAGCATGGCTTAGGATAATTCAAGAACAGTCTGAATGACAAAATGAAACCCGCAGATGTGGGGCCTACAGGCCACTCAGATAAGCAAACAAAGCAAGTCATACATTTGTCCTGAAGATACATCAAATCACTGGAGGATCCAACTTCCCTAGCCACTCTCTTCATCAGTTAGGAAAAAGAAATCAATTATCACTTTCTCCTAATTTCTTAAATGACAAGAAGGATCAAGAACACCCACCACTACCTCAAAACCTACTTTCAGCATGAAACAAATAATTATACCCACTTCAACCCTCACAAAAAAATCCCCAAAATGAGATTTCCCAAAGAGCTATTAAATACGCATAGGTATAATTGCAGTGAAACTAAGAAGTAAAATGTATGCCCAGTGTTTAAAAAAAGAAGTATCTGCTGCACACTTCTACACTGTGCCTAAAAGAAAACCTCACCAGAGTAACTGTTCTAAAATGACTGTTCTGTGCACTGATTCTAAGTAAGAGTATTGTTATTCCAAATAATCATTAATGAAAAGGCAATTATTACACAGTAAAAACCACTTTTATACCAAGTGTTGCTAGAAGGGAATTATTTAGAAACAATATTCCAGAAAAAGTTACACAACTACTACACTGACGAGTATCCCATACATAAACCTCATAGCTATCCAGGTATTTCCTGTTCCTGTTTTTACATGGAGCTTAATGTAACTCCACGTCCTGCACTCCTTTATTGTTCTGCCTCCATGAGGTGAATACTGCAAGAAAATTTTACAGAAATGTTAAAGATCTAAATCAAAAATAAAAGTGGAAGAATGAGGTTATCCATACACAAAAAGAAACCATCTCTGCACACCTTAATTTAGAAGTCTTGCCAAGAAGCTTATGAAGAAAGACAAGATTTACCCAGACACAAAGAACAGACTTCCAACCCTGAAGGAACAGCAACCTAAAGTTTTACCAGAAGTGATGTGCCTGTTAATGTAGTATCTATGGAAGCCACAGTAGGGAAACCTTGATCTAATTGCCCTCTACCCAAAATTCATAGAACTCTAAATTCAGTGCTTTACACTTAAAAGGGACTTAACTCTATAAAATATGTAGCTGTTTTCACTGTTACCTTAGAAAAATGATTAATGAGCAGAAGCTTCTGGATATTATGCATATTCTTTTATGTATGCTATTTTATACAGAAGAAAATGTCATAATAAAAAAGGTATTAAATATTCAAATATTTTATCATGTGAATACAAATTAGTTATTTGGACCACTGTACTTCTGCACCCCTGATACCGCAAGCACATGAGCAGTTTGTACAAACAGGTTAGACAGTTCAGATGCACGCATTACCTACACACCTCATGGCATTTACAACTATCCACAAATAAGAATGCTGACCAACTTTTTACAACCTACTTCATTTTATCTTCAGTCAGTGTTGATTGAGTATCCCTTGGGGTTTTTAAAGGATTGATTTAGATTTAGTTAAGCTAATTTCAAAATAAATACAGAGATTCACCTGTAAGATCCAATGAAATAGCAGTTTATCAATTAGTCATATTTCCAACTTCAACAATCTAGAATGCAATTGATAAACAATCATGTGGTTAAAATACACTGTGCATTTCACAACAGCAGCATCTGAGTTTCCTGCCTTAACTTTGCATATTATATCGCAATTAATACCCCTGATATCAATCAGAGTTTGTTTTTTAACAATATTGAAACAGCATCCAAACAGCACTAAATCTATTGTTAAACAATCAAATCAAAGCATTTTCCTGCTCATGGCAGAGAATTTACTACTATATGATCTTTAAGGTTCCTTCAAGCTCAAACTGTTATGTGACTCTATTTCAAAGCTACCTCATTGGCCCAGAAAATATAAGAACAGCTTGCTTGGTCAGACCAATAGACCTCCAACCTCAGTATGCCACTCAAAACCACGGGCTAACAGGCAGCTCCACAGGACTAGCATAAAACTGAAGAATAAACCTCACAAAACATCTCAGATCTCAGAAAACTTGTAAACCAAAAAGACAGAATCTTTGAATTCAGACACCCACAGGAAATTTTCTTCCACAAACTTACCCAAACACTTATTGACACGAGAAAGTGTTAGCATTTACAAAAGTCTCCTGCACTAATTCCTGAAAAGCCAGGGCTTTTTTTAAATACCTGTTTTTACTGTATGCTCTTAAGTTGCTGAGACATAGATTGCGGCCAGCAAACTAATGACCATTCTACAACCCTCATAACCACTTCCACTTGCAGTCTATCACCAAAACAAATTATCTGTAAGCCAAAAGCAAGGCAAAGTCTGTTATGAAAAGAATTAATTGTTCCTCCAAGTTTAAAAAAGAAACATTCCCAATGTGTTATCCCCATCCCCCTTCAAACCTGCAACAAATTAAAACAAGGAACATACAGATAAGTATTTCAGCAATTGATTCTTGCTACACTGTCTGAAGTACAGCATGACTTTATATACACATGGTCTCATTTTGTTCACAATATCAACGCTTTTACGTGTGTTACCTGAAGATACATTTCCTTTTTAAAGAACTTCCTGTATAAAATTCCTTCAATGAGTCTGCTCCGTCATCCCCAGCAGAAAGGGAAGTGGGGAGGCATGCAAGTAAAATCTGAAATCTATGGGTTTTGGTGTTTGGGGATTTTTAAAAACCTAAAAAAAGATTATTAGAAAACATGCTTCCATAAGGTCTCTGAGTACTTAGGAAAAAAAGCATTTATAAAATAAGATGAACTAGAAACTTCAGTTATGCACCACCAAAGACGTTACTTTACAGGACAGAAAATGTATTAATAGTCATAGTAATCTTTATGCACACCTAAGTTACTTGAGAGGCTGTATGGTGTTTAAACCAAAATGGGATATATTTTGTTCTGAGTGTTTTTGTTTCTTAATTACTCTTCCTATTCATTAAAGCATTTGGAAGTAGCATCTACTGGCAATTGTGTGATTTTGAAGTATCAGAGAATATTCAGTTTGGTTTTCATCAGAAATATTCACCTGGTTTTCAGTTCAGAAAACCCAAATAAACTGCACAACTGAGACTTCTGTTCCAGCATTATCAGCCTGCAAGCCCCATAAGAAAGTGGATCTCTTGATTTTTCCCCCCAAAGTTACAAGCTTTCCTGTGATACTCCTTTTTTGACACAATTTTATCTTCCTTAAGGGTTTCTATGCATCTCTATAGTGTTTCCCCATCAAAGTTTCTTTTTCTCTTAGGATACTATGGAGCCACTTACCACCCTGAACAAATGGCTATTTCTAACAAATACATAACATTCAATATGGACTTGCTGTAACTCCTCTAAAGTGCATACATATCTTAGAAAAGACCATTTATCTCAGCATAACAGCTGGTCATTACTGACCAACATCAAGGTCATTAGATCGGCAGATCAAAGTTACATTGCTACAGTGAAAATCTTTTAGTTCACTAAATAGTGAACAGATTGTGCCCACTACTTGCAGTGAACAAGACACTATGCAAAGCTAGACAGCCTATTTTCAACACAGCAACCACTGAACGCTTAAGAAGTCATTGCAGCAGCCAGTACTACAAGTGAAAGAAGCGTACTGTGTTTCAAGTACTGCACTCCTGATATTCGACATTTCTGTACTTGATAGTAGTTTGCATACACAGATTTGTCTAATGATCATGTTGCTTCACTTCTGCACACAAGCAGAACAGCATGCACCTGAGGAGTTGGAAAGACGTGAAACGACAAACATTTTAGATTCAAAGTCTGAAAGTAAATGTAGATCTATGTCTACCAGCACAAGACTTCAGATCCAAAAGGCTTGAGACCCTCTGTCAGTCATTACAACTATGGCATAAATCCCAACTCAATGAAGTAACATGTGATTTATTTATAAAAATGTCCCACAGGTGGAACAACAAAAAAAAAAAGTTATTACAAGAACCCAGGAAGAATACACTGTTACTGCAGATCCTGTCTCCCTTCACCATCATCCCTTCATGCAAAATTGGCACCTACTAGGGGTGCCAATTCCTCCAGTCACTTCAACTACACAGGTAAAGAAAGGGGATGGGTGGATAAACCACACTGGTTGCCCATTAATTCATACCGCAAATATGAAAGTATCTTCTTCTTCGGAATAATAAATTCTTTGATTCAGAACACATAAATAAAATCACACATATTGCCAAGTCATTTGGTTCTCCACATACTTTTTATAAAACATTGTTAACCAAGTCATAAAGAACTTGCAATTGCCAGCACTGAGAAGCTGTTTATAGAGTTTACTGTGGTCTTGAAAGAATGAAGAAATAAGAATGAAATTAGCTGGACCACAAGAGTTGCAGCTAAATCATCCAACACCCACTTCCATATAAATTATCTTCTGTCGTGCTATGGAATTACTGTTTTCCTTTCAACCCAGGAGGCCTCAATCATCAAAAAACTCACACTTGTACCTAACATCATGATTAACATTCTCATTAGCTTCAAGGACAGAACTGTTGTTTGGGGTCCAAGCTATTACAGTTTTACTGGCCACAAAATATGCTGTGACTTCACAACTTAAGCTGCAGAACCAACAAACAATCCCAGAGACCTAGTAAAACATCTGTCTTCAAAAAATATTCACAACACATTCCTGTATCAGTCTTCACCATTGTATAGGCTGAGACCTAAAATCCAAAGGTAATGTGTTCCCCCGCTTCTACCGCAGGCTTCCCAAGTTATAAAAAAACACAACCAAAAGCACCCTCGTGCATGGGCACTGTGCAGCAACTCTGCTGCCTCAGTCCCATGGCATTTGTACACGTATATGAATAACCACACACATAATCAGGGTCAGAATTGCTACCGTACCTCCACGGACACGCAAAAGAAATGGCATGGCCGTGGACAACAAATAGCAACCACGAACAAAAAGCAGCAGAGTTGGCTGGAGCGCATCGGGGAGTCTGGAGGCCACGTGAGTTCAGAGAGGCACTTTATCAGTCAGACACAACTTTCCAAGTCTCCGGACTACTCTTCATGTTAGGGTACAGCAGTACCTCGTTTTAAAGTAACAAGCCCATACCTAAAACAAATATTCAACGTGGTTTTGTCTGATAACGAATAGCACTATGCAAAAACGTTTATTTATAAACATAATGCTATAACACTAAGACATTAGAGAAAACAGGAGAAACAGCCAAATGCTCTCTGCTACAAACACCCACTCATGTCCACCGCAGATTTTAAATCCAGCCATTTCACGAGGTTTAAAATCACTAGCACGTAAGACTAGCAGAAGTGAAAGAAACAGTAAAACCTCTTCAATTGTTTCCCTTGGTGGTTTGGGGGTTTTGTAAATTCTTTCTTAATTATAGTTGTAACAAAAATAGTGCAAATTACATCCTTACTATAGAGCCAAAAAGTTCCTAAGGAACTGCCCAGGCTCAGGTATACTTTTTGGTTCTGAAATCCAAAAGTAAATGTTTTGCAAACGTCGGCTGCTGTTGCAGTGCAATTTGATGGAATGCTACTTCAAGACCATAAACATCCACTCAGTACAAAAATCACAAAAAAATTCTTTGGAAGCAATAAAGTAAAAAAAAAAAAGTTAGCAGAAAATTTTATTATGTATATTTCTGTTCTATAAAAAGATAATGGCTCCTGTGTGAATACCTCATATTCAGTGGATTTCGCAATCTGTTCATAAACTGGTAACAGTCTATGCATGATTTTTTTATTTGCAAAAATAATTAGTAAAATTATCCTATTACTAAAAGCAAACATTAGTGGCAATAAATACATGTTGCAACTCCAACACTTGCTCTCTATCCTGAAAAGTTATTCAATTTCCGTTCTGGAGACGAAGCTAGTATTTTTTTGTATACCGAAACGACCACGCCGCAGACTTATCGATTCCTCACTCTTCTCCGATATGAAATCTCCAAAGAAGCGGGTCCGAAAGAGAGAACAGATCCGACCTGTCTCAAATTGCATGCCCGGCTAAGTCTTTTACTTACGATTTACCTGAATTCCTTTTCCTCGTGCTGCCCTTGCTCCGGAGGCAGGCACTCCTGCCGCCTCCTAACTCCGTCTTTTCCCTCCAGAGCACAGCTCACTGAGCTGCAGGGAGGCGAGGCGCCGAGGCTCCTGCTGTCGGCAACCCGCACGGGGCCGAGGAGCCCGGGAGTCATTGTGCTGCGGGAGCCGACCGCAGCTGTCAAGGCGCAGCGCAGCTCGCCCCGCTAGCGGGGAGGAGGGCGAGGAGGGGGAGGAGGGTCACGGCCCCGCGCCGCGGCAGCGCCCGCCCGCCCTTCCCCGGCCGCGCTCCGGGCCCCGCACCGCGGCTCCGGGCGAGCGGCCTGCGGGGCCGGGGCCGCTCCGGAGCCGGGCGGGCGCCATGCTACAAACCAAAATGGCTGCCCCGGGGAGGGAGCCCGGCTCGGGCCTCCGCCGGTACCGCCGCTCCGCCCGCCGGACCTCGCCCAGGTACCGTCCCCGGGCCACGGCGCCCGGCTCGGCCTCGGGGCCCTGCGGAGCCCGCTCGCCCGGGCAGGGCTGCCCCCGCACGCCGCGCGCGGCCCGGCCCCCGGAGCCAGCCGGGCCAGTCCCAGACCGCCCTCGCCCCCCGTACCTGGAGCTCGGCCCGCTCCACCTCCCAGTGCGCCCTCTCCATCTCGAAGCGAGCCCACTCGTGCTGGATGTAGTGCAGGATCCCCGGGATGGTGTAGTGCTGCGGCCGGGACAGCTCGGCGGGGCCCGCCGCCTCCTGACCGGCCGGGGCCGCGGGGCCCTGGGGCTGTGGCTGCTGCCCTCCTCCTCCGCCGGCTCCAGCCCCCACGCAGCCCCCACCCGACTGCAGGTTCATGTTCCCACCCGCCTGCGGCGGCGGCTGCTGCGGTCTCGGGGCGGCCGCCATCCCACCGCCTCCTCCGGCTCCAGGGTGCTCGTCCATTGTCTGCGGGGAGCCCTCCTCCTCGTCCCGCGGCGGGGGCCGGGAGCAGGGGCCGGGGAGGGGGCGAGCGGCGCTGGCTGGGGCGGGGAGGAGGGGGCGGGCCGGGCGGGGGGGCTGCGCCGAGCGGGTCCGGGTGTCAGCGCAGCGCGGAGCCGCCGCCAGCCGCCATTACAGCCCCGCGGCCCTCCCACTCTCGCACCCGGCCGGGCGGGGAGCGAGCGGCGCCTGCCGGGAAACGCGGCCCGGCCGCCTCTCGCCGCCCCACGCGCCTGCGCGGGAGCGAGGTGAGCGCCGCGCCCGGGGAGCGGGACGGGCCCGGGGCGGGCGGGCACTTCCTGCGGGGGGACCGCCTCGCCCCCGCGCCGCCCCGGCTCGGCCGGTGTCGGGCTGGCGGCCGGGGGCCCGGCCGGCTCCCGTCTGCCCCGGGTGTCGGCCGGGAGTGGCGGCGAGGTTCGCCCCGCGACTCGGGAGTGCCGAGCGCCCTGGGAAGAGTCGGCGGGAATGCGGCCAGGCCCGGGCCTGCGTCCTAGAGCGGCGCGCGGGTCCCGCACTTCGGGTTTTGAGACTCTGCGCGATGTAATGGTGCGCTGAGTTTGCCCTACAAGGAGGTTGTTTAGAATAGATGTATTGAATTTGTGGTATGTTTCTGGAAGCTGGCTAATCTCTGGTGGTCTTCATGATACCTCGGTTGTGATGTGTGTAATGTGTTCTCTCCTTGAGGAGGAAGAGTGCACCATGTTTGCTATTCAAAACTCTTCAATGTGAGGATGATTTTGCAAGAAATTACTGGTCTGTTTTATCTGGCTCAGTTTTATCAGTGATAGCAATGCCGTTTCTGAGGTTCTAGTTTGAATATGGTGAAATTGCCTCGGTAGCAAAATACTACTCTGAAATGTAATACTTAAAAATTATAATCACATCCTATTTCAAATGATACATTGGTCACCCATTTTAAGTAAGGTAGGTCTTTGGTTTTGTCTCCTTCAAAGTTTTTACATGTTGTACTCATCACTACCTAGGTAGTTTCCTAAAAAAGGCCCATTCTTGACAGACCTGGAATTCTGTTAATTACTGGAAAAAATAATGTTTGTCTCCGTACTGGTGTTTCCTTTCTTTACCAGTCACTCATTAGGTGTGTATTGATGCTTCAGTTAGTTCATCCAGTCCTTCCTTTCTTCTCCATTAAATCATTTCCTACTAAAATGTCATTGTCCATTCTTCCTGATTCCATACCAATTAGGCAATGTAAATCCAGCTCCTTTCCACCTCAGCTGTTTTTTTTCATTGTCTACCGACAGTTACCTAATCATTATTAAAAACTGAGACTTAGCTCATAACTAGTTTAACCTTTTGTTTAGCTCCAGTTGTCCAGGAGATTGCTCATTCCTGAGTATATGGGAGTTATTACAGTTTAATGCTGTTACTATATTCGGCCAGCATTTTGACAGCAGCAAAGGAAAATGTTTTTATTCTTTCCTTCCCCCCTTGACTTCCCTAGATAATGAAGGTTGCTTTTTTAAAAAATCCCTGTTATGAAATTGAACACAGTGTTTTATTTTAAAGCCCACAGACATACTTGTTTCATCTTTTTGATGGATTGTTATGGGCACAGTAATAAACAAGAATGCAAAAATTACTTTTACTGGTAAATTTAAAATAGTACGTGGTTTTATTAAAGCCTTGTCCACTGACAGACCAGAAGTAGAAGACCAAGGGTTCTGATTATTTGTGTGGTCTTCATTTGCTACATTGTTTTGTGCAATAAATCTATAGGAAGCTCAATAAACAAAAATATAATTTTTCCTGTGCTTCCTGCTTGTGCTTCATGCCTCTATCATTTCGCCATTTTTAAACTTCCATTAATGTTTTCAGTCTAGTTTAACCCATTTTGTTCCACATTTGGCAAAGGGCCTGGAGAGGAAGGCACCTGGGGAGCAGCTGAGGTCACTTGGTCCGTTCAGCCTGGAGGAGACTGACGGGAGACCTCAGTGCAGTCAACAATTTCCTCTTGAAGGGGCAGGCACTGATCTCTTCTCTGTGGTGCCCAGGGACAGGACCTGAGGGACCCAGGGAACGGCCTGAGGCTGTGCCAGGGGAGGCTGAGGTGGGATATTAGGAAAAGGCTCTTCACCCAGAGGGTGGCTGGGCACTGGAGCAGGTTCCCCAGGGAAGTGCTCACAGTGCTAGGCTGAGTGAGTGACAGAGTTCAAGGAGCTTTTGGACAATACTCTCGTGCACAGGATGTGACCTGGGATTTTCTGTGCAGGGCCAGGAGCTGGATTCAATGATGTTCGTGGGTCCCTTCTAACTCAGAATATTCTATGATTCTACATTTCATACATGTAGTGACACATGCAGTGTCATTAGATCTCTGCATCCAGAAAATCAACTTGTTCAGAATTGGACAGTGCAGTACATTATTTGCCTGTAGTTCTAACATTTATTTTTAATTCTTGGTGAAGCAGTTCTTTAAATACATATTCATGCCACTTCTTCTTTATGAGATTTTATCTCTTACATTCTAGCTAAGAGCCCTAGAATGTTGCAAACTTTTCTTAGACTGAAATAATTAAAATACTTCTAAATCTGTAGACATTGACTGGAGTGGTTGTAGTTTGAGAGACACATGTCTTATTTGAATTACAGCTGTATTGCGAGTACAATTCAAACTTACGTTGTGTTTCTTTTTTTATAATTTATGTGTCAAATTATGTATAAATATTGGTGAAATCTGTGACAAACTAAATTCAGTGCTTGTATCTATACTAGAGGAATAATTAAAATTATATTTAAAATATGCTTTACTTATTACTGCATGTAGGATCAGCTGGGTTGGCCTCGTGGGAGACTTAAGATCTTTTTATCTGCAGAACAGGTATTGCAGGCTTTGCCTCTCTGTGAGGTCTCAGCTGTTATCTGAAAAGGAGTGTCACTCAAACAGGGACAAGTTACTTTGAGGTGTCTCATGTGGTTATGCAGCCTACAGAGCTGACATGTCCTGGAAGCAGCTACTGAGCCATGTCAGCCTGGCAATGTGAGTCACACAGGCCAATCACGATAGGAGTTTTCTCTCACAGATATTTATCTGCAAGAGATACTTTAATGAGGGTGAGATCTAACACACTGTAACACTCATATTTAAATCACAGGAGATAAACTCTATGTCATCTCTATGCATGCTAAATTATCTTTAGAGAAGATGTATTTTGTAAGGGAAGTATAGGAGAGTGCTACTTGGTCACTCCAGAAGGTAATTCCTTTTGAAGGAAAGTTTGCAGTTTCCAGACTTTTTACGGCTTTCCCAAGTGACACCTTCTGAGGTTTCTGTTCATGGGGAGTCTTCATTCAGTAACAGAGTTCCATAGGTGTTTTGTAGATTGGGTATGCAGGACATGCAGGAAGCGTGTACCGTAGGCTGTTCTGGACAAAATTTCTGATGCGTGCTTGAGGGAGAGAGTTGGACTTGACAGTCCATCAGGATCTCGACAGTCTCTTCCAGTCTTCAGTTCCTGAGCGCATTTGTGATGCAGATAGTTGTCCAGTGACCTGGAAGGAGACAGTCTATTCATTTCTGACAAACAGCCTTCAGATAGTAATGCCTTTTCATTACTAAAATGAGCAAAATAATGGCAGAGATACGAAAGGCTTGCATCTTGTCACCAATTCCCTTGAACCATTTGATTCTGCATGCATAAAAGCATCATAATCTGTGTGTATGTGCATGGATACACGCAGACATGTGCCTGAGAATGCTCAGAAAAGCACGTAAGAGTTGTATCAGCAGAATGTTAGCTGGCTTTTTAAGTAGAGTACTGATTATTGATCATAAAAGGTAGCTTCTCAAATAAAAAGAACTTGAAGGAATGCAGTTTCTTTACCCTTCAACATGCACAGATATGCTTTTTGTTTGTTTATTATACTTCACAGGTTTCTTTACATCCTATATATACAAAACTCATTTTAATGTGTTTTCTGTATCTGAAAGCCAAGATGAAAAGAGAAGAAATAATTTTTTTTGTTAGAAACAAAACTCTGTCATTTCCCATTTTTTCTGTAAATTGTGCAAGCAAATGCTTTTACTACTACAGGTGATTTTTTTTCAGAATTAGTTCTAAAGGAAATAAGGAAACCCCTTAAGATATTTTTAACACTAGCATTATTCTCAAAGTCAGCTATGCTTGCATACTTTTTGTAATTTTTTCTGAAGCTATTATTTGAACTTTTTAATTTATTCCACTTTTTCTGCACAAAACTGTGTACTTGTGCTGCCGTTTATATGAACAAAATTTCTGGTTAAAATCTTGAAAGCTATCTTTAGTGATGTTAGGGCTGGTGGGAAATCTTTATCTTAGGGCTGGTGGGAAAACACAGAAATGGCTTCAGAAAGAGTGGATCTCTTTCCTGCAGATTCAAAACCTGTTGATTATATTTTCTAATCCTATGAATAATAATTGTCTCATAAATTACAGATAACACTTTTGAGTGCTGCTATGGTTCTACCTCTGTTACAACTTTTTTTTTTTCTTTTTAATCTATTCTGGATAAGATCATTTGTGCAGATTTAAAAAAAAAACCAATCTGGTCTAAATATTTTCATCTGTAAAACAATCCAGGCCATTCATAAGGATATATGCAGATAAAATAGTCATAACATCAGAAAGGGATTAGCCATGTACAAAGATTAGGTTAATAAAGGAATAATTAGGATTAGGGGCCAATCCTGCAATAGGATCATACGTATGAATTTGTGGTATGTTTTGCTGTTACACACTGCTTAACAGTAACTCAAAGTACAACAGCTCTGTCAGTGCTCCTGGGGTAGTTGCAATGCTCTCCCTGTCCTCCTATTCTCAAGCACTTGGTACCATTGATAACTAAATTATTAGAATAATTTGGATCAAAACAGAGAACTGTTAATTTTTGTTTCAGCAGTGCCAAACACAAAGATGAAATGCAAAACTCAGGTGAAAAAAGAAAAGCTTTCTACACCACTGTTATTATCTGTTTAGCATGGACAAACGTCTTTTGCAGTTGGTCTCCTGTGGCTGAGCTTGCTTAAAACAATGGGCAGCATTTCTTAGGTTTTTTCTTTTCATGCTGCAGCTCCTTCTTAAATAACTTTAAAATTTCAAATTCCTTCTGTCATGAGGTTGGCTCTTGCTAGGGGGCCTCATTCAGAGCCAGAAGGAGTTGTCCATTCTTGTCTTTCTTGGAAGGTCTTAATCAAAAACTGACTATGTCATCTTGGTATTTCAACTTTATGCTTAAAAATATTAAGACATTGCAACTCTGACTTCGGGCAGCAATTGAAAATAGGATATGGGGTAAAATAGAGCCATATACTAAACACAGCAAAGACTGTGTAGATGGTAGGCTCCCATTTAGCCATCAGTGTCAGTGTGCTTGCCATCCAACAGTGAAGATCCCACCATACATTTCTGTCTGGGCCCTTTTTCCCTGCCAGTGACCCGGTCCATTCTTTCTCAGAGCCAAGGCTGTGCTGATCCAGCAGTGCTGGTGCAGTGCACGAGGCCGTGCTCCACCCTGCAGCACCGACCAGCAGCCAGCACGCCGCTGCGGGAGCGACGCAGCAGACGCGCCTTCCTGAAGAGGCTTCACCTGCCTGGAGGAGGTGAGAAAGCTCTGAGATTGTCACGATTCCAAATACATCCTGTCATTCTACGTGTCATTCAACTAAGAATGCTCAGTATCAATTCAAATTAGTAAAAACTACATTTGGAATTACATATGGGAATCTAAACTTCTTTGTAGATAGAGTAAACCACAGTACACTGAGGAAAAAAAGGTCCTTTTCTTGAGATCCAAGTGATGGTAAAAGAGGTGGCTTTTCTTTCAGAAAACAGTGACCACTGTGAATCAGAAGTAAGCAATAATTATTGTAAGCACAATATATTGGGACTTGTTGCATCACTGTCATGAAACATTTGTCACCCATGGATGGTATATAGCCAGCTTATTCAAGTTGCTAATAATATGATGCAGCACCTATGGAGCTTGCCTTGTATTTTTCCCCCTTTTGCTTTTTTGCATTAAGATACACTGTTTTTATTCAAAGAGCTACACTGTATTGTTTTGTGGATTCCTGATAGGGTTTTTCTGTTTAGACTTTGTCATAGAAGGTGTGAGACCTAAGATGGTCCAAGTAAGGACCAACTCTTCAGAACTGGAAAAAAAGAAAAATAACTTTTGCAGTAGTTGCTGTATTTCCAGTGCACAAACCTCAAGATTACTTGGGCCAATGAATCTGGGATGCAAATAGAGAGTCAGATGGAAAATGTTACAGTGATTGTGCTCAGGCATTAAAGAAAATAACTCAGAACTTCTATTTCAAAAAATTACATCTACAGTTTACTCTATTTTCATGCTTTTCAAAACATCGAGATATCAATTGTTTAGCAAGCAGATTCTGACATATGCTGTGTTCTTTTTAATGCCCTTTTTCACTGTACATTGCATGTGGTATATTTATATTCTATACCTATATTTCAATGGTGTTGAGTGGATTAATATTTATTTATATTGAGATAAAGGTCTTTTGAGTAATTAACGTCAACCGATTTCTTTTTAGCTATTGAAGACCCACACTTTTGTTTCCAGTAAGTGCAAAATTTACCTTTTGCATCAGTGTGGGAAATCAGACAGGAAAAGACAGATTTCAGTAGCTCCTGGTCCAGCTCAAGATATGTGTTGATACTGCAGATACCCAAATATTTAGGAGTCTCTCATTCTGCATTAAAGTAATGATCATGTGTTGTGGCCCATGCATTTCCCTTTGCCATCTCTCCATTCCATTCGATATGATAATGGTATGAATCTAATTGTTAAATACAAGTCAGGGGGAAAAAAGTGCTTATAGGCAAATTGTGCTCTTAGGAGTGTGGTTTGGTATTGGGCAAATTTTTGATGTTTGCAAAGTTAGCATGCCAGAAGAAAATGGTGAGTAGATTTATGGTTATGAAGAAGTAATTGTTTACTCCTCCAATTTCTGAAATCCTATCAAGAAATTAATTTGATTGAAACGTGAAAATTTAAAATGTGAAAGCTGTTATTTATCAGATAGTTTGTGAATAGTTGTGTGGGGGAAAAAGGAAGCTTTTCCATAATATGTGTGCAAAAGATTTGAGACATTTTTTCAATGTTCTATGTTTTGGCAGTAAACTCAGTCATAAATATATGCATACCTGGGCTGGATAGCTTTTAGGAAGTCTTTATTCCTAGATATTACTACTATTTTTTTTTCTTTTTTTTTCCTGCTCCCAGAAATATTCTTCTTGATTCCTGCACCCAAAATTGAAATCTACCATTGAAATCAACAAAAAAGAAATGATAAAATTTTTTCTTATGGTTAACAAACAAGGTCAAACAAGACTGTCCAGGTATTATGAGCATGTAGAAATTAATAAACGGACAATGCTGGAAGCTGAAGTAATTAAAAACTGTCTCTCCCGATCAAAGGATGAGGTAGGTTTTATATGTTTTATTTTATCCATATCTCACACCTTTCCCATTGATAATTCTGAAACCTATCAGTGTCTATTGCAGGTCATTATTTCATTTGCGCCCATGATAAAAAAGATAGAGTTTCTAGATTATGGGTTCAGTCAATTAAATTGTTATTCTGTATTGAATTAAAATGTTTTTCTGAGGCTTATAGAGATGTTGGAGTTGTGTGTATCACTGTCATGAAGATTCCTCTTCTTTGTTTGAAGAAGCTCAGGAGTCCAGGAAAAGCTCATTTTATCCTTGTATTGCTTGTCTGATAGAGATGGATAGAGGGATATTACTGTGTTGTCAGAAGGCAGAGTACTGACAGCTTCGAGTTTAAACTTAGGGTAGAGGATCCCAAATTATGAAAACATTATCTAAAGCACAGGGGATTTTGGAAACACAAATTTTTAGCCCTCTGTAGTAGACTTCTTTATTCAAAAAAGTGTTCATGTGTACTGCAAGAAAGTCAGAAAACATAGAAGTTGGAATATTTTTTGGATGAAAGTTGGGATTTTCAATGCTCTCTTAATTTAATCATTGATTCTTTAAGAAAAGCACCAAACTTTTGCACATTGACTTGATTTAGAGGAGAAATATATCACTTGGACAGTGAAGTTTTTTTGGTTTGCGTTCTGAAGTCAGCTTCTTTACTTTTCGTTAATGATGTGTGTTCTTGCACAGCACTCCTCACATACTTCATCCTAGGACACCTCAATAAAAACAGCAGTTCTCGTAAGGGCCTTAGCTCGCAGCTTTGACAGCGGCTGAAGGCACTCCGGTCCTGGCGCTGCTGCTGCGAGGGCACTGCCGAGCGCAGGAGGCGCCGGCGCTGCCGCTGCCATTTCGGGCGCTGGGCGAAATGACGCGAGGGAAAAGGCGGCGGCAGCTCCTGCAGCGGCGGGACACGGCGCCATCTCCTGGCTCCCTGCGGCTGGGAAACACGGGTTAACTCCCCGCTGGGTCTGGAAGGCTAATATTCTTAATTTTCACATTAAAATATTGACAATTTATTAAATAGGAAAATTACCTCCAGGTCTCTTTTTGAAAGGGCTTGCAGATGAAAATTATGGGAAAGTACTGAGTGCCTTTATAACCCCAAACAAGTGACTTCAATTCCGCATGTTTCAGTTTTTCCAGTTAAAAAGTGGCGGCGTGTTTTCTTCCAGCAGATGAAAAGTGTGGTGTAACAGTTACCGTATTAAATTTCCTTCAAGTTAAAATTGATGAATCTTGGGAAGTCCATGTTCTCTGTGGGTCTTACAAAACTGAAAGCTCAGGCCCTTTGAGCAATGTTGTATGCTGAAATGGCAGCTGCTCTGTTTGACTCTCTTTGCTTCTGCCTAGTGCTCCTTCATTGAGTATAAGGACTTCAAGCTGGTGTACAGACAGTATGCAGCCCTTTTCATAGTTGTTGGCATCGACCAGACAGAGGTAAGAAATTATATACCCTCAAATGAATGTTTATAGTGATTATCACAGGCTGGAGCTCAGGTCTTCATCCAATGTGGAATTTTTCAATAGCAATTAGAGAATTTCAAGGAGTCATTGTGGGAAAAAAAAACAAACAAAGAAACAAAAACCAACCCCAACCAAGCCAAACAAACAAATCCCCTCACCTCAAAATTTTTATTTCTGTGAAGTAAGAGAGATATAAAAGCAAGTGTGCTATGTTTGACTTTGGTCTTTAGCAGTAGAATGAATTGTTACCATGAGGTAATCAGGTAGTCTTCCTGAGCCTTGTATTAATTCTGTACAAATTTAGTGAGGTGGGCTTTCTCAACAAATGTTGGCATTACAGCCAAGTCAGCTGTCTCATCTGTGGTGACTCCTCACTGTTTTTAAGGTCCTTGGCCAAAGAAAAAAATCCTGTACTATCAGCTACAAGGATGCCAATTTATTTTGCTTTTCAAAAAGGGAAAAAAAGGTATCTGAAAGCTGACAAGTACTGTTATTTCATTTGTTCAGGTTGCACCTGGGAGGCCTTAGTGTTTGCATTGATAACTGGTTCTCAGAAGTTAATCCAGCACTTACTGTTGGAGGCCTTAACAGGGTGGTGTAGAAGGTAGCTGCTGCCTACCACAGTATCTTCAAGTCAGGGTTATCGTGGCAGGCAGTTTGGGACAAATTATTTTGGCTTTGCTACAGAAATTGCCCAGCAGAGGCTGGCTCTGTGCTAGAGCTGCCTGGTGTGACTTCAGCACGGGTAAGCTTAACCTAGTTAGCTGTGTGTGTCTGTGGAGCTGAGCTGGGAGGGGTGGGACAAAGGCTGCATGGGATGGCAGCAGCCACGTGAGAGAATCCCCGGGCTGTTGCAGAGCTGCTCTGTGTGGCTGGCCTGGAGCTTCTGCCTGAGCACTGCCCGGCTCTGGGCACCTCAGCTGGCTTGATACATGGCCTGAGCAGAGGGCTTACTCTATTGTCTAGTGGCTTTTCATTCTCCACAAACTGAATTAACACAAGGAATACTATTACATTTACTAGATAGTGATTTAATATTCAGTTGGTTTTAATTTCAGAATGAGATGGCAGTATATGAACTGATTCATAATTTTGTGGAAGTTTTGGACAAATACTTCAGCAGAGTGGTGAGTGAGACACTGAATCTGTTATAAACATTTTTTTTTCTTTCAAAGCTTTGGCGAAAGTGTCATTTCAGAGAATAAATCAAAGGAGAAAAAAAATTTTATATTTTAGAATTTTGATAAATATCACTGTGGGGAAAGGCAGTATCAGGTGATTTTTCAGAGACGTATACATGGGTTATAAATTATCAGACAAGCAATACCAGAAATATTTCTGTTAGAAAAACATGGGTTTATAGGTTTTATGGGGTTTCTTTGGGTCATATACTCTTAAATTAGCCATGGGCATTTTATATGTTTTGAAGAAATAAAGAGGTTTTACTTTTCAGTTCTTGAACACTTTATAGCATTACATTCCCCAAATGAACTTCATTCATGATTAAGATGGTGTAAGGAAGTGACATCACTCTCACTGAACAAGATCAGAGGAATGGAGCAAAAGAAACCTCAAAAACCAGTTTGTACTTGTAGTCCCCATATTGTTGTCAGGCAGCGGTGGATATCTGATAACACAACTATTACAGAGATAGTAATTTTGTTAAGGATTCAACATCAGACATGGCTCCACTTAAAATGACACCTTTCCTTTTAGTAGGAGGGGGTTTTTGCTTGCTTGTTTTTAGAAAGTTTGAAAATGCAGCCTTGCAATTCTGGTTAGAACATTTGCTATTTAATATAGCGTTTGTAATGATCTTGTTACAAAAAAAAAATGACTGAAATCATACTTTGGTGCAGTTTCAGTTAACCTTTGCTGAAATATGTTGGATATCCCTCTTGGAAAAGAGGACTGGATAGTTTCCTGTGTAGCCCATGTACTTCAGAGCATTACACTGGTAACTGTACATACAAGGTAGCAGTATGCAGGGTCTGTAACTGCTTTCCCAGTTCTAGTACCATGGCAGGCATGGCAGAGCTCGCTCTGTAAATTCAAGGACATGCTTGAAAAAGTAATCTGCTCCCTCCCCTATTTAGATGCTTGGCAAATCTTTTAGGCTGTTATCTCAACTGCCATTGCCCCAGCCCATTGAAACTGCTGGTACTAAGTATATCACTATCTGACTGCACTGAGTTCAGAATTTCTCTTAAAATTGCTGATTGTAGTCCCAGCCTAAGCAGTGATAACCAGGAATGGAGTTAGATCTCGGCAGCATAGGAATGCACAATAAAACTCAGTCACATCTTATTTGTCTGACTGAGCTAGTAGTTGCCAAGCACCTCTCAAATTTTATTCAATTAAAGCAGAGCAAAAATAGATATAGTTCTTATACATATAAATGTAGTATATATATAATCCTTTGACCACACATATAACCCAACCACTGATAGCTATTAGAAATTTGCTGAGTTCATCATACCAGAGATTTGGGGTTTTTTTACTTTCCATAGCATTTCAGGTTTGAGACAAGAGGAACCTAAAAGGGGGCTGTTCAAAGAATATTATGCCATTTGATGGGTCTGGTTTTAATATCATGTAACACGATAAATGGCCGAGCACTAAGAAAAGGGCTGTAATTCTAACTGGGGTTTCTGGCAGTAACCACAGAGCAAGAAAGTATAAACCTGTACTTGTACAGATTACTGTTTAGGATTTGCAGAATTTTAGCAGAATCCCAAATCATGATGATGACAATGGAGGCAGAACTCTGGGAAAAGAGAGAAAATGTGTCCTGCTCTAGAAGGACATTTTGTCATCTATTATATTTAGACTTGAGAGCTTTAAACATTCTCATGTACTCTATTTTTATCTAATGGAGTTTACAGAGCTTGAATTCAGATATGAGAACAAACATCAATGGAATTAGGAGGAAAGGTTTCAAAGTTGCTTGTGAGATGTAATTCTGAGTCCCCTTCACTTTTATATGGCTATCCAAGAAATATTCTGTATACTGTTTAGAATTCCAATATCTCCAACCACTTTTTAATGCTGAGAAAACTTTAACTGATTGGGCCCTTAAAATGCAATTTTTGTGATGCATTAAAAAATTCTAATTGAAGAATGGCAGTCACTCAGCAAGGCCTGTAGACTAAAATTAGTGCAGTTTAGATCATCCTGAGATCACAGAAGTAGTAGTAATTTTACCAGTAAAACCTTACCAGTTTTACTCTGCCTTAAAACCAGGTTTAGATCAGGAATGAAAACCACATTATCAAACTAAATTCTCTAGGTAGCAGATAAAGATTCCCTCTTTTAGCAGAGGCTGGGCAATCTCCACCCAACTCTGCAAGATCTTAAGTGCTAAGGCTGTGATTAATTCTTTCTAAGTTTAGCTATTTAACTGAGGCACCTAAGTTAGCAGTTTGGTCATCCTGAGCTCCCCTTACTGGCAGTGGAGACCAATGAGTATCTCGAGAACGTGAGTCATGCCTCAAGTGTGCCGAGTCAACTGGTGAAGATCCCCATCTCTTCTGCTGACTGCAGAGACCACAAGGGCTTCCAGCTCAGATGTTTGGGTTAAATGAGTAATACTGCTCGGGGTAAATCCAAAAATAGCAGGGAAATGATGACTATATCAAGAATTGTGTTGCTGGGGCTGGAGAATTCTTAGAAGTGCTAAGGGTCCAAAGCTTGGAGTTGCCTTTCCTAATATATGCAGCCACTACCACAGCCATGGGTATATAAAGTGTCTAGATTTTGCTGTTGAAATGCTCTGCAGCAACAATTTAAATTGTGTAAACTTGGTATTAATGTCCTGGTTTTGCAGAAGGAAGAAGAGAGAATATAAGGCTGGAACTGCCATGATTAGAGCTGCTGGTTTTCTACCCACTCACTCAGATGGCACTGCCTATATTCAAATTGTTACTTGTAGTGGGTATTTTTAAGTAAAACATTAGCTTTGATTACAGAGACAGGTAACACATGTAAAGCAAAGCAGTGTTGCAAGAAAGAGCATTTAATTGTCCAGTCCAGAACACAAATCTGAATCACTCTAAAATTTTCTATTGTTATTTTGAAGATTTTTTTTATCCTTTGAAGGGCTGTGTAATGTTTAATGATTATGATATGAGATCATCTGAGATAAGAGATCAAGCTGTACCTAATGGCTGTCTATCTCTTTTCCTTGCAGAGTGAATTAGATGTATCCTTTTCAGTATCAGAAATCCATTTGTAATTGCTTTTTGGTGTATGTTCCAGTTCATACTGTCTTCATAACACTGGCTGTCACTCAAGTCAACGCAGATGTTCCCCAGTTTTGCACTTGCAGTAAGTAGCACCACTTTGGCACTTTCTGAAAGCACAGCTGATGTTCACATGGGTCACCTATTTAAATCCTCCATCATTACGATAAGCCTGGTTCCATTTAAAGTAAGACACAGAGAGCTTGCTTTGAGAGAACTAAGTACATGGAAAGTTAAATTCATGGGGAATTTTCAGGATTAACTAGTTACCTCTTTAAGGTTTCACTTTGAGTTTACAATAAAATAGATGTTGAAATTGCTGTAACAACTGAATGTCACAGCTGTGTCTTGAGCCAAATAGCAGCACTATTTGTAAGATGACGTTTGCAGTTTGATCTTGCTTCATGAAAGCAAGAAGTGAGTTTTACTTTCTGTATCTTTGGAAGGAGGAAAAAACCTAGGAGGAGAATATTTAGGAAACCAGGTGCTAACTTCTTTTCCCACTCCTCCCCTTACACTGCTGTATTTTCATGTGTGTGTTTTGCTGGGTATTAATTAAAATATAATTTAAAACTCACCCAAATACAAATACTAAAATACAGTCCTGAACAATTAAACACAAATAGTAAGTAAATAAAACACAGTACTGGAAAAATTAAACCAGGAGAATGTAGCACAGTCTTCCTTCTCAGTTCTTCCACTGCATGTTCACTCTACTCCAGCAGTTCTTATGCTTATATTTGTTGGTTAAATGCATATCTGCTGGTACAAAGAGTTTCAGTTACACACCTGAAATACAGTTGCTATCTTGCAATCAAGTAATTTAGTTTATTTACTTTATGAATTACCACTTATGAAGAACATAGAAAAAGTTTGTAATCTGCCAGATGGTCTCACAATAACTCTTGTGCTCAGTTAGCTTGGATGCAAAATATCTGCTGGAGAAGGTATTGTCTGAAGGTCTGCATCAGTGAACACCAAGTAGCATTTACAGAATCTTTGTTTATAGAATATCTTGCAGGAGACTCTCAATTTCCTGACTCTCTGCTATTATTTCTGTGTACAGATCCATAGGAAGTTTATTTTAAATATGATAGTGGCTATTCTATATAGCCAGTAGTGTTTACTACCATGAAAAAGTAGCAGGAAATGACATGAACTCAAACCCATTTAAAATAGACCATAATTAGTAAGGCTATTCAGCCATGCACAGAGCAAAGCCCAGTTAAATCCAAAGGCTGAGCCTATCACACAGCTGAGATGTCCCTGGAGCCCACACCAAGCCTGCAGCACATGCACTGGTTCTTGCAGCTCCCAGACACAGTGCATTACCCCAGCATTCCTGGCAATGCAGCTCCAGCAGAGGTAGAACTCCAGCTTCCATTTAGGCCCTGAATTCATCCAGGGCATCCAGACTGTAGCTCATGTCTTGGTCTGTCTGCAGTCAAATGTCAGGAAAGGTGCCTTTGGGCACCATGCAGGGACTGGGTCCAATCTGAATCCTTCCCAACAGGATTTATACATCATGTTGGTATGTATGACACTGATAGTAAACAATGCATGAACGACTGCACAGTTCTCTCATGTATTCTGCAAAAATGAACACAGATTACCTATTGGCTAAGTACTTGAGAATAGCCAGCTTTTTACAGAAGCTTTCATGTGTGAACTGTGAAGCACTTAGCCATTATATGATGTCCATTTTCATTTTGAGAGTCAGTTGCACACTTAAGAGTGCCTAGGCTGGAATGACATAACATTCCTAAAGTTGTTTGGATTGTTTTTAAAATATCATTAAGTAGTGGTGTGATTGAACAAGTACTGAAATTGTCCTCGGGGTGTTATGCCCTAATGTGTTAATAGCATTGGCTAAGCCTCACTTTGTCTATTAAATAAGTGGGAGGAGTTTTCTGTAGCACTAAAACTCCAGCTTGGGTGGGTAGGAACTACTTTCTTGCTACAATGAGGACAAAAGAGACTATAAAAACACAAATGTTAGGACAGCAGCTTTATAGGGAACAAAACACTGGTAAGTATGACAGTTTCTAAAATTACTAAAGGTAATTTTTCTATTGCTTGAACTGGTGAAGCAAAGCTTACTTGAAGACACATTATTAACTTGTAGAGAAACAGGTACTTATGCTGCCCTTGTGGGAAGGGAGGGGGTGACAGAGAGCTCTGGGACTAAGCGTCTGAAGAATGTTGTCTTGATCCTAAAAAGCCATTACATTCCATTGCAACTAGCTGCTGCTGTTCCTCCTAGGACAGATAAGAAGCTTTGATACAGGGAATACGTCACGTGAATCAACTGTTCCTCAGTTCCCTGTGGGATAACACTGAGAATACAGTGCATTTAAGGAGTGAGAAAATTGAATGATGAATTTATTCTGAGAATTTATAAGGATGCACTTCAGTTTGTACTGTAACATAAGTTGGTGAAATGGAAACCTATAAAGACTAGCTTAAAATTAGCTTAGCTGTTCTAGAATTTCACAGACCTTGAAGGCACCTTTGTCTCCTATTTAATATCAGCATAGTCATTTGAGGAAGAAATGGCCAAGAAAGCATTTCATGGGTTTCAGTTCCTTAAATGTGCCTGCCATTAGGTAGGCTAAAAGTTACTCAAAGTGAACATTGGCAAAGATAATCAGAATGAGTGAGAGTCCAGACTAAAGAAGTAACTCCAACTAATCTCTAGTTGAAGATGAATGTATGCAATGGAAACCAAGGGTTTGTAGTGCTGTATATTCAGTAGCAAACTATCTGCCTTTTATGTACCTGTACTGTAATCTACAAAGCCTTTGTGCTCCTGGGTGTGTTCTGTGATCACAAGGTGCACTTCATCATCTCAAGCCTGGACACACCCTTGAACTACTTGCTTGGAAAACCCTGAGATCTCTTAAAATGCCTCCATATGAAGAAGTTATTTATTCCAACCAAGTCCTAACTGTGCCTTTTCCCCTTCTTTCCTTCCCCTCTTCCCTGCTCAACTGCCTATATGTTTTGGGAAAGGAGACACAATACTTCTGTTATATGTACCTCCCCTTAGTATGCATTTGCCATAAAAACTCTGGGATAGTAGAAAGTACCATTAATGTGTTTAAGAAGGGGAGCTCTTTTAAGTTACCAGAAGCTAGTGTAAGATTTACAGTGCCAACTGTGTAGGTACCATTTACTTCTGCTGCTTGGTATGCAGCTGCTGCAGCATTGCCAAAAATTGGGAAGCAAACGCCACGGTGGGCTCATCTTTTCCCAAGCTGACATGCAGAGATGAACACGTTTTCCTCTGGCTTCTTCTTCTGTTACCCTCTGCATGGATCTAGTGAAAGTCCCTTAATGCTCTTTCTGTAGGCAGCCAGGATTCTTACTGGAAGCAGGACCACAAATGACAGCTCTGGGTGGAGCACATGGCAGGGCAAACTCCAAATACAGCCTTTTCCTGTTGCCAGCTGCTCAAACTGGTTTGCTTTGCTGCTTTCAGCTGGGTGTGGATCTATGACTTCAGGGCTTTAAAGCCTGAAGTTTGGGGTCACTTGCCAAACAAGTAACAGGTGGGGAGGATGAGCCTTGCTAAGGATCACATACATATCCCTCCCTGGGCAGGGCATTCAGATATGAATGGCTGAGCTGTGCTGGGCAAGACGTAACCATAGAGCAATAGGTGAAACTTACAGGAAGGGGAAAAGAGCCAGGGTTGGTCCCTGTACAATCCACTTGTTTGCCAAGAACAGTGTGGTGAAGGGAGGTGGGATGTTAGGTTGAGGGTAGAAGTTAGAGAATGTTTAGGGACCTTTCAAAATCAAGTTGATCTCTCCAGAATGGTATTAGTATCCCCGTTCAAACTGCAGATGAAATGACTGTTTCTGGAGTGATGACTGTGAGATTACCACATTTGAGATGGACACAAATCATACCACTTCTCTGCAATGGAGTAAGCCCATTTGGAAATAACCCGGAATGGCCTGCAGGGAAACTGACATCTCATTGAACTGCACTGGGTCTCAGTGGAACAGCTCCAAGATTCTTATTGGCATGGGTACAGTTTTCCTTTGACATGGTATTGGCTCTTCTGGAAATGCAGCAGAGGAAAAAATAGTGCTAGATGTGATTTAAATGTTTTCTTAAAAAAGATGATGCAGAAAAATAAGATGGCAGTGGCAGGTTGCTGCATCACCACTGATCCTGGTTGATTAAGTTGTCTGGGTTTTACATTTTTGGAATTGTTAAAAGAAGAGGAAGGTCTGGACTTTGCCATGGGAACTGGTGCAGTGTGAATCAGTGGTAGAGTGTAAAAATTAAAAGCCAGGAAGAACTGGATTCCTCACTTGTTGAAACCTGAATGGAATGTTATCTAATTTCCTTAACAGATCCTGTAGCCCAATGCAGAGCAGTGCTAGAGATGAACTAAACAGCAAAACAGCTCTCTTTCTAAAAAGTCTCACATTACTGTAATAAAGAAATCTTAATTTCTCAGATTAAAATATTTCTGTAAAGGCTGATTTACTCAATGGGTTTATCACAGCAAGAAATTTGTATTCAATCTTTAAAATGCCAAGCCAAGTAAAGCTACCACCTTTGTCTCTGATACCACAGAAATGGTGACTGTTTGAAGTTGTATGGAGAACACTGCTCCTCAGTATCAAAAGGCACAAGTCTGATTTTTAGAAACAATGCAAGCCCATGGTCAGATTCAGGAAGAAGTCTGAAATTTTTTAAAGAATGTAGAATTAAATTAGGTAGTTACGTTTAGTTTAGCAAATTAGAAGCTTTCTGATGAACCGTGGCCATGCCCAAGACCCTGTTGACAGCTATAGTTTCTTACCTAGCAGTAAGTAGCAGAAAAGTTATTTGGGGACCTGAATTGTGCTACTTCACATACCTAGACATGCTGTGCTCTTGGTCAAGCAGAACAACTGGGCTGTAGATGTGTTACAATTGCTTCCCCTTCTGCACAATACACAGTAGCACTGAGTACAGGCCAGAGCATTCACAGTAAGGAGGAACAAATACATAGATGGCTGGCTCCTGAGCTGCTGTCATTTGCAGCTCAGTACTCACTCCAGCTCTTTGGCAGAGCAGTATGGCTGACTGCCAAAGTCAGATCCACTGGCAGTCAGAGACAGAGCAGTCTTCTTCAATGCCTGACTTGTGTCCAAAAAGAAAAGACTGATACTTATCACATTGAGCAGAGGAAACTGCTGATGCCTTCAAAAACCTGATTCTTGCAACTCCACTGATGAGCAGGGAAGTCCACTAACATAAATACAAAGACTAGAGCAAAACCAGCCTGTTTTCCTGAGTTCAATTCATAGTGTCATAAATAGCAGAATGGGAGAGAAGGCATCAAGAGACTCATCAAAGTGGGGGAAAAGTACTGAGAGATGTATTTAGCAGTTACTGTACGAAGCCTGGCTAGCTCCACTGCAGCAGTCCTCAATACATGGGCAAGATTTAGAAGGTACAAAATGAAGGCAATGCAGATCTGTTGTGCTCAGCATAGAACACACATAAAAAGCAGCAACAGGTGGAGAGTAAGGCAAATAAAGGGTTATTCATCCTCTGTGTATGTGTGTCAGTGAGGCATGACAGATGCACCCAGCAGGCTGCTTTGCTGTGCCCGTTTCCATTTCAGGTTCTGGTGATAAATGGCAACATCTGAGTCTTTTTTCACAGCATAACCCTTGGCAGTTGTTCGGTGGATGTGCTGGACACTCATGTCTGCATGTATCTGCATGTGTCATGAATGCCCACCACTTCATACCCCTGGAAGGCCTGTCACAATTTTTTGGAGACAGATGCTGTTAGATAAAATTAAGGAAAGACAGATGTGCTTATGGACAAATTTCATATATCACAACTGGACAAATTTGTATAGCTCCAGATTATTTTCCTTTGGGTGAATATTAGAGAATATAAATATATTTTAGAAAGTATTTAAAATATGAACCATTTATTTACTTTTGCTATTCTTTATGAGATTTACTGCTAGGTCAGTAAGTTTATGTACTAGCATACTCCTCTTAAGCTATTTCCAAGCACATCAAATACTGTTAGTAACTCAGGGCAAGGAAATTCTGAGAATGTGGTATTTAAGAACTTGGTAATTACTTTCCTTGGAAGAATTCAGAATTTTTGCATCTTCACATAGAAGGTTGTGACCCATTGATAACATTTCATATCCAGACAGTACATGGTACTCAGGCAGATAGTAAAATTAACCACCTACATCTCAGTGTAAGATTACCTGGCTTTTGCCACTATGTACTATTACTATATTCCAGGACAGGATACTGCTGGGGCTTCAACTTCTCTACTTCTGACCACTCTGTGATCAGAAAAAAGTGTCAGCTGAACTGTTTCCCTAGCTTTATTAAAATACTGGTAAATAAGCTAGAATAAATTAAGAAATACCTATTTTTGTAAATTTTTAGTAAAGACTTAGGTGCATATGATTTTTTTCTGAATTATCTTCACATTGTTCAAAATATACTTAACTTGAAATGTTTCCAGATCATGTTCAATTTGGACAGGGTGCACATAATTTTGGATGAAATGGTGCTAAATGGATGCATCGTGGAAACGAACCGGAACAGAATTCTTGCCCCTCTGTTTGTGCTTGACAAAGTGGCAGAAGGCTAGGAAGATGCAAGAGTGATGAAGGCATTCTACAAAAGATGGCAAAAGCATCAAGAATGTGCCTATAGCAGTTTTCTGCTGTTGCAAGACTGACCCATGCAACGTTCAAATTAGTTGGAAAATATTTTCCATTTCTCTTATACTCTTTGTACCCAAGGGGGAAGATACAGCTGAACATGTGGATGCATTCAGATGCAGCTTCACTGACCCAGCAGAAATCTTCCCAGAATGGTCAGTAATTTTAAAACATTTTGAGGATGAAGAAATGGAAACTTACCATGACTGACTAGGTATCACTTTGAATTATGTAGTATCATGCCAGATCTAGAAGACAAAAAACATAGAAACATAAAATCAAACTGAGCTTCAGTCTTTCCCTCAAGCACCAACTTATTTTCATACAAATTTACTGTTAATAATAGTTGTGTGACTTTTATGCTCAGTTTTTAAACTATATTCATCCTTCACCAAAAAGCTGATTTCTCTCCCTTTGCCATGCAAGTCATGAACAAAAAAAGAAAGTACAGATGTATTAAGTATTTCTGCACACTTTGCAAGTTGTAACTGGAATTATTTAGCACTTAAATATTATAATATTAATAAAAGATAATTAAAATCAGAAGTTTAATGTTCTTTTGTCATGTTGGCTTCATAAATTACACAAAATCTTTTCCATTTTGGCCCACCAGTGGTTTTTTTTTCCTCTTGTATATGCTATCTATGCATCAAGATGAAAACTCTTACAGAAGATGAGTACTAAAAGATATGCAAGTTCTTAGGACCAGGTAGGTACTGAATGAAGTCTCCCTTCTTGAGCAGGAAGCCATAGCTATGCTAAGTTGCCTTCCCAGGCATCGAGCGTGCTGATTTACACTGCACACTACTCTGTAAATCAGGGGACAGTTGGCAATCTCAGTTTACTTCCACTTACCTTCCTAGAACTGTTATCTGCCTCCTTCTCCTTAACCTCCAGCCCAACCCTAGATATAACCTGATACTGAACAAGCATACTCTGTGTGAAAGCACATACTGGTCACATAAACACCACTCAGATACCAGGCTCTAAGGAGCAGAGTGTTGTGTGTGAGAATAATCCACAGGGCTTTCACAGATAACACATTTATCAAAACAAGATGATGCTGGGACTGGAGCAGAGTTGCATAAACCTGGACACAGGTGTTTGTCTGAAGCATGACAGGCACAGGAATGCAGGATGGTGGATATTCCCCTCCAATTCTGCATTAGGGAAGATCAGAAAAACAATGCTGTAAAGTCCTACAAACAATGCTGTGAAAAGAAATCTGGCACCAACCTGATGTGTATGTGCAAGGCAGAGTCTTTTGGCAAGCCCCTCACAGCAGTGGCCTGAGAAAAGGTTGTTAACAAAGACAACTGGCACAAAGCAAAACTTACTACACAGATTCAACTACAATTGCCTTTTTCTTTTTTCTGGTATCAACTACTTAAAAATCTTTAAAACCATAATGTCATCTTGCTTTATCTTACTGTAAGCCACTTTTTCCCTAATAAATATCACATGCTAACACCAAGACAGCCAGTCCATCTCAAGTAAAGGTGAATCAGCTGTAGCATCTGACCCAGATATTACTCCAGTGTAATGAAGAACTATAGTCTCAGGTCACAGGGGCTCACTAAGAGCACCAAAACCTGCCACATGCAGGTTATCACTGCCAGACTCAGTCTTAGGAAGTTCCACTTACTCTGGAAAGATTTAAGCATAGAGATGAATTTGTGAGATCAGTAGTTCTCTTATGTAGTTCTTTGAAACCTTTAAAAAAGCATGGCACATTATTCAGAACATGTACAGAGATTTAGCAAGTACTAATGAAGTATTCAGAAGAGACATTTTTATATGTTGCAAACATTTTAATGATTACTTTTGAGCTTACACATTGGGTGCTTTTTTTTTTTTAAACTTCAAACTGCAACAAGTTAAATAAATGTTTATAATATACAAAGAAAATACAACCGAAAGTAAAACTTGCTTTAAGTGTGCCTTGCACTAGGAACCAGTGTTTTTTAATAGCTTTATTGTTGAGCTGCACAAACACACTTAAGGATTTGATCTTTATAGCAGGGCATTTGAAAAATCAAAACATATTCCCACTTGAAAGAAAAAGAAGAAAAAAAATGGTTGTGCATGATTATACGCAAAAACCCACTAAAATACTCCAATAGTGCAGGCACCATTAAAAAAGAAAAGGCTGGAGATGCCCATTAAGTCTAAATTTTAAAGGAAGCAAGTTTCTGACCAGTTAGCTTAAAGCCAGCAAAACAGGGATCAGTGATGGCAACTGTAGTGTACAGGGTATTAAAAGACAAACTTTACACAATACACTGTTAGAAATTTGTATCAGTGAACACTGAAAATCTGATGATCTGTTCTTTGGAACAGTCAAACAGAAACACCTTAATTTCCAGTTGTGCAAGCCCTTGAAGCATCACACAGTGTTCTGTGCCAATTTCTTGCTGGCTGTGTAGTTACAAGGATTTATTTTGTCATTAGCAGCTAACAAACATTCCACATTTTCCTAAAGCCTCACAGGTGAAAAAAAGGCAAGTCTCGTCAGAGCACAGCGTGGAGATCGTATTTTTGCACACAAACACAAGAGGCTTCGCTAGTATCACAAACACTTCCACGTCCCAGGCTGCGGTCAGCGGCTCAGTTGAGATGGAAGCCTTTCTCCATGGTAGCAGCTAGCAGACGCTCCCTCATAATCTCCTCGGAAGAATACTCAGGCAACTTTAGGTAATGCACACATGTATTCACAGATGGGTAACTTGCATCTGTAGCATCAACCTGAGGAAAAAAAAAGAAGGTTTACTGCAGTTGTTCACAGCACTCAGTATGGAACTTAAAAGTTGTAAAGTCTTCTAAAGCATGGCACTTGTGTATGTAACACCAGTTGTCAAGAAACAATAGCATCAGCAAAGCTACAGGCCAGTTTATAAATATACTTGCTTTATATGTACACTAGGACTTTGATATTTAAATATATGAATTATATATGAAAAATATAGGAGAGAGATATATATGGTATCGGAGAGCAGACCTGAAGCAAGAGGTTAGTATTGAAACCTTAGCGTAGCGCCATAAATGAAATAACTAACATAACAACCATGGCTGTAAATGCAGAAACCCTTGCAATTGCCAAGGCAAAGAGCTGCTCGAAGGGTGGCTGGCAGGCGCCGTACCTTGCGCACAACAGTGAGCCGGGGGTGCAGGTTGGCCAGCCCTCCTGGCGGGAGCGTCGAACAACCCGTGGTGAACTGCAGAAAAGCCTTCCTCTCATCCGAAGACATACCACACAAGACTCGCACAAATCGAAGGAACCCAGGGCTTCAAAGAAAGCAAAACAGTTACTGCTGATAACACTACAAGAGACTGGAGGGGGGTTCTAAAACTTGACACAGTAGAATTACAATCTTTAGTCATGTTTAAGCAGACATTGTAAGATTCTAGCGCCTGTTGAGTATTAAGAATAAAATATCCTTAAATCCAAAAAAACAGTCTTTAATCTCCTTGCAGACTATTACACAAAAAAATGTAGGTACATACTTATCTTAGAGTGTTATTTGGGTATGCATTTGAGTGCATATGACTGGGTAGAGAAGTAGAGCTCAAACACTTCAGCAGGTTTATTCTAACACAGTTCCAGAAGTAATTTGCATGTTATTGCTACCAAACATGATAAGCAGCAAAAACACATCCCAAACCCACAAACCTGAAAACATCAAGACCACCTTCTGATAGCCAACCACCAGTAAGTATATTTGTCCTCTGTATAGGACACTTTCTTTTCTAACTACACCTCAAGAGGAAGGAATAAGAAATATGGACAAAGTAACAACTGTACATGGCTGGAAAAAAATTATAACTACTATCAAACATGAGAATAAAAGCTCTAAAATCTATTTTTAATAATCTGTATTAGCTGCCATTACATTTTCACTAGTTACTTGTATTTGAATAATTTTATCTTCTTTCATCACAAAACTACCAAGTACCTTCTAACTTGGTTTGTTGTAATACACGGTTATTTCATGCAGTTTTAGACCATTACCTGCTCTTCAGTAACCTCCAATTTCATCCAATCTGGCATCTTCATCTAATGAACATTCTGGACATTCTATCATTTAACATTTTCTTTTAGCTACTATTTTAAAATCACTCAGAATAAAAGTACCTATCTCTTGTGTATCCCAGTTTGGGTTCGGTGTAATTGATGATATCCTCAGCTGCCCAAGAAGGTGACTGATTTCCACAAAGAATCATCTGAACCTCTTCATGGCTGAAGGAACTCAGCTTCTCCATTGGAAAGACTCTATTGAAGCCATCTTTAATTTAGACAAGATACAGTTATAAATATGAGTCCAAATGATGTTGATAAAATAATGTCAGCATTTAAATTGTATTTTAGTCAAACCAGAATCAATCAATAGTTTCTTAGTTCAGGTAAATGGAACATCTTCACAATTAAAACCAGCATAACTAATGCAAAGGTATTCTGAAATTAGTATCTTACCTATTGCATTTTTAGGGAAAAAATTTATTTTTGAAAGCCATTCCATGCCATCACATTAAACCAGCATGCCCTAAACACCCATTATTCCACCTAACTGCATATATTTTGTTATAGTTACAATTACCTCTGAAGGCCTCCATTTGTTTCTGTATACCAGTATGCATGCAGAAGTCAAACATGAGATCCACATACTCCTCTGCATTATCCATTGTTACAGTCTGCAAAGAAGTAGATAAATACTGTAAGAATTCACTGTACATTAAAGTTATTGTTGAGACAATAAAAATTAAACTGCTGGTTAAATTGTAAAGGTAGATTATTTCCTTACCTCATCTTCACCACCTGGTTTGAGATCCACAGCTGTAAACCCATATACTTTGGATGAAGGGCAAAACTGAAAATTTAAACTTCAAAATACAAAGGTAGTTAATAACTGAAAACAAGTCTGCTACTCCTTTTGTAAACACACCAGATTTACAAGCTGTCACACCCAAAAGCACCTCACTGGATTTCTAACCATTGTGAGTGGGTCACTTTGAAGCACTGTTCATGTATGTACAAAAGCACAGAACTACAAGCAGTAATGGACTATACAGATAATATGTGTTTCAAATATATGACTGAATATGCATATTCTCACTATTTATTTGGATTTGAACAACCACTGAAAATTTCATAAATCTGATATCTTTATGCTACCAGCTTCAAAACTACTCAAACCATTATAATTCACAAATTCAGAAAAATAACTTTCATTAAATTCCAGCGATAACAATTACAGAGCCACTTAAGCTATTAGGCATTTAGGCCCTTGAATAATGCTACCTGCTTTCTCTCCATAACAAGTCTAAATTCCACAAGCCCTTTGAGGATAAAAAGCTATTACAGATCATTGACAGAAGAGCTACAAAGATGGGGAAGAGTCTCGAGCCATAAAAGCCATCGCTTGGTCTGTTCAGCCTGGACAAGGGGAGACTGAGGGGAGACCTCACTGCAGTTACAACTTCCTCACAAGAGGAAGAGGAGGGACAGCCACTGATCTCTTCTCTGTAGTGACAGCAACAGGACACACACGAGGCCTCAAGCCGTGTCAGGGGAGGGTTAGGTGGGACAGTAGAAAAAGATTCTTCACCCAGAGGGTGTTTGGGCACTGGAAGAGGCTCCCAGGGAAGCGGTCACAGCACCAGCCTGGCAGGGTTCAAGAAGTGTCTGGGCATTGCTCTCAGGCACAGGGTGTGACTCTTGGGGATGGTGCTGTGCAGGTTGATCCTTGGGGGTTCCTTTCAGCTCAGGACAGGCTATCATTCCAAGGCCATAAGTAATTACTGAACTCTGACACCACACAACTTTAGTGGCACAACATGATTATAACAAGTAATGCACAATATTAATAGTAGAAAACCTGTTGTTTCAAAGGAAATATTTAAAACTAGGGAAGATGACATCTCAACTTGGGTTTACACTAGTAAACTTATAAGTACTTTGTCTTTTACAGTTGCTAAAAGTCAACACATGCTCTGTTTAACATGGATTCAAACACTGCACGAGGAACACAATCTGAAGTGTCAATCTGTCCTCTTTAAAAGCTCTCCAAAAAATTCAACAAGTTTCATGTTATCATAGCAAAGAAATTACTGAACCACCCTTTTTTTAAGGCTGTGATTTTACAAATGCTTGCGTTTACAAGTATTTATTTTTCCAGAGTCATACATCACTGCAGCATAGCCACACTTAAGATTAGAAAACTGAGCACGTGAGAAGAGAAAATCCTCAAGCTAAGGGAAAAGAATATCTGCGTCTCTATGGATTCCCCCTTGCAAATGATGCTATTTAAAACTAAGAAATCTTCGTTTGTAGTTATGTGTTAGCTTCTGTCTCTAACACACTGTTTGCATATCTAAAAATAAATATGAAAACTTACCCCAAATCCTCTATGCTAAGAGGAGGTCCCGAACCTGATGGATTCTTCAGCATTAATTCCTGCAGTTTTGTGTTCTTTTCATCTTCTGACAGATTTTTGTTGCTTAAAATCTGACGTCTTTTAATTGCAAGGTCCTTAATTTCTTTTAGAAACCTAGCTCTGTGTGGGTTTACTAATTCAAAGTCTTCCCATGTCAAAATTCCATTAAACCAGGCAGGAGGCTTAGGTTTTGGTGGATCAAGAATAAATTCTGATTTGGAATCTTCTTCCAGACTTCCTACTGACAAGGAATCATGTCCTTCTTCTGTAGAAGCCTCTGACTGACTTTCAGTACAGTGCAAGTCTCTGTCACCCCGTGATTCATATATCAACTTACTCATGTTACTTTTAATGTCCCCCATACACATGAGTTTAAAAAAAGGCTTAGAAATGGGTAAATCCACAAGTCTATTGTCCTGAATGCATTTAGCCAAGAAAATTCCAAGGAAATGAAAGAGTTTGGTTATTCTTTCAAGTTCATCACTATCTTGTGGGAATGGTGCTGTAAACAGTCCACATGATCTCTGTACATAGTAGCCAGGCGGTTTCAATCCACCTCCAATATCAACCTGATTTAAGAGACAGACAAAAAAAGCAGACACAGTTAAAGGTGGATTTAATTAGATATCTGCACTGTCTAACTTCTTATACTGCACTGCTCTGTTAAAAAGAGAAGAGTTAAAACAAAATGTGGACCAGAGTGGTCATTCTTGACCATGATGATTATCTGCTGTATGAAAATGTCTTCTTCCCTCCTGGATGTCTAGCTCATTTTTCTTTTTTTTTTTTTTTTTACACAAGTACTCAGTTTAAAATACAAATTAAAATATACCTGACGGGACTCATCATCTGGAAAATCATCATCACAAAGCCAAGCTCCCAAATCTGTCCTCTGAAATTCTGCTGCCACCAAGGCGTAAAATTCCAAGGTAGGACCCAGGCCTGTTCCTTCCTCCCCTAAAAACTCAACCTAGAAAAATATAAGGAAAGTTAACAGTAAAAGAAAATCCTAGTGAAATGTTCAGTGAAAAGTTGGTTATGGAACAGGATATTCAATATCCTGTCCAGTACATTAGAAATAGCTATCTAACCTCGCTCTGCTAGGCAGATATGCTTTACCTCTAGAACAGATTTTCTGTCTGCATGAATCTGCATGACATTTTCTGCCCATTCCATCAAGGATTCACCTCGCGGGACTTTCACTCTTTCATGTTTGAGGCGTCCAACTCGGAATTCTCCGGGATCATCACGGCGCACTGTGCTCGTGGTCCTTGTCCGTTCAACAGTGGCTTCACGTCTGTTCTGCAGCCATACAATTGCTCTGGAAATAAACCAAGCACCAGCTGTTTCAAACTTCCATGTCTTCCAGCATGAAAACTTGAAAGTAGTCACCAATAAAATGGGACTTGTTAAGTACTAATTGCCTCCTGATTTTTTTTAGGTATAAACCAAAGGAAACTATTTATCAGCCTGAAATATTCCAAAATATGGCCTGCTTCATATTTTATGAAGCCAGGAAACTAAACAATTTCTAATATAAGTGCCAGCTTCTGAAGATAGCACCAATTAAAATACACAGTTCTTGATCTGATTTCCTACAGTTTTCACATTACAGTGGGAAGAACAAAAGGTAGCATTCACTGTTGAACTTTTAATCACAGATGCTCAAAACTATTTACAGATATGTATTACACCTTTCACTATATACTGTAAGGCAGCTGCACATCACCCCACTGATGCCAAGTTTTGCAGATTTATTTACTTACATATTCCTTAGAAAAATACAGAACCACAGTTCAAGTGCAATCATAGACAAATAGACCCATATCAGTGAAGAATAGCTGCCTTTAATAGCAGTACTTATACAAAGTCAAATTTCCAAATTTTTGTATGTAT
Source organism: Prinia subflava (assembly GCF_021018805.1). Classification (NCBI taxonomy): domain Eukaryota; kingdom Metazoa; phylum Chordata; class Aves; order Passeriformes; family Cisticolidae; genus Prinia; species Prinia subflava. Next base: position 36,567,380 of record NC_086251.1, read on the forward strand.
TTTCATCTATGCAGCAGTAAACTATCTACAAAGCTACCATCTGTTGATTATTTTGCAAATAAAGTGTCATGACAGACACAGTGTAACATCCACAGTTCATACAGAATAGATGAGTTTTAGTATCTTAAGAGCTTAAGAAAGCTCTTTACTTTCAAAGTAAATAACATGAAATGTTTCCTGAGGGATCGCTAAAATGCAGCTTCTCTAAAAATTACTTTCTTCCAATACAAAACAAAAAAAACCCCAACACATGGACCATTTTTCTGAAAAAGTTAAAATTTTTACACAATAAAAAGATTTAAACTGATGTGTTGCAAGATAATACCTTCTTTTCTTTTCCTTTTTCTTTCTTTTTAAATACCTCATTTTATATTCTTCATGAGGCACTTCTACTGCATATAAGACAAAATAGGTATTTTGGCAATTCTCTCTCTTCCCGCTTTGATTTGGAAAACAAAGTGTAGCAACAGCCAAAAAAACCCCTCAAAAACTAATTCTTCCTTCTCATTACAAAAAAGTACACCAGCAAAAAGGTTTACACTGTCTACATACTCTCAAGGTTATAACTGCTGCAATCAAAATATTAATGATTCCAAAGTAACAAAGAACTCTAGAGATACCCTTAAATATTTTAAAGTCTCGTTTTGTTCCAGTTTCATTATGCTGCTTATAGTGACTTTAAAAATAGTATCTTTTTCTTATTTTTCTCTGTTTTGTTAAAATATTAATGAATTTAAAAACCATTAACCAAAACAATCACCAGTTTGTGGAACTATAAAATGTGTTTCCAAAAAACTTTTAGTTTATATGATTCTCCAAATGTTTTCTGTTTTGTAGTCCTTTATGCAATGAACTGCAACCCAGACAAACAGCCCAATAAGATAACCTAGCTATAAGTGCACAAGCAAGTCTTCAGCTGAAGTTGAAAAATGAAATTCCTTGTCATTCTGAGCTTTTCCATCTTCTTACTTCCATTACCCAAAATTATTCAGATTTGGCAAAAAAATTGTCTCATTAGGATTACGGTCCTAAAAAAATCAGCAATTTAGAAACTACTGTACATAAAAAATGAAAAGCAAGCAGTCATACTTTTTTTTTTTCTTACCTTGATGCTCCAAATGCTGTACATGTGAAGTACAACTGTCTTGTTTCAAATGGAATTAAGAAAGGACACTTGCTTGTTAGTTGCTCACACCAGTCTGGCAAAGCTCCGCTTGCTAGTGCCAAGGGTTCCTGTAGTTTGGTGCAAGGAATAAAAAAACCACCAGTGTTAGTAATGTTTGACTTAGGTGGTCCCAAAAATTTGTAACTGAGTATATACACAGCAAACACACCCAAATACAGAGTTTTCATCTGTGCTTGAGTAGGTTTCTTTCTTCTCAGTACCTGAGATTTTCTCCCCCTTTTAAATGCTATCAATATGGAAGCTGCATGATGAGCAGCTGAGCTCCAGCCTGTTCAGCCTGGAGGAGACTGAGGAGAGAGATCACTGCAATCTGTGACTTCCTCCTGAAGGGAAGAGGAAGGGCAGGCACTGATCTCTTCTCTGGGGTGACAGTGACAGGACTCAAGGACATGGCCTGAAGTTGAGTGAGGGGAAACTTAGGGTAGATATTGGGAAAACACTGTTTACCCAGAGGGTGTTTGGGCACTGAAGAGGCTCTCCAGGGAAGCGGTCACAGCACCAGCCTGCCAGGGTTCAAGAAGCATTTAGACAATGCTCTCAGGCACAGGGACTGACTCTTGGGACGTCCTGCACAGATCCAGGAGCTGGACTCAATGATCCCAATGAATCCCCTCCAACTCAGCATATTCTACGATTCTAAGTTCATAAATTTTCTAGAACTTAAGAGTGGACACAGGGTGCTTTGACACAGACACTAAAAGCTGTAGTAAATCTCTGGGATACACACTACTCAAAGCACTGTGGGGAGATCTAAGTACCCAATTACCCGGAAAGAATTACTCCTGAGTTTGGCCCAAAAGAAGTTCGATATTACCATTTCAATATCAGAAGATATAAAAGAAACTTGATGGTAGAAAATTATCCCCTTGAAGTATTATTACAGTCCCTTCTGAAATACAATTATAATAAACTGTACTACAGAAATTATTACTACAATGATGCTCACAGTGCCAGAACAGTCTTTGAAAGAACACAAAAAATTGAAACTTTTTTTAAAACAAATTATTAGGATAATGTGACTGTAAAAAAACCCCTCAAACCTCAAACACCACACAAGGGCTAATTAAGGTGAGAATCTTCTTTAATTTTTGCTGAAGAAAATGTAGTTCTGCTGAAGAACTACATCCTAAAGTTTTCCTTTTAATATATCTAACTAATGTGGTACCAATATGATGTTTTCTAAATGCTATTTTTGAAAGCTTTATGTAGAATGTATGAGTAATAAAATGTCTGTGAACCGCAACATAATCAATTGTCTTTTTTACATTATCATCAGGCAGGCATACACACATTACACTGTAACATCGATGTCTGGTACAGAAAAAAGGTTATTATTACTCATAACCAAAATATATCAAGTAAAAAAGTTTTGTATGCTTTGTACAAAAACAAACTGCATGGTTTCAGTCAGACTAGTCTGTTCTTATAGAATTTACTCATTCAAAATATAAGGAAGAAAATATGTATGAAACAATTCAAAAATAAAAAACGGCAAAACCCCAATAATTTCAAACAGTCAAGGTAAAGAAGAGAATAACAGAGTCCTAAAAACAATACTACATATATACACTGGTTATAATGTATTAGTGTAATACCTCAATCTGTTGCAGAATCTTTGTAGTAATTTTTTTACTTGTGAATTCATCTGGTGGAAAGTTAAACTGAGGATGCTCATCTCCTTCTGAAAATAATCAAGAGAAAAGTTTTCCTTTATTTTTTTCTTCATTAAACTATTTCAAAAGCTCTGCAAAATAACTAAGTTACCTTCTTGAGAAGTCCGTGCTGTGTAAGGGTCACTGGCAACTATATACAAAATTCTAAGTAACTGCAGAACATCTTCTACTCCACAGGAGTTCTGTCCACTGCCAGCTTTGGCCTGGGGTTGTTCCTTGGCCAAACTAAGGATATCAGAATTTTGAAGAGTAGAAATGGCCCCTTGACTCAATCCAGATTTTGATCCATGTTCACAAAAATCCTGTAAAAAAAAAAAAAAAAAAAGAACGGTTAAGAATGAAAACTGCTTCTGTTGCTGTCTTTAGGACTGTATTCCAAGTTGATTTGAAAAAAATCAAAACAGTTACTGCATTCAAACCTAACACTTAATCAAAATGTGCATGGCGCAAATCACGATTCAAATGCATTTTAACACAACTACGTTTAACAGAAGACATTAAAATAAAAAGGCAAGAGCAGTAAAATCTAAACTTGAAACTGGCTTTTGAACATTCAGCTTCCCTACAAACACCATGGCTCTCCCTCTACAAGAATCTTTAAAGCTGCAAAACAAAGCACACAGCCATTCATAATAAAAAAAGTTTGGATGCAGACATATACCTTGTATGCAGCTATGAGCTGGGAACAATTTCTGTTTTTCCTAATACTTTTATTAGTGCCGGTTAATTTCCAGTGGCGCAGGAAAGCTGAGTCTGCATTCTTCTGCAGGTAGGTTATCAAGTCATTCTTTGGTAATTCATCAGTGCCAAGGTACTGCTCCACATGCTCTACTGACCAGCAACCCTACAACAGGAACCACCAAATGTTGGTTTTTCCTGATTGTAAAGTCTTTAAGATTTCACATGCAATATATGTCTTTTTTTTGAAGGAGCATGCATTTACAAATATACTCACTAATATTCTTTAAGTAATTGAAAACTGTTAGTTCTTTTTAATGTAGCATTTCAAAAACTGCAATAATATGTCTTTCATTTTTATTAAAACAGCCATAAAACACAAAGGCACAAAAGTAGGTCTTACCATTTTTCCACTTTCCTTCTCTTTATCAGAATCCTTCATTTCTCTGTACATGATTCTAGACATCAAAACAATGAGTTAATATTTCACGCTCATAGCACATCCTCAAAATTCTGTATAACCATACATTGACTTATTAGGTATCAGTGACATTTAGATAATGTGATGTAAAACAGCAACAGCAGCTGCTCTTTGCTGCACAGGAGATCTGAGATAAACTGACACAGCAAAATTGTTAGGCTTTATTTTCATGTTGGTATTTATCTTGCAAAGTATTTAATGTTTCCATTCGTGAGACTTGAGTAATCAAACAACCTTCATTGTGTCAATTTCCCAAACCAGCTTTAGATTTTTCACTACATATGCACCAACTCTTTAAAATTTTGAAGTCCTAGAGGAGTTGCTGTGCATAACTTAGAAGATATGCACACTTAAAACTATTTCTCATGTTTTTTAACTAGAAAACAGTTTGTCACAGCATGCAATTTCTGACAGAAGGCAACTCAGAAAATAGGTGCAACACATAAGCACTGATGAAATCTGAACTACAGTTAAAAATACTGCACCATTCCTTATTGCAGTTGTTGCTTTCATACACATTATTCTTCTAGTATGACAGAAGTTACATCAGTAGTAAAGGAAAAAACTCCCCATCATATTGTCTTAGACTTTCTGTCTATTACTATAAAGTTAGTAAGGTCAAATTAATGTCCAGAGACTAGCTGAGGTAGGAAGGGACCTCAAATACCATGTTTAAATAGAATATCCTGTATTTCAGTTCGAGTCTTTTTTCTTCTTGTCCTTTCACATGTCACAGTCTAGCTTCCCCATGTCCTCCATCAGGTATTCATACACATTAGTAAGAGCCCACAAGTCTTTTTTCCTCCAGACTAGACAGATCCAGATCTCTCAGACTCTTCTTTGCATGACAGAAGCAATCAACCTTTTAATCATCCTAGCAGCCCCTTGCTAGACTCATTCCAGTGTCCATCTCTGGTACTGAGGAGCCCTGAATGGGGACATAGCACTGCAGGTGTATCTCACAGTGCTGAGCAGATGGGGATGATCACCTCACAACCTTCCTAATGCAGCCCAGGGTGCTGCTGATCTTCTTTGCTCCTGGGGTCCATAAGCTGGCTCGTGTTTAACTTTATGTCCACCTGGACCCTCAGGGCCTTTTTCCAACCTCCTTTCCAGCCAGCAGCCCCCCAGGCTGAACCAGCACACGCACAGTTACTTTTTCCCAGCTTTACATAGACTTTACATCTCCCTTTGTGAAATGTCATGAAGCTCCTGGCTTCCCATTTCTCCAGTATGATGAGGTCTCTTAGAATGGCAGCACAACCTTCTGGTCAAACAGTGATTCCTCTCCCATTTTGTTTTGCCTGGAAGCTGAGGGTCTGCTCTGTCTCAACATACAGTCCACTAATGTAGATGTTTAAAGAGTCCTGGACTCATCATCAACCTCTGGAGTACACCAGTAGGCCTTTACACCAAGGACCACAACCATCTGAGCCCAACAGCTCAGGCATTTTTCAGACACAATCTAGCCCATGCTTTCTGATTTTGTCAGTGAGAGAGAAAGCGTTGAAAGCCTTACTTAAGTTGAGGAAAAAAACATCTGCTGCTTTCTTCTCATCCACTGAGCTAGGCATATAGTAGAAGGCTATAAGGCTGGTTAAGTGTGATCTTCTCTTCAGGAATCTATGCCTCCTACTTCTAATCACCTTCTTATCCTTCATAGTTTGAAAATGGTTTCCAGGACTATCTCCATCACCTCTCCAGGGACAAAACAGTGACCATTTTGTAGTTCCCTAGATCTTTCCCGCCTCTGTGGGAGGCAGGAATTACACTTCCTTTTCTCCGGTCCTCAGAAGTGTCTCCCAATCCTCATGACCTTCCAAACATAATAGAGAATGGCCAGCTCTCATGGGTACATTCCATTGGGACCCACGGACTGGTATGTCAAGTTGTTCACTAATCTTTTGCCATTCACATATCACTAGATTCAACTCCAGATGTGCTCTGGCTTTCCTAATGCTCTGCCTTCAAGTTTGCTCTGCCTTCAAGTTTGGACTTGAAGCTAGGATTCCTCCTAGATCACTTGACCCCTCTTCCATCCCTAGCATGCTGCCCTTTCATGCCTTTTTGTTCACCCGTGCAGGTCTTCTACTGACTCTGCCTGACTTCCTACGTATTAGGATGGACTGTTCTTGAGTCTGGAGAAAGTGATCCTTAAAAAAAAAATATCAATCAACTCTTCTGGACTTCTCTTTTCACCAGGACTATAACCCCATGGGATTTTTCCAAGCAGATCCCTAAAGGTTATGATTTTTTCCTTGGTTTTGCAGGCACAACAGTAGTTTAAAAACCATTAATAACATCCTGACATAAACACAAAAAAAAATCTCATTGTAGCACTGCTTATTACAAAGGAGGAGTTAAAATATTAGCATGGTTTTCCTAATCAGTCACAGTGTTCTCTACGCAGAGTAATGAACTGGTGAGCTTACGTGTATGTTGGCTCCCAAATGCGTCTAAGTTTGTCAGATTTCACGCTGCCATTACAGGAAAGCTGTAACAATTTCTGTACATAGTAAAAGATGGTAGATCGAAAGTTCGTTAGGGGCAGTTCTACTTCTCGAGTTGTTCCAAGACCCGAAACTTTCAAGGTAAGTGCTAAACGTGGTGAAGGCATGCACTCAACCTCTTCCAAGAGTTCTGAATGAGGTGTACCTGCAAAAATCATTTGAGAACCTTTAACACAAAATATATAATGCATTACAAGGTGGCTTAAAAGTCAATAACATGGTTCAATAAGGAAGCGTAATGACCTACTGCATACATGCCAAAGAGATGAGATGGAGTTCTAACTATGAACTAAATTATGACTGAACCATTTCTATATGGGAGTAAAATTATCAGGAATTTCTGAAAGCCCTACTGATTCCTCTGTCTTGGTAATGTCTTAGATACTACCACAGCACGTGCAGTCTTCTTTTCCTACACAGTACGTTCCTTTCAGTTCTTCAAAATAAGCAGTGGCTTATTTCCACATATGCCAAAACCTATTTATTCCTCTCTGTAATGAACATTAAGTACATCCACAGTGCTGAACAAGAATAAACTAAGGAGCAAGATCAGGTGTTGTGCTGCTAACTGTCCACACTGCTCCACCACTGCATTACCTTGCCCCTGCCTCAGCTTTGCACTGTTTCAGTGCTCCCTCTCCAATCAAATCTACTCTGGGTAGCTTGAACGCAGTCAAGTCCCTGCAGGTCAAACCAGGCATCCTTATCACATCTTTACCATATCAACAGATTTTGTTATTTACCATGGTAAGAGATGATCTAAGTTAAATTCCCAATTTTGCTTATTTTACACAGCCCTTTATTTACTTTTCCCTCAATAATGTTTCGATCCGCAAAGGTAAATGAAACTCTCATTCACACAGAGAAAAGCCACACAGCCACAGGAGCATGTTGTACTGATTAATAGTGACAGCATCCCCTGTGGGCCCTTAACAGTGGATCTCCATCCTAAAGCAAACTAGGGATCACACATTCTGGCAGCATACCTGGTGGAGGGATTTCTAGGTCAGTTGTCTGTTGCACATTAGTACGACCAGGTCTTGGGTCAAACGCAGGAACCAAAGCAGAAAACTGCCGCTTTAACACGTAATCATCATCCCATGTTCTTCTACGGCCCCCTTTGGTTTCATACTCCTCTTCTTCCTAAAACAAACAAACAAACAAACCCCCAAAAACCCGAGTTATTTTTTTTCATTCTGCTACAGAGAATAATTTGATTAAAAAATTGAGAGTTCATGAATACAGGAGTCACAAACTAAACTGCAATTCTACTCAGCTCTGGTAAGGCTGCATCTGGAGTGCTGTATCCAGTTCTGGCCTCATCAGTCAGGAGAAACATGAAGCTCCTGGAGAGGCCTCATGGAGGCAACAAATAAAACTAAGGGACTGAAGAACCTCTCTTATGAGAAAAGCCTGGGGGAGCTGGGCCTGTTCAGCCTTAATAAGAGGCAAATAGAGGAGATCTCATCAATATCTGTCAGTATCTAATGAGACAGTGTCAAAAAGATGGATCCAGGCTCTTCTCAGTGGTGCCAGCAATAGGACAAGAGACAGAAACTGATGCACAGGAAGTTCCACCTGAACATGAGGAAGAACTTTACTGTGTGAGTTAACACATACTGAGAGAGGTTGTGTGTCAACCTGGAGATATTCAAGAACCATCAAGACACAATCCTGTGCCATGTGCTCTAGGATGACCCTGATTGTGCAGGGAGGCTGGACAGATGACCCACTGTAGTTCTTGTCAACCTTACCCATTCTGTCATTTCATTATGTCTTCATTATGTTAATTTTCTCAATGAAATCAACAAAAAATACATCAAAACTGGCACGGGTGTATTTATAGTTTCTAGAAAGAATGAAACTTTCCATGAAGCACCAGAACATAAGAAAATACAGAGTACTGTAGACCAGCAAACTTGGTGTAGATGTTTTGTGTGTTCCACAGACTTTGCAATACCAGAGGTTCAAGCATACACAATGACATCAAAATAAACATAATTATTTTTTTGAAAACAAGAAGCACTTTTTTCCAAAGTGTATACATATATTGATATATAATGTATACACATTTTATCCAGAGATTAAATCAAGTATCAAAATTCTTGAACTACTTTGGTGGGGAAAAAAAAATCTAATTTTCAATAAGTTTTAACAAGTATTAATTGGTTATGAATTTTCTACAACAAGCTTTAAATCTGTTCAACTTCTTATTGAGAAGAATTGCATGGTATAACAGAGGGAATAGTACTGCAACCCAAGAAAGGAAAATTTTCTTTTCCAGACCTGCTTCTTCCTATGTAATCTAAAGTAAAGTCCATTTTAGTTATTTCTGCCATTTCCCATGAAGAACAATAGTAACTCCATTTAGTAATTTTTTAAAACTCGTCAACATTCTACAAAGTTACTGTTCTAAAGTTAGTTTGCTTTGCAGATCCACTTAATTTGCACTGGCTTAGTTTGTTTCCTAACTTTGTATCTTTGTGCAGAAGGTGAAACCACAAAATGTTTAGTCATGTACCTGAGTTTCTATTAAGACCATAAACACAGTAAGTTAAAATGCTAAATATTTTGGTTCAAATGAAATAAATATTTTCATATTAATTACAAGATGAACTTTCTATAATTCCATAAAAAATATTTATATTTATTCTATAAAACATTAAATTCACATTAGTGAAGCTTTCTATTTTTCTTCTTAGATATTCATTCTGATCACTTCAGTGATGGTAGAAGACAAAGCACTATTCATAGCAGTAAAAAACAACCAAATAGAAAGCCAGAACTCCTGATAGCGTGGGCAAGAGCCATGGGAACTACTATGCCAGGCTTTGTCTAGCCCCCACCCCATTGGGTTTTTTGTTGGGTTTTGGGGGTGTTCTTGGGAAGAGAAAGATTTCCTCTGGCAAACGCTTGCTTCATACAGGCCTACAGTTAAACACACTCCAGAACTGAATCGCTACAAAATGTAGCGGCACATCCACAGTGATACCATTTCATCAGCCCGTGTACTAGTGACCCATCATTTCTACTGTCTGTCAACTTGTTCCCAGCCTGGTTGTAAGACATTCATTCTGACCTGTAATGTCTTGGGTATGCTGATGTTTAAAAACACTTTTTTTGTGTTTTTGACTATATGCAAGAAACTAAATAAATCTAAATAAATTCGTTTTAACTAATGGAGATATTGTAGCTAGGACTTCGTATTGCCAAAAAAATCTGTGGATTTTTAAAGCAGCTGTTAGTCCATTAAGATACCATTAATGCTAACTATACCATACCATAACTTCTTCATATTCTTGATCTTCTTGGTTATCATCTTCATTTTCATCATCTTCTTCATCTGGTTCAGGTAGATCCTCATCATCATCTAACTCTGCCAACAGAGTACTAGCTCGGCAGCTATCAAGAAAATCTACAACACATATATATATTTACATACAGAACAAAAGACAAGAGTAACTTTAAAGCAGAATTTTTAAAATAAACAGAAGCATCACGAAGAGTGAAAAAGCAAATCTCACTTAAACCAGAAAAAGAAAACTAAAACATGGCTTATTGCAAAACAGGAATAAAAGCCATGACAAAAGCATACACCTGTTAAAAAGTCCATGGATCTAGTCAACAGCATATCTGTAGAAGCACTTACTATTGGTATAATCAATAGTGATCAGCAAGAGTGACCTGCTTCTCATGTGATTATAATGTTTTATAATTATACTTATTTTAGATTGCAAAAGATCACCAGAAAATGGTACACAAATGCATATTGTCTGTTTCTGTGTCTCAATAATTTAAAAACAGGTGAGTGATTCCACTAAAATGGGTGGTTTAGACCTTAACTTACAATCTAAAGAACATACAAGATAAACATTTAAGAGTGATATTTTAAAGATTCAATTACTAATTAATTACTGTAACAAGAAATTGAAGGCAAAGTTCAATTTTACTCACATAGTACTAAGATTTAAGAAGCAACCTCCCAAAATTAGAAAAGAAGCTCACGGCAATCCAAGTGGACTGGGATGAAGCTTTGAACTTTTCCATTTTTCTATGCACATAGAAACCACCTGTATCACCCAAACACCCTTTGTATTTTTGCTACCACCCCTACTGATAGTTGAATGCACTCTATTTGCTCAGTTGTTAATGGTATATTTTAATACTTGTCACCCAATCAAAGTATTTTAGACTTAATTGAAATTAATTAGACTTAATTAGAAGAGTAAAGGGAAATGGTATATGCAGACATATTAATCAACTGCCTCCAAGCAGTTCAGTTCCAATACCCATTGAAATGACCAGAAATTTTTCAAGCAATTTCAATAGGCAACAAAATAGAACACAATCCAACAATAATTTAAATAAATCAAGTGTCTTTTTTTCAAGAATATCTCACAATTCAATAAACTTTACATTAGGAAATGTACATACGCATACAACCCAGGTTTTTGTTGACTTCATTTTATCAGCTCAATTCCTATGTATTACTGACCAAATTATCTAAATCTTCTTTCACTGTATTCATATGCCTCAAGTAACCTCTGTCCTAAAGTTTGTTTCTAGGGTGTAGCATCCACACACCTTGAGAGCTGTTTGTCAAATCATGTGGGTTTATTCTTCCTGTCAATTTTTGTGTTTTTTCCAATTTTTTGCAATTACTATTGGGGTATTGAGATACCTGGAAGCTATTTTAAGGGTACAGTGTGCCTAATGGGGGATGCTTTTCAGAGTAATACAAGGTACATCAGACTGTGCATGTAGCATGCCTATACAACATAACAAAAATAATATTTTGATTGTAATTAGAAGTACATATGCAAACTACATTAGGAGCTAAACTTGATGAGGGAAAATATTTAAGTGCTTAGACAAACAGTACCATAAATAATAGTAACATGGGATAGAAACTGCTGAAAATAAAGATTTGAAAACATAAGGAAATACTACTACATTAACATTATTTTACTTACTGCCTTACAGAACTAGTAACATACAAACAGCTCAACTTTCAAATACTTTTCAGAAAATATGAGGAAAATCATAACAATGGGATAAAAGGAAAAGTCATTAAAAGTCATTAAAAAGGGAAGTCTAATGCTTATGTTCATTTAAAAATGAAACTTACCATATAAAGAATATTCTGCCTCCTGCCCTGTATCGCTCTCACTAGATGTTGATGTTAGGCTAGTAGTTAGAGTATTACTAAGCGACTGACCAACAGATAAAACTGTAGTTGCTGTAGCTACATTGCTGCTGCTAGTAACACTGGATGTAGACATGGTCACTGTTGATGTGGTACCAGTTGTAGTCAGATTAGGAAAACTTTGGGCACCCATAAGAGGAGAAGCTATAGATAAAGATACGGTAAGATAAAATAAATGATTTGATGACTTGAAGAGTACAATTTACATGCATGACTCCTGCGTTGAAAAATATATTTGGGGTTGAAAAATTATCAGTGTGTTATTTTCTAATAAAGAACAATAGCCTATAAAGGGGAAGAGTTTCCCAATGCAAAAGTGCACCTTACAACATAGATGCCCACTTCTGAGCTTATTCTCTTGCAAACATTTAAAATAAATAATTTTATCAAATAAATCCCCCAAATCCCACTATAAATCTGAAATTATTTAATTTCATTTTCAACATATGTAAAGAATTTCTGTTATCTGTTACTCCAACACTGTGATCTGTCTTTAAGCCTAAAATGAAATACAATGTCTAAATTACAATATTATATAGTGCAAATAAATTCATTACATATAAGTGAATTGGGAACAGAACATATTAAAATCAATGCGAAACTTGTAATTATTGTACATTTTTCTAAGGTTCTTGCATCAGCTCTGACTTGTTATTTTTCACACAACTACTAAAATATATGTTCATCACCATCAACAAGCTTGAACTGACAATACTGTGGAACATATGACTTATGTTGGATGATTTACAATTTTCAGAATAAGCAAGCAACAACTAAAAAGTTACCTTACTATATATTCAAATAAAACAGTAAATGCATTTTAGTTAACAACTGAAACAAAACTGAATTCACAGTAGACTCCACAAAAATAACTTCAGATAGTGTACATGACTGAGTATGTTATACCTATGTGCAACTGCACATTCATATCCCAGTCTGCAAAACATCTTCTCACATGCTTATCTTTAAACAAGGAGATTAATCAGAAGTTTGGAGAGAAAAAGTTGAGGAATCATCTATACTAAGAATTTAAGCCCTAGATTTTTCAAATTACTTTTTCTGAACTTTACCAAATGCAAGTTTTTGAGTTTTAAAAGAAAAAAATCCATTATTGCCATTTATGTAAACAAAGTGCTTTCCTAAAAAAAAACCAAAAAAAACCCAAAAAAACCCCAAAAAACCCCAAAAAAACCCAAAACAAAACAAAACAAACAAACAAACAAAAAAAAAAAAAAAAAAAAAAAACACCACACAAAAAAAACCACCAAAAAAACCCCCTACCTCTGCATTTCATATTATCATTACTTAAATTGGCAAAGGTTACTATCCTGGGAAAAGGATATAACAAAGCATCTGCCCCTAAGTGAATTTGGCAGCGTTTTGTGACAAACGGACATTACTGTCTCTGCTTTCCTTCTCTGTTACACACAGGGATGTGTTCTCTGCACACATCCCTGCCGCTGAAGAATATAGCTAACTCTTTGCAAATAAAAATATAAAAATGCAGGGGAGGTGTGAAATAATACTATACCAATGAGGGAAAGTGCAAATTTTAAATTTAGGGTTGTTAATAAGCTTATGTTTTTATCTATGAAAGCATGGAAATGAAAAACCAAAGAGTTTTCCTTTTGTTGTTCAAGAGCTTGAAAATAAGTTGCTCAGTATTCACATCTTTCACTCTCTGCTAATTAATAACAGTGAACTCTTTGCTGTTACAGTAAACAGAAAAAGGCATTAAGCATCAGCATTTAATTTGCTCTGAATTCAAGAGTAAATGGAAATTGGCTACTCTAGACACCATTTAGCTTCTGGCAAATCCTGATGTTTTCAATGCAACCAGGTCAGAAAGTCCAGAAAGACTTATCTCACTAATGATGATTTCAGTTGTGACTTCTGGGTTGTTGTGGGTGGTTTGTTTGATGGTGAGGGTTTCTTGTTTGGTGTGGTTGGTCTTTAGTTTGTTTGGTTGGGTTTTTTAACCTGAACAGGCTAAAAAAACCCCAAATATTAAAAAAAAAAAAAAAAATCAAAAAAAATCAAGCTTTTTTACAATGCTCTTAATTGAACTGTGGTGAGATGGCTCAAATTTAGTCTCTGATCTCTTTTAGGAACATGAGTTACCACTTACTGTTTCTATTCATATAAAAAGTATAAACCAAAATAATTCCTATGTGAAGGATAATATAAAGTATGACTAATTTTTATCACAGAATTAAATTTTTAAGTTGCACTATTCTTATTTCTAACTTTTGCAGTGTATAGTATCAAACATCCATTAAAGTATAAATATGCTGATAAAGTATTTTACCATGTTTTTCAAAGATGGTCTCCTGTCTCTCCCCTCAATACAAAACTACTTCAGAACCAGAGCAACTATCTGACTATAAGAGGATCAATTATTGGAAAGCTTTCTTTGAGTATCTTATGTACATTTTTATTGCAGTTGCAAAAAACTTCACCCCCATCCCCAATATCACAACATAAATGTAAGGATACATTAAAAAAATCTCCCCATCAAAAAAAGAAAACATTCTGTATTTAAAAATATTTAAAACTGCTAAAAGCAGACACCACATTTCTAAATAAGGAAGCATAGAGTCATAGAATTGTTAAGGTTGGAAGAGACCTCAAAGACTGAGTCCAGATGTTAGCCCAGCACTGCCAGAGTCACTGCTAAACCATGCTTCCAGGTGCCACTTCTACACAACTTCTGAATACTGTTAGGGATGGTGATTCCACTTCCCTGAGCCACCCATTCCAGCGCTTCACCACCCCTTCAATGAAAAAGCTTTTCCTAGTATCTAATCTAAACTCCCCCTGCCACTTCCTACCTGTGAAAAGAGGCTGCCCCCACCTCACTACAACCCCTTTCAGGTAGTTGTAGAGAACAATAATATCTCTCCTGAGCCTCCTTTTCTCTAGGCTAAACAACCCTCAGCTGCTCCAGACCCTTCATTGATAATTATGAGAAGCATGAAAGCTGAACAAGAAATCTATGTTTTTTTCTAGCTTGGGTAATTTCACTTTTTCTAACTTGCCTACCTCATGAAATGCAGTTCTCTATTTAAAATATTATCACCATCAGAGAGCAAAATACATAACAAGTAACAACTTTGATGGGAGCATGCTTAAAAAAGAGTGAACTCACAACAAGTAGGTTTACAACTTACCTTGCTAATACCTTGCTCCTACATATAATCTGAGAACATGCAAATGTTAAAGCATGTACATAATGTCATTTAAAACACTGTTAACTACAAAGTTCTTTACATTTATTATGCCTGAACAGTTCACTGAAACAAAGCCTTAATGACCATACCACCTCTAGAACACACTCAGTATTAGAGTATATTATGCAGCCTGACAGAACCAGGAATCTGCTAACATTTGATTATACTGTAGTTCTTTTTCCTTTGTACTGTGTTCTTTGCTCCTACGCTCAGACACTTCACAAACATGTACGAACTGCCCTTCCTGAGAATGGGAAAAATAACAGAAATATGCAAAATCTACACAGATCAGAAAGCCTAAGCACCTGACCTTAGCTACTGTTGCTAGACTTCCATCCTCTTGCGGTAAACCATACTCTCTCTCCTTAAACATATCATCACCATCAATTATCAATTGGAATTTTCTTTCTATTTGGTGGGTACCTGTGATCTGACATCACAGGGCAAGCTAACACTTGTCACTTGACAGGAACTCTGAGAGTCCTTCCTAAGTTTTACAGGTACACAGAAGGTCAAGCCTGCTCTAAGTACATTTCGCGATTAAGCCAACACAATCCAAACTCAAGCGTAACAAAAGCCAAAGAAACAACAAAATCCTTAACCAAAAATAAAAATAGCATACTTACTTGCAGTACTCACAACATTTCTTCCCAAAGTATTAGTATTGTTATCACTGCTACTCCGGCTTAAATTCATGTTGTTTGTGGCATTGGTACGTGCTATGTTTGCCACTCTGCGTACGAAGGACTCCAGGCTGGACGTTTCTCGAGATGATAAGTTCGGAACACTCGCACTGGAGCTCATGGGCGCCCCAGCGGCCAACAAAGAACTGACCGAGAGTCTGTTACTCGCTGAAGAGCTCAGGGGCCGCTGGGAAGCTGCTTCCTTATTAGTCAGTTCAGAGACTGAGCTCACATCAGGAGAGCTTACGCTAACAATTCCCATGGAAATAGCACTGGATTCCCCAGGAGTACGTATTGTGTTATCAGGACCTAACTTCCTCTCTGCGTTTTCGTTTCCCATGTCCGCTGTCAAGGTGCTGGTGCTCGCACTGGAAGATGACCCTATGTCAGCCTGAGGCACGCTATCAGCGGAAGACAGAACAACAATTGGTTCGTGGACGTCAGTGCCTGAAACTATATTTTGTTCCAACACACTTTCTGATCTCCGCTCCATTTTGGTCGAACCCAAGCTGATGTCGCTGCTACTTGCCACGCTACACACAGAACTGCTGCTTCCTTTTCTACTTGAGGAGCCTGCAGCAGCAGTCGTCTTGTCTGGACAGTTGTTTTTCACCAAGCTGCTCCATGACTGCGTTGTGCCTGAAACAGTGGATGAAACAGGTTTGGGTGATGCCGCTGAATCAGGGTCGTACCCTGGTGCAAGCTTGAGGTCAAACTTTCCTTCTGCGCCCATACGGTAAGAGTTAGAGCCACCAGCATCCCAGGTGACATCAATCCAGCCTGGAAAGGGACAGGAGTTTGTGAGATCCAGCAGAAAGCAGACAGGAGGCGTGTCAGACAGTAGCTCCACAATGTGGGATCAGCTTCTCTTAAGGTCTGTATGTCTGAATCAATGAAATCCCTAAGTAACCCTTAATGTCAATTAAAAAGGAAGTGTTTAAATCTAGACAATTTAGCATTTCGTAATGTCAATTTAGAGGCTGCTTGTTCTTGCTGCCTTAATCCTCAGGGCCACAGAATCCAGCAAAAATAGTTTCCTTCAGGAAGGAACCTGACTTACTAGAATCTCTCAAAACTTTTTTAGCATCCATCAAAATTGGATTCTCGAGTAGCAAAAATGTATATTAAAACACATCATAACTTTACTAGCATCTGTCACGAAGCTGTAATTATTAAAAGGACATTCAAAAACATTTTTCTTTGTTGGATGCTTATGGATAAGCGTATTTACCCAATAGAAGAGATACCATGAAACTGCTTAGTTTGAGATTTCTTACTCTTAAATTTTAAGAATTAATTTAGTGATACACGGTTTTGAGTTCAGTAAGTTACACCTACTCAAACATTCCTTATTAACAAAAAAATTATGGCAATCAGGTAAGGGCTACATCAAGTAAAATTTCAGGGTTGCAAAGAGAAACGTTTCATAGAAAAAAAATGTCCTGGGACCAGAACAAAACTCCAAAGAGATGCTACTCTTAAGTTCCTTTATTAAATGATTATTCTGAGTAGCAATATTTTTTAACAGCTAAATATAATAAATCTACAATAATGAGAGTAACATACAAAATTTAGCTAACTAGGACAGAAATGGGGGCAAAATGATTTATTTTTACTTGTCCAAATATGTATCACAATCTAAGAGTCACCTAAAAAATTTCTTCTAATATTTTTCACTGTATCTTAACTGCAACAAATATTGGTGTAACTACTTTAACTGATACACATTTCATCCAAAAATAAAATCTCTAAACCTTAGTAATCTTCTGCAATCTCAGACAAAGTAAAAACAAATATCAGGTCCAGATACACACATATTTTTCTTTATTAAAACAGAAAAGAGCTAATATCAAGTAAAATATTCTTTTTATTACAGTCATGTGCACCTTCAGGTTTTAACTATCCAAAAGTCACCACTCCTAGACTAATACAGATGATCACAGGGAATGTGCTGTTTACAAAAATCACTCTGGAGGAAAAGCAGCTAAAAATGGATAAAATTTTCAGATATAAGTAAACATCTTGTCCTCAAATGAGCAGGTTTAGATTATGTTATTCTTATATGATTTTATTCCTTCCTCATGAGCTATAGTTGAGTAGCTTCATGTGACTAAATCTTTGAAGGATAAAGTTGTGAAGCAAATCTGAATTTTTTTGCTTTTATGATTTGTCTTTTTCATCAAATACATAAAAAGCTCCATACTGTAGTTCAACAGTATAACTTTTCCCCTTTACGAATATCTGAACCAAGTATTTTTTTCAAAGCATAACTAAATAACTGGTTTTGTTTTGTATAGTTCCTTTCCTTAAAGTATTAATTACAAGCATTTTTAAATTTGAACAAGTTTTAAGTACACATTATGTACTCAAAGTTGTGCTGCTCCATCATTACAGGCCTAAAAAAACTCAACATTTGTCTACACTTGTGAACAACAACCAAAACAGTAAATTAGACACTACTTCCAAAATTCTATATGAAAGAAAGCTGTGACAGGAATGAGATGGTTTGGCATCACCATTTGATAAACAAACCTCAATTTCACCTGTCATTAAATGGGGAAGTGTTACTGAAACACAGGAACAAAACCACTGATTTGGTAGAATACTACTCACCAATAATACCTAAAGTCTCCAGTTATAATGTAGCTATGGATACTGTTGCATCTGATTAAAAAAAATATATGGACGATGGAAGATTTCCCCACAAGCTGTACTGAACAGCTTAAATAAAGTTCAGTTTCAAATCATTTTAAGGGATTGTACTTTGGAGATTTCTCCATGTTTGAGAACTGGCAACTCAACAAACTAGAAGAAACTTTCAAGTCCAGCTAAAAATGAATCTAAAAGTGGCTGAAGGTGCTTCAGAAACAAGGCAAGCCTTATATACCTCAAAACAGGGGGAAGAGAAGGGAAATAGTGGAAAGCATGTTCAGTAAACACGATCACCACCTCTCCTGGAGCCTCTTCAATAACTTTTTGCTCCTTAAGTTAATAAATTGTCGTGCTTTAACTAACAAACAAAAACTTGATCCCAAAGAAGCTTGCAAGGTAGGAAAGGTACAGGATATAACAAAAGTCAAGAAAAATATTGCAAATGCTCAGCTAGAAGAGATGAGGAAGGTAATTACAGATTTTGCAGGCCCAAAGCTTAATTTATCAGTTTGCATCACTCACCTTTATAAAGTTTGTAACAGATGTCTAAATAACAGTTTCATACTTGAATAGCAATTCAATATTTTAATTAACCAAAGCTGTATGAAAGTTTTATTTACAGCAAGAACTTTTTGCATGCGTTCAAATGGAATTTCATAAATGGACCCCAACAGCTGTAGTATTTTAAGCTCCTTCCCTCCAAAGTATTTAAACTTTTATCAACTTTATCAAGGCATTACAGAGGAAGTACTTTAATACTACCCATTCTGCATGATGTAATCATGCAACAGATATAAATTCATAAATTCAGGGAATTCATGCTCACCATTATGCAGTTCTCCTGTAACAGTGCCTTCACCCTGTGGGCTTCCATCCTGATCTCTCCATTTCCAATCAATTCCTCTGATTACACGAGCTCCTGGAACCATGTATTTTAACACCTGAGAACGGACCAGACGTCGCTGCCTTCTCAGATTTGCTTCAGCTTCTTTAGCAGCTTTTCCTACAAGAAATGTAAATTTAAAAGACTTAAAAGTATTGAATGGGGAATAATTTTGAGCTTATTTCTAAGCAAGTTCAACTGCAAAAGTTAACCTCCTTCTTTACACTGATTTTTATATTGTATGCTCATTAGCATTTTAAAGGAGCAAATATGATATACATATTCTTTTTCTTACCCAGCTGATCTTCACATACTCCATTCACAGTGCCATAAAGTTCAAATCCAGACAGGGAGAGGTAGTGTGTTTGCCCACTGGCATTCTTTCCCATCTGTTTTATTCTAACATGTCTCCAACCTTGTTTCTCATCTTTTGGAGGATCTAAAGGCCATGTTGCTGTAGACCTTGAAGTTTATTAGAATGAAGTGTTGGCAAGTAACAGGGAAAAAAAAGACAAAACCAAAAAAAACCTTAGTACCAAAGCAAACAAAAGCATAATGTTGATCATGTATGCACATCACAAGATATAGAAACCTATTAACATCAGGGTAAACTTTGGATGAGTGTTGGTGTTATGATTTTGTAAAAAAAGAAAAAAAAAAAAAAACGCAAAATTTACAGTGATGGAAAAGCACAAATACTATTATGTGAACCACACAGAGAACCTATGAATCACTTAATCTCCAGTCCATCCTTCATAATTTGTATCACTTACCACTTTTTTAGATAGATACATTATTACAACCACAGTACACATAACATTAGTCTAGAGTCAAGTACATTTTTAACTGCACTCAGTTTTATGAAAAACGATAAAATACATTGACATACCCTGGTTCATTGAGACTGCAGTCATCAACATGAGTATACAAAGTAGTCCAGTTCTGTCCATCCTTAGATACCTGGAAAACCCAATTTCTGAGAGCAGACCGTCCATAACCTCGAGCATGGCGTAATGTGTAGGCTGATGGTACAACCCAAAGGCCAAGGTCTATGGCAAACCAAGCATTCTTATCATCATTAGTGTGACAATTGAGAGCTGAACTGTCACGGCTCAGGATGTCTTCCAAACGACCATAAGGCAGATTTCTTCCTTCTGAGGATGTAACCACTACTAATCCATAGGCTGCTGGATTTACCCACTCATATGCAGTTCTGTATTTGAAAAGAGAAATATACTGTTCAGTTATTACTTAAATTAAAAAAACTGGTTTCAGCAACAGTTGACATTTACTGTAAATTGCATAAAACACCTGAGTTTATCACACACTGAAATTATCAATATAATTTTAGAAAATTAGATACTTTACACATGTTCCAAACATCACTTTGGTTGTCTGTGCTTTTTTTTAAACACTGTAGCAATGAAAAAACCCAAAACAATAAAATCAAACAGACTCATGGTAATCAAAAACAACGATCCAAACCTCCCCACTCCTTCATCTTGTTAAGGAAGCATACAAACAAATTCTCAACACAAGCAATTCATATTTTTCTATTATTTAAGCAGATCCAAAAGAAGTGTAATTCCATTGATTAAAAGATACCTCCCACTTCTAAGAAGATAAGAGATTTCACTTCATTATGAATTCTTTGTCCCCATCCTGCCTCAAAGATTATAGTTTATTGTGTCTGACTTTAAAATATCTAGCATTGAAAAACTCACTTTGCATTTGTTCCAATCCAGTAAATAATTCCATTTTCATCAAAATCATGTTGATGCCTGAACACAAATGTCTGGCCTTCTCGTAGCTTTCGGACAAAAACAAATGAAGCCCTATCAAAGTCGTACCATTGCTTTGCTACCTACATATGAAAGAAAATAAATCAAATATTAAAGCAG
This sequence comes from Prinia subflava, assembly GCF_021018805.1. Classification (NCBI taxonomy): domain Eukaryota; kingdom Metazoa; phylum Chordata; class Aves; order Passeriformes; family Cisticolidae; genus Prinia; species Prinia subflava. The sequence continues at coordinate 36,588,463 of NC_086251.1, forward strand.
CAGAATACAACTATTCCCTGTGAACTCTAGGTGTGTGGTATGCAGCTCACCATTTTCAGGAGATACTGTTCTAGAGATTCAACAGTTGCCAGTGGCTCCATCTTGAGCATTCGACCGGTTCGATCTATCAAAGATGTCTCCCCCGAGGCGCGTTCCAAACGAAACCTCAAGCGCCTTGTCAGGATCTGAAAGAACAGCTAAACATTCATATAGGCTCTCCTGTTTAGGTTTTGGAAGTTTAAGAAAAACAGTGTATTTCACTACAACCACTTTAGTGGCCTATCAAAGTATCTTTGTTGCTCTAACTTAAGCACGACATTCTAATGAAATGCTTTAAAAAGTAATTTCCTAGTACTACTTTTTTTTCAATTATCCAAGCAATTCTTTACTATGACAATGTTCAAGTCAGTTACACGCTCAGCTAACATTTTCTCACTTTTCCTATGTCTTCATAGGTTTTATTTGTTGACTAGCAAATACAATAATATATAAACTCAGAACCATTTTCAAAAATATTGAATAGTAACAGTTGTTTTGCAACTTTTTAGAACTATTTCCTAGACATTTAACATGAAAACAGAAATATTTATACTTCCCTACCAATGTTGCAAAATCCTGAACTGTGCTTTCCAATAGAAAAAAATTAATAGGAAAAAAAAAGTAATATTTTAGCCAAACTGCCAAGTTTTCTGTATAAGAAGCTGCTGAACCTGGAGGCATCTTGCATTACTGATTGAACAAAGGGTCACAGACAGGACCCTTTAATGCCTATGTCCTGTTCTTACTAATAATTGTCTTGTAATCACAGTAACATGCCCTTGAACTAGAGGGCATGTTCCTATATAAAGACAACAATACCTGAAGACAAAAGAAAGAACACATTATTTCTTCCATCAAAATCTACTTTTACCTTACAGTGTTAAAGTGACAGTAGAGGAACAGCCATGCATTTAAGTGTTAGAGGAAATAGATGCCAAAATTTGGTTGTTCTTAATTCTACCCATATCCACAAGAATGGGATTCTTGCAGACACAGTGAGAAACATTAGTTGTGCACCTCTCAGTGTGATTTGCTGTTATCCCTATGCATTTACCTGAAGATTATATGTAGATCCTGGTGTATCATACAAGTGGAGAGGTAGACGTTCAATAGATTCTAATACTGCTATCAATTTCCGAATTAATGCAACTGCAGGACGACTGTGAGAGAGAACAGTTACTATGTTACCACAAAACAAAACAAAGAAAAAAATCCTACAGTATCTTAGAAAATGGGATCCAGTTGAGGAAACTATCTCAGCATGCAATTTCTACTGATGGTATCTGTTCTAGTCATATGGTTATAGCACAGTAAGAAAGACACAAATCTGCAGAGCGATAAACAAGTCACCTTTATTTTGTCACTAGATGTTCTATAGGTTGACACTTAGGAGATAAAAATGTTCAACTACTACTTCAATATTAGATGCTGTCTTTTAAAATCAATTATCAAGTTTCTATTCCACTGAAATGGAAAGAACAGGTACTTTGTCTTTAAATTATTTTAAACATACTGTTTCACAACATACAATTATTTTAAAGATACTGTTTCATAATTTCAAAGGGTATTTTCTTGGTTTGGTATTATTTTTACCTTTCATCATCCTCATTTTCACTGAATGCTGTTTTGAAAACGTTTATCCTCTCTACCAGTTGACTACAGTCTTGTTTCACATCCAAATCAACATTCTAAAAGGAAAAAAAACAAGTTACATTTAATATAATTTATTTAATTTTTACACAGGCAAAAACTTCTATGTAGTCTCACTGAAATCTGGATTTGAAGTCTGTATGTGAAAAGCTAATCATCAGCCACTAGACCTGAACATAGTTGATTTATAGATTTTTAATAGCTCATTCAAACTAAAGTCACCCATTGTGATAACTTATCTTCAATAGGTAGACCAGTAACAGGAGCAAGTCTGCAGAATTTTCACAAAGACAGGAAGAAGAAAGATTTATAAAGGATCTTTTACATTACGGCACATGCTTCATTTCATTTTTTAGGAAGTTTTTCTGTTAACATTTATGTCTATAAACTCACATTGTTTAAAACTGTCAGCAGCGATTGAACTAAGCCACTACTGCACATTTCATATGGAGAAATAGTATTCTCATCCTTCAAGAGTACAATTAAGTTTTCCAGAGCAGTCTTCATTAAATCTCTCCAAGTATTTTCTCCCTCAATGCACTGAAAGACAAAAATATCATTATCATGAAACAAAGCAATCTGTCCACTTGCTTCAGTTGAAAAATATCGTCCTAGGGAAGTACCTAACCAGGTAATACATGCATTAAAACTCCCCACATTCAGACATGCTATGACTCTTCTTCACATCATGGCAGACTCCTGAGTATTACTGATTTCCACTGATGTCACACATTAAAAATAAAGGAGATACACTTACCTGCCTGTTTGCATGAAGTTCCCATGCAGACTCTAACTGTGTTGCTATGTTCCTCAGTGTTACAACTACTCCTCGAGGCATACTTTCAACTGCTTTGAAATGATCATCATATAAATCTCTTGCCATAGTGCGTACCTACAAATGGATTTTGATAATCAGAAATCAGATCTTCCTGTAATAAGACTGTTACTAGACTTCCAGATACTTAAAAAAAATGACCAAGGTTGCAGTAAGTCCACAACAGGCAGACAAATAGGGAAGAATAAAAACCCATGTGCATCACGAAATGGCAAAGATTGTAAAAGGAAAAAAAGGTACAGGAGAAATAAATGGAAATACACAAAATCTTATTGACATAAATGAAATTTACCATCATGTATTAAGTTACAGCATAAAGGGCAGTAGGAAAAGGTATGATTCTCCATCTGTCAGTCTTTCTTTTAGAACTGTATAATGGATCAGGTAATCTTTTTAAATGTAAAATTAAGCAAGTTTAATACTGTTTTTTGAATGCTCTATCAACATTCCTTAAACTAATTCACACAAAGTCTCTACACAACCTCTTAGAGTAAGAATCACTTCTTCTACAAAGCCTGGTTCACATAAGATAGAGATTAAAGAAGTTCTTATTAAACAACATCTTTCTTTTGTAAGAAATTTCCCCAAAAAATCTTTCCTTTTCATTATCATTCTATGTGCTACAATAATACATTACACAGGCTTCAGATCTACACAGCGCAACCTTAGGTGTAAAAGAGCAGTGCCTTTCTTTTATCATCCCACCTATTATCATTCACATACAGTATTTCAACTTTCAATTTAGTATCACATTTCCTAAGATATGTGTCCTTAAATGCTGCAGATCCAAGGTACAGTATATATTGGCTGCACTGTTAGAAACTGCAAGTCAGTTCAAGACTAAAGATTAGCCTGAGTCCTTGGCCTAAGTGGATCATAAAATGTTATTTTGTGAGTTTATGTAAAGAGCTTAATACTTGATTTTTTAGTTCCTCTTTTTTCTCCTTCATTTTGAGGAGAAAAGAGTTTTACAGATATCTAAAATGAGGGTGTTTTCTCATTTTGCTTCACAACCACAACTCTTAACAATGGAGACTGTTCATTTCCAGCACCCTGTTGCAATCTCCAGTCTGAAATTTGTACCTAGATGAACAGAAGTATTATATGCCTCTGACATAATTGTAGTAACATCTTTTCTTGTGGCATAAAGTCAAAAAATCAAAGCACAAAACCTAAAGAATTATACAAATGCAAGGAAGGAAGATTGGATTTTCCTACATTTAAAAAAAAAATCGTTTTCTTCTAAAGGAGCACGGAATTTACAAATTCTGCTGGATAACATCACCTAAAGAAGCGCTTTGTTCTAATTGATGTTTTCAAGCCTCACATAAAATTGTATCTAGTTGAAATCAGAGATTTTAATTCTCTAGGAGAAAATCACACCTAAGAATATTATAATATAAAACAAACTCAATTAAATTCTAAACATAAAATTTACAGCTGCTCACCAACCTTTTGCTTTGTCTTCTCCAGTTTAGATTTCAGTTTTCTTCCTCTTTTGCCTGTCCAGCCAGTCACAAATTCCGACCCTGCAACATGTATTTCAGAAAAGTCACATTTTCTCACAGCTATGAAAAGCAACAAATAACACTATCTCATATACAGCTGTTCCTACCTGCACATAACACATACCTACATACTTACCCAAGGAAGTTTCAGCTGTAAACGAATGCTTTGTTCCTCTGTTGGACTCAAACACAAAGCCTGGCAGGTCTTCCTTCAGGATTGTAGCCTGCTGACCATCAGAATTGTGAATAGCAATTTCTCCTTCTTTTAAACAGGTCAGTGACCAGTTTCCTACAGTAAGTTTAGTTGGCCCTGGTGTTGATAAAATTGGCTGGCTTGTGGTAGATGGTTTTACTTGGCTTCGAGCCCTCTGCAACTTCTCAAGGAACTCACTCCTACTTTCTATTTAAAAAGAAACAAATTTAGTTTTTCCCAACAACTGCTTCCATCATTATGTAGCTTATTTTTTTTTCAAGAGCAAAACAACTGAGCACATTCAATGCAAAATGAAGTTTGAAATTAAGGGTCTCAAAGTGTGCTAAATTTCGGTGTGGTATACTTCTGTACTTCAACAGTGGTGCATTCTATGATAACATCAAAGCTGCAATGCAACAATGCAACTCTTTCTGAAAGATGCAATCTGGATGTATTAATTCATCCTTACAATTATAATAGGAAGATCAAAGAAATTCAGTATAAATTTTTAGTCTTTGAAAAATGGGTCTCAGAGTAGCAAGCATGAACTATTCCCAAATGTGAGTTTTCAGAAATAAGAAATTAAAAAAGCTACTCCAAAAATATCACTTTTTATTAAATCATGTATTTGTATTTTAATCACTAAAAAGCTGAGTAAACAACTTTTCAAAAATTCCATTTAAAGTAAAAATGGAAACATCTCATTGAAGATTACTGCTGTTTGCCTTTTGCTGAAATGACAAGCACAAGGCTTTTTAAATCTTCCCTTTTCTAATAAGATAAGCTAATGCAAAAATAAATATGCACTCAAGGCACAATATTCTTTATTGCTTAAATTTCATAGCATACACAAAAAAGACTTATAAAAATAATTGGGATTTGATATGCAAGATGAAAATTCTCTTGTTTTCAGATTTTCATAATTAAATTTTAATCAATTTATTATATAGCATGCTGCACTGAAAGTACTGTATTTCTACATGGTTGAGAATACTTTCAGGTTCCCTTGGACAGAATTTTGAAAATTACTTAAAGCTTCAGAATTACCATTAAATTTCAATTTTTGCATTGAATTTTTTTTCCTAAAAATTCAAACAAAACAGGTCTAGAGTTAATGTGGAGGGGGGTGAGTACAGACCTTCCAAAATATTCACAGTATATAGATCTGACCACCCACCCCAACTTTCATCATGCAATACACACTAATAGATTTCACTACTCAATCCTCTATATTCTTGCCAGTTGTGAAGGTACTAAAAAGTATACCATGAGATTAATCAGTAATGATTTAGAACAGCAGAACATATAGCACAGTTCAGGACTTAAAGATACTGTTCTGAGTCTGTACTGTACTGTAGTCATTTGAGTTAACAAATATTAATTTTTTAAGTAAAAAAGGCTGCTGCACATGCTTAGAGCTCATGGTTAAAGTTCAGGCAAATTACACTGCAACATCAGCAATCTTAGTAGATGTCCATTTGACTACAAATTCCAAGAAGCATCATCTAATCCTACATTAGGTCCTTTCCCTCAAATATTCTGACTAGGTATCTTGTTTATTCCATCTTTTTCAAAAGACTGGTTTGAAGTAACAACTTAAATGCTCAATCTGACTTCTTCTAAGTTCTCCTCATTCCAAATTCTTCTGGCTGTTATCATTCCACTCATCTTATACAGAGATAGTCTCATCCCCTTGCCCAGACCACTTGGAAGCAAAAACCCAAAAATTTGGCATCCAAGGGGGATGAGAATTAAAAAAATTATCTTTATGAACCTCCTTAAAATTGTATTGTATGGTAAACAAGTATCTCCACACAGGACTTGTTTACCTTTTAAGGCATTAACCTTATTAAAAAATGCAAAAATACATTTCTGACCAAAAATTCAATAAATCTCTAAGTGGTTTCCAGCTGCATTATAATCAGAAACACTATATTGCATTTTGTCTTCTTGCCCCAAACTTGATGCATGAAGTCATAAGCACTTCATTTCCATCCTGAATCATAATATGTTCTGTTATTTCACTCAATGGCTCATCAAAAACATAGTAATATTGCAAAGCATTTTATGTCTGCAGGTTCATAAATGCATGAACTGCTGCAAAAAAGATGAAACATTAAAAGGAGGGTTGTTTCTGCATCCAGAACAAGTCATGTATTCTGTACAGAAAATCAGAACCACCTGTGCATTGCCAGTGCATAAGGTCTGTTCCCTTATCCTCTCTCCAACAAACAATTAAGACGCTGTAATTTGTTTCCCAGTCTCAATGAGAAACTTTCCATTACTTTGTCTTCAAACACATGCAAATTCATTCTGCTAGCTAGAAGCAAACAACAAATCACCATTTCAACCTGCTTTTCCTGGGATGGCCACTACAAAGTGCTTTTAATGACTGGGGTGAAAAATTAGGTACGCATGGAGAAGAATCAAACCAAAAAGTTAATATGCTTTTACTGGCAAGATGTTTACTTAACACAATTCACCAAGGAAGTCAAGTTATGGCCACATGCTATCTGATAAAATGCATCACAATTAACTGACCACCTTCCACCTGTTTACATCCTTTACTATTTAGTAAGCCAATTCCTGCAAAACAAAATAGCTCAAATCAAATTATATAAACAAATGTAACAGTCTCCAAACTTAACCTGGACTTGAAATGCAAAAAGCCTACCTGAGCTATCGGATCCTCCTTCAGGGCTCCCACTGGAATACATTGTGGCCAGCTTTCCATCCAAGATAAATCTGAACCATCCATTGCTACCATTCGACAGCTCCAGGGCTGCAGCATCACTCCAGATATACAGGCAGTCCCTTCCCCTAATGATTGACCAGTCTCTCCAGTGGTACGGTTTACCCTGCTGCAGCTCTTTAGCATCCTCCTGTGGCTCATCCTCCTGTAATAACATTGTATTAAGCAATCACAAGAACAAAAAAATCTCCAATCCATTTAAAAAAAGGGAAAAAAATCCAAACAAACAAAAAAACCCCAACATGCAAAAAAACACAGACATTTTTAAAAGGAAAAGATTCTCTCTCTTTAGGAGAGAATTATTCAAACCAAAAGTGTAGGAACTATACTACTGCCTGTAAAATATATCCTTAGAAGTATTCTTTAAAAGAGTAAGGTACATCTCAAAAGCTTCCTTTCACATACAGCTTTATCTACTCAACAATAACAACAGCCTACTGCCTGCAACATCCACCTCTGTTCAAAACTTGAATTGTGAGAAATGAATCACAAAATGACTGAGGCTGGAAGAAACCTCTGGAAGCCATCTAGTCCAAAGCCCTGCTCAGGCAGGGCCATGTTTGACTGGTTATCTAGGACCATGTCCATATGACTTTTAATATCTAACCACTAAAAAACAAAATCAGCATCCCCCCCAAGAAACCTCAGACAACTCAAACTCCACAGCAAAAAGGTGTAACTACACACTTAAGATTTAGCTATAAGTTTAATTGAATTCGTAACAAGAAGTCTGTTATCCATTCAGTTCATCTGACTGGCAATAAGACTTGGAAATTCATAAATAACTTCAATATGCACTTATGGTTTTCATTAAGCAGAAGATTATTTTCTTTTTAATATATTTAATATCAACCTCTAAAACATCTGGAATTATTTAATGCATGAACATCAAAAGAGATACACTTCTGATACAAATACTTTAGGAAGGCCATTTTGTCTGCCAGTCACTTTCCAAACACTAGGCAAAATCAAGCACCCAACAACTTGACCACAAGGAAGTATGAATAGGAAAACTCATCAGATAACATCCTAACAGAAAATCAAAGTAGAAAAGAAAACAACTAAAACAAGTGGTATAAAATAAGCATTAATTTAATATCCTAACTCCCTTGCCCTGGCCATTTTTGTAACCATGAACATTTTATTAGAATTGTCAGTTTTACAGAAACAAAATGAAGCAAATAAATGAATTCCATACGCTTACCTTCTCAGGTTTAGACTCCTCCTCATTTTCATCATCAGACGATGGCCCCGCCAAAGTTGACACTTTACTAATTACACCAAGTCTAGCCAGTTGGTCTAGAAAAAGATCACCACCTTTATCCACTAAATCCCTTATGATTTGCAAGGCTAACAAATGGCCATCATCATCATCCTGTAGTACATTGGGATGAAAAGAAAATAACAAAGGAGATCTTGTTACTTTACACGCTGAAATGCACATATGGTCACAGATGGACACTGTAAAAGTTTTAGAGTTAGTTATTAACAAATACATGGAATTAATGAGTATAACTCCCTTTTTTGTACCAGTTTCATAAAGGGTAACATTTTCATTTCTCCTACCTCTTGATCAAGCACTGTAGCTGTGATCTCAACCAGTATTGTGGGCAGGTTGTGGCCAGCATCAGAGTCACAAACCTCTTTCAGCAGTGCCTCAGAACAAAAATGTATCATTTTTCTAATGAGCGCAAGACTTGCTTTCCTTGAAAAGATTATAAGAAAAAAAAGTTCTTACAGTGATAAAGCAAGCAATAATCAAAGCAACAAAAAGGTTCAAGACAAGACTTCTTTTGTACTCTGTTAATGCATGTTTTCAAAACACAAGAAATTTAACCTATTTCAGTTCTTGTTATCAGTAAAATAACTTATTGTTATTAAGTCCTAGATTATCTTTAAAAATAATGCATCGCTTGATTTTTTTGATTCTACAGCACTATCAGTCTACCATATACTTTACTCCTCAACCCTTTCCTATTCTATGTCCTGTCTTTATCCACTTCTGGTGCTGGCAATTGCCTTCTGCACACTTTGTCACCCTCAGAGGTATTCAGCCCTTCCTTTTAGTCATATATTTCCCATGTTTTGACATCCCTATAACTTCTCACTCTAAACATACGATTAAATCATCTAGCCCTCCACACTAAGAACCAAAATTAATCTAAAAGCAAATCACTCCTGTAGGGTTATAGATGAATTCTTTTGACTGATTTCCAAAAACACAATTTTTCTGATTCATAAAGATAACTTTCAAGTAGAAAGCCAACTACTTCTTTGCACAATCTGCAACAATAATTAATCCTGCATAGACTGTTAACATAGTTTCTTATTTCTTTTATTTTAAATGACCTAGTTTAAGCTTTCTATCATCAGCTCACGTGGAGTCTATCTCTGCTAGAGGCCTTTCTTATCTTGCATTTTCACCCAAAGTACCTGTAAACACTAGGAACATAAATATGAGATTGGAATAAATGTCACATTTGTAGTATAAAAGGCTAAGAGGTTATGATCAGATGCAACTCATCACAACCATTTTGCCATGGACAGTATTCCCTTTTAAGTAATAAATTACACTACATTTTGCAATTCAACAGAATTACAAGGAGCATCTTCTCCAGTTAACGCACTGTTAAGTAAGCCTTCTAAAACCTTCTAAAATATCTTTTTCTAGTCTTGCTGATTTTCCAATGAATGCATCTTGATATTATTTTATTAGACTTCCTCTACTAAACTGCAACCTTCATTACAGTGGCTACAAACAGCTGTAACCAAACCCTGATGCACAGCATACACAACAGACTATAAGAACACAGCATTGTTTCATCATGCTGCTACAGTCAAGAATATGCTCTGCTCTCCCATGACTAACCAGATTTTTTCCAACACATCACTTCACCAGAAAGGAAAAAATGCTGCTTAAAATGCTAAGTAAAAATCACTCTTGCAACACTTTCCAAACAACCATTTCTATTCAAACATATATTGTCACTAGCATTACTTAAACATTGAGATTTACTTTGGCTTTTTAAGCAAGTATTAAGAAATTGTCTCTCATGATATTACCTTATTGAAGGTAACATAGTTTGCTGAAATGTTTGTGCAAACACAGGCAATAGTCTTTTCAAGTATATGGGTGCCATTTCTGGATCTCCTTTGGGTTCATTACATTCCTCCTCATCCTTGTTTGCATCTTTCTTTTTCTTCTCATCCCCTTTGTTGACAGGACACATCCAATCCCCTGGAAAATTTTTTCCCCAATACATTCAATTGCAAAAGTCAACAAACCAAACAAAATCCCCTTCAAAACATCTGAATTTTCTTTACTAACATCCAAGTACCTCAACATGAACATGCATTCCTAAAAATATAAAATTTACACATGCATGACTTCTTGAATAAAAGTATTTAATAGCAAGTACCCCCTGTGGCACCAGAATTCTCAGGAACAGGGCAAGTGCAGTTCCCATTCAGAAAGAAATACCAGAGAAGTTACCAAGGCTGACGTGCTCTGAATCCACAACAAAATCCCAGTCTAGCCTGATCCCACAGCTGAAGAGCAGAACAACTGGCACTGCTCATGCTCACTCAGTTATTTCTTTGAAATTTCCCCTCACTTAACAACACCTTATGATTCTAAATTTTTTATACATACTTTAGGGATTAAGGAAGGTATTTATTTTTTTAATTTATTTTTTTAATAATCTTAATTGAGTAAAATTCTAATAACTGCATAAATTAATTTATATCAGCATTTCTACTATAGGAAGTGTTATGGACTTAAATATTGCACTCACCTGGAGACTGAAGAATAGCTACTACTTCACTGTGTCCCCTTTCCCGAGCTTTGTCCAGAGGAGTTTTCCCATCTTCATCTCTCAAATCAGGATTTGCACCATGTCGTAAGAGAGTCTGAGAATAAATATTTTTATGTATGAAAAAAAATTAGGATTTCTTCTTCCAAAATAGCAGATATGCTTTTCATCTATCACTCCTCCAGTATTCTCACACTTGTAAGTATTCTGTGCTTTTTATACCTGTAGAGCTAATATAAACTACTTTTATTCAGTACTGCCCTATAATGAAAAATCTGTGTTTTGATAAATACTGTAAAGATTATATAAATATTTGACAGTGCATGTGTTCAGCATACTGCATTGAAGACATTTTGAACAGACCATGATGAAAAGTCAGCAGGTAATGCTTTTTAAGGGTCAGTTTAAATCATACCTTTGCTACCTGAGGTCTTCCAAAACATGCTGCGTAATGTAATGAGGATGACCTCTGACCTCTGTTAACATCAGCACCCCTTTCACAAAGGAATTCTACCTGTTAGACAAGAAAAAGGAAAACGGGTTTTTATCTTCCTTTACATAAATAATGCAACTTCTTAAAGATCCATAAATCTAATTTACCATTTCCTGAGTTCCAAAAGCTGAGGCCCAGTTTAAAAGAGTTTGTCCTACATCATCCATAAAATTTACTTCAAAAGCTGAAAGATAAAATTAAATATAATAGTTAAAGTTCCCACAACTACAAACTAAAGTTCAACAGTATTCTTGAAATAAAAAGTCAGTCTTAAAAAAATTAAGCATCCTCAATAATTCTGGAGAAGTATTTATGCTCTTAATTGCAATTAAAAAAAGGTGGCATAGATATGATTACTAACAAGACCTGTTATGTATTTAACAAAGTAAGTGAACTCATATATAATGATTTTCAATGAACTACCTCAGCATTTGTTATGACACCCCAGATTACAAAAATCCAAGATAAAGCAAGCGTGGCATTTTCTTTTCCAGAGTACTTTCTTACCTCCTGTGTCAATTGCATCTATCAGTGCATCAGTGTCTTTACTGCGGATGCAGTCTATCAGCTGCCGATGAGAACGCTCCCCAGAGCTATCCAGTCTCCGCAGCCCTGGGATTCTGCCTGTAGATCCAGCACTGGATTTTGGCAGGGCTTTTCTGCCTTCAAACAGTAGCACCAAAAGAAGATCTACTAACCGCATGGTATCCAGCACACATCTCTCATCACCCTGCAACGCACTTTCTATAGAATCTGGAAGTTCAGATCTTAGAAGATCCTGGAAATAATTAAAAGTCTGAACAATAAAAAATATACAGGGCTTTAGAAAATACTATCAGAATTGGGTTTCGTTTCCATATGAAATGTTTCCCTTTTTCCCTCTTTAAAAATAACTTACATGTACATGTATGTGCACATATGTGTGTGTGTATATATATCTATAAAAAGATAAGATCTATAAATACATATATGTATCTCTATCTATAAAATAGCAATATAAATCTTGCATATACTGAAAGTATACAAAGGGAAAAGCCCCACGAAAACAAAAAGTTGTAGCATAAAAGGATTTCTTACATGTGTTACTACTGGAGAGCCTCTACACAGGGTTGACAACAGGCTTACAATGGTTGACACCTGATTACTTAATTTAGAGTCTGCAGCTGTAGATGGTGCTCCAGTGCTACTCCGTCCAGGTTTGCAAGCTGAAGATGGTCCTGAGACTGTCCCACCAGCAGCTGCCATGCGAGATAACAACTCCTCAGTTAATCCATGTTTAGCTAAGGGGGCTGGGTCAACTCCACGCCGTGTGAATCTGTCAGCTAATGAAGCAAAGCATCTCAAAGCTCCATCTGAAACCTACGAAAGATGTGCAAGAAAAACCGATAAAATATCTTTTACTTCAGATGAGAAGATGCTAAGGGGATATCCACGAGACTACAGGACACATACAAGAACTTGATTTTGCCATGAAGCTTGATTGTTCAAGTTACATTTAAAGGTCTACATATTTCCCTTAAGCACAAGAAAGTTTTCAATTGGACCAAGCCTAAAAATAGAACAAACTGGGAAAAGCAGATTTTACTCTTAGATAACTCTGATTATCCACTGAGCACCTGACACAGGGACATAGAGATTTTTGTGACAATAAAATACAAACTTCCCAATTTAGGTTTGTCACTAAAGGGAGGAAAAAATCCAACCAACCAACTGCACACTAAAACCCCCAGTGACACTGTGGAAACAAGGCTTACTGATTATCCTCTTAACAATCCAGCAAAAAATACTGCTGGCCAACGGCCCAGGAAAGGATCCAAATCCTTTTCATGTCAATACTGAAAACAAAGGAAGGTTTTGCCTTTAACATCTATCTATACACTACAAGTGTCTCATTCTTTCAGATCAGGAGGTTTTGCACTGGCCTGTCAAGATAACTTGCTTCAGGCACATTTGCCTTTAAAGATGTGCAGTAGCAAACCAGACTGATGTCAAGAAATAGTAGAACCACACCCCCCATACCTATTTTCTAACCAAACTCTGAATCACTACAGTTCTTACTCCCTAAACTCTCAACTCAGCAGTACATTTTCAAAACAACTGTGCTATCAAGACCAAGGACTTCAATAGAGTTACTGATCAACACACAGAAGAAAATTAGGGTATTAGCCAGACTTCAAGAAGACAAAAATCTTAAATCTCCATTAAGTTTGCAGGCTTCTGGTATGGTCTTTACATGCCAAATATTATCAGTACTCTTTTGCACTGGATTTTTTTTTTAATGTATAATGGTCACTGTTTCTGTCCTCTGGCATTTTGCTCCAGTTCTTTGACAACACAGATAAACAATTCTGCCAATCTTTATATACTTTGCAAATACTCCATAGATCTTGACCTTAACAGCTGTCAGAAATACACAAGAAATCTCACTTATTTAACACACTGCATAAGTGGCATCAGTTTACAAAGCAAAAGAGTGCTTGGAAAGTATTTACATTTCTTCTCCCAACTTGCAAGTGTAACACAAAGGTTAAAAACTAAACATTATAGATGAACTGCTTTTGGGGGCTCATGGATCTGGTCTGAACTCATCCATCAAGTGGTGTTACTAACTGGCAGCCCGCACAAAAGGAGACCAAACCCAACACTGTAAAAGGACAAGGTAGGAAGCAACAAACCTGAAAAGGGACATTACTGGACAAATCCATAACACACATACAACACCCACTGCAATCCTGAGGCTTATTTAATGCATGTTATATTATTCAAGGATACCATCGCAGATTTATTTTCTATCAACTGGGTCCCAACTTAAGCATGCTTATCTTTTAGCTTAACTGCTGAACAATTCAGTTAATTTGAACTCTCATTTGCATCTTCAACAGCCCCAGCAACTGCTTTTCTCTAACACCTTATAAATTGGGAAACAGTTAAAACACTACAGACTTAATGGTCTGAATTTCATTACCTTGTCTCAGATGATTAGTGTACTAATAAAAATATTTAATGGCTAAGAAACATGATAGCTTGTTATGAAATGGGTGTGTATGACAGCCCCCTGAGAATTTTAAAGATGTAAAATATATTTTTAAAAATTTATCTCACAGGCAGAAAGATTTAGTTTCCCAAATGTGCTGTGCTTAATAAACCAGACTGGAGGCTGGATCTGTGCATATAGAGAAAGGAATGAGGACAGAGGTCAGAATGAAATGGGGACTCATTTCTGAGTATGGACAAGAAGCCTGGCCAGGCTGCAGCAAGATTTTGGTTAAATGGCTATTCCAGAGCATTAGTAAGGCAAACACAAAAGGATTCTACTAGCAGAAAGATAATTGCTCTGGGATTCAATTTCTAGATTTTACAAGGACTACTTCATCTCAAGTTAGTAAACCTGCAATAAAGAAGTGGAGCAGCATTTTTACTAGTATCATTTAAGCTGGCTTCCAGTGTAATACTTTAGCATTGACTATGGATGTTTTTATTGGTTCTCTTAATCTGGCAAAAGAAACACAAACCAAATTCATTTTTGCCTCTTAGTTATGCTCAGTTTTAAAGTGATTGAGGTACAGTCATAGAACAATAATTACTTCAGAAACTGCCTCAAAATGCAAAAAAAAAAAGAAGTTACAGCATATTTTTTCAATACAGTTTTCAGAGGTTTAACAAGACTATATTCAAATGCCAGCACTTGGAGCCAAACACTAAGCAGTTGTTTTTATTCTCTTATCATTACAACTATAAAGGAAACTATCATAATACCCAAATATAACACTTTCTATTAAACATACAGTTAGGGAGGCTTTATTAAATTACCTAGTCACTCCTTTATTAAACATACTGAAAGTTAAATTCATGGCACATTGAACCAACTATTACATTACCTGATGGTCTTCATGTTTTAATAAACTAGACAGTGATTCCACACAGATCTCTAATGAAGAATCCTGAGGCTCCATTTTGCCACAGAGTCTGGATACTACAGCCATAGCTGAATGCAAAGTATCTTTATGAACAAGGTGTCCACTGTCACGAATGAATGTCAGAACACAGTTCAACCCTCCAGCTTCAAACACAGCTCCTGACTCACGGGTACAGATTAATTCTAACACCTATGCCAAAAAGAAATTCAATTTGAATGAAGTACACACAAAAAGTCAGTTATTTATATCCATAGTCAGATACTTATATCCATCTACAGAACTGGTTAAGAAATTGAAACAACAGGAAAAAAGAAAAACACCCTCTCTTACTGAACATCCAGAAGGGGCCAAAGTCTCCAGTACTCTACTAGTTACTAGTTACAGCTTTCTTCAAAAATATGGGAGCCAATACAAGAACATCCCCCAAAGGCATGGTTATAACAGGTGTTCATGAAGAGAGATAATAATCTCACAACCTGGGAGAAACACACAACTGAGTGTTCTGAAACTTGTAAGAGCACTGTTACCCCAGTGATGCACTTCTGAATTGACTGGAAATAGTAAATAGGAAATACATGCACAAATTCTGATGCCATGGTAATCAAGAACTCCAGCTATATGCTACTACATGGCCATGAGTTACTCTTTAAATGAGAGATTGTAAGCATCTTCTAAATTTCTCTGAAAACTTCACAAGGGTGCAGGGGAGCTATATCTAGTGCTATTGAAGAGGCAGCAGACAATTTGTTTACACCAGGTAATTTATCTGTATCTGGAGCAATTCTTAATTTCTTTATCAGCATAAAAATAGCCCTTGGCATTCTATTAGCATTCTAGTCATACAAGATAAACAGGATAATATTTTTCTATTTATTTAAATAAATATTTATAAACTTTATAAATAGAATAAATATTTAAATATTTATTCTAATTTTTTTTGTTTCCTTTTCTATACTATTTTAAAAGAATATCAAGCTGAAAGAGCACCAGACTGACAGGATAAGCAGCAGTGTCAACATGTACATTTTTGTCATAGTCTATGTTTCTGCATCACATTTTAATAAAAAAAAGTAGGATTGGAATATTAAGATGCTCTTCAGAAATAGCAAATTATCTAACTCCTTAAAAACAAGAGGTTCTTAAGCATACTTACCTTCACACATTGCTCAGCCAAATCTCTGCTTGTTCTGTTGTTAAGTTCAACAACTACTAAACGATTACAAAGTGCTTTGATGGCTCCATCCACTCCCACAATCCTACGGGTGCATTCAGCCGACACATCCAGGTAATAGGTTATGGCACGAGCTGTTACTTCCAGCACATTGTCTGGAGCACTTTCATCAAGAAAAATTTTGCACAGTGCTGGCAAAAAAGTTCGAGGAGGGCATCTGCAGGCAAAAAAAACACAACACATTACTATATTGTGCATACTTCTGTACATTAAGCAATTTCATAGACTTCCACATTAATGCTTTCCACACACACATCATTTGCTCAACTAGTTTATAGTTGGTTCAGAAAATTCACTTAGAATGCTGCAACTCACACAGACATGAAAATCCAAATAGGTAATCTGAAGAGATGTTGCACTAAGAAGCCAGCAGAAAAAGACACTCTTGAAATTTTACTAGTCATACGGGGGAAAAACTTACCTTGTTGGGATTTTTCTATGAATTAACCTCACATCACCCAACAGAATGCATGTTTTCTTAACAGTGCTTCAAGGTTCATGATGATTAACAGCTACTTAATCATAAAATTTTATACACAAAGACTAATAATTTTGGGTTTAATCACAATTTGATTTTGAGTGGTCTTTCTTCCGTCTGTTATTTCCCTTGTCTTTTTATCCTATTTCAGTCTCCCCTCCTAGCCCCTGCCTCATTTTTTCCCCTTAATCACACTGAGAACATATCTGATTAACACAGATTGTGTCTATTGCATTTTCTCTCCATATCCATGTCTCAGTAGCCTCTGGCTCTCCTCTTTACTGTTAGCCTCATTCCATAAGCAAGAATGGTGAAGAACATCCTCAAAACTTTAAAACAAAAAAAGTAAGCTGCAATGGTCCTCTCCTTCTATTCCTCTGACATTACAGAATATAAACTGAAATAATACTTTTTATTATTAGAACAGCTGTGGATAAGACTGATTTGGATTAAAAGTTCTAAGAAATGGAGCTATATTTTAAGTCAATTTACTTTCCAGTAGCAAATTTAGCATAACTAAGAATTATGATGGCTCACCAGTGTGGTAAAAGACTTCCAAGGTGACAGTGGGAAATTAAGTGAAGGGGATATATGTTGTGACAGCAGTCAAAATAGCTGAATACCTCAACCCTAGATGTAGGAGACCAGACTAAATCTACAAGAAACAAATGTGGCAACTTTTCCCTCAAGTAGGTTTTGATATTCAAAAGATGGCCCAAAACTTTTCTAAATCCAAAGAAGAAAGAATAACATGTTTTTTAGTCTGGAAGACAGGTGAAGTACTTGTTGATGAATCATTCTGAAGACTCAGAGGTCATTCAGTATCCCATCTGGTATGCAGTGACTCACACAAAAACACCAAATCCTGGGACAGCAAAATGCTAATAGTTTCCTTCCAGATCTTACCATGTTTTATGAAGTAGCTACTAATACTGCCTGACAAATAAATACATTACCCAACAATACTTAAGGACAAATTAATAAGTGAAGCTTCAATAAAGCTCAATCACATATGTAAAACTTATACTGGCCTATCCAGCCTATACTGTCTGTCGTTCTTAAGATATTTGTTATTTAACTCTACGTCTTTAAGACGGGTTTATACAGTAAATTTGTAATTTAGACATTATCCATTGGGGGAGAAAAAAGGTCTGAAATTTGTACTCATAGATGACCACCATATGCTGACACAAGAAGCATTTCAGTACATAAAATTTAAAGTGGACAATGCATTCAAGGGTTTTGGTGTTGGCCTTTTATATTGAATTTTATGCAACACCAGGCAGATCACTAAAACATTGCTATGAACAATGTTGTTCAAACAATATTGCAAGAAAAAAAATCCAATAAACACAAATCTTAAAAAGCCCCAAACCAACCAAACCCACACACATATTACCAAGTGGAAGGCAGGGAGCTCCACTGTCTATTTCAATACTAGCAAGAGTAGTACACCATTTTTCTTAGATGGCCACACAGCTGCAGAAAGTTAAAAGCCATACTTAGCAAACCTAAAACCTACTTTTGTTCCTATGATTTAACTGCTTATAAAGAAACACAACACAAAAGAAACGAAGCTTTTTTTTAATAGGAAATTTTCAAAATTAAAATTCCTATTCTTAAAACACCTAGGAGGCAATTACCCAGCAGACACAGTAAAATACTAAGTTACTAAGGGCATATCATTTATATTGAACTTTTTTGTCAGTACACAAATGCCAGTGCACTGTATCAGCAATGCTGTCCATATAAAAGCACAGCTCTCCAGCACAACTCAACAGTCGAGGGGTTTTTTAAATGACCTTTCTGCCAGGAGTTCTAGTTACACTAATCAGAGACCACTTTTTCAATCAGCAAGTACAGAAAAATCTCCACTTGCTGTCAGTACATTTGTTTTCTGATTTAGAGGAATGATTTCCACTTGTCCATAAGAAAACCACGCTTCATTACGGACTCACAGAATGGTCTGGGTTGAAAGGGGCCTTAAAGGTCATTCAGCTCCAACCTTCCCACCATGGGCAGGGACACTTTCCACTAGACCCAAGTTGCTCAGAGCTCAACCCACCCTTGCCTTGAACACTTCCAAGGATGGGGCATCCACAGCTTCCCTGGGCAGTTCTATTGGGTTTGTGTGACCAGGTTTTGGTAGCAGAGGGAGCTACAAGGGTGGCTTCTGTGAGGAGCTGCCAGAAGCTTCCTCCATGTCCAGCAGAGCCAATGCCAGGTGGCTCCAGGACAGACTTACTGCTCACCAAGGCTGAGTCAATCAGGAACAGTGGTAGCACCTCTGTGGCCAGAGGAGAATGAGGTGAGAACATGTGAGAGGAACAGCTCTGCAGACACCAATGTGGAGAAGGGGCAGGAAGTGCTGGAGCTGAGATTCCTCTGCAGCCCATGGAGGACCACAGGGATGGGACCTCCTGCCTGGAGCCCATGGAGGAGACCCAAACTGGAACAGATGGATGCCCAAGAGAAGGTTGCAAACCCAGGGGAAACCCATGCTGGAGCAGACTGTGCCTGAAGGACTTGCACCCCATGGAAGAGTGACCCACATTGCAGCAATCTGTGGAGAACTGCTGCCCATGGGATGCACCACGTTGAAGAAGCTTCTGGAGGACTCTCACCTATGGGAGGAACCCCACTGGAGCAGGGGAAGGACTCCTCTTCCAGAGCAGCAGGAGGAACAATGAGTGATGAACTGACCATAATCCCCACTCCCCATCTCCCTGCACTAGTGGTGGAGAGGAAGTAGACATTGAGAAGGAAGAAAGGGTAGGGGAGAAGGTGCTTTTAAGATTTATTTTACTTCTCATTATTCTGCTTTGATTTTGTTAGTTAGTAATAAATGAAGTTAATATCCCAAATTCAACTTTGGTTTTCCAATGACAGTATTTAATGAGTGATCTCTCTTCCACACCTTATCTCAACCATGAACCATTCATTATATTGTCTCTCTCCTGCCACTGCAGAGGGGAACAACACAGGGGGCTCGGTGGGTGCCTGGCATCCAGCCAGGGTCAATCCACTACAGTAACCTTGTCCTGTCACCACACGTTCATGTGAAAAGTCCCTTTACAGCTTTCTTGTAGGCTCCCTTCAGCTACTAGATGGCCCTAACTAGGTCAGTCCAAAGCCTTCTCTTCCCCTGAAGAGAAGTCCTTCAGAAAGGCTGAACAATATCAATTTTCTCAGCCTTTCCTCACAGGAGAGGTGCTCCATCCCTCTAATCTTCATAGTCCTCCTCTGGAGTCCCTGCAGCCGGTCCCTGGCCTTGCTGTGCTGGCACCCAGAGCTGGGTGCAGCCCTGCAGGTGGGGTCTCAGCAGAGCAGAGCAGAGGGGCAGAATCCCCTCCCTGGCCCTGCTGCCCATGGGGTTTGGATGCAGCCCAGGACACGTTTGTCTCTCTGGGCTGGCAGTGCCCATGGCTGGGTCATGTCCAGCCTCTCACCCAGCAGCACCCCCAGGTCCTTCTGGGCAGGGCTGCTCCCATCTGCTCATCCCCAGCCTGGGCTGATGCAGGGGATTGCCCCAACCCAGGTGCAGCACCAGACCTTGGCCTTGTTAAACCTCATGAGAATCCAATGTGCCCCCTTCTCAACCTTTTTCATCCCCCTGGAGGGTATCCCACCCTTCAGCTTGGTATCATCTGCAAACTTGCTCAGGGTGCACTCAATCTCTTGTCTATGTCATTAATGGAGATATTAAATAACACTGGTCCCAAAACAGATTGCTGAGGGACACCGCTTGTCACTGATGTCCATCAGGACTCTGAGCTATTGACCACTACCCTCTGGATGTGACCATTCAACCAATTTCTAATCCATCTATCAGCTCACCCAGCAAATCCTTCTCCCTCCAATTTAGAGAATGATGTTAGGAGGAAGCTTGTCAAAGGTTTTACAGAAGTCCAGATAAATGATACCTGCAGCCCTTCCCCTGTTCACTGATAGAGTCACCCCATCACAGAAGGCCACAGGGTTGGTCAGGCAGGGCTTGCCCTGGGTGAAGTCATACTGGCTCTCTCTAATCACCTCCCCATCCCCCATGTGCCTTAGCACAGCTTCTAGGAGGAGCTGTTCCATGACCTTCCCAGGCACAGAGGTGAGGCTGACAGGGCAGTACTTCCCAGGGTCCTCCTTTCTACCCTTCATAGATAGGTGCAATATTTCCTTTTCCAGTAACTTGGGACTACATCAGCTTTTCATGGAGTCATGGAGAGTGACTTGGCAATTACAAACAGAAAGGTTGTGGAGTCTCCTCTCCAGACATATCCAGAGATACACAGATTACACTCATAAGCACACACAAACCATACAGATAAATTCAGATTCTTTTGGCTTGTTGAAGCTTCCTTGTTGAAGACCCTATCAGCATGTAAAGTTCCTGAAAGCAAGAGACCAGAAGTACCAGTTCTGTCATTCACACACAGTCTAGATCAAGGGTTCAGCCTGTGATAGCAGGCAAGAAGGATATATGAACACATCCCTGGTGCTCCAGCCTTGATCTTCTCAAACAGCTGGCGAAACAATTACAGCATAAAATTGCCTAGCTGTCATTTCGAAGGACTTTGGTTAGCTGTAGCTAGCTTTTCTATCAATAACTGCATACAAACAAAAGGACACAGGTCAGCTTTACAGTGATCACCCTTTAATCCCCAAATGCGCACTAAGCGATGACATGCGTCTCCTCTGGTTCAAACGATGAGCATCGGCTCTGCATCGTCCAAAGGAGAAGAATGAGCCTGTGTGAGTAGTGCCAGATAAAGAACTAACTAAGGGGTAGAGATGGGGTGCAACACCATCAGAGACATACAGCAAATGCCCCAAGTACACCTCTCCCTTCTGTTCAGACAGCTCCACTGGGGATTTCTCTATGCAGGCATTTGACCAAAGTGTTGCCTTTATTCAGTGGATGGTCTTAATGGCTCAAAATTGTGAAAATGGGTTTTCAGAGCAGCCCTTGAGTCTTCATTCAATCCAATGGTAAGTAAAGGCAGTAAAGTATAAGCAAAAGCAGCAGAGGGAAGAGAAATCCACTGCTTACCTAGAAGCAATGCTAGCAAACAAGCCAAGCACGGCACCTTCTCAGGACCAGACCCTCTTTTTAATGAACACCAAGTAAGCAAATGCAGTCAACACCAGCAGGAACCAAAGAGTGAATCAGACAAATCATGTTATGTATGCATCACTATTACACCATAATTCCAAGGTAAATCCTTACTGGCTTTCTTAGGCAGGCCAAAACGGATCAAAATGACCTAAAACTGCTTCAAATATTGGCTGAGGAAGATTAGAGCCCTTTAGTAATAAAGACCTTATTGCTGTTCAAACTAAGGCTATGCTCAGAACTAAAATGTATTTTGACAGGTAGTAAAACAAAGCATTCCAGGAGTGTCCATAACACACACAAAGGCTGAACATTGGACTCACCTTTAGAAAACAGTCTATATGGGAAAAACAAGCCTGTGAAAACTTCCTGGGACAGAAGGGAAACTGAGGTCAGAGACACAGCACTGAATGAACTGACATGACAGGATAGCAAGCAATGATCAGCTTTCAGTGCACTTCCACCTACTGACAAATGCTTTTGATTTCCAAGAGAAAAATACACCCATAAACCTGCAGTTACTGCAAGCATCAACACACATCAAGGAAATAAAAAGCTAAGTGCATAATTTCTAAATCATCCCACTATGAAAACCAAGTTCACACGTTGCTTTTACCCAGACCATGTATTAACTAAAAGTAATACATCTCAAAAAAAAAGAAACTATGACAGAAAAAATCCCAAAGTTGTAGGCGAGGAATCACTGTTCACAATGACCTATTTGCAGTGAAACAAGCAAAAAGATAGTGGTGAGGTTTTTTTAATACAGAAAAAGCTATTCTTTAATAGTGTTTATTCAAATCAGAAAATAATGGGAAATAGGAACCTCTGAAGTTCAGGTTTCTATTTAGGCTCTTCTTCAAATACACATGAAAATCAAAGGAAAATCTTTTTAGATTTTTTTTCTAGGGACCTGTATTAGTATCACATTGGGCACTTCCTGAAGTACTTAAAATGTGTACTTTAGAAGAGTGATTAGGGACTACTTAGTGAATTAATGAGGTCACTCTGTGTTACTCCTTAGTGAAAGACGGACTTCAAGTTAATGAGGTTACTCTACAACCCACACTAGAGCTCTTGCTAATTACTTTAAGTCTTGCAGCTCTCAGTGTCCACTCATTTTCATTCCTGTACTTGCAGAAGAAGAGCTGCTGTTAGTTACTATCTGCCAAGTTTTCCACCCACCATGTTTCAAAGATCTTGCTGAAAGTTGCATTTGTCCAAAATAGGTAACATTGCTTATCAATATTTCCCATCTTGATCTATTAAGATTAGAGTACTAGAGCATTCTGTTTCCTGTACTGACATCAAGAAGTAAACCACATTAAAATGTCCTGATTCTGTACAATTTATATTTAAATATATTCATACTTTCAGTGTTAAAATGAGTTATTAAATTGTAAAGACCACAATACACAAATTCTTTAATATGCATTCTTTCTCTGAAAAAAATCTAAAAACATTTTCTAAATATCATAATCATCTTGATGTCAAAAAAGGCTAAAGATGTAACGAAATTTGTCAGTATAATTATATTACTACAGAATTTACAGCACTATAATCAGCATATCTCCATATGCTGACACACTTCTGAACACTTACACACACACACATCTCTTTAGGAACAGAAATATTCATAGGGATACAAAATTTTTAAATAGCTACAGCAGTAAGCTCCTGCCAGTGCTAATCCCGTCAACTCTAATGAAGTGACTCAGCTGATTTTACAGCCTGCCAATGTAAAAAGATACCAAGGAAGTAAAAATAGGCACTGTAAACTCATTTCTGTAATTACATTTAATATTTTAATCCACTTAAAATCCTTAGCTAAAACAGAGACTATGATAGTGAAGAGCACACTACTGCCATGCTTAAAAAAAAAAACTTAAAGAAGGAAAAAAGAGCAGGTCAGTTCGCCCTGCGAACAGTTAACAACTACTGCTAGCATGAGGGTGTGTTACTCAATTCCCGAGTAACCGCTGGATTCACTCGATGCCGAGCCCCTGGCATGTGACAAAGCCCTCAGCGAAGCCTGCTCCAAGACATGTGACTTGTGGCAGAAAACCAAGCTCAGCTGCCTGCCAGCAATAGCTGCATCCTTAATGCATCCCATCTGCTGAGACCAGTTAAAACTGGGAAAATAAGGAATTATATGTGTATACACTACTTGACATATAATAATTTAAAATGAAAACTAAGATACTGAAGTTAACTCTCATTAGTAAGAGTTTTTTGAGGAAAAAATATACCAGATAAACATTTACAACAATACATCACACAACTTCGACACTTTCAGGAACATCCTGCACACCTGATTTTTCTTAAAGCAAAAGGAGTTTCAACTCATTTTTGATTAATGATTGTTTTTCCTTTCTCTAGTTCTTTCAATGGGAAGAGATTGCAAGACTTTCCCTTTTTTTTTTTTTTTTTTTTTTTTTTTTTTTTTTTTTTTTGTGCGCTGGAAGACTCTTTTGTTTCCACATATGAACCCAAACCAGCAGCAGAGTAATCAAGATCATCCACAAGAGAACTCATACACCTGCACTGCCAGTATTCTTCTGGATTCATTACCAAAACACACTTTGCACTGTTCTCATATAACACTGTTACAACGCAAATTAAGTCCAGAAAACATTACTCGTGTATAAGACTTTAGACACACCATACTGTATTTTAAAGGTTCAAGGAAAAAGCGACTAAAAATTGATTGGCAATTTAGGAACTTTTCCCAGAATTACAAAATATTAAAATTTGCACAACTCTGAATCTCTACTCTTCATTGCAATCACTGCCCAGGCCAATAAAATTAAGATGGAGAATTAAAAATTCCATCCTGCATTCACCCCAGTAGAAACCCCACTTTATTAGAAATTAAAAGAAATTACTTTAGAATTTGAATTTGACATTTAAAAACACTTTCAAACTTTCTTTTAGCTAAATAAATTACAGAACTGAACCCTCTTCTGAGAGTTCATTATTAGGCAGGAAGACAATTAATACTGGACATTTAGTATTCAACTACACATTCAATAAATATCAGCTGTATGGAAAAATCCATATGAGGAAACAGCTTCCACAGGATAGGTAATGTCTGTATTTCTAAACAAATCCTCATTTGCTTTATTCCTGAATTTATAAAGGGTGTGTTAGGCTGTCTTTTGCATTTTTCAGCATCTTATAAAAGCTATGCCATACCTCAGGGTAGTAATTCCCCATGTTTGTTATCCAATCTCCAGCATTTTGTAAATATTTTACAGACATTTAGTCCACAATAGCTGAATAAATTAAAGAATGTGAAACTACAGGTCTTTCTGCCGATGATTTCCACTAGTAGCAACCTCAATTGTGCAAACAGATAATGCTTTGAGTACATATCACATCTGTCAACATTTGAAAAGGAAATAAGCAATTCAAACGAAAAGTATGATTTTGTATGTGTGCCTAAATATGCACACCTCCCCACCAGCTTCTACTGGATTCCCAGGTGCTCAAAAATAGTACTGACTTACATGAGAAAACTTCCACTTCCCTATTAGCAATCTGCTTAACATCTGTGCTATCTATACCTCTTCTAAAGAGGCCAATATTAAAAATCACTTGACCAGCAGTCATGAAAGAAAGGAAGTCTGCAGTTTGAAACTCCTGTAAGATCTTTTATTGGTCTCCTCCAATCTGTTAGGAGCTGACACTTTCAAAAGGTCATTAACCTGATGCCTTAATATTCTGCACCCATCTTTTGCACAGTACTTGCAAGAACCCCTTCAGTTTTATCTCACACACAAAATTCTGAACAAAACAAAGGATATTTGATGATACCATTAGAAAAAAATTTTTTAAATGCCAGACTAGTGTCACAAATAGTGACAATGTGATGAGTTGTCTGGAATACCCAGAGGCACGGGCTCACTTAAACAAAATGTGTTTTAACACATACAAATGCCAAGTTACAGATCTTAGTCTAGGTAATCAATCCATACCTAAGCAGCAAGCACTCATACCCTTGAAAGCAGCTCTGAAGACAGATAACTAAAACCACACTTACTGTACAAAGTTTTGGAAACAACTAACTCAACTTGGCATGTTTAACTGTTAACAGTAAGCCAAAGGCACTACTATAAACAGCATGGATGAAGGCAGCACTGGAAAGTATTTCTGAAGAACTTGTAAACTGAAGAACCAGAGAAGGGGAGGAAGATCTAGAGCTGATGAAATCTTTGTGTGGAGATTTATTCACAATAAGAACACTACTGGCTTTTAATCTAAATAGGAAAAGGTGAACTGACTGCTGTCTACAGAATTCATCAGAATGGCCAAAGAGCAAGCAACTTTCAACACAAAGATAACTTAGGCAGCAAATTTAATAGCAAAAGAGAGGGTAAAATTAGGTATGATGCCCTCTCAGAAGCATTAGCTACACATTATGCTTCTATCAAACAAGCTGCTCAATCCAGTAATAACTATATAAAATATAAGGACCAGGACAGAAGAGAGGAGTCGATTTAGACTTAATCTTCCCTTCTGACCTTTGATACCTTTGACGTTCTCAAAACAACTAGACAAGGTTAAATAATCTCCACAATACCAGTGACAATGAGGCCACAATTCCAATTTTACAAGGAGCAACCAGAAAGACATGAGTATTTTAAAATTCTTATAATTGAAAAAGAGAAAAAAAACCAAAACAACAACAAAACAGCCCTAAATATCAGGAGTAATTCTAAACATTATGTTGTAACAAGATTGCTCCCTGAAAAATACAGAGCACGCCCTACTTCCATCTCGGAAAACCCCTCTATAGGATGCTGAAGATCCCACTGCATTGGAGGCCACAGAGTAAATTACTCCAGTGCTGGTACTTCACTGCTGCCATACCCTCTGCCTTCATTAAAAGAAAAAAAGCTTAGTAGGAATCACATGAGACTTGTCACTGTAACAGTTACAAAATTTCATTCACGAGAGATATCTGCATTAGTGCAAACCAATTAATTCACTAAGAGCATATACTTTGCATGATTTGAAATAAAGAAAACTGTAGTCTATTTTTGATAACAATATTTTTTCTAATTTACTCACTGCTGCACTCCAGCACAGAAGTGTAGCAATGATCTGACTTTATTATTTTCTTAAAATAACAGAATGAGCAAATCTGTAGGACACAAAACATGAAACCACCTTGATACCAACAGAGTTGCTCTCTCAACCTGTTAGTTATTCCACAATTGTCAGACCTGTTAAAGGGCACTTAACTGTCTGAATTACAAAGATGCTTTTAAAGGCAGCCCAGACTGTAAATATATTCCTGAAAACCAGCACTTTGGATTCCTATCCCTATCTCTAAAGGAAAAATTGTTATCCTCTATATATCTAACTTTGATTTACTGGAGCTTTACAATCCTGATAAAGACAGGAGAATGTAGTTTTAAGCAGGTGGAGGTAAAGCTAAATTGTTCCACATTACTCTAACAGTCTCACTAGTTCACATCAACAGTCTTTGGTTCTCTAGAATTTCTTCTTATACTTGTTAGCAAATACAAGGTAAAGATACGTACTTTTTCCCTAGTGAATAGATACTTTGGAAAGAAAAAGATATAGTGTGAATTAAAGTAAACATATTCGATCTAAAAAACAAACAGAAAGGATTTCTACTTTACACATCAGAACCCTAACATATGACCCTTTGTACAATTTGTTTTTATTTGTCAAATGATTGCTCCTGATAATTTTTTGCTTACCAAATCTGTTAACGCCAAATATAGAGGTAACTTCCAGAACAGCCAAAGAGGAAGATGTTTTCTACTTCTGAGCACTAATAAGGCCTATTTAATTTGCTGTGTATAAAAGGCTTTAAGCAGGTCTTACTTTGTTGCACTAATGCCTTAATCTATAAATTTTCATTGTAATTAATTGCTAAGTACTTTCACTCTGACAGACAGCAACAGAAAGCCTGACCAGAAGAGTTCTAATTTTATTTCACCAAAAATAGTGAAACAATCACATCAGGTGAAAAAAGAATAAATTGAAACACCTATGCAGAAAAGGGCTACATTAATAAGGTGAGATTGCAACTAACAGCCTCTACATACATTTAAACTGTTAAAGGTAATTTAAAGGACAAAAAAAGCCCATGATTTCAAATAAGTTTATATTAAATGCATTCTTTAAACTCCTGTTCAAATGGATTTAATAGCACACAGTTTAACTACAATTTGGGACTAACACATATAATCACAACAGTTTTGCTATTTTATTCAAATTCAACTACTTAACAAAACTGTTTCTCCTCATTCATTAAGTTTCTGTAGTTCAAGCTAATGGCTTTTGCTGCTGGTAAAATGTTAGCCATTCTTCATGCCAAGTGACTAGCAGTGTCTGTGACTCACTATCACCAGAAGATGAATATGCTACTGATTTTTGTAATGTTAACATATGAGTAACTTCCAAAATAATTTAATTGGATGTAATATGTAAATCTGGGAAGAAGTAAAGAAACATCAATTATTTGGCAGCACTACCTGTTAATCAGCACCATACCCTGAACTCTGCAAGAACATCATGAAATACCACCCTGCACTTGTGCCTGCTTCCCATTTGGAGGTGACCTGAAACACTGGTTTCAATATCCACTACTCTTGTACAAAAGCAAATTATTACCTCTATCATTAGCTATATCATTTCCTTCAGAACATGTCTGCAAAGTAACCCTGTTACTTCACTGCAAAAATGAAGTGCAAGATTCTGAATCCAATATTTCAATACATTTTTTTCCATTTAACTTTGTGCTTTCCTTGCTAAGTAAGATTGTGTATTGCCCTTATCTCCTTAAGAAAGCAGTATGGAAACTGTGTTGTGGGTTTAGAGATGGTGCATAGCATTCGTGTCAATATTTTTTATGTGGTCTTGTTTCACAGCTTTACCAGTCCTCACTATATGCAGCTTTTAATCACCAGATGTACTTCACTAAAATGACAGGCTTTTTCTTAGTTTACATCACAAAAACAAATAATTTCTTATGCAAAAGTGTACTAATACTTAATATTTAAAGTTACTCTAAGCTGTGAAAAACATCTCATTTCATTCTCCAAGACACTGACTGTTCTAAAAGTCCATCTTGAAGTTGTTGAGTTTCATAGATGAAAATTTTTCTTTAAACTTTTGTCATCATATAACTAATAGCAATAAACAATTTCAAGATCTTCAAATAACATGTGCACAGCATCCAAAAACTTGGAAATACTTAGTAGAAGAAAAAAAAAATTGTGAAGTCTAGCCACAGGTTTTCTTACCAATAAAAAAATACATCAGGCAAGAACTGAAAATATTTTCAACATTATATTCCTGAAAAATAGGGGTTTAGCAGCTCTTCTGTCACACATAAATTTCCTATTTCAGCAAACAGCAATTCCTTTGCAGTTCCACCCCCAGTGCTCATCAGACACCTCTCTATATGCTGCAAATCCCTGTAACAACACAAAACTAACAACCTTCTTCAGCAGGTTCAAGGAGCAGCTTGCACTTGCAGAGAATTAGAGTTCAGCAAGCCCTGACAGTGGCAGGAACAAGAGAGTGGTTGGGAGGAGTAAAAAGGGTGGGTGATAAATGGATAGAAGGTAGTGAGCTACCACGTCAGCTCACCAAACACCATGGCACCAGATCATCTAATTCAGTATAGTCACAGAGCCAGTAAAAGGCAGCAGCTTCAACATTATTGCAAAATCACTTCAACAGGCAGAGAACTTTTGGTAACAACTTCTCCTATTTACATTTCACTCTCTTCTTTTTGAGGAAAACTTACACCAGCAAAAGAAACAGAGAACTCAGAAGACCAGTAAAATTAAAGTATACCAACACTCAAAAGAAAAATTAAAATGCCAAATGGCATTTGAAATAGTTCTTCTTTCAGACATAAATCATTTTAAAGCCACAACAGTGCAATAACAGAGCACTCATTGTATACATTTAAGAAAAAAAAAGCACTTGGACCATTTAATTCATTTATATTGAAATAAAAGTCTGTTTTAAACAAGATGCATAAAACCCACAACAAGGTTTGTATTTTTTTAAGTTAACATTTCATTCCTGACTCTCAAATACCCAAAAGATAACCTTTAAAATGCTTATGCCTAATTCTATACCAGTATTACTATAATTCTATACCAGTATAGAACAGAATATCCTGAAGCAGGCAGGATAGCACCCAAATTTATCAGAAAAATTTATTCCTAACTACCCAGTTTTTTCTGCAATGGTGAATTCTGAGGCTCCCCCAGTATCAGTAGGATGAGGATAGACAGGGAAGCAGAATGGATCTCGCCACAGTAGGGCTTTTCAAGTCAAAATTTTACCTGTAAGCTCACCAAGGCCAAGAACAGGCAACTTCACGCTCTAAAGCACTGTACAAAATAGTGCTCGATGCTCTGCAACTACTACAAATCCAAATTTTAGAGATGTATGGATTTTACATTTCCTATAATAAATGCTCTTAGGAGAACAGCTTCTAAGAAGTAAGGCCAAAACCTGTTTCCTTCAGAGCTACAAAACTAAACAGTGTAACAGACAGCTACCTTCTGAAATGCTTCTGAATCCATACTCCTAAAAAAGCAGCACATAGCTGAAAAACACTAGCCACATTTTATTACGAAAAGCAAGTGAGAGCAATGAAAAAAATGGAAAGGAAGAGAGGCAAGAGCATGAAAATCAGAACTGAAGAAACCAGCTAAAAAAGTAAAAGTTGTGATTGCTTACTTTTGCTACCTCTTTCAGACTAGTGTTGAGCTCTCACAGGAAGTAGTGTAACAAGCACAGCAACACTCAAGTAACAGAAGTGACTACAGCAGCACTTTGTGCTGTGAGAAATATAAAAAGGATTGAGTGCAGGGACTCTGCTAGAATATTTGTAAAAATGCAGTTGAGAAGGAAGGTGGCATGAACAGCAACATGCTCCAAAGAAGAGGCAAAATATTGGTGTGAATAGTGGTTATTGTTTGTGATTTCTGCTTGGACTTACAGAACTCAAAAAAGCTACTATATGCCTTGATAAAAGTACTGTGAGAGTATGGATTCCTAAATATATCTAGATGGTCATTATAATCTTTAAAATTATGATCATTAAAAAGAAGTTTTTCTCTACCAAAAAAACCACCCAAAAAACTCCCACACACACAAGAAAAAAAAACAAACAACAACAAAACAAACAAAAATCCAAAAACAACCCCTCAACACACACGCATATCCACATAATTTAAAGAAATGTATTAAGAGTTGCAATCAGCTCCTGTGTCAGAACAGGCACTGCATATCACCCAAACAACACTACATTTTTAATCAGACAAGGGTACTTCACGTGACATGAACAGAAACACTTGACTTCAGTGATCTACACTGCAGTTCAGTCTGTAAAAACATTTTTGAGGCTGAAAGTTTCTAGGAATGTTAAATATTGCACTCGGCTGCAGAAAGGGGGAAATAACATTCCACAAACAAAAGCCAGACCTACTTACGTTTCAAAACAGCGATCCACGTTGTCTGACATCAGCAGCAGCATGCAGAGCTGTTCCAGTGCAATTAGCTGCATATCCCTTTCATCCCCCTGCCCCATCTGCAGCCATTCCAGCAACGTGTCTGGATCCACATCTGCCATGGTTTTTTATAAAAAGAAAGCCGCCTCCACGTCAGTTAAAAAGTACCAAAAGTATCCTTTAATTGTTGAAGCCAGACTAACTTCAGCACAATTAATTTCTCTCTTCAGTCAGCCTCACACTTCTGTAGTTTTCACCTGGCAAGAAAAAGTAAAAAAGTAATCATCATCACAATCTTGTCCTTGAACTTTCTACATTTGGTCCTCTCTAAAATGTATAGCATATGTTTGAGCTGAAATCAAGGAAATTTTCACATATTTTATCAGCAAATGGGGTTTTTTTCCTGCTTTATAAGCAAGTAAATAGTAATGAGTTTGTTCTGTTTTGAGGACAACTCAAAATTAAAGCTAGAAAAATTGTGCTTAATCCTTTTGTGTATACTTAAAGCTAAGGGAAAGAAAGTGATGTCTTGCCCATCCCCTTCCTTTTATATCACTTTATTATAAAGTGTTTAGCTTTACAAGAGATAGATTACCTCCTCATGAAAATATTCAAATATAGAAAGATAATGAATTTCACATTTTAAATAAAAATCCTTAAAACAAAAACCTGAGATGTACAATTGCAGACCTGCAGAACCTCTGGAAATCTTTTATGAATCCCTCAGCTCTTAAAACAGCATTCAAACATAAGGAAACCAGGCTTTTTATGTCAAACTATAAAAAAAGACAACTTCAGAATCACTTCCATTTTCAAGAGTTAGGGGATTGTTGGGTTGTTTGGGGACTTTTTGGGAAAAAAAAATTACTTTGTAGTTTTCAAAAAAATCCGGTGAATAATTTAAATAATTCACATACACATAAGGAAAACAACACTATTTGCTGGCCCAATGCCATAGTTGTACATGCAAGCTGAAGACCAAAAAAGTTCCTTTTAAAAGTTAAGATATTTTTGACATAGGTGCTCACTTTTTACTCTGTGTTTAACAAACAGTCAAATTCACCTCCCTTGCCTAAAAACACAGCAAATATGACTGTTTTAACATAAAAACTAATGGTTACAAACCAACCTTTCCAAATTAGACATACAAGAAAAATAATACTCTTTTAAAATACAGCTTCGAGAAGAAGAATTAGTTTATCAAATTCATGGGTAAATATGAAATGCTGGACAGTGTCCTCACAAACAGGGGGGAGGTGATGTGGGAGGAAGAAGCTTGATCTGGACAAAGTCTGCCTACTTGTTTACTTGCTGCTAATGAGTTAATAGTTAAAAAATAACTCCATCAAGGGCATGTCTACAAAAGGGACTCAGAAATTAGTATTATATGAAGAAACACACACTGAATCAGCTCTTTCACAACAGCTTCAAACTCAAAGATGTGGCAGAAGTACAACAGATAGGATTTTATACAATTTAGGACCATAATATTACAGATCACTCAACTACTCCTTGCCAGTTATATATTCGATATTATCTTACTCCCAAAAGTAATTTCATATTAGTAAATTGATTTTCTGTGTTTTAAGCAATGTCTATGATTCTACAAGATGTTTACAGACTGCATTTCCTGCTCTAATCCTATATAAAACTACTTTCAGACAGTAAAGGTGGGATCGTATTATAAGTATACTACCTCTCCTTAACACGACTAAATAGTTATTTCCGGGAGCGGGGAGATGGGGGATAGCGAGAGAAACAAGAAAACGAAGAGACAGCGAAAGTGGGGTAAGTTCAACACAGGCACCTGCTGTTCTCCATCCCGGACGGCTGCACAGGAACCACGGCGCGGAGCGCGGCGAGCGGCCGGGACTCCCGGGAGAGCCGCCCCAGCAGGGGCCAGGCCGCAGCGCCACTCACCCCGCGCCGCCCGGGCCTGCTCGCACACCCCAGGCGGGCCCCGGGCCCGCGCCGCGCTCCGGGCCCCTTCCCCACACGGCGCCGCCCGGGCCAGGGGAGGCACCGCCTCCCCTCCCCGCCGCCCCCGCACGGGGCACCCGGTGCCGTGAGGGGCTCGCCGGCAGCGCCGCCTCGCTCTGCCCCCGGCCCCTCGCACAGACTTTCCGGCACCCGCCGCCTCCCCCCGCCCGCAGCTCCGGCCCGCTCCCTCCCGGCCCGACAGGCCCGGGCAGCGACGCTCGAGTTCCCGGCGAGCCGCAGGCCGCGCAGGGTGACCCGGCCTGGCTGCTCGGGAAAGGCGCCGTCTCCCAGCGCGGGCCGGAGAGGCCCCGCGCCACCCCCGCCGCTCACCTCAGCCTCCCGCAGCCTCCTCGCCGGAGCCGAGCCCTCCTCAGCGCCACGCCGAGAGCGGGGCAGCGGCGCGGCGGCGGCAGCCCGAGCCCCGCGGCAGGCGGCGGCCAGCGGCATCCATGGCGCTCCGCCCGGTGCGGGGTGGGCGGGCGGGGCAGGAGCCGCGCTCGGGGCGGAGCCGAGGCGGCCGAGGGGCCGCTGGGGGCGCTGCGGAGCCTCGGCGGAGAAGGGGCGGCTGCGGGCCCGCTCCGCCCCGCGCCGCCGCTGCGGAACGAGAGCCGGGACCGGGGAGCCCCGGCCGCGCCTTCCCGGCCGAGGGCCCGCCCCCCGCGGGTGGCCTTTCCCTGGCTGCGGGGGAGCGTATTTTTTGATGGTTTCCAAGTCATTTTATTTCTTGCCATATTCCGGTTATTTACTTCAATCAAATATTCTTTACATTTACGGTGGGGCTTACACTTTTCAGGGGCCACTCTTGAAAACACTTCGATCCCCTCTCCAGCACCTCCGTTGAAAGGGATCTGGTGAGTGGCTTTAAGCGCCGCCGTGCTGGGCCTTACGGAGCAGAGGGTTTAAGTTCCTCTTACCGAGCAGTGAGTTTGAAGTACTGCAACTACGCCCTGTAGCTTGAGACACCTTTTGCAGTAGAGTGGCCCGCTGCCACACGGGCTGCCAAATGCTGTGCAATTACCTTGCAAATAAAAGACAAAGGAAACAAACTACTAGAAATTTTAAATGAAGGATTTTCCGAATAATTTCATTCCCTGTAGTGTGACATGTTTTGCAAAGGAATTTAAGCCTATTAATATAAGTACACTAAGTAAGATTATTGTACATTTGAATGTCACTCCTACCTACATCATAGACATTTCCTGTAATTAGGAGGTTAAAACTACACACTGAACAAAAAGGCAATAGTAGTCATGCTTAGTTAAAACTTGCCAAATGCTGACATTTTTATTGGTCAATGTTGTAATAACATCTCTAGAAAGTGTTATCATTATTGGTGAAGGTTTTATCCAGAACACAAGAACAGTGTTTCTTTTGTCTCTGTTTCTGATTTCTGAGGCAGCTTAGCCTTTCTGTCTTACCATATTATGTCTCTGTTAACTGCAACTTGTTCCAGCCCAGCTGAGATTTACATGTGTATCCTTTGTCTGTGCTTGTCCTTCAGAGATCAGGAAGACTTCTGATATGCTTAAAGCTAAGGACACAAGGCAGTAGGAGGACTGAGCCTACAGTCTTTTAATTTAGAAACTTAGTCTTCTTTAACTTTTCACCAATGCAGAAGCAGCAGAATTAGGCCAAGCTTATGAGACCTGCATCTGAAAAGTGACCTTGCTCCTGTTGCATGATGCTAGAACAGTTGCCTTTGCTTTCTTTGGGAAGAAAAGTTTCAGAAAAAGAAATATTCTTTTCTTCCGAAGACAAAAAAACTTTGGAATCAAACAAACATTTCACTCTTTTCACATAGAATGTACTTTCTGGTTCGGGTGTCTGGACAGATACATGGTTATTTGTGGACAATATGAGGATATAAAAATACAGATCAATTTAGGACCAAAATCAAAAATTTAAATATTGTACTTGAAAAGAATATAAATCATGGATTTAAAGTACTGTTCAGCAGGAGTACAAAACTTAAATACTGGAAATGTCTTTCAGTTACATAATTATTTCTAAAAGGAGAAACATAAATACTTCTATGTCCTGTTGCATGAATTGCCCAATTTCATATATCCAGTTTTGGTTTTTACTCTAAGAAGTACAGACATCTGGGTCTTTCTTCATTCTGACACACTTCCAATACTTAAGGGTTTGCTAGTCATTTTTGTTCCTCATTATGTGATTTCTTCTCACCAGAACAAATCTGAAAAATAATGCTGACTAAATTATTTCTGCTTCATTGATTACATATTTCTTACTATATATGTATGTTCATTGACTGATTAATACTTGTTTTCACTTCCTGTGCTGATAGACATTCAAATTATTTTCACCACTCTCTTTGTCAGAGAGTACTCCATTGAAATACAGCACAGCAAGTGATACCCTGAAGTTACTGTTTCAGATTCTCTCTGTGTACAGCCAGACTAGAACTGCTTCTCCAAAAGTGGCTGCTCTTTAATACTTGCTAAGAAGGAAATCACTAGCAAGTAAGAGTGCGCTTAGCAGATAGGAAAGACATCAGAATTGCATTTGTATGGAATTACTCACATTCATTTGAATTTTCACGAGTGAAGGTTTGTTCAGAGCCCCAAATTTCCAGCCTGTATCTGTTGTTCCACTAGTGCTGGGCCTAAGCCTTCTGAGGAAGGAGAACTCTGTGAGGATTAGTGCAGCCAGATGGGGAAGGCAGTGATGGCCTATATTGCAGAGACAAGTAATGGAGCTTGACTGTTGTAGCTGCTTTGAAGAAAACCACACTGAGCATGGGGTGAAACCTGCAAAAACAACTCCTGTTCCCTGTGCTTGTGCCAGGTACATATCTGTCACTCAGTTAGAAAATTACCCAAATGCTAACACTAGCTGGCATACACTTCATGTATGACCTTGGCCTAATCCCTTAATCATTGCGTGTCTCTGTTTACTCCTTTACAAAATAAGGAGATAGTAATGCTGGAGTCAGAAATGTCTTAGCACTTATGGAACTGTGAGCTGCTGAGGCATGTCACTATATTAAGTCTTAAATAATGCCATATATTTATGACTACCCTTGAGCAGACCACACGTGTGAGTGACTGACAATGCCTTTGGAAATTAGGCCATGTAGGGTCAACACAGATTGATCTTTGTAGAGTGTTATATTGAGCAATTAACATCATTTCTGCTGAGTATTTACCTGAAAATTTAAACTTGGCTTTATAAGAGAAAATGTCAGCACAAATACTAGAATAGTGTCAGGGACACATGAACAACAGTAAAATATGCCAAGAGGGTAGAAAGGGATTGTGTTGCAGACACAGAGAGTTTCTGAGACATGCTGTAAAGGACACCCCACCTGAGACAGCTTCTCAACAAGAAGACATTGCAGGTGTTCTCAAAAGGATTTCATTCTCTTTGAAAAGAAGTCACTTTTGGCTAGGATTCCTCAAAATCTTCTCACAACGGGAAAAACCTGAGTGTTTTTTCACTTATAGCTCCAAGAAGAATAACATTTATTACTGCTTTTATATTATATTCAGGCTGATGTTTTCTATATGGTTTTAGCTGATAGCAGAAGGAATGTCATGGGCAGTCATAATGTCACTGTGTGATAGTAAGGATTGAAAGCTTCAGACTGGAATTATTTGGGTTTTGTTACAGAAAATACAAAATAATTGAGCAATAATCAAGCTGTAATGCACCTACAATTCAAACAAAACAAGAAGACTCAGATTCCTTCATATTTTTTAAACTGATACAGGAACTATAAGCCAGGATAACTGATGTTTTTGTTAGCTATCTGCCTACTTCAGTGTACATGCCAAGCTGATGTTTCCAAAAATATCACTCCTCTGTAGTAAATAGATCAGAGGGTGATACAAGCAGACCCTGAACACCCCCATAAATTTAAGGGAGCAGTTTATGCTGAAAACCAGGGCTGTGCCCAGTGAAATAAAACTGTTAGGTTATTTATGGATTATTTATTCTTTTGCTTTAACACTTTTCTCTGCCACCCACACAATAATGTAGTTGAAAACACTGAAGGTACCTACTCCTCCAAATCCAAAAGATTAATAATTCCATACATTTCTTTTTTGGATATTATACTTCTAAAGAAAAAGTTACTAAATGTTTACTACAGTTTTCAAAGTAATGAGGTCATATATTACAGAGGCTTTCTTGCTATATCAAGTAAGATTTCGTTTTTTAGAGTGTGGCTATTTAAGCAAATTGTTAAGATTTTCTTACGGAAAACAATACTTTTTCACGAATAAAAGCTTTTTGGGTTTAACTCCTCCCACGTTACCACAGTCTCCTCGTCGCCGCTCGCTGCTGCGCGGGCCGGGGAGCACAAACACGGTGTCAGGCTCGGCTCTCCGCAGGCAGGTGCCGGCCTGTGCGGCCGCACCGTCAGCAAAGGGCTGTGTTTGCCGCGGGCCTCTGACGCAACCCCGCAGCAGGAGCTGGGGAGAGCGTTCCTCTTCGGGAGGCCAGCTCCTGCAATTGCGCGTCCATGTGGTGAGCACACGGGTGACGCTGACGCGATAAAATGCGAGTGACATGCCCGTGTTTACTGAGGTACGGGCTGAGTCACCGCTCGGCCTGTGGGACTCCTCCTCAGCAGAGGCTCCGCTTCCTGGAAGCTTCTAACTCCGCCAGCTACCCTCGGAGCTGACTACAGGAGAGCGTGTTTGCCAGAAATCTGCAAATACTCTGAAATTATCTCTTCTTCTTTATGAAATTACTGCTCAAAATCATATGCATTACAGTGCTTTTTCCTGAGTAAACTCACTTATGTGAGGGCTTTTTTGTTTGTGGAATGCTTTTAATTTCAGATTTACTTTTTTGCTGTTCTAGTCTGAAGAGTGAGAAGTAAGTAAACTTTGTATGAGTTAACTACTTTCTACCTCAGTTTAGCTTCAGTTATATCTCTGCTTTGGACAGAAAATAGAAATTAAGTTGCCCTTACTCGAGTCCCTTCTACCTCCAAGTGCCAAGGGAAAAGTGAGACGGAACTTGGGCAAGAGTCCTCTATTTCAGGCTGCTAGCTCAACCCTGTCCACTAGTACCATGGGCAACAGCAATAAATCTTGATCCAGGACAAGTGCAAGGAAAGATCAGTGGCTCACATCACAGGACTTCTTGCTGTTTAATGGCACAGGCTGTGTTGTGACTTTCTGAATCAGAAGTGTAATTAAGATTTGGTATTTGTTCCTCATAGTTCTACTCTGTTGTTACAGGAGTAAAACACGTGTAATCCTA
Source organism: Prinia subflava (assembly GCF_021018805.1). Taxonomy (NCBI): domain Eukaryota; kingdom Metazoa; phylum Chordata; class Aves; order Passeriformes; family Cisticolidae; genus Prinia; species Prinia subflava. The sequence goes on from NC_086251.1 coordinate 36,627,208, forward strand.
TCAAGCATTTGATGTGTCTTCTAAAACTTCAATGAAGTATTATGAATTAATTTGAATGATCTTTGTTGACAAGGCTTACAATAAGAAGAAAGTGTCTTTATCACAAAATGATTCTTCTATATTCTGGGATTAAAAAAAAATCCATCTTAGAGTTTTATTGAAAAGATTGTAAGTTTTACATACTTAAAAGCTTACTAATGCCTTTTACTATTCTTATCATTAAATTATGCCCTATTCAACACCTTTGAATATCTTGACATGCAAAAAGAAGAAACAGTGTCAAGCTTCTAAAATCTGAATTTCTAGATTAGTTGCTGACTGAAAAGAGCAACATTTTTCACTCAAACCAGGAAAAATAATCAGAATAGTGTGGTAGATCATGGCACTCACATGCCCACTGTCCTAGGGCATATGAGTCAGACAAGAAGAAAATTTTATAATTTATTACTGTAAAGAGGAAAACTTCCTTGCCCCAATGATGACATTTAGGGAAAATGGGAAAGTAGTATACTTCACTGATGGTTTGTTTGATTAGAAAGCTAACACTCTACAATCTCAGTTGAGCTTGGACTGTTGGGTTTGTTTGAAAGGTGGCATTCAAACAAGTTAAATCTATACTTTGTTTAGATTGTTCTAGTGATGTGAAACCAGGCTTCTGCACATCCTCAAGTCTATACTTTACAAGGAAAGAATGCACATTCCATAAGAAATATATTACAGGCAATAAACTGTGTACCAAGCTTTCTCTTCATTAATTTTTATTAATAAATGAAGATCATATATTGTGCATATATTGGGGTTTGCCCTCTACTCTAACCTTTCAACTTACTTCCAGGCTACAAACTGTATTAAATAAAACTGGCTGAAAAGGGGGAACTGATTCTGCAAAGACAGATGAAGGACTTTTCATATCAACAGGGCTGATTTTCATTCTCTGCCCATTGCTAGTGAATGCAGTAAATGATGCTATGGGGATTCCTCCTATTTTCTTAGCTTTTGTTTTCCTTTTGTTGATTTTTTTCTTTTAACTTCCTTAGCAGAAATATTTTTTAAAAGACCAGAAATAACCCCTAAAGATCAAAGCCCTGAAATTCATTCTGTTATGTTGAATGTGAGGAAAAGGATGAGAAACACAACAAGGACATTAAAAACAAATTCCTGTTTAGGAAAGATCTTAGAAGAAGCAGGTTGCCAATGAGAAACTCACACATCTCAAATGTCCTTATACTAGGCTGTACTGGATTAAACAGCACTCCTGGTGGGAGAAAAGATGTGGATATATGGCTATGAAAGTTCCAAACGCTATCTTTGCTCACTACATTTCAAACTGTGACCCAGGTCAGTTAAGGAGATCTTTTTGATCTAATAGATAGCTGTGTGGTACAGCTGCATTTTTGTAGGAGAGTAAGTGGCCATGAAAGAAAATTGGTATAATTATCAGATCATTTGACTAAGAGCTTTGAGGTTAACTATCTAACACAAACATAAGGAAAACTACAAGTTGCTTGTTTTTTAAGGCATTGTTATTGGCATATTTTTAAAGTTTCGTCACCTGCGTTTTAACTCTTAGGACTTCAGAGATCTACCTGATGAGTAAGTGAGTAGCACAGGATAAACGCTTCATATCCATTTTTCTTTTTGTACCCTACATTTTACCCATTTTGGACCCACTGACTTAGGCTGGTAAAACTGAATATCCATGAGCAGGTTACAGATTATTTCCACTAGTGCACAGGATTTTATATTTCAGTTCCTGTGCCCCTGGTATCAATACCTCAAAAAATGAAGTCAGCTGTAAACTAGTTCCAGTCCAATTCCAGCCCAAGTTACTGCAGCCAAGCTTTTAATATCAGTGTTCTGATTGCATTGACTCTTAGTTATATACAGTAAGACACAAGCATTATTTTCTTATCCAAGCATATTGCATGTGCTTTTCCTATCAGTTCTGCATTATAAATTTGTATTTTTGTACTATAAAACATTAGCTCTTTGGGGCTTTGCTGTCTGTAAAATTTCTGTGTAAAAAAATTCTGGTCTCAGTGGACAGATGTAACTTATTAAAATCATTAAGCATTGTGTGTCAGTCTGCATCAAAGCAAGAATGTACTCTACCCATTTTTTCATACAGTGCCAGTCTTTAGATTAGCAGGCCAAATTATCTTTGTAAAGAAATGCCATTCTACAGATGTCAATAAGACCTCACCAGTTTGGACCAGCATGCAATTGGGCTCAAATACTAGCAGTTCTTATAGTTTAGCTAAACTTAAATTTAAAGTTTTGTACAAGATTCTTAGCTGGCTTGACATTTTAAGGGGAGGCCCAGACCCAGATCTAGTGACAGTTCTGTTCATTTAGGGAGCAGCAAGTTGCACATTCAAAGAGTACAAACACCTAAGAAACTTTTTGCTTTTATCTCAGTGAGAAGCACCATTGAGGTTGCCTCTTGCAAACTCATTTATAGGGAGCATTGGACAGTTATTTTGATAGAGAAATGTTATCTGCTTACAACATGTTCTCAAAGTAAGTGGTTTGCTGCACTGACAATTTCAGCAGCTATTTTGGGGGAGAAACATTTGTCTGTCATTTTTGTAGTAACATTTCACATACAACAATTAGTCTATGTCCCATCCCTTCTCTGACCCTGATGAGAGAAGGAACAGCCTGGGGCTGCTGAATATTATGCTAATGATTCCCAAGTATTTCTCAGTGGAGGACCTGTGTCACTGAGAGATATTTTAAATATTGAAAGGCTCCAGTGAAGATTCAGGCCTCACTGTACATATGAGATAAAAAACATCTCCACCTCAGAATTAACAGTAAATTCAGACAAAGGCTACAAAGCAGATCAGACAGTAACACAGTCCCTCCTGATAAGATGCTCAGTAGTTTAACTCCAAAGTCTACATATCAGTGGTCTCCCAACCCTACTGAGCTAACTCTTTTGGTTGTGAAAAAGCCAAGAGGAAACCAGAAGCTGCTCTGCATTTGCATTTCTATGTGTGGCTCCAAGCTAGCCTGCACTTCCTGGCCAGAAGGGTCACTCACAGACAAGGAACATGTACACAGAGGAAAGGATTCTGTCTCAGCACTGCAAAGAAAGGGAGCACAGCTGCAAGGGAACTGGCCTTCCCGATGTCACACCAGCTCAGAGCTGCTTTCCCTATTGGGAGACTTAGACAACAAACCAAAGCCAGAATCCAGCCCCATCTCACAGGCAGCGCTCGTAAGGTTGCCCAAGGTTTAGCATTACTTGTAACTTGATAGGAAAGCAGTAAGCAATATTCTGAGAAAAACAATTAATTACTGGCCACAGAAGTTATATGCAAATATACTTGCAAGTTATCTCAAGCAGGTAACCTTAAGAAGCAGGGTTAAGACTGACATTTGGAGGTAAATTGTGCAATATTGTACCCCACCAGTGCAGGAAATTCAATCAGTAGGTGCTCGTGCATGTAAATGTGGGCAGAAATTAACCCAAAAGCACATTTGAAAGTGAGAGACTTCCTCCTGTGGTGTTAGGCAAAAAGATCTTTGTGTTCAGTGTCTGGTGCCTCCTGTATACTTTAGTAGAACTATGCTGTAGCAATATAATATCCTCTTTAAAATGATAAAGGTAATAAAGGCTTCAAGACTGTAGCCCTATCTGCTTCTCTTCTGTACCGTGATAAACAGTTGTGGTAGATACTGATACCCTGGTGTCTCCTGAAACACTTAGAAGATGCAACCATCAAATCATTCTCAGCTGTAAGATGATACCCTTTTGTGTCTCCTGTAAGCTAAATATCTGACTCCTTATTGCCTTCCAGTAATAACCTGTACTTAACTGCACCTAAGGTGATGTTGTGCTCTGACACAGCAGTTTTAGACACCCCACATGGCTGCTTTAGTTGTGCAGCAGAATTTGAAAGGTACAGAGAGTTTGTGTCATCATCAACTGTATTCTGCAAATCATAGTTGACCAGGGACATAGTAGGGGTGTTGCAAAATAGGAGGATTTGAAAACACCACCACCATTACCACACATCTCCATTCATTGTTTTTAATGAAAAGGTAGCTCATTGGAATTGTACCATGAGGTACATTACATATTTAGCTTAAAAACAGAGAAAATGGCACCCTTAGTCAGTATGTCATTAATATGGTGGTGCTGGCTCTGCATTAACTCCTGGCTTGTTTCCCTCCCCACTCTGTAGCTAAATGAATCAGCTTTCTGCACTGGCAGGAGCCAACACAGTGCTGGTGTATGCTGACACTTCTTGGCTTAGCTCAGTGATGCTTTATGCTGTCAGGAGTAAGCACAAATCACAGATGAGAACTAAAAGCAAGCCTAATAATTAATATTAAAGGGCAGTCCTGCCAGTACAAGTCATGGTTTATAAAAACATAGAATAGCAGAATAAAAAATCATGCAAAACTAATCTATCCTGTACTACTGATCTGAAATATGCAGTTGCATCAGAGAAGAATTCTCTTTCTGATGGCCTTAGATAGTTATAAATAAGACCGATGATTTACATATTAGATTTCACTATTATTTCATTATTTCATTATTTATTAGTATAAATTATGTAAATAGAAACTATAGTTTCAGTATCACTTCACAGTGATGCTGCTGGGTTTCCTTTCAGGTAGCCTCTATTGGTTGAGCTATCTGGCACAGTCAATTTAAGACCAAACTTGACTGATAAAACATTCTGTTCCTTGGGGCCTTTCATGTCAGATGTAGAGCATTTCTGGGACTGTAGCAACACCTGCCTCAGCATTCCTTAGAAAGAGCTTCCCATTCTCTCTCCCCTTTCCCATACCACTAACACCAACTCTCTGTTCGGCGCAGTTTTCACAGAAGGTTAAAGGATTTTTAAGGAAACACATTTTGGTCTCCAGAGTGCCTTAAATAAACTTCCAAAATTATAGCTTGCATGGGAAAAATGGTCAACTGGGTTTTCCATCTTTCAAACAGGCCTCTCCCACCTCATCCCTCAGATGGCAGACATACCCTACACATGAACTTCTTCTATTAAGGTCAAGTAGAGTGGCTAGGAGGGAGCTCAGTGTCCCACAGTCCCCCTGCACCTGGCAGGGGCCAGGCATTCCTAAGCACAGCTGTCCTCTGCCACCCAACCCACAAGCTCCTGCTCTCCCTCCTGTCCCAGCAGGAGCCCCTTGGGGGTCCACATGGTCCCTTTATCCAGGCCTGGTGATGGGAGTAGCAAGGCTGTGTCTATCTGATAGGCCAGTGCAAATACTTCTCAAAAACCCTCTAAACTAGTTCAATACCACTGATACAGTATTTCTGAAAAGTAGCCTCCTGTACTAATTTTTTTCCTCCCCAGAAATGATGCCATGTCTAAATCCAATCTGCAGTAAATTCAAAATTTTTCTTGACAATCTGTCAAATCTTTTTTCCTCTCCTTCTCTCATTTTCACTCCAGACTAAGCTTTATGTGCAAAATCACTTGAAATTCCAGGAAATTCCAGTATTTAAAATCAAGGTTTGGCTATCAAAATATTTGGATTTTATTTAAATTGCACTCAAGTGTTGCTTTCAGCTTTCAGAGTCATGGGATCAGAATGCTTTTGTAGGATAATCTTAAGCTCAGCCTTACAACAAAGTTCAGATCACACCAGAAGATATCTGAAGAAAGCAATAAATGGTGGACCTATGGGCAAAAAAATGGCTAACACATTTTTGTATGTTTCAATACTTAAACAGTTCTACAAACTCCAGCTTGAAAACAAAAAAATTATCAGATACCAAAATGAAAAAGAGAAAGTTAATCTCATTACCATCCTTTCATGAATGTATCCCATCTGGTTTTGAGTCTAATCTACTTTGAAGAAATGGAGTAATGTGATTTTAGACCAGAAACAAACTAGGGAAAAAAGCTTCTCTACACTTACGTTATATAAACATTTTACCATGTGGTGATAAATAGTCAATTTTCTCAAGTTTACAAATCATATCAAATTCTTATTAGATTTTTGGAGGTTTCCTTGGATTATTTTATTTTCAGGATTCTGTCTTACTTGGTACAATGTTTACCTTGGTACAGTGTTAATTACCGAGATTTTATTCACCAGTTCTGGTGACCTAGTTGTTAGTACAATAGGAGCCAACACTGACAGTTCAGCTAAGACAGGGATAATCAGGATAATCAATAAGGATTTCTAAATGGGAAAAGTTTAAAACCTTGACCACTCCACATACATTATTCTGCCATGGAACCACTCTGTTATCAGTGCCAGTTCTGTGGCCTGGCTGTAGCTGTGAAGAAATTCAGAAGCTCTGATTTCTAGGCAGCATTTGCTACCAGCTGCAATTGGGACTTCTCAAGCAGATAACCTGTACAGCAGGAATCCTGTCTGCATGATGGGGTCCATGTGGCCTCAGTGCCTGTCTGCCAAGGTCGGTAAGGCTGGCACTTAGCAAGGAACTAGACCCTTTTTTGTGGGGTTGGGATGGGGAGGCACAAACAAGGGCACAGCAGTATTTGCTCTTCACAGAATGTTTCACCTCCATGATTTGTTTCCAGTGCCTCTCTCTCCCCAAAAGGACAACAAGCACATTTATTTGTGCCTTGAAAAATCAGTTCCCATCTTGGGCCTAGATGTAGGCCTAGATCTCAGGCCTTGTGCAGACTGTGTTATCAGCAGCTTCTGTTTCTTCTTAACTGGGAAGTAAGAACAAGCTATAATTAAAGGCTGAAGATATTTATTCTTCCCTGCCCTGAAGGGACTGAGCTGTTGCCAGCAATTACAGGCAGCTGGCAGCTCCCTGGGATCCCAGTAGCAGGAACCAGTAAGGACACACTGGTCCCATCTGCCCGCCCCAGCAACACTGACAGCAACACTTCCCAACTCTGCCTTTCCTCTGGCCTCGCAACACCCACCAAGGAATGGTCTTCATTTCCAAAGGCTACCCACTTCAGGTCAAAATCCTAATCTAAAAAGAGAGGTGAAAATTTGGCCACTCAATTCAGTCCTTCTAAGCAATTTCCAAGTCTGTAGATGTAAACATCCACATCATGTGTGCGCAGGTGCTGGAACCAGGACTGAAAAGGCGATGCCAGCCAGGGCGTGTGACTGCTCTTGCAGCTGACGAGTTACATCATTGCTAACTTGTCCTCCTACTTTGCATAATCTTTAGAATTTTCCTTTTGTGTGTGTGTAACAAGCAGTGCTTGCTGATAAGTTTCCTTTATTGCAGTGGCTGTTCTCCTGGTTTACTTGGAGACTGCATAGAATGTGATCCTGTTGTGGCGGGTTTGCGTATTTTAGTAACAGGTAGAGACTCGCAGTATAGTATGCCAGTAACTGTGTTACTTTTTATAGTAATGTTGTTAACTTGTCTCATCCTGTGCTGCTACTACTAAGTGTTTTGCTTTGATTTTCATGGGTGGTTGGTAGTGTCCTCCTAAATAATAGGCAGTACAAAATAGAACAAGAAAATCTCCTGTAACAGAAAATTGTGTGAACTTTACAAATCAGAGCAGTTTAATTTTTAAAATATTTTTTAGAATTGCAGTCAACTATTAAGTTATGATATTTCACACAGGCTGTTTTGAAGCAATGAACCAACAAGGTGACTGATTTAATTATTATTTTCTCTTCCTTCTTTTACTACCCAGGCATATGTCTCTTGTTCTGCTTCCCCATTCCTTCCTTTCTGTCCTCTCCTAATCCTTCAGCACTTGTTTGATTTGAAAAATCTCCCTAGAATGTTGTTGCTTCCTCAGCAGCCTTTGTATTTGCTCCTTTCCTGCTGCTTTTTCCTCTGAGCTGCCCCATCTCTCCTGGTTCACTGGAGCACGTTGCCCTCTTGCACCCACACCCAGCAGAGGTCACTCAGCAAGTCATGGCTGGGTGTTGGCTACCTGAACATAAGAAACACAACCAGAAAAGATCTCTAACAGCAACTTGCAATTAGTTCTGGTTCTGGGATTTTAGCAAGAACAGGAACTGGATTTCAAATACTTGCATGGCTGCCTAAGTCCTTGCATTTACTAGAAATACATGAAAAAAAAAAAAAAAAGGTAAAAAAGATTCAATTGTTTTGGGGGAATTCTGTATAGTCAAGGTACAGCTTCACAAACCTAGAGGGTCAGGAGAGAACCCCTGACAGTTAATATATTTGTTACCTTCTGAAGGAGAAAATTATGGCATTGAAAGCCATTCCTTTAGGTAAAGTTCAGAATGAGCCAGTGGAGAATATAATTTCAATTCCTGACCACCAAATATAAAGTTGATCCAGCTAAGATGTACCATAGCCTGGAACAGCTGGTTTCCACAGGCAGTAGCTGCTTCTGTAGTCTCTCTGCTCTATAGCCTGTACATTCAACAGCCATTTCTCTTCTGTCTTGGCCAGGAAAATTGCCAGAAGTCTTCAGGAATGACTGCTGCTTATCCTAAATCATTGCAGTTGATGTTTCTGAATGTTGCAATGCAGAGATGAGCAGGACATTGTGTGGACAAATACAGGTGTGTTGACAGGCTTCAGCAAACGCTGCTCTGAAGGGTCTCAGGGAGAGACATGCTCACAGTATGGCCCAGACCAATGTGAAGAGCAGCTCATTTCCATGTGTCACTTGCATTTATCCACAAAGTCTGGTAGCACTTGACTAGCAACAGTCTCAGCACAGATCAGGCCACCATCAGTGACTGAGCAACACACACAGCTCAGTGTTTCTGAGCAGCGGTAGCTGCATGGACCAGTGGCATCACACACGTGCCTGTGTGAGGGGAAGGTGGTTACAGAAACCTACGGGAAAGGCAGGAAACTCAGAAAAAATGCACTCATAGCTTCCCCAGGTGCAGCTGCCCTCACACAGAGAAAACTACTTTGGTGGTTCATACCATACCCACTGACTGTCTTTCCTCCCTATAGCTAGATGGGGACACATTTCTGAAATTATGTGGGAAAATCAGGATAGAAGACTGCAAGGCTTTAAGCCCCAAGGGTCTGCATGTATCTATATTTACTTTATGGTTCAGAGGGTGCCTTGAACTATGCTCCAACTGGTTGTGGCCCCAACTCAGGACTGCTTGTTCTTGAGACTCTTTCTAAAACCAGCTTAAGAATTCTCAATCTATGAAAGTAAATTACACCCAGATTTGTTGGTTTCAAAAGGGAACTGGGAGGAATGGACTATAAATAAACCCATCTATCCTCCCACCCTCCCCCTGGCCACATTACTATGTGGCCTGGCAGCTGAATACCAGCTTGCCTTGTGCCTCAGGTTGGAGGGGAAAATACATTCTCTTGTATTACCTCTTCTATTTCCTTTCTTCATCCTACCCTTGATTATTTAATAGATCCATTTGAAGAAGTACCTGATTTTTCTTCTAAGCAAATTATTTTATTCCCCTAACTGAATTTCAGGTTAATTTGGTGGCAGCAGCTTGAACCAGTTATCCTTGTGTTTCCCATAAAACATGCATACATCTGTGACAATTTTTCTTGGTGTTTGACATGAATTTTACATGAGGGAAGATGAGGTTAAGAGCATTTGCCTTCATAATGATAGGTTGTATTTTCAAATTGCATAATATTTCTATTTTTAGAGATAAATCAAAATTGTTTCCAGAATCCCTGAGGCCTGTACTTCGTACTTCCACAGAAAATATGTCTCATACAAAACCTTCTTCCTTTTTCGTGGAAAAGGACACAGAGAACTGATGCTTACAAAAATACCCTAAACAAAATCGTCCCCAGAGAAGGTTATAATAAGAAAAAATTTCCACTAGTGGCAACAGGGATTCTCCGTAATTCTGTATTGGCAGTGAGATAGTTCACATAAATTTTAATACATGAATATTAACACTAGTTAAAAAACATGCATTTTTTTAGGCTACACAATGGCAAATTATAAGGCTGTAGCTTAGAACGAGATTTTACCAATCTTCATCATTACTAAATTTAGCTCCTTATCAGCAACTTTTAGAACGAGATCATTCTTCATCTGCAAACCTCTTTATATACATGAAGTTTTTCTGTGCAATAAGTAGGCAAACTGGCACAGGCACTAATATGCACACAGACAGCAGGCTCTGCTCTGCCTGCTCCTCATCCTCACAACTTGTTCCTCCTGCATGTGCCACCATTAAGCAGCTGGAGGCAAGCACAGAGGGAGGGGATTTGATACCACGTTCTTCCTTCTAGAATCAGGTTTTGCACTTCAGATAAATGGGAGTATGGAAGTGACACAGAACCATAGACCAAAACAGGTATTTGGCTGCAGAGTGAGTGAATTTGGGTTAATGTACCACAGGTTACTGCAGGAGGTTTTAAAAGCCTGCTTTTTCACTGACCTGTTTCTCAGACAGTATCTTCAGCCCTACTTTTTCTATATTTAGATATAACTTCCCCTTCCATTGTTGTATGGAATAAACCACTTATTCTCCAGAGAATCCAGAGAATATTTTAGGAAACAAAAAAGCTTCAAAAATCCACAACTGTACATCAAAATCAAAGAACCACACATTTTGGACAAGTTGGTGGCATAGCACTTACTTCTTTAGGGTTCCCTTGGGCAGATAATGTCATGTAGCCAGTGCAGCTGGCTTATTTCATTTCGCATAATCAGCTTTCAGTATTCATTACTTTAATATGTTAGAGGCAGGTAGGGCATGTTGTGTGGCCAAATATGCTTTTCAATTTTTATGTCTTGAATCTATAGCCCACTGTCATTAAACAGCTTGAACTGCTTGCGAATGGAATGGGAGTCCTCTGTGAAACGTCATCTCCAGCAACAGCTCCAGGGTTGCCCCCACTTGAGTGCTATGGACAAATCTGAGCACTTCTAACACTTGGCTGCAGAAAAGCCAGTTTATTAGCCAGTTTTTAGGATTAGAGGTTCTCATGTGCAAAAAGCAGTATCTAGGAACACCCACAGCACCAGGGCTGGCCAAGCAATGCTACTTTCAAGACAAAGTGAAGTGACTCAGCTCTATGTTCTTCCTAAACAAAGTGTGAATTGCCTAAGGTTTTTCCCCCTTGCTTTCTTGCCTAGTTTGAAGTATCATTGGCTAGGTTTTGCACTGGCAGGAAGCTCAAGGGGTTTATTTAGTAGACCAGTACGGGCCAAGAAACATCATGTTTTCCTTGTAAACTGTTTCTGACTGTCTACTGATAAGAGAGTTACATTTCAGGAACCTGAAAACAGAACATGTATACCTAGTGTTGAGATTAGGGATGAAGCTTTAGAGGAGACTGTCACAGAGACCTCTCGTATGTTGTTACTGTCACAGATACATCCAGCTTTATTCAAATTAAAGCCATGTCGAAAAGCTGCTGAATTTTCCACCTGTTTCCCCATATTAAGCAGTATTACTGTTACTTCTGATAAACCAGCAAATGATCCTATATCCCTCCATCCCTCCTGCAATTGCAACAACTCACTTTGATACTGCTGTGGCAGCCTTGAGGGGAAAAATCTCTTCGGAAATTCCAATTAGCAACAGACATTCATTAATAGAAAAACCTGCTATGCTTCCTATGCATTTGATAATCCTGTTTTATGGTGATATGTGCCTCACTGGACTGATGCTTCTCTCAGCCTGAAGGTGACTCCTGCACCTTGGAACACACCAGGCTGGTCTCAGACTTACTCTAGGCTACGCACTACTAACAGAAAATCTGCTATTTCAGCTGCAGTGCTACAAGCTTGTATCCAGTTAGAACCCACCACATCCCAGCTGTGTGATGCTTTTGCACAGTTTTGACCAATTCTGGTTTGTTGCAGTCAACAGAAAGTTGTCTGCAAATAATTTTTGCATAGCACTTAAAGAGTACATTCCATGATGTACTCATGTGTGTATATATGCACTTGAGGTTAGACACAGACAGGATCTTTCGTCACACAAACCCATTAAACTTCTTGTACAAACAGTGGGAACATACAAAGTAAACATGCATGCAGGCCACATGCTTCACTGCAAAGACAATTTACTGGAAAAAAAGTATTGGTTCTTGTAGAGAAATGGCACAAAAACCAATCAGAAAGAAGGCAAGGGACACAGGAAGCTGGAGTGCTCAAAGCAGGGCTCTGGTTTATGGCTAAACATATGTTTGGCTCTTTTTCCTGGGCTAAACATGAGAGCTTGCATGTCAAGTAAAGCCTAAAAAGGATGAATGGAACTAAAACCAAAACTGCTCTGTGGTCTTGCTGATTTCTTCAGGAAAACAGAGACTTATACAAGTTCCTTGTAAGACTGCATCAAAGACACCTGACATTTAAAGGCCAAAATATTTTTAAGATAATATCTGTAAGATTCTTTTTATGTGTATGTGAGAAAGTAGAACTTAGGGCACAGCTATTTTTTACTATGTGAATAAATTAATTATCTGGACAAATAAATAAAGCTCACACAGTTGTCCTAATTTACAACTGACATTAAGATTTAGCAGCAGTTCTCTTTATTGGAATCATTTTTGCTTCTGCAGTACACAGATCTGTTGAAAATGGTTCTTTTCCACATGTGGCCACAAGACTTGAATAAGAAATGTCAAATCACATAATTATGACACTTCTCAATGGCTCAGTTGTGAGCTACTGCAACAAGACATTCTAAGAAATCTAGGACTAAGCTGCACAAAACTTTAATTGTTGGCTTTTAACAGCTTTCCTTGGTGCTCTTGCAATTGGAATATGCTTCTTCGAAGTTTTTGAGCAAAGAAGGTTTTCAATAGTCTTCTCAACATTAAAAAAATGTTGGTACATTGCTATACATAAAAAAACCCCAAAAAGTAGCCACAAATACCTTTTGTAGCAACTAACCTCCTCAGGAATATATTTGGCCATTTTGATAGCAAACATGACTTGAGTTTCATTTGAAAGTTTTAAGTTTTATAAGAATCTATGATTTTCCAGAAGCAGCCTTGGGAAACAAAACAAAACACCCCACCAGTAAACTTGGAAGGGCAAAGCAACGTGATTGAAAAATACTAATGAGATAAAGATGAGTAAGTGCCAGATCTAACATAAGTCCCTTTAACACAGCCAGCAACTACACATTCAACTTCAATGAAGAGGGGGAACACAGGACTTCTGGTTCTCCAGGGAAAGATGGAAAGCATCTCAACCACCTTCCCACAGTTCACACATTCCAGCATTTGGCACAAAACAGGGATTTACACATAAAAAAATCTGCCTAGTCCTACTTATTTACTCACTGTATTACTCACAACAGAGGAAGACCTGCAATGTCAAGTCACAGACCTTGATGCATCCAACCCAAACATTTATTATTAGTTTCCTTGAGGCAGCATACAACAACTTTTTTCTGATACACAAATCCTTAGAGGTCCTCTGCTACTAAAATAACCAAGACAAATATTAAGTGAAGAAAATTAGCTTTATTTATGTAAATTAGAAAAAAGTATTGTTAGAACTTTGGTCAAATTGTTAATTCTGTACAATTTACAATTATATTTATATACAAAACTTCTAATAAAATACAGTACATCACACTCTTCCTGAGTCACAGTGTGTTTCTCAGCTCTGTAAATATTTTTTTCTTCTTACTTTAAAGCAATTAGATTCAAGAAGGAAACAGTATCCTCAGTTTGACAGTGTTTGGTTTAGGTAATACTGGTATTAAGAAAGACGTCAACACATTGTACTTAGAAAATACTTTACAGCCATTGCAGTTTTGACAGTTATTTTCTATATTAAAATATGCTAAAAATGTTAATTACATACTTCTTATTATAAGTTTGTTGCACTCTATTTATAGACACAAGACAAAGTGACTTCAAATCCTTCCACCTCTCCCTGCAGAGATACAGAAATTAAGTTATGTGTAAATCTCAGTGATCACTCAAAGATCAGGGAACATCCATCCAGATAGAGCAGAGGTCTGAATTGAGGCACAGTACGTTAAAATTGCTGTCCAGCCCTGGATAGGACATGTAAGATATTGCCTGGCTCCCCCAAATTTATCAAAGCACACATCCTGAAAAGTGAGACTGTGTCAAGCAGCAAGGCACCGAGCCTGGCAATCCTTCCACATGCATGACAGTCCCACTCTGGAAAGAAGCACAGTCCCCAGAGAGGCACTGCAGAGCTGAATTTCACAGCCTTTGCTACATCTTGGCCAGCTCAAGATGTTATTAGGATTAAAGCTATCCACATTACCTTTATTGAATTGAATTTTCTGAGATCAACAATAAACTATTATAAGGCTTAGAAGGATATTTAATCTGTTTAATGAATGATGCAGTGTGTTAAATTAGTAATTAGCATAGATTACAACCTGTAAATAAATTTATGCCTCTGTTAAATCCAAAAACCAATTACAGTAACTTATTTTTGACAAATATTGATTTAAAAAGACAGTTAACTTTACTTAATGGCTAAGTATGGGATACTCCTAAATATATCTATGGTAAAGTTCACTGTATTTTTTTAATATAGGCATGTGCATTTCTGATATTTTAGTCCAAAATAATAAAAAAATACAGATTTCATGACCTCTGTTTTCTTCTTCGTGTTTAGAGATATTTAAGAAGTCTTACACTAAGAGAAAGTTATCTAGAGACTTGCTTTCTCTTAAAAACTTTCTGTAATAATTCAGCACAAACTGAAATGCATGAGATCAACTCATGACAATCCTTTGTGATTAGAAATTAAAAGGGACTTTTTTGCTGTTGATATCAAAGTGCATAAAATGACAATATGGGGCTTTAAAGAAAATTGGTCTTTAGCTGAATGCTCGAACTTTTCCCAGGATTTTTTGCATGTTTAGTAGTCTTCACTTTGATGCTTTCTTGATTGCCTTTAACAGCTGACTCGAGCCTGGCTTTCATAGTTGGAGAGGAGGCCATCAGTTTTTTAAAAACTGAGGAGTACTGTGGACCAATCTGCATCAGAGTTTGCAAAGCAAACTCATGGAGACTTTTTGCTGAGATTGTAGCAGAAACCAGTGCATTTTCATCCAAAAGAAAGGAAATGAGGATGGGAAGAAAGCAGGTCACCAAGTGAGCACCTATAAACATGGAAAACAGAAATTAAATGCACAGTTTTCAAAAATAGTGTCAAATTCTAACTGGAAGTGTTTCTCTAAGTTAACATTTAATTCAAACTGTAAAGCTGCAAATGTTAGCTGAACTGTAGGGTAAAAACCCAACATTCCTGCGAGCAATTTTGTGGCAATTAGTGTTCAGGACTGAATTCCTAGTGGTCGTTTTGGTTTTAGTTTGTTATTTATGGCAACTTTGAGCGTCTTTAACGCTTTGGGTACAAGAAAGGGAAGTAACTTACGGTGCTGTTCCTCAGCAGCAGCTGTCAGAGCTGTAACCACCTTTATTCCCTCCTGAATGACTTGAAGTTCAGCAGCATTTTCAGGTTTTGCCCTCTCTGTTTCCTGCAGTTTCCCCACAATGGATGGTGCTAAAGAATGGATATAAGGGTATGACACAGTTTTGCTTGGATGCTGAAAGATGGAGTGCAGCAGCTGGTAGCACTTACACTGTACCTAAAGGGAAAATGAAATTTGCAGTTACCAAGTGTTACAGTTCAAAATACATCTCTAGGTGTTCTAAATTTAGCAGCTTGCCAGATAACATTTTTGGGAGGGGGAAAAATGTGCCTCACAACTTGAAAATTCATCAGGTTGTAGGCTGCTCATGTATAATACTTCATAGAAGCATTATAACTTGTAAGCAATTATTAACAGAAACCAGATCACGCATTGTTTCCTTCCATCAAGTCTTATATCTTCCAACATTTTTGAGTTAAGGAAAAAAAACAATTTTCTGTTTGAAGATTAGTATTATTTTGAAAATACTCTCTTCTTAGCAAAAGTGCAGTAATACCAAAAAAGTGGTGCTTAAAATAGAATCAATATCCCTGTCAAACTGTAGGCACAATTTAAAATGCCTTAAATGTTGCAGTAGCTTGCATCTCCTTGGAAGTCAATAGGACTGAAACTACCAAGTTCCTATATAATTTCTGAATGGCTCTGATGCCTAAATACTTGGATGAAATTTGCAAATGCAGGCTAATATTTCCTTGCAGTCATATTTGGCATTTTCAGTTTCCTAACAGTGAAAACCAAAGTTGACAATATTCAGAATGTACTGATATATAAAAAAGTATTGTCTCACAGTTATTTCTCAAGTAAATGAAACTTTGTTTCATTTTTTATTACTTCAAATATATATATAGAGGAGATGTAAGAAAAGCAACTTGCAGTGAATTCTAATGAATATGAAATATAATGCATACTATTTTCAGAGCTGAACTTTGAAAGTGAGGTAGTCTCAACACCTAAAAAAGCCACTTGTATAAATACTTTTTTCCCTGACACATTATATTTTTTAGGTGAAGGACAGTAATATATCAACTGTGACACTATAATCTAACGCCATTACATGAAAATACTTATGTTAGGTCAGAACAAGGCATGAATCTAGTTCAGTAAGCTGCATCCAGCAGAGGCCAGGAGCTGATGCCTATGGGACAGTAATAGTTTTGTAGTCATACTTGCTCCAGCTCCCAAAGACTCACAGATGAGGGATTTCCTGAGCAAAAGACAGTATCTGTGTGTTGAAGATAAAATGAACAAATAAAATTCAACAAGTGCCTGAAACACTACACAACTGTGTTGTGTACCTAGCAATGTATAAAGCACTGAGTCTGACTCAGTTGAAAAAAAGTAATAGGAATACAGAATTGCATTACAGAACAATGATTAAATGCCCTACTGGACATGTTCTTGCTCACTTTTTCAGACTGTATTTTAAAATACAGCAGGTATAGTCTGGAGAGAATTAACTTCCATCAACACACAGGACTAGCAACACAACTAAAATAAGCTACTATTCGTTCAGTATGGTAGTGACATTCTAGTATCTTCACCAGTACTTACAAGAGGATCTTTGGAGTCAAGTGCTGCTTTAAACTTCTCAATACAACGCTTCTGAAGGCACTCCACAGTAGTAACTTCTGGGCTGGTAGACATAACAAATACTGTAATAGCAGTGAGAAGGCTGACCTCATCGAGTTCTTGGAGAAGGCCATCTACTATCAACAAAGGAAGAAAATTGTTGGATTTGCATTTAAAATTCTATGACTTTAAGCGGTACAAAGAGGTGGAATAGAAATATCAATGTCTGTGCTTCTTTAGGAACCTGCCTTCAAATACACAACATCCTCTGACACAGTGAGATGGACTTTTACTGCAATAAAAGCCAAGGCCCAAATGGGAATGCATATTTGAAATTATACCCTACTTCTATTCCATTGTTTCTCTGTATAAAGTCCAATAAATATCTTTGAAGAGCTGGTATGACATATTAGAACACAATCTATTTGTGAATAACATAAAATTTGCATTTAGAATATATATTCTTTTGCTGTAAGTTTTAAACAATTTTGTAAAGAAAAGTTGCAACAACAAATTACAATGTAAGGGATTAAGGAACAATGAAAATACTACAAACTCAGCAAGTTGAAGCAGCAGCACACAGTAAACTGATTCAAGACAAAAAGTTCTTTTTGTGCACTACTTACTGTTTTAACACCCTTTGCTGCACTACAGACACTAACTCTTAGTGGAGAACCTGCACTCCGTGTACTGCTGTCTTTTATGCTCAGCTGTAAACTGAAGCCATAGCTGCTGTTTATGCCTTCATACCATGGAACTACACAACACAGGAATAAGCCTGCCAACCCACTGTCCTGGTTTCAGCTGGGGAACAGCTAGTTTCTTCTCAGTAGCTGTTGCAGTGCTGTGTTTTGGATTCAGAATGAGAATGGGGTTGATAACACACTGATATTTTGGTGTCTGCTAAGGTGTGTTTATCCTAAGTCAAGGACTTTTCCCTAGTCTCACGCTGTGCCAGTGGGAAGATAATGAAACTGGGATGGAGCACAGCTGGGATGGGTGACCCGAACTGACCACAGGGATATTGCACACCACAGAACATCATACCCTGTAAACAAACTGGGGGAGTACCTGGAAGGGCAGATGATCCAGGTTCAGGAAGGAGGATCTAGCATTGGCCAGAGGGTGGTAAGCAACTCAACAGCGCATCACTTGTTTTTCTCTTTTTCTTTCCATTATTACTATCATTTACCATTATTCCTTTATTTTACTTTGTTTCAGTTATGAAGCTGTTCTTATCTGTCGTGGTTGCGGGGGGAGGTGAATTTTTCCAGGGGGATGTGGGCAGGCCAATCAGTGATCAGCTTTTCTGCTGGCACCTGGATTGGTCACTGGGAGGTTTGGACACGCCTCTGAGGACACAAAGAGTTAAAAGCAAGAGTCTGGGGGGTTCGGCCTCTTTTGGGTTCCGGTTTCAGCAGTGGAAACATCTCCTCTCCCCTGCTCAGCTCTGGGCTGAGTGGGGGAGGGGGAAGCCACATGGCCGGGCTCAGGACAACCACGCGGTGGAACTAAAGTAAGCTGGGCCCCGGGGGGAGAAGAGAGTGGACAGGACTGGAACTGAGCTGCCCCGTCCAGGATGGAGGGGTGGAAAACTGTGGAAGTGCCTTCTGTGTGTGCTCACCCCCCTCCCCCCCAAACTCCGGGAGAAGGTGCCCAGCCACGTGGGGGTTGCCGAGCCTGGGAGTGCCTCAGCCTGCAGCACCCTGCTGAGAAGAAACTGTTAACCCTTGCTTGGCAGAAAGAAACTTTTCTTAGACATTGATTCTCATGACTGGTGGTTTCGGAGGAGAGAGGGAAGCGGCCTAGGACCGAGATGATAAAGCACGATTGGAAGGAACCCGATGGGCAAAGAATGAGAGGAGTAGTTTTCTGAGCTGGACTTTTCTTGCATGATGTCAGCCATGGACTGAACTTAAGTCTCTTTTGAACATAAACTGCATTTTGGGTGGATACAGCTGCCCCTGCTTTTGCTACAGTGACTGTCACTTGAAGAGTTAGAGCGAGCAGAGGAGAGAGGAGGAGGGTGAGGTGGCGCCCTCTGCCCTCAGGGCAGACCTGCTCCTGGAACCCCAGCCCCTGGGTGAAAAGGGGAGAGCTCGGCATGCAGCATCCTTAAAAGAGCCCTGTATGCAGCCTTAGACTATGGACAGCAGTGAGAGCACTGGACACAGGAAAAAGAGAGTGTCACCCTGGCAGACTTCTCCGGGCGGTGCCACGGGTGACATGGAAACACATAAGGGGTGGACCCGTGTTTTCTGAAGAACAGTCTGTGGTGCGAGAGAGACTCCTCTCTCCCTTGCTGAATTGAAGATTGGGGTTTTTTTGAGTGGTGATTGTTTGATCTAAAACCCAAAGGTTTGGTCTGTGAAGAGTGATGGGTGGGGGGTGGAAACTGGGAGAAGAGATGTTCTGAGAAGTTTTTATTTCTGTCTCTGTGTGTGTTTAAGAGTTTTTCTGTCTCTGTTCTTATGTAATGTAATAAAGTTTTAGTGGTTTTTTTTGTTTTCAAGATTTAAGCCTGCTCTGTTCCTGATCACATCCCACAGTAGTTGCTAGAGAAAAAACATATATTCATGGGTGCATTAACATCTGGCCAGTGCCAACCCATGACATTATCTCAACATAAAAGTTTTCCTTTGATTCTTCTCCCCACTCCACTACGGTGGGGCAAGAGGGAGTGGGGGTTGCATGAGTGGCTGCATGGTGCCCAATTTCCAGCTGGGCTTAAATCACGACATCCACATTTATACTTTTATAGATGATGCCTTTTCATATGGACTGTAGAGACAAGTTTGCACTATACTTTCAACACTACCTGGTAACCAGCTAATTCTCTTGTGATGAAAAAAGAAGTCTTTTTTTAGGTGTGCATGAATTGAATTTAAATAAAACCAAACAATGCTTCGCACAAACATTTCTGATTTTTAACTCATAAACCCAATATTTCTGCTTACCTTGATCCCAACAGTCAAGCACTGTGACCAAAGCACTACGTAGAAGATCAGTCCAAGCATTCTGGCTCTTCTCTGCTCGAGCCATTGGAGAAGACAAGAGTCCTTTAAGAGCTTGTAGAGATGCAGCAACTGTCAGAGGTAACTGGCCATCGTGCAACTTCACAGCAGTTTCTTTAAGTACTCCAATAATTAGGTACAAAATAGTAGGAAGAACTGAAACACTTCCTGTAAAGCAATGCAAAATAATTTCACAGAAATGAAAAAAAATGCAAGTACCTTTTACATTTAAAAAATTGAGGCAGTTTTCTTGGATTCTCTTTTTTATTTATAATTTATCATTTTTAAACATATCTACGAATAGAGGCACTGGTAATTTGAAGATTTGAACTATCATGTGGCCTGCTATAGCAAAAAGGGAGTCAGACTGCTTAAGTGAACTTAAACCTCTTCCCCTTTAAAATAAGCAGTGTATATCTTTTCCTTGGTGATTTTACTACATGAAGTGTGGAATTATGTCGTATTCAGAGAAAAGTAAGAAAGAAAGATCAGAACCACTGGGGAGGTGCTTCTCATGGAAGAAAAGCCATGGAAGTATACAAAGTATAGTAGTAGATACAGTATACACTAATATGTATATATTGGTACATAGTATAGTCTTTGTATATACTACTCTATAGAAAGAAGAGTAGAAAACAAAGTATAAGATTTTAAGTATATTTTGCACTTGAAGACAATACAGTGAAGGAAATTAACAGGGGTAGGTAATTTCAAAACTGGCAAGAGGAAATACTTCTACCATATGATGTGTGGCTGCCTATGGCACCTAAGGATGCCATTGCTCCAGGAAATCACTGAAGACAAGAATTTAGTAAGGGTAATAAGGATTTCAGAATAAATATATGTATAAAACCCCTAGAATTTAAATAGAAGCCTCTTAAAATATCTAGGAAAAGAGACGACCTAAGGAGAAGAGTAGATTGTTCCATAGGCTACTAAAGAGATTTCCATGTCTGAGAATCTGAGAGTTGACCAGTCATAATAAGAGACCACTAAAAATGTTTTACAATTCACAGGAATAATGTGGCATAGCAATTTCATTTATTTTTATGTCTTGGAATCTAACAGTAATACAAAATTCTGCATATATTAGAGGCAGTCTAGAAACCTGCATACTTACGTGTTCCTCCTGTCCTAAGTTATGACTCAGCAAAGCACCGAGTTAAGCATGAGGCTTAATATGCTTATTTCATTCCCTAAACAGCAAAATGCTTATGTTTTTAAGATTTTAATACACTGATGTTCATGAGAGACCTGTTGAATAATGAGGGTCTCTGTCTGACTTATGTGTAAGTATTTCCTGAAGCTGAAGACATTTATTTTTGAACAGCCAACTATTTCAAAATTTACTGTTGAAATTCAGTAGGAAATGTAGGTCATGAACATCATTTACTTGCAAAATTTTTTATGCAAACATATCATGACAGGTGCCTGAAGTAGGAGACATGGCAGTCACAGGACTGTACCTTCAGTCCTACTAAAGGGGCTTGGTAGGTAGGGTAGGGTAACTCAGTTGCCTACTGAAGTGGAAAAAAATGATGCAATTATGCAACAGAAGAGTTCTCATCTCTTTGATTATGAGCTGACTTTTGGAGCTGCTTCCTTATTCAACTGACTGTATAAGCAAGCTTAAGCTCCTCTTTTTAGTCACCTGAAGGAAATGCTTAACTTCTCTAGTGTAAACGTTCCCTATGGTCTGCTCCTGCAAGCTGTTCGTTTGTGGAACAACATGGACAGCTAAAGACAAAAACAACTACAGTGAGAAAAAAATCACAGATTATTTTTCACACCAGATAGTTGTCCTCAGATGTCAGTGATGCTATGTTTATTTCCTTTCATTTTGAACTGATAAATAACGGGCTGCAGTGGAAATGAGAAAATATACCATCACCTTACAAGGATTGCAAGGGCTGCCAGCTATTCCATTGGGAGTATCACTTTCCCCATAGAAGAATCATTTAACAGGGAACAAATTTTTTTTAAAAAGAAGAAATTTTCAAGGGTAGTAAATGCCAAAAATTTGCATAAGGTGTAACAACAATACTTAGGTGGGAACAGAGGAATAGGGCAGAAATGGTTTGTATGTGTGGCTGTAACAGTACTGAAAGATTCTATGTATGAATATGATATTGAGGCTTGGTGGTGGGGAACCATCCCAAAGTTTGGAGTGAATCCAAAATAAGTCATGGGTAAAAGTCAACTAATCTGAGAATTCAACCGTAATTCCTTGCAGCTGTTTGTTAGTGTTCAAATGATGGAAAGGTAACCTTTCCCTTTTGAATTTAATTTGCCTGCATTATAAATTCCAGAATAGACAATTCAAGTAGCATATAATCAAGTAGCTGTTGTATACTTCCCAGTACAAAATGAATCTATTAATTGCACTGCTATTGGGTGGAAGGCAAAGAGAAACTACTACTCATTTAATTGCTTCAGTATTGTAACTTGTTTTGCAATTTGACAATAATAATTAAATTTAAAAAAAAAATAAAAGGAAATTCTCACAAGCAAATCAACAAAACTTGGTGCCAGACTTAGCTAAGAAAATGAGGTAATAAGAAAGGGAGAGAAGGGTCTAATATTCTTTCATTTATCTTTTCTTGTGATGAAACAGCATACCTTCAGGAGAGCAGATTGAAGGAACATCAGAGAGAATAACTAATGCTGCTGCTACTAGTCTACTTCCATCTTCTGACAGTAACAGATGTTTTCCAGGTGGAACTGCAGGGCTGTAAGTTAATTTAGGGTTGAGCTGAGGAAGCTGTCTGACAAGAATACAAACACACAGCTCCAATGTTGCAAAGACTAATGATTTCCCAGGCACCAGTCCCCCTGTGTCTTTGCCTTCTCCAAATTCTGGTAATGTTTCCTTTTCTGCAGCACCATCATCAACTGAAAGAAAAACAAACAATATGGCAGAAATCTGCATGCTGGGACTTGTTTCCAAAAAGTTTACTTCTTAAGATTGTTTCAGCACCAAATTATAATCTTGACACATATATATGTGCATGGGTATGTATTCAAAATTCTACTAGCAAACACTCGTCCTTCTGAATAAGCAAACTATGCAGTGATTGCCAAAAGGCAAAAGGGTGTGCAACAGACTTTGACATACCAGATCCTGAGGCACCAAGCCAATATGATGTCACCTGATACAAGCATTTTGATTCTTCTCCCAGTTTTTTCCTTTTACAAAATGAATGCTAAGAAGTTACAATCACAGTAACTATTGGAACCTGGCTTGTAACAGCTGTGTGTGCCCAGCCTGTCCATTGCTCAACTGCAGCTGACCCCAGCTTTTCACTAGGACTCCTCCCTCCCTGATGCCACCCAGCTGCAGTCTCTGCAGTTTTTCTCCTCACTTTCTGCCCATTGTTCAACACCTAAACCACCTACTATCTATCATACCACCTGAATTTCTTACCTCAATAACCTGGACTGTCTTAAGTAAACCAGAATTAGAATCCAACTGTGAAACACTTCAATAAATACACATCTTGGAATTCAGTTTTCCAAGAAAGAATTGCTTTAACCCTGACAATAGGTATTCAAATATTTCATACAGTACTGTACCTTCTGCACTTCTCCGCTTTTCCTTCACGTGTTCCTGAGCTGCAAAAAGGATCAAGCGAACCACTTCAAGGGCAGCAAGCTGAATATCAGGTGACTCTCTGGTCAGTATCAGTCGATGCAAAACATTCAGCAGCTCTACACTCAACTCCTACAGTAAGAAAAACATCTAATATAATTCAATTGTAATGCAGGAGTTTTAGGAACTTGTTAATATTTGGTAAAGCCAACAGTATTAATCTGAATGAGCTAAGGAACACAATGTAATTGACACAGTCATAGGAGCTGGCATTTTCCTCACCATCCAGGTCCTAGCTCCCAGTAACAGCAGTCCCTATCAATTCTCCCAACAAAACAGTTATCACAGTTTTTTAAGATCCAGGGCAACTAAAAATGCCAAAGTAATCTTTATCTTGTGGCTTCTGAACTCTTGAAGGTGAGAACACTACACTGTATCCCTCCTACACTACATTCATTTCCTTGGACAGAGCATCAACAATCAGCAGAACTTAGCTGTGTCCACAGGCTTTATCACTTTCACTGGGTCAGACAATTGCATGGCACATGGGATGATATAAACCTTAATTTAAAGAAAACAAAAAGGAAATTTCAGATTACTACTTCTTTTAGGATCATTGTTGTGGTATGGGTTTGTTTTTTTTGGTGGGTGTTTTGTTTTTTTTTTTTAGTATCACTGCTACTTTAGTCCAGTCTCCTTTTATCAACTTCTATTTTTAGAACAGAATTAATTCAACTATGCCTTGACAGAGAGAGAGCAAAAGAACTCTCTTTTCCAGATTTTTGTCTTTATCTTTACCTTTTGCTCTCATCCTACTATCTAATTACTCCTTTTGACGAAATGTCCTCAAATTCTCCGCCCCTCACCTTACAGGTTCCATGTTGTGTTCTTTTTTATCTCCTCCCTCTACAGCTTTGAATTTGGGTAAAGCATATGATTTACCTACTACTTATATGCTGAAGATTCCTGGAAATATGAGATTGTAGAGGTACTATTCAGACTAAAACTATGCCTTAATTCTGGGGAGCATTTGGTCATTATGCATTCATTACCTGATCACCACCTATTTTAGACCTTGGCCACGGAACATCGAAGAGTGCCTGCAGGGCATGCAAACAGGCAATAATGTTCTCCATTGCTGCATCTGATCGAGGAGAGCACAGGAACTCCACACTAATTCCTGTAAGCATCAGAAAAAAAACCACCATGTGTACTTGAAATTTTAAGTACTACTTTTTTCCACTACTAAGTAACCTCACAGAAGGTTGAGCAACCACAGAAATAACATTTTAAGTGAATTCATCTCCTATCGCAAATACCTTGGGGCAAAACCTCTATTTCCATCAAAATAATGCAAGACACTTCACCTTCTAGACAGTGTAAGACAAATTATAACTGGCTACTAACATAAATAAAACCCCAGCAATTTCTGAATTAAACACAAGGTCTAATGAGCAGACAGGACAATTCATAATGAGTATATAGCAGAATATTTGCCTAATCACTCTGATTTATGCAACAGAAGAAAATGCTGAAAGTAATAGTAGTTCACATACTCTAAGGCTGAGGCTTTATCTTCCATTAAAAAATGCTAAAAATGCCAACTAACACAACTAGATAACCAGTAGTAAGTAAATTGCATGAAGCCTAAGCTTGTAAATCCTAGAGCAGATAAGAGCTATCTTTTTTTCTCAGCATTCAGGACTTCTCAAGATAACCTTCATATAAATTGCAATCCATATCCTCATCCCAGTTGTACAGCTGTAATTCCAAAATGTTGGGAAACCAATCAATGTCCACTAAACAACAGCTGTGCAACAGAAAAGCAGTTGTAAATTCTTTGAGTTTCTCTGCAGGGAATAAAAATTAAAATGCTATTTTATTCAAAAGCAGAATAAACAAGCCAGATGCCCACAGTTAAGTACATGAAATTTGATGCACTAAGCAGTAGAGGAAGCAGGGGAAATGAGCAGCTTTTGTATCGGAAGTCCCACCTCTAACTGAGGGCGCAATGGAGTTCAAAAAGGAGCTGGCTCCCTGCAGAAAGACTGGGATTCAAAAGAAGACATGCAACAAACTCATTCCAGAAAGAGATTACAAAATAAGGATACAAAAGAGACGCCAAGAAAAAAATATAACCAGAAATGCCTAACTGTGTAAACTTAGAGAACTGGGACTGAATTCAACTACCTACTTAGCTCCTGCAGTAGTGAAGGCTTAACAGAGCTTTATATGAATTTAAGGAAACCCTTCTTTACTGTGGGGGTGACTGAGCACTGGCACAGGCTGCCCAGAGGGGTTGAGTCTCCATCCACACAGACATTCAAAAGCTGTCTGGACATGGGCAGCTGGCTTTATGTGACCCTGCTTGAGCAGGAAGTGGACAAAAGGACCTCCACAAGTCCTTTCCAACCTATAAAATATTGTGTGATGTAAAACTGTACTTAAGTGAAATTAATCCATAACTCTGTAACTACTGGTGCAAACACTGTAAAATCCACTCTTGAACTTGCATGTGTATGAGCAGAGCAATAAGCATTTGTTTAGGACTTGTTAGTGGTTTTTGTATCACATTTGGGAAAATGCCTTACAATTTTCTCACTAGGACTTAAAATTCTTCTGACAGTATGTTTTTCTGAAAGATGTGATATTGAATGATGCACTTAAATTTGAATAATTAAAATTTAATTTGCTAAGAGTTTTATCTACATTTTGACATATAGCACCTAGGCAGACAATGCACTCACTCACTAACCCAAGATAAGATGAAATCTGTCAGTATTCACATCCTCAGGAGATTTCACCAAGGGCCTGGTAGAAGAATCTTGACACATGGTAGTTGGGGTAACAGGTCTGGAGAGATTTGTAACTCCTTCATCTGGATCAACCACAATGAAACCTGTGCTAGTGAGCCATAAAGCTGTAGCATAAAGTATCAGTGCCCAGGAATTGTAGTAATGAGGTCTGGCATTTTCAATTGTCTCTGCTGTATAAAATGTACCACCTACAAGAAAAGAAATTAGTTTAAAAAATGTAATTTATTTTCAACTACTGTATTTTCTCATTCTTAAAATGGGATTGTGTCCTATGTATTACTTTTTTTTAATGTTTGGTATTAAAACTCAAGCCAATGAGGGCACTTCTCTTAGATTTATTTGGACAGAATGCAACAGATTACCTATTTCTTCTTTCAGCCATAAAGATAGACAACAAATAAGAATACCAAACCACTCTCCACATCCATGAAACCTCTGTTCTCAAAAGCAGTCCTGATCTTTACAGAGGTCCATAAGTAGGCTTAAATGCTACACAAATGAAAATACAACTCATTTGCCTTTTTACCTTCAGCAGGTAGTTGTGATGCATATTCTGGAGGCAAAGTTAAGAGAGCAAAATCCTGAAGTGCAGCAAGCCAGAGCTTGCTGAGTGTTCCAAGATCTGCCTGTACCAAGTCCAGAAGACCACCGGCGGAAAATGTTACATCTCTGTAGGTTTCTTCGGAGGAGTTTGCAATTTTGAAACAGTGTTTGTGTGTATCACCTTGATTTTTCTGTTTTTCAACTGCAACTATGTAAACCTGTTAATATATTTGGATAGAGAGTTACAAATATTAACACTTGGAAAACCACTGTAATCGCTAGCATGACTGCCGGTTGAACAGGCATGAGATTTCCTGGAATCTATTTCTGCTTCAAGTCCAGTGAGCATAGGTGAACAAACACTTATTCTCTAAGCGTTCTGAATCCTTTCCCCAGCTAATCATGATGCAAGAATCCCCAAAAAGGGGAAAACTACTAAAATTCCTATCTGCAATTAAGTATCCTGTTCTTAAAAATTAATATATTATTTGTCCAGTTTCTGCTTCCAACCATCCAACCCTGTTATAGCTACAAGACTGAAGAACTATCAAATAATATACCTATAATAATGATTTAGAAACAAGTTAACTAATTTCATTTTTTTAACTGAAATGCTATATGGCACTTGAAACTGACTTCTCAAAATTATGTGTTACTTCCTGTTAGCATTAAAGAACGAAGAGTACAATCTTGCATACTTTGCAAACTTTGGGTGTTACCATCTACAGGTTAATTTCAGAGTTCATTTCCTTAGATACCTCTCTGGTTGTCAAAATGATTGAATTGAGAATGTTTCAGACAAACAGCTCTCTGTAGTCTCTCCAAAATGCCCCTGGAGGGAAGCTCTTCTCAACTATAAAGGGCACATTTAGATTCAATGACTCTCAAGTCAGCTTTGTTAAATATTAGTCTCTTGAAATTATGATTGCTGCATCTTTCTCATGTTTGCTAGTTGTAATTGGTTGTCCTAGACCTGCAACTAAACACACACCAAGCCCTCTTCTCACACCTCCCTGCAGCAACAGGGGGAATTCCTCCAATTTCTGTAAACAAGATATGGGTAAGATTCTAACGGAGAAGGAACTGCCTAGGGCTTAAGCGAAATGTTTGTAAATTACAGGTCACAAAACCTTATAGGAAGCTCAACAGAGCTGCCTTTGAAGAATTCTAATGATCTTAATTATAGGCTGGAACAATCTACAGATCTTCACTTCTGAAAGTCGAGCTTCACATCTGGTCTGAATTTTGTCCTGGCTTCTGATCAGTGAAAGGTTGTTATATGCTACATGTAATGATTTAAAATTGATCACAGTGCATTATCTTTTCCTGAACAGATTAAAGAGATCAATCTATTTAAATCTCTCAATGTATGCAAAATTTCAAGATTTTTATTCCCACCTGCTAGCTTATCTCCAAGGGCTTTGCCATTTTATCAATATCTGTTCTCAAATATGCACTTGAAACATTGGTACATTTTTCTACAAATATTTACATAAAAACTATCTATTGTCTACTTTCTCCTCCGAAGTACCTTCCTGGTTATACACTAAAATATCATCCACCTTCATAACACGTTTATCTTCAGCTGGTTATCAACCATCATTATCCAAGGCCATTATCACTACATTCTAATACACATCTTTTGGAGGTTGTGTACATGGTTCACATTTTTGACTTTTAAATATTTAAACTTGCATTTACACATATTAAAACAAGTATTCACACGAGGTGATTTTAATTTAACTGAAGCAGCACAGAATTGACCACATTAATTTAAAAGATCAATTTCTAAGATATAAAATGCCAATAGGAAATGAGAAAAAATGACACCTATTTAAAATAGCATATTGAGTGGACCATCACCATAACCATTTATAACATACAATTTCAAATCAATATTGAAATATTTGAATATATTAATGAATTCATATTTTTAAGTATGATACATTATTCTTAATGTATAGTATAATAAAACCAGTTTAATTAGCAGTGCTTTTGTCAAGTTTACAAAATTCATGTACTTTTAGAGGTAGCAGAGCAAAGGATCAGCACCCTGTATTTAGAGAAAGTTAGAAATTTCTGAAAATTCTGTCTGAAAGATTCTAACTCCCCTACCCTATATCAATACCAACATCACAGAGCTGTTATACTAACCTCTGCCCAAGCCTTAAGGACAGCTAGCACTTCCATAGTTGAGGTGCTTTCATTATACTGTTGATTTTGTGCTTCTTTTCCAGCCTGCACTTTGAGCAAAGAGGACACAAGCAGCTGGTGAACCCTTCGAAGGTCATTAAGATCACTTACTACACCACTTGCTATCCAGGCACTGCATACCTAGTGTTGAGAAACAGAAACAATGAGGATCGAGAAAAAAACACCACTGGATACTCTTTTTCCATCTGTAAAATGATGGAAGCCAGATTTCTTTCCCATCAAGATACAGTTACTCTCAGACAAATGTTAAATGATGTCCCAGTTTAGTATACTTAAGCAGTGAAAACCAAGACATTAGTAGGGGGTGAGAAATAAAGGCCAAAATATCAACTGCAGAAAAGTTTCTCAAAAGACTTTAAAGTGACAAAAATCTTTGAGTTGTCACAATATAGAGACAACATAGGTGACATTTTTTGTGAATGGAGGATTTAAAGTTAGAGGATTTATTTCTTTTTTCTTGTGTTGCATATCAAGCAAAAAAATAAAATAAAATCGGAGGGTCTATTACCTAAGAGACTTCTGACTTTCAACACTTGCCTGACATGCTTTTGCTGTGACATCAGGAGGAGTTTCAGGAGCAAAGGCAGGCCTAAGTGCTGCTCCAACCTAAAGAGAAGTTATACAACATTTAATACATAGTGAACAATTGACTAGACTTACTTTTCATAATCAGATTTTGTTAGAGTTTTCCTTTATAAAGCATAGTTCCTTTGTCATTTTTTCAGACTGATTCAGTGAGATTAAAGAACAGAGAAACAGTTTCAGTCATACTTTTATTGTTTTGCTAACACTGAAGATATCGTTCTCTTTGAGTCTTCAGGGTTGACTCTATTATTTGCAGTCTAAAAGAGAAACAGTAATGTCTTCCTTTCTGAATGCCTGACTTGATGAGGAGCCCACAAAAGAAAAAGCAATATTCTGAACGTGAAACACTTGCAAGACACCCTTGTGAGTGACATTTCCTTACTCAGAAAGAATACAGATTTAAGAAAACAGCCAACTAAAGCTGGTCAACTTTGTAAGGTGAAAAACGGGGAGAGCACAAACCCATTCCCAATAAGGAATACACAAACACGGAGTTACTGGGCTGCAGAGGTTTTACCTACTCGCACTGTTGAGAACCATTCCACTAATGAAAGATTCCCTAGCTGCTTTAGCACGTATTTGAAAACTCACATTTAAGTTCGATGTGTTACACTTTCATCCCAAAGAGCAAGTACTAAAATAAATGTTTGTGAAATAAGTGAAAAGGATTTGTTTACAATGGCAATTAATGGCAATTTCTTAAGTTCCTCTGAAGCCGAGACTTCATTTATGGAACTTCTTTCTGAACAAGATTTTAGGAAGTCATTACTTAAGTCCAGAAAATTTATATCCATCTCTTTCTGGATTATTATGATATTTTTAAGGAAAATGCAGACTTGATTTTTAACAGTTTCACATCTCTTAAGTTAAATGAAACACTTTAAAGGTACTGAAGCTTAAAAAGAAAATTATTAGCTTTACTAGTGATCTGCTTGATGGTTTTGGACAACAAGGACAGATGGTTTATTTTTTCTCTTGATAGCTTCAGACTAGATCAAGGCACTTCCTTCCCACAACGGAGTGCCAAAAAAATAGAATTACACTGGCAAAATCAAGATCAAAAGTAGGTCAGGAAGTCTTCAGTGTTTCTCAATTCTGTGAGAGAAAGTGATCTGACCTATTCAGTGCCTGCTAGAAATTGAAGCTATATGAGGCTTAACACAGCTGTCTGTCATATTTAACACAAGTGTGGCCTGGAATGCCAAATGACCAGGACATCTTTTCTCTAAATCCAAACCAAGACTTAACTGAAATGGACCTTATGAGTACAACCCACACTTCTCTAGCTTGTTCATTGGCCAAGATCTCCAAACGTGATGGCTGCTGAGCAAAGGCTACTTATTTCTTAGCAGAGTTTAAAACTGTAGTTATTCCTAATACTTCTTGCAATACTTTCACACTCTGAAACCAATGCTTTCCAAAAAAACTGCACCAATGATCTTTTTAGTTGTATACTTGTTGTATTCAAGAGGGAAAAATGCTAAAACTTGAAAAACTTTGGGGCTAAAAAATTATATGCCAACTGAAAAGATGATTTCTAAGGAAGTTAAGTCTGAATAAATTAACAATACTTCAGTAATGAACTAACTGAAACCCAGCTCTGTACCTACACATGGCAAATGCAAATTTCTTCTAGAATTGATTGTAACTCTAAACTTTTCTAAGTTATTATCAAGTGCTTACATTGGCTTGATACTGCTCCAGGATTACATGACCTGGAAACTCTGGTTCTGGAACAGCTGCAAACTTCCGAACAACGATTTGCAACATCTGAAGCCCAGAAAGACGAAGCTGATCACTGTGATCTGTGGCAGCCATAAAAGCCATACGGACCAAGTCAGCTAAATGCAATACCAAAAAGTCATCTGAAAACAGAAATTAAAAAAAGAAAATAGTTCTATTAAATTTAAATTCAGACATAATGTGTTTTATAGGACTGTTCCAAACATTTTCAAAATGTGTATTTTACATTTTACCTTCATATGTATCAAGGATTCACTTCAGGCAGAGTACACACAGATCAATTTTACTTGGCTACCTTATGTTAGCTAATCTAGTTTGCTTTCCATTTAAATGTAGAAAAAAAAAGTACTTAGAAAAAAGTATAAATATCTTTATGTATGAGACAGATTTTCTAAAAGAGCATTGAGGAAAACACCTCCAGATAAACACAGAGAGGTACTGAAAAATGGCACTGGTGATTATGGAATCATGGGAAGAAAAAAAATGGCATCTTTTGAAGTCATACTCCCAGACACCAAAGTGTGATGTTGTAGGCTGGTGCCAGCTATCACTTGGGACTGCCAGTGCTCATACAGAAACAACACCCTCCTACACATCCGCCATGGTACTATAACCAGGAAACTGAGCATAAGTGCTGCAGTAAGATGCCATTCTTTCAGCAAATAAAGTTTCTCTGCACCTTAAAGAATATAGGCTTCCAATCAGAGTAATTAGAGGCTTCATTGAATACAAACAACAAATTTATGATAAATTTCATTAAGATGTAAAGAGCTAATACTTAATTAGGCATACTTTACACTCTATGAAATTCTTCCAGTGCTTAACACATACCTCTGGAGTCACGTTGTTTTCTTTCCTGAGCCAAGGTTATGTCAAAATGTGCACTGCCTGCATTTTCACACTGGCTTATAATTTTACAAACACACTCTGCAGCAAAAACTCTGGTGGACCATCGTGGATTTCGGAAAGGATGGAACCTGTCATCACTGTCAGACGTTAATACAGATACATCATCCCCTTTGGCAGTTTCCTCTTCTTGAGTGGTATCTATTGATGCTACAGTATTGAAATCTGCATTTGGGACACAGAGGGGAGAAAACCAAGCATAATATTCTTTCTTACTGTAACTGAAACCTACAGAATGAAATCTCTTCGAAGTCTATCTCTAGCCTCAAATTCATGGTGACTCCCTTCAATCTTGGTATTTTAAACTAAATATTAGAATTCAAATATAATGAAACTCCCAACATTTGGTTGATATTAAGATCAATACCACAAAAGTAAATTAAGAACTGCAGTGAAAGAAGCAAAAGAAAAAAACTCTTTAAGTCTGATGCATTAGAAGCTAGTACTGTTCCAAACCAAAAAGTTAAAATAAAATCAAAAAAGTAAATGCAAGAAGTTTTCCTCCTGCACTTGCAGGTAAAAGAATTTCCTTCATGCCCGTCAATATTCAGCACAGTAATTGATTTTCTGTGCTCAGAAGTTCCATTATGATATAATAGGCCTGCATCAGTTCTATTACTAATTGAAGAACTGGTCAGAATACTTTTCTTGCAGGTAATTGCACAGGACTCACAAGCTCAAACCTCTTCGGTATTTCCATTCCTGATATGGAAATGAATTAACATTAGGCGTATAAATCAACAAGAATATGAACAGGCAACACATCCTAAGATGTTTACAAGAACTTGTTCAACGGGGAAAGAGCAATCAGAAGAGAGGAAGGAATATTCCCTTGAAGGAACTAAGTTAAAGGATCCAATCTTTCAATATGAATGATGATTATACACTTTATAAACGGCAAACATTCAAGAAACTTGAACACTTTCCCTCAGTGACATAATGACTGCTGCAGGCCTTATTTTGATTGTGTTCTCAACTACAGTGTATTAAGACTCACCAGCAGAGGCAGCAAGAACATCCTTACAAAGCTTCAACCAAAAAGAGAGCTTCTCAACTGCCATTGAAGTAAGCATATGAGTCAGAGTTTCTTTGATATCCTGGCACAATCTTGGATCCAACTCTTTGTCCAGCAAGCCCAGCAATGCCCCCTCCAGGCCTATTTCTCTGATGTTCACATCTGCTAAGCACAAAATCTGTGAGCTGTCTGTACATCACAAAACTGCAGTAATGACACAGAAACCCCACTGAAGGTTGCACACAGGATATCTTGTGAACAAGTACTTACTAGCCCTGAAATATTTCTGAAATGATTATATTTTTCACTTGAACACTACAGCTAACTTATGAATACAAAATAAATGCTGAGCTTTTACAGAAATGTAATAACAGGAAGAAAGTTACCCCAGCAAAAAATCAGCAGTTTTTAAAAATGGCTTTAGTCTATCTTTTCTGAAAACTTCCAAATGACTTGAACTGAAAGCTGAAGTGAAATAAATTTTTAATACCACTCACTCACAGAAAGGCACAAGAGCATGAACTAGTGATCACTCTCAGACCTTTTAGCAAAACGTTAATACAACAGCTACTGACCACATTTGCTTAGACTTCTCTGGAACTCCCCCTGCTTTTCCTCATTGTCTTCATTTTATCATAATTTGGTACTATATAGACAACTGAGGTAGAAAACATTTCATACCCATAGCAGAGTGTGTTTAAAATTCACTGTCAATATGTCAAATCTCAAAACTTTGATCTCAAAACTTCAATACGTTACCTGGAGTAAAATCTTCTTTGCTCTCTTTCACTAGTGCAACAGCATATTCTGATACTTCAGCAGCTTCTCTTTGCACAATTTGACGTAAGCAAGCCACCACTGCACGTCTCAGTAGTAAGTATGAGCTACAGAGATTCATCTGAAACATGCAAGAAGATACAGTAAGATGCTAACAAACCTCTGTGGCAATACCTCAGTAAGGCTGGTATTTTCTGAACACTTGCAGCTATGGCAAATCTGTTAAGTCAGTAAATATGTAATTGATGCTCTTTTTGCTCACCTTTTTTTAAAAAAAAAAACCCAAATGAAATGTTTTGCAAGTCCTGTAATCAATTTTACAAAACATATCATTACTTTTAGCATTATCTCTCCAAAGGCAACTTACAATATTGGTTTGGGGCTGAATCCACCTCCCACCCAATATTGTACAAAACCTGGCATTAACTTCAATGCCATGTGAATCGTGGTCTCAATGAACAACTAACTCTTTGACTACTGGGTATATGCATACAGTGGGCTTGAAAGCTCAGTACAAGTCATCATCAGATGTAACTAGAGAAATGTCAGTGAAACCAAGGGTGAGAGAGTCAATCAGGCTTTAGTAAAACATAACTCCATGCATGAAAGGAAACTTATAAGAAAGGGCAAAGAGAACATTGCTGCAGTTTCATTGGAAAAAAAATTATATACTCAGTTCACACTAAATTATGTTTTAGAGAAGTTGAGAGAAAGGTTGAGATTCACTGATGAATGTATGGCACTGAGATAGGACAGCTCTCCTGAGCAGTCTCCAGCAAAAAAGTTCATAGCATCATCATATTTTAACACCAACAGGCCAGTGTGTGGATTATTTTACTGGAAAATACATGATGACAGATTCACTATTACTGGAACAGGGAAAAACACTTAAAAAACCCCAAGACATAGCCTCAAGGGTTTTTTGTTAGAGTGGAGATTTCTGGTTTTTATTTGCTGTTTTCAATTTTAAGACAATCCTGAAGGGAATCCTAAAGCTAGGATAAACTAGCTGTGTGGTCAGGCAAGATGGCTACAGCAATCTCTATGCATCTTCCTCTAAATTAAGTTTAGGTTATCATAAAAAAAAATGTTCTCTACAACTAAGTGGTTGGGTACTCTTAGATGTTACCGTCCTTAAAATAGATAAAGCTGAGTGTCTGCTGCAGGAAAACCTTGCGTTAGGCTGTGCTAGTCATTTGTTAGCAACAGGCCAATATATGTTAGTCTAAATGACTAATATATATTAGTTAACATATTAAACATTATTAACATTAGTTAAAGAAAGCAATTTAAGGACAAAAAAGTAAGCAATACAGAATTTTAGCTTTGTTAGATTAACAAAACTAAGCTTCTTGGAAGTCTGTGGAATTTCTATGCATGCACGTGAATCTACAGTACTGAGAATTACATAATTATACACAAAAAATATATTCTGTGCATAATTCTTCTACAAGAAAAAGAACTTGACCCAATAGGTATGTCTGCAAGGTACTTTAACTGCAACTTCAGAAACAAGTGAGACTTTTAATGCAACATTTATGCAAGCAGGCTACACATTCTACTTCAAGTTGGACATGCATAAATTCCGTGCTCATTTTTAATAGGGAAAAAACAGAGGACCCGATTGAGGCTATTGAAACAGCACAAGATGCACGTTTTTCATCTCTCATTCTCCCACATTCTAAGCAGGGGACAGGACTAAGTGACAGACACAAAATGCAAGCATCACATGAAAACTTAAATGTACAAACAGTTCCCTTTCTGTACTTAACACATTAAAATTATTCCTCACTAAGCACATAAATGAAATGTATCCCTGCCATCTGCAGAAAGTTAGGAAGGCTCTGGTTAGGATGACAATAAAATATCACTTGACATGCTAAAAGAAATTACATTAAAATGGTTAAAAAGAAAGATAAAAGATGAAATAAAAACACCACTGCAAACTGCAAAAGTTGAGGATTAACAAGGCACAGGGACCTACCAACACAGAATTATCCAACAAGATTTCCTGCACAAAAACAAACGACAACCAGTCATGACACAACCAAAATAGATATCACAGTGATATCAACCACACATGGAGACTGTAACATGTAAGTTCAGCATATAATAAAATTCAGAATCTTATCTCAAAACATACCAAAAGCCTAATTTGCTTAGTTAATTTCTCTTATTTTTCATGTTGAACACACTTAAATTCCAATCCAACTGCCCCTAAAATTAATACTTAAACAGTACCAAGACAACAGCACAGCATAGTTATTAACATTGTGTACTTATTGTGTTTCAATATTGATCTTATTGTTAATATCTTAGAGCTGAAAGCTGGAATTCACTGTGTTGAGGAGTACTACACCATAAGCTTACACAGATAAGCTCTTTAGAGTCTGTTCGCACCTCAGTTAGCTTTAGAGCTAAATTTAGACAGGATTAAAAGCAAACGATTTGTATTCTGCTGGAGCCAAGAATTCAAATAGCAGGACAAGTATGCAGGACTGGGAGAAACCCCATGAAAGATTCTGTTGACAAACAGGGAACGCTCAGAAGCTGAAGAAGGGAAGGTAGATAATGACAAGCACATATATATAATATATAAAAAAAACCCAAACCAAAGAACCCCACAAAGCATGAGACATTGAAGAAGTGTGTCCATTGCCTAAATCATGGTTTACTAGTGCTAGCACAGTTACAATCTGAGTTGTGTGAATACACTGGAGACCTGAACCATCTCGTGCTGTGGGGGCTGGGAAGACAGGTGGAGGGAGGAGGCAGCCTGCAGCTGCCTGCACAAGAAATTGTGTTAGCATACCTAATGATGGAAAAAAGAAATTAAGAGGGAGGAGAGGAAGGGTTATGAGAGAGGGGAAGGAGGTAAAAGAGGAGGCAAAGAGAAAGTGGAGGGGAATAGCAGGAGAATGAGAATTTTAAAAAGGCAGGTTTGAAGGCACAGACATTTAACAGAATCCTTGGAGAAAGAGGGTGGAGAAGGGCGCTGGTTCAAATGCTACTAAAAAAAGTAAAAAAAATTGCTTGCACATTTGTTTTCAAGATTTTGAGTGAAAATTCATGTTTCTATGGATGGAGGGGGAAAAGATCACTCATCTGACTGCAGCTTCTTGGCTCTCCTGTTTTTCTTTCCTAAACAAAGAAAGCAATGGTGAATATCCACATGATCTAGGGCCTAGCTTTTGCACACTACTTCCCCTTAAGACTGCAAAATGCAAGGCAAAGGAGGACCATCACACCTTTTTCTCCAAACTGCAGACATTTAAACTCATGAAGAGTAACTAGCTGTGGGTCACCTTGCAGGTAAACAGCACAGTGAAATGCAGATTTCAGATCCAATAACTTATTCTGCTTCCCTATTGAGATGGTGATTTAGTGAGTGGAAGCTACATGGATGGATGTTGAGATTTACAAATGCAGAATTCTGCTTGTGCAATTATCTTCTCACAGACTTGCAAAGTACACACTCAAAAAACCTTGCTTGTGACACCCTTCAGAGACATACTGACATTACTGAATTGTCAGTGCCAACAACACTGGCCTGAGTTGTACAAGTTCATGAGAATGAGAAAAGGTGACCCATGTGAGCCACTGACTTGGTGGAAGCCTACAGTCATTTCTGGGATAGAGGGGAACACACTCAGGCCCATGAACACACACACCCCCTGCTTCTTCACTGACTCATTTAGTATTATGAAGTTCATAAACTTCTGTATGAAAGTATGAAGTACTTTCAGACAACTTGTATAAAAAATAAAAATCAGTAATATTATATAGACAAGACTTTGTCATGACATCCTCTTTATTAGTAGGTATTTGATATTATTAGAGAGATAGAAGCAGACTGTACATGGACTTACAAATGCTCCCAAATGCTGCCACACCCTCTATGCAAGAGACCGACTGACACGATTCGTTGTGATTTTATCAACAAAAGAAAAACTATGTTTTACCCAACAAACAGAAGATAATTTTTGGTGTATGTTAAAACAACACTTCAGATTAATTCCAGCTCCTCTGTAACTAGCATATCCATGTGTATCACAGTGTGGGGCAGAAAAATCTTCAGTTTTTTCTAGCTCCCATAATCATGTTTCTTGTAAAACTAAATAAAGAAAATGTAAGGAATCTAAACCTTAAAGAAAATTAATATCTATTTAGTATTGATACACAAGTGCTGCCCAATGGAACATGTGCATAAGAACTGTGTTGAAACAGATGAGATTAAAAAAAAATCCAACCACACTTCACTGTCTCTGGATTTTTGTTTCTCTCTGATTGACAGTAAGACAAGACAGTATTAAAAAAACAAAAACAAAAAAACCCAACAACAAGCAGAACCCCTCAAAAACCCCCCACCACTACAGCAAGCCCCTCAAATCCACCAAGGTTAATAACTATCAGAAAATTATCTTTTTTTTTTTTAAGAACTTCAGAACAGTAGCTATTCAAAGACAGGGAGATATTGGGTGAAAACAACACAAACCAAACCAAACTCCACAAATAAACTCCCTCACCTCTTGTCAAATAGGGCTGAAAAAGTTTTGTTTGTTTCTTCCAAAGACCTGATTTGACTACAACTTATGTGTTACAAATTTTTATACTGACTGCCAAGATGTCAGTTCAGTGAACCATTAATGCTACAGAAATTACAAACCAGAGAAATCTACATCTTTTCAGTATCACAAAAAAAATCAAAATGAAACAAAACAATTCCCAGTAATTAGTATACACAATTTTTAAAAATCAGTCCCTCAACCAAGGCATAAAAAGCAGCAGAGGGGAAAAAACTGGCCAACATAAACCAGCTGGAAAAAACCCAGCATAAAGTTGTAATGAATGGTATACCCTGCCAGAGAACTGGCCTTAATGAGAACAGCAGAATGCACCTGCAAGCAGTTCAGAAGGCTAAAACATCCACAGAATGTGCTCATCTTGTAAAGTGGAAGCAGAAACTGAGGGAAAAAATTAAGATATATAGAATACTTGCCTGTAGGAGAACATGAAACACCTCATGCCTACACAATGATCAGTTTTCTCTGCTTAAAGAAACATCTGCATTTTTTAAGTCTTTATGAAAAATATGAACAAATTTTAAAATACATGGATATAAACTAGTAAATATATACTCACACAGAGGCAGCTTACGAGGTTAGACAAGTTGACGTGTCGAGGAGCAAACATGTGAAGCTGCTGAAGGCAAGAGATGGCTTGAGCTTGAACAAGGCAGTCAGGATTATCCTGCATCACTGCACAGCCCAAAAGGCAGGAAGTTCTTAAGGCTGACACTGCTGTACTGCTGCCTATATTGAGAATAAAGAAGGTTATTTTTGTTTGTTTTTAAAACATATACTTATTCTTAATAAACATGATAACCTGTCTTTTTCCCAAGCCAGCCACTACATTCATCCTTCTAAAGGATAATCTTTGTATCTGTGCTATGCTTTGATATCTAGGAGTAGTGATCACATTGCTCTCTGGTGATTTATATGCAGATTTTAACTGGCTGCATCATAACTAAGACGTAGACAGGCTCCTAACTCTTGAAATATGAACACCTTCTGTTCTCATGTTAAAATTATAAGATGTAAGAATGTAAGAAATATAAAATGTAAAATTCATGTAAGAAATTTCAGCCCAAGGCAAGGCTCAGAGAACCAGTTCAAACAAAGGAAATTATGTCAAGAGACACTATTTTTAGAAAACTAGCAGTCATGTCATCTTGACTGCATAAAGTCATGGCCTATGAAATACTGTCTTACAACTAGGTAAAGAAACTTAGATCTGCTTACTCGTTACAACTGCACTCACACACATTCAATGTTTAGAGATTTGGCAAACCAAGCTGACACATTTGTGCGTTCTGTACCTTGCAGCTCAGGGCCCAGCGTGGTAATGAGTGTATTTAAACAGCGACCAAGGCTTTGATGAACTTCAGCATAGGCTGGAGGCACGCTCAGCAACAACATGAGGACAAGAGATAAGGTAGGTTCCACATGCACGTGATACAAAGGCCCAGCCAGATCTACTATTAGTGACAGAGAGTGTAGTGCCCATGCCTATAAAATAAGAGAAGCAGGAATGTAACCTCTTTATGAGATACATTATTTACATAAAACCTTTTAAAAATTCGACAGTTAAAAGTGAAATTCAGAGATGAAGTGTAATAGAAGTTGCACTTTTAGCTTCCAAAGGAACAAATAGAGAGGTTATACAAAGAAACTATGAATCTGATGCTGAGTAAGCCATTTTGAATATTTTACAAGGAACTGTATGTTGTGCAATGAAACAATAATTTAAAATTTGTCACTGTTAACAAACAAAAAGTTGAATGTAATCATGAGTTAGTTTAACAGTGATTATTATTCCTTTATTATATTCTATTATTCAAAAAATTTCTTACAGTTCGGTGTGCAAGAACAGAATTGCAAAAAAACACTGAAATAACCTATTGTAGTCAGTTACTTTGCACCAACAGCCACATCTATTTCACGTCAGCAAACAGTTCCTCTTTGTGCAAAGATACTGTAGAAAAAGCTTTGAAAATTCTTTCACTGATGTTTAGACAAATACATTAAATACACTCAATGTCTTCAAAGCTATTCTGATAGTTTTAACCACAGAGAAGTAACATTAATTAGTCTTCAAAATTTCTTGTCTTTCTCAAGGGTGTATATCCACCAAGTTCTACAGCATTCAGGCTACAAATCCCTTTTATTTACTATATGACTTTTCAGCTAAATATACCGTGATGTAAATACTGCAAAAGAGACAAAAAGCTGACACAAACAAACAAAAAAATCCCCTCAAACAAAAAAGCCCTAGGTACTATCTAGTCAAAGTCAGGATATGGGTGCATGTGAAATTAATCAACCCCTAAAACATCAGATGCTGTTTTTGAAGTGATCCTTATCAGTCTCACAGATCATTGAATAAGAACCTCCCATATCTCATCATAGTTCTTGCCACTGAAGTTGTTGAAGGTGGACTTTGAGCAGGGGCTGTCTTCTAAATTACCTTTGCTGCTCCAGCCATTACCTGTGAGTTATGCCTACAAGGCTGTGAAGTGTTATTCTTACAAGAAAAAGAACTTTAAACTCCAGAATACAGTTCAGTTAATCTGTAACATAACATTTTTATGTAAGTGACAAGTACCTGCACATCAGGAGAAGTACTGTCCTGAGACAAGGTATAAAGGATTCCAACACATGCATTCAGGTGCTGAGTAGAACCTATTCCTCCTAGGTACCTATACAGACATCCCAGAGCCAAAGAATGACCCGTTCTTGATACCACATCCCTAGCAGATTTTAGCCTATTAATTGAAAGAAAACTGTTAGTTTAATCACCAAGACTCTTACTATGTAATAAGTACATCTACAAATGAAATTTCTAGTATATAATCAGCAAAAAAAATTTATTAGACACTATTATATTCCCCAAATTCTCAGTTTATACATTGTCTTTATCTGAAGAAAGCACCAAAAATATTTTAGGTACAGTTAAAATGGTGTTGCTAGCGATGCCTTAAGCTTTAGCTTTCATGTTTTCAGATTCTGTGCTGCCTAGGGGTGAAGTTCTGGGCCTCAGATTAAGTGCTGGTAAGCTCTCCTCACAGAGCAGGTAGACAACACAAATCCTTTCCTGCTGAGGACCAAGGACAACTTTCAGCCCAACAGCATAAACAACGGTGGGCTGAAGGGAAGAACAAGAAGGATGGGACCTCACAACCTGAAGCTGTAATTGGACAATTAAACCCCAACATGCAAATGGACCAAAACTTATAAAAATGTAAAATCTTGTGACCAGTCAACCACTTTTTGAGACCTTTCTTAGTCTAACCTGGGTGCAGCCTTGGTCATGTTCCTGTCCTGCCTAAGGTGGATCATGGAGGCCTTTCAATAAATACCTACTTTATTCTCTAGCTGTGCCCAGTCTCTGTTTCAGGTCAGCCTTCCAAGGCATCACTAAAACAGCAGCCAATTTAATTCATTTGAAAGTCTACATGCTTACTTAGTCTTACACTAAGAAATACATGCAGAATCCAGGCAGGGTTTTTTCCTGTTAATTTTTGAAGCGACATCAAATTCATGAAGGAAACCAGCTTTTAGAAATTGCTGTAATAGGTGTTCGGTAGATTTCTCAAACATTTTTATAAACTCCAGCAGTATCTTTTCATGCTTACTGTGAACTTACTTGTCAAAACTGACTTGCGCTAATCCAGCAGTGAAGGCACTGTCAGAAACCACCTGTGCCAGCCTGGCCAAACACTCTGCAGCAGCACACCTGAGAAGGGGATTATTGCTTTCCAAGGCACCCATCACCAACATCAGGGCAGATCTTCTAACTTCTTCTGAACCTAAACTTCCCTTGCAATTAGCCAAGTGCTAAAAATAGACATTAAATATATTAAGCAGTTAGCAATCAGGGTGTGCTTTTCTGTCAGTCATGCAAAAAATACGAGACCTGCAGAAGGATTTTGATTTTATTGCCCTTTGTCTGAGGAATCCCTCTCTTTCAATTTGCTGTTATGAGAGTTAGGTGTCTGACACTACATAACTGTACATCACAGCACAACATTATAGTATCCATCTTATGATTTTGGGAAATGCTGGATAGATTGCAGTAGAACCAGATAAACCACCATATTAGCATAAAATTCAGGAAATAATATCAAGAAGGAAAAAAAGTGAGAACAGAAAAACACAAAAAAAATCTCAGTTCAAATCATTTGCCTAAGAAGAGAAGAATGGAAAACTGCACATGATAATACAAATAAAGCATCACGGAAAACAAACAAGTAGCAGATAATTATGTGATAACTTTATTTTACCAATTGTTACTTTTTCATTTATACAGTAAGAAATATAAAAGATAGTGACAAAAGACAGAAATTATACAAACAGAATTCTTTCCATATCTCTTATTTGAATGACACTAGTATGGATGCTAGTACACTAGAGTGTACTAGAGCAGGTTTCCCTGTAATTAATATTTAAAAAGGCGAAAAATTAAACAGTGATTCCTTTGCATCTGAGAAAGCTATGACATCACAAACCAATATATTACCATACAAAATAGGACTGATCACCACCATTGTTAATCCAAACAAAGATTTCTGTTTACTGTGCTGGTTTGGATTGGGGTAGAGTTAATTTTCTTCACAGTAGCTAGCATGGTGGCATGTTTTGGATTTCTGCTGAACACAGGGCTGACAATACTGAGATGTTTTGCTATTGCTGAAGGGTGCTTACACAGAGCTACAGCCTTTTCTGCTTCTTGTGGCATCCCACCACTGAGTGGAGTGGGAGTGCACAAGGAATTGGGAGGAAACACAGCTGGGACAGAAAACCCCAAAGGACCAGAGGGAGATTCCACACCACATGGCTGGCAAGAGATAATTGTTTAGCATAAGTTTGAAGTAGAATGAGTTACATAGAGGTAAAATACTCAGTGCCTTACTGGCTGAGCATGAGTAGCTGGTTTAAATGAAGCCTTGGGCCCATAGCTCTGAACTTATATCTAGAGGTGCTTTCATCTGGAATGGAGTACATTTTCTGAGTAATTTTCCTAGTAGCTGGTACAAAGCTGTGTTTTGTCTTTAGTACAAGAACACTATAACACACTGAAGTTTTAATTGTTGCTAGGTAATGGTTGTCCTAAGTCTAGGGCTTTCTTATTCTTCCATGCTCTGCCAGTAAGCAGATGCATCAGAAATGAAAACCAGAAGATCAGGACAGCAGAAGCTGCAATTCCTCAAGGGCCACATACCTGCACAGGACAGAGGGAAAAAACCTAATAACATATTAGAAGACTGCTTACTGCAAATCACCGCTGGACCCAGAGACACGTGCAAGGCACATAGAGCATATGAAGGGTAGGTGGATAAATCATAAGGGTATAATTGCCTAGGGATTTTTATTCTG
Source organism: Prinia subflava (assembly GCF_021018805.1). Taxonomy (NCBI): domain Eukaryota; kingdom Metazoa; phylum Chordata; class Aves; order Passeriformes; family Cisticolidae; genus Prinia; species Prinia subflava. The sequence goes on from NC_086251.1 coordinate 36,671,232, forward strand.
AGTACTTCTCTGGAGGCACCCAGCTTGAGCTGAACTGCTGCTGTATAACTATTAACTTGGTTTTATAAATCTGATGCCTGACACTCTGCTATGGGAAATGCAGAGTCAAGAAGGAGGAAGCACACCAGAGAGTGAGTGTATGTGACAATGAAGAGACAAAGGGGACACCTGTCTGTTCACAGGGGCTGCCCGCTGCAAAGGGGCTCCTGTCCCAGCTCTGTGCAACCCCTTGAACAGAGAGGATGCTTGGACAGCAGCTCTTCCTTAACATGCGATCATGCCCAGCATATAAAGCCAGGAGCAGGCAAGGGAATGTTTGGAGCGATGGTTTTTGTCTTCCCAAGTGACTGCTAGGAATGATGGAGCCCTGCTTTCCTGGAAGCAGCTGAACACCTCCCTGCTGATGGGAAGTACGAAATTAATTCCTTGCTTAGATTTGCTTGTGAGCATGGCTTTTGCTTTCCCGACTAAACTGCCTTTATCTCAACCCAGGGATTTTCTCACTTTTATTCTTGCAATTCTTTCCCCCTTTCTCCTTCCTATGAAAAATACCAACTTATGAAATAAAATTTCATGGAGATACCTAGCATTTTTTAACCAATAAAGGTTTATTTTAGTCCCAGACAGTTAGCAATCCTCAGCACTTCAGACAGTATTACCCCAATGTAAAGCAGTTCAAAGGAGAGAGTGAGTCAGTGGCTGTGTGACTTGGATTAAAACACAGCAATTGATCTATTTGAACCAAGAGATGCTATGGCTTAGTAACAGAGAGAGAGAGAAACAAAGGAGAGGAAGCAAAGGAGAGAGAGAAAGCAGTTTTACCTTTAAGGAAGTAGAAACAGCTGACACAACATGTAGTTGCACTATTTGTTGTCGAGATCCTTTTGTTTGCTTTATGGAATTCAACAACTGTTCTAAGACCTGAAGCCTTAAACAAAACCAGAAAAGAAACCACATAATTGAAAATTAAGTAAACAAATCAAGCTTTTAAATTTCATTTTAAAACCCATAACAAGATCTATATATAAAATCAGGGGTGGAAAAAATTAACTCTTGAGCATTTTCTTTAACTGCCATCCCTGTCTACTACAAAAAAATTTGTGTATTCCATATTAAAATATGAACTTCCATATACGAACATGAATTTTTTACATTTGTTTCCTTATATGTATTCACAGATAATCACTTATATCTAAGTACCATTGAACAGACATTATGAAAAAGAGCTGTGTATGGGAATAATGCATTTTGACTTACAATTGAGAAAGGAGGAGGCAAAGGAAAATGACAATGCATTTATCTGCATCAATTAATTTCGATCTTGAGAAACAAGTGAAGAAAATCAACTAATAAGCTGGTGTCAGATGGGGCAAATAAAAACCAAAGAAAAAAATCCACAATAAAAGCAGTCAATGAAGACAGAATAAAGAAGTAAACACAGGTCAGAAGAACAAATAAATCATTTGGCAATTGTTGGCAGGTATTCTCATACAAAAACAGCTGCCTGGAACCTACACTAAACCCCAAGCATTCAAATTTGTGAAGACATTAAGACTCAGGACTCTCAAGACTAAACATTCATCCCACACAGGAAACTATAAAACCATTATCAGCTACAATGATCATGATCTAACAATTGAGGTCTAACTATAGCAGGCTTTGAAAATATAAGCTATTTAATTTTAAAATAACTCATCTGCTCTAAAGCTGCATTCAAAAATATTACCACACAGAAGCACACAGAAGAAGCAACTACATGAAAAACCTTCAGGAATTTAGGAATCAGTGTGCTTATAAATGTGAAACAAATCAAAATGCCATGCATGCAATGAGAAAATACATAGACAAAAACCCAAGAGAAGTTCTTAATCTCTTTCAAGCATTCCTGTATCTTGACAGAACTGTGTTGAGACACGCACTCGTTTCTCCCCATCCACTTTTTATAAAGAATGTATTGTGTATTAAGCACCACAAAAACATGTGGTATGTCTCAAAATGGCTTCTCAAAATTTTGATGGGTCTATCACAACAAAACATTATTTTTCTGGGTCCATAGATTTGCTATGACAGTAACCTCTGGCTGGATGTGCCTTTTGTTGCCAGTAACTTTAAAGAGAAAAGTTCAATAATTTGGTGGTCTGAATTATGCCATTCAGATGGTTTACAGACTCCACTTACACAATTCCTTACTTTCTCACAACTGATCTCTTCTGCATCCCACATCAAACACTGTGACCATCTTACAACATCTCCTGAATTCCCCAGGAGTTAGAGTTACTACTTTACCTGTGAGATTCTGTTATGTGGGAAAATATAACTCCAAAAAGTCGAGTTGCTGCACGGATAACAGATAATGCAGGAGGTAGTGGTTTAGGTACTGAATCCCCTTTTGCAAATTTTTCATAAATTGAGTAAGGGTCATACTCCAGGCTGCCACCAGCTATGCTGCTACCTAAAAGGAGCTGTAAGATGGAAAAAAGTGATAGCCATATTTTTGACCAAGTCTAAATGAGCACTGACCTAAATAACTACAACTGCACGAAAATACAAGAATACCTTTATAATAGAACAAAAAGTACCTGCTCTTCAATAAATCGGTGGTCAGTCTCCTGCAGCAAGGGACCCAGTAAAAGGAGATCATTCTCATGACAAAGGGATGGAAGCAAGAATGCAGAGGCATCAATCTGGCTGTCTGCGACAGTCAAGTCAGTCACTAACTCTTTTAGAACAGCACTGAAGTCTCCTTTAAATTAAAGAAAAAAATATTCAAAACTACTGGTTAGTTATTTGCCACAAGCAACTTTGGGAGAAATATATTTATACTGAAACAGCAGCATCCATGTAACATTTCTCTTTAGTCTTCAAATAGTTAATTAGAGAAGACTCTTTGTTAGAGGGGAAACCATAGAGCAGTGACATAAGCAAGTTAAGCACCCACAGCCAACTAAAAGCTGAAAAACAGAAACTTTTTTCTTTACATAAGGCATACTGCCATACAACTGATACAGCAGTAAATTACTTATATTTACTCATAAAGTAGAGGGGAAATGGCAGTTATGAACACAGTCATATTTTCTTCTATTTCCTGAAAACTAATGCTGTGGAATGTATTACATAATCACAAAGGAATACTTGAACTTGGCAAGCAGAAGTAATTTACAACATCCATAGGTTTGATAAATAAGCAAAAGCTGATGAATGCAGTCCCCTATTTTAGGAGTTTGCACGCAAAAACCAAAACAGGAGGAGTTTATTGTAGGTTACATTACGATAAATTTCACTGGTAGTTAAAACTTCCACCTATTTTTCCACATAATATTTCTGACAAGGTTGTACATAATACAAAAACAACAACACTGGGCATTTTGAGTCAGACTATCTAAGTCATTAAAATAGTCTTTGTAGTGAGAGAACATTTCCAGTGCTGAATCACATGATGAGAAAGGACTGGTTTCCAATTGTGTTGGAAAACACTGCAGAACTGATCTTGAAGAAAGTATTCAGTCTTTATACAAATATTACATAAGAATTTACCTCCAGAGCATTAAGATGGAAAGTCAAGCCCTCCTGAACTTGGAATTATCAGCACTAAGAAGTGGGGAGAGGGGAGAGATGGGCACTTAACACCACATATCCAATTCCTTACATTCAGTTTTGTTATTAGCTGATCACACAATTACATGTTTGCACTAAAGCAACTGAAGTTGTTTATAATTTTTCAACATGTGGAAGTTTCAAAAAGTGAGACAACAAAGTTTTCAGCACCTCATGAGCCCAAGTAGAGATATTAGCATAGTTAGAGCTTGCAGCTGCAACCAGCTACTTAACCCTTCCTGGAAACAGAATCGATTCTGAGAAGTCGATTCTGAGAAGTATTGACATTCTCTCCCCTGCCCATCAAACTCCTGGCCCTATCAGCCTGTCTCCCCTGCAGGCATCTGTTCTGCCTGCCTCCCTGACTAATTAAGTAAATAGGTAATTTTCCCAAAATACTTTACTCAAATCTAAATGCAAAATGTTTGCACTATCAAATATATTGCAAGGTGCACAGATAATATGTGAAAGGAATAGAAATTGAGCCTTTCAAAAAACTATGACAGTTAACAACTAGAAACTGTTCTTTCATTATTACTCATCATGACAAAAATTTCCTTCCTATGAAAAATACCAACTTATGAAATAAAATTTCATGGAGATACCTAGCATTTTTTTAACCAAATAAAGGTTTATTTTAGTCCCAGACAGTTAGCAATCCTCTCAGCACTTCAGACAGTATTACCCCAATGTAAAGCAATTCAAAATTTTAAGCCAGAATGCTGTTTCAGCATTCTAGCTATTCATCTCATCCTATTAAGAAACAAGTGAATGCCTGTATTCAATTTTATGGTTTAAACAGTAGAACATAAGCATAAAAAACTGAAGAAAAGAACCCTAATGAGTTGTCTGACAAAACATATTCATTTCAGACAACAGAAAACATCAACAAATCTAACAGAATTCAAGCTACTGAAATTATTTTTGTGAAATTTTCAATTTGGACAACATAAAACTTTTTATAATATACATTTATAAATGTTTAGGCTTGAAAACATGAGCACATCATAATCCAAAGCTAATCACACATGAAAATGATCACAAATATGATTTATTATCTCAGCACCAGCTTTCCTCAGCTTAACAAGTTAATACTTTGTATCAGATAAATTACAAGTCTTATCCATTCATACACAACGGAAGACAGCAACTAAAACATGTTAAAAGTATTTCACTGATGTTCAAGTTTACCTACTATGTTCTTCTCATATCTGTCACTGCTGAAATAATGCAAAGAATCAATTATGATTCATGCACACTCATGGTAAAACTTGATAAAATTCTGCTCTTTGAGCAGATATGACAGAAAGCAGTAAAAGAAACATCAAAGAGGAAGAAAGTAAGCAGGAAAGGACTAAGCAAAGCCTAAATACATCATAGTATCTCAGGCCTCAGAAATCTAAAAGGCATGCACTGAAAGAAGCTTTGGGTATATGAATAGTCAGTTTTCAACTGTTTATTTTCCTGGCTATTTTGTTTTGTTCCTCTTTGTCCTGGTTTCTTTACTACTCTTGTACTAAAGAAAACAAGTTTTGCACATTATTTACACATACTAAAAGCTTGAGTTATAACTCCTGGTAAATGTTTCCATAATCAGTTTTCTCAAAAAGAAACCACTTACAGATTTCTATCATCTGGCTAACTACCTGGGCTGAAGAAAACAAATACAAAATAAATTAAAAATTAAACCATGAACTGGTGAAAGCTTCTCAATCAGTGTGTCACTCTGAGCCATGTAAAATGAGCCCTACTGAGCAACACAAGAGTATTTCCAATATTGTTCCTATTTATAATGACTAAATTTAGACATTGAAAAAAACATCCTGAGTTCCATGGTAATATTGTTTCCCCAAACAAAATAAAACAAATATTTTTAAAATCCACAGTATTTGCAAAAAAATAGTTTCTGCATGAAGCTATCATACTGGAAATAATATGGAAAGAATGGTATTAGTTTGAGTTTTACCATATCAACTTCTCACTGCATTTTTAGATGATGCATACCTATAGGTTAAGATATATAAAACTAAGTTCTGGCAATGTATGCCTTGCCATTCCTTCCACACTCTCCTACTGCTGTATTATGTGAGTGGACACCTCTGAGACTACACTGGTTTTGATTCTAAGGCTATTTTCAAGATTTCAGCCAAGTGCTCACTTATTTATGACAAACTTTTCAAGCTTTTTCTTTATTTATTGGACTAGAATGCAGCATCCTCAGCTAGGCTGCTCTCTCACAAGAGGTACAAGATCACACTGTAAAACACTGTGTCTTTTCAATGAAGTAGAACTTAAGCAAAAACCCCAAACACACCAAGAAGCTGGAATCCCAGCCATACCCAAATGTTTGTATTCTGTAACATGTCACTCCTGTAATACAAGAACAAAAGGAATAACTTGCTCTCAGGGGTGTAGGTGTCATTTTCAGTCACAAATGAGTATTATTCACTATGCTTCATTATATACAGACTTCTAATGTGACAACAGCTCAAGGCACAGGTCAGGGATTTGTCCCAATTCTCTCAGCAGTTACCACTAGATGGAGCAGATTATTTGAATAAGGATTCCCTCCAAGATACAGAAGACACAACTAATTCAGAGCATGGTTGCTTCATATTGTCTCTGTCCTGAAGAATACCCTGTACTTCTCCTTAGAGCTGGCAAAACACTAGAGTTCCTTCCTGCTGTCCATAAACTACTGTACAGCAAACAATTTAAAGGCAATAAAGGTATATTTATATTAAATATTTTAGCTGAAAGTTACACCCATCCAACTACAGTGCATAGTTAATAGATCAGAGACATAGATTCTTTTTGTTATGTTCTCCTATAAAAAGTAAGTCAATGCCCACATTTTGTTGAAATTATTCTTTAAATACAAACCTTTTATCCACAATCTGCACAGGAGCAAATTAATGTATCTGTAATATATGCTTAGTTAAATTAACTAATTTGAATTCTTTCAGTGGTCTATATGCAATTAGTTAAAGCTGAAGTTACACCTTTGGGAATTAGGATTTAACGGAAAAATAAAACAGGCATCAAAGAAAATAAATTTTTCAACTAGTTTGAAATTGAAACACTATCTAACTTCAAATTTCGACCAAAAATAGAGCCAAAGTGTCTATTTCTAACAGAGGTCTGTACTGGTATTAGAAGAGAAAAAAGATCATGAACACTAGCTTTTCAAAACAGTGATTTTGCTACAATTCATCAAACTTATAGCAGAAATAAAATTTGTTTTTTTAGAAAAGGTGGGACTAATTTTTGCTGGCTGAATATGTGTTGGACAAATAATTAACCATAAGCCCATAGTATTTTTAATGGATTTCTCCTTGTAAGGAAATACATACCTTCATACGCCTTTGGGGGCAATACTGCTAGTAATTCATAAAGTTTCTGTCTGTAAACCGTTGATGGTGTTTTTAAGGAATTTCCATATGATTTGTATATTGAAGAAAGCCTTAAAATAAAAAGCATGTCAGAGACAGTAGGGACTTTAATGTAACAGCCCGTTTCATTTGTACCACACTACTGAATGCTTTTAAAATCCATACATATTAGAAGTACATTTTGATTTGCATAATTAACAGTAAAAGGAAACCAATTTATTTCACATGTCCTGATACAATGTCTGTTGTCCATTTCCACGTGTTATTTTCATTTAATACTAGAGAAATAAACAAGCTTTCTATTTCCTTTGATTGTACCTATATTTATGACAAGAAATTTTCATGCATATATTTCTCTAAGTTAGAGCTTAGAACCCAAATGCATTAAATTGTTCTGTATTCAAAAGGCAAAAGTTTAATACAACCCTTTCCAGCTTGGATATGAAATTAAAAATATCCATGTCTAAAAGATGTTTTTCCAAGCATATTCTTGAACTTTGTTTCTTATTTAATAAAAAATAACGGGATAAAAATGCAAATGTGTATGCTTAATTAAAAAAGCAGTATGTAAAAACTAACTTTAAAAAACTTGCAATAAAGCCTTCCTTAGATTTTTCATGACACTGGAATCTGCAAACACAGTGTCTGATTTTTGTCCCTTGGAAACAAAGTTCTTTAGAAAGTGCACTAAGCAAATACAGATTAGTCTAGTATTTCAAATAACAATTTTATACACACACTTACTGTGTCAGTAAATCAACAGCACTTGGGAGAGGAGGAAGAAGCCTCTGAACAACTTCATCCGTAAGAAGACCAGCACAGTGGGAAACAAAGCTTTTAATAGCTAGAAAAGGAATTGGATTTCAATTTACTTAGTGTGAGATATGTTGAAGAAAAAAATCACATCAGGAAAGTAATTGCATTACTACATCACTAATAATGTATAAAAGTAGAAATGTAAAAAGTCAGATGCACTGCTTTTAGTGTCTCAGCTTGGACATTCATATCTTGATTTTTAACTGCATACATAAATGCCATTATTTTTTGCATTTTGTTATTGAACTAAGTGATGGTATGTAACTCAATTTCATGACGATTCCATAAAAAGAATATAGGAGGATGATCAAGTGACTTACTGCTTACTTTACTAGTTTTCCATTAAAATTTAGTTTCATTACTAGACTCAAGAAACCAATTAATATGTATATAATTTAGAGAAAACTAAACTTGAATTTAATTTCCAAAAGCACCTAGAGAATCTACTGTATTAAATAACTATTTTCTAAAGAAAAAAATACTTAAAAGTTAATTGTTTAAGTACTTCTAAAATGAAAATACTATTGAATTCCACACTTTGTGATGTATCTTAATAGTGAGAGAGGGGTGCTTACTATACCAGGGTTCACATTTCTGGAAAGCAAAGTACCCTTTAGTACTCTAGAATACAAGACTGAAACATGTTAAGTATTTGAAGATCTCCGGGGCAATTTCTCAGAAACCCAAATTCACAGTATTTCATGATAAAAAACTGCAACCTACCAGGGAGCAGCCACATTCAAAGCTCTTTTCTGGCTGAGAATTGCAACTATCTTTTTGTAATTTTTAACCAAGTCCTTCCACTTTCACAAACATGTTTGAATGACTCACCAATTCTATTTTGCTTATAGTAAGTTACCTGGTAGGAAACAGAACCACTATTTTCCAAATATAATAGACTGCATAAACAACACAACATATCCTGCTTTGGATCTTCAGTCATTATTGTGATTTGTTTGCTAAACAAGAGAAGAAACCTCCCTCCCTGATTACCATTTATTGCTTGAAAATCAACTGATTAGAAGGAGGAGAGGAAAAAGTCTCTTTTTTTGTTGTTGTTAGTTTTTTGTTTTGTTGGTTTGTTATTTGTTTTAGGGTTTTTTCTATAAAAATGAAACATATTTATATGTAAATATTGATATACAAGCATGTATATTGGGTAGTGAATATAGCCTTTACCACCTAATGAAAAAGAAATCAATATTAAGTGTCCTTGTTCTTTTAGAAGGAAAATGAACTAAGATCCTGATTATAAATATGCAGAGAAAGACAGTAAATCCTGCTTACCACAGAGGGCACCAGCACGACCTTCCAGTGTTACTTGCCAGGTAAATGCATCTCCTCGTGTCTTCTCTGTCTCTAGGTCTTTAGGAGATGATGGAAAGATGCACTTCCACAGCAACAGCATTCGTGGCAGATGATGCTGGACAACTGCAGGACCTGTAAATGTCGGCAGTTGTCAGGCCAAAGCAATGATTAATAAAACTAAATTTTCTTTCCTTCTTTTTTTTTATTGTGTTCACAAAATCTTTACAGAAATGAGCAAAACCATATGCTACTTTCCCAGCCTTCTCATATGTAATTTCTCAAATATTTACTGTTTCGGTATTCATTTTCATATATAATTAATACTCATTGACACATTTACTAGTATGTTACCACACCAACTACAATCTGTTTTACAAAGTACGGACTCTGTGGATCACCAGCATAAAAGAGATGTAAGGATCAATAGTGATGTTCAGAAAAACAAACATTTGTTTTAGGTTAATTAAGTATAATAACATAAGAAAAAAAAATGGAGCTGTTGGGCAGGAGTAATACCTGAAAACATTAAAAATATGACCAAAGCCAATAAAATACGTTCTTCATTAGTAATTTACTGATCACAGTCAATAATCTGACCATTAATACATCTTAGAAAGTTCTGTAAGATTTCAAATGCGTAACAAGAGGGAAATACAAATGATGAACTCATTTTTTGCTGTGACAAATATTTTGAAATTCTTCATGACCACTAGGACATTTGGTTAGTTTCACTTAGAAATTTATTATCAACATTTAATTAATAGCAGTCCCACTCCAACCACTATTTTTCAGACATTGCTCCCAATGAACTAATAGCAAATTTGAAATAACATTTTTATCTCAGAAAGTTTTTCTAAATATTCCAGCATTTGGGGTTTAAAAAATTATTTTGCAGCAGTAAATTAGACAAAACCTCAAACTAAAAATCAGAGACAGAACATTGAACACCATAATGTAGATTAGGAAAAATTGTAGAAAGCTACTACCTAATGCCATGAGAGCAGCTATCAAGAGCCATCCAGCCTGCATTCGCTGCAGTGAAATGCGACTGTTCTGAGAAGCAGAACACAACAAATCCTCTGCTACTGTCATGATTACCTTCAAAGTAAAAGAGAAAAACAGAGCATCACATCTTGGTAACGACCAACTTTTTCACAATACAATTTGGTGTAATACCTAATCCTATTCTCTTGCTCCCAGAGCAAAAATATCTTCCTCTTATGCTATGGCAATAAACTGAGGCTCGTGAAGTTGCAATTTCTGACTTCAGTACTCGTCTGGGATGGCTTCGGCAGTTCTCTGGAGCACTAGGCAAGTTACTTTGCTGCTTTGTATCCTCTCTTTTAGTTGCAGTGAAATGATAACTTATAATTTCCACAAGAACATGCATTGAAAGGATAGAAATGTTCTGATATACTGTTTATGTCACAATGTATCCATGACATCCATGAATTACAGCTCAGAAGAACTCATTATCTTTTTATCCTTGTTTCAGAATAAAGTCTATCATTTTTCCTGACCATTTTTCAAATCAACAAATGGCATGACTGACAAATAAATTAAAATAGTATAGTTAGAATTAATCCTGTTTTAGCTGCTCCAGAGTAATTGCATGTGCCTGCTATGTGCTAAATGCAAGGTGACTCCACTGTTGCCAAAAGGTACCTACAACTTACATGGAGGAACACCCTCGTGTCCATGCACAATTACCACAGTATGGCTACAAATGCTCTAAGTACTCTGCATGTAGTTTGCTTCAATCATGTTTCACAGATGCTAAAAAAATATCTTACGACTTGCATTATGTCCAGTCTCCAAAACAAACTCCTCATAAGTCAGTATTCCACGTAAGAAGTGTCATTATCAAAAGTATCACTAAAAAACTTCAGTACAGAAAACATCCTTATATAATTTTTTCACACTTAAAAATGTCATGAAAGGTTGCACATGAAAGTTTGTTTCATGAATATTTGAGATTTTTACACTTCCAAAACTTCATTTGAAGTTTTTTCTAATCTGGAAAGTATTAGTTTCCCCAATTCCATAGTGCTACCAGGTGTTTGTAAAAGGAGAAACATATTTGTATAGATTCCTGATAGAGTTAATACATTTGATTCTAAAATAAAACAGTATCTTTTTTAAAACTATACTGCTAAAAATCACTAAAAACTTAGTATACTTAAACTGCCCATAAAGCATACATGCTAGAAAGAATGTAATTCAATGATTTATGACAATTTTTCTCTGTGTACTAGAAGGAATGCCTTATATTTGAAGGATTTTTGTTAAACTGAATTATAAGCAATAGGACTGAATATTAAATATATATAAACTCACTAATTATTTTATTTTCTTTAGGTTCCACCTGCAACTCTAACCGCCCTCTCAAAGAGCATTAATTTATATTAATCCATTAATATAAAACAGCTTCTCTGCAGATCACTATTGTCTATTTTTGATACTTCCTTCTCAAAACTGCTCTATTTAACACTGGTCTCTATCCACTCCTCAGAAGAGGAGCTAGTCTGGAATCTGGCAGTGTTCCTAGGAGAGAGCAGAAAAGAGCTTTTGTCAACTGTTCTGTTCTTCCCCCTGCCAGCTTATTACAGAATACAGTGTTCCTCCCATATTTTTTTGTGCCCTCCCATACCTCCTCCCTAGCCCTATTTTATCCTATTATATTCCTCTAAAAGAAATCTTTGTTAAGAATTACGTTTCTCTATTAAACAGAAACTTCAGCTCTGCACAGTATTTGAATGGCATTTTTTATCTATATAAACAGGAAAACTACATTCATTTTGTTCTCTCCACATGATCTTTCAGCAATCACAAGGAAAAGTTCATCAGTCAGGACTCTGAATGTCCAGAATGTTCCTAATGTACACTGAAACAGTTTTTATACTGTAACTGAAACAGTTATTTTCAGAAGAAAGAACATAAGTTTCTACATTGTGCAAAAAATTAGCATGTACTGCTGACATGTGTGATCCTCCATAGTTTTCCAAACATGAGTAACTCAGCGGATAAAGTTCCTATTAAGATGGAAACAGTTCCTTCCCCTGGCTTTATTTCTACAGCTGCATATCCTTAAAAGTTCAGATCACAGCATCTTCTGGCTGCACTATTGAGGAGATTGGCATCTTAGACTGAGTTAATGCAAGAAGCTGATTTCTGTTATATTCTTCAAAACAAAATAAAAGTGAGCATCAGTTGGACTTGACCAAAGATTTTCAAAATAATATTTAATTGCAGTTATTGCTGAAAGACTGATTAACCTGTACACTTGAGAGTCATACCCAAGAAACAGGAATTTCTGCTCCTGATACCTGTGAGAGAAACACATGCATTTTTGGGTCATGGTGTGCTTCAAAGTCCCCTTTTGAGGAACCAAAATATCTCATCAGTATCACTGTCACAAAGAAAACATGGAAACAGCACTGCAAAAAAAAAGTAAGAACAGCCTATATGCAAAGTATTCAGACCATACCTTCCCTTTTCCATGTGGAATTCCTAAGGGACAATGTTTCACTGCACCAAGCAAAGCAGCAACAGCAAAACTACAGCCAGTTACTGCTTCTGGGCAGGACTTCAATGCACTGAGACGTTCAGTGCAGCGATCCAAGAGCAGGGACACGTAGGAGGGCAGTGCTACTGCAATACAGCGCAAGCACCAAGCTGCTGTCAGTCTCACTGAAACACTGGGATGCAGAGTGACAGAAATTACTGCTTCCAGGATGCCTGAAAAATAAAATGCATACACACACTTAAAGAGGCAAGCAGATTGTCAAACAAGCAAAAATGTATATATGGGACTGGGAAACATAACACGACCCAACTTCTATACTTCTCTTGAAAAAGTATTATTGCTTTTTATTTTTAAGTAATTGTAACAAATTTAAATAACTAAGGTTTTTTTAGAAAAATTTATCCTGGATGAAAAGTAACACTATGAAGGAAACCTAATATATTGCACAGTTATCTTCCAACACGCACAGAAAATATCTGTAAGCTTCCATGAGGAAGCGGAAATCCATGCCATGGATGCAGCTAAATGAGAACAATAAAGGTACCCAGCTCAATCTAACTGTTTTATTATAAACATTATGAAGTGTTGGACTTTAAATACAACCCTTAATTGAATAAAATTTGATAAAGATTTTTTTTAATTAACATATTTGTACAGGTTAGGAAAGATACAGAAGACTTTTGGTAACGTCTGAATTTTTCCTACAGCACATAGGGTCAACTGTCCCTCCTCACCCCTTTTTTTTCTTCTTATTGGAAGAAAACAGAAAATAATACAAGAACTATAGAGGATTCTGGTTAGGAGACTGAGCACCAGAAGAGTAGCCATAAGAAATCAAAGAAGACTACAGTGAACAAACAAATAAAAAATTTAATTTGTACTCTGGTTCACAAAATAATTCAGGACTTGTACCTGTACTGGAGTCTTGCAGTAATGGTGCTGCTGTAGTTCCTAAGCCATGAATGAGACTTCCAAGTTCCTGAAGTGCACACACAAGCACATGCTGACTCGCTGTTACATCTGTTGCATTAATTTTTGTCTCCGAGTTACCGTCACTCATTGCAGTGTCTAATTACACAATACAAGAAAATCACCATGAAATCATTACCAAAATCAAATAAACAGATGGGAGAAAGGCTTCTGCCAAGAGAAGTTGTTTATATTATTAAATGAGCTTTAATATTGCCATTCTTATTAGTGCTTTCATTTTATCTTCATGGAGGCAAGTACATTTCTTTTACCGAAAGGATGGTGTAGTAAGATATGTGAGGGCAAGAGTGTGGATAAATGGAAAATGCCAAATTGCTTATCTTTACATGATGGGGAACACTAGCTAGCAAGGAAAGTGCTATCATCTGCCCCAACAGAAGTAACTTGAAGAAGACATACTTTGATACAACTTGCCAGATTTTACTGCATCGTAGGAAAATAGAAAGGGAAGAATGAAATCATGCAAGAGCATGTGAGAAGGCAGAGACATGGAATGAAGAGGGAGGCAATAATATGACTTTTTGAACGTTTATCTTTGGAGACACAAATCATTATGCCTGTTCAGAAACAAAACATTTAGATATTTAAATCAGATACAACACGCAGCTGTACACCAGAGGACAACAGGTTATGTCCAGGATTCTCTTTCTTCTCCAGAAGGACAATGGTGGAAGATCAGTGGCTTTTTCTGGAAGCAGTATACAAGACCTTATCATGCAAGAGATCTGTTTTCTCTAGGAGAAATGCTCATTTGTCATTTAGAAACAAATGCCTTTTTTTTGAACCTTCAGTAGTGTCAACTGCTCTGAACAGGAAGGCAGGATCTGACTAGACAAGCATTATCTGCCAACCTAACTTACTTTACAATACTGTCTGTATGCTATTACTGCAATTATTTCATTTGTTAATGGCTAAAATTACATTTGCCAGGCATGGAGTGTTAAAAAATCTGTATATACTTGTGTGGGTACATACATACAAAACCACAGACACACAGAAGCAAGTAACCAGCCCAAGCTAAAAACAAAGCAGCCCATCAAAAGCCCTGTACATTATCATGGTAATAAGTCAGCACTACATATTCTGTTTCTGCAGGCTCTGGATTAGGTAGTTGGACAATCACTTAAAAAAGGAAAAACAGAGGCCTGAAGGGATAATCTTGTTAGACCCATACCTACAACTTTCTTCAGTTTCCAGATGGCCTGACAAATCTCCTTGGCAGCTGCAATCTGAGCCTTTTCCCCGAGCAGGCCTCCTACTGTAGCTCGAAGGATGAAGGAAACGCAGCGGCGACAGCCGATCGCCTCCGTCGCACTCTGAACAGCCTTGGGGTGAGACTGAGACACGAGATCCAGAACATGGGCCAGGAAGGCAGAGAAGTTCCTTTCAAGCCATTGCGCTCCTAACGTAGAGACAAATACCACATATGCCTGAAAGAGATTTGAAAAGGAACATATATTAGAGCAAAATATCTGGAAATTCACTGCTAGTTATCCTACATACTTATTTTTTTAAATCATCACATTGCCACAACTAGAACACTAAACTGAAATATTTATACATTTATGCATCCATAAACCACACACGTTCTCACTTCTAGGTGTCGGCAATTCTTTATATCTATATATTAATTTTTAGAAATAATTTAAATTACTATCAATCCTGTTAAGGATCCCTTTCAACTTTGCATATTCTGTGATTCTGTACTAGTAATATTGCAGCCTGCTTTGACTGTAAGTTATTTCAAGCTGCTTGCCTGTGTCATCTCATTCCAGAGTGTGAGAAATGGCAGTTTACCCTGCACAGGCACTTGTTATGTAAAACATTGTGTTTGGTCTTACCGAACAACAGCTTCCAGCTATTTAACATTCTGCACATGAAATCCAAATTTAATGTATGAACGCATTTTAAGAACTACTATGTTACAAAACTATAACCCATAACCCAGAGAAAATTTGGTTATTAAAGGGTTTGAATCAGGGAATATTTGCAGTCCCCAAGCACTGTTCTTCAACCCAATGAATTTTCATAGTTTGCCTTGCAATGGAGGTACCATAAAAAGACTATGTTTGTCACCACAAAGAGAAAGAATGCAGAATCACTTTACAAATCTAATCACCACAAGACCATTTACTTCGCCACATAATAAGCTCCCCCACAATTGCCTTCTATGTGCATATGTTGGACTCCTTTAATGAATAGATCAAGAAAACGGAATACAAAAAATGAGAATATGCAAATGAACACACGAGGGTCCTCATAAGAAAGTTCACAACTACCGCTTCTATCAATCAATTTCTGTATTTGCCTCAAACATACTGTGTCTTGTGTCTAACAACAAAATCATGTTCAAGAAAGGGAACTATTGCAGACAAAATAATTATACTATTAGATCCTGTTAGCAGCTTATTGTTCTTGACAAATACTACTTAGGCTTCATAATGCATCAATACATTACCCTGGTTTTACAAATTTGAAACCTGAGGAATTTAATGGGAAAAAGACTTGTGAAGAGTAATACTGCCATGGCTTCATTTTAAACTCTGTCTTGAACCTGGCTTGAACAATATAAAATCTTCCATAAATACGAAGTCATCTTCAGAGCCTTTCTTATTTTTAAATTCATAATAACCTGCAATTCACTAAGTAATACTTTTTATAACTGCAAGTGTTTTCTGTTCACAACCACTGATCAATTCACAATTTTTCAAGCTTTTTTTGCAGAAACATGGCACAATTTAAACTGTTCTGGTACAGTGTGAGTGTACCATCTAGCACAGGTACTACTGTGTCAACATAGATGTGCATGAAAAAGGAGACAACTTCCAATAATCAGTACTAACAGTCAAAACATTGAACCGAGATATCTGATACATTCCTGGAAAACTAATAAAACTACCATGTATGTGGAACACCCTAGAAATCTCTGGCATGCATTCTCTAGGCAAATAGCTGTCAAGGTATTATGATTCCCTAGTTTTCCTGTTCTCTCTGTCAAAAGTTAATGCTTCCACTCAGCACGACCTGAGCACAGAAGACAATTTGTAGCACCTTCTAGCTGTTTCACTGCAAAATCTGGCAGCTTGTATCAGTAATTCAAGCTAATTTAAAGCTCTTTTGCACACAAGTTGTAATGTACTGACAAACTGCCTTACTGGCAAAGGTGGTTATCATTTAGCTGTGGGACTGTAACATACTAAAATAATCGCAGCTGTTTGATACATAAATGTTCATCATGACCTTTAGTCTTGATTCACAGGTTTCACATTTGAATATCTACAATTCAACATGTTTACATTTAAGGTAATATTTACAGGATGAAGCCAATCTGAGATTATCTGAAAAATTTAGACTGTTTTTACCAGCAGGCACTACATGGCCTGGCTTCAGTCCTGTTCAGTTTACAAGAGTCTATGCTTTGAGCACCCTGGAACACAGCAAAATAGATGCTGGGTTTTTTCCACTACATTCTGTTTTCCTTACTTTTCATGCACTTACTCAAAGCAGAACCACCCTTTCAGAACGAGACTTGGAATTCCCTATATAGAAGGAAACTATTTCAAGTTCAAACATGTCTTGTAACTTGTCCTTTTAAATTTCAAATGTAAGGAACTAAGGTTTAAATTCAAAAAATGAGGAATGTATTTATATCACTCATTTGAAATTCATATCATGTGAAGCTTTCACAAGTAGTTCATATTTAATTTTTAAAATGTCAAACTCTCGGGTAAACAAAAAACAATATCAGAAATCTTTCTTTTCTTTCTAATGTGACTCAAGACATAAATCTCTATTTTCAAATATATAAATTTCATTAAAAATACAAAAAAAGGATGAAAGAAGAGATATATACAGAGCAAAGCAATTATACAAATGTTTAGCAATCTCAGAAAATCATAACTGATGTAATCCAAACCTGGGTGACTCCAACTCTAACATCTCTGCTGACTGAACTGGTCCCTTTCAACATATCACCACTGGCTCGTAGAAATCCACAACTTCCACGAAGAAATCCAGTTCCCAATAGCTCCATCACATCTTCCAAAGAGACTCTCCGGAGGTTATGCTTGGTGGACGCTAAGAACAGATGCACACCTTTAGAAGAACATAGCTCAAAAATCTTGCTACATTTTAGAAGGAGAGTTTCAATTCTCTTAATTTTAGTAAAAATAATTTGCACAAACTCAGCAGCACAATCAAATCCAAATACTGTTTGAGCATAATTTCATGATGGAAACTAGGCCATTTTAGCTCTCAGTGCTCCATCAAAGCACACTATTTCTCAAGATTTTCTGCTTAAACTACCTTTAAGTAGTTCAAGCCATTACTTACGCATACTTATATTTACACCCTCTCAGTATTTACTATCTATGCTCCCTCTGCAAAAAGGTCTATAAGGTCTACTACCACCATAGTTTCATGACATCCCTGGTTCTTACATATTCCAGCTTACCAGAAGAGACAACCTCTGTTCCAAACCTCAGACAGGGCAGATCCCTTTCTGCTACACTTAGCCAGGTAATGGCACAGCTACAGGTTCTCTTAGGAAAAAATATCAAGTCACCTTAGCATTAAGATAGGTCTCTAGAAGAGTGACAAAAAAAAATATGCTTGCAATTGTTTAGAAAATTATCCATTCCCAATTCCTATTCCAATGCTTTATTTCTTGATAGAAAGTTGATTTAAAATACATGCTGGGACATGTATGTGTAAACTTAGCATGATGACAACACTCTGTGTAAAATGATCTAAAATTTTCACTGCATTTTTTATTGTCTCTCAAGGATTCAAATGAGAAAAGGAATGAGAGGATTTGACATAAAGATGCCCAGAAAAAAAATTAAACAAAACCCCCTCAATATCAGCTGGTTATCAGACCCAATGCACAAATTTCAGGACTACAAGTTTCTTCATGTACTGCTCCCTCCACCTCTCCTACAGCCCCTTCTAGTCCCCATCTAGCTTCTGTCCCACTTACACTTCTTTTTAACTAAAAATAACTAAAATAAGGACAAAACTCCTTGAAATAGCCAGCCAAATAATTTATAAGCTTCTTATATAACCTTGTCTTAGAGCCTTAGAAATAACAAGTACATTGCTTACATAGATTAAAGGAAACTAATGAGTCTATAAAGAGGTCAGAATATCATTTTTTTATTTTATTAAGAAAAGATAAGCACTGATTTTTTTTTTCTGTAACACAGTAATTCTCTCCAAAGATTCCCAGGGGAAATACTTTGTAAACCAAGACTTTAGATTCTACAATGCAAATACACAGCCTCACGTATTTTGAAAGACAGAACGTTGGGCTCAAAGGCATGAAATTTGGCATTTGCTGGTTGTTGCACTGAAGGTCTTCTCTGTTGCCATTAAAAGCAGCACAATCAGTCTGAAACACATTTATCTTGCATGATGTTATATTTTGCTTAGATTAAAGTTAGGTATTTAACTTGGGGCTTCTAAAACTAAAACCACTCAGTCTGAATCACAGAAAGTATTGGAGATGATAATTTTGTTCCAGGTAACTTCAGCTAACTCAAGTCTGTGTCAGAAAAAACTGCTACATGGCTGTTGTGTGAACAAAACTGCCTGCTAATTTCTGCTTCTGATCACAATTATACTCCTTTCCACTGACAATCCAGATGTTTTGATTACTGCAGAAAAACAGCTTGAAGGTATCCTTAACTTTTTAGTTTGACAGAGAGACTGCCTCAAATCTTTGTTATTTCTAAACGGCTTAAATTAACCTTTTAAATTAACCTTTTAAATTCCTGAAGTTACTAATTTCTCTCCATACAACAACTCATAGTGGAGAAAAAGTTTTACTAACTACTTCCCATTGTTAATTATTTTATAAGGATAGATAGATAGAACCAAAAACAGAGCACTTCACAAGAAAAAAAGTTAGAAAAAAGACCAAACCACAGATATGAACAGTCAGAGGAAGTTTACTAAGTGATTTTACATCGTACTTCAACAGAACTTGAGAGTTTCTTACCATCTGACAGATTTTACAGATTAGGAATCAGCAAAGAAAGTACATACTTTACCTGTTTTCTGTTTAGATGTTAGAGCTCTAGCCAATATTGTGCCTAAAAGTTTTGAAACTGCTAATCGTACATCGTAATTGGAACCTTCAAAGGACTTAAAACATAAGGTAACAACACTATCCAATTCTGTACTCCACATAAATACTGCTTCATTCTGAAGTTCAAGAAGACACTGGACAAAAAAAAAGAAATAAGTGTTTTGACATGGAAAAGCACTCAGTAAAAATTTTAGTTTTCTACATAATACACTGAGTTCTCCCTAACAAAATTAGCACCTTGCCTCATACCAAAATTACTTGAATTTTTTCTACCAAGTTAATTTCAAGGAAACACATATAAGTAAACAATGTTTTTACTTCTGTGTTCATTAATCACTAAAACAGAATTTTATGTTTTAGGGAGCTACTTAAAACAGCTATTGGAGCAGTTTACCTTTGCAGCAGCACAGCGGACAGCCATGGATCGATCTGTCAAACACGATCGGGCAGCTTTGTAAATATCTCGATGACAGGGGATAGCAGCAGCTCCTAAACCATTTAATATATTTTGCAAACTAAGCATGATTTCATAGCGACCTTGAGACTGAAAAATGAAAAAGAGAAATGTTGAAGTTTTGTAACCTAAGTTCTTTGGAAATACAAAACGCCAACTACTGAAATTGGTAAAAAATGGCTGGGTGTTTTAGAGATCTATTTATACTGAAATAAGTTTAAGCAGATAACTCGGCCCAAAACTCTATAAGCAAATGAAAAAAGTAATTCTATGTTCTATTGAAAAGAAGTAATTACAATTATAAAACCCAAAACAAAGTATGAGCAACAGAAAAAATGTTCTCATTAATAATGCAATTAAATTTTCTAAATCATCAAGTACTGTCATGAAATCAGATAAAGAAAAGCTCTGATCCATCCTTTTATAGTCACAATGCATTAACTCTAGTACTTCAGAATTTAGACACTGATTTTTATCTGACTTTTCACAACTTTTTTTGTGTTCTGATATCATGCATTTTCTCTTATTCATTGGTCCAGCTACCAACAGTAAAAATCCTTTTATTTTTCCAGTCATTTTTTAAACATGCTGTTCCAATACCTCTGCATTCTTCATTGCTTTAAGCACATTCCCAACGGTGTCAGTAAAACTGTTTCCCAAAATTCTTCCCAATTTTTTGTATAAATAGCCCAAGCATACCACCGCAGCACTAAAACAAAAGCAAATCCAAAGACGCGTGAAAATGGATGCAGTAAGAGATGAAAGATGACTGAAGTAATCAATGTGCAAACAGCAAAATAACTAAACAGGATGTCCCAAAAATGTAAGTGGATCATCAAAAGGGAAAAAAAAATGGTCTGTATGTGACACATACCCTCTGGAAGAAATGCAGACACAAGGGTAGCTAAAGTCACTCGGATAACACAAGATTTCAGGTAATACAATCTTCCAGTACATTTTACAAGAGGGATACAATTTCCATATCCACCTTTCAACCTTAACATTAATTTCTTACTAAGCACGCACTGCGTAATGCTGTAGCAGATGCTGCCAGAAGGAATCAGGGACAGGTTTGTTTACAACTTGATGCTTGACAGTAGACTGCAAATGGTCTAGTAATTACAATTCTGTCATTCATGTATCACAATACATAATAAGGAAATACCTTGAAGGAAATGAAACTATAAACCCATGTCCTTTTCACTGCAGACAGATTCCGAGCTTAACATTTAGGTGAAATACCTGACAACTGGACTCTGTGTGCTCACTGGCCTTTCCTTCAGCAAAGGCAAAAAATGTTTATATTGAGAAAAAAAAAAAAAAGGAAATAAAGAAAGAGGTGCCTAATGAAAGAGCATTTCCTTTGAATAATTAATTAATGAAAAAACTTTGGTTTTGTATTGACAGATCTGTAACCAAACTAATT
This sequence comes from Prinia subflava, assembly GCF_021018805.1. Classification (NCBI taxonomy): domain Eukaryota; kingdom Metazoa; phylum Chordata; class Aves; order Passeriformes; family Cisticolidae; genus Prinia; species Prinia subflava. The sequence goes on from NC_086251.1 coordinate 36,692,826, forward strand.
AATTTCCTGAATGCAAGGAGAAAAAGAATGATATATTTAATCAGTTTTCAGCTCTTTCCCAGACCTACTTAAATATGCAGAATTGCTCAGCATCCCCTTCAACAAAACATTTTGCTTATTCCCCAACTGAATTCAAGTTCCACATGTAATTATAAATTCTCATACTGAATATATTCTTAATTAAAAACATACATTTAATATTTACAACGATTCCCTAAATGCACAGTAAGAAAAACAAACCTAGTATCCTTTATCTCTTATCATACTACAATATTACTTTCATTAAAAACACGGTTTTTGTTATTGCTTTTATCCAGTTCAGTACACTCCAACAGTTTGGATTTAAATTTTGCTCATGGTGTACCTTGGCATAAAATTACAATTTTCCAATTTCCCTTCTAAACTGAGCATCTGATGGTCACAAGTACTCTCCTTAATAAAGTAACATACTGCATTCATGCTGCATGACCTGTTTATCTGATTTGGTGGAGCATTCCCATCATGCTGAGTTTTAGTAGCAGATGAGCACCTAACTAAGATGGTGTTTAAAATGCTTGCCTAAAACATTTTCATCTTCCACCTATAAGAAAGAAGAAAAATAATAATCTACAAGAGACCAATTCACTGGAATCTGTATTTACAGGAGTTCCCAGGTGTATCAACATACTGTGAACACTGACGGTGAAGTGTTGCTACGAGACAACATGGGCATGCATGCTAAAAATGGACAGATGGCAAAGACAACACTTTAATCAAGATCAAAACAAAACAAAATAAAGCAGATTTTCTACACTCAAGACCAAGTATTTCATATATTTGCAGCCTAGCATGAAAGATTTTACTCAACACACAGTTCTGTAGCTCCAATTATTTTCTGTAGCCTGTTGTCGCCATGTCAGTTCTACCAGAAATCCCTTTACCTAAAATTTATTTAAGAAAATCATATTTTACAATTACCTTTTTCTCCATCTCTTTCTTCCTCTCCTTACCAATACTTACATAGCCAGGAATATTCTGTACACTGCCACCTCTCTCTCTCTCTCTCTCAGCTGCTACTCTGCATTCTTGCTTTGGTTATCTATCTTATCTTTCTGTCTTACAGCAGAAGTGAGAAGACCTGCAGAGCTCTGTCCCACACTACAACTCAACCCTAATGTTGACACACATATCATTGTTAAGAATGCAGTATAGCAGTAATTTACTTTGCAAGACTAAGACCCTCTATAGCTAACTTATTCTTAACTCAAAAGACTGCACAAGAGGTCATCTGGAACAAGAAGGAAACTAAAAAAAATGGTATTAGAAAATACAACTGACTCCTTGCAAAATCTATTTTCAGCAATCTTTATTTGAGTTGTCAGAAACAGGCTTAGCATGTGAAGTGATGAAGGAAGAGAGATCCTGCTCTGCTTTCAATACTGTATCATTAATGCACAAGGACGTTTTACTATCTCATCTTTACTACCTTCATTGTTAATTTGCTTCGCTATAGTGAGAGATGTGCATAATTTCAGGAACAAAGGTTATTCATAACATTTCTGCTCATAAAGATTTGGCTTCACATTCTGAAGTAACAGTTCATGTTTCTCTGCTCTGTTGGTTAGGCTTTCGGTATTTAGTTACAAACACTTCAGATGTTTTTAACTATATCCATTTCCCAGCTGAATTAAGAAAGGTAATGAACCTGGAGTTACACCTGTCTGTATTACTGCTCTTCTCAGCACTATTATTACCTTTCAAAAACAAGGGTTTTTGAAGCACCTGCCCTCTCATAACTCTGTTATCCATTGCTAGTATTCTCCCTGGCCTGATTTTCAATTGTCTGGCTGGAGACCACCCAGTCTTCTACCCTTTTGGTTCCTGATGCGCATACACAACACGGACTACCAGCACAATCTTTGTTGTATTATGTATTTAGTGGCAGTGAACTCAGATGCATCTCACCACTTAAACCTGTCTCGTTACTACTGGATTTGAAGCTTGAGGGTAAAAACACACTTACAGTTTTGTAGGCAGATAACTTGGTGAGTCATCTTTACTCCGAATGAGTTCATTGCATTTGTCAATTGTTTGGTAAACAGAAAAAGTGTCTCCAGTGCTATAAAGTACAGCTAAATTCTTGGCAAGAAGCCGTCTGGTAGGAGGTCCCGGTGAATTGTTTAATAAAGAAGTCAATTGTTCAACCAGTTTCTTCTGATTTTCCCTTATTTCAGCCTGGAAATAAATTCAGTAACCAGTTAAAGTTCAGTTAAATTCAAAAGTTAGTTACAGATAATTAATGTAAATTATCTTTCATTTTCATTATTACTATTCTGATAATGACATTCTGAACTACAAATGAACATTTTATTGCATTTTTATACTTAAAGAAAAGACATTTCATGCATGTGACTATTTTATTTCTCTTAGAAAACTCAACACTTTTTTCAGAGCACAATTATTGCTAGTAATTGCAGGTATTGCTAGTAATTCAGAGCACAAGTATTGCTAGCTACATTTCAAGTGTATTTTCCCTGTGGCATGTCTATACTTAAATCTTTCTCAAACAAAGCTGCCTTTTCTTTCTATTTTATGCCTGCTTTAAAATAAAAGAATTCATATATATATAGCAAGTTTAGTAGCAAAGAAGAACTTTAAAAAAGAAGCTGAGTTTCAAGAACTTGAGCATTAGAAAAGAAAGAACTTCCCTTACAACAATTATTCACAGTCTTATATAATTTTTTTAATACTCTTAAAGAAAAAGAACCTTGCACTGTTTTTCATTTACTTATTTTCATCACAAATAACAACCCTTAAATAGCATTATTTTGGTTAGTTTACTCTTACATGGCTACATAACCTAGTTAATATACACAAAACAGTGAATCAAACAATTGGAGAGTTGTCTGGAAAAAGATCTTTTATCATTTAACTAGGAAAATTAAAAAAAAAAACAACTAAGAGAAAAATGTTACATTCCTTCTTCATAGAGAAGTCTCAAATAATTGTGCAACACTAGGTGGAAGCATTATTGACATTCTTCATAATGGGGCTGCAAAACCTTGCAATAATAATTGAAGTTTAATGATAGTTAAAATCCTTTCATTGGACAAGTGGCTCTGTCACTAGAAGGGCTTATAGCATTTAGAAAAAACAAGATTTAGAAAGCTGCTGCTAACACTGAACATACTTTTACTCCGTGTACATACAAGACATGAGGCAAGTAACATTGCATACTGCTCTTTGAGTTTAAACAAAATAACAAAAAGACAGACTTTTCTTCTCAAGTCTCATTACACTTACTCTGCTAGTCACTGGTAAAAGTTTTTCCAAAAACTGTAACCATTCAAAAATGAACTCTGCTTTTTGAAATTCACCAAGCTGGTTATATGCTTCTTCATTAAGTAGTAAATTGTGAGCTAACTCCATTCCTTGAAATTTTTGTCAAATCTCCCAATAGTGCAAAATGAAAAAAAAAAAAAATCCAACTAACTACCAAAACTGCATTAATCAGTTTTCTTCCTCATTAATATCTGTCAAATTTGAAGTCTGAACACCTAAACAGAAAAAAGACAAAAAAAAAGTTAATAAAAAGTCAACAATCATATCATATATAATATTCATGCTTGACTTACTAAAATGAAAATTTCAAAGGAAGGTGTAAAATAAAAAGGAAATTATAGCAGTTTTATATAGATGTCCTTAGTAATACCAAATGTTTTTGAAAATGAGATAATGGTATCGATGTAATATGCCAGTTGAAGTTAAATATACTTCTGAATATATCAGGACTGATTTTCCTTCACCTTGTTTTGAAATCTCATGAAGTGAGGTTTTTTAGTCCTTAATCATATACCTGAAAGTAATGACTAATTGACCTCCAACAATGATTTTGTTATCAAGAACAAAGTGCAGCAAAAGCTGCAACCAACAGTTAACAAAGTCTTGTTAATTATATTCACAAATATAAATGCTGACATTATTCAAACATTTCAGGTATTCTCAGTGCCAAGCAGGGCATAAAAAGCCCCCAGAATTTCACTGCTGAGCAAACCTCCAATAACCTCTTTTGGAAAAAAAAAAACCCAAACCCAAACCTGAAAAGATTGTTTCAAAACACAAAGTTCAATAGAAGTTATGTTTTACTTATGTCTCTCAGACTATCTTGGGAATTTCCACACTGTTGATAAGCAAACCAAGATGGAAAAAGCTTCTCATGATATCTTCCCTCTAAATATCTAAATGCCATATAGACTCAAAATACAAAATAGAATATTCTGTAGGCTTCACAAATAAAAACAGTCAGGGAGATTCTGCTAAAATGTCAACCATATTTAAAACTCCCAAGCAAGTTATCCTTTTCAGAGGTCACTAAGACTGCTGAACACAGTTTTTCCTATGCAGTAACAATATTACAGTGTAAAATGATCCCTCAAATAGTAGATGGGCAATATAAAGAATTGATAAATAATTCAGTACTCAAGTTGTCATCAAACACTGAGCAGAAGGTTACGTTTACCACTTTCTACATATTTTTGTATAAAATTTACTCACAATAAAAATTGGTCACATTCAATTTACTAAAGTGAAGTGTCACTTCAAATCTACCTGAAATACCAAGCAGCTTGACAAGGCACCACACTATAAAATGGCAAGCAGATCTAAATGTACATAGCACATTATACCTCTACGTATTTTGTCTGCCTAGGTACACAGAAGTTCACAATTTACCAATTCTCATTCCTAGAACACTCATAAAATTTAGCTCTACCCCCACATTTTTTTAAACATACCAAAAAAAAAGTAGGATTAAGTGTAGAGTTTCCTCACTGCTCAGTATGAAAATTACATGTATAGGTCACAAATGCTCCTTTTTTCCCCTCACACAAGGCCTGTTCTAATGTCTACCATCTCTGAACCACCTACTATCACAGCAACTTATGCAATTTACACACCCATTTTAGGATTAAAACTCACTGCTGTTTTCCCTAACTGAAAAGATCACCTTGTTGCCAGACATTGGCACTTAACTTACCTAGCAGATAATTTCTCCTCATTGTAAAAACTGTCTCTCTGCTGCTCCAGGCTTCTGGATAAAGGATGTTAAGAACTCAATTTTCTAGGAAAATAATTAATACAAAGATCAATGTTAAGAATGAAAGCACATAAGATAAAAATGTTTCTGCAGAAAACAAGAATTCCAAAGGCTTGCAATACCAACAATGTTTATTAAGTAATAGCTCACCAAAAGAAGACTGGACCGCCTTGAATATTATTAGCTCTTTACACACTACATTCAGATTTGGCAGATCCACCATACACACCATACAGCTGGGTTCATTTAACTACTGAAATCACCTTTCTCATTTCAAATTTTAAATTTGTTAACTCAATTTATTTCTAAACCAGTAAAAAGTAAGTTCAAACAACATCATAACCATAATAATTTTCTAAAAAGATTATCCAACAACCAGCAGAACTGGCAAAGGTAATTCAGTTGTTCTGAAAAATTAATGTACAATACTATCAATACAAGACATGAGGATTATTAATCTATTTTCCTAGCCTCCAGAAAAAGTTTTGATACTAGAATTCATGGGCAAAAGCATTTCCTTTCAAAACTCATTCAATTTGAACTTATTCTGGTAGGACATGAAATACAGGTTGCATGTTATTTTAAAAGCATCCGCTTTTCAATCACTCTTGAAAAGACTGATGCTGAAAACAAATAAAAAGTACATGTGGATACCAGAGTAATCCAAACTTCTTTTTGCCTGGTGAACCAGTGTTCAACCTGCTGAAGAAAAAGTTCAAGATGACCTCACAAAGGGAAGGTTACCAAGAGGATGAAGATAGATTCTTAACTTCATAATTAAAACAAGGAAGCTTCCTTCTTGATAGAAAAAAAATATATTTTCACTGTAAGGATTATCGCCCACTGGTGGACTGGAGAAATTGCAGAACCTGCACCCTCAGGGGTTTCTAACACTTGACTGGACAAAGCCCTAAGCAACACTACCTCAAGTTATTATCGTAACTTGTTTCTAAATGAAACACTTCAATTGTACAAGCACACATATAAAAAACCAATATAAATGTAATTATTTCTTTTTAGCCTAAATTAAAGAAAAAAAATGTTCTGGTGTAATTGCTGATCTTATTAATACCTGCTAACATGGCCTACTAGAACACTGGCATTTCTCAAATGGCTGAAAAACTAGCATGTCCCAAAGAAAAGACTGCATTACAGAGGCTGATGCTTATTATGCAGAATTAGTTTGGTAGAAACAGAACTGTCCATGCAGAAAAAAACTCCATCCCATTTAAACATCCCAGACCTGATCTTTCCACTGCTGATCAACAAGCAAACCTTGATTCCACAAACCTGTAGAGAAAGCAGCATACTTCGCACCCTGTGCAAAAAACTTATTCCAAACACTTATTGAGGTTCTCTTCACTAAGCTGTAAGCCTGCACACCAGGGATATTTATGAAATTTCAAAAGTAATGATAAAAGAAGGGAACATGCATACAAACTTGGGAGAAGCAGGGCAAGAATGTAGGGCGGTAAGTTCTCCTGCAGCATAATGGCTTTGCAGAGAACAGAGCAAAAGGCACAGTGCTCACAGTGCAAAGCTGAACACAAGCACAGAACTTGGAGATGAGCTGCATTTGATTAATAATAAATATGTCCTTGTTATGTACACAAGATGTTTCCAGGCAATTTCCAAGTGCAGAAGAAAACATCAAACCCAAAGCCACGCTGCCCAGACATGGGTGGGACTCTGCTCTAACTGGAGGCACGGCACAGCCACGCTCTGGGCTGGTCAAGCACCAAAGAAAGAGTGAAAGCTCCATCAGCAACTGGAGCTGCTTGGCCATCATCAGCACCAGTAAACCAATGCAAATACAACCTAAGCATGTAAAGGTGCACCTCTATTCACAAGAAACCTACGTTTAGATATGCTGAGTTACTTGACAGAGCTTTTCCCCTGGTGTTATAATTTTGATGCTTCTCAATACAAAAAAGAAATCTGGGGAAAAAATGTGAAATTTAACTAAATGAGATGTATGCTATGCCATCAACCAATATAAAAAGGCATACATGCCTGATGAAATCTTCATTTACCAACTAACATGATGCACCATCCTTTTGGTTTTGTCTTTAGGTGACTGAAGCAATTACAAGAATTACCTTCCCATCAGTACTACAAGAACAGATCAATCAAAAATCCCTCTTCTTTTTTTCCTGCAAGCTAAGTTTATTTTACATTTACACTATGCTACAACACTGGCACAAAGGTTGATCGGCCAAGGCAGAAGTTGTTCCTACTTACTACTAAAAATTTTTTTTTCATTTATCAACTGCCAATTTGACAAGCAGGATTGCTCAAGACTGGTCAGAAAAGAGCTCAGAAAAGCTCTTGGAGCAAGCACTAGATGGAATGCCACCGGGTGCATCAAGCACTAAAAGGCAACAATAATTGTATTTTTGAAGTTTCTGACAAACCACAATGAGAAAAAAGGGACCTGTATTCTTTAAATAAAAGGTGACTCATCCAGGGTAAGACTGATCTGAGCAGCTGCCTTTAGCAACCATCCTTCAAATATGAGAACCAATAGACCACCCATGATAGAGTTATAGCAGAGTAAAAAACCCAAATAGATCTGTTCTGTGGATCAAGTTCATTCCAAGCTAGGTAATCTCAGGCTTTAAAAGATGAGGGAGGCAGATCATAGACTGCTGTATATTTTTCCCATGGAAATCTGAGTCAAAAATTATAACATTTCCTATGAAAAAGCTATGAGCAATAATGGCAACTTAGAGAATTTCACTCTTCCTTTCAACTCTTGGCGTGTTTTGCTCATGCACAAAAAAATAAGCAGTACCAAAAAAAAGTAATCTGCTATAAAGCAGACTCCTAACTGATTTCTCACTAAAAAATCAGCCTTAGAATTAGGACTCGTTATTTTGATGCAGATTGACACAAGTAATTGAAACTACCATATAGAGCAAGTTTGTACTTATGAATTTATTTTCTTTAAATTTTTTTCACATTTGATCTCTGTTCCAGCAGTTTGCCTCTCTTTGCCAGGAATAAGTGCTGGTCAAGCAGAAATTTGATCAACCTCAGTTCTCTGAGTAAGATGCTCAAGTGAGGATCTAATGCACAGTCTAGATGAGGATCTAAGTTCTTTACACCTATTTTGTAGTGAAGAAAATAAAGTGCCATTCAACTTACCTTAATAAAAATTATTTACATTTCTCTAATTTCAAAAGTATTAACATAATTCTGCACTAAATCTGACATAAGATAATAAACCTGTGGATTCAATTTGGTACCAATGACTAATCCAATGACTAAGGAGAGACACAAGTACATATTATTCCTCTAAGAAACTACTGCTGTTACTCATTGACAGTAATGAGTAACAGTAAAAAAAGAATAATGAATAAGATGAAAAATGACCAGTAATAATAACAACCAGTGTTTTCATAACAGCTGCCATTGTGCCATTGACTACACAATCAATGCCATAACCATCCCACTGCTGAAAAACAGACCTGAAGCACATCTGCTAGCTTTAAGATGACTCTCATCGCACCATGGTGGTATTTTAACTGAATTCAAATGCACGTTTTCTTCAGAAAGCAAGATTTATTATCATCTGCCTAACAAATGAACCAATACGTTTAAGCGAAAGCCTTCCAGCCTGACACGTTTAATTCCAGCCATTAACAGCTGAGATCAATGTTCCTCCTGCAGCACTGTTTAAAAGTTTAATGGGATGATCGTTAGCAGTGCATCGGAGCGGACTGCACGGACAGACAGAGACGCTCAAACCTTTGCTACACCCTTGCACGAACCTGTTTAGTGTCTTCCAAACATAAACAAAACCTCCTGCCCAGCTCCCTTAGCCTCACTTCTGACAAGAGAAACAGTATGACTGTCTTTGCCAGCTGGGCAGAAAGACCTTAAAGCACCAGCCAAACGCAGCTACTAATGAATGAAACATAGACCAAAATCCAATAGTTACAGTGTACTGTTTATGCTAGTAGGCAAAAATAAAGAGGCCCCAGGTCTGGAGAAGGCAAAAAGAGCAGGTTCAAGCTCCAGCAACTTCAAATAGGAGATATGACTGCCCAGGAAATCTATAGCATACACAGAAATAATCTGATTTAAAATCTTCAGTTCGAGAAGTCAAAGCTAAATAACAGCATCAGTGTAAGTGATGGCACAGATCCTTTGTATGGCAGGATCCCCATCATTCAGCCAAGTTGTACCTTTATATACACAGGTTTTAAATATTTGCTCCACAGAGTTACACGAAGCAAGAGCAGCTAACTGCTGGTACCAACGTAACAGCCATCCCTCTGTACATATTTTATATTCAGTAGTGCTTGTCACTCTTGGCCTTTCATTCAACCAATATAAAAAGCTGGGAATTTCATGTGCTCTTTTAGTGCTTTCTTGTATGTGTTTTCAAAGAAACATACAAGCAAATGCAGGAAATGTCAGCACCAAGACAAGAGGAAGAGAGTGGAGGAAGAGACAAAGAGAAAGTTAACTCCCCTGACAGTGGTGTGTTTGATTAAATACTTCATGAAGAGGTTTAAAAACAACTTACGAAACCAGAGTGCGGTCTTTCAATGCATACACACACACACACACCTGAATTTGTCACTCACTGGTCTCATCAATTTGAGCCAAGTCACCCTTGGTATCAAACTGACGAGTGCTTTTCATCCAAAATTAATGCAGAGCCTTAAAAATGCCAGGTATTTTGTAGTGTTATGTTACATTGGTCAGCAGTAGGGACATTTGAAGCCAAGCACAGAGAAGATGGGACCAACAGTGACATTTGACAGCAGTTTGCAAGAACAAGCCACAAGAGAAAGTCATCACAAGACCACAACTCAGAGCACATGGAAAAGAATAGCCACAGAGGCCACGGAGGAGAAGGTCCAAAATTTTAAGGCCTTTAAATCAAGCAGAACTATAACGCTTAATATCAAATTTTGAGTGCATTAGCATGTGAAAAACACAGCAAATAAATCTCACAGTTGAGCACTCGTATGTTTTATTGTATATTCTATGCTATAGTGGAATTCAGTTTCCCTCACAAATCTCCCTTTTTGAATAAAAATATGTACACATTTGCATCAGATATTTATGCCAAACAGCAAAAAGCAAGGAAGACTCTGTCTGACTATGAGTAACAAAAAAATAACAGATGATTGCAGAACCACTTCCTCTAGTTATTGCTGAAGACTCCGGATTAGGACAACTTCCACTTACATCGTGTTTTTGTATGCAATTATTCTGCTTAGAAACACAACTCTGAAATCATAGATGTTGAAACAAGACATTTTTCTTTCAGTCTTTTCTCTTATTGGTGCTCTGGATGAAGAAACTAGCCACAGGAAAGCCATGTGTCTATTTTCTCACTGAAAATCTGGTAGCATTTATGCAGGGACTTGTTAAAGATGCAAACCAAGTGCATCTCCACATATTGCATGCTCCACATATGTAGGTTTTGCAGTGTTCCCATAGCGTTTCAGGCTGTACTAAAGAACAAATATCACACAGCCCAAACAGAATTCTTGTTAACTTCTCAGCTACTTCCATTTGTGTTGTGAAACAAAGGGGTTGTATTTTGATGTTCTGTGAACAATGATGCTCACACAAAGTAGTTGTTTATTCCCACAGGAACAGTTCCAAATGACCGGTTTTCCTACCAAAATGCTTATCAAGTGTTACTAATTTCCAAGCTTTGGAGGAATTACCCTGTATCTGCAAGAGCAATAAAGCTTAAAGGCAACAAAGACCTATGTGAAATCTATCAGAATTCTTGTTCTGGGCTTCCTGGTTTTAAAAATATTCACTCAAGGAATGTGACCACCCACAGTCCTCACACACAACAGTGACATTGATAAGAACTACAACACAATATATATTTGCTGAAGTGTGAAAGAAACGACAAGACAATGTCTTCAGGAATGCTGAATGATTTCTGTGAAGTCTTGAGGACAAAGCTTGACATAACTAGAGAAAAATACCCCGAACAAAGTGCCTGAAAATGCAATAGCTCTCTTAGCAATGCAAAATATTAAAGACATTTTTCAAAAAAATTTTGGAAGTCATTCATTCATCGTGTTAAAAACTACATACACTTTGCTTTCATGTTTCTTATTATCACTTTAATTTTTATCTCCATATGAGAAGCACTATTCCAGGAAACCAAGAAACAGTAACATTCAGTTACTGAGAAATATAAACAACCATTTCCTGATTTCCACAGTGGGCACTCCTGGCACACTCTGACCTCTCTGGCCCTCACAACTCTTGAATGTATTTAGGTTTATTTCTGAAAGTTTCAGTCAAAAGATAAACTTGCTTCCATTATAGGGACCTCAGAACATTGTTTTGTTTACAGTCAACCAGGCAAACTGCATATAAATAATTAACCAATGCTTCTAATAGTCAAAAGAACAGTATCATATCTGATACTGACAAAGCGCATTTAAAACATTCTCTTTTTCCCCAAAACTGGACTAAGTACACTTCAAAAAGCAATAACTAGCTTCAGTCTGAATAAAAATGCATAGAATGCTTTGGGTTTATTTCTTTGCAGATTTGAAACCTGGGGTGATAGCAAGGCAAGTGCATGAAAACCACAGAAGTATAAACATCCATCCACTAAAAATAATATATAACAATTTCAATATATGTCTGAACATAGCTTTAGTCCTGAGAATGTTGTAGACAATATTGTTTATCTAATATAAACAAAATACACCAAACTAAGTATGCTGACAGGGTGGGATTTGTTGTTTGTTTGGAGGGTTTTTTGGTCACAATGACGGAAGTTTTGGGAAACAAAATTATTTTTATTAAAATGTAAAATTGACTTATAGCAGGTGATATATATGTACATGGATTATTCAAAAAGCTGGTTGATTTTAGCTACCAATTTTCTGTTAAGGTCAATGCTGAATCCACTCTAGCTTAGCATTAAATTAAACCACAGGGAATTTCTGTGGAATATATACTGAAATCCCAGAAAAGGACACGTATTTTTCCTGAAAATCACCATAGTATGATTAGACTTCAACTGTACTGAAACACACTGACACAGAGATTTAGCAGCAGCAGCAGAAGCCCTCACAGATGCAAACTCTGCAGGAGACTTGTTTGGCAGATCACAGATCACTATCCGGGCACGAATCACTGACATACCTCACTGCAATGGTTCATTCTCGAGGTATTTTATGTGGCTGTTCCCCAAAGCAAACGCCAAAACAGCTCAAAAAATGTAACCACCTAGAGGTTTCAAGCCTTTTTGGTCTGCAATGTAGAGATAGATATATTGTGTGTCTTTTTAAAGGTTCTGCTACCCAAACCCAGTAAAAACCATAGCGGTAAAAGCTGAATAGAACAAACATCCCGCAATCTGAAAATGTTTTTGTGAGAAGGTGCTTCTTATCTCCTGTCTCATTATGGTGTTCTGAATCTTAGAACAGATAATCACCCTGCATTGATTAATAAAGTTTTTGATGTGTTGGCATGCAGCATCATGAACTAGTCAGTAAGTCAGATATTCTACTGAGTACAAAAGCAATCCTATGTTCAATAATCAAGCACAAGTTGTCAATGTACAGCTAGACCTAGTGTAACAGTAAACTGGCTTCCTCCCCCACCTCCTTTTCATTGTGTCAAACCATCAGGAAAAGAAACCCAAGCTCCATTCATTACACAACCAGAGGTAATCTATCTTCTATGTCTCAACTGTTATTTCATACATGAATTGGGAAAATTACATATCCTGTAGCAAAACACTAAAGCATACAATATACCTTGACTATTTCTGAAGACAGGGAAAATATTTCTGGCATGTGAGACTAAAATAAATGAATAGTTCATGGTCACAACTGCAAACACCTAATCCTACTAAATCAAACACCAAACTCAAGCAATTACTAAAATTAATGAATCCAAAATTCAAAAGGTATCAAATTTCACGTATAGAAACACAGAGTTGGACTTAACTTTTATCTGCCTTATCCATCTCCTATCACCCATCCATAGCTCAATAAACTTTACTCTTAACTAAACATACAACACCTATTACCCTTTCCCACATTCAAAAACGTCAACACTAATGCAACTTCACACGTTTTACGTCCCTGTGCAAGGTTTTTACCAGTTATATGGTGTAAACTTAGTCATTGTCCTACCCAGACAACCAGCAATCCAAACTGCAAAAGCTTACGATAACATTTCCAGGTATCAGAATGTCCAATACTGCTACGCCTCCCCAAATATTCTTAATGACAAAGGTTTATAAGAAAATATAAAAGCAGACCCCAAAATCATGGAACCTCGGTGCAAGGGAATGCCCACCGCCCGCCGCAGCCCCGGTGTCCGCCCCGCCCGCAGCAGGCACACACAAACACACACACACAAACACACACACACACACAAACATACACACAAACACACACACAACACACACACAAACACACACACACACCACCGCTCCGCCGCCCCCGGGACCCCCGGGCGGCGCCCGGCCCGCGGCCCCGCTCCCCTCTCTCCCTCCCGGGCTGAGAGCTGCCCCGCAGCCCCGGGGACCGGGACGCGACAGCACGGGCTGGGCTGGGCTGGGCTGCAGGAGCCCGGGAGCCGCCCGGCCGCCGGCGTTAGAGCTGGCTGCGTGTGTGTCACCCACCGACCCACCTGGCGGCTCCGGGGTGATCCAGCACTTTTCGGGCGCAGGCCTCGGGCAAGCACAGCCCCACAGGACTCCCAGCTCTGCTCGGCCGAGCTGCCCCTTCACACAGCCCCTGCTGCCCTGGGTGCCTCAGCCCGCGGTGCCTGCCGGCCGCAGCGCTCCCGCGCCGCTCTGCGGGCTCGGCCCCGTCCGCCCGCCCTCCTCCAGCGCGGGGGGGCGGCGGGTCCTGCGCCCGAGCTGCCGCCGCCCGCCGGCCGGGAGCGGGGAGGAAGGGGAGGAGGAGTGCGAGGGCGACTCCGGTGCTCAGGGCTGTGCAATCGGGCCCGGAGCCATCGAGCGCCCGCGGCGGTCGGGAGGAGGGCGGGAGCGGCGCGGGGAGCGCGCAGCCCGGGGCGAGGTGTGGCGGCGCCGGAGGGGACGGAGTCACCGCCCCGCGGGCGCTCCGGGGCTCCGCAGCCTGCGGGGCTGAGAGCGGCTCCGCGCTGCGGGGCACAGCCGGGGACTCGCGCTCAGCGCTGCCCCACAAAAACAGCAACAAAAGAGCCTCTTGGGGATGCCTTTTGAAGATAGCTCAGCTGGCACTGCTTGTACCTGGCTGTAATCAGCTTCTGCCATGGCTTCTGATCTCCGCTCCTCAGGCATCCACGTCTCTATATCCCTGGGAGGGCCCCTGAGCGCTGCACAGGACAGTAACAGGAACACGCCCTTTATATTAAGCGTTCGTCAAACCCAACGTTTGCAAAAGTTGTTACTCCCGGGTTTCATCAGTGTAAACTGTGATCCCAAATCGATAGGGAATCCCAAGTCAAGGAATGTCTGTGTGTTACAGACAAGGTCAGCTGAAACTCCTCCAAGAATTTCACCTCGTTTCTCCTGCTGCATAGGTGGTCCAGCTGAAGGACGTTGCTTTGTCACTGGGAATTACTTCCACCCTTCCAAATTTTCATGAGCAAACTCACTGGTCATGAGAAAATATCTACTGGAGGGATTTTCTTTAATGTATTCTGTGATCAGTTTAAGTTCTGTCTTAATAAGAGGAAAGTACATGTCTCTCCATCATTTTTTAGATTTAAAATAAACAAAAAAATAATCTTATTGTAGTTTTCCAGCTGATGCCCAGCCATGTTTGGAATCTGCCACCAGTAATTCTCTCCACAAGCCTGTGTTTTCTGGGACTATCTTTTAACTTGTGCAAACAGTATCTCAGAATCATTAAGATTGGAAAAGACCTGTAAGATTGAGTCCAACCTTTGACTGATCACCACAATGTCAACTAAACCATAGCACTAAGTGCCATGTCCAGACATTTCTTGAACCCCTCCAGTGATGATGACCCAATCTCTTCCCTGAGCAGTCCCAATGTTTAATGACCCTTTCCATAAAGAAATTCTTCCTGGTGTCCAGCCTGAACCTCCCCTGGCACAGCTTGAGGCTGTGTCCTCTTGTGCTATCACTGGTTGCCTGGGAGAAGATGCTGATGCTCACCTGGCTCCAACCTTCCTTGGGACAGTTGTAGGGAGGGACCCGTTGTGGTGAGGGAATAATGCCTGGGACACAAAAAACACAGGAGCAGAAATTGTGTCTAAATCTTGCATAAGCTTCTACATTTGACTTCACATAGTTTCAATATGTAAAGTTTACATGCAGGGCATCCTCTGTGAACATCTGTACTCAGTTATGCAGATGATTCTGCTGAGAAATATTCCAAAGAGCACATGCAGGGCTGCCTGATTACATTGTGCTGTAGATGCCATGAGCACCAGTCTGCGTTACCATATATGGACACTGGTTTCATTTTTACTGAACTGACTGTGATAAAAATGAGCACTGATGCAATGACCTTTCACAAAACTTCTGGGAATTGATGTGGTAATGAAGAATATGCCTCATACCTGAAACAGGAAATTCTTTACATATTTACATTATTTACATGTACATTATGTTTCACAGAATTCAACTCCACAAACTTGTACTGATGTAAAGGTGTTAACCTGTTTTCAAAAATCACATATTCATCCCCAGGAAAGAATTATTTGTTAAATTAACCTCATTTTGATCAGGAGCTGAATTGCTGTTACTAATATAGTGATTTGCAATTCACTTGTGAAAAAGGTCAGCTGAACAATTTGTATTCAAAAATTGTTATGTTATGACTTTTTCCATAAGGGACTCCAGAAAAACAAGGGCTCTCTGACAATCCTGAGGTACTAGAAACTCCTGTAAATATTTGTGAAGGTTGATCATGTTTAACTCAGAAACAAATAAACAACCCTAATTCTAGAATAATTTTTGGAAGATCATTGCTGTTATTATCATTATTATACCTATTATTCACTCTGTTCTGGTAGCAGGCAGAGACCCACTCAATATTTGTATCTCATAATGCTGAGTGTTACATGAACACAGGGCAAGACAAAATCATTAAGATTCATCATTCATTAAGAAGTAAAGACTTGTTCAGTTTTTCCCAAGAATTATATTGGCCAGCCCCCCAGGACACATGAAATCAGATCTAAGTAATGCTTTGTTAGAGCTAAACTGATATGAATCACTTGGAATAACAAAGCATATTGATACAGGATCTTCTTTCCATCTCTGGGTACATCAGCTTTAAGGTTGCTTTGTGCCAGTAGTGCTTACATAAGGGTAAGGGTCTGTCTTCATTGGATTTATAGCTAACCTTGATTTTTACTATTATTTTTCCCTAAATTGGTCAACAGACTGTTAACATGCACTGATTCAAATTAGCATCTACTTTAGCAGTTATGCATGCCATTTTTATTTTTCCCCTTTTCAATCTAAAATTTTAAAAAAAAGTTGTGCAAATTTATAGTAATTTGTTCTAAAACAAAGAAAAATAGGACAATTAGATGCATTCACTGTATATTAATTTAATTTTCCCTTTCCCCATTAGTCCTGACTATGCTTCAATAACAAATTACTTAATAAAATAAGCAACTGGCAAATAATTGAAATGCCCAAACCTACTGATCAGCCTTCTCATTAGTCTATTTTGGTAAAGTTGGTTGACTGATTTAGAGCATGAGTCAGTTTTTCTATACAAATTCCAGACATAGTAGAATATCTGTACAGTCACATATGCCTCTGAGCTAAATATTTTCATTCTTTCAGCTTTATAATCCTCAGTGACTCTAGAGGAAGAGAAAAAAATGTATGCCTTTGAATTCAGTGGGATTGTCCACGCATGAGTAGGAATCACAGGACTAGGGGCCTGATTTTATTCAAATGTTACATCACCAAATAATTACATAGCAAATAAACCCAAATTCCATTATATTTTAAAATCATTAAGAAGGGATGTCTTTAAATTAATGATGAGAGTAACCATTTAGTTTTACTTTCTGGAGGCACGTAGAACCCAGTACAGTTTGGCCTGTCCTAGCTTTTGCAATGCTTTAGGTACCATTCTTCCTTTTTTTACGCATTGAATATCAAAAATAATGTATAGTTTTATGCTACAATACTGCTAGGCTTCTTTTTATTCCAAACACAGTTCCTTTTTGTACTATCACAAAAATGCAAGGCCTGAATTCCTGCCAAGCAATTACACAGCCCTGCTGTTATTTTAAATCCTAAAATGCAAATAAAAGTATTATGCAGGCCTAGATAATGTTAGATTCAGCTACCAAAATGGAAGGGGGAAATAAGAAAATTAGGTCTAGGGATAGATTTCCAGCTAAATACTAAGGCCCCCCCAAAACCTTTTACATTCAATGTTAATCCAAAATTTTAATTGCCAGTCTCTTTTCTAATGGAGCACATCTAAATAGCATTAAGCTCTTTTCTTGCACATTTTTAACACATACTGATGTAATAGGGCATATTGTGGCACTTACAGCAGTAAATATAATTAAAGTGAATGGAAAGCAATTTTATTCCGAGTAATGAGATACATATGAACTAGAACAGTAAGCCAGGAATGCCATTTATTTGCTTTCCCGTGCTGTCTGGATCACTCCTATTTAGAAATACTATGAGGTGCTATTTGTATTGATACCACACTGTGCATTGAGGTACTCAAAGGGCTCTCTGAACATTAGCTTAAGTCACATTTGTGAGGCAGAGGCTAAAGTAGGAGTAGTGAAAGGCAACTTCCTGTAGCCCCAACAAAGGTGAAGAGAGGTGAAAGGTACTGCCTTCTAATGGAAGAAGGGGATCAGAGGTGATTTTTCGCTTTTAGTGAACGGGGAAAAACCCACTGGTTCTAAACCTCTTTTTCCCCCATTTTCACTCTTTCTTCGTATCACAGATGGAAAAAGTGGAGCAGAAAATTGCTTTGCCCAAAGCCACACACTGGCAGTAATTGAACTAGAAGATAGCATTGGTTTAAATAGAAAATGTGCAATACATTCATAGTATTTGGGCTAGTCTAAGTGCTGTCTCTCTCTCTTGTCCACATACACCATTTACCTTTGAGCTGCAATTGCTGGTAACAGACTCTTTCGAGAATCTCAGGGGATTCCCAAATTGAAAGTTGTTTCAAGAAGCTTCAAGAAACCAAGAAGGAATAAACAGGAAATACTAAATTCATCAAATTCTTGAGAGTGTCTCAAATTTTGGGTGCTGTTTCCCCAAGAAAATCATTAAGGAGGAAGCTCTGATTCCTGTTCTTGTCCAGCCATTGTGACTCTAGAGTCACAATGTCTCTAGAGTAAATCTCCCAGACAATCCACTCGGCTCTCACTGTGCTGTGCAACACATGAAATGGTGATGATCATTGTTTTGTTCAATGTATGGTCTTCAGGATGAAGACATGGAGGCACTGAAAACAAAAATAGATAGCCATTTATTAGATGAGAATTGAGATGCAAAGAATTTAAGAAATGAAGTCAGTCACAACAGAGTTTGGTGGCAGACCTCACATAATGAATGCCTGTGCATTTGTGGAGACCACTCTAGCCTTCTGTGGCATACTGCCACTCCAGCCTCCAAAGAGAAACAATCTGTTTGAAGAAGTCTGTACAGAAGACAGTAACAGAAACTAAAAGCAAAAAATAATGGAAGCTCAAAAGATTCATCCCTCCTTCTCCAAAGAAGCTGTTTTTATACCACAGGTGAGACTGAAGTTCAGCAGATCATACTTTTAAATGCAAGTAGATGTGAACTTTGTTCTCGAAGAGGAGCTAAAGAGCAGTTGTTGCATTGAGTCACAATGAAGAATTTTTGTGGAGCTTTTGTGGTAAATGAGATCAGACATCACAGATGAATTAAAAGACCTGGTGAAAAGCACCACAAAGACTGGCTGATATCCAGCAGCCCATCATGTGGCTGCCATTTCAACATGCGAAGCAACAGTCTGCAGAAACTGTTATGTGAAAAATCTTGTTACAGGCAAAAAGAAATCCACACTATGTTTAGAGTCACACCAAATTTATATTAATTGCAGCCTTAGCAATTTAATCAAAGAATTATTATCAGTCCAAATCTAATAATTGTAGAAAAACAAAGGAAATAAAAATAAACTGTATAGAAGGTCTCAATAATAATAATAGTACAGTAAAAGTTGTTATGCATGCACTATTTAGTACCTACCGTCTTCCCAGTGTCATGCTTGCCCTTTCCTGTCCTTGTGGCTTCCACTTGGTAGAGGGAACACAATGGATCATCAGCATCTGGAGTCCTGTGCCTGCAGGAGTATGACATTTATGATTTCTTCTCTCTCTCTCTCTCTTTTTTTTTTTTTTTTTAAATATCTCACTTGGGGTTCTTTTTATACATTTTCTAGTAAGGTCTTACTCCCTGCTTTTTCTTAAATGGCCTGCAAATATGTATTTTCTGTTGTTGTTCATCTTAAGTGTTTTGCTATTTGTTTATCTCATATAGTCATTCTTTCTTCTCCTTTTTATCCCTAAGAATAGTTTTGCCCAGCTCCAGGTTTGTATTTCTTCAGATGACCACTGGCAAGTTGTTTATAGCCTCTACTTTACACTGCAGTTGGTGTCTTCATTTCTCAAATCTCCTGCTGTTTTAATAGGTCTGTATTTCTGTACCCTGTAACACCATGTAAGAGTCATAAATATATAATTCTACACAGAATAAATACTAATTATCAACATCTATATAACAGCTGTGGTTACACATAAATCAAATTAGCCATAGTTCTTGGAAAAAACCTTTGTTACAGCCAAATCAAGTAAAACCAAAGCTCTGAGAAGCCTGGGGAAAGTTCCTGTGATAAGCCTCCATCCCGAGCTCTTGGAACACTTGGGACAAGGCCTATGGACTGTCTCTAGCAGTAGCAATATAGTTGCAAGTATTACTGGGCTACGTGCTGTTTACTAAATGCTAGTTCTGGATTAATATTTGTATATTGTAAATTCATATATTGCATGCGCTATGTAGCAACAGAGGTAAAAATTTCCAGAAAGGGCATGGGAAGGAAGCAGGAATACTGCTGACCAGAAAACAGACTATTGCCCCTGAACTCCTTAGTGAGTGTTTATGAGCCCAGTTCATAGTCCACACATGCTCAGCTTCAACACATTGGGTGTGTGCGCTGCCAACAAAGTCACAAAAACCTGATACTGCAAATTTCTGCATGGCAGTTGAAACAGAGACATAACAGCATAAGGACAACTCCTCACTTTATAGGTTATTTCAAGGAAGTGGGGAATATTAAGCATCTTCTAATAGATATTCTCTAAGTATAGAACAGGATAATTATCTGAGTTTTTGTCTAGTCATATTACAGAAACTATTTAAAGCAGAGTCAGGTCATCTGTTTAAAGTGTATATTCATGGTTGAAGAGAATAAGCATTTGGCTTTGAAAAAGTAATTTTAATCAATTTTTTTACCAGTATGGTCCAGCACGTTATTCAGAAATGGCTTCCTTCAGTAAGTGGTTTGTGAATCGATAGTAGATATAAATAAAGCAGTACAAAGGGCACAGCATTCAACAAGCTGCCAATCCCTGGAGCAGAAGATGGCAGAAATCAGTATTCCAAGATGGATACACAAATAAATCAGAAATGGCCAGATAATACACAAATACTCACCTTTTCACAAAAATTTGAGTTCTGTCTGGTCCTAAGAACTACTGAAATGTACATTAGTTTTTATGTGTTTTATATGAGATGGAGTTTGGTTTGAAGTCTGTTTTTCACTAAACATTTTCAAGCTTATCCCTCTTAGAAATCTTAAGAGTTCTTTAACTATAGAGAATGAATTGCCAGGCTGCCAAAGATCTTTCTGGAGACAGGAAGTATATTAAAAGCTGCAGATTTTGTATTATACCTCAAAGGATCGATTCTTGAGATATACTAAATACCCACAGTTCCTGTAAGGTCTGTGAAAAGTGGTATTATTCAGCACTTTTTAGGATTTGACCTCCAACAGAGAGAGGAATTACAATGTTTTTTCCAAGCACACAGATCATAATGAATTGTGTTAGTCATTTGCATCAGGACAATATTATTTAAATGTTGCTAGGAGGAACTCTGAACATGACTCATATTGTGTCTGTCATAACTGTTAATTATTAATGAATAAATATGTCATTTGGGTCCTAATAGCTAATAATATTTCCCGGCCATTTGTGTAAATGGTTGTTTTCAACTGTGATGATGTCAGTTGCCAGGAATTCAATATCCTTATTTATTTCATAAGTATCAACCATATATTATGCTAACCTGAACAAATAACTCATTACTCTCTTATGGAAACGCTAAATTTTGTATCTGTTAAAAAAAAAAAGTGATTCTCATGGCCTAGTTTGAGCCTACAGATTTACACACTCAATGTTTTGTACAAAATAAAGATAAGGACAGAGTCTTTGTAACTACTGGCCTACAATTTAGGATTGTGCAAGCTGCCATCCTTACTAACCATAATTTCACATATCTTCCAGAATAAATTTATTCAAATGGCAATTCTGGATAATTGCTGCAAACCATGTAAATGTCTGATTTCACTTTGAACCTTTATAAACCATAATTCTGCATTAGAAAGAGAAACTTGATTCACAGGATGAACACATTTGAATCCGTTTTGAAATTGCCCTGTTTTAATATAGCAGTCCTGTTCTTACTGCCTTTCAAGACCGAATTTCCCATGATATCTTCTAACACCATCTGTTAATAATGTTTCTAACAGAACTGCATAGGGGGTCAGCTGGGAAGGGGGCCCCAAATGTACCAATACTGTCTATAAAAGGAAAGCTGGTCTCTGCCCAGCAGCTTCAGTGGACA
This sequence comes from Prinia subflava, assembly GCF_021018805.1. NCBI lineage: Eukaryota > Metazoa > Chordata > Aves > Passeriformes > Cisticolidae > Prinia > Prinia subflava. The sequence goes on from NC_086251.1 coordinate 36,714,749, forward strand.
AAAAGCTGGAAGGAAGCAATAGGGGCAGAGGGAACAATGCAATGGAAGCGTACATCGTACCATCTTTATTTTTGTTTTCATCTGAATGTTCCTGTTCTTTTCCTGAGGCTCTGTTATGAAAGAATTGAGTAGACAGCAAGACCACAGTAACAAGGGCATAGACCAAGCTATAGCAGGCAGCCTATCAAAACACATCAGAGATTTCAGAACGCAAACTTCAAGCAAGCAATTCAGTGATACTGCTGGTTTCTAGATGTGCCTCACTTATTCTTCCCTGCATGGCCCATGGTCAGTCCTGTACTGCCTTAAGTCTCCCACCCTTATTCACTCCAGTTGAGGGGGATGGACTTCCTAATTTAGTGCTTACTCTCTAAGAGGCTATAATTCAGTGAATTTGTTTTCAATATATTAGTTACTTAGAAAGCATCGTCATTTTATAGATAGAAAACATAAAGGTAAAAAATTATGTAAATACATCTAAAGTATTCCTTTTTTATCTATAAACCACTCCTTCAAGCTATACATGTAATACTTCTTTCATTATTTTTTAGTAAAAAATGACTGCATTATCCCATTTTTGTTGATAAATGTTTTGAATTATTGGATCAATACTAACAAATATTTTAAGCACACTTCAGATGCATATGAGACAAAAACACATACTCATTATAGCAAGGCAGTCTCAGGCATCCTTATAATCAATGGGATTGGCAAAACCAGTACAGACGAGTAAAAGCCTTTTTAAAACTATCTCCCAAGGGAATTGGGAGCACTTGAATGCTTATGAGAAAAAAACCCAAACAAACAAAAGACACCAGTACTGTATTCAGGATACAATTTATTTTTTCAAAATTCGATCAGATGAGTGTAAGGTCCATTTGTATCCAGTTTTAACACCTGCCTGTTTCCGTACGTGCCGTGCTTGACGAGAACACCGGCTTCCCGGCATTTGGCATTGGCAGCCAGTTCTTTTTCACATAAAGTCACAAACTGAGAATAAAGTTCGAACCCTTTTTCTTTTTCAATGTTTGCATGGTACTGCATCTTTCTTCCCTTTGGTTTACCACCTAGGGTAGCTTGTGGTATGATGAGTACATCGCCTGGTAAATCAAGAACAGAGACAAACTCGCCGTTTTCATTTTCACTTAATTTAACATTCAACAGCGTATCAACTGCAAATAAAAATAAAATAAGAGTTAGTATAACTGAAGTGAATTAAACAGGACATCATAAACAAGATCCAACAAATATTTTGATGTTTGACAAACCACTGAGTAAAAGAATCTGTTTATTAATGAACTGAAACATGGACAATCAATAAATACTTTCAATAAATACTTTCAATAAATACTTTCAATAAATACTTTCAATATTAACTAATATGTCTGAGTATTATGAGGAATGTGAAGGATATTAATATCATATGTGTAAAGTTCTATTTTTGGGGGAAGTGCTTGGCTATCTAAAATCCTAAAGTTGATTCCAGTTGGACACACACAAATGAACCCAAGATGCAATTAGCGAGCCTTCCTTTATTGCTTGATACTCAAATGGGCAGCATTTGCACAACACTCCACACTGTAGGACACACCATCCTCAGTGCACTTTGGAGAGCGTTCTGCCCTGACTCTTTTCATTCTGGTTGCAGCAGTTTGCAGCAGGACCCAGCACTGATCTGAGCTGAAGGCACAGCTCCACGGTTTGGTCCCAGGTAGAGCAAGCGTCCTTCAGCGCTGCACCTCGAGACATGCAGCTACCAGTTTGTCACCTGAGACAGGAGGTGGGCAGGAAGGTCAGATGCAATTGGCTTATAAGCCAGAATGTACAAACTTGCAAATAAATCAATGCATTTACTAACTTTAGATTTTCTGATGTTTCTATAACAAATTAAATCATTACCCCAGCTCTGTAAAAGCTGGGAGGATACTAGTCATGCCTTCAAACCCTAAACATAAATGTTTAATGTTGTTAGAAGCAAAAACAGCTGAGTTGTGATTCAGGAATCAAACCCACACACTTAAACATTTCAAATATATTTAGGAAACAATATTCCCTAAGACAGGCACTCAAGGAGGATGGTCCTAGATGACTCTCCTGATAGAAAACAGAACTTTATTTTTCTGGCCTGTTTTAGCTGCCCCACAGCTGAAAATGTAATTATTCTCAAGCAACATTCTCATGAAACTCTCACTAGCACAAAATTTTTATGTAATAGATTTAAATATTTAGCATTGCAGAAGGACTGTGCCCTCCAAGAACCCCCCAGGAGTTGCTCTCAGCATTTTTAATAGCACCTGCTGGTCCCAGGTAGTATCATGAAATAGACTGAAATACTGTTACAAAACCTTTAGCCAAATCACTAGTATCAGCCAGCCACAGAAAAGAAAAGGGGCACTTTTATCTGGAATATGCGTCATCACAGAATTTCCCAGGGGAACCAGGGCTACTGATGGAGGAAAGGAGGGAGAAGAAATTACATAAAAGTGAAAAAAACCCCAAAACAGAACAAAAAAATCAAGCCAAAATAGCACTGGGTAAAGACAGAAATTGCTAGTATTTGACCTTATCTACAGCACCTTCTCTGCTTCAGTGTAAATATTGAAGTGAATTGGAAAAGGAGACAAGGATTGCAGACATGGCTGTTACTGCGTCTGAACCAGAAAACTGCACATGCTAACAGTGCACGTAAGCACCACTGAAGTGAGGTGGGACAGACACTGTTTCATTATCCACAACTCCCTCTACCGGCTATGATTTTAAATATCCTGCACATACAGCGAGACCAGTGTTAAATTACTTACCAAATCAAGCCATGAACTATTTGAAATTCACGTCTGTCTTGGACTGAACCTATTGCCTGACACATGTAATATGTTAAACAGGAGGTGCAGCATTTTCTTTCTTTGCTAGAATGTTATTAGGGGAATTTGTTTTCTAGGTTGGTCATGAACAGACAGACAAGGAGACATGGACAACAGCCAAAAGAAACAAGACAGACCAAATTGTCCTTTCAGGAAGGTAATTGATTTAGAAGAATGCCATCTCATGGCTTATCTCATGGCATTAGTTAGAATAATGCCATCTCATGCTACCTTCTCTGCCTCAACTGCTTTTCTTCCTTTTCAAACAACACAATAATCATTATATTATATCATACCGATTTTTGGAACAAGATCTTCATCAGCACCTTTGAAGAAGCATATGTAGATAACAAGCCCCCTCTGGATCTACAAAAGATTACAGAAAACTATGTCAATATTTCTCATTATTTATGGATGCATGCTTATCATTAAAACTGGTATCAACAATGACAAAACCATCTAACAGACAAAGGTTTAAAGTAGTTTTTGTTGTTTAGTATAGCTTCAGACACTAAGTTTACACACCACACTGTGGAAGATAAGATATATACTGATTATCTGCACAATGCTTCTACATACAGTTAAGACAATTTATTAGCTCCACATGAAGCCAAATTTAATTGGAATGTTGAATGTACAGTATTAACATAGATGAGGCGACAAGATGAATTAGTATACTTAAATCCAGCATAAGAAATAATTTACCTTTTTTTCCTATCAAACATACAGCTAGAATAATTTTCAGTGAATTATGATATTATTTCCAATTATGAAACATGAAAAACACCACAGGACTTGTTAAAGAACTGAATTTTATTTTGATGTTGAAAGTAATCTAGTACAATATAATTCTGAAAAAACCATTGAGTCTCTTAATTAAATCTTTAAATATGATGACCAACAACTGTGAAGTTGTTCAGAGTATTCTAAAGTTGTTCAAAATACTCTTATTTATCAGCTTGGGTAAAATCTAACTGGCAAAATGGAACCTTTCAGCTGATTGGTATAGAGTAAAGGATATGCTACACCTTTGGCATCTTTAGCACATCTTCAGAGGGACTACTTGTGAAAAAGGCATATTGTGTGTGTGGCTCTACGCAGATATTTACAATATGTAATATGCTAGGTAGAAAAGTTATGCAATATTAACATTTTAAATAATATAGTAAATGTAGTTTTTAACATTGAATCTAAGTAAGAATTGTGTGTAAGGTATTGTCCTTAGCTCAAGAGCAAAGAGAAGATAACCCAGAGGTTTCTACACAGAGAGAACAATTACAACAAGCCAGACTAAAAACCCCTCTTGGATGTTTCAGAGGGAAAGATGCATATCTCCTTGAAACCACCCTGGCCAATCCAGACCATGCATATCTCCTTGAATCCACCCTGGTCAAGCCAGACCATGCATATCTCCTTGAATCCACAAAGCTACCTGGTTAAGCCAGACTCCAGGACGCCAGGGGTTTTGCAAAAGGCTCGTGGCAAACGGGCTTTTCTTAGATAAAGTATGCATATTCATTAAAGTTGGTCCTCAAAAATAGAGAGGCTTCTCTCTAACGGGGCCCTTCTCCTCTACAGCCTTTGTCTGGGAGGGAGGGGGGACGTAGTCCTGGGCTACCTTTCTTTGCTCTTATTGCCTCATTATTTGTCCTGTCTCTGAAAACTTTTTAAACTTTTATTATTGTATTATATTTTTTGTAACCAATTTTTATTCTTTATTAAATTTTCATAAATTTCAAGAAGCGAGTTATTGGCATTTATCACACTACTTGTAAGAACTATGTATTTGAGGAAAGAATTAGGCCTCCACTGAGGAGAAAGCACAAGAAAACTCCTGAGTAGCTTTTCTGCTCACTGGTTAGTCCATACAGAATTCACATGCAACAACCCATGCTTTATTAAGCCAAACGGATAGGCTCTGCAGCCAGCAGCAACCATGTCTCACGCACAAGTGTACTTGCATGGCTTAACTTCTCTGGGAAAAAACCAAAGTACAGGCAGACAGGATCCACAGACAGACAGCATAGAAAGAAACCTCCCCGCTGCTTTGTCAATAAGTATCTTTCTAATTTTGTTGGAGGAAACATAAATGTCAACTTGTGAAATACCATTGAAGAGATGTTAAATAGATTGGGATGGGAAGGAGTTATTAATATCAATGCTATCAAAGCAAAAGGATAGAAAATGTGAATAGTTTCTAAAAATTACTTTTAAAAATTTCCTCTATTTGTTTTTTCCCTTTTTCTTTAAATGATAAAGGTCTTTGGTGAAGAAATCTTAGCTATACACATGAGATTTTGTCCCTTTGTTATTACAGAGATTAAACGAAATGCTCAAGGCAATGACTGAGAAAAGTATGCCTTCTCAACTATTTTTCTAGTGACTAAATTCTGAAAAAAAGAGAAGGCTCTTTGAAGCCAAAATGTCACATGCTGGGAACTTTCAAAAGCTTTAAATGGCTCCTTTCAAAACTCAATTTGACCACTGCAGAGTATTACGTAGATTCCCAAATGACGGCCATATTTCATAAACACTGTAAGAAATTGATGACTGGAACCTCAAATGACATTTCAAATCATCTGTTCAAATAAGGGAGAGAAATGCAGACTGTCAAATATTAGATATCTTACATGTTTAGCTAAATATTCATTCCAGAAACAGACTGGTGTCAGGATATTAATAGGTAACAATAATGCACAAATAGCTACTAATAAAAATATTTTTGATAAAAAAGCCAAATGTATTTACATTGTATAGGTCTAACACCAGCATTAGAAATAAGTGACAGTGATATAGCACACATCACAGAAAATTATTTTAATTCTGAGACTTGTGAGTCTTTTTTTTGTACAGTCTCACAGCAGTAATGATATTCTGCAAGCAGCTTGTTTAAAGACACAAAAAGTAAGTAAAGTGACCCCTGCAAGTCTGAAGGCCAGACAGATAAAGATTAAATAAAATAAATCATTATTTTTCCAGCCTCTAACCTTTTTGATGTCTGTTTTTGACTAAACTATTTATCATAAGATGAGACATACATACTGAAGAAAATTAGAGGGACAGGAGATTAAATGAGCAAACAATAAATTCAGAGACAAGTTAAAGCTGATAGAGGATGCTTCTGTTTGTACTGCATGTTTATGGTCTTCTAGAACACTTCACAACCATGATATAGTTGAAAGCCATGCAACTTTTTGTAAGCTAAAGCTTATGGTTTCAACTATGACTGAAAACTGTAGTTCAACACATGCAGCCATGTTTCAACCCCTTGTTAAGTCTTACTTTGTTCTTGAGTTTTCTTAATTGAACAGAAGATGTAAAATTGAATGCAATTACAAGACCAAACCTAACAATAACATGTGTCTGACCTTACATCAGTGTTCCAGGTATCCTAAGACTTGTGCTCGTTGTCAGTGTAAGGTGTAAACTTTTTGAACCAAAGCAAAATGACTGTCATTGCTGCAGGTCCTCTGTAACCTATCAAAGCCTAGTTGACTGCTCCTCAGACCTATATTTAATGAACAAAAATTCGAGCAAAATACCACAAATAAGAAGATCATAAATTCAACATTCTGGTGTGCAAACAGCACTGCAAGGAACCTACACAGTGACAGGACAGGAAAGCTGTGCTCTGTGTGGATCTACTGTGAGCAGTACAATGCCTACATACATAAACCAGCAAAGCAAGACATTATGCTACACTAGCATTTACTATACAGCTATCCGAAGTAATCATCAGATCAGGCAACCTACACCATGAAGGGCTGAAGTACCCAGCTCCAGTGCCATATAGACAGCCTTAGCAAGGCTGCCTCCAAATGCTGCTCTTTAGCTCTTTTGCAGGAAAAACCAAACAACTAACTCCTTCCTCACCCTCCTTACTAAATACATTCATCTGTATTTTTCAGGATTTCATTAGCAAATTTGAAATATATTCTGCAAAATATTATCCCTACTCCATCTTTTACTATACTATATTTTCCTCCAGGAAAATGGAATGAATAATAAAAACAGAGATACTTTGTAATTCTTAGAAACTAACAGTTTGTGAAACTAACTTACATAAATTATTCTGTGACATTTCCATTTTAAGTTCAGATTTACTACCCTCTGGGAAGATTTCTTCATATTTCTTATATTCAGTGCAGCAAAGAGAGACTACATCATCTGCCACAGGTCACAGAACAAGTCTGTGTCTGATATTTTGCACCTCTTTTTGCCATAGTAACCAGAAAACAAGTCAAGGGAAAAAAGATAAAGAAAAACCAGTTTTCCTTGCATAAAGTGTAGGCACTTATACTTTTTAGCTGAATATTCATTTTGTTTCTTTTCTCCCAGTTATGAAATACACCGAACCTTACCTTATTTCACCCCTACTTTTACAAGAATTCCTTTTTTTCTTCCTATTTTGCTGTCTACTTTAACCTTTTTTGGAGGGTATATAACCACAATTCTCTATAAACAAGATATCCTATGCACAGTATCCCTCAATAGGCCAAAAACCTCAATCATGAAAACACAATGAAGGCAGAGATTCATGTATAAAGTACACGCCTAACCTTTTTGCAGATAAAGAACATCTGCTCTGAAGTTCCTACAGTACCTCCAGGGGTCTCTTACAGCTCAGAAGCTGTTCAAAGCCATCTACACGATATGCCATTTATAGCATGCTAGAAATGCCTCAAGGTGAGGCCCTACTTTTAATTGGTCATAAAACATCAGGAACACACTGGTTGATGTAAATAAAAGTGGATGAGGTCTGTATTTTTTATTTTTGTGTTTTTGCATTGACATGCAAAAATAGGGAGTAAAATTACCCTATCGGAAAATGTCAGCAGCAAAATTTCCTTCCAATGAACTCCAAAGTAATCATACTAGAGAAAATATGAATTTCCAATTGGCTTTTTTTCTGCATGGTGACTAGTTCTTCTTAAAACAGACTTCTCTTTAAAAGATTCCCAGCTACCCTTGACAAATATTAGTAAGGTTCATGTCTGAAAAACCTCTGCTGGAGACCACACAAATCTCTTTTGGATTCCTTTAGTGCTATCTACTACTTTCCTAGTGATTCCTAGTGCAAAGTAGAGATAAACTACATAACCTCCTTTCAGCAAAGTTATTCATATCTCTCAACCACAACATGTACTTTTAAAGATAGTTTAAAAGAAAGACAGTAAAATTAACATTTCTGCTTTTCTTTACTAGATCTACAATTACTTCCATGATTAGCAAGCTAGAAATAGGTGATTTCTCCTATAGTTAATTTATGCTGGGCTAAGCGACTTTTATTGTAATTAACCCTATACTGAGAGGTTAATAACGCAGTATACACAGACACACTACATCTGTGAAACACAGTATCTGTGAAAGAACACCTATTTCCTCCCAGTAAAATATTCTGGCTTCCCAGACCATACTGCAGAAACTAGTTCTGCTGGATCCACCTGTCCCTTCTGAACAAGGGGAGAAATGTTTTAAGGCTAACGTGAAAGCCAAATAGTGAACTGTCTTCAGATGTGGTGAATGAATGTATAAACCCTTTAACCATGCTAGAACTTTTACTTTTTAAAATTTATGCAAGTGACTGTATTAAACACCTTCTGTTGTAATAGTCGTTTAAAAGGACAAAAGACAAAACCAAAAAACCCCATGGGCTAAATAGTTGACAATGGCAGAAATGAATTATTCTAGTGTAGGTAACTCACAAGCAATGACAACTACAGCAGGGCAGTGCATTCCAAAGGGCAGCCTTCATGCTTTGGTAAAGAGCCCTGGGCTGCGTGCCCAGCACATCGGCCAAAGAGTCTCAGACCCACCTACCTCCCCCAGCAGAAGACTGTAGAAGGAAAAGGGGGAAAATACAATGTTTACTTTAACCTGTGTGGTGGTCTACATGCTAGATTTCATCTTTAGTTAGTATCCTGAGAAAAAAACCAAACAAACCCAAACCACATCAGAACTACTGCTGCCATAAATTGCCCTACATAGCCTTTCTTCTCCAACACTATCACACAACAAACAAAGGCGGAAGCTGAGCCCACCAGCCAAGGCTGCAGTGTTTCTGTGAAAGTGTGTTTAAGAAAAGAAGGAACAACAGAGTTAGAAGGGAAGCGTTCGGTCGTGGGGCAGTCATGCTCCTGAAGAGGCTTCTGCCTGCGGAGGACTCTGTGGACCACAGGGAGAGAGAAAAGGGCAGCAGAGAGAAACCGCTGTGCGCCGACCTCGGCCTCCTGCTGCTTGTCCCTTTGCCGAAGGGACCGACGGCAACATTTGCTGACAACCAGGGGGCGAGGACAGTGCGCTGGAGTGGAAATGAGCAGAGGTCAGAAAACAGCCTGAGGTGCAGCCTAGCCCGGAAAAGGAGCAGCACGCGTTCCCCTCAGCAGCCCGAACGCCCCCGCCTCCCCGCCGGCGCACGCGCGCACAGGAGCCAGCGCTTCCCCGCGGGGCGCCCGGACCGGCCCCGCGCCGGGGGAGAAGGGGCGATGCCGACGGGGAGGGGGCGATGCCGAGAGCGGGGGGCGGCCTGCGGCCCGCGTTACCTCCACCCACTGCGCCTCGGAGCCGCGCTCGGGCGGCCGCACCTGCAGGCGGGCGGAGACGCTCTGCTGCAGCACGGCCCGGGCCCGCGCCGGCCGCGCCGCCGCCATGGCGGGCCCGCAGCGCCGAGGGCGGGGCCGGGCCGCGCCTTTCCGGCAGCGGCAGCGGCTGGAGGCGGCGGGAGCGAGAGGTGTCCTTGTGCGGGTGGATGAACGGGGGCTTCTGACCTGCCCTCTCCGTGGAGGGGGATGAACACAAGCTTTGGAACAGAATTAAACAAAGTATTTCTACATCTCTACTTACCGATGCCCCAGTAGCTAGACGGAAGCGGACTTTGGTTTCTTATTTTGATGAGAAATGAAAGATCTCCTTGTCTTCCGGTGGAGAAATGTTCCGTGCTTGTGATAAGAGCAGCATGCTGTATAATTTTTGCATGGAAAAGAAAATCTGAATATTGTTTGTTATTTCTTTTGTTCATTACTCGTTTGTGTTTCAGGTGGCTGAGATCAGTCTATCAAGTTGGAGTCTTTCTCTTCAGTGATGCTGCATTGGAGCAGAGGGAACAGAAAACGCAGTTAAAAGGGATCTGGCTAGCTAGTGATCCAAATCATCCGGGAAAAAGAAGTGCATAGTTTTGAAATGAGCTCCCACTGCTAATGGGAAAGGTTGAAATATTGCACGTGGTTCTTTTATTATCTTCCAGGGTTTTTTCTACATACCCTGATACTCCTTGAACAGCTCCAAAACTGTAAGACTTGTGTCTTCCATTCATGAATTCTGTCAGACACAAGTTTTGAACAACACTGCCTTCATTCAAGTCAGGATAGAATGATACAGAATTCAATCTCTCTCTCCAAATTCATTTTATTACCAAAGATTTTATTTTTACAACTGTGTTTAAAAAACTGTATTTTTTAAAATGAAAAAAGTTAATATATAGCAGAGTAAGAAGCTGAATTTTAGTACCAGAAGTCAATCAGAGTAAGATTAGCAAAGATCCCTATTGAACAGCAAGGGCGAATATGCACTTCTGAATAATCAGTGTCACACATGATGATATATTTGGCTTCTGCCTGTCATTTTAAAAGAAGATTCTTGATGTGTGCTCAATGAGGTTGTTCTTCCCAAAGCAAACCTTCCTGGAAGAATGGGAAATTGCACTTGGTGATTACTGTATGAAGTAGATAATTTTTGCTAGCTGTAGGGTATTGTAAAATACGTTTTTATTTAAACTCAGCTAATTTTATTTAAAATACCTTCTGTTCATTTACTTGAAAGCTGTATCCCCAGACTCATTAAGAAGAGTTTAATGAGATAGAAATCCATTTAGAATGAGTTTTCCTTATATATTTGCGATATAAATTGATGAAGGAAAATGGATTTTGCTACAGTCTCAGCAAATTATAATAAGCAGATTATAGAGGGATATTAATATATAAGGATATTGATTGTTATTTGGTGCTGTGCCATTATTTACACCAGGATATAATGGAGAACATTTATTCATGTGCAAGTTTCAATACAAATGCCTGTGAAACATTGCATAGAAAAAATTAGTATGACATCATTGTTTATTTATGGATTCCTGGTGGAATTATGTTGTATTTTCCTTGTGAAGCCAAATAGTTCTGTTGCACCTTGAATTTCTTGAATCTTACTGGCCTATTGTTAGATTAAGGGGCTCTCTTTTTATGCCAAAGAATGATAGTAAATTTGTTGGACAAATTTTAGGCATGGGTTTGGATTTTACTGTGGGTTTTATATTAAAAAAACCCACCTCCTGACATCTAAAGAATATATCCGTGCATAAAATATATTGGTATTTTTATCAGGTACTATATTAAAACATTTTTCTGCATATTTTGGATTTGACAGTTGTCCCAGGATATTTCTTGTATCCTCTCTGCTTATTGTCATTGGATCTGAAAAGCAGGTGTTTTGAGAATGGTACCTAGAAGACATTTCTGGTTATTTTCAGCTCATTTCTCCTTCAGAGGGGCAGATGGCAGTCTCACAAATTGCAGCAGAGGTGTTTTTCCTTACCCTTTGTGGAAATGGTTGTGTGTCTGAGTTCAGGAAGTGTTTGGATGACACTCAGGTGTCACACATGGTGTGACTCTTGAGGTGTCCTGTGCAGGGCCAGGAGTTGAGCTTGAAGATCCTGATGGGTCCCTTCCAACTCAGCATATAAAGTGATTCTGTGATTCTATGCATATTTGGAACAAATCCTCTTGTCAAGAGGTGGGTGGATGCTGGAAGGAAGCTCTGCCTGTGCAAGGACTTGGCTTTGTCCTTGTGTTTCAGTACCAAAATGATCTCAAGTGGTTGAATTCTTCCCTAGGGGTGTTTTTTTGCTTTTGTTGTTGTTGTTACTATTAAGTTTGGTGTTGCATACCATTTGGCAGGGGCAGGAGTTGACTGGACCTTTGAAGGGACAAGATGTACAGATGTTTCCTTTGAGGGAAACAATCTGTTTCCTTTGTCTGGTGTCTGAAACATGATCAGTGGTCTTTCATGCAGCTATCCCATCGACAGAGTTGCCCCTATCTGTTTTGAAGAGAAACTACAAAGCTGTTGTGGTACTTAGATAGCAAAGATACAAAGTAGGTTGCTGGCAAGGGTTATATCTTATAACTACCTCCTTTGGGAGAGATGTAGCTGAAAGGCTCCAGAGTGTCAAGGGAAGAATTAAATTTCAACATTTCATTTTCTCCATTGCCAAATTTGGAATTCTTCCCTTGCTAAATTTGGAACTCTTCCCTTGCCAAACAACAAAAAAAAATGAGTCACTTAAAATCATTTAGTAAAGAATCATGGCTGGGGGCCACTAGTGGTGTGAAGGGTGAGACAGAACCGGTGGATGTCCTTGTGCCAGATGTTAAAGATTGCTGTTAAAAGATTCATCATCAGGGAATGGCCAGGAAAGTGGAATTTGCAACAATGAATTGCAATAATGAATTGCAAATTCCTATCACAAGGTAAAGACATTTCCACAAAATAATTTGTAAATTTGGATTAATGTTGAAATTAAGTACAGTTTTAATTTGGCCATGTTGAAACAACAGGTCAATCACCAAAGAAATAAAAAAAGATATTGCATATTATTATTAATCCAAGATGTTTAAACTGCCACAGGACAGCTCAGAATGTTAGTGTAATTTGTTTGTGAAGTGATGTTTATGATCATGAGCCAAGTCCTTCGTTTTCTGCTGGAGAATGACCTCTTTTTCTTCTCTTTTTCTCCCAGTTTACTTACTTTGTTTCTCTTTTTGAGCTACTTGCCTTATCAAAAATAGCACAAATAGGTTCTCTGGCTCCTATATTTGGTGATTATTTTTTATAGCCTATTTCTCAATCTAGTTCAAGACCCAGTCTCAGAAATGTTAGCTGAAATGCTAATTAGCTGGAAGAGACAAGGTGCTGCTCAACAGCAGTGTGGGTGCAGAGGGGATTAGCTGGTGGTGTTAGAATAATTTTACTGTCTAAGGCACGTTATGATGACTGTATTTAATACTGACTTTAATACAGTACTGTCCAGAGGTCAGGAGTATGTCTGCCTCCCAACCATCATCCTCCTTCCTCCAGAGATATTTAAATAAGAAAAGCAAAGAGAGCATGAAGAATTTCCCTAGTACAAATCAGACTGCAGAAATGAGCAGTCCTGTCAATCAAAGACCACAATTATTGCACAAGGCCTGTGCAGAGCTACCAGAAACAGCTCTTCCAGAGAAGACATAGAGTGAAGACTGTCATCCACTTTGCCTTCCAAACTGCCCCCCAGGTCTGTTTAGCATTTGAAAGAACCATTGCAGACTTCTGGGGGAAGTTGATTGAGAGGAAGATGGTACTGTGGTTTTTATCTTTGTGCTTTGCACCATACCTCTGAGGAAGGTCATGGCTTCTTCAGCTCCAGTTCTTTAGCATCAGAATTGGTCCACCTCTTAAGCTGTTCCTGCAGAGCCAATATAGTGTCCCCAGGAATGTCAGAATTGTTTGCAGTGAAGGCTGGTAATCCTGTTGTGGAAGTACAGTTCTGTCATTTGAGCAGTTGATTTTATCTGCTGGTTGTGTTTAAAGAAAGCAACAAAAAAATTAATACACGATTAAAAATAGATGAGTGTTTTGTTTAGTGCTTCATACAATTAGAAAACAGAAACTGAAATGTGCTATAGCAATCAAAAGTTAATTAAACATCTGAAAAAAATAACAGATTCAATGTGAAAGCTGTGTCAGATACAATTACTGTTTTTTATTGTGAGAAGCAGAAATTTGCATCTATTAGGGAAAAAAAAGTAGCCAGATAAAAGACACAGAATCTGCTTGCTTATTGTGATTGCCTAAAGGAAGTAAGAACACTATTAGCCAGTTTCTTTCTCATTAGGCCTGTGACATTTAGCTACTTTTCCTGCTTGGGTGTCTCCTGAACGAAATCTTTGTCTGTGTGATTGACAGGCATTAATGTTAAAGGACTTGTGTGTCGTGCTGCAGTGGAATCAACAGAGCAGTGGGGGTGACCTACCTGCAGTATGTACTGTGGGTCTCACTGTAACATGGCAGACTGGTTAGAAGCAATATGTTTATTCTTTATTTTCATGGAATTGAGCTAATCTCATGTGCTCATATGCTCTTTCTTGTGCAGAGCTAATCTTGAGTTTCAACACCTCACTCTTAATTCTGGAATTCAGAGGGAGGCTGAACAGAGTCGTGAAGCTGACTCCATGAGGAGTCCCTCAAAGGTCAGCAGTTTTCTGCTTTACCATTAGGAATGGTATTGCTAGATCAGGGTTGATCACTGTCTTGGTACTTACTTTCCCTGTCTCTTGAGTTTGGGATCTGGTTCTGCACAGCAGGAGCACATGATAACAACTTGGGTAAAGGACAGTACTGACTCGATAGTGAGGGAAGCAGCACCCAGCACTGAGCTAGAAAAGAGTAACCTTATGGTCAGAGGGCCTGCAGGAGACAGGCCAGGAGTAATACAGCTCAGTGACAGTCAACAGCAGTCCAGGCTGCTTGGCATCTGTGCAAGCTCGGTAGGGCCACCCAGACCACCCTTGACCAGGCAAAGCCAGCTTCAGCTTCCTGTGCTCTGACCACAGATGAGTTCTGGGCCTGGCACTGCTCTGGCAGGTGGAGGTCTGGTTTGCTTCAAGCCCCTGAGCTAACCCATGCCTGGCTGATGTAAATGGGTGTAGCAAACGATGTCCCTCCTGATGGAGGAGGGATTTAGAACAGGCACAGTAGAGCACAGCTCCTACATTCTTTATTTTCCTACCAGTCAGTCAGGGTTGGTCTGCTGCATCCAAGGTGAATACTCCTCTACCCTGCCATGTAAAGGAATTAAAGTCTGTTCTACCCAAGTATTGCTGCATCACTGCTCTCTTTACCCTATAAACAATAATTATGCAATAGTAATTAGTGCTACAGAATGTGGTTGTGTTACTTAATCCCATTTTTTTCATCTTCAGTGAGAAATTTTGATGATAATATGAGGATGTTTCTGTAGACAAAGATGCATCAATATCCTCTAGGATCTGAAACTTGAGCTTCCATGTTTTCAATAGATGCCATGTGTAACACCAGGGTATTGACATAAAGCCTCATGTTATTAAAAATGGACATGAAATGAGATGTGGCTTTTTCTGTTCCTTTCACAAACAGTATGAGAGTTATTTATTATTCTCTCTGTACCTGACTCCTTGCCTCCAGTTACTGTTGAGTATGCAGGTATAATAAGGCTGCATGTCATTTTTTTGCATTTATATGGATGACTTTCGAAGTAAAACTCACCACAGCTTCAGGCCAAAAGCTTTCTCCTTGACTCACAGCTCCTATCATTTTTTCCCCTCAGGCATACTGATCCTTAGCTAGTCAGGGAAGCATGCACACAAATGACAGGTCATTAGGAAACTCTCTGAATGGCAAACCTCTGAAGTCAGCCCAAGTGCTATTTGCCATGCATCGTGATCAAATCTGTGAGTTTGAGGACGCACTAGTTCTATGCTTGGCCTGCCATTTATGAGTTGTTGGAGCTGTTGTTTCCAGAACACAGCAACTTCTTTCACAGCATAGTTCAGCAAGATTTCCAGAGCACAGAGAGCCAAGCAGGGGTTGACAGATTTTGGCATTTTATGCCCTCCGATGAAAGAATACTGCATTGCAAAACAAACTGGTACCTCACTGTGCCATAGTACAGCATCATATACTGATACAGTGATGTTGATCTGTAGGCTTTTCTTAAAATTTAACTTAGGGAACTCTTTTCCCTTAGAAGCAAAGGTAACTGGAAGACTTTCATTTACCACCAACCTTTGGGTTTTGACAGTTTGTTTCAGCAATACAATGATTAAATATCTATCTATCTATCTATCTATCTATCTATCTATCTAATCTACCTGTTTTATATATATATATAGATTGTATATATATAATCCTTTCACTATTTTAACCCACATACATAAAAGTTGATCTTGGGAGGAAAAAACAAATGTTTAATACAGTGAGCTAAATAATAAAAGATTGTAAATTCTAATGAATATTCATGGCATCAAATAAGATAATAAACATGTCAAGAAATTATGTTGCTTCCTGCTATGACTTCCAGTGTAGATTAACATGTTTCAAAGAGCAGAGTCAAAAATTGTTTTTTAATTTTTAATTTTCACACTTTCTCAAAGCACCAATTTTTAAATGTGTTTCTGAATTAATTTAGCATGATACTACTAGTGTATTATTAGATAGCTCAGAAGCATTGCAATGATAGGATTTCTCACATATTCTTTGATTGGTTTATGGTTTTTTTAAGCTGCCAAAGAGTCACAGTTTCTTTCTTTTACAAAAGATGCTAAATTGCTGCTACAGAGTGTAAGTGAAACACTTTATCTTAAATATTTGATGTTATAAAAGAGTAGAAAAATAGTATTTGGTATAAGTTTTTCTTACAGAGCTTTTTATTTCACAGATAATTCTTGGAACTGCTGGAGGCTTAAATTTTTATGATTAACAGAATAAAACAATTACTCTGTAACTTGGGATATTTTAATCTCAATTACAGATGCTTAATCTTTCCTTGGGTACTCTGTTGCCCATAGGACAAAAAATAATCATGTCTTCATTGTAACAGTCCTAGTGAGGACCACATCCAGATTAAAAAATCCTTCATTTTGGTGCCCACACATAAAGACCAGCACAAATATGACAAATTTTAGCTCCTGTTACAGAAATCACAGATCTAAATAATGTACTCTGGAGCTTGGAGAATGATTCAGCTCAGTTTTAGGTGAACCTCTAGGCTACATCTGTACTAAGAATCAACAGCAAGAAATATCTTGGCCATTGCAACTCATCTTTACTCCTTGACATAGTTTTGGCCAGGGCTCTCTGACTCAGAAAAATATTCTGGTTCAGAAGTTAAGAACCTCTGGCTTAGTGCAAAACCTTGAAGAGTTACTTACATTCAAGGCTGAGGATTAACCAGAGGATTGGATTCCAAGAATCAGTGCTCCAGCTTCACAGTGACAGAGCGCCCCGCAGTTCTGCACAGTGCTTCATACAGGGTGCTCTGACAACAAGAAGTGTTCTTGCATCACAGTTCTTTTCAGCTGAGATTGGTCCTTGCTCATGAACCTCTGGAGCAGGTTGCTATAGTTGTGTAAGGTTGACATAATTGTGTAAGTGCTCCATACACACCCAAAGTTTTTGGTGCTTTCTGAGACACCGTGAACTGCTACTACAGGGATTTATGAGATAAATGTTGAATGGCTATGGAGCAAAACTGAACTGGTTTAGAACATTAACCAGATTTAAAAAATAATTACTATACAGAAAAAAAACCACAGTAAAAATTGATGTAATGTTTCAATCAGCATCATTGATCAAATAAGGCTGATTTGCTATATAAAACTTGTTTAGGCTCAGAGTTCTGATGTTAACAAAAATGCTTCCTGTAAAACAAGCTTGTTACTGAGAAAAATGAATGAAGAGCAGAATTAAAATAATTTCAGAAAGTGAAACTCTGAATGTCATTGTGACTCAGATCTGTAGTGTCAAATGCTTTACTGAAGCTTTTAGGAAAGTCACCATCTTTTTTATTCTGTATTTGTACACTGTATAAAGCAACAGCACTCTTTCTGCCCCGAGACTCTTATAATTGCAATTTTTCTCCATTACTGAAAAAAAGTAGGAAAGAAGAAAAAGAAAGAAAATGCCAGTTTCAATGTTTGTAAAATATATGGCAAAGATTAGGAATAGTTTCAAACCCTTTGTTTTTGTCTTCAGGTGTGGAAATACTGTTAATTTGTGTTAATTCTATTCCTGCAAGGAATATCTATATATGTAAGGTACCTAAGAAATATTATGTGGCTTTGTTAGAAAAGGGCATATTCAACAAAATAAATCCTTTAATTTTCTGCACCACTTCCTAAAGATTGGAAAAATTGCTGTACTATAAGCTGCATCTTCACTGTGATGTGACTGTTACTACAGAAAGCAATATTAACCTGAAGAAGTTGACTGACTTCAGAAGAGTCAAGTGACAATTTAAATGAGGTTTTCATCTCTTCTTGACTGTGAAGGACTGCACTGTTTAAAATTCCACAGGAAAGCAAAATATAAACTAAATTGCTCTCAATTCTTCAAGGCCTTCTTCCTTATTTAGTGAAACTGAATGAAAGCAAACAATTTCTTTCTCAATTTAAGATTTGGCAAAGCTTTCACATTGGATGATTGGATTGATTATGTGGTCTTATATTTACTGGCAATACTAATACACATGATAAAGAAAAATTATTAAATTGTTATTGTTTCTTGTGTATTTTTTTAAGCCACTTACATCCTACTGCACACAAACCAAACTAATTATGTACCAAGTCATTTTTCAAATGGTATTTAATTTTTAAATTTTGGAGTTAGTTTGGTAAGAAATCTTTGCTATTGTGTTAATATATTAATTAAACATTGATTTGATGGGAGGGGATAATATATACCTGGATACCCTTATTTGATTTTGGATAGAGAAAGAATATATTTAAACACAAGACAATCTCATTTCAGACAAAAATCAATTTTATTTTTATCATGTTATTGTTCAGGCTGAATAGTAATTTAGAGCCTATAAAGCATTTTCCTACATTTGCTTAGAGAAAATGTTACCAATTTGCATTAAAATTATATATTGTATCTTTCATTTTGTTACACATTTGAAAAGTCCAAAGTGGAATTTTCTGAAAGATGCTGAGATTACCTGTAGTTTCCATCAAGACTCAAGTCTGGCAGTAAAAATTTTGTTAATTTTTGTTTGCATATTCCTAGACTGATATTTTACTTCTGTATGTGGATTGCAACAGTACATCAGGCAAACAATATATAACAATATTTTCAAATGTTAAAATTTAAATAGGAAGCCAAGAACAATTGAGAGAAGTGTAAAATCCAGAAAACTGTTTTCACAATCAGTAGAGATAGAAACACTACTCAATCAAACTGCAGTGAATTCCACTAAAGTCAAGGCATTTTGGAAATGCCTGCTGTATTGCTGAGCAAAGTGATTCCCTTTCTAATGGCCCAATACTACTTTTCATACTCATATTCAATACAATCTACTGCCATGTTAGCTACTCTGCTAACAGGGAGTTAACAAATCAGTGCTAAAAGAAATTAAAAATATTGAGGATTGTTAGCTCCATTTTAGTTTGTGCTGCATGAGCTCTACAAAACCCCACAAAAATATTTGAGTACTATTGTCATGGATGCTATTCTCAAAATGAACAAGTGTATCCTGTGGAAAGACAGAGCTAGCGCTGAAGGCACTCTTAGCCCGATACACCGCAGCTGTGTTAATTACCACAGAGTGGGAGCAGCCCTGCCCTCACAGCCATGGCTGTGATAAAAGAGTGAGCTGGCTGCGAGGGAGTCCCTTGGAGTCTGCTGGCCGTGCTGTGAGGAGGAGGGGACAGGAGGTCGTGCGAGGGACAGACAGGGTTAGGTGGCCGTGCTAGGGAGAGGAAGGAGTGAGCTGGAACTGCAGAAGGAAGAAGGAGAGAAAACCAGAGTTGTGTGGAGCTGCCCATGGGAGGCTACATGGAAAAGGTATGGAAGACTTCTAGATAACAAGGTCCTGATGCTTGAAGCCTTCTGAAGTTTTATTGAAGCACTCTGAATGTCTTGTCCGTCTCTACAAGAGAACGTTACAAAACGTATGAAAATGTATTGTATGTTTTTGCCATGTTCTTTTCTCTGTAAAGACCTTGAAGTGATGCATGTCTTAACTGTGCACCTACCTGTGATTGCCCAGCACCGATTCCATGGAGGCGACATGCGCAATATCTTGCACTTTAACCTGCCTCCAACTGCTCGAGCTAGGAAAAACAATTGTGCAAATTTCCTGCAATGCAAGAGGTAACATGGTTTCCAGAGGCAGGGAAAAAAAGCCCTGGAGGCATATCTATATCACAGTTTCAAAATGAAGTGGCTTGTTAATTTTCAGTATTCTTTTTCAGTTTGATTTGACAGTAGGGTAAATTACTGGAAAATGATTTGACTTCTTCAGGTGTCTGTGGACATGCAAAATGTAGGTGTCTGTACATACGCAAAATATGCTCATGTGGGTACATAAAAAATGTAGGTCGAATGAGAATCACTTCAACGATGGGAAAAATATAATTTTCAGCATTGCAATTTATGTGTTGTAGCTGAGCACTGGATCATGCCTTTGGAAATGGTAGGGTTTAGCAACATGCTTGATTAGACCTTTTAATAATATAATTTAAAAACCAACATTTTAAATGGTGAAAATTCTGCTCACTGGGAAGGAGAGGAAATGTTTATCATAATAACACTTTAAACTGATGTAAAATCCTCTGATCCATTAAGTATTACAACAGATGCCAACAAAAGACATTGTCTACACTGTATTTTATATTTGCAAACTAATGACCTGAAAGTGCTAAGATGGGAATTATTTCTATAATAGCACTTAGCTGAGTAAGGACTATTCACGGAATTTTAAGAGCAAATCATGCCAAACCAATCTAATTTCCTTGCAGAAGATCACAAGACTTTTAGGTGGGAGAGAAGCAGGAGATGATGCATCTCTTAAAGCTTTAAGCAAATCTCACATGACATAAGGAACAGAAATGGGTTTTGATGAACTTTTACTGAGTGAGGGTAAACTGGATGGAAAATCAAAACTATCACTAGAACCATGATCAGTGCCAAACAACATGACAAGAGGCAATGTGCAGAAACTGATGCACATGAAGTTCCACCTGAATTTGAGGAAGAACAACTTTATTGTGCAGGAAGCACAATAAAGCACTGCAAGAGATGGCTTAGAAAGGCTGTGGAGTCTCCCTCACTGGAAATATTTAAGAACCATCTGGATGGAATCTTGAGCCGTGTGCTCTAGAATGACCCTGTTTGAGCAGCGAGGCTGGACCAGATGATCCACGGTGGTGGCCTTTCAGCTTGACTAATTCTGTGATTCTGTGTGCTGGTATAATTTAAAAACAATCCAAATCAAAAGAAGCAAAAACCCCCACCAAACAGGTGGCATCTGTCTCGGCTACAGGTCTCTTTGCTTTTTTAGGTAATGATCCAAAAGAGGAAATGGGATATATTAATTGTATTTGTAGAGGACACAAACTAAAACGGGACCGAGCTCTTGCCCAACCATTTTGGGGGCCAAGACGAGAATTCAAAATGCACCGACGAGCCGAAGGAGCACTGCAGAGAGCGCCAGAACCAGCCTCTGCGGGCACAATTACAGCATTACGAGGAATGAGCCCGAGGGCAGTTTGCAATGCATGCGGTCACCGGTGGCGATTTCTTGGCCCCGGTTTCCTTACGGACAGCGGCAGGGATCAGCTTTCCGTGCTGCTGCTTCCCAGTGCCACCGCTCGGCAGGAGGGCGGGGGTCGCTTCCCGCAGCTCTGTACCTCGCAGGCCCTCTCGGCGCTGCACCCTCAGCTTCGGCAAGCAGCGCGCTGCCCGCGGGCTGCGGGCCCGCCCAGCGCCAGCCCCGCCGGCGGGGCAGCGGGCGGAGCGGGGCGCGGGGGGCGGGCTGAGGCGCGGCCGCACGGCGCCATCTCAGCGCGCCCGGGGCGGCCGCGGCCATGGCAGGTGCTGCCTGGCGCTGGGCGCTGCGCGCCGCCCGCCTCCTGCCCGGCGCCGCCGGCGGGAGGGCTCCGGCGGCGCGGCGGGGCGGCCCGGGCTATGCGCCCGCCGCTTGCGCCTCTCTGTCCGCCCGCCCCGTGGTGAGTGAGGCGGGAGCTGTGCCGGGGCTGGCGAGGGCCGGGCTGGGCTGTCTCTTGTGCTTGCGGGGCGGCGGGCGGGACGGTCTGTCCGTGCGCGGGTGCCTTGGCGGGCCGTGTCCTGCGGGACAGGATTGCAGTCGCTGCAGGCACTGGCGGCAGGGGCCGGTCTGGGGCAGCGCCGGGCCGGGAGAGAGGAAGATGGATGGGCTCTGCCCGCTTTTTACCCGGACTCGCGGGAACTCCATGGGAGCAGTGCGTGGCGCTAGGCGCCCGTGGCGGTACCGCTGTGCCAGCCAGGAGCAGGTGGGACGCTGCCTGCGGGGATGCTCGGCTCGGCTGCTCGGGCCGTGTGGACCCCGCGTGTGGCTGTGTGGCTCTTCCGCGGCAGGAGCAGCGGAGCGGGGCGTTTGCAGTGCTGTGGCTCGGCTCCGGACAGGGACAGCCCTCGGACAGCTGCTGGTCCGGCACCGCCTGCCCTCAGCACCTTGGGTTCCTGCTCCTTCGCTGTTGCTGTGCCTGACACAACTGTACCGAAAGGACCGCCAAGTCTGGTCCATTTCATAAAGCTTCTGACTTTTAACCAGTGTTTTGGTGTATTTCAACACAAGTTCTTTTTTTTTTCTTTGACTGTGAAGATCAATCATATTGGAGTGTTTGTCAAAAAATCGTGTGACTGGAGTTACTTAAGTTAGCCCAGTCCTTGCCTGCCTGTGAAGCAGACTCGCTTTGGGAGAGCCCCTGTGCAGAAGGTTTTTTTAGACAAGAAGTGAAAATTTCTTAGTGTGCTGGCAGATTCCTTCCTGTCAGCTTTCTCTACGAAAATTGCAGGTTGGTGCACGTGTATTCACTTGCTTTTCGGTTTTGGTAGTCCTCAGGCTCTGGGGATGAGGCTCTGAGGGACAAACGTGCTCGGATCCTGTCGCGAGGGCTGCCGAAGCAGAAGCCGATAGAAGGAGTTAAGCAGGTGGTGGTTGTGGCTTCTGGAAAAGGGGGAGTTGGAAAATCGACAACAGCAGGTAAGGTTTCTTTTTTTTTAATCATTTTCTTTGCACATTTTCTAATATTTTGTATGAAATATTTAGGTGTTTGTGTCATTACCTTGCAACTGAGTTCCATAACACTCTGACAAGTCCTGTTGCAGCCATTGAGAATCTACTTGGATACAGAAATTTTGGCTTTAACTTAGGTGTGAATTGAGCTTTGAAATCCTATCTCTGTAATACTGCAGTGCTGGCCTGAGACATTGGGACATCTTAAGAGGTAATGTAGGCTGAGGTGAAGGAGATCATGTGCTAGTGCAGAGACACTGTTCCACCGTCCCTGGCCGCTTAGGCGTGCTAATACATTGCTTTTCTGTGCCACATCAGCATAGTCACATGCCTCGTAGAGGATACTGATATTTAGAAAGTTTCAAGATCAGGGCTGTTTAGTTTTCTCAACTACTTATGTAGGTGATTTATAAAGAAAAGGTCAAACAGTACTTATTAACCACACAAATTGATCAGAGCCTTGTGAAGCACCTTGAACTCTTCTCTCAATTCTACTATTAGGTTTTGAATTAATTTTTCTCTATTTTTTCCTCTACCACCTGTTCCTAGGTGGTAGAATGGGACAGTACATGCATTACCAGTATTGCAGAAATTGAGTTAAACAGATGACAGAATGGAAAAATATTTGTTGTGCCAACAAATGTGGTGGCCTTCTTACAGTGGTTGTGGATGAGGGAAGAGTGACTGGTGTCATCAGCCTGGACGTCGGCAAGGCATTTGGCTCTGTCCTGTATGACATCCTTGCCTCTGAACTGGAGAGACTGGGAGTTGATGGATGGACTACTTGGTGGATTAGGAATTGGCTGGATAGCTGCATTGCATCCAGGTCTGGGTCCTGCAGTAGAAGAAAGACCTGTGAGAGTGTGTCCAACAAGTAGCACACAGATGATCAGAGCGCTGGAGCACCTCTACTCCGAGGACAGGCTGGGAGAGTTGGGGTTGTTTAGCCTGGAGAACAGAAGACATCAAGGAGACTCTTAGAGAACCTTCCAGTACACAAAGGGGGCTTAAAAAGGAAGGAGTGTGACTCTTTATGTGGGCAGATAGGACAAGGGTGAATAGTTCTAAACTAGAAGTGATGTAGATTAGCTACTAGGAAGAAATTCTGTTCTGTGAGGTTGGTGAGGCACTAGAACAGGTTGCCCAGACAAGGGGTGGATGTCCCATCCCTGGAAGTGTTCAAGGCAGGTTAGATGGGGTTTTGCACAACCTTGTCTAGTGGAAGGTGCCCCTGTCCAAGGCAGGGGCTTGGAGCTAGGTCATCCTTAGGGTCCCTTCCAACACAAACCATTCTATGATTCTATGACACTGACAGTAAACTTCTTTGAAAAGATCTCTGTAAAGTGTTAAAATTTTGTTTGAAGATCTCTTGAAGAAGTTATCCTTTAGTTGAAGGATGTCTGCTGTTCATCTCCACGTGTTGTGAAGAACACATGGATATAGCTCTCAATGTATCATTTTGGGGTTTATGTTTCAGCCATGCTTGAAACAGACTGATTGTCTAATAATTTCTAGAACAGACTAACATGATATCTGTACTAAAAGTAACTGTTCTTAAAAAAGAATTTTTTTTTCTGTTTATCTGCTATCTACCCTATACATAGGATACACCTACCTGTAGAAAGACATGCAAAACAATTAAAACTTGTCTTTCTTAACCATCAAAAGGTATGGCATTATAATACATAGACTAGTTGTTGCAGGTTACTAAAAATAATCAAATATGTGTTCATCAGTTGACAGTTTACAAAATGAACATAATTTGAAAAGTAAATTCAGTTTATTCTCTTCGTGTCTGCAAACAAGTAGCTGAATTTAAGTTCTTTTGACTGGCATTTGTGTACAATTTCTACATAAAACGTAACACATGTATAAATAATACTTAGAGCTGTGAGTTCATTCCTGTGCATTTAAAAATAAAAATCAGGGTTCAACAAGCATTAAATAAGATACTGCAAATGTAAATGAAGAATTTACATGTGTCTGTAGTGGACAGCCTTTTAAAATTAATGTTGTAATTCATTGTAATAATATTGAGAAGGAAATCTATATTCTTGTTTATTACAATGAGGATAAGTTTCATGGTTCAGATGAGCAATTGATTTTCAGATAACTTGTGTATACAAAAATATTGCATTACTGAATTATGTACTTAAAAATATATTTTTTTCCTCTTTGTGGGGAACATGTTTGGTGACAACTCTGTTGATGCATTTTGAAAGCGGGAATTGAAAAGAAAGGAGACGAGTAATTCCTAAAGCATCACAGAAAATATTATCAGTCTTGAGTGCATGTCAGAAGGCCTGTCAGGGGTTTTTCCTGTTCTCTCCAGTGTAGTTGTGTTTCAGTTGCTCTGGATCTCCATTTCAGGAAAAGAGCGTCTGCGTTCTTTGTCAAGTTTTCAAGGTCATTCCCTAACCTGTTGAATAACTTATTCTGTTTATTGCATATGGCTTTCATGTTGTAGTCTCTTGTGCCTCCAGTGCTTTTTGGTCTTCTGAAATTAGTGTAGTCAATGATTAAAAGGAATTATATTACTGGAAAAATATTTTTCAATGCATGTTTAAATACTTAGCTTTTTTGTTGTTTCTGTTTGTCTAATATGTTGGTTTGTTTGTTTGTGATGTTCCCTGCTGCTTTCCTGTCGAGTTTCTCTCTTTTAATGGCATTCTTCTGCTTTTACCACACCTGTCCAAAGTCTGGGGTTTTTTTGGTTTGTTTGTTTTTTAATTCTTGCTCATCTATTCCCTTTTTGCACTACCCTAAAGATGAGACTACTGAAGAAAATTGATCCTGGCATGAAAAGAAGTCCAAGAGTGGTCTTGAAAGAGGGGAAGTTTCTAATTTAATGAAAGTCTTACTGTTTTCAGCTGTGGAAGTAGAACAAAATTGGATGAATGTTCTTGCTTACAATCCGCTAATCCTGATATTTGAGGAAAATACAAAAACTGACTACATGGACCTTCAGGCATTTTTAACTAAGACCAAGAGGCTGAGATTTTTCATTATTGTTCAGGGAAGCTGATACTATATCTCAGTCATATTAACTGTGTTTTGGTTTTTTTTCCCCTCTTGCATACATTGATTCTGTAGGATGTACTATTACTGAAAGTTTTTTGATTTTGGCCCTTCTTAATATGTTGTAATATTCTCATAAACTCTATTTCTAAATGGCACTTACATTGAAATGTAGGTATTGAAAGTTTCCCTCTGAAGTTCATCCAAATTATCTATTGGTATTTTACTGATGATGTGTATTAACCCTGTCAGACAGACACACTGCTGTCTCTGTACTTGTCTGATTTTGGACCAAGAAGTTTTACTTGTATTGTTAGCTGAGTGTTTGGTGAGTTCAACTGTGCTATTTCTAGGGCCAGTTTGGATTTGGAAGTTACAAGTTAATAAACCTTCTTAGACTTGTACTGATTTCAAGAGGACTAGTGTTATAGAATCACAGAATATGCTGAATTGGAAGGGACCCACTAAGATCAAGTCCCAACTCCTCATCCTGTACAGGAACATCCCCAAGAGTCACAGCCTGTCCCTGAGAGCATTGTCCAAAGGGTTTCTGAATGCTGTCAGGGTGGTGCTTTGACCACTTCACTGGGAGTCTGTTTCAGTGCCCAATCACCCTCTGAGTGAAGAACTTTTCCCTAATATCCAGCCGAAGTTCCTCCTGACTCAGCTTGAAGCTGTGTCAGGGAAGGTTTAGTTTACACGAGACTAACTGGAGGTTTAGGTTGGATTAGACCAACTCTGGTCTCCCTGTGCATCATTCCTTACACTGGTTGGCAGGTTTAGTGTAGGTTGAGAGACCTTACTGGCTTTTCTTGGAGCATGCTGTGAAGTTGTATAGAATTTCTGGCATGTATTGCCTTGATGGCCTGCACTCCTGGTTTATGGGAGCTTAATTAGAGCCAGTATGAATGTTCAGGCTCAGGTTAGGTCCTATTCTGCGTGTTTATGCCTTCTTGGAACTGACAGTAATACAAAAACAAGGGAATGCAAGATTCAGCTGGGATTCAAAATGAAGTGTTCAGCTAGATATCCAGCTGAAAACCTTATCTTTTCATGCTATGTTGTTCTCACTGTCTCCCTTCTTTTCCTTCAGTAGTCAAATATCCCTTATTGAAGAAGCATTGTGGATCATACTTTAGTTTTCACACTTGAAAGCTGTTTAAAAAGACGGATGTGTAAAGTGTGTAATAAGTTTAAGAAAATCTTTGTCTCTCCAGGTTTCAGAGGGTGAATTTTCCTCTGATTTGGGGGATAGCTAATAGAGCATCTGTTTAAATATCAAATTGAAGAATAAAATTGATGTTCTTTGTTAGCTTAGGAGAAAGGAGGCTGTCTGCCTCTTTGAGAAGGCTGCACAGTTGTCCTTGTTAACTCATTGTTTTGTTTGAAGGAACTTAGAGTTCTTGGAGTCCAAGCTCTACCTCCCCAGCTTGTTTTCAGAACTTTTGTACTCTTCCAGCACAAGGCTGATTGCAGCTTACCATTCTTGAGGGAGTGACGTACAGCAACGTGTAAAGGAAGCAAAAGATGTTACCCAAGAAAGGGTTGTGTGTGTTGGATTTTTTCTCGTGCTTTTTTTTTTTTTTTTCCTAAAACATGTAACTTTTTGGTTTATAAAAATGACTGTTTGTTTATACTGAAGCATCTAGGAGGTCTCCCAACATAACTGAAGCTGGTGAACTCTTAAAGATACCATTTGCACATGCTATTTAGTTATGAGAGTTAAGTACTGATGGAAATGTAAAAGCTTTAAACAAATGTTCTTTTTAGTTGAACTAGTTTAGTTCACCTCTTTTTGTCTGTTTTTTTTATTTACAGATGTTTTCAGGTAGATGTGACTTTGTTTTCTGACATAAAAATCAAATGAAAAGCACACATTGCACGTTCTTCCAGAAAACATCTCTATTCAATGTATCACAAGAAACCAAAAAAAGGGATATGATCATCTTTTTGGTCACTTTTAATAGTCAATGCTTACCTAATTTCTAGCTTTATGAAAGTTCACTGTAGAGTATGGTGAAGGTTACTGATGGTAAGTTTAGTTTAGTTTTATAGTATGGTGTGCTCTCTCAAAAGTGGGTACTTCCAAAAGTTTTTCTTAATGTCATTCTTCGGCAAAAAAATGAGACTATATTTTTATTTTGTAGTGTCCTCTAGAAACTGAAAGTCTGCAAGTTTCTGCAGATTAGCTTGAGTTTGTTTGCTGATTAACAAACATGAACTGAAATCTAGGTGCTGCTTAAACTGCAAATGTTGTAGAGATGCAAGAAGCTGTGAACTGAGATGATGATGTAATTATTAAATAAGTGATATATTTATATTTTCTCTTGTTAGCAGTGATAACATTCTCAGTATTTAGGAATTAAGTTTTCCTACACTTCAACTTTGTTTTTTCTCTTCTTTCTTACAGTAAATATAGCCCTTGCCCTAGCAGCAAATGATTCGGTAGGTGAACATTTAATTATCAGCCTTAATGTGAAATGTGTGTCATAAATAAAATGGTTACTGCTGAGGGCAGTCACATACGTTTAGTGTAATTAATGTAATTTCTAATTTGTTTTTGATAGGCTTTTGAGTTCCTGTCAGTTTGTTTATGTTTTATTGGTACCACGAATAACTTAGTAGATCTCATTCTGCTTCTGGGTTTGGTTGTGTCCTTTCCCTGGTGTATCACTGAGTTGATCTGCAGTCTTGGAAGGATGTGTAGATGTCATAGAGAATGCTTCTGCAGGTTGGAGACACTTAATAATTAAATTCTATCACTTCAGAACACTGACTTGGAAAAAATAGGAGTTAATGCTGAATAGTGTCCAAAACATTTTTAATAGCTCCACAGATTTACTCTTTCTGAAGAAATTATTTATGAAAATACTTTACAAACAGCTAAGTCAAAAAAACCCAGAAACCCCCGTATCTTCCCTAAAACTTGGAAATACAATTTTTTGAGTGATTTCCCAGCTTGGTATTACTAAAACTGTTGCCTGAACTATAAATAGATGTAGGTGTCCCATTCAGGAGTAAAACCCACAGATGTTTGTTATGTCCACCTGCTGCTGTAGACTGGGACTAGTTCCATTGTGCGCATTATTGGCACACAGATAAACTCAGAAGCAAGCCTCCTTTGCAATGTGAGGCTGTATAATTAAATACAAAGTATCCTCAAGTACTTTAATCAGGCAAATGTAGCATCTTCTTGTTGTAAAAGACAAGTAAAACAAAAAACGTCAGGACGAAGTGAGGACTACGTACAGTCTGCAAGCTTCCTGGAGGAATTTGTAAAAGATTTAAAAATATTTCCATAGACTCAGTCACACTTAATAAGAGGAGTGTTTAAAGCTGTTATATGAAATACGTACTGTTTGTGATGGCATCTGATCTTGTTATTTCACAGTCTTTAATTCTGTGTTTTAAATAGACTGTGTTGGAATAATTGGATCTCACAGAAGAATCTGTCATCTTGAAAAGCAAAACTGCTTAAAGGATTCCTTCTAATGAACTTTAAAACATGACATTTGCTCTAATAGTTTTGTAAAACAAATATTAGTCTGCAGTGTGATCTATTTTGTGGGATGGCCATTGAGTAGCTCCATGGAAACCATGTCAACCAATTGCACATAATTTTCTGTAGATGGTGTCTGATATTTCTCAAACATGCAGTTTTATGCATATAAAAATATATATTTAGATAAAGTATCTCTTAGTAATTCTGATATATGTAAGTTTTGGGATTATATCCTTTATTAGGAGTTTTGATGTTACAATTATGTGGTGGTGTGTGAAGTTGGAGGCCAGCATCTGGTGGATGTTAATCAATGAAGTGCAGCTGAAATTGATGAAATAGCTGTGAATTGTGTGAACTGGTGGTCACAAGTTAGTGGGTGTTACTGTGATAAAATTGTGCATTGATGTAGTTACAAGTTAGTATGAAATCAAGGTGGATAAAATAAGCAACTATCTTGTTTGTTCATGCATTAATATAGTTTTTCTTCTGTGGTTAATTTTCCTTAAAATAATTATGGCATGCATCATGTTTAACCTTTGGGCTTGAAGTTGCTGGTTTGTTCATTTGTGTATTCACATTGATTTCAGTTCATTAATTTTCTGAGATAAGGTTTGAAATGAGAATCTCTCTGACCTTGTTCCAGGCTGGAAATGTCCAGTGCTCTGAATTCTAGAAATCATTGCAATTTCCAGTTTTGTAATGGTGAATGAAGTAAATAAGGAGGTTGTTTTTCAGAGTCCATTGGTGCCTCCTGCTGTATTTTATAGTGAATTTTTGTCCTTAGGTATGCAGCAATGGATGCCTTTATTTTACATCTAGTAACTGTTGATTGTGCCTCATCTTGCCATGATTTTTGTTTCCTTCATTTTGTGAATTGTAAGTTCATCTCTCTCAGAAGAAGCAGTAATGATGGTCAGTAGATCAGAGCTTTGAGAGGCCCCTGCAACTTCATTAACAGTCCTTATGTCTCTTATTAACAAAATAAAATTTATAGAAACTGATCTTGAACTTGATGTACTGCTTAAAGGAGGAAAGAAAGGACTTGTGGAGGAAAATAGGTCACTATAACTATAGAGGTCTGTGCTTACTTCATTAGTCTGTGGTACAAGTTCTGTGCTTCTAACTGGTGTTCTTTTTCTAAGATAAAACAGGTTCCAGACTATTGAAAACAACTGTTTTCTGGTGAGTGAGATCTGTGAAAGATGCTATGCTCTCATAGGAGATGGGATTAGAGTAGATACTTGCTGCTTTCAGTAACAGCTGTGACATCTTTTTGTTGTTTTGTGTATCATAAGTAAAAAGATTAACAGTCAAACTGTAAAGGATTTTTCGTCCCCTTGAAAAAGAAAACCTGTCTTTTAAAAATCGGCATTCTGTAG
This sequence comes from Prinia subflava, assembly GCF_021018805.1. Lineage (NCBI taxonomy): Eukaryota > Metazoa > Chordata > Aves > Passeriformes > Cisticolidae > Prinia > Prinia subflava. The sequence continues at coordinate 36,745,349 of NC_086251.1, forward strand.
TTAAAAAACAAAACCCCCACTGTTTCTACTGATATATGTATTTGATTTTATTTTTTTTTACATGGCAGCTTTTTCCATTACTGTAATGATGGTCTGAAATACTAAGGTATCCACAGAGCCTTGGACATTGTCACAGTCACACACTGTTGTTGGCAGAGCCAGGGTTAGAGCTTACTAGTTCAAAGTCTTGCATGCTGGCATTCAGTCTGCTTTGCATATTTTTACCTCATGGTTACAGAGTAAATAATTCAAGACAGAAGTTCATTTAGATGCCTAGATACCATGTCCAAGACAGAGTAGGGGTTTTTTCCTGTGGTTTTGGTTGTTTTTCTTGTTTCAGTTTTGTTTTGGTTGTTTGGCTTTGTTTTTTGATTCAGAGCCACAGAAGATAAGCAGGGCAGCTTCTTACACCTTCCTAGAATATTAGTTTTTTTGGTACTCTAGGTTACCTGTTGCAGATGGATTAGTTAAGAAATATATAAGCTCTTGGGCCTGTACCAGGGCCTGTAAATCTATACAGTGTTCTTTTTGTGTTAAGAAATAACTTCAAGTTTTACCCTTGTGTCCTATTGTTAATTGCTTGCTTAGTTTGACAGCTGATTCTTTTCATTCTTTTGATGTACCAGCAGTCAGTTGTGCTCCCCTAGGAGCACTTGGGAAGAATTTTTGGGTTTTGTGCCAGGACAATTCATATTCAGACTAGAATGACTATTTATGAAAGCTGCCTGGCCAGAGACAATTTATTATAGTAGAAACAAGTTGAATTATTAGATGGCAGCAATAATAGGGTAGGGATTGCTTGTTTATGAACAGAGTATTTTAGTGAGCAAACACCAGCTGTGCATGACTAAGGATGGCACAAATCCAGTTGGGAGGCTGCATGCTTGTGCTGTCACTGAGGCAAGCTCCCCAGTCAGATTTCCTTTGGCTTGCCTTTTCATTCGGGAAGATTTACATTTCCACTATAGGATGAAATGTTTTTTGTGTTGTCAAGGGCAGAGGAGCAAGAAGTAAAACCATATGGACCAAGCTGGCATGTACGGATAAGCAAGGGGCTTCTGCCTGCGGTACTGGGGGCACGTAGTGAGGGGCAGCAGCTTTCCGTATTCTAGCGTAGCCCTGCGCCAGGGGCTCACTGGGTCGTGCAGGGCAGGACCAAAGTATGAACCGCATGAAGGGTGACTTTTAGCCGGGGAGCAGATTTCCCCGTGTTCCCAAGCAAAGCCTTTCCCGCTTGCTGCGCAACGCGGGGCTGGCGGCGGCGGCCCGGCAGGGGGCGCGCGGGCCGCGGGCGCTGTGGGGAGCGGCGGGGGCGCCGCGCGGGGCTCAGCCCGAGTGTCCCGCCGGAGTGTGTCCCCCTCCCCCTGCCCGGTGTCCCGCCGGAGTGTGTCCCCCTCCCCCGCCCGGTGTCCCGCCGGAGTGTGTCGCCCCCCTGCCCGGTGTCCCGCCGGAGTGTGTCCCCCTCCCCCGCCCGGTGTCCCGCCGGAGTGTGTCCCGCTCCCCCGCCCGGTGTCCCGCCGGAGTGTGTCCCCCCCCCGCCCGGTGTCCCGCCGGAGTGTCCCCCCCTGTCCCGCCGGAGCGTCCCGCCCCGCAGCGCTTGGTGTGGTTCTCCTTGAACCCGAAACCGCGCCTGCGTGTCTGACCGGCGTGAGCATAGGCGGACAAGAAATTTCTCAGGCCTGTGTAGTAAGTTACAGCACAGTAATGACGTAGATAAGAGCCGGCTCTTCGTGTGAACTCACTACTGTAGTAATAAAATAAATTTCAATTTCCTCAAACCGTATATTGAATCAAAACCCACACATTTTGAAACTCATAAGCCACCCAGCTTACTGTTTCTACATTCCAGCTTTTTTTTTTTTTTTTTTTTTTATATATATATATATATTTGGCTACTGTAATTAAGCTGTTTGTCCACAGGACAATACCTGACTGCTACATTCATAGATGACTTTTCAATGGATATACATTTCTTATTGTACATTTCCCATGCAGGGAAACAAATAAAACCAGAAGAATTTAGACAATAATGGGATCCCTCACTGAGTAATCATAGCATGAAGGCAAGTTTTGACTTGTTTTGTCCTCTTCCTGTGCAGCTTTTCTCATTGTTTGGGTTTGATTTCTAGGCATCTTTAACTCGGTTGCATAGAGAATCAGAAGACTTTAATTACTGCAGCCAATTTCTTCATGCTTATTGCTTAATGCTGAAAAGTTTCAGTAAAGTTGGAGCTGCCAGTTAGAATTGATTTGCTTTATTTGCGGTGGTAGCTTAGCTTCTAGATCAGTTGAAAAAAATCAGATAAGAAAGTTTGAAAAATGTTGCTGTTGTTCAAATAAAAATGAGCAAAATTAAAAATATATTTTAATGTAGACCTCCTAAAGTATATTACTTAAATCAGACAACTATATGTTTAATTTGAAGAACACTTCCTTTTTAAAGTCTTTTTTGGTTTGTTTTGAAGTTAAATACCTGTATCCTTAGTCTTTAAGTCATTGAAAGCCCAGTGCATGTACCAGAGACTCATGTGAAGGGTGGACCTTTTTTCATAATAATTTGACATACTGTGAAAGTGGAGAGGCATCTTGTAGAGATGTATAGGTAATGCTAGGAATTGCTGGGAAATGCTAGCTAATGCTGAAGAATCTGTTTTGGTAATTGATTTTTCAAATGTTTCTGTATAGAATTTTTTTTTTTCATCAGGATGGATAATGTGCAGAAAGGCCAAACAAGGTTGAATTACTGTACACAATTGTTAAGAACACTGAGTAGTAGCTCCTGCAGTAGTAGCTGCTGTTATAGAAAAGATGTGCTGAAGGAGTCCTGCGGCTGACAGAAAATTGGAGACACTTCACGTAAAGGAAAAGGCCTTTTAAACCAGTAGCAGACTGAGTGTTTAAAGGAAGTTTACATTTCTAGCACAGAGAGAAGAAGCTGCAGTGGTACATTTTTGGCTTTAATCCAATTTACAGCTAGGCACTTAAATAGTGTGCAGTTGAAAGAGTTAGAGAATTAAGGATTAAAAGATGGCTATTCATTGTGTCAGTATGTCAAATGAGGAATCCATAGCCTATCCTGATTTTAAAGTTCCCTTTTGTCCTGTGTGTTGCTGCTTGCACTTTGGGATTAGCTCTAAGTCTATAATGACATTAAAAGGGTAAATTGAGAGTCCTGGTGATGGATTAAGAGCATCAGCTTTAAAGTAACTGGCACCTTCACTAGGCAGAGCTGGAATTTCTGTCTTTGGAATGGACTACAGCTGCTGAATATTGGGAGCACTTCTGGTGTAGCAATGTCTTCACTGTATAGAACAATAGCAGCTCATTAACCTGTGCCTTTATCCCTCCCAGGCTAAACTCCAGGGAACTCTGGTGGTTGGCAGAGTTTACTTCAAAGTAAAATACTATCTACTAGCATCCAGTGGGGATACGTAATGCCCTACCAAGTATGGGAAAAAGTCTCAAAAATATGAGCAAAAATGAAATTAATGCTGTCAAAGAGTCTCTGGATGTTTAGCAGTAACATAGGCTGTGTTGATTAACAGCTAATTATAGAAGCTTTTTATGAACTCTTATTTTTATTCTTTTTTTTCTCCCTTTTTTTCTCTCTGTTGATATGAAGTCTTTAATCAGGTCTGTTCCTCAATAAAGCATTTGGTGACTTGGAAAAAATACCACCAGAGTGTCCACCACACAGAGTTGTGTGGAGGGGTCATTTGTGATATGTGAGTGAAACTGGTTTCGTTTGGTTGAAAACTTACTGGAAAATATAATTGATTCTGTAATTAATAATCACTGAAAACCAGAAAAGGGAACCTACATAAAGAAGGTGTAGGGAGGGACAAAACAGTTCTTAAGGATCTGCTCAAAGAGCTAAGAGGAGGAAAGATATGGATCATTTTGTCATTAGCATCAATTGATGCCACCTGTACAAGGATTGTGTACAGCAACATTTGCCTGCCCAAGAGAATGAACATAATGGCAATTGAATACTTTCTAATCTGCATAAGGAAGAGAGAAGGAGGCAAAATTTATTAGTTTTTTTTTACATGACCTCTGTCTGCCAGGACTTTGGCCTTCAACAACTTCATTTTAGTTTTTCCACTGAAAGAATTACAACTAAGTTCAGAGCTTGAAAATCATTAATTTAGAATACTGCTGTCTTCCAAATCTCTATGACTCGCAAGGCAGTGGCCAGGTTCAAGGATGAAGCTGAAAATTAATCATGTAGAGAATCTTGCCAGAGAAGGTAAAGGAAAGGATCTTTTTAGTGAGGTTGTCTGTGCCTGTAATTTGTACACTGCACAAAATGAAGCTGTAGAATTCTGATCTCTCAGGGATACCTGCAAGAACATCTTCTTTGTTTATTGATGTAGCATTTGATTTTCTTGTAAATACAGAATCTGTACCTGGTGACTGTGAAAACTAGCTTTTGTTTCTTCATGTAGGTGAGAGAATTTTCTAAATTAGAATGAAAACTTCACTTTATTTTTAATGGGTTAAGATCTGCAGTGATTATGTAACTTAGAGTACCTCGAAAGAATGTTTGGTAGAAATCTTCATAAAAGTCTAATGGGCAAATTAAAATTTTGCTGAGAAGATTAATGATAGTGAAGTACAAAGAATTACTTAGTCAACGATGTAAAAGTAGAAGATGAAGAAGAGTTAGTTCTTTATTATGTGAAATTTTTGTGTTCTTGAGGTCACCAGGGATCAGATGAGACCATGACAGTACCAGTACTGCAGAAATACCAAATCCTAGCAGTAGTTAGCCTGTGCCAGAGACTGTTTACCTACAGTGGGGGAACCTTAAAAGCACTGATAATTAGGTAAATGAGAACATTTGTGAGTTTTTAAGTATAGCTTTTTCTGGCATGGGAATACCTCTGTGTTTTCATGTGCTGAGACAATATGTTTATTTCTTATTTCATGGTCTCTGCCTGATGGAATTTTGATAAGGATCCTATGCTGCAAGAGGAGGCCAATGATACTGCATGTGTTTGTATATTGTTTTTAAGTAGCTTCCAGTGACGTGATTAAATCATATGAGAATGGTTACACTGTCACTTGTTTATTTAGAGCTTAAGCTGCAGAATTTGCAGTAAGGCAACTGAAAAATAAGGTTTCTAGAAGATAGTTTCCAAGTGTAGTAAATTTGAAGATTGATTTAAACTTTCACAGCTGGGCAGGTGAAAGGAAAAGGACAAATGTTAACTTGAGAACAGCTGTTTTGAACTTGGTTATTGCTATGCCATCTGGAGAGATGGAAATGCTGTTTGTTTAATAGCACAGAAGAGAAATATGTTTATAAGGAGAAAATACAGCCATAAGGAGATGGTGGAGTTAGATCTTCTAAATCCTTTTCCTGCCAGAGTGCTGAGAGAGGCTGTAGCAGTGGCGTGTGCTGTGCTCTGGAAAACACTTAGTAGCAGGGGGACTTCTGCGTGCTTGGGTGTGCTTTAATTATTGCATTTCCATCTGTGGAATGAGTACTATTAAAAAAAAAAGATGCACCATTGGTATGAGAAGTATATGCATATCAAAATAATGTCAGAGGACATAAAAGCAATCTTAGAGTGTTTTCCTCTCCTTCTTTTTTCCTAAGTTGCCTTTTTGGTTGTGCTTTTGATTCCTCATAATCTATTCCTTCTGCCCAGATGTGGTTTTTTTACCTTCTGTGGTGTTACGTATATTTTCTTAGGGTTTGTTTTAATACAGCGATGCTTTGAAGGATGTGCTTTTTTATATGAGGTGTGGGTTGTATGGGGAGAAAAAACAATTTATTAAAATCTAATTTAATTTTTTAATTATTGTAACTCATGCATCTGGGTTATATTTCACTCAGCATGAGAAGTATCTGCTAACTCTGATTAACAATTTCATATGGTAGCATCCAGGTGTGTGCATATTATTTCTTCTCTTGGGGATTTAAAACATTGTAAATACTGGAAGAAATTATCTGGACTGTACTGTGCATGTCTTCAAAATCCCTTGGTAGCTGCCATAATATTTTACTGAGATAATTAAACTTTGAGTAAAGGCATTGTAGGGATGTTGACATACTACAAAAACAGGGATAGTTGGGAGAAAGAAAACCAGAGCTTGTTGGGCCAATGCTTTCTGTGTAAGCTGCAGTTTCTAGGCGGTGTGAACTCTGCTTACCTGACATGTTGAATTGCTTGGTGAAGGAAAACCCCCTGCCTTAGGCTATCTTAAGTGACGTTCTTAAGTGTCAGTGATTTAAAGATTTCTGAAAGACCTTTTTCCTATAGTCCTGTAGAAAGCACTATGCTTACAGGAACACTTGTGCTTTCGTTAACATGAATCGTAGAAACTTGACAATCTGTTAATTATTCTTCTGTTTGATGACAACAATTTTATTGAACCATATCCATGAACAAAAAGAGTGCATCTCAGAAACAGGCACTTTTTAAACTTTTGAGTGAGTGTGTAAATTCTTCAGAGAAGTGGTTGGGTTTATTATATTAGCTTGGTAATTTAAAGTAGTAGCTGGATTTGTAAAGTCTTCTAGGTAATAGAAGGATATTTTTCTCCTGTGTGGATGTATTTATTCTTTATTTCAGGAAATTTTGTACTTACTTAGGTAATATAGATATAGTAGATACAGTGCTGTGGACTCCTAGGAACAAGTGGCCTGTAGTGGTGAATACCTGATTATGTCCAGGAGGTCATGAAGTCATTCTAATTCATTTAGGTCATCTTAAATCTTTAGTCCCTTTGGGCTGAAAGTGAAACTCTGGTGAGTTGTGAGATCATTGCAATCAATCGTCACAGTCCTTGAATGAGAGGGAAAATCCTCAACAAATTCAGGGGAAGTATGTCCTCAGGTTTAAAACGCTATGTAGGTTTTTCAGCAATTACTTGCTTTCATTTGGGAAGGAATTGGGTGGAACAGGCTGTAGATGATGTTTTGATGGGTTTGATTAGCTGCCAACAGATAAAGGGACTGAGTCATGAATCTTTCTAATCTGTTAAAACATGCGTTTTGTATAAGAACAAAGAAGCTCTAATAGTCTGTTTTCTATGTCTTTAAAGTCTTTTATAGAGGTGGGTCTTTTCAATGTTTCTGAAATTGCATCTTTCAACAGGAGGCAAGAAGGAGAAGCATTTGTTACAGTAACTCCTGCACTTTTGTCTAATAGTTTTCACAAGACATTATAAAGAAAGTGTTAAAAATCTAAATTAAATAATACTGATATATGCTTTGCTCTGTTTTGCTAATAAAAGTATATCGAATAACTGAATCCTAATTTAGTTGATTTTTGCAGTAAAAACTTACTTTTTGAAGTACATAGTAGATCAAATATGGTAATGCTTTTTTTTACTTATCTTTATCTTTTCCATCAAAACTGTGATAGCAAAATGGCTTAACATAAGATACCAAATTAGGAAAGCATCATCCAAAAAATGAAGTACACAGTTTGAAACACTGACAGTGGAAGTCTGATTTGCATTGTTGGAAAAGCTCCTCTTGCTACTTTAACCTTTCAAACAAGCTCTTAAACATACTTGTTTGCAATTTTGCAAAATGTTGAATACAGTGAGCTTTCTATATTAGAGAAACTTGACATTCAGCACTTTAAAGGGCTTGCTCTTTACTATTTAATTTGCAGAACTTGGTAATTGGTACTGTCTTGCCATCTGTAGGAAAAATAGTTTAATTTCCACAAAATATGTATGTGTATCTATTAAAAAAAGAATATAGAAAGGAGTTTTGTAAGTCTAGACTACACTGCTGGAATATTTTTTATTTAAAATTTATTGCCTAATGTACCATACGTAGTTGAATAAATCCATTTTTAGCATGGATTTTGTGTAAATGTGTTGGATAACATGTTATTAATTAGCTTCAGAGACTTGCATTTCAGTAACTTCAAGATGTCTGCAAAAATGTACTCTGGCCATGTAATAGAAGATAAAAATGTTTTTTATGTTTTTCACATTCATTGCAATCACTAGTATGATTTAAATTGCATTCATTTGCATATACTTACAAACCTCCCATTTTGTTTTGCGTTTGTTTGTTTTTGTGCTTTTAAAACAAAACTTGGATACCTTGTTTAAAAAGTTGAGGTGCGAGTTCTGTATAAAAGTACATGGAGTAGAGAGAATGTTGGTTATAATGCTTGTTAATATAAAGCCTGTGGTCTGCATTGTAGGTAAGAAACTGTGCAAGTGAAGATTCTCTGGATGCAGAATCTAGCTCTTGTGAAGGCAACTGACCCAACCTGTAGACATTGCTATATTTCATCTTCAATTGCTATTTAGAAAGAAAGGAAACAGTGATACCTGATGTCTCAAATCAAAATCTTATTTTTATTTCTTTAAACAGTATTGAATTTTGTTCAGTTAATAATACAGAAAGGAAGACATTTTGACAGTTACTTCTTTTGTTTCTTACACAGACGAAAGAAGTTGGTTTACTTGATGCAGACATATATGGACCTTCCATTCCAAAGATGATGAACTTAAAAGGAAACCCAGAATTAACGCCAAGTAAGTAGAAGGGATTTTTTCTTGTTGTCTTGTCTGTGCAGGGATGAGCATGGTCCACAGAAGGGTTGCAAACAGAATAAAAAAAAAACCACCCACAAAACAACAAAAAACAAAACAAACAAACAAAACAACAGAAAAACCCCAACCCCCCCAAAAAACACCACAAAAAACCACAACCCCCCCCCCCAAAAAAAACAAACAAAAAAACAAACAACCCACAAACAAAACAAAAACCCCACAAAACCAGTAAGAGAGGGATCATTACAGTAGCTTGTATGAAATATCATTAAAATGATTCTGTTTGATCTCTCTTCAGCCATATGTGCCATGCCACTTGACTCATTTATATTTGAAGTTGTGTGTTTAGGGATGCAGTGGTGGTCACTTCCCTACCAGAAGACAGTAGACAAAACTCCTAGTTTTCCTTCTGCTAGGAAGAATTCTGGGGAAATGTAAATTTAGTCTTCAGAGAAATGAGGTGATAGAGTGAAAGATCCCATCAAGTCCGTTTACCTTTCAGAAATTTAACTTCAACCCAGGCCAATCAAGGATGAAAGTGAAGAATGGCTTTATCTTGATACCCTGTTCAAGTCATGTTTTAGTGTAAGGCAGTGTGTTTTCTTTTAGGGTGGTAAGGACACTGGGGTGATATGATTTTTTTAATCAAACTTTGGTTTGATTATCCTGTGAGAGTGCATGTGAGTAAAAACCTTAAAAACATGTAACCACATACAAAACGCTTTGCACTCTGTAGCAGCTGGTTGAGGCATTAAGACATACTAGGATCCTTCTGAAGAAAGTGGCCTTCTGGAGAACTGGCCATGAGTGTTGTCAGGGAGGGGTCAAGGACAGTTGAAACAGGACATGAAAGGGCCTCAGTGCAGTAATCAACTGCAATGTTAGTGGGCAGTAACTGCGAGGTGAAAGGGAAGTTAAGTACTCCTGCTTCTTTTCATGCCATGATCTCTCTTTTTTATCATGGAAGGGTTTGGGTTGAAGGGAACCTAGCCTAACCCTCCCACAATGAGCAGGGACATCTTCACCTGGGTCAGGTTGCTCAGAGCTCCTGATCTTGAGTGTTTCATATCTACCACCACTCTTGGCAACTTGTTTCAGTGTTTCACCAGCTTAATTGTAAAACATTTCTTCCTTATATCTAGTCTGCCCTATCTCTCTTCTAATTTAAAACCATTATGTCTTGTCATAAAAAATTTGTTCCCATCTTTCCTGCAAGTCCCCTTTAAGTACTAAAAGGCTTCAATAAGGTCTCCGTGGAGTGTTCCTTTCTCTGGGCTGAATAGCACTGATGCTCTCAGTGTTTCCTCATAGGAGAGGTGTTCCATCCCTCTGTTATCTACCCTAGTGTTGTTGTAGAATGTTCATTTGTAACTCATCCTAATTTGTGCATGTATATGGGTATTACGGTTGTTGATCTATATGTTCTCACCTGGTATAAAGCATACAGAATGAAACCGTGCCAGTATCTTTAAAGGTTTGTTATTAAGCTTGCAGTATCAACCTCTGAAAACTTAATGTGGCAAACTTAGGATTTCATATATCATTAAAATTATATCTCCTTATGATTATGCTCTATACTCTGGATAAAGAAAAAGTAATATATTTTCATGTACTGATGCACTGGATATGCTTATACAGACAGCTGTCAAATTGAGTACTTCCTACATTTAAGTACCTAGCTTACAAATACAGGTTTTATTTAGATAAATTCCTAAAAGAGAAGGAGAGTACTTAGTTTTATTTGTTGGATTTTTGTTATATCTTTTGAAGTCAAAAGGCTGCTGAGTGATAAATAAATAAATAACTGAGCCTTTTCATGTATCATCAGTAGGATTTGAATTCCTGATACAAATGGAAGTATTCTTGCATTCACTTGTACTTTGAACTCCATTGAGGATGTATGTCATACAGGCTGTGTTTTCCTGTAACAGATTTTTTTTGCTATGAATTTTGTATTTGAAGTGTATTGTGCAATATGAACACAAAAGGGACTATGTTGTGGTATTCATATCTCTCCTCTCTTCATTTTTATGTGACGTTGACTTTTGTTCCTCTATTTTTTTTTCCTTGCTGTCTGAAAAATGGATTAGATAATTTAGAACTCCTTGGTTGTTTTGCTATGTACTTTATCAATCCATACCTAATTTAAATCCATATCTTGAGCTACAAATTAAACAGCAAATTGCCCAGTCTGTTTCTTATGGTTGTACAAATCAACTTGCTAGGAGTGCTTGAACTTAAGACTGTGTTCACGCAGATATTGAGCAGCTCAGTTTTGTTTCAGTGACTAGATATTTCTGGTAAACAGCTGAATAGAATCCTCTGTAAGCTGTGTTTTGTGTGTAGTCTAGTGTTTCAAGCATTTTTAAAAGTGTGGAATTCAATGTAATAGAAAAAAATTGGAAAATTTCCTTGACCTAAAACTGCTGCTGTTGTCTTGTAAGCACTAACATTTTGATCACTGAAATATATTCTTTCTTGTTCTGTATGGAATGCACAAGTAAAGATCAGGATTTAAAGAACATACCTTTTTTTAACAGACAGAGAAATGAATTTGTAAGTTTGAAAAGCTTGACAGATGACACAAGTCTGCTGAGAAAGACATAGTAATTTGGTTTGAATAACAAGATAGAATTTTTATTTCAGTGATTCTGTTCACTACTCTATGTGTTTTTAACTATTGAGTTGATGAAACTGAAGAGTAGCAGCAAGAGAAGTACTCTCAACAATGGTCTAATTGCAAAATAAGAAAGAGGAAAGTCTAACTGAAGTTTAGTCAAAGATTCCTTTAATTAGTGACAGATGGGATAAGCTTTCAAAGAAGTGATCAGTCATAGGATGTGTATATATATGGTATATATATAGGTGTATATAAATGTATTGATATAAAAACATGTATGACATGTATTTTGGTATAATGAGGTTTAGTGTTATCTTCTGGTTTCTTACTATATTTTTGAGAGTAAAACAAGCTCTGAAGAAATATGGCATAGCAACAGCGAGAGCCCAGGCAATTCTGTGTTACAGAAGTGCATAAACTATGTCTACATAACACTAAGTCAATTAAACACATTTTTCATAACATAGCAATAATAAAAAAATGTTTAATGTCTAATGCTTTCTTCATTGTGAGGCATGGATTTAAAAATGAACCTGTAGAGTAATCCTGGGAGATTCTGAGCCCTTTTGCAATCTTTGATTTCTATTTCTTTTCTCACATGAAAAGGGATTAGGGATACCCAGCTCCATACAAAATAAGTCCATGCAGCAATTATTACTTCTGAATAGAAATTATTATGGTTATGCTATAATTTAAGCATTTAGAATAAATTAGGAGTTCTTAGTGAGGAGTCTGTATAAATGGAAGATACTACATTAATTTAATTTTGCAGACTGTAGAACGTTGAAAAGTCTGCTAACATTTAAGAGGTTGTCATTCAAAATACTTTAACTAAATGGTCAGGGAAATACTGGTTAATAAGTTCACGATTGAATTTAATTAGCTAATGGAGGATTATCTAACTATGGAATTAATATTTACATCAGCTACAGTATATATGCAGGGCAATGCTAATAGCATAAGTTACAAAAGCATTACTTCTCTTCTTTCCCCAAATAATTTACCTAAAAAGCAGTTTTCTGGCTTAATGAATCACATGATTTCGTTTTTTTTTTCCTTTTTAATCTGCCATTTAAACTGGATGGCGGAGAGTAAAAACTATTATATTGCCAGAAACATTTACCATTTTACCAGATCAAGTTTCTTTATTTTATTTAATTATGAAGGTTTTGGTGGGTAAATCTTCACGACACGTGACTCCACTCTTAGTATTTCAAAACTTTGTTGCTGTTTTATGATAGCTTCAGTGTCTTTCAGTTCTTGATAAAACAGTGTATTCAAAAGATCAGTTGTAGACATCTATTTTCACAATCTAAAATAAAGTGTAATTTCTTAGAGAAAGCTAAGTGTTTGTGACTGCCCCATTTTATCTAATAAAATTGCAAGAACTATGGAAATGGATACTTGAATTTTTTCACTGGGATACATTTACGTATCTTAAGACTATGATAGCAGACTCTCATAACAATGTAAGAATTTAAAATAGTTGTGACTATTTAAAGATATCTGCTGGAATAGTATTAAGGGATTGTGGTGCATTCATTTGAGGGTCATAAATAGAAAATTGGGAGTGGACTAGTGAAATAGGCAAAGTGTTATGTAGGTAGCATAGTTATTTTGGTAATAACCATGAAGAAATTTCTTAATCTTTACTAAGGATTTAACTTTAAAGGTAAGGCTTGAAGTCTCAAGTTGTGTTTATCATGCTTTGTCAGTGGAACTGCATCATGATTAATTTTAAGAAAACCCTAAATTTGATTCTTTCAAAAAAATTTTGCTACTGACACTAGCTCTTGATTGGTGAGCAAGGGATTTTTAGATTGTGTATAGTCTAATGATCTGTTTTATTGATTCTGTTTTGAAAGTAGCCTGAACTGAGACCTTGTGTTTCCTTTGGTGATGTCTTACCCCAGTTTATCTGGATGGCAGAAGTGCAGTAGTCCCATGTATCTTACATGTAATAAAATAATGATTGAGAATGTGGTAATTAATTGTGTTTTATGTTTTGGAGGTTTTTTCAAATGTGATCAAGTAGTTGAAAATGAGAAGACTACTTAAGTATTTAATATTTTATTCCAGACCTTGACTGTTGCCCTCAAAACCTGTAACAAAAAACCTCGAGGTGGATTAGTCCAGCTATTGTTGAGTTCACTTGTGGAAAAAAATCAAAGATCTTGGAGGGGAAAGGAGATGGAGGATACACAATTCTGCAAGGAATTATTTATAGGCATACAGTTGTTAGCTGCTGTTTAAAAGGAAAAAACCTCTAGGGAATTAATTTATTTAAATTTTATTTTTCATTATATATAAATTCATACAATTACAGAAAGTGTAAGATGAGAAATGTAGTGTAGTAATTAAAGCCTCTTACTGAGAGCAGTCATTTTTAGATAAATAGCAAATCAAATTTTACGAAATGCCGTTCCAGTATAAATTATTGAAGCACTGTAACCTGAAATAATACATTTGAAGTACTTGAAGGCAGATTTGTATTACTCTTTATGTTGTTAATCCTGCAGTGCAGTAATTCCAGATGATTTTATTTGAATTGTGGCTAGCAGATATTTATTATATTATAAAGTTTACTCTTAGAGATACAAATGTTTTTTTGGTTCAGCTGGTATAGAAACTGGAATTAAATTGCAAAATGGCTTTGTTATAGGAACATGATAGATACTCTTTTCATAATACATACATAAAAGAAATTAGTCATGCTTTTTTAGACATTTACCTTTTTGCTTGTTTTGGAGGAATAAATGTTTCCATTTCTCTGCTAGAAGAAAAATTGAAGGACTGTAACTAATTCTGAATTTTCTCAATATTTTTGCCTTGCAATTTCACTTTTGTGCTTTTTTTTCCTCTGTGGGCTTCTTGCTGTATTCTCTCTTTCCTTCTCCTCTGCAGTACAATGGGGTGACTTTTTGTAATGGAGAAATGAATCAGAATAGATCAAAAACAGGAAAAAAAGTGATATAATCCTTTCGCTATGGAGCCCAGAGGCCAAAAGTGACAATAAGAGTTGAAAAGCTAGCATCTCTTCCCTTTGCTTTAGTTGATGGTCCTAATCATTTCTATGCTGAGTGTGATGCCGTATGGTGTGGGGTATCCCCTTTGTAACCTGGGATCAGCTTTCTGATTGTGTCCTCTCCCAGTTCCTGGTGCACCCCAGCCTGCTTTGCTGGTGGGCTGGGGTCACAAGCAGAAAAGACATGGACTGTATAGCAATAGCACTGCTTAGCAATAACAAAGGTATCCCTCTGTTACTAGCACTTTTTAAAGTCAGAAATCCAAAACACAGCCCCATACCAGCTACTATGAAAAAGAATAACTCAATCTTGGTGAAAATTAGCACCATTACACATAATCATTTGAACAGGTTTTTTTTTCCTCCCATATCTTTTCACTTAAATTTCTGTTTGTTTTTTTGGGGGGGGAGGGGATGTGTGTGTGTCTTGATTACAGTATTGAATCTAAAAAGGCTGAATTGACGCAAGTGTGTTGAGTTCTGTAGTTTTGCTTTGAAAGCAGTGAAAGTCCCTAGTTAACTGGAACATTTTTTTGAAGTTGGGTCTTAAATTAAAGCTGTTATGTAGTGAATCTCTGCCCCTGGGGTTCCTGCTGCTCTGTGTTCTGCTCTGCTGTCTGGCACCCTGTTATGTGACTGACCAGGGCTATCCCCCTGTCACAGCAGCAAGTCATTGCTTCAGATGACATGAGCTTTCCCAGAGGTTTTTGTGTGTCAGAACAGATGCCTTAAACTGAATGTTGGGTTAGTGTATTTCATTCCTTGTGGGTATAATGAACTAAAAGAACCTGCCTAAATTAGTCTAATAAAGCTTTTGATCCACTATAAATAAAAGTGTTGGCTCCTTGGGGATCTGAGGGCATTTCAAAATGTGGGTTATTTTAGCAATCGTAAGGAAGACATTTGTGATGGAAGGTAATGGCATGATACTTAAAACTAGTCCTGTGTTTTGAACCTAACAAGTCAGTGCTGCTTTAAAATGTAACAAAGATGTTTCTGAATCGCTGTGCTCTTTACTTGTGCCAGATTTGCTTTTGAAGTACAGTCTTCCAGCAAGCAATTAGTTCTTTTGCTTTTAGGTAGGACTGATGAAGTCATATCTGCAAAACTGTTCTGTTAATGACAAAGCTTTTACAGAGCTTTGTTTCCTCTGTAGTCTGTTGGGAGGGGAAAAAAACTGTAAAACCTTCTCAGGTAATGGGACTGGTAGGACCTCTAAATACGAGAATCAAATCTCTTGGGAAAAGTTGCATTTCATATGCATAATATTTCTTCAAATTGAATGGTGAAGATGGAATTATGCTCTTTAAGTCTCATTACTAGTTTGCTTTGGTTAAGTATTTGGGATGTCTTCGTGGTTAGATAACACTATTAGTGCAGGATGTAATGGGCAATCACTGCCTTCCTTGTGTGGAGCTCTTCAAGCTTAAAATACAAATTGTAGTATTTCTGGGGCAATCCTGCAAATAAACTTACAACACAGTGTGAAATCAAGCCTGAAGTCTCAATTAGTCTGTCACTTGCCATAGAATATTGTAGGCTTCTGGCATAAGCAGTTAAAACAATGATTACAGTTAAAGCAAGTATTTAAAATTTATGACTTTGACTAACCTTTTGGTGACAGCATCCTTTACCCTCTTTCATAGACTGAGGCCATCGATTGTTTTATTTCAAGGTACTTTGGGGTGCTGTTGCTATTCATTCCCCTCCCCTCTGTAGCATTTCTTTCCCCTTTACCATTCTGTGGGTGGAATTCACTTGTCTTTGCTTAGGAAACCAGTACTACTTTAAACATGCCTCGAGTATGGTGTCAGGCTTCTAGCTGCCCCTTCAGAAGGTATGTCTCTCCCTATGCCCTCTGTCAAATCTGCTAGCCCTGTACAAATTTCAGCTCCCTAAGGCATCCAGAGTGGCAGGAGACATCTATGTTTACACAGGTAAAGACCAACCATTTTTTTACTCTTCCTGTCCCATGTCTCCATCTGTCCTTTTTTTCCATCTTTGAAATAACAAAAAAACCCCAATTTTCTCCTTAGTTCAGATACTTGAAAACTCAGATCAACTCTTCTGCATTTGTGCTTGCTAAGCCAGTGAGTTCAAAATACATTTTCTAGGGTGTTGCATGATCCACTGCATTAATATTTAATAATTATAAGCTACCTTTGCTTTTCTTAAAACAGTGTCATTCCTTCTAAGGAGGTGTAGCGTAACATCACAATCTTCTGGAATAATAGGCTTTACTTACCTGATGGGGTAAGACTGAATGTAAGCTTTGCCTGTGCTAACGTATCACTCAACAGACTTTGAAAACTAAGCCAAGAGTTGGAATGGCTCTTTGTGGCTTAACCCCGGGCTCCATCACATGTAACTGTTTTTTGGGAAGACTAACACCATAATGTGCTGAATGTGCTCCCATTTCTTTTTTGTCTCCCCAGCTTTATATGCTGAGCATGAGGCCATATGGTGCAGGATATCCCTTCGGTCAGTTGTGGTCATGTGCTCAGGCTGTGTCCCAGTTTCCTGTGTACCCGCAGCCTGCTTACTGGTGGGGTGGTATGAGAAGCAGAACAGTTTTTGACACTCTCTTAATCACAAATCCAAAGCATATACCATACAATATACTGTGGGGAAATGTAATGGGATTCCAGTGAAAACCATATATATACATGTATGTATGTAGTTCTGTACATGCCTTCTGTACTGTACTGACCCCGTGACCCTGGCCATTATTGGACAGCTATGTCAATCTTTTTAGAGAAAAAGTGGAGTAACTCATATACCTTGTTAGGATAGTCTGTTTGCAAGGCTTGATTTGTTTGGGGAGAAAAAGCGTAGTAAAAAATAATTACAAAATGGATCTTCACTGATGTAATGATCCATCTTCATTACGTCAGTGTTACTCTTCCCCATGTGAGTAACAATTCAATCTTCAGACCAGTCCCAGAACTCTCCTAATCAGCAGTCTGCTGTAATGCTGTCATGAATTTGCATGTCTGCTTTTTCTGGTGCCCTGTGTGCATTCTATCAGAAAAGGCATTTACTGACATGTCATTGGTGCTGTGTTGATCTTACTGATCTGATTTTGTATGTTTGGTGAAAACACAGCAGTCTTTTACATAAGGCCATCAAGCCTACTGGAAAATTGCAAACTAGGCTATTTTATTTATCTCTTGGCATAGGTGGTATGGTATTGCTGTGTGTTGTGATTGTAAGAAATCTGTTTTGTTGTGTGTTGAATTTTTGGAGCTGTATGGTAGGCTTCTGATAACAGAAAAGCATACTCTAAGAGCAATGGGAATTAGAGATGTTACTGAGATCTCATTAAGCTAAATCTTCTTTATATGTTATGTTTTAGAAAATCTTCATGAGACCCATGGCGAAAGAGAAGGAAGGCCTGTTGCTTTTGATGAGGCAAGGGTGATTACCAATGCCTACTGAAGCACTTTAGATTTGAGATTAGTCTTAAGAATGATTTTTAGCAGTAGGCAAACAGTGGGGAGCTCTGCAGTATTTTGTATTACTTTGAAAATATGAAGAACATTATAGCCAGAACATACAGCAAGTTGTGAATTGTTCCTGTGCATTGTATAAATTTGATTAAATCTTCCTGCTCAGAGCATTTTATAGTCCTTGTTGTTAACCAAAGAAAATGAGATGCAGTTTTCATAAAAGGAAACTCTGCTGTTGAGAAATAAACCATGCATATATTTTTAAAAACAGAGGCCCCTTTTGCTGCTCTGTAGTTAGTGTTTGTCTACTCACAGCAGCTCTCCTGTTTTGTGAAGGAGAGGGAGATGTTGGAAAGTGTGTGAGCTCAGTCTGTGTACCTGGTCTCTGTGCAGAAGAAACTGCCCATGCAGGTGGTGGATGTTGAGATGTCTCTGTGTTTGACATGGTGTAGAACAGTTGGACTGAACTGAGAAGTGGCTTAGTGTTTTGGTGGCCTTCCCAGAGTAATGCATCTTTACCATTCATCTTACTCTCCAGTTCCTGAGCCTCATGACTGGCAGTCAAAGCTTGGCCTCCCCTTTTTAGTTTGTTCTGTTGTAAAATTGTCCCTATTTCATGATGAAAAATGATGGAAGCCTAGAGTCTGCAATGACTCTGTTCCAAATACTTTTTCCCTATTTCTTCTTTTTTTTAACCCCTCTCTTAGGTAAATATGTAGTAATTTCTCTCAATACTTCTAACAGTATTTTAACTTGTAGTGGTGTATATCTTGTTTACAAGGACACCAAAACAGTGTCTAGAAATGGCTCTAGGCTGTAGTTCCAATGTCATCAACCTCTTCATAACTAAACTTGTTACTGCAGGGGGAGAAGGAAGACTGTGATTGCTAGAAATGTGGTCAGACAGTATAATGCCACCAAAGTAAGCCCTGACTCAACACTGAAGAGCTGCACAAGTCAAGAAGAGCTGTATCCATTGGTACAGTGTATCAGTCCAAGCCAATCTCTTTTTCAGTAATAGCTCCCAACTCATTCCTGAATGCAGCAGTCATACAAGTGATTTGTTTGTCTTCCTGTTTTGTTATTTTTGATTTGCAAACCAAAACATCCAATTTATTCTCTGCCATATTTCTACAAAATTGCATGCCTTGAATGCTCACTTACTTGATTGCTTGAAAGCTTTCATCTGTAGAGTTTGGCTGTTTAATTTGTATGCTCATGGTTGTTATTTTGTCTGAATTTGGAGTTCAGCTTTGAATGCACTGGTTTTTTTTACTCTTTTTATGTATTTTACTTTGGGTGCATCAAGGATTTCTGTCAAAATCTGTATTACAATATGTTTTATATTGCTTAAAATATTCCTATTTTCTGCTGGTCCCTGCGTGTGCATGCTCTTCCAAGACATCAGCTAGACCAAATAGAATTCCATTTGTTCTTTTTTGTGTGTGTGCATGCCATTTTGAGATAAGGTGTGGGTTTAGGTGGTAGAAACCACAAAGAAGAGTTTCGGCTTTTGCGAGATTTTTGTTTTTAATGCCTTCTTTTTTATTGTTTGCTTTCTACTTGCATACCCCTTTGCCAGCAGAACAATTGCAATGTCCCCCCCTCCCCCCCCCCCAGCTTTTTGTTTTTGACACTGTAGGGCATAGGAATAAGCATGACAAGGACAATACCTCTGCAGTATTCAAATAAGCATCTTTTGTTCCTACAGAAATTTTAGAATTCCTGCAGATTTCTATCATTGTAAAGAAATCTGTGACTAGTTACCTGGGGCTGTTGACAATGTATAGTTTAAGGGTGGCTTTATTTGGTATCTCTACTCTAAGGTTTCTGTAGCAGATTTAACAGAAAGGGACAAATTCCACCAAACTCCGGTTCGTTAATGGGAATACTCTTCTGATTAATGAGAATAGTGAATAGGATAGATTAAAAAATAAAAGTTAAAATCCCACCATGTTGTATGACTTTGGTGTTGTTCCAATATAAATGACTCAGCTTTTGGTGATTCCTGATAGGGAATCTATGCCTTCCAGCATAGGGATTTCATAAAGATAGAATTGATTTTGTCAGTGCTAAGTGACATTATATTATAGGCAAACACATTGTTATTCTGGCAGAAGATGAATGGTATTAGTAAAATGTAGCAACCTAAGGAAAAGTGGAGTCAGATTCTTGGGCAGAATAGGTAGATGTATATACTTAATGACGAGAGAGGGGGGGAAAGGTGAACAACTATGAAATAGAGAGGGAAAATTGCTCTTAAAAGATTAATGTGTCCTCTCATTTCTTTAAAAAAACCCCAAAATACCCTAAAACTATCTCCCCTCCAAAAAAAACCCCTTGTTTGCTTTTGTTTTAGAAAATCTAATGAGGCCCCTTAAGAACTATGGAATCGCATGGTGAGCATATGTTTTTATTTAAATCAAGTTTCTTTTCAGATGTACTTGATACTGTGCTGTAAAGCTCAAGTTTTTGCCTTAATGTTTCAGCATGTCTATGGGTTTCTTGATAGAAGAGACTGCCCCAGTTGTGTGGAGAGGGCTGATGGTAATGTCAGCTGTTGAAAAATTGTTGAGACAGGTAAGGCTTAGTTATGTATTTCTGCTTCAAAGTAATCAGTTGTTTTAAAATGCATTTAACTGATACATGAGTGTCCATGACATTATTTCATATGTTAGTGGTGAGTATTCTTGTGTCTTGGTCTTTTTAAATTCAGGTGAAGGGGAAAATTGATACTTTTGTGTTTGCCTATACCCCTCAAACAGAGCTGTTGTTCTATGCCTTTAATGAGTGAATTACCCCAATTTGCCTTCCTTCTCATTCCTTTTCATGTTTCTTTATGCAGTTGTTTTAAAAAAGAGGCATTTTGAAGTTGCCTAAGTATTTCAATGTATATATGTAGATATCTATGCATATCTACAGCTGTATTCCCTTATGTGCTTGTTAATTCACCAGCACTAAGAATTCTTGGATGGCATTTGATGTGACAGGTACAGGAAAATCATTAGCTACAATCTCTGTGTAATGCAGATAGATTGTTAGTTAATAAATTTTCTGGCTTGTAGATGTAGGCTGACTTCTTTATTCTGTGGCAGATTTTTTTTTCTTTAATTGTGAAGAGATCTGTGAAGTGCTAATGAGACAAACAGCTGAAAAAATGCATTAAGGTTGCATGTTTAGACTTTGAAGTGACCCAGATTGTTCACAGCCAACATCCATTCTAGGGATCTACTGTATACAGCCTGGAGATCACAAGGTTGCTGTATGTCTTCTTTAAATGCTTCCAAATATTGTGCTCCTTTAATAACTGAAAACAATTTTTTCAGCATTTTTCCATTTTTACTGAATTCTCTGTTAACACAGATTTTAGAATAGTGGCACTTACTGCTCTGGTCAGAAAAACCACACATCTGCCAAAATTTCAGGAGGAACATCTTTGGCTAGAATTGACCTTTAAAAGTAAGGGGTATCCGCGCCAATAGCTGTGGAGACCATTCTCACGTGTTTGTGTGCTGTGTTGCGCTGGCTGGCTCAGGAAACTAGGATGTAAAACCTTGAAGGTAGAACTGAAGGTAGCACCTGCTGTGTTGGCATGCTGTGCCCTGGGAGACGGGAGGCTGGCAGGCCCTGCAGTGCTGTTGCTCAGTCAGCGGTGTCCCAGATGGGCAGTGTGTGCCAGCATCCTTGTGCAGGGTGTGGGGGATGCTGTGTAATGAGCTCGCTGCTCCCTAGCAACCAGTGCAGTTACACGCTGGCCAGCCATGCTGTGGGAACCAGACAAGTCCATTAATGCTCAGGGCATCGCTGATTTTCCTGGCAGTGAAACCTAAGCTGTGAAAGAGGAAGGCTTTATGGCTAAATTTCTCCTGCCCACATGCATTTTGCTTTTGCATAATGATCAGGATAGTCTTAAATCTGAGCTGGAAAAAGTTTGCATCTCTTCCTTTGAAAAGAAGGTCACAGGGAAAATCAGTGGGTCTGTCTTATGTCCAGGTGGCTTTAAGGAAAGAATGTGTTTTCCAGACTGAGATGTGCTATTTTGTTTTTAAAAATTGTAATCTCCCTTCTGCACTTATCAGCCAGTCTCAGGAATGGATTAACTGTAGGACCAATAGTTTAATAACCTTGGACACCTGAACAAGAGAGAACCACAACATATGATGATCCTTTTAAAGATACTGTCATTCTGTTTTATGTAAGAAAAAATTTTGTGGTCTGTTGGGGACTTCAAAAATTTTTCTTGTTTTCTCTTTATCTGTTCTGGTTGGTCTTAGCTATTACCTCTTGTTTAACAGGATAAAGTTGCTTGTAAAAGTAAAGTACTTCTGCTTGTATTTAACTTCCTAAAACCATATTCTTAAGAAATAGCTTATCTGATTAGCTGCATAGAAACCATTTAAATTAGCTCCCTAATCTAGATTTGTAGTATAATGGGGGGAGTCCCTATGCATTCAGACAAGCTGATAAAATACTAAGTTCTTAAAATAATTAATTCACCCTGACAGAACACATAGATGTTCCCAGACTTTTGCCCTAAAAGCACTGGTGGTATTTCATATTTGTGTTTACGGTTAGATGGTGGAGAGGTTTTTTATTTGTTTGATAGCATCAAGACTATGCATTCATTCTGTGAATAATTTTGGATGCATTTTCTTTTTTTCTTCCATATGAAACAATCTGTTTTCCAGAGTTCATCATGCTTCAGATACTGCAGTAAAGCATTTGAATTGCTTACTTTCCGAATTCTGTAATGGGGAGTTGTTGACTCATAAATATGTGTGCCTGTAATGAGTGTTTAAATGCTTCTCTTACACTTGGAACTTGCAAAAATTTATGTAATTGTTACTTTGTTAAATATATACATAATGCTTTTTGTATATATGTACTGCATGTGGTCTCACTCTTTGTAATACAGGTTTGTTGCGTAGTGTCAGACTACGTAGATAACAGACAGTAATAGTAAAGTATTGAGCAGTGAGTGCTTGATGTTTCTTTGGTAATGCATATCTCATGGGCAAGAGTGGTGTTCTGCAACACATCATATTGTTCTCCTTTAGCAGAATTTGAAAGAAATGTGCTTTTTAGTACCAAGCAAAGTAAACAGTTTAGGATACTATATTACCTACATTACCTATATATTGATGTATCTGTATCAAATTAGTATATAAATGAAAATATGTAGCATATTGATTCTATAACAAAAGAATTGGTCAATAGAAAAGAAGGAAAGTGATGATTTTAATCTATTGAAAGAACAAGAAATACAGAAGGAAATTTTCGTTTTCACCTGTTGTGAAAGTGAGTTGCAAACAGTAATTGAACATTTAATCTTTATAAACATATTCATAACTCTTTCTGTTAAATATATCTCTAGTTTATAAATTACCCAATTTTTTTTTGTGGCTGAGAAGTGATTTCTTTGTTTACATAAGATGTACTTTAGGCCCATTTACACCTTTAGGATGGTCTATCACTTTACGTGGGTTTTAACTCTTATTTCCTTGTCACAGTTACCTTCATGTAAAAAGTCTTTCACTTCTGTTAACACTTCTTTTGAATCTTGCATGCCTGTTGGTGAGATAGAAGTTTTAAGTTTTAGATGTCTCTTCTTGGAAGATATAATGGATGTCTCGGTAAGAAAGCTTTGATGGCTCTCCAGTGCCATCCATAGCACTGGGCTTTTTCTATGCAGTTTGCACTTCACTTGAGAAGCTGCCTACTCTTTCGTCTAGTCCCATTTACTTTGTTCCTTTACTCTCTGTATCTTGACTCAGTGTGATGGTATTTGGTTCAGATTAAACAACCTACCTTAAAATGCATCATTTTGCTGTGTGTGTTGTGGGAGTGACTTATGATTAACCTTTAGGCTAAGCACAGTCAAGATACAATATTTTTTGAGAGTTGCCTAAAGCCTGTACTTGAAAAGCTGTTGAAATAAGTATCAAGGAGGTAGCTAAAAACCTTAGACATACAAAGATTATTAAAAAAAAAGACAAGGCAAGCAAAACTTGCTCTCTGATTTGAACTGCTTTTTCAACAGGGATTTCAAATACCATTACCACTGTCCCATACTCTGTATGGCAACACATACACTCTGTATTTTCTAGCACCATTCTCTTTTCTGCCTTAGGGCATCTTGGCAGTTGAGTGGCGAAAGAACAATTAGAAGGATGCCAATACAAACCTGCTGTATCTCTTGGAAAATGTGGCAATTATTCTGCCAAAAGGCTCTGAGAAAGGAAGTGGAACTGTGCTGACTGCCAATTTACTATCTGCTGTACTCATACAAGCAATACAAATGGAGGGGGTTTCTTGTTTAGGGAGTAATCAGTAAAACTTCTGATATTCAAGATAGCAAGTGTTGGTTTCTCTAATCTTGAATTCACTATCTTATTCTCTGTGTTACCTAGCTGAACTATCAGCAGAGAAGGAAAAAAATTCGATATTCTGCACACAAGTCTGCTTCTCTTTTTAAAAAATCAAATAAAAATGTAACTACAGATAAAATGCAAGAGCATACTTTATTATGTAGTATTCTCCTTGTATCTTTGTCCTATCAATAGATAAAGTTATATCACCTCTGGAAGCAAGTGCTGCCTGCACAACATGGATTAGAGATACCAGCAGTTCTGTTTTATGTGAACAGTCCCCTTGACACTAGCCTAGAAATCTGCTCTTTTTTCAAGGCATGACTCTCAGGTTGATTAACACCCTCAGTAGGATCTCCTACTCTGACATGATATTTTAACCAATGTTTTTGCTAGGCTAGTCAGATCTTAAGAGGCAGGACTGTTGTACTTCTTCCTTATCATAGTTTTCAAGAGTATCCAGAATACTTTATGCATCTTTGGTTGTATTATGGCTATGAAGCAGAGCCTCAGTGCTGCTAAGTGTTTGTGAATCCTAAAGGTTCCTTTGGTGTACTTGATAAGGATGAAGCCCTGTTCCCAGACAGACAACGTTTTTCCTGCAATGGCTTAATTCCAGTGAGTCTCTAAAATACGCTTATTATCATCAAATTGCAATTTCTCCAACTCTTTCTTTCTGCTTATTTTAGCACCACTTTAGTTTCTGTTTTAGTCAAGGTCTGTATTGAAAGAAAATTTAAAAAATCCTTAAGTTTCACTGGGAAGGATATAACTAGAAAGGAAAAATACAGGGAAGTCAGCAGAAAGCAAATTAAATAAAACTTCCAATGCAGAGCCATTGCGCATCAGCAAAAGGAAGTGGAGCCTTGCATTTTGATGCATGGGCAGGCTTTATGCCCTGTAAATTTATGTTGAAAACCATAAATTAAGCAGAAGGGTTGAAGTTATTTTATTAGCTAATTCAGAGCTGAATAGGGCTGTAGTCTAAAGATTCAGCCTCACCCTTTAAAAAAATTTGAACTCGGTTTGTGATTATTTAATCTGTACATAATTTGGAAAATTTGGCTAGCAGTGAGGACTGTGTGTGCTACTTTCTTTCAAATTCAGCTTGTGCCAGAGGTAGTGATGGCAGTAATCATATAGTGGAAGGTGTGAATGTATGTATATGTGCTTGGACCTTTTTTGTAGCATAATTCTCTGATGCTCAGTCAT
This sequence comes from Prinia subflava, assembly GCF_021018805.1. Lineage (NCBI taxonomy): Eukaryota > Metazoa > Chordata > Aves > Passeriformes > Cisticolidae > Prinia > Prinia subflava. The sequence goes on from NC_086251.1 coordinate 36,770,558, forward strand.
CATGCATAGGTAGCTGTAGAGTATATCATGTTGTCATGGTGAAGAAAATTAACTCTACTGCAGCCAGAACCAACACTCATACGTTATAGGGAGTAGATAAATAGTATTTAAAATATTGAGCAGACTATGGGTTTTAGTATCTTGGCATTTCAAGAGCCTATATGAGAAAGCCACCATAAAAGCAACTATTGTGTGAATAGAACAGTAAAAACTGATGTTTAAAGATTCGGGATTAAGGTAACTTGGAAACCAAGTAGTATTTGGTTTTTAGAAAGCAAGTACTATGGAGACTATCTTGTTTTGGGTTTCTTGTCAGTCTGCAGTGACTCATCTCTGTAGAGGAGATTATAGATATTCAATACTGTTTTTGTTTGAGGGACATTATTTGGTAAATTCCTGCAGGAGGAGTACAGGTGACCTGGTGCCTGATAAGTAACAGCTCTGTTAATTACCCAATACAGCCTTGTCCCTGATGAGTCACAGCCATATCCAATAAAGATAAGTGTGATAAAAGGGAGTGGGTTAGCTGCTGAGAGGAGAATCATGAAAGAGGATGAACCTTGAGGAAGAGGGAACTAGAGAATTATGAAGAAGGAGGCTCCTGGGGAGAGAGAATCCCTGCTGTGAGGTCAGTGTGGGTCTGCAGTCAGAGCCTGTTGTTGGAACCTGCAGTCACAGTCTAGCTGGGTAAAAGCCTGCAGTCAGAGTCTGCAAACCAATACCTGCAGTCAGAGTTTAGCAGAAATAACCAGCAGTGAGAGGCTGCAAGGGAAACCTCCAGCAGGAGCTTGCTGCAACCAGAGTCAGTGAATGGTTGGAGTCAGGATGGCTGAGCTGTAAAGAGGAATGAACCAGGACCCTCTTCATGATGTGATAAACAAGAAGTCTGTGTCTTGACTCATTTCTGCCCTCTAACAAGAGGGCTGCTGTGACAAATTCCTACATGCAGTTGCTACTATTTGAGAAGTGTGTGTGTTGTTATTGGTATAATCCTTTACACCATTTCCATTGGAGAGGTTACAGGTATAGATTGGGGCCAAAATTTCTTTAAGTGTGAGTTATTTAGCTGTATGTTAATGCTGCACTTGAGAAGACAAAAATAGATGAGGTATGGAGAGCAAATGTAATACCTAGCAAAATAGCTACCTTGCTGCCACTGTCTGTTTTACTGTGCACATTCTAGGCAGCAGAATGGTCTGTATATGGTGTATATGTAGACATCAGTCCAATTTTGTTTGGCATGTGTGTACATAACCCTCTTGTGTTGTAACTCATAAATTTTTCAGCCTGTAAATTTCTAGCTTTGCACTGCCTTGTGTCTGTGTGTATAAATGCATTTCTTGTAAATGGGACAATGGAAAAACTAGGGGAAAGCTTTCCACATTAGGAGGAATGCTTCGTATTTGAGTGGAAGCAATAAACAACAAGAACGTAGTTACTGAAGTAGTTAAGTACTACATGCTGAGCCATCTGCCTGATTGGTTAGTGTGGTTTCCTAAGAGTTGTCCTTTGGCTTCTATTTGTGACCATGTATTGTTTTTTGCCTTACATTTTTGGGACCATGGAAATTTCATTCTGTGTTTGTGCAGTGTTCAGCACTGTAGAGTTATCATTTTATGTGAGAGATGCAGAGACATACAAAGACTAGTATTTACAACTTCCAAATCAATACAAACATTTTTCTTTGTTACTTTTTTATAGTTATAAAATAAATTTATAAAACCATTTCTCTTTTGAGCACAATGTATTCTGTGTTCTTGGTTCTCAGTGTCTATGCGTGTGAATGACATATGTCTGTTTAGAATGCCTGAGATGAATGTGAATGTATCACTGCAATTCACCATGACTGGTATTCTTCAGAACCTAATTGTCTTTTGCAGATACCTATGCAATTGCTTAGCTTTTGATTGTATGGGCTACCTTGCCTGTATATTCTCCAGCAAAGAGCTATCAAGGTGATACTGGGGGGTCAAGCATGTAATGTGCAAAGAGACACTGAGGAACTGGGTTTATTTTGTTTGGAGACAGTTCAAGGGAGATATGAACTGCTGTCTTGGACTGCCTAATGGATACATACAGAGAAAATGAAAGTAGATTCTTTGTGGATGTGCACATTAATAACAAAGAGGTCATGAATGTACATTGCAATATGTAGTAAGAAATGTGAGGGGGTGTTGGTGGTTTCCTTTTTACACTTGAAGCAATTGCGTGTCAGAACAGGTTGTCAGTAGAGATTCTTGGAACTTTTTTGGAAGATACTAAGAACTCACTTGGGCTAGAGTCTGAGTAACGTGCTCTAAGTTGTTTCTGCTTTGTGCAGACAGAGATCCCCGAGGTCCTTCAGACCTAAGTTGTTCTGTGAATCTGGGATTAGCTCTGAAATTTGCTTCCCGCTGCCTATTTGACTGTCGGTCTGTAACTCCATTGAAGCTCAGAGAGAAGAAAATGGTTCTGCCTTCCAGAAATCATTGGTTAGAGCACTTAGTCAAAACCTAAACGGAATGTAGGTGTCTCTCTAATATGACTGCCGTAATCACTAAGCGGGGGAGTCATACAATTAAGTGTTGCAGTCAAATGAGTGTGTTTCAACATCATGACTGAGACCATCCTTTCCTCAGCAGCATTTGTCTCTTTAGACTGTAGAGGTGCTGACATGGAGACATAAGTCAAACACAAATAGGCCTTATCTCTTGAATGAGCAACCTTAATATGAACTATGAAAAAAATAGAAGAAATACATTTTTTTCTTTTTCTGTCATACCTCTTTATAGAAGTACCTTGATCTAGGAGGGGTTTAAAGCACACATTGATGTGCTCTTGAGCACTAAGAATTGAGTAGGGATGGCAAAAAGAAGTTTTGCTGAAGACTTCCCACAGTTTTTTTGCATTAGCTTTAGTAGTTTACTATCTAGGATGCAGGTTTCTATGAAACTCAAACTGAGATCTGGCCATTCTCTGTAGTGCATGGAGAAGCATACATTGATTTTTATCTCTTTGTTTATTTAATTTTGCCATCAGTGTCAGCCCTGAGTAATTTGAAATCTAATTGGACAAAGAAAAATTCAAAGATGGTAGCAAAAGTCATCTTAAAAAAGCAAGTATAGTAGATCTTTTATATCAGATGTTTTTTAGATGAAAGGCAACCAGGAATGAGTGCAGGAGTGGATCCTGGATACATGAATTGAAGGCTACCATGTTTTAAAGTGTTTTCTAAATAGGAATGCTGGTGGTATTTATTTATATGGAAAATTTCCAAATGTGGACTACAGGAGAAACCTAATGCCGCTCTTTTTTTTTTCTCACTAATAAAGGGATCTGCTCTTTCTTTCTAGCTGCTGTAGGTTAGATGCAAAAAGGGAGGTTGGTATTGCTGCAGTGAATATTGGAGTGCCTCAGCAGTTAGTGCCCTGCCTGCAGGAATGGAAATTTAAACCAAAGCCTAGCCTGGAGCTACTGCATACCTGGGGTAGTGGGAATACATCACTTGTCATTCCCAGTGGTACTGTTTGAGGGATTGTTTTTCCTTCCTGGGTTGATCTCTACACTCTTTGGCAATGTTTTAAGGTAATAGGTGCAAACCTTGGATTTTAAGGATAGCAAAAACTTGTCATCCTTTAGATCCATTTCTTAAACAAATTGCAGAAAGTACCCCTTTTGCTGTGTTTCGTCATTTACATGGTAAGTGTCAAAGATGAAATTATTATTATTATTGTGGGCAAAACCTGTCTTATCAGAACAAAATTGAGACAGTGTTGGTGGATGGTAGGGAGTACTGAAATGGGAATTAACTGAGAATGGAATCATTCATGGCCGAGAGGAAGACAATAACAATTTGATGGCTCTGATTTTTTTGTAGCTATATTTTCAGTGACTTGAAAGGATGCCTAGAATAGTAATAGTGAATCAATGCTGAAAATTATCCTTATTGTAAATGTAAAGAGCAAGTGAAGAAGGAGCACTGCTGTGAAGCCAGATGATTTTTTTAATGTGGATTTTATTTTTAAAACTCTTTGGTTTAGGAAGGGAACTATCAAGAGATGAACATTGAAGGCATTTAACTTGCATTTTGGCACTGAATTTTCAAGGCAGGAAAAGAATGAGATGGTGCAATGGGAAATTTTAGCAAAAGGGATAAGAAGCATAAATAGCTCTTTGTTTTTCAACCTTTTGTAGGCTTTTCATGTTCTAGTACAAATGGAAGAGTCTATGCACACTTGTTTGTGTATCAGCAGAAGATAGGTACCAGAAATGTATATGCTTTAGTGCAGATTAATACTGTTCTCCTCTTCCTCTGTTTTGTGTTTTGGCAAATATCCATCCATCTTAGGGTACTTGCTAATTTCAAAACTGACATGTGTTTCACAAAATTCATGTGTTTATCCAATTTATCTCCAAGTAATTGAAGCAGATAGTCAGTAGCAGATACTTACAGTTTACATTTCACAGCACTAAACAAAGCTGCTATATGTATATGCTTATATTATAAACAACAAAGATGTAGTTTTCTGCATATTTGCAGTGCATAATTCTAAAATACAGTACTCCTACTTACAGTGTCACTACAGTGGAAAGTTTGTCAGCTTTTCCACAATAAAAAGATATTTCTTCTGTTTATTTCTTCTATTTTGAGATGCCTCACCCTGAGGTGGACATAGATATGGTTAGTTCAGGCTAAAGTCTGCCACCTTATAGTTTTGGCAAAAGGAAAAAGTTAATCAAAGCAATAGGAGCAGTTGCATCTTTAGAGAGTTGTAAAGCTTTTCTATTTTTATTTTTTGTGATCTACAGTATGGGAATGAAAAGATTCAGACATTTCATCCCTAAACGAAAGACCATTGGTATTATGTATTTGTTCTATTTAGAAAAGTCTTCTGCTATTGGAGGTATTCTGAAAAGAGAAACAAGAGTCAGTAATAAATAGTGACTGAACTACCAGTGCTAAAACTGCACTAGGAAATGCCACTAAGACTGCATCTACAGCTGGAAGATGGTAAACAATAACTCCGAATGCTTGTGAGATTTTTCTCAAGTCTTTAATAAGCTTTCCTTTAAATCAAGGGAGGTCAAGTTTCATTCTCTTGTTTTATCACTGAAATGAAGGAAATTTTTCAAGGGCAAACTAAGATGACCCATTCACACCTTACAAAAAATTTTTAAAAATTCTTATACTCCTTTTTTGTTAAGTTTTTTTTTTTGCTGAGACTAAAGGATAAATAAACTAGTTTCTTCTCTTTCAGAACCAACTTAAATAAATGGAAATCTCTAGACTAATTAATTCTGCACCATAATTCAGCTGTGATGTTGATGTTTAGAAAAGCCTGCTACAGGAATTTGTATATCATCACTAATTTGCTTGTGTTAATAATCACTTTGAAAGGTCCTGTCTGTCCAGAGGACTGCCTTAACCAGTCCCATTCAGTATGTACATATTTAAAGGAAATTATGGTACTTCCTGGAGATCAGAAGCTGAACATGGATGCAGTGATGTACTGGAGCCAGAAGTGTGGGAGATGACAGAAAGCTCTTTCCACTCCTCTGCCCCCCAGTTAGAGTACTTCTGTTGTCACCCTTTGACTCCCGTATTCCTGTGTGTTTTGGGGTGGGTGTGACTGAACGAATATGGGCTTGATTCTTTTTGTTTCCAGCTGAAGCTACAGAACCTGTTCTCTTGCTTTTCTTCCCTTAATGAAGCAGGATCCATACAGCTCCCTGTTGCTTTATTGGCTTGCATTAGCAGCTGATATGAAAAGGGATTATAGTTGCTGAAAGGAATTGACAGTCATAGAAAGAAGTGTTAAGAAAACCAGAAAAACCCAAAGGCATTAGCCAACATCTTATTGCTGAACTGGAAGCATTTGCAGTGAATGTATTTTAAATGTCTTTGAGGATTAAAAAAAAGGCAAAAAAAAAAGCCTAACAGCATAGTGAGAATGTATTTACAGCAAACATTTCTTGGCCTGGTTCCTCAGCTGTCATGGTTATGACTGTGCAGTTACTGCTGCTGTGGGAACAGGCTGGGAAAGTGTTCTCTTTGCTCTGCTTCCAGTAGTCTCATCTCTTGCACACACTGCACAGGTATGCATGTGTCTGCACTCCTTTGCATAAAAAACAAATGCAAAACATGCAACTGTTCTGCTGGGTTTGTTGACTAGACAGGAAGAAATGGCAGAGAGCTCATAGTGTCTCAAAATGGCTGTGGTGGGGTTAGATTTTTTTTTTGCCCTCAAAGTTTTAAAGGAAAGTGTTTTGAGGTTTAAGGTTTCTCTGTGGCAGAGTTCAGAACTTTGTGCTTAAATGGCATCATTCTTGGAAAGAGGGTAGTGATTTAAGCATGATGTGAAGTGTTTGCTAAACAAGAATAGTGGTGGTAGAGGCGTGAGGGAAAGAGAAGGCACTGCTTGTTTTCTTTTTTAAATGAAACTTCCATTATTTATGTAAACTTTTTCAAAAAAAATAGGGGAACCTAATGCTACTCTTCTGCTTTTTCTGTTCTCCTCTACTGATAAGAGGGTTTGTTCTTTGTTTGTAGCTGCTGTAGGCTAGATGCAAAAAGGGACACGAGCATGGCTGTGCTTATGCCTAAAGCTGGTGCACTACCTGCAGGAATGAAACGTTAAACCAAAGCTTAGCTTGGAGTCATTGCCTACCTGGAGTGCTGAGAATACATCCCTTACTTTTCTAAGTGTTATTGAGGGGTTGCTTTGCACTCCTGGAGGTACCTTCAGACTCTTTGGCAATGGCTTAGCAGATTCTTGTTAAGCAGATGCTGTATCTTGGGAGTGCTGAAATTTAGAGCTTAGTGTGGAATAAGTGGAAATTAATGGTCTAAGCTAGTGGGAGTAGGTTTGCCAGGGGGAATTAAGCAGTGCTGAAGATGTTGAGCAAGAGGGTTATAAGGAAAAGCCTGTGGGCTCACTTTCTGTCTCTGTGCTGGATTTCAGCACCTAAATGTAACCTTATTGGACAGCTGTGTGAAGATTTAAAGCCAAAACTGAGCATCTTCTGTCATGTGCCAATATCCTTCTTTCAGCTGAACTTCACAGGCTTATTCACTGTTCATAATAACAGCCTTGGAAGCCTGGACATGAGAGGTGCAAGTTTGGTTATGCTAGCAGTTTAGCATTTCAGGCTGTATTAGCTGCCATCCCAGAGAGTGCCCTGCGGTCACCTCTGCAAGCACCTCTGCACTGCAGCTAGAGAGGCAAGAGTCCTGAGGCCAGGACTAGACCTGTGAAGGGGGAGCATGACCAGGTCTGTGCAGGAAATTCAGTTAACCTGAAGCTTTAGCTTTCCAGGTGAGTACCTCAACTGCTGGCCTTACATAGGATCATGGTGGCTTCTGTAGCTTTTGCATTTTTGCTTACACAGTTTTATCCAGATAAATACCACCTGCCTGGGAAGTGAAAACTCACATATTCCCATTCATAGGTAAGTTCTCTCATATGTCTAATTCTGATACTAAGCTGTTACTATTATAACAGCAGAACCACAGGCTTTGTGATTTTGCTTTTGGTTTGATTCTTCTGTTTTTTAATGGCCAGGTGCTCAGCTTTGTGTTAGGTTCAGTGTTACCAGTGGCAGGTGCATTTAGAGAGTGCCTGCTAGATTGGGCTTGTAAGGCTTGCTCATTTCCCACAAATGTGTGTATAATTAATGGATCCCAAATGGGATTCAGGATGATATTTTGTGCTCAATGGAGACTTTCTGTTTCCCTTTCTGAGCAGTTAAGGTGTTTGGGAGAATGGTTAGCTCCACCAACACAAAGTTGATTTTTGAGCATTTGTTTTCCCATCTTTCAGCCTTTCTTGTTGATCTTTTTGATCAAAATGCAAGTGGAACCTCGCTACCTTGAAATATTGATTAAACTTTGACACATTGTTTAGCATTACACATCAGTTTTACTAAATAGCTATGAAGGTAACTGTATAAACAGCTTTTAAAAATTAATATTGAATTAACATATGTTAAACTGATTGCGCAGACTTATTTCTTTTCTTTTTAATAATCCAGCTTTAATTCTGTCTGTTGGAAGCTGACAGATTGATCCTTCACTCAAACCATCCTCCCATATCTCTTTTGCTCCCAGGAAATAACTGCAGATATCCAAGAATAGCAGCAGGTTTTGTACCAGTATTCTTTGTAGAAAGTGATTATTTCTCACATCCCAAGTGATTGACACAAACGTAAAGTAATTGTGCTTAAGGTACCAGAGATTAGTGTCACGGGGCTTTTTTCCCCCTCCCCCTCCCTAACAAAGAAAAACCTGTTTTTTTGTACTATTTATGAAGCTGTAGAAGGTGTTTCACTTCTTACTGTGTCTTGCTCCATCAATAATACCTTTTAAAGGAAAGAGTATGCTTTCCTAGCAGAATGCTGCCTTTGGAATCCAGCTCTTACTATGCAACTAAAGTGGAAACTCATTTAAAATTCTTTTTCTGCTGGATTTTTTTATTCTGTATTAAAAAACCTATTAAATAAGAACTGGAGCTAAAGCTAAGAAATGAATAAAAATATGAAGACACTCTGTTTGGCACTGATCTCTGGATGTCCCTGAGACTCATGGTATCAGCACCTTCCGCAAAATATTTTAATCGGGTTTAAAATACAAATAGTAACACTTCTATTGTTGCAGATTCATAACTGAGGACACAGGTGAATGCAAAAGCATGGTTTTGTGGGTATAGCAATTATTTTGGCAATCTGTAATTTGACACTTTAGCAGATTATCTGTTGTCTAATTCATTATAAATGCTCTTAATACTCCAGGACTATGACATTCAGCACATCTTTAAACTGTGGCTATGGTATGTGTGTGACAGCAAAATGTATATAGTTTTAAAAACTATTTGTTTTTGTTTTTACATCTTGTATGTCTCTTTAATACCCTTTCTGTGTTCTGCTATTTGTAAGGACAATGTATATCCAATTTTTCTTCCACCTTTCTGACCTAAAGGCAGTTTTTTTGACAGAGAACATATACCAACTTCACAGGCACAGTCCCATAGTCGTAAATCTGCTCTGTTCAGTCTTATACATATTCTTGCTTACATTCTTTTCTCACACTCTTTCATCTTCTTCAATCTTCCTGTAGAGTTGAAAGGTTCTGTATTTTGTGCAGCCCTGTTGTTACTTTGTTGAAAGTATTGATTTTTGTGCTTCGAGATAATTCAAGCAGACTCTCCAACACTGGCTTCATTTGCAAGCGGTGACTTTTTTGAATGCAGTGACTGAGGAAGATACACCTGTGACTTAAAGTACAGAAATTTTGGAAGACAAATTTTAATCCGTATTTGTGAAAAACAGGTTGTTTAAAAAAAAAAAACAACAAGCCAGCATTTTATTGTTTAAAATTCATGTTTCAACTCAAGGCTAGTTACTTTAAAATCTGGTGACTTCTCACCAGGCAGAAAATTAAGTTCTGTATTGAGATTTACTGTCTTCAGTGGTCTACATCTTGATTCTATTTTAGTTTTTGTGTTGCACTATTTATGGTAATACTGGAGGATTTTTTTCAGCAGCATTTGAAGTTACTTGAATAACACCTATAGTGTTAATTCTTCAGTAATCTTTTTTCAGAAGGCCTTAGCGTGGCCTTCCTAGAAGTTCCTTTTTCTGTACAAAAAAAGCATTATGCATTGTAGCTGAGAAACAGAATTTTCTGACATTTTAATCTAATGATTTTTAGTTTAATTGTTGATTTAAAATCATTGTTTCAGTGAGGGTCTTTAAATTATACTGATAATAGTCTGTTGGTACCCTGGTAAGGAAATTATACATTTTTTTTTAATTACAGAAAATATACTGAAACTTAGGGAAGTTAAATAACATAGGGAGCAATTTAAGAACATTGGTTTCCATTGCACAGTTTTAAGTATTCAGTCTTAAATTATATATCAGCTTTTAACATCATTACAGAAGTATAGGCTGAAATACATATGGGGGGTGGGCTTTTGTCTCCCTTTTGATATGTGTTCCCAAGAGTTTCAATATTTCCTTCTGTTGTTGTTTTAGGGAAAATCTGATTCAGGCAGCTTACATAAATTTTATGAACTGAAGTTGGGTCCTGATAATACTGCCTTTAAAATGTCTTGTTTGGGTTTGATAGCTAAACAATGATTTTGCCTTTGTATATTAGTAAGAAGAACTCAAAGAGAATTTGTGGTTTAGATGATATTTTTAACATAGCTGTATCAACCTGGTGATTAGTTTAATTAGGAGATGTGAAGCTAGCCTAATTGCTTCTGATTTGTTTATCTTTACTTTTGTATTTAGTTTTATTTCAGAAAGACACAGGAATAGACACTTGCTTATTCTCTATTTCTTTTCCTGTTGTCATTATTCAGCAACTGAACTACAGGCAGTTCTGTGTTGTAGAACCTGGGAAAAAAACCCCATGCTGTATTTCTGAAGATAAGTTTCTGCACATTATGTATTGCAGACTGTGGTTCAAGGATAGAGGACAGCAGACCAATTATCAATCTCAAGACTGCATAACAGAAGTCAACTTTCCAAACTCTCATCTTTTGGAGAACAGACTGGGAAATGGAAATCACAGCTCACAAATGCTCTTTGTAGTAACAGCTTGAACCTAGAGGAGGAGCTTTTTATTTGTGGTAGTGCTGATACCGTCTTGATCAGAATTATTCCTTGTCAGTCACCCCCAGAGTTCGTCCCCAGGCTCTTGTGGACATCCCAGACTCCCCCACAGCTGGGTTCCATTTTCCCTTCAAGCTGATGTGATGTTGACTGGGCTTGCTGAAGAAGCTTGGTGTTGAGTGCCTTCCTGTCTCCTGGAACACCCCACAGAGAATAACCTCCTTATTGTTGCCTTCTGGCAGGTGTTTGGTTTTGTTGGTTATACAAATGAAGATGGCAGAAAACTTCAGATTGGTGTGTTTGCCTTCAGTACTTAACACTATTGAAAGCCAACAGGCAGGAAGAGGAGGAGGCCAGTTTCTGTTTCAGTTGTTGAATTGAACAGCACTCTGGCATTCTTCCTAGGCACTTATTTCTAGAAGTTACTCTTAACCTACATAGAGAAAGACCAGGAGAATTTCCTTCTTGTGGATGTCTTTGTAGCAAACTTTTCTTACGCTTCACCTCAATTTCTTTTTGAACTTGGCAAAACAGACTGCTCATAAATACCTTAGAGGGAATTTGAACTGTTGCAGTGCATCTGTTTTTTGTGGTGTTACATTGCAAGGCTTGGAGATTGGTTAAGCATCAGAGGACAAGTCAAAGGGACAGTTGTGTTTGTTCAGAAAGTGTCGAGTTGTGTTAAGCACTGTGGCGTATCCTGTTATGATACTACCAAAGAGAAAGTTTCCATAGGGGCTAAAAATTTTCTGGTTTATGTCTTGGGAATGTCTCCTTTCTTTATCAAATCTTTATACTTCTGAGAGTACATTAAAAAATTAGATTAAAATACCGTAGTTCATTATACTGTTTCTAAATTATCTGTTTGCTTACCTTGTGAAGCTATTTACTTGTTCCTAATGTGTGTGTGTGTCTAAGCAGCATCTTGTAAGTAATTTTGCAAGGAATTATTTTTAAATACATGTTTTATCTTAAAATACACGGTTTTATTTTAAATGCGTGTTCTATCTTAACACATAAGTACACGTGAATAGGTATATAAATCTTGGTTTAGGAACACAATTTTCTTACCTTTACTTTGTTCAGCTGTTTGCCTGTATTAAGTCATTAACATACACACAAAGTAGCTGGGAGAGGAGGATGGGTCTGGCAGGAATAGAAGTTAAGCTGCCTGCAGTGTAGCTCTTGCTGGCCTTCCGATACTGGTGTTCAGAGTTTGGCTGGCTGCTGCCAAGTCTGCACCTGCATCGTGCTTGATTGTAACTCTGCATGTATTCCTCTTATTAAGAACAAATGAGTAATATCTTCTGTTATTTACCAAACAACCAAACATGAGTATTACTTCAGAGTAGCAATCCCTCTTCTGTTCTAATGCTCTGTCATTGCTGCCTCATGCACAGAGGATGCTCAGGCTTCGATCCTCAGCAGAAATGTCATCTATATCTGTGTTCTACCTTGGGTTTAAGTTGCTATTTAGAACCCCTACTCAAAATGCATATCTGGTATTTTGATTATGGCTTGTCACATAAACAGAATGATTGATTAAAGTGATTTACATAGAAGCATTCATGGGGTTTCTGAGCATGGGAAAATACACAGAAGCACATGGCACTTAATTACTTTGCTTAACAATAAATGTCAAGTTAAACCTTTTTAAAAAAAGATGAATGCTGTGCTTAAGGAAAATGCAATTACATTTCTATGCTTTGAAATGTTTTACACACTGTATACATTAGAGGGGCAAAGACATTAACACCTCTGTACATGCAAAGGTGCTGACAGATTTCAGATGCTACAAGGCAGGCTTTTGTAGCCCTGTCTGCCTATTGCTTGCAAATGTGCTGTTAATCTGAGCTCATTTTCTTGTGTGAAACCGCATTTGCATACAGACACACTTCTTGGAACTCATTGAGAACATGAGGACAGTGGTCCTGATTTGGTAAATTGTTGCATATAAACAGGATTTGCATTCAAATTAGTGTTTTATATCACAGCCTGATTATGTGTTCCATTTTAATAATGTTGAATTAATGGCAGTAGTAGATTTCAAAAAGCCAGTCTTGATTTTATGTTCCAGTTCTAAATTTAATTAAAAATATCGTTCCCCTCTTTCTTTCTACTATGCTGCAGTTTAGTAACAGACCTGGAATTTCTTCTGCCGTTAAATAAAGTGTACATTTCTATAACAAAATATCCAAATTACATTCAATAACGTGTTTAATAAAAGATTTTCACGCTGCTGGTATTCCTGTGGGAGGGTAATGGAGGAGCAACTGAATGTCATCCAATCCTTGCAGAAGAGAAGCCAGTAAGAGAAAGTTCACAGTGAGAAATGGGGTTATGTGCAGCATTACCAAACCCAAGTCTGAGCAGACCTAAATGTCTAGACACCACTGCTCACTACAAGACAAATAAAGTAGCTCAGTTCTTTCCAGAAATTATGGCCGTATCATTTTGGTGCAGCTCTTCCTTCTTGACCTGAATTACAAATGAAAAAGAGGAAAATGACATTTTGGGGATAATTACTCGATTACATTTAAAATAAAAAATAAGATTAGTTTTAATTAGGGATGGTTTTCCAGTCTAGTTTGCCCCCTGACTTTCACCATTTCAGCACCACCAGCAGTGGTGTGGCTCAGAGAGATTTGTGGAGGGTAGTCCTCTTATATATTCAGTACTTAGGGACCTTGGCATCTTTACTATGACTTTTTCTGAATTTGTAGGACAGAAGCCTGTCTTCCTCCTACTCTACACAGTGGCAAAATGTCCTCTCCATTGCTGCTGGAATGGTGTAGCTTCTCCATTTTTCTGTGCTCAAATTTTGTAAGTATTGAAAGAGAATACACTTAATTTGATAGGCAACTAATTTCTTTTTCATTTCAATCTATGAATTTGAAGAAAATATATGAAATAAGATGTTTACACTGCCATAAATTAAATAAAGTGTCATAATTTCAAGTGTAATAATTTAATCTGTTATGTGTTAACAGAGTATTTTTGCTGTTGCCTAGCAATGAGATTTACCATGAGATTCACCATGTGCTTAAGACTCTTTTATTGACTTCAGTTTTCAAAGGTTTATAACTTTATTAAAAATCATTATTTGTAGGACAGTGCAGAAAGTGCATATTGGATGTCATGGAGTCGCTTCCTACTGAGAAGCTTGAGGCAGAGAGCTCTGGTGTCCTCTCATTTCTGTACCCCTCCTCCCCTGCTCCTACATGGGGTAAATTTTGAAAGCAACTTCTTGAGCAAAACTTTGTGTATCCCCACAAATCGGAATGTCTAGGAAGGGCTTTGGGCTGCTGGCGTTTGCGGTCGCCTCCAGTAGCGTTGCACACTGTAATGCTTGGTACGTTGGACAATCACATGGAGCTTAATGAAGGATACTAGTGCTTGAAGAGAATGGAGAAGCAAAACGTGGTAAGGCTGAAAAGAAAAACTCTAGGTCAAGCCCAGAAGCTCACTTTGTTTCACAGAAGGAGCTAGCTTAAAGTTAGCAAAAACCAGACAGTTTTTAGCTTGAGAAAATATTTTTCATTCCAGTTACCTCTGATAAGGGTAGGATTTGGATTGTTTTATACTACTCCAAAAGGCAGTGCTGTACCCAAAAGGACTTGAATTGTAGTTCCTGGAGAAAAGGGCTGAAAGCTACGAACTATCCAGATTTTTTCCAACAATGTATCCAAGAAGCAAGTGCATTTGGCAGACCAAGTGATTAGAAACCATGTTAGAATGACAGTAGTGCTGTGCTGCTCATAGATGTGTTTCCAGACTGCATCTTGCTGCAAGGTAGAAAGCAAAAAACCAGTTTATTAGTTCTATTTTGTAGAAGCATTTAAAGAAGGAGAATATCATTATTGGAATTGTATATATTGTGTATATATATATATGGACTTAACAAAAGATGCCAGAATCAGGCTTCATGAAGATGTAGGAGGGGGGAGGTATTTTGAATTAATCCATTAATCCTTTTTAAAAACTAAAACTGCCTATACTTACCTAGCATTTCAAAATGGTTGTGATTATTACGAAAGATCCAGATTTTCCATGTTGAGATTTGTGCATGTTACTTATGGAAGGTCTGTGTGTTGCAAGTCTTCAAGGAATGTGGCTTTATTCATGTTGTAAACTACTACATCTATAGAACTTCAATTTGTCACCTTTATAGTGGTTGATTTTTAATTAAGAAGCACAGAAATTTGAAGTTCATTCTTTCATGTGAGCAAAGGAGTTTTTACTGGACATGGAGGCATTCATCAGCACTGGTATTTATTTGGTGAATATAAACAAGATCAGTTAAGAAAACCAAAGTAAAAACCAGACTTTTTTTTTCAGATAAAACAGCCTCTCTACCCATGATTGTTTCACTATGTGTATTTTTGCACATCTATGTAGATTTTCTTTGGGGTTATATAGTATCAATATGATTATAAATGGCTAGATATAGTCTGCTAGATGTATGTCATATTTTTTACAAAATGTGGATGTTAGATGACATAGGTCAAAATCCAACGTGAAAAAGTGCAGCATTTGCTGTGGTTAACATAAGTGGCATTTCCTGTTTAGCTAGACAGTCTTAGGCATGGTTTAGTGCTCTTGCAGCCTTTATATAGAAAATGAGAAAAGGGAGGTGTGCCTGAGAGTCTCTAATTTAGACAGCTAAATAAAAATTTTCAGCTAACCTTTCCCATCCCTGTTCTCTCATAAGTGCTCTAAAATCTTCCTTAGTCTGCCTTGAAAAATTCCATTTCTCCCTGTACTGTGTAGTGGGTTAGTGATCTGGATTTCATGTGGGATGTGCTTCCCTGGAAGGTCATCATCCATACAAGAACTGAATGAAAATGGATGAGTGTTGCCCTGACAGGGTCTTGTATTCCATGACAGTAACTAGGGGACTGGCAAAGTGTTGATTATTTTTGCTGTTAAAGTGACACTTGAGGAAATGTGTAAAATACAATACTCTACTTTGGCATTTTCCTGTTTTAAAGTAGTGCATACAGTTGTATCCTGTATATGTTGTATGAATCAGAAACATACCTATACTTTATCTAAACACTTCCCAACAAATATAATTGCATTATATCTGTTGGGAAGTGTTTAGATAAAGTATAGATAGGCTGTCCATTATATAGTGTAGGCCTAGGATAATTTCTGTTCTCATCAAGAAAACATTTATATTGGTGCACTATGCTCTAGGGAGAGTTTTTTGGCTCTCCTGTAAAGTCTGTCCTAGTAAAAAAAAATGTAAGTAATCCCAGCATTTTCATAAAGGAGTCTAATATCTTTAATGGGTGCTCTCATTTGATGTCTAGCAACCATTAAACTTTTAAAATTCGGGGATGTTAACAATGTTGTCACTCTGTGTAATCATACCTGGTGATTATGATTTAACAAATCTGAGATATTCTGTTTCTTTATTTTTATTTTCTCCCAAGACCTCTTTTTCCTAGGAAAAAATCCAGTACTGATAGCTCTAATGTCATAACAATAAAACAAAAAAAAAGGCCAAGTATGTATTTAGTAAATAAACAATGTCGTTTCAACAAGTGATAAAGAAAGAAGGAAAGTAGTCTTAAATTAATGGAAATAACTCCTAAGTGATATTTGTTGCACAAACCCCTTGTTTTTAACTTGAGTTTAACATAATACTTGCTTCTAATCCATAATTAAGCAGCTGCAAAGTAAACATCCTAAGTTATTTCTAATTTTGGGGGGGGGGGGTGGTAAATAATTAAATAATAATTATACTAATTAAGTTAATGATAAAGTTGCACTCATAGTTTTGAGTGATCAGCCAAGATGGTGTCTCAGGAAACTAATGTTTTGATCTTGTGCTGAAAGAGTCACTAAGAGGGCATCTCAGTATTATTCTTTTAGATGTCCTTGGTTCACTTGTTTACATTACAAGAAATAAGGACCTGCACAAAGTGCCCTAAATAAAAATATGTAAATCTCCACATATATTTATGTTGTTGTCTTTTAGGTTGACTGGGGTCAACTGGACTACTTAGTGATTGACATGCCCCCTGGGACTGGAGATGTGCAGCTGTCAGTATCACAGAATATTCCAATTGCAGGTACGTGTATTGCTTGAACGATTCCAGAGATTTGTAGTTAATTAAGTTTGATAGCTTTAGAAAAATCTTTTCTTAAAACACCAGTCAAAAATTACTTTTATTTATCTTTCCAACATGGTAATAAATTGTTTCATCAGTTGTGTTGGAAACATTATTGGTGATTTTTAACATGTTAACATTACAGTTGTGTTACTTTCTTTTAAGCTAAGTTTTGACAAGATAGAGAAGTCAACTGTAACTCTGGAAGGAAAGACAGTCTTTCCAAAAACTGATAAGTTTTGTAGTAGAAAATTTCTTTCTCTGTACCTACTACATAATGAAGAGAATAAAATAAAGGAGTGATTCATACCCATTTTCTTAGATGTAGTGCCTAGTAGGTTGCATGTGTCAGTAGCAAAGCAGGAAGGCCTTTAACTCCCAGGGTTTTAAGCAATAAGGTGAAACTTTACCGTGGCACAGAAGTATTTGGTAAGGTAGAATTTAATTAAATAATGTACATAAGGGCAGTAAAATTATGAAGTTAAGGAGTTATGACTTTACTAGGAGCTTTTAAAAGTACAACAGGTATCGATAATTTCTGCTTACTACAGTGCCCCTAAATGTCCTGATTTAACATAGAAAAGGCCATTATACTCTTAATTTCCAAGGGATTGTTGTGCCCTTTCCCCACAGAACTCTGCAGTGCTTTCAGGATTTTGAGTGGTTGTGGTGGTGCACTGGGTCCTCTGGGACCAAGAGGTGATGGAAATTACTTTAATCCTGTATGTCTTCTAAATTTTGCTGATGTCTGATTTTTATTTGAAATCTGAAATTGCTTTGCTTTATTCCTACAGTTTTTCAGTTCAGCTTATTTTTCGTCAATCCTAGCTTCATAAAATTAGGACTGATAGCATCACTTTGCATTTGTATTTCTCATTAGCTAGTTTTGTTGACTGTGCTGAGGTTGACTTTTGCTGTTTAAAAAAAATAATGTGTTCTGCTTTTGATGAAGACAAACACTGCAGACAAGGAGTGATAAGATGTATAATTCCCTGTGCTCTTACTGGCTTGATGAAGTTGTGATTTAGGAAGAGTTTTCTCTCATTTTTATTGTGGCTATTTTTCACCCTCACTGGAAGGACATATTTTTGTGTATTGCAGCTTGAACAACTTCTTTCTTCTTCTTTCTTCTTTTGCTCGTTACTTGATTTCTGTCTCTTCTCTCAAAGAGTCCATCACATTGGTTAGCATGTTTTTATTTTCTTCAACTTGGTTCCTTCCAAGGGTGTGGAAGAGAATGTTACAGATTTTGATGAGCATATCTTTGGAGCAGTGTACAGAATTCTCTTGGTTTGGGAACTCCATCTTCATTTGTAATTAATATTTTCTAAGCTGTCTGTTGTCTTTTACTTTGGTACAGAAAGTATTTGGTGTTGTGCAACTCTGTTCCCTCTCTGATTTTCTTGTTCTTTCTTTATCCTTTGAAGATGCCTTGAACAGTCATGGTATTAGTGGAATAATTTCTGTTTTTCCTCAGAGACAACATATGTATCTTAGTTTAGTAAATTTAAAGTGCATTATTTAATTTGCATGAAAGTTGTTCTTTGATTTGCATTTGTGCATATGTGAGATACAGTATTTGCATTATGATTCCTTCATTATTAATCTGTGACTTTCTCGGGATAGATAGTGTAGAATATTTTTATTTTGCCTGTAAATAAATGTACAAAACCCACACACATATTATTGCCAGCCACTTAGAGAATTTTCTGTGAGTGGGACAAAGAGCACTGGTAATGATGTTTTGCTTGTGGTGGGTTCTCCCAGATGGGGCATGAAAAACTGTAGCTTTGCAACATCTGAGTGTAAGAGAGACATTGACAGGATATATGAAATGGTATTGGGTTTTAATTTTACAGGACTGGTTTCTTCTCCTGCATCACATCCCATAGCTTTCTTGAGTCAAAAGGGGACTAGAGGAATATCTAAAGGGTGTAAAAGCAGCACAACAAGATGTGTCGTATAATTCCATTAGTCATTAAAGAGACTGTCAGTCTCACACAGCCTTGGCTGGAGCAGCAGTTTTGTGTGGGAACTTGTCCTACTTTAAAAGAAGGTGGAAAAGGAAACTGTGGATTTTGGTTTTAGTAGACTTAGTCCGCTTACAAGGAAACACATTTTATTTAGCCTATCATCTGTATTCTGTCACGCAAATCATCTGTAATTTTGCTCACGTTGCAGTCATTCTTCAACAAACTTGTAGAGGAATGTTATGATAGCTTGAAAATGTGCTGCCTATTTCTGCATAAACACCACTGCTTTCTTCAGGTGCAAGTTTCATTTCCAAATAGAAATCCAGGGTCAGTCTGAAAATAGCTTTGTTCATGTCCATTGTTAATTAATTTGTGTTGAGTTCTGCTTCCATACTTCTACTTTATTCTTCTGTTCCATCTTTTGCATGGACAAAACTTCCAGAAATGAGTTCTTTAACATGTATTGGGCATACATGCTTGGAAAAGTTAGAAACATCCTTACACATTTTCCAGCTTTTAAAACATTTTAAAACCAGAGGATTTCAGATATGATGTTTGCTATCAAGATATCATATGAGCTAATGCTATTATGAAAGATAAGGCTTGTGATTCTTTTGCATTACCGAGTTGCTAAATTGCGAAATCTAACTCTGTGGATTTGTTTGATCATTTAGCTAAAGGAGCCATAAATTTAATAAATATTATTGGAGATGGATAATTAGCCTCCCTAAAGACTGGGAAAGCAGTTCATTATTCTCTCTCTTTGGAGTGCGAGGGCTGTGTGGGAAGCAGCAAGAGCATCTCTGCTCAAGAGGCGGTCTCAGAGCCCTGCACGAGCCTTTGTGCCTCGAGAAGCTGCATTGTGGGGGCTGACCATTCAGTTAGCCTGTCTGCTGCCCTCTCCTTATTCATGTTTAAGGGAAGGCACTCAAGGGTGACAGCTTGACAGCTCTAGAGACTGATCCTGTCTTAGCTGGCAAAACCAGCTCCAGGTTAATACTGCAATTGTTCCATTTGCTGAAGTTGGTCATATCACCCTTTTCTCTGGATATTGAGGTACCAGAGCAGTGAAACCCATTAGATGTATACATCTGCCCAGTGGGAAGCTGACTGAGACTAACAAATAATTTCACATCTTATTGAGCTATCTTTTAATGATTTTAATGAAGTAAGCAGTATTCAGCTGACTGCTTTTTTAAAGGAGATGGAAAGGTAAAAGGCTTCAGGTTTTATTTGCGTGCTCTTAATTTTCCCATCTTCTAAAAGTAACTTTTTCCCCCATACAAAGCATATATAATCTTTGTAATAATAAGCTCTAAAAAGGTTGTTAATAGGCATCAGGAAGACAATTAGTCAAGATAAGCAGAGTGAAAGCAAAGTCAATACTATTTTGTTTCTCAAGTTCTATAAAAGCAGGAGCATTGTCATTGCTAGTCATACAGGAAATTACTTTCATCACCTCTCAGATTTAAAATCAACATAACACAGAGTTCCTACCGTTTTTAAATTGCCTTATCCTATAAATGGTGTAATTTTTCTGAATGTTTGCATCTTTCAGCGATATGTATGTCCTGATTATCTCCTGAATGCCTTTTCCAAGTAGGGCTGAAATATTTATTAAAGGAATTTTTGTTAGTTCAATAATGAATTTTCAAAGAACTGTAGTTAATAGGATTTCTTGTGGCAGCAGTGTTTCGATAGATTATTTTAAATAAAACCAAAAAGCTATTTTTGTCTGTACTGGTTAAACATTAAAAGTCTTATTTCTGTTCAATGTACATTGAATAGGAAAAAGTAAAAGGATGCCACCAACTTGAAGACATTTGGCACTTTTAAATTCTTTGCCATGTAGCACACCAAACTTGCAAACTAAATTATTTATTTGTGTCAGTGTCACACAGACCAGGGTGCAGCCTTGTGCACAACTATTTTATAGCAGTGTGTGGGACTGAACAGAACCAGATCTTTGCTCAATATGTAATAATGTACAAGAACAGGGAGTTACAGGTGACGAACAGGGAGTTTTGCCTCTTCAGAAATGAACATTAAACAAAATAAATGGAGAATTTCAAATCAGCTTTAAAAAATCCTATTGATGTTTTATAAAACTGTGCATGATTTGGCACAGAAAAGAATTGTGACTTGTGTAAGGGTGACTTTTTAAGCTATCTGAAATTGAAAGCTGAGTAGGTATGCTGCTGTTCTCTTGTCTTTTCTGAAGGGAAATGATCAAAAAAGCCCAGTACTACAGGACAAATTGTGTGTAGCATACAGTTTAAGAAGTGTATCTGTGTTCTGTCATTGCTCTTTGTTGAAGTGTTTGTTTACCCCTTGGTGCACACCGCAGGTGTAAGGCATCTGATCTTTCCTTTCAGTTTAATGGTAATACACAATGTTTTTCTCAGTTTCTGAGCTTGCTTTCTTCTTCTACCGTGAAGATGCATAATTAGTTTCTGCAGTAAGTTTTTGAAGCTGTTTTATGGGAGCCATTTGGGTAATAGTAAATTTTACTTGATCTAATTCTGAACAGCAAATATTTTCAATATCAGATTTTGATGTAGATTTACCCTTCATTTCATGCTCTATTTTGATGTTTTAGATAGCTGCAGGAAAGGAAAGGCAAGTGGGTTTAGGATAGATGGAAAAACAGAAAAAGATGCTGAGTCGCACCAGTGGGGATTTTAAAGCATTTCTTTATATTTATGCAAATATAATTTGCATGTTGAAATAGTCTGCTTCTGTTGTCAAAATAAATGTAATTGACAAATGTAAATTCTTGTTAGGGTTATCTTAGTTTTGGACACTCCTGTTGCTTCATTATGAATTGTCAGACTCAGTAGCTTCTCTAAACTTAATTTAGAGACCAAAATATGAGTATGAGTTTATATGTTAATACCTCACACTTTCAATATGAATTTAAATTTCATTCTTGGCTCATGGAGTTTGATTTAACACATATTACCTGTTGAAGCTGAATTGATAGTGTCTTCAGTGCAAGTTCTTTAAATTTTATTGTTTCTGAAAAATAGTTTCTGGGTACGGGAAAAAATTGTGAAGAGTAGAGGCTCTGCAAACTGGGCTCTCTGAGGTCTGGCAACAGTGGCTAAGTGTATGCTAAGTACTAGATTAACTGCAATTGCCTTGTTGGTTTTTAGACCAATTATTCTGAATAGGAAGAACAAACTAGCCTGGTGTTCAGCTGATGATTGCTAAAGGTGAGAAATTCGTGAATAATGGTACTGCATTTTCTCCTGTAGCTATTTCTTCTGGAAAAAGTAATGTTCAAATCTGCTCCTTACCATCCCCACTTTCAGGGGAAACAGGTAAACAACAAAATAGTTTGGGGAGCTGATTCTGAAGTAATCTCACTGTTGTCTTTTTTCTGCAGTAGAATTACTCTTTTACCCAGTTCTCCTCTTTGGATTAGGACCTCTCATTTAAAAAAAACCCATTCGTTTGTCAAAGAGACTATTTGGACTTCGTTCTTGCCTAGTACAATTCTCATAATAATCTAGATATGATTGGCAAATGCCCTTGAAAGCAGGAGATGGAATGGAGTTGAGCAGAAAAATGCAAATTCAGATAGCCAAGAAAGAGTGGGCAGTGGCAGTGTCTGTGAGTGGTTAGCTTTTTGTTTGAGGCCTGTACTTTGCAGATAGTTGTTCACAGATGTTGTTATGAACGTTTTCAGTGTTTCCACTTCACTAAATAAATACTTCATTGTAAATTGCATTAGTGTAACATATGTGTTCAGTTTGCCGTGACCAAAACCAAACGTTGTACCACTGTGAGAGTTGTCATTCCGCATCTTTCCCTGTGTTATCTGGTGTGAGATGGGTGTTGTAATACTTACTGATCAGTGTAGATGAGGGCAATTTAGCTTTAGGGTGACAGCTTTATCCAGCATGTGACAGAGCCTGAGGAATATTGCTGTAAGATTTCTGTTCTCTTTTCATGTGGGCAATTTGGTAGTGTCCTGGGTCTTACTACCTGCTAGTTCCTGGGCAGAGGAGGAGGTGTAGCTGTTGGAAACATCCCCTGTCTGAGCAGTTCTCCAATGACTCCTCCAAGAAGAAGGTAGCTGGAGGTGTGATGCAGATAGGATCCAGCCTTTGGGACAGGTCTGAGGTATATTATAAGGTATAAGTGAAGATCCTGTAATGCAGAAATCACACTTGTGGTTATTTTAAATTGCTGTTTGTAATGAGATGCCACACACAAAAGCTAAAGGAACTTCTTTATAAGGTTTATCCAAGAAGATGAACCATTTTCTAATGTAAGTTTATCTCTAATCATTGCCAATTGAAGTTGCAGCACAGACAGAAGTCTTTGTTCTTGCAAGACCTTTTTCTGCATCTTCAAGTGCAAAGATGTATCTGTAATTGCAAGCAAATTTTATCTGTGAAGGGACAAGTTTACCAGAAGGTCAGAGGGGCTCTGAAGAGATCTGCAGTAGAGAAGAGTCTGGTTAACCAGGTAATTTGTGACTGGAAGATGTCACCTAGAAGTTTGAATTTGATGCATGGAAAAGGTAGCAAAAACTACAAGAAGTACAAGTGGTGTGGTGAGATCAGGCCATCTACAGTTGTACTGAGGCCTGAATGTGTTTCCTTGCCAAGGGTGTTCAGTGCCTGTCAGTCGGCAGATATGATTATTCTCTGTCTTTATCCTCTAGAACTCACAGTTATACTCACAGCTTTTGAGGTGGCCCTGTTTGCTAAGAGGCTGATACAAGAAGACATGGTCTAATAGTTGTGTGTGGTGGGATTCTTAATCATCTGTCTTGGATGAGAGACACGCAGCCTGATTCTGAAATGTGTCTGTGAAGACACTGGAGGGGACAAAGAATATATTAGGGG
The DNA here is from genome assembly GCF_021018805.1 of Prinia subflava. NCBI lineage: Eukaryota > Metazoa > Chordata > Aves > Passeriformes > Cisticolidae > Prinia > Prinia subflava. The sequence continues at coordinate 36,794,105 of NC_086251.1, forward strand.
CATCCTTTTCATCCTAAGGCAGACCTCCTTCACTGCTGCTGATCAGCAGCTTTTTAGAGCTCTGTGTTTTTTGCTTGGGTACAAATTGACTATAGCTAAGGTTTGGTGAGATTTCACCTTATGCTTTGTAACTCCAAGCATCTAATGCAAGCCTTAATGATCTAGTGAATATAGGTGGTATTTTCTCAACACAGAAGTTATAGACTGTTTCAGTGCTTGTAATTTCCTGAGCACTAGTCCACCAGAAGGGTACCAATCTGATGTGTAGGCACATCTTTCTTTAAAGAGGATTTACAAGGACCTGGGGTTGAAATAGGCAAACATCAGTGTTACAGAGTATTGTTAGTTCTGTCTCTATAATGTGTCCTAAGGATTAAAAACACAGTTAACAGAGTTTTTACTAATATTATCTTGCCTGGAGTGCTGAGTCCAGTTCTGGATCCCTCAGTACAAAAGAGTCATGGAGCTGCTGTAGGTAGACCAGCAAGGAATGGCAGCATGTCACTTATGAGGTACTGGGGGCTGTTTAGAGAAAAGAGAAGCCTGAGAGAGGATCTTACCAATGTATATAGGTATCTGAAGGGAGGATGTCAAGGAGGATCTGAGTGGTAGAAAGTGCTGATACTGAGTGGTAGAAAGAGAGGCAGTGGGCAGAAACGGATGTACAGGAAATTCCACCTGAACATCAGTAGGAACTTCTTTAATGTGCAGGGGATTAAAAACCAGGACAGGCTGCCCAGAGTGGTTGTGGAGTCTCCATCACTAAAGATACTCGAAAGTTACCTGGTCAGAATGCTTAGTAACATATTCTAAGGGACCCTGCTTGAGCAGGGGGATTGGACTGGGTGACCTGCAGTGATGCCTTCCAGCCTGACCCATTCACAGGTTCTGTGTGATTCGGTGAACATGCATCAGCTTGTTGTCAAAGGAAATACATGGAAATTTTAAAAAAAATGGAATGCATGAGTAAGTCAGTTAAACATAAATGTGCTCTACTTAGATATCCTTAGTATGCTCAAGGCACAAGAACTATTTTTCTGCACACAACTGCAAACAGAATTTTTAGTATGTTTCAATGTGCGATGTGATAGCATTATAGTTTCTGCAGCTTCTCCATTCAATTTGTCAGCCTCAGTTTGTCTCATTCAGACACTTGTGTAAACATTGCACGTATTACTTCAAGAGGCATACTGTGTGTATGAATTCCATTGTTACTTTATTGATCAAAATAACTCTTTTACTGCTTGATATTCCTGTGAACTGTGTGGAGTCAAGATAGCAAGGAGAGTGTGGGCTGTGTTTTTTCTGGCTTACTATTTCAATCATTTTCTGATTTAAATATATGCAAACTTATTCAGGGAGGGGAGCACTGTGAAAAGTCTCATTTGCCATATTTAGTTGCTAGTAAAGGAAATAATGCTGCAAATAATTGAAATTCTTGAACTTCAGGTTGGGTTTGTTGGACTAGCAAATGTAGCAAAGAAAGAGAGAAGATACTTGTTTTATAGGGTGTTGGTGTAAGTCAGTACAAGCTGGCTGTAGATAAATTTTGCCTGTAGCTAGCTCAGAGTAAAAAGGAAAATAGGAGAGAAACAACTATTACACCCTCAACAGAAGCTTCTTGAGCATGTTGACCTTCATTCTATGGAAGAAATGATGGAAATTGCCCACAAGCATAATTTTAACTCCTGTATTTCAGGAGCCAGAGGTTTTTTTGCTCAGACAGTTGGTGCTTGTGGCAGCCCAAACTCTGTTATGTGCCACTGGGTATTTTTGGCATTTTTGGTTTTTTTCCCTTTGGATGAGAATGTTAGTAAGAAATAGCTCTGTTAAGCTGCTTGTGGTTCTAGAGGGTGTTTTTGTTTTGCATAGTCTGTCCTTCATGCCATGCCAATTGTTAGATTCTTGAAACAATTAAAAATAAAATAGAAAACATAGACTTCAGTCTTGTTAACTGCATATGAGGTTCTGTGTGAAGATCCCAGGAATGCTGAGCCAGCATCTTCAGAGAGGAGTGTAAATAAAAGTGTGTATACACACAAGGCATATATTTCCAATTTTGCTTGTAAAGAAAGTAGTAAGCATTTTTTCAAGTATTGAAAGATTTTGGTTTTACAAATATGCAAAAATCTCAAGGACACTGAGTCTAATTATTTATGGCCTGTGTTTTTAAGGAAAGGTATATTCCTTTTGTGGCATTGACCCTATGTTTCAATGCTGCTTGTAAAGTAACCCTGTGCTTGGTAAATTGAGGAGCTAAGGTGATTTCAGTGTAACTGAAAGGCTTACACGTTTTTCTTTGTGATCCCATTGAAGACAGGTTGGTTGGGAATACCAGAAAATTATTTGGATGCCAGAGTTATAGCAAATAGGAAGATTGCATTTGCTCGGTACATGATGTGTGCCATTCTGTTTTTGGACTTGTATACAATACTGTGTAAGGCAGAGATTGGCAGCTTTTCAGGAGTGAGGTGCCAGATTGTATTTTTCTTTCACAAATTAGTGGTTAAGAATGCTGGCTGAAAACATTCAAACACGCTGTCAGGCGGTGTTTGGAAACGGCTGGCTGTCAGCAGGCAGTAGGAGGATGGATGGTGTAAGGGGCAGGGCTCCCTGTCCCAGTGCTGCCAGAGCCAGCAGTGCTCTTGGAAGGCTTCTGGTGCTCCAGTCCCTGCCAGCGCTGTGTGCCTCTGGAAATCTACCCACCTCTTCCTTTGCCATGTACACTGAGGATTGGAAACTGCAGGCCCAGTAGGAAACTGTCCCAAGCATTTAGAATTCTCTGTTGTAATTGCTACTAGTGTGAAGTTTGACATAAATTTCTTGTGCATAGTTGGCTTAATGTCACTCTACAGAAATCTTTTTGTAATAAAGATTGACAGTAGATGATCAATATGAAACCAAAGCTAATCAATTGACCAGTAATGCTCCCTTGTACATCACGTTTTTATAAAATGGGGACAAGCGTGAACAGTTTTTCCCTGCAAGTTTTGAGGAAATAAGATTTGAAACCCCTGAGCACTTGGAAAAGGATGCTCTTTGTGAAGTGATGTGGAATATTCTGATGTCTGTATTTGTTTTTCATGCTGTATTAATCAAGAAGTAATAACTATATGGGGTAGTAACCTGTAGGCTTACTTTACTTTAGAATCTAACTTTGACAAGGAGCTCTGTTTTGTATGCTTAATAACTCTCAGGAGTGCTAATTATCAGGTAACCTGGAGCCATGTCTGAACAATGAGCAACACTTTGTTCAAACCTAGTACAAGCGTGCATCAGTTGGCCTCTTCCTCTGTGGTGTCATTCATACAAGTGGTGTCTGGTGTGATATGGTTCAACAAAGTGTAGCAGGTTCAGAAAACACACGTCTGATTACAAGCAGCTGCCTTCTGATTTTAGAACAAGGGTTATTGTTAAGTTAAAAGCTTTCAAATATAATTATGGCACGGGACCGTTACTGTGTAGGTATTCTCAGACTACCACCTCTGCAGTCTGTCAGCATGTAGATGATTGTATGATACTAGATAATTTTTCTCATTTATAAATGGGTTCTACATAGAAAAAGTTACGGTGAAAGTATCTAAAATATTTTTATCACTTCATACCATATCTGTTATTTTGATAATTGTATAATACAAAATCTGGCATAATTTTCTTCTTTAAAAGCATATATATATATATGCGTTTGACTTCTGGCTTTGACAATATGCATATGACTACTTTGAATTTAGTAGCATGTACTAAATATTTAAAACATTTAGCAGAATAATTAATAATATTCGTTTTAATGGGATTTCATTGGTTTTTTTCCCCCAGGAGCTGTGATCGTCTCCACTCCACAAGATGTGGCTTTATTGGATGCTCACAAAGGAGCTGAAATGTTTAGAAAAGTCCATGTACCTGTAAGTCTCTATATAAAAAATATACCAGTAGATTTTTCTTTTTCCAAAATGTAAAAAAAATCCATATGCAGTAATAGGGGAACATTCAGAAATCACCTGTATTTAATAAATTCATATTAAAAGGCTTAGAATCCATCTTCTATCTGTATCAGGAACTTGGTTAAACAGAAAGGAGAGAATTTTCTCAGGACGAGGCCTGAGATTTGTTTAAAATCTGTTTGTTTCATCATGTGGAACGGGACAGATTGATGAATGGAATATTTTACCAAGTAATTCATGCCTTTCAGTTGTAGTGTATGTCCTCATTACATGTCCTCTTCAGCACTGTCTGTATTGGGGCCTAAAATTTCGTGACATACAGAAAATTCATTTATTGGTATTTTTTAAGAAACAACCCCCAAATTTTTATGTAAATATGTGTATATCTAGTTATTTTGCCATTTGAAGGGCTCTGTAACTATTGTGACAAGTAGAAGGCTGTCTCATCACTGTTTTTCATGAGGTTTATAGCTTATATCTTAGCTTACTTGTTTGGGAAATGAGAAATTTAAGAATATCCACAATTAGGAGAAAATATTAAACAGACTAACATCCTTGACTTGATATTTTCTCTGGGTGCTACAAGTTGCTAAGTAACTGAATGTAATACTCTGGAAAATGTTTATGTAGAGATTCATTTTTACTTCGAAATGGGCAGTTGATGAAAGAATATGTTTTGAAATGCTTCCTTATCATAAATTGTAAGGAAAAAAGGTGTTTTCTTGCTTACCTGTGTGAGGGTCACTTTTAATCTTCCTTAAGAAAGGAAGTTTCTTTCATAGCTAGTGCTTTCCTAATTAAAAAAATATGCAACAGAAAGTTGAATTGAATGCTTTCCCTTTTTTTAATTTACAGGATGGCTTAACAAAAGAAATACTTTGAATTCCTTATTAATAACTATTCTTTAAGCACATTTGCATCAAAATTAAAGTACTGTAACACTTATAATTTGCTGCCGGAAGGAAAACAAGAAGAATAATATACAGAACGTTTTGGTTTGGTTTTATGATTGGGTTTGCTCAAATGATGTACAATTATTTTCTTCAATTTAAATTGTGTTCAAGTTAATACTTCACTGAATTTTCCTTTTGTTTTAATGAGAAATTACCAAGATTTCTTTCTAAAACTGCTTTGTTCAATGTTTTTGAAGAAAATGGCCTCTAAGAAAATCGTGCATTCTAGGATGAGCTTGGCTAATACTGATTTGACTAGTGGAAGATATGATCTGTTTTGATTCATTGGAATTACCAGATCTTGTCAAATCAAGTGAAAAGTCACGATAAAGCTGTTACACAACATATTGAGTTTGAATGTGCTCAAACCAGTTACCAGGCCTTACCTTTTCATTAAGCTGCTTTACTTTATTCTACCCTGCTTCATTTTATTCTGCCCTGTATGTACATGTGTACAAATGTGTCATTTACTTGAGTTTTAAAGCAGCTTCTGCCTAGGTACTTCATTTCTAAATGTCAACTAAATATGAGGATCTAGAGAGTGTGAAGTTACGTAATTTTTCATGGAAAAGTTCAGATCTGAGGTTTATGTCAAAGAGGTGGAATCTGCAGGTCTGTGCTAAAATTACATATCCTGATTACATAATTAACTGATCTTTAAATTTCTAATGTCTAAAGTCTTTAATCTTTCAGGAAGTGCTTGCAAAGAGCTGACTTTTTGAACAAGCAGAGTCTATAGGTTGTTGAACTCCTGAGTATGCTTTCTTATATTTAATGAACTGCGGTCTCTCCCATGTACATACAGCCCTGTATTCCACCTTCCCCTCACTCCACTGGTACCTGGTAATAGTTATTAAAGTTATCAAAGACTCAACTGACGTATGTCGTATTACCACAGTAAAGTCACGATTGTTAATGTTTTTTGTCCTTTATTGAAATTGAAGTAGAATGACTGAAAGGAACTAATGAAAATCTGGCAAGGAGAGTCAGCATTAAAGCCAGGATTACAGGGCAAAATTCATATTTTCAGTCTTAGGACACAATAATTAAAAGAGGTGACATCTCTTGTGCAGTGGAGGACACCTACACTTACAGTGAAGAAGGAATTTGCAAAGTGTTGCTGACTCCTATCACAAATTTCAAAATTCTTGTCTGTTACACAAGTTTGGCCAATGTTTTCTTGCATTCCCAAGGTGACTCAAAGTGAATAATTTTGAGTATTTAGGAAAAAAGCTGCCTATTTCTACCTGCTGAGGCTGAGTTCAGTTCATTATAGTTTCTTACCAATCATATCCCTGAAAGAAAAGGCAAGGTTTTAGTTAAATCTGCAACTTTTCTGGAAGTTTCCTTGAATTGGAAGGTTATGCCATGGATTTTGCAGGTTTCAAAAAACTGCTTAGATAAACTCAGCTATGTGTTTCTTTCTGAGTTGTAGTAAAATGGCTTATTTTGCTGTGTTCTTACTGGTATTTCTGAAGCATCCAGAGTAACTAGCTGTGATTATGGTTTCATGTTGGGAATCAGATGTTGGAGGCAGAAATTGCTCATTATAAGGTGAAAGGTAGGAAGACAGAAATATTGTGCATGTTTACTTGAAGCACTTCAGTGTGAAGTGACTGACCACACAGGAAGTTGATGGCAGAGCAACTGTACCCTGGTCACTTCAGTCCCCATCAGACTGAAGTCAGACCTCAGCACCATCTGTCCGTAAGTTCAGTGAGTGACTGAAGTGGGTTTCTCAGGAATTGTCTCCTAATGTAAATACAGAGAGCTTTCATTTCATTGCTGTATTTTCTTTAACTTAGAAGGTTGTATATTTGGATTTAAGCATGATTTATTGTGTAACCAAAAAGTTAGCTGAGCACAAGAAATATGTAAACATTCAGAAATTGTGTGCAGATAACTCTTAATGAAAGAATTCTTCATTTCCTGTTATTTCTTGCCAGATGCCTCTTCACCATTTAAGATAACGATTACACTAAATGGAGTGCAGCTCCGTGCTGCTACCATAGGTTAGCTTCTGTATTGTGATGCTTACAAGTTTTCATGTTGTTCCTGAGCCAAATTTGCCCAGCTCACCAAGGACTAGAATAGAATTCACACACACTTATGGAATAGTTTGTGTAGACAGTAACAGCTGCATTGAAGCTATTACAAGTCTATTATTTGGGCAGGGAAATGAGGGTTATTACTGACTTCATTAGCAAGACCTGTTACTTTGTAGATTTAAAAGCTCTGAAGGTCATAATCAGCTCCCTTCTGTAAATATATGTGCAGAAATATGCATAGTAAAAATACACTTCAGCAGTAAAGTTGTGTGTTTGCAAATGCTCTATATTATACTTAGTATTTTTAAGTGGTGTCTTCATATTCCAGTAGAATAAATTATATATTATTAAATATGCACTATTTATTGGCCGACAAACAGGACTAATACTGAAAAATTAAAATTGTGTCATGAGGATGTCATTTGCGTTTAATAAGGTTTGTTTAAATGGAAACAAAAAAGGACAGTGTATAAGGCCTCTAAAACTGGTCCAGCATTGGAGATACAGCTGTATCTCAGTATTTGCCTTTGTATTGGCTGAGGGACTTCTTAATTACTAGGTTATTAAAATATGAACAAAACATCTGTAATAATGCTTAAATAGTCACAAAACAGTAATGGACTACATAAATTTTTCTTTAATGATAAATTTGCTGAATCATAGATGTTGTATGTTTACTTTGAAGAGAACAGAAAGTTCAAACCCCAAGATACCTGAAAATAAATTAATTAAAGTGTATATTTCAAATTACTTTTTTCCCCCTGTGTACTGTCAAAAATGGCTGTCCTATAATCCTGGTGAAAATAATATTTTTCTTTTGTCAAAAAATACTCCTTTCAATGTTCTTTGGTTTACCAACACAGTAAAAACGCTGTGACTTGACTTCAGGGGAGAGCAGGATGATTGCCTGCCTCAAGGTCATCCGTAGAAGGCTGTGGCTGTACAGGTCCCTTTTTGCTGTTCTTGCCCCTTCTACCCTTGGTCATGTAGTATTTCCTGTCTCTACTAATTTAAGAACTGAATGATAAAATGACTTGTAATAATGTGCCAGTAAATAGAATCTTGTTTCTCTTGCTTCTCTGACCGTCCCTGGGAGAGAGTAGAAAAGGGGGAAAGTCAGTTTGAGGTGTTAAATTGGAAGCAGAAAAAGTTTTTTAAACATTATTATTTCTCAAGGTGTTCCTTGCTTTGAACCATCTGAGAGTTTTACATAAATAAAGGGAGACGCAGATACTTTAGCAGATATACTTTATGGTTGTATAGAAAAAACAGGTGACCATCTTTTGATAAATTTCAGCTTATAGCTAAGGAAACTTTTATATATATATTATATTACATATTTTTATTATAAATAATACACTCTATTTTAAGTTCAGTGCCAGAAGTTGTACATTCACTTCTATTTAGATATATTTGTTGGTCTCATTGAACACTGCTGTTTCCTCCTAGACATGCTTCATTAGCATAGTGGATGTCTTTCTTCTCTAATAAGGAGAGACCACCTGAATTACTGGCAGGGAGAATTCTTAGCAAGTTAGGTTTGTGCAAGAGTTACTTTTTGTTACAAATAAGGCTGTTGGTCTTCAAGTGGTGTAAATGTGAAAAAATTGAAATAATGCACAGATGTTGGTGCCACTGAGGTGACAGTAACAGCTGATGATATTAATGAGTCTGATTCCTATTTTAAATAACCACTCTGTGTTGGTTCTTAGTAGATAATTTATTCTGTATTATCAGAGATGAAAAATGGAAATACCAGTACTTGCTTTGAACATCCTTTCTTTGCCTTTCCTTTGACAGGTTTTAGGACTGGTTCAAAATATGAGTGTTTTTCAATGTCCCAAATGTAAGCATGAGACACATATTTTTGGAGCTGATGGCGTAAGAGATCTGGCAAAAACCCTTGGATTGGATGTTTTGGGTAAGAATATGGAAATGGTTTTATTTTTGAAAAAAAATTTAATGATGTGCATGGAGCATTAACTGAACTATGAAACTGCATAATCCTAGATTACTTTGTATTCAGACTGTTTTCAGATATAATGGAACTAATAAGTAATATACTCTGTTCCTTGTCAGTCTTGTAATGGTGATGTTGACTGCTTATGAAAATTCTTGAATTGTGTCTTAAATCTTTGTATTTACAAACAACTCAGAACGTGAATTGTTTTGATATCAATGTGCTGTATTACCTGAAATTCATTATGTGGTTGACTGTACAGCAATTTTTAAAAGTCACCAAGAATCCTGTTTAGTCTTAGGACAGACCTGTCCAGTAATATCAATAAATGTTTTTTCATTTATTTCAATTAAATGAAATGAGTTATTACATATTGACTCAGTGGAGGCCTTACAGCAGCCTTCTGGTGCCTAAATGGGTCTTAAAGCTTGAGGCTTTTTACAAAGGCAGGCAATGATAGAGCAATGGAGAATTACTCTAAACTGAAGGAGGGTAGATTTAGATTCAATATTAGGAAGAAGTTGTTTACTGTGAGAGAGTGGCACAGGTTGTCCGGAGTTATGGGTGCTCCCTTCCTGAAAATGTTCAAGGGCAGGTTGAATGGGGCTCTGAGCCACCTGCGCTATTTGAAGGTGTCCCTGTCCATGGAAGGGGGCTTGGAACTAAATGATTTTTAAGGTCCCTTCTGACTTAAACCATTCAATAATTAGCTATGATTAAGCTATCTGTCATGCCTGTAGGCTGAAATATACATGGATCTTTAAAATATACATTACTGATTTAAAAGGCATGGTTCAACCTGCGCTGTAAGTAAAGAACATAACACAGCGTAATTAAGTTGGTAAATGGGGTAATTGCATGTGCTAATGATGTGTTTCCATGTATTACTCTAATTATCTCAATGACTTTCCATAGCTAATTCATTAAGAAGAACCAGGAAGCTCACTTAGAAAGATCAACACAGAAACATCGAGGTCTGACATAGATTTAAGATAGCAAGGCAACACATAATTAAAGACATGCTTTTGGGCTATCTTTTAGTTTTCTGAATGTATAATGAGTTGTGATCAGAGCCCAAGGGGACTTCTACAGCCCTGGGTTATATGGATGGGTGCAGATGCTCTGCAAATAGTTGAATCAAACATGCATTTAGATACAGAGGCACAAATGATGTACCATGGCATTGGTCTCATAGGTGTTTTTTGTTATTTCCTGAGAGTGCAGAACTGATTGTGATTGGATTTAATTAGGAGTGATGTGAGAGATGTACAGATTTAGCAGGGCATAGATGAGATGTACAAAATACAGCAGGGTGAAGTTTAACTTGAAGCTGTCAATGCAAAACCAGACTAAGATTAAGAGTAAAGCCCCAAGGGTTACATTTAGAATTACAGTACTTGATCTGATTAGCATGGTCCTCTTTCCAGGCCTGACCATTACATAATAATAACATATGATATTGCAAGAATTACTGCTTACAGATTTTATGTTAATCCATCCCAAATGGAAGTTTTATCTCAGGATTACTTGAATTCTGCCCAAAAACCTTGAGAACATATTTTTAAATATATATCTCTAAAGTGCATATATGTGTTTGTTTTGCCTATATTTTCCGACTCCTATGGCTGTTGTGTTTGTTTAGATAAGTACCTAGTCATCCTTGGAAACCCAACAAGATGTTTGTCACTCAATTTCTGACGAATTCCACAGGCTAACAGTGTGCAGGATTGAAAAGTATCATCCTTCCACTTGCTCAGAGTTGGCTGTCATTGGTATTACTGAATACCTTATTTTTGTTTATGATAGAAGACAATCAGCAGTTGCCAGGAGACTTTCAAGTGTAGTCCATGATTTAATATACTTCTGATTGTCTTTATTTTTACTGTTCTCTACAGGAAAATGTGACAAGGTTTGTGAGAGAGACTTTGTGCTGCTGATTTTTCTCTCCCCATCTCTGACGTTTTTTTCCCCAAGTTTGAGGGCTGTTACCATGACCAGAAAGCTATGCCATTGGTATACATGATACTGAGATAATAATTTCTGTGTGTTCCATCCTGACCTTTGAAATTCCTGGCTTTTTTTTACACTATCTGGTTCCTGACCATCAGCAATGACTGCCAGATTTTTAAAACTTTGGTTTTTCTTCGTACAGTAAATTTAAATTTCTCTCTTTCTTTGTAGTCAGCAGTAGTTGTTAATATCAGAAAAACTTAGGATGACAAGTTCTCATCATATTGGGTAGTGAAGAATACTGCAAAAGTTTTTATTTTCCTTAAACCCTTATTACCCAAACAGCTGTGCAGATGGTTTTGATGTCTTCTGCTGAAATTATAGATATTTGATTTTTTTAAAATTATAGTGCATTTTTCTGTTTCTTCTGACTGCACTTATGTTCTTACAAGTCCTGTTATGCTCCTGTAGTACCAGCATATGTTTGTAAGTCTGAGAAAGGCTGTTATTTTGTAATTATTGGAGATTGTTATTAAGCTGATAGTGAAAAAGTATTTTTTTCATTAACAGAACATCTTAGGAAGAAAGAGAAGATTAGTCTCTACATAAAATAAGACTTGGAAGTGAATGTCAGGGAGATTTACAAAGTTACCTTACTCAATTAAGGGTGTTTATAGTTAAAAAACTTTCAGAGGACTCGCTGAATTTTTTTACGAATGCATGAACAGAGTATTATACCCGATTTTATTCATGACTGATGAAGTAAGAAAAAAAGATTGAAGGGACTGTAATTATCCTAAATAATAATAAGGTTCTTCAAAATTCCACACACAAATCATGGAGCCACAGCTTTTGTGTTTACTATTTGTTGGTATTCCTACTTGCTTTGGGTTCTGGATTATTTATTTATTAAACTTGGTCAATTTTCTTACAGTTTTATCTTTTTCTGAATACATTGAATCTCAGTAATTTACACTGGCCTTGGTTTGAGTTAAGTCAGGTTGCTAAAATGTATGAATTAAACTTCCACGGATTCTGATATGTCAGGATTGAACTAAGGTAGGCTGTTCTGTCTTCATCTGTCCATAATGTAAAATGTAGCTGTGTCTTCCAGTAAAAGAAAGTTGGTCTTCAGTTCACTTCAAAATTATTTATGTAGCAGTGAACTAAACGTAGGAATCTCCCAAGTTTTTTTGTAGTGGTGAAATTTGTGTTTCAGAAAGTATGTCTCAGAATGGAAAAGGGCTGCTAATTGATTCTCCTTTAGAATGTTCCTTTCCTCTCTGACAGTTCCCTGCTCATTATAAAAGCAGAATATAAAGAAGATTTCTGTTGGAAAGAAGAATGAGCTGAATAGTTGTCCACCTTTGAATTGAATCCAAGGCCTAATAAGGACAATAACAAATGCTATTATTTGGAAATAAAGTATTCAAAGAAGTCTTTGAACAGTGATTAAAATCTTAAAACAGCACTGAAAAGAACTTACAATGAGGAGATAGGCTGAACAGTAAGTTACATGGTGAACAGTTGCCTAACACTCAGGCAATTCGTTTCACGTAAACAAAATAATTTGTATCTCAGCCTGTATTTTTTGTGTTTAAAGCAAAAAGCCCTTCCTTCTCTAATAAATGACTAAGGCATCGTCCTTTATATTCAGAGAATGAAAAATCTAAAATATATTTGGCATTATTCGTTATGGATGTAAGGAAGCTACACTGCAGCCAATTTTCATTTTAAATGCTAATTTTTGGAGATAAAGCAATTCACAAAGTATACTGAATGAGAATTGGATTTCAAGTTGCTTTAGGGTTATTTTAAGGAAACATTTAGGAAATACTAGGTATTCACATATGTGTTTCTTGGTATTTTTGATGCAGGAGATGTTCCACTGCACGTTAATATACGGGAGACATGTGATTCAGGACAGCCTGTTGTGATCTCTCAGCCTCAAAGTGATGCTGTAAGTTTGGTGCACTGCACTTAGAGCAGAAAGCTCTCCTCTGAAAGTGAGTGGAGAGTGCTGCTTCTTACTGCTCTTTGGAAAGAAATGTGGTTTGGAATGAAGTAAGGAAATAAAGTAAAAGGAGATGGTATCAGTAAGTAACTCGGGCCCTTGATTTTGGAATGCTGGTCATTTGTTCTGCTTCTGTGGGTTTGGTTTTGTTTAATTAGGCTGAATCATTCAGAATAGAAAAGATCTGATCCAGGTCCTGGCACGCTAAGAGGAGGAAGGTCAGTGTCAGGCCTCATGAGATCTTGCAGCTAATGTAGGTCCTCTAAAACTGTCAGTTAAGCCTTTGGTAGCTGAGCCTGGAAACTGTCAAAGGGTCTTACCCAAAGATGTTTGGAACAAAATTTCATATTGTCAGTACCTGGGTTGTTTTCAGCAGGAAGTGGAACCATTTATACACAAGAGGACATGGATTTTTCAGTGTATTTACCATAACATTTTATTGTCAATGGAAAATGCGAGCTGGTGAGGTGGTGGGAGTCAGATATGCAAATCTGTGAAGAAAAGTAGTTGTACATATAGAATTCCATTAATGCTGGTGTAGAGTAAGATTTTCCTGTCTGTGATTTTCTTTCTCTGCTAGAGTTTGTCTGCCAGGCTCTGTAGGGCAGGGTGCTGTGCACAGTATATGGCATAATGCAGCCCCACTCTTGACTGCTGCTTTGATGTAAAGGTGTATAGTGAAAAAGTTATTAATGCTGATAACAGATAGAATCAATTCACAATAAGGTAGACTATACCTATGGAACATTTGAATATTGGTAGCTTTTTCAATGTCATGATTGCTAGGCACATGCTGAAATATGTTTTTTCCTTCCCAGTATTCTGGAAGGAAAAAAAGAGAGGAGGAGAGCATGAACGTTGTTAATCCAGTGTTATTAACGTGCTGAACAGGATTCTGGAAGATCAGTGACAGTCTTATAATTGTAATTTTGTTTTGAAAGACAAGGGGCAGCATTATGGTGTGTTGACTTCTGATTGAATGCCGTATTTTTGCTAGGTTTGGGCAAGGCCCGTGCTATGGAATAATGTAGTGATCTTGAGTCCAGGTCCTTTTAAAAAGGAATCCCTATAGTCCATATGGTAGGTTCTCTCTGGGAAGATTGATCAGCAGTGTGAAGGTTTGAATGGATGCATGGCGTTGGTCAAAGTTGTAGTAAAACAGCTGGGAAGCTGAGATGGGAGGCTCACCGCATCTGAAATCTGTAATGACCAGGAGTGTGCAGCCTGCTGGACTGCTGAGCTAAGAATTCAGACGTGTATGGGATAGCATTCTGAAAATAAAAAGGCAAGAAAGTCTGTTGTGTTGCCATCTGTTCCTCCTTGAACTATGTTCTTGATAACAAAAGGGTGGGTTATAATCACCATTTGTGGCAATTAAGTTAAATATGCAGGGGAATAAAGATTGACAAATATGTGTGACTCTGGGGAAAACCCTTAATATCCTTCTCTACCATTGTGTCTGAGAGATAATCATTCTCCTCGGAGAATGTGGGTTTTTTTAAATGTCAGTAATCTCTACAGAATGAAAAAGAATTTCCCTTTATCCCTGGTTTTCTTCTCATTTTAAGGACAGAAAAAATATTGTTCTATTACATTTTCAAAGAAAAACTAAATTCTTAGCACATAACTGAGGGTGGGAGAGGTCATATCAGGTCAGATTCTAATCATTAATACATGACAGTCATCACCATGTTTCTCAAATAAACTGAAATTGTGGCTATTCATGCAATAACAACTTTCTGAGTAGAGAACAATGTCTGCTGAAATTCTCTGCTCTTGTCGCTTAAATTGCTGGGGATTTTTGTACAAAATTCTCTTCTGATTTTGTTAGAACACCCTTGCAAATGAAATGCAGAATCACAGACCTGAAATAATACCGAGCAGATTCAAACAGTAGGAAATAGGGATGGTGATTGACTTCTTAGAAACCCAGCATGTTGTAACATCTCTTGAGCTCTAGAATAAGATGGTTTCTAAAATACGTCAGTTAATACATTTTTGCTTACACATCTGCTGTGGGCTTCATCTTGTCTTGTAGATATATTAAAGTATATCTCTGACTTCACACTAGAATTTCAAAATGTCTAAGCAAATTTGTCTAAATTTATTATTTTAAAGCTTAGATGTAGTTGGTGGAAAAGGGATTTCCCTCTCATAAATGACAAGGAAATTACTAAAGAACTAAAAAGGAAAACTACTTGTAGAATGGTGCATGTGAACTTAGAAAGTACTTCCTCAGGGAAGGCACAGAACACACAAGACTAATCTGCTTATGGAAAGTGTTGGAAATACAGCTAAAGGATAGGAAGGTTTGATGACTGGAGTTCTCTTCTGGTAAAGCTTGAGGCAGTCCCCTGGTAGAAGTAAAAGTGCTGGTAAAATCATTTTGCTCTTGGTATAACATTGTCTACATTAGTGTTTCTAATAGCTTAGTTGTTTAAATCATGTCTTTTTGTAGCTTTTTCTTAATACTCTTAATTGATAAAACTTTGTGATGAAGAAACAGAATATTGCTGTACTTGCATGGTCAGGCTAGTGCAGTATTTGGGAGTGATCCAAGATTCTCTACAAGAAGCTAATGCTTGCTTACTTTATTCAGCAGTGAGGGCTTACCTTCTGGAGTGAGACCCTTCTGGAGATTACCTGAGCATTTCTCTCCTCCATCACACTGTGGAGGTGAATTAGCTGGCCAAGGCTCCTTTTTTTTTGCATACTCAGACAGATGCAAGAATCACTGTACAGCAAGAGCTGGAAATGAAAATCAGGAATGCTGCTAAAATGGTAGAATAGGGGGAAAAAGGGGAAAAGGTAGAATAGGGAAAACTAATGAGGAATCACTGAAAGCAGGTGAAATGGATCATGCTCAGATGTACTGGAACTTCCTATGGACCATGGAAAGGAGCCAGCAGCACAACAGGTGTTTGGAAGAAACATCCTGAAGCTTGCAGATAAGATGCACAACAAGAGATATAGAACATGATTAATTGCAGTAGAGTTATTCATCCACCAAAGGAGCTGCTTAAATGCCCAGTGAACTCTCCATCACACTGGGAGAAAGAGAAGTAGAGATTCCTGAGAGCTCTTCCTTCTATGAGCCTAAAGCCCAGAGAGTTATGGAGCAGTTGGTGGTTATCTTGGGAGGAAGTCCTGCTAGAAACTTTTGGGTCTATCACAGCCTGGATGTCACAGTGGATTTATCAATACCTTGGCAGAACAGACAGGCTATCTGTGATTTTTGAGCCCCAAACTCCCACCTGTCTTAAGGTCAAAGAAGCAGCTCAAGCAAGTACAAAATACATTTGCTGTACCAGTGTGTCCATTCATATCCTATATATACAGGTGAAGGATTTTGAGTCCAATAAATTGCACACTGATCTATAAGGGAAGAGAAAAAGCCCAGTCAGGTGGAAAGCAGGGACACAAGGCATCAGCAGTCTGATGGAACAGTGTTGGATTATGCCCTTTTCTGACTCAGAGATGGGGCAACTGAGAGGCATTTTAAAAACTTCTATTGCATTTTCAGTCTCATATGAAGGGCGAGACAATACAGATGTTAAAATTCTTGCCATCAGAATAAGAAGATGACTGTTTCCTAATTACAATACATTGTAAGTGTTTCTTGGCCTATCAGCTTTTGCCACACAATGCTGTTGATGCCTTAAAGCAAATCATATAAAATTACCCCTTGTGAGTCCTACTACAGTGCACCTTTGATCGTTCTATTTCTCTAAAGTATCTAGTCTTATTTGCAAGGCCATCCTTTGAAACTTGTTTCTAGTTCCATTTCTTTCTCAACAGTGTCCGTCCTCATCCATGGCATTTCTAAGTCAGCATTTCTTATCTCTGAGTTTGCATACAGATGCATATTATATGTGAGCCTTCTGTCAGGTTTTGAGAATTCTCTACATATCCATTTCCCACAGAACAGAGCAAAATAAGTTAATAATCCTTTTTCAATTAAATCAGAATGTTACAAACCCTGCTGTGGTGCCATCCAAAGAGACAACTCAAATTTGTATTCAGAAACACATTTGCTGTAGAATGCTTATGAAAGGGTGATATATAAGCAGGATAAAAACATACAGCCTTTTAAAGATTGCAAGAAGTAGTTGGAGAAAAATTGAAGTACTGGTAGCAGATAGTCATAGAATCCTGTTTTGTGGTTTAGTTGTCATCAATAATTCCATTTAATGAGTGGTCAATCCAGGGTGTGATATTTTTCAAAAGAAAAGCAAACCCTAAAGAAGGCTAAAGTATGATTTATACAGAGGTATGATTTATAATATGCCTTTATCATCGAGGCTTCCTTTGAATTATCGTGATAGCATTTGGTACGTGTGGGTTCAAATCCTTCATTCAGGGTGTAGATAGTACAGTGTATCATCAGACCCTCATTTATGGTTCTGTCTGCTGAAGAAAATACTGAGTGTAGGATAGTCTATTTGAAAGATGTTACTATACTGCATTTGATTTGCACTGTTCTACTTACCCATGTGTTTTGGGCAGGGTGTGTTTCAGAGATCTGTAGCGGCACCTTGGGATAGCAGTGTTACCCAGCTGGGGCTGCCTCCAAGAATGGTTTGGTTGTTACAACTGCTGATACATGGAATTAATAGGAAGTTTCCCATGTGTGCTAAGGTCTTGAGATTTTAGTTTTGTAAACCCAGCTTACTTACCCGTCTCTTCCATTTCATGTTACAGTGTATGAATTGACTTTTACTGTCTTTAAGTTTGCCTTTCTAACTTGATTTGGCAAGAGTTGCCAGCACATACAAAGAAGAATGTTATGGTGGAACTGCCCAGAGGGGGACAGAGTGGGATAGTCTCTGGACTTCTTGTAGCAACCAAGAATTTCTCTGGGTGGCACGAAGCTTTTATCTGAAGCACACTCATTTAAAGCTGTGTTTGTCATCATGTTTTTAGTGCCTTCTGAGTTGATCACAGTAAAATAGATGTTGGAAGGCAGCTCCAGTTATGCACTGAAGGCTAGAGTTCTGTCAAAGTAACTAGCAATTTCCATGGAGATTAAAGCTATTTAAAAATCTGATTGAACTGGCAAATGGAACATGGTTGTGCAGGGAGTGTTAAGAACCAAAGTTATCAATGATAACATGGCTGGCTATGCTTCTTTCATGTGGATGGTAGCTAAGACTAGTATTTGTCCTTGTGATAGTCACTATTGGATTAGTTGCTCAAAGTAGCTAGTTTTCTTCAGTAACTGTGAGTCCTTATAGGTTATTTAGCAGATTTAAATTCCTTTTCCTTCTTTTCGGGTATATTAGCATCCACAGCATTTGATATTCCAGAAAGTCAGGACTTGCACAGATTCTCCTTTGGATTGCTGGGCTGGATAAAGCAGCTTAATGGTCTTGGAGTCTTGTAATCAGAAATAGACATTAGAAGCCATGTCAGTCCTGGGATTTATATCTTATGGTGTATGGGGCCTACAGCCGAGTGATGGCATCAGTGTGTGTTTCTGATTTTCTGGTCTGAAGTTGTTTGCACGCAGCGGTTTGGCTGAAGGAAGATGTGATATCAGCTCCCCCCTGCTTTGACTTTGTTGATTGTAAGTTGGGGTTTGTGTTTGTGTGGCTGTGGTGCCAGATGCTGGCAGGCACTGTAGTGAGCTATTGGCAGGCTGAGGTCTGCAGTCCAGTGGAAAGCAAACCAGCAGGTCAGGCCACACCAATTCAATCCATGACAACAGGGCAGAGTCAGCTACGACCTGCACAGCCTGCAGTAATCTTAGCAATGATGCATACTTCCCTCACAGGTAAGATTTTTAGGGAGAATGAAATGCCATAACAGAAAGGCTCATATTTCCCTAGGATTCCTGTAGGGCTTATGAAACGTTTTCCAGTTTAAATCTACCCCACATCTGTTAGCCCATGATAATATAGATTTGTTACAGAGTGATGAATCAGGATATTCTGATTATTTCTGCTAAGTAGGACTTTTCACTCCATTTCCTGGTGAACTTCATTACAAGTTCTCTGTTTCCTACTCCACCATCTATGCTGTCATCAGTCACTTCATCATCAGCTGTTCTTGGGGTCTTAAGAACTGTGCCCTACTGGCACTGTACCACTGCTTGAGAGGTGAGCAGTCTCTCATGTGGCTGTTTCCCAGCTTTTTTTTGACTCTGAACATCACCTTCGACTTCTGCCTGTCCTAGTGCTGCTCTCAGACCCCATCTGGGCAGTGTTCATAACAAACAAGTCTGGTCTGGTTTTAGGGCATTCCGTCTTCCTGTGCACTTCATCCTCATGAAGTGGGAAGGAATCATAACTGATATGTTGTTAATCAATAAAAAGTTGTCTGTCAGCAAAAAGAAGGTTTTCAGAAAGTCTATAAACCATTAATTTAGAACTTTCAAACTGGCCTGACAAGTTTGCTTTTATCCTGTTAAAATGAAAAAGGTTATGGATCATGAATAAGAACTCATCCTTTACTCTTTCTCTGCTGGTTTTTCACCTGGAAAGAAAATAGTAAACCCTGTCTGTTTTCAGTTGCAACCCAACTTCTTTTGCCAAGTAATGATGGATTAAACAGCTGAACTGAGCTGTGCTCTCTGTCTACACATGCCACATTGGAAAGATCGCAAGCAGGAAAAAACTATTCAATATATGTGGGGTTGTTTTTATGTAGTGCATGTTGATGGTCACCAGGATTCTGTTTAGACCCTTCAGGTGTGTTGATTAATAGACTCACAGCTAAACGATTTCTTCAAAAACAGGAAACCAAGGCTTGAAACAGTTTATTTTTGCCAAAGCTAGGTGACTAGTATAGTTTTGTAAGGACATGTATGAGATACTGGTCTGTTCAACAGACAAAGCTGTGTTCCAGGAAAACAAAAACTGAAGCTCAGCAGGCAAGATCTGTTGCAGAGAACACTGTCTAGGTAATGCTGGCGTGCTGGCTACAAAGAGCTGCAGCAGGAACCTCCTGTTGCAAAGTGGTGATCAGCTGCTTGGCAAGTGAGGGTCAGTCTACATTGGGAAGTGTTGCTCAGGCACTCATTAACAGCATTTTGTGGGAAAAGTATCTTAAGTTTTTTGGGATCTTGAGATAAAGTAACATTTATGCAAGCAGTTGAGTTTGTTTACAGTGAATTTATAATTCTATGTACAAATTGGTCAACTCTGGAGCAGGCAAACAGCCTGGGCAGTCTTTAGAAGGGGCCAGGTTTCTTATAGAGGTTCTTACTTGACTCATTAAAATGCATGAAAAGTGGGAGCTGCCTGCAGGACTGTTCCAGATAGTTTGAAATTCCCACCTGGAGTGCTCCTACACCAATTAGTCAAGTACTTAACCACAAAGGCAGCTTGACTTCAGTCAGTCACCTTACTTCAAGTGAGTCTCTTATCTTGTCTAGGTGAGTGGTTAGCTGGGGGTAGCTGGACCACCCAGGGCAGTAATAGCTGAGTGAGGCGAGTGTTGTGCGCAGGCTGTTACCCAACTGCACTGCAACTGTGACCATAGAAGTTTGAAATTCATGATTGTGAATTAAGTTCTAAATTCTTTTTATCATTCTTGCCACAAAGTCATGTATGTGAGAGAAAATGTGTTGCTATCTCCAAGACAAGAGACATCTTGCCGTTTGCATTTCTTCCAAACTCAAAGATTTTATGGCTTTAGTTTTAAGGCAAGGTGAGCACTGAGATTATGAGGTATTGAGGGTGGGAGTGCCCGGATAGAAAACCCTACAAACCAGAAGCAAATCCCTAAAAAGGAGATGTGAGCAGTGCAGAAGGCTGACACCTTGTTCAGAGCAGTGACAGTGAGTGCTGATGGTCTTGGTGTGACAGACAGGCCTTCTCTTCCTGCCCCACAAGCTCTGGCCTCTGGCATGTGTCAGTTTGTTTGCTGTTTTAAAGGGTCATCAGGGACACAAAGACTAATTCATGGTTAGAGCCATCCTGCAGGAGACAGGAGAAATCAGTGTGGTAGGAGATTTTTTTTATTGTCGAGATTTGTTTGAGGACAACAGGAAAGGTTGTTAGTGTGGTCTCTGTACGCAGACTTACTGGAGAAGATGGAGTAGGTTTATCATGATTGAACAGAGTAGGAGCAGAAGAGCAAGCTCAGGGGACTTGGCTGTGTACTAGCCAGACACAGAATGTAATGCACCAGCTGGAAGCTGAAGTATGACAAATTCAAATTATAGTTAAGGTGTAGATTTTTAATAATGGAAGTAATCAACCTCTGGAACAGTGTGCAGTGTGTATAAACATTCTTTTATCAATCTTAGATTTTTAAAAGAAGTTCTCTTTAGACTAGGAGTTGTTGAACTTGGTACAGGAATAATTTGGTTTCATTTTGGTGTTTATTCTGTGTTGGACTTTGGACAGTGTTTTTATACAAGTCCCTTGACATTAGATTTGTTAATAATTGATGGTGGATTGATCATGGTCCTAGCTGTGTCATGGTTTCTAGAGATGTTAACGTAAGTATGCTTGCTGTGGTTACTCTCCATAGTCCTGCAGTTCTGTGCTATTGTGCCCTCCAGCTCAAGGTGTATGACCAGGTGTGCCACAGGTTGGTGTGAAAGCTGTAACTGGGTGGATTCGAGTGTTGTGGAACTGGTTCTTTCCAATACCCACTTCAGTCTTTCGGAAAGGTGTCTTTTTTAAAAAATACTTTAAATATCTGAATAGGAAATTCCATAGTGATAGTCTAGTCTGTAGTGAATTAATTGTCTCAGATTTTTTTGAATGTTGTTGTTTTCTCTGATTCTCTATCCTGTGCACAGTGCATCCTGGTTGTCAGGGAAGTTTATAATTAATAGTACCTGTGGGACTAAAGAGTCTGTCTTCCTCATCACTTCTTCTCTAGAAGACTATTGACTCTGCTTGTTGTTAAAGACAAATTGTTAAGTTAAATTTAAACTCCCCCCCAATTTTTAATATAATGCTTGTGCTTATTCTGTGTATTTAATGCATTGTTCTTCCTGAATACTGGCTAAATTTAACCTATTTATTTAAACAGCTTTGATTTTCTCTTTTTGTATAAAAGAACAAATACCTAATGAGTTGTGAAATATTCATTTTTATAGAAAATGGAGTGCTCAATGTATGTTTCTGTTTTTGC
The DNA here is from genome assembly GCF_021018805.1 of Prinia subflava. Lineage (NCBI taxonomy): Eukaryota > Metazoa > Chordata > Aves > Passeriformes > Cisticolidae > Prinia > Prinia subflava. Next base: position 36,816,061 of record NC_086251.1, read on the forward strand.
AGGCCAAAGCCTATCTAAAGATAGCTGTGGAAATATTAAGAAGACTACCAGTACCTCCTGCTTGAAGCATTAACCACTCAAACTTAGCAAAAAAGTGATTTTTGATGCAGCCGGTGCAGAAGAGTCCTGCTACCTAATTACATGGAGGCCACATGTTAGTTCTAAGAACTTCTTTAGGAAATAGTTTACCAGAGGTTAAATTATGATTGTAATAATTACTGCTTTTCCCATCATTGTTTTGCCATGTCCAAAAAGGTTCAAGTATGCAGATGATGACAGACAGTATTTAACTGCTGAATTGTAACATCATCAAGCAAGAAGTGATGAAGTACATTTTTTATGTGTGCCCTATTTTAAGGTCAAGAACAAAAAACATGCCTCTCCATGCAAGGAGAACAGTGAGAGGTATGCCTAGACATAAATCCTGCTGAAAAAATCAAATTTGCAATGCTCTAATTTCCTTCAGTTTTTGTTCAGCTTTTTACATGGTTAACTGTCAAACTAACCATAAGTTTAAGAAGCAAATCAGTTCTGTAACTGCTGTACTTTTGTGTGTTCATCTTAAAAGAAAATTAAAAAAATCCACATACACTCTGAAGAATTCTTGTGATGGATGATGAGCAAATTCATTCATTATTGGATAAAGTTCGATCGTGAGGCAATTCGCAGTTTAGTGGAGAATGGATTATGTGACCCTGAGGCTTATTTCTTGACTGTTTTACATTATAATGAACTCAGACAGAAGACAAGGCAACAGAGGTCTTCACTGAAAACTGATGTTTTTCCTGAGCTCAGTTTGCCAGGGAATGCAAATGATCAAGATAAATTAAATTTATGATTGCATGTTCCTACTACATCGCAGCAACTTGGAATTTGAATGTAAAGATACATTTTTGAGGTAAAGAAATATTTGATTTTCAAACTGCGTGGCCTTCTGGTTTGTTTTTTCATTGCCTGTGATCTTTATTTTTGTGTTGATGTGTGGAAGTGAAAGATTATGCCTTCAGGGATTGAGTTTTCATTTACAATTATATCTTTGAGTTGACATTTAGGCTTTTCCATCTACACAGTCAAGTATTGGTGTCTTAAACATACATTGTAACCCTACCATAGAGTGAATTTAACCGTTAGGGAGTTCTGCTATTGATCCCTGAGGGGCCAAGATTTTCCTTAGTCAGAATTTTGGATGTAGTTTTTTTTTCTTATTGGAATGATACAACATTAAAAAGTGGTATACATTTACATTAAGAATATTTAAATAATATTCTTACCCAGAGTTTAACATGAAAAATCTGGATACAAGTGATGAGTTGAATTTCAGGCTTATGTGATTTTCTAAATATGTAAATTACATAGTCCAAGACTGCTGATTTTTTTGCTTCAGGTCAATCTCTGAACTTCCTTTCCTGCACCCTCCCCCATGAAGTCTCATATCAGTGGTCAGCTTTTTCAGTAGCATATTATTGTGGTCTGTAGAATTGACAAAATACTCAGTTCCTCTCAGTTGTCTGATATATTTTACAAAAATTAGAGCTGGCTTAGTGTTCTGCTTTCATACTTTATTGGTAACATTTTTTTTAAGTTAAGTTTTGTCTCTGCATATTTATTAGCTTTGCTTTACATAGCTTAATTGTTGGTATACATGTCTGTAAATAATCCTGTGGTGGTTTTGGCTGGTATAATCTCACATTTCAGTAGAAAACCTGGATTTCTGACTAGTTTTATTAAAAGGCAGTGATACAATCTGAATGTTAGTACTTGTAATTTTCATTATATTAAAAGGTTTTTAAATGTCTGACATCCAGTTCATGTTGAGCCTGGGTGAATAATCAGTATTCAGATAGGTGGTTGTTCATCTCCCCTTTTGTTTCTTTCTCATTATTTCTTGGGTTAGTTGAAGGATGCAATTTGCTTTCAAGTTTTCTTTTATTTTTACTCCATTTTACCTTTCCCCCCCTTTTAATTAAGTACTGTGGTTTTGCTCTGTTGAATCGTTCAGCTGCAGAACTATTTTGAATACCTTTATCTGTTATAATGATTAAGCATAGTTTCTATGCCAGCCTGAAAATTCATATTTAGTTATCAGTTTTGTGGAAGGATTACATAATGTTATTGATTTGTCAGTAATTTTAAATATATGTATATAATTGTACAGAATTGGTAGGACATTTCTGTGTTTAAGGTTACCAACAGTCAACCCAAATAAGAGTGAAAAACTGTTTCCCAGACTTCCTCCTGTAAAGTAAATAAAGGGTACTGGCAAAGTGTTATTGCTTCTTAATGTTATAGAAACACATATTTGTATTTTTTATTATACAGTGCACTGTTAAATACATAGTAATGAATTCTGCTCAACATACTGCATTTGAAGTTGTATTCATAAAATCATTGATGTAAATTGTTGGATGAAGAGGTTGGTTGGATCAGTCCTAGATTTAGCAGGAGACAGTGGTATTTTACTGTAGTTTATAAATATAACTTACAGACTTGACACACAGTGCTGTTTGCTCTTTTCAGCTCAAATATTTCACTTTATTCTAATTGATATTTCCTTGCGTACTAATACGTTTTTGTTCTAAAAATGCTAATCCTAGCAAGAGGGCCTGGCTTTTCTAAGCTATATGGGTAGATGATCTTTGGTCACCAGCAAGGGAGAGTTACTGTGCTCGTAGGTTACCAGCACAGAATTACTGAAGTCTGTAGTGCTGGGAGTTCAGTTACACACTGGAAAATCCCACAGAGGAGGAAAGAGGAAGGCTAGGAAGGCACGAGACCAGAGACAGAGGCAATTATCAGTCCCAGTTTGCCTCCTGTGTAAGTTAACAGCAAGATTCTCAAGACTCCCAAGATCCTTTTGCATTGCTGTCAGACTTAGTTTTGTCTTTACAACATGGCCCTTTGTATAATGACCACAACAGTTCTTGTGTTTGCATATAATTCCTGCAGTTCCTTGGGTGAGGAGCCTACCGACTGTGTCTTAACACAGTGCATTTCTTGGCTTTCAGAAGTTTTTTGTTTTAATAAAAATGAAACTGAAAGAAGGTATAAAATTGTTTGTGCTAGTGGAGTATTTGCTGTAAAATTTATACTGGTATGTTCAGCTAATGAATTGTTCAGCTGTTGAGGCTATAGTTTGTGCAATACTTAGATGCTAGATCCTCATAACAAAAAAAAATGTTACTTGAAGTTATGAGAAAAAAGTAGCTTGCAGGTTAGTTTTTTCTACTAATTCGAGTTCAAACTACAACCTGTTTTAGTTGCTCTGATTGGTGATTGTGTTGATGAATTAGTATTAATACAGAGGAGAAGTGGCAGAAGCAGGTAATTTGTGCATTAGCAACACCTTCTATAATTCTGAACTTACTGCAAACAGTTGGACTTGGATCCCATTCAGCAAGTGAAACCCCCATGAACATCTTCCACATAATAAGTGTGGGTTTCACTTTGGCCGACTGCTGTGTGACAATTTACACTGTGGGATTTTGGTAGTTATGTGCAAAGCTGCTTTCAGAGCGTCCCCAGTCCTGACACTGACACATGGGCTCAGTACCCAACAACCCAAGTCACAGGAACTACTCTTGTCCTTCCAGATCCTGGTGGGGATAGGATCTCCATGCTTATTTTCCTACTTGGTTTGCAGTAGTTGTCCAAGACCCAAGAAACTTGTTCTACACCCACCTTTGGTTAAGAAGATTCAAATCCATAGTTCCTAAACTTAGGAGAGGTCTTCAGTCACCTGGCTTAGTCTTTGCTCAGGACCATCACGGAATGTTCATCACTCCTTCTGATAAAGCTGCATTGCTTGTGGAGCAAGTAAAGAACATAGTTATAATCACAGCTCATTTTTTTTGGCTTAATGACTTAGACTGGGGTTTCTTTGATCCTCATTTCCCAGCCTTACTGATTGCTCTTACCTAATGAGGCAATGAATAAAATTATCAATTCTTAGGTTAATACCTGGCATTTTAGATGCTTACAAATTTGAGATAAAGCTCTGGAGTTTTGCATTTGGGTTTTGATACCCACATGTGATTTTATTTTCTCATGGCCATAGCTGGACCTATATTGTTGCCATTTTTATTTAACAGAAATGCTTCCTGGTGGAGATGGCTGGGGGAAAGCCTCCCGCTTAAAAACAGTTGACATAAGGTGAATCTGAATTGCTGATTTAATTTCAGAATTGACTTATAATGGCAGGAGTTACAATGATGATTACATGTTATTTTGGCAGCATTTCAGCCAAGGTGCTGGTTTGTTAGCCACATACCACAAAGCAGCAAAAGAAAAAATTAATTCCCAAAGTAGTTTTCAGTCTAAAATTTAAGACTTGCCTTTTTTTTTTTGAGCTCTGTTTTATGTTATATTAAAGTCTGAAGAAAAAATATAGTGGAAGGTCTATCTTTTTCCATTATCTTTGTGTATTCAGAGTGGGTGGATGTGTTTCAGCAAGAGGAGGATGGGCACAGCCTGTCCTTCCTTATGCACCTATTGGTCTCAATTTCTCCATTTGTATGAGTCTGGATCTGAATACCCACTTTAGTCAATGCAAATAAAGGACTTCTTCTAGGGAGTGTGTGAGTCTCCAAACAAGCTAGTGGGGGGGAAGAACATCTGCTGTCCTTTAACATTGTTTTGAGGGCTTACAGATTTATTTGAAGTGTTTTCCCTCATACCACTGGGATTTTCTAAAATTTGTGTTATTTCCTGTGGTCCAGAGGTTTTCCTGTTTCTTTGAGAGAAAGGCAGGAGACTCCCTACACTTGCCTACACCATGTGTGCTTCTTGTTACTAAACAAGGTCTGTATTAAAAATACAAAGTTCTGGTTACCTTTTCTGAAAAGTTAGCTTATGACTCTCTAATGGTTATTAAAAGTACTTTTTACTTTTAGGGACAACTTTCTTCCCCCCAATAATTATGGAAGAAATGCTATAATATATTTTTAAAGCCAAGTTTTGCTGCATATTTAGGAAGAATAAACAGGGTGAGAAACTGTCTTATTTAGCCAAACCCACATTTGGTAGATGTAATTTTGGAATCTTTGTCTACTGTGTGAATGTTGGAAGTATTTTTTATCTCATTAAAAATACTGTGCTAAGTGAAGTTCAGGAGCCTGAATACTCTTCTGCTCAGCAGCAGGTATTTGAGGGTGATGTGAGATGAGTCTGTAGCTGGCCAGACAGACAGGGATGAATTTCCACGTTGACTTATTTGCTGGATTGAGAAGTCTCTACATGTCTCTTTTTAGAGGAAGAATTTCCATGTAAACGAAAATTGTCTGTGGTACCTTGTGGCCTCTAATTAATTACATTTGAGATGGTGTCAGGAGGTTTTGAGTTTGCACTCTACTCTTGCCTCTGCAGGATAATGGGGGCCCAATGGCTATTTTGGAGACTTAGTTTTTAACACAAGTGTTCAAAGTCTGGGAAAATACACCTCAGCTTTGAAAACCAACCCCACATTTGTTCATGAGTGCCAGCACTACTGGCACCTCTTTTTTAATGCCTTAATATCCTAAGCTTTTGTAAGCCTGTGAGTTGTAGCTTGGTAACACTTCAAAAAAATGCATTTCTTATTAACACAGTGCTGTATCACTTTTGTCTTGATTTCTTGATATTGTAAATAAACCTCTTTTTGTAAAACAGTTTTCCTTGTCTATTAGTAATGCATCCAAAAAATTATTTCTCTAGAGAAAGAAGTGACAGAGCTGTTTGATGCTGAATAACTTCTTCCCTGTAGGTTTAATATAGGAAACTAGTCAGTGTCTCAGTGAATTGTTGATTTTATTACCCTGATGGGATATACATCTTCATTAAAACAAAATGAAACTTCTGATAAAATGCCTGTTAATTATTTAGAGTTTGCAGCTCGTGAACATTGAAAACATCATACTCTAGAGTAATTTATTTAAAATACTTCGATTTTTTAAAAATGTATTTTTCTAAGAAACTGATAGTATTTAAGATGTTTGGACAAGGTCTTTGCTGTTGAAATGGATTGCTTTCCACTGCCTGAAAAGGTCTGCCATTTTCACAAAGAATATGACTCAGACAAGTTATGTATTATTCCCCATCAGTGCCTGTCTACAGAATCCTAAGTATGAATCTGCAGTAGCAGGTGACAGGATGGAAGAGAGATGATGTACCAGTATTTGCCTGGAATGACCTCATGCCAGGAAGCAATAGGAATTTGTTTGGCACAGCAAAAAATATAAGCAGGGTTGCATTTTTAGGATAGGCAGATGGGTCAGGGCAAAGCAGGGGATATTTTATCTGTTCGTAAATGTGACTGGCATATGAAAGGAAATAAAACATTATATGGTCAGAAATAAAATGGGAATTGAATCTTTCCCACTTCTGCCAGAAAAGTACAGCCAGATGACCTGGGGTGCCTGGCCACTCTGGGGTTGTGTTGGTACTGGTGCTTCAGAGAGGTGGCAGGACTCAGCAGAGCATCAGGAGCCCTAATTTATGACTGTTTCTGCAATTTGGGGAAGCAATTGAAAAATGTATTTTCAAGTGAATAGTTGAAAACATTTAATACAGAATGTTCCTTGAGGAATGGGATGTCTCAGTTCTTGGTCAGTCTGTTTCACATCAGATAATGTGCCATCACAGGGTGATCATTTATTAAAGTTAGCATTTTGGCTGTCTTTACCACAGGAGCTGAAGTTGAACACAATAACAAGACAATCTCTGCAAAGCACTTTGCCATGCACTTAGGTGATACCAAGTGTCAGGAAAAATTTTAATACCCTGCTGAATTATTGTACCTGAGCTTAATATGAAGTAACTTGACGTTTCATTCTATTCCGGTTATTTTTTCTCTATAAGGTTTCACATTTCCATTTCCAGTACTTCAATGGTGTTGGTTCCTCAGATAAAAAGATTTATGTACAGGGGCTCCTAGAGGGAATTTTGTGCTTAGAAGTGAGGTTATAACTTCTTTAAAACAATGGTCAGAGATAGGATTGTTCTTTATTTTCTGTCTAGTTTTTAAGAACTGCAGTCACCAGAAGGAAGAATACTAATTGGACATAATTTTGGATAGTCAGAATGGAACTCCTCTAACCAGTTGCTAATATCATACCTTGAGAACACAAACCCACAAGCAACATGAAACTCTTTAAGTATATGACTTTCTTTATTTAACCTTACTTAAGGTTAAATTGGCATGGGAAAAATGAGGAACTGTGGTAGATAAAATATGATCTTTAGAATTGAAAACCACATGAGTTAATGGTCATGGTTCAGGATTGTGAAAATACACCTGTTCAACCCAGGTTGTGGATGCAGCATGTTTTTGCACTGGCCCTGGAGGAGCCAGCAGCATTTGAACAGCAGTTTTTGCCTTTTAAGTGAACTCCAAACTCATTCTGTGATTTGCTGTTGAGAAAAGTCACACCCTGAACTGTGTCAGCATTGAACCTTTAGACTGTAGGTTTGCATGTCACTGATACAGGAAGTGACTCACTGAAATGTTTGTTCTTCGTGTTGTTATCTGCTCTCCCTGGGAAAACAGGGATCTATTTACTCCATAGTGTGTGGGTGCTTCTTATCAGACTGTTCAATGTCGCTGCCAGGGCTGGTGCTGGTCAGTGTTTGTTGGCTGCTGCTGTTCCCTTTGTAGAAGGACAGTTGCTGTGTGCAATACTCGGGAACCGTATTCCTGTTCTGCACCTGCAGCAGACCTTGCAGTTGTTCCAGGCTTTGATCTCTGCTTTGATTTGCCTTGCATTTGAGTAATGCAGTGTTATTTGCAGGCAACACATGACCCTGTGTTAAATTCTCAAGTGTTACCGGTCCCAAGATAAAATCCTGTGCTCAGAGTGACCTCTGGAAATGACACCTTACCCTTGTGACTCTGCTGCTTTGGAAGGATCTCTGCATGGGTGATGGGAGAGTGTGGCAGAGCTGTCCACTCTCATTAAGGACTTACATGAGCCTCTTGGGACACAGAGACAGCTAAGGGTCAACAAAATGGTATGAGAAAATAGCCTGCCAAGTTGTGTTCAAACATGAAACGGGAGAGAATATGTCATGGAATCTTATGACTCAAGAAAAGGACAGGGAGAGATCACTCACTGGTTAGTCATGGGCAGAACAGACTCAACTTGTCAAAATTAGTTTATTACCAATCAAATCAGCATAAGATGATGAGAAATACACCCAAATCTTGAAGCACTTTTCATTCATCCTTCCCTTCTTCCTGGGGTCCGCCTCACTCCTGAATTCTCCACCTTCTCCTCTGCAGCCACATAGGATGGGAGCTCCAGTCAGTTTGTCACATGTTGTCTCTGTTGCTCTTTCCTCATAAGGGAGAGGACTCTGCACCGTTCACCTGCTCCAGCAGGAGCCAGGCCGTCGTCCACAAGCTTCTCCAAAGTGAGTCCTTCCCCCAGGCTGTAGCTTTTCATGAACTGCTCTGGCGGAGGTCCCTTCCACGTGGTGTAGTCCATCAGGAACAGACTGTTCCACTGTGGGTCCTCCATGGCACCACAGGTCCTGCCAGGAGCCTCCTCCAGCATGGGCTTCCCACAGGCTCACCTGTTCCTGCATGGAGTCCTCCATGGGTTTCAGGTGGATCTCTGCTTCACCTTGGATGTCCATGGGCTGCAGGGTCACAGATGCTTCACCGTGGTCTTCCTCATGGGCTGCAGAGGAACCTCTGCGCTGGTGCCTGGAGCATCTCCTGCCCCTCCTTCACTGACCTTGGTGTCTGCAGAGTTGTTCCTCTCACATTTCTTCTCTGTTCTCTGGCTGCAGTTTGCTTCTGCCCAATAACTCTTCCCCCTTTTTAAATACATTATCCCAGAGGTGCTACCACTGTTGCTGGCAGCTTGGCAATGGCCAGAAGCAGGTTCATCTTTGAATCAGTACCTCTCCTGATTTCCACTGAGGTTCAACTGCAAAAATAGGAGTACACATTTGGTTGGTTTCTGCTTAAGTAACTCTTAAGTTTGGAATAAACCTTTACTATTCCAATGTGCATTTGTCAAGCATGACTTGGAACCAAATGTGAAGATGTTTCTAAAACTTTTGTTGGTCTCATGTTATTTTGAAAGTGTGTTCATTATCTTTAGAAGAACTGTTTTCTTTTAAAAATTAGCACTTTAATATGTTCAACTAAGAAAACTCAGAAATTGTTTATAATACAGTTTTATAGTTTCTGATGGGCCATATGAAATGTATGTTTTGTATAACCTCTCCTCTCTATCTTAGTGCCAGTAAAATACAAAGTAATGGAGCTTGGCATCCATGGGGCAGAAGGGGTCAAATAAATTGCAGAGAGGTAGATCTGTTGTTTGCATAGTAGCATAAAGAAGGTAAGTTGCCTCTATCTCAGAGCCAAGCTCTTAGTCATCTCTCTGCAAATTAGAAATACAATGATTACTAATCCCTAGTTGTACAAAAGACTTCATTTCACTCCTGTGATGTGTCGGAGAGAGCCGGATCACTCTGTTTCTGTAGAGGGCCAGTTAACAGCTTGACAAGACAGCAGCAGTGAAGTTTCCTAGCAATAAATGCCAAACTCTTCAAGAGGATTGTTTCATTTTGATTAAGATCAATTTTGTTTCATGACTGTACACAAACTATTAGATTCAGCACTTGAAACTGCTGAATTTTAATCTCCAGGGATTTTTCCCACAAGACATCTAGGAGTTTATTTTGGCACGTGGTCCAAAAATCGTTGACTGACCTCCAGCCTGAGATGCACAGCTCTGTGTGTGCATGGGGGAGACACGCGCTGCCCGAGTTGTACTGATTCATCATCTTGCCCAGGAAACCTCTGCCTGGCTCACTTTAGGCCTTGCTTCCTTGAAGGGAGTTTGGAGCATTTTTGCTCTTTTAATGAGCTACATTGGAAGATAGTCTTGTGAAGCGGAGGTTCCATAAGAGCAGAAATACTGTCAAAACCTTCATCCAGAAGCTTGTATTGACTGCTCATTACCAGTGTTTGTCATTTTGTCTTCTTCTGCTGTTGTCTTGGTGTAAGCAATGTCAAGTGATCTGACAACAGAGGATCACACTGCTTTCAGAGGGTCAGTGCAGTTGGAATGTAATTCCAGCTCCCCACAAAGAACGTGTGGGCAGCGCTGCTCTGCCCAGCTGGGGGCAGGGAGTGGGGTGGTCCTGCTAAAGTCACTCACATGGACTACAAGACATTGTGTGCATCTTGGTGTTTGTTGTATAGACCTTGACCAGCCCCTTTCCTTGCATTACAGGGGCTCAAAACACAAAACCTCCTCCTGAAAGGGAAAAATCAGCCTCCTTAATTCACTGAGAAAGAGCTGTGAAATGGAGATGCTTTTTCTAGCATTTCTTGGTATGAGAAATTTTCCTAACCAAGTCACCCTCTGGGAGACACGAGGCTCGAATGGGCCTCAGTGCTGGGGCTCAGTGACAGGCTGAGCAAGGCTCACCTCCCAGAGCCCATGGTGGGGGCATGGCCCATCCCTGCTGCATCCAAATGGGTTTCACTGTTTGATGCTCTGGAGGTTGTAAATCAAATCCAGGTGCTGCAGATCCCTTTTTTGGCCTGCCTAGCACTTCCTGCCCCTTCCTTGGAACTGGTGCAAGGTGTGTCAGCTGTGGTCTGTTCGGGTGCCACAGTGGAGCAAAGTGGAACGTGGTGAAAATTTCAATAGGGAATGAAGTTCTGCATCCAAAGCTGAGGACTAGGAGTATGCAGAAATACAGAGATACACAGAAGTCTCTGTGTGTGCTTGCAAACTAAATGCAGGGTTTTTTTTAAGAAAAAAGTCCTAATAACTGCATGTTTTCCATTAGGAGGCGAGGAAGAGCAAAAGTGCAAAGTTGTGGTTGTACAGGGAAGCTCTCACACATGTGACTAATGCAGTAATTCTCTGAGTTAAGAATCTGACCTAGTTATTCCCTTTCAAAGAGAAACATGACCTTTTTTTTCTCACAATGACTGTGAGAATCACCTGTCTTGACATAATTCCCAAAATGAGATGTTTCCTTTCATAACTTTAATCTCACTACTCCATTAGGGGATGAAATAACAGCCTTTATTAATACAGAAGGAAGTAAGTGACTTGGGGGCAGGGATTTTACCTGTAAAGTTCATTTTGTATTGCAGTCACTTTAGAAATCAGAGTTATGCTGTTGAGTCATGTAGAGTCACCTTTTTAACCTCAGATGGAAGTCACAGTGCTAAACTCTTCAGCACAAGCAGTTTTGTGGAGTGGTGATGACTATCATTGCCTGGTTCTTCTGCTCCATCAATGAGATTGGTTTTTTGAGTGGCTGTAACAGAATGAAGTAACACGTAGCAGTTTATCTCTGGATTATCTTTAATAGGAATAGCATTTAAAAAATCAGATTCTATTTCTTAGAAATTTGCTGGAGTGCTTTTTTGTAGCTCAACACACAAAATATGAAAACTGCATTCACAGCGGGGAAGATACATGAGACATGAACACTTTTGTTCATAAAAAATTTTCCCCATGGAAAGTCAGTGACTTCCTTTGCATTGATTTTTTCTTCTGCTTTTCATTCTTAAAAAAAAAATGCAAACAAAACAAAAACTATCAACCAAACTTCCCTGGTTCTTACTTTTTCTGTTTTCCTGAAATGCCTCCGTTATTAAACAAAGAACACTGAGCTAGGTCTTATGTTCTAAAGAGCAGGAGGTGTTGGAACTGACAGCAGCATTTGGGTGAAGACTTTCAGAATGTACCAACCCAAGCAGTATAGTCATTTGAGGCAGATTCCATTAATTTAGTTCTTCACCAGAAAATACCCTTATTTTTCTTGGCTTTATCTGTATGACAGATGTCAAGAAACTTATGTTCCTTGGTAATTTCTGATTTATATGCCTACCCATACAATATGTTAAAATAAGCTTTTTTCAAGACATTTATGTGTTATTTTAAAATAGATATACATTTTCTTTACATTTTCAAAACAGAATCGGTAATATGAAGGCTTTGATTTTCAAACTGGAATGAATTGCATCTTATTTCTTAAGTATTTTTATTCTAAATTTTGGTATATTGTATACCGGGCCATTGTTAAAATTATGTGCATTAATTTAAAATCTTGTGACAAAAATAAATAGATGTGCAATTACCTCAGATCTTTGTCTAAGTGTACAGTAATAGGATATATACCATATATAATTGATTCTAGATCCAGCTAATTGATTGTGACTATATTTATGTAACATTCTCTTCTACAGGCTTGCAATTTACATTTCATGAAACACTACAATGTACATTTATAACATTATTTTTACACAACTTATATAATTAGTGTGACTTCAAAAAGGAAGAGAGAGTAACTCTCCTCCTCCTCTCCCTTTGTGAAGCACACCTGGTGTGGCTCAGTAAGGCACTGCCTTGCAGCCTCTGTTCTTTTTGTCCAGTTTGGAGGTGGCTCAATCGGATGCCCCTGGGGTCTTCTCCTAAGACCTACAAAACAAATAAATACAGTAGAAATAGGACTTCTACTACTTCTTTAGTAGAAGAAGTAGTCGTTTTCTACTGAAGAAACAAATACAAAAACGTTAGCAGCAGAGGCAAGGAAGCTTCTGGCTGAGAAATCCTCTCTGTTCCATTGCTAAAATGGAATATGAGGAGATGGCACAGATCATGGCTTGGCTCAGGTAATTGTCATTCAGAGGAGGAGAATTGGGCTTTAGCCCAATTTTATGATGTTAAAAAAAATACTCAAAAGGACTGAAATTATCTCGGTCTCCAGTACGATTGCCTTGAATACAGTTTGTACAAAGATGTAATCTTCATCTGCATCCTGAATACCTGATGCCTGCATATCTTGAAGGTGTAATCTTTCTACTGAAAATACTCACGTGCTCAAATTTGGCATACAAAAGAATCTTTGCTCCAGGGAATGAACAGGCCTGAACTAACTGAATGCCTGTGAAGAGATGTAAACCTGTCTGTAAGAAGGAATGCAAACCATGCTACCAAAACAGGAAGGTTTTTCAGCCCAGATTGCTCTGTGCCTTTAATTCCAGCATACATAAAGCAGTAGGGCTTTGTGGAGCTACTTTTGTATAGGGACACAATACTTGGTACATTTATTTATGTCTGTGCCTAGTGATGCTCCACCGGAAGCCTCTGTGCTGTCACGTTTACTTTGCTTACAGGCCTGGCTGTGCCTCCCTGCAGCTGCCAGCGCTTGGGCATCGCTGGTGTCCCTGCCTGCGGCCCCGCGTGTGGCACAGGTTTCTGCTGCCCCCTTGGCAACCTTCAGTTTGTCTGGGGGAACAAAACGTACTTCCAGAAGAGCTGCAAGATCAGAGAGACCTTCCTCAGCTGAAATAAGTAAATCAAGGCCAAAACTCACCACTTTTGAGGAGTTCTATTTGTCTGTTCCTTTGTGGTGGAGAAGGGAGTGCAGGTGGCCTGGCCCTCATCAGTCCCAGCTGTGTTAATTACCCAGCACAGCCTCACCCCAATGAGTCACAGCTGTATCCAGTAAAGATCAGTGTGATAGAAGGGAGGGGGTGAGCAGGTGAGGGGATCATCATGGAGGATCATCAACGTGAGGGCCGTGAAAAAGGAGGATCCTGGGGCAAGAGAATCCCTGCAGTGAGGTCAGTGTGGGTCTGCAGTCAGAGCTGTTGTTGGAACCTGCAGTCAGTCACAGTCTAGCTGGGTAAAAGCCTGCAGTCAGAGCCTGCAAACCAATACCTGCAGTCAGAGTTTAGCAGAAATAACCAGCAATGAGAGGCTGCAAGGGAAACCTCCAGCAGGAGCTTGCTGCAGCCAGAGTCAGTGAATGGTTGGAGTCAGGATGGCTGAGCTGTAAAGAGGAATAAACCAGGACCCTCTTCATGATGTGATAAACAAGAAGTCTGTGTCTCAACTCATTTCTGCCCTCTAACAAGAGGGCTGCTGCAAGGCCTTTGAGTTCTTTTCTTCTCGCCACCACTATGACAGTAAGTTACTGTGGATTGAATGCTCAGTTACACTTTCTGATATGCAGGAGATAGTAAAAGAACAAATAAGTTTGTGATTTACTATAATTTTCATAGAACACTTAGGATGCTCCTATTAAAATTATGTTTATATCAATTCAGCTATCTAGGTATGATTTGCGTAATTTTTATAGAATAGGCTGTCAAGCAATTAGTTTGGAAACTTGGAGTGGAAATCACTTCTAATGAGGAAAGGTCACCTTGAGTGTGTGTGAACAAATACTGCCAGATGTTCTTTCAGAACAATAGGGAACAATCCATCACTCCTATTTCGAAGTTGCTTAGTATGCCCTTATTTTAGTATTTATCTCATGTAAACAATCATCTAAAAATTCTTCTGCGTGTTTTATTGACATGAACACCTTCAACAATACAATGAAAGTGACTTCTACATCTGTTTGCCTTGTAATTTATTAATAAGCACATACTGTTTAATACATAATTTTTTTAGAAATAATTTATGTTTGAGATATATTTTTTTTGTTTTCAGAGAAGTGAGAAATTTTTGATTTTTTTTTCCCCCTCTGTATCTGCAGCAGATATATTTTCTGTCAAGATAACAGGTAGTGGATAAAACTTTGCAAAGGTCAGGGAAAACATCTTTTCAATACAATGAGACACTGAAATGCTGAACCGGGAACCAAATCCTGGAAGGTCACCATTGACTGTGAATAATTTAAAGAGTCAAAACCAGTACCTAGATTTGCTTTATGATTTTGCATTAGAATGATGACCTTAGCCTGCAGTCCTGTCATCCAGATTTTTCTGATGTCTGTTGCCAATACTTTTTTCTTTTCCATGCTGAGATGTGGTTTCTTAGAGCTTACATTTCACCTCCTGGATTTGTGTTTCAAGGTTACTTCCTTGTGACTTGGAGCTCTGATGAGGAAGTTACAGCTTCTTTGTTTCCAGTATGCTTTCATGCATGATATACCTCCCTATCAGCATAGCATATCTACTAAAGAAATTATAATTATCAAGTTGGCACAGGCTGCATATGGCCTGTCAGGGCACCTGGACATTTGCTGAATATTGATTTTTCTGCACAGTGTGAATTAATGGAAAGGTTTAAATCCTGAAGTCTCTTCTCTAACCTGCTGATTTACACAGCATTGCAGAGGGTGCATTATCAAAGTAGGGATCTGAGTCAGTGACAAAGGAGCTAACCATGTGAGTTCCTGGTGTATTTGCACTATTTGGGATAACTAAAGCTAAGCAAGAATTGAGAAATGACTGTGAAGAGCAAAGCACTTCTACACAGCTTGAAAACAGATTACTTCAGACACCATAAGGTTGCTCTCCTGTGACACCTTTCAAACAGCTCTCACAGACTTCACTTGGCACCAGCTGATGCTATAAAGAGAGAATTCAGTCATCACTGGCCTTTTCTGGCTTTATTTCTAGGGGGAAAAAGAGGTCAGAGTGTCTAAAATGCAGCTGGTATGGGTCTCAAAAAGGTGAATATTTTAAAACACATTTTATATTTCTTAATGTGACTACCTCTAGACAAATGAAAATGAAAGTGAGAGCAAAATATCAAGAGCTAATACTGGCTCAGAGTGATCTTAAGTTTAGAACAGTTCTTAAAGTTCATCATAAGGTTCTTGTACCCTTCATGTGTGTGTCCCTTCCAGCCTGAGATCCCAGGGTGACTGACTGTTCACACAGACCAGAAAAGCACTGGTTTTCCAAATCTCCAGCAGATTTCCATTTGACATTCGTGCACCTGGTTCTGACCTTACTTGTTACACTTCACCAGGTGCTGGCTGCTCCTTAGTCTCTGTATCCCCAGGGTTTCTGGAGATTTTGAAACTAATAAATTATGAGATAATGGCTGTTTGAAATTAATCAGATCAGTGAGTAAAAGTTGTTTTGGGAGCTCAGAGAATGTCATGCTCTGTGCCTGTGAGGAGCGGTGCTGCTCCTCTCTTCTGCTCCCTCCTGGGATGCATCTGGAATCCAACAGCTCCACAGCTGCTGAAGCAGTGACCAGAGCTGCCCAGGGTGAGGAGAGGGAAGGCACCAATGTCACAACTTTGGAGCTGAAGTGGGTGTTGTGAGACTGGGTCTTAATGCTGCCAATGCATATGGAAAGAGAAGCAGTGATGGAGAGAATAATCTCTGCACTCCAGTGTCTTTTACTAAGCCACAGTCTGCTCTGGAAGCTTATTTCTGAATGCTAATAAACTGGAGTTGCCTTTCTGAAAAGTGTCTGTGTCAGCACAGCATGCAGACTTTTATACAGACTTTTATAGTGAAAAGAAAGAGTTCATAACCTCTTTTACTCTAGTTATTGCTATTCTTAATTAATAAGTCTGTTATCTCCAAATTGAAGTAATACTGTGAGCTACTCGTGCTTGCTGCTTAGCTTTGCTTACCTGTGCAGACCCTTGGGGCAGCAGTGGCTAACCTGGATGCCAGGTCTGTGTGCTGGTACGTTCCCCTGCTCGGAGGGTCTGTGGTTAGCAGGCTGTAGTGTGCTGCTGGACACGTGGGAACAGCTTTGTGCTGTGAATACGCTGGCCCAGCAGACTCGTTTCACTGCCAAAATGCCTCACAATCAGATGTAATTTTTCAGTGTCACATTCCCTTTCAGGGAACTCTCCTGACACAGGCTTCAGAGATGGGGAAGTAAAACCTGCCATGAGACTTGGGAGGGCTTTGTCTGGTTTGACCACTGCCTCTCTTCCCTTCCAATGCCAAGGTAGCAGTGGCCATGAAAGCAGGTTTTTTCCCCACTTTCCTCCCCTTCTCTTTAGCTTCACCATGCCCTCTGAACCTGTATTTTGAAGAATTATACTAGGAGATGTAGAACTGAAATATATAGATAAATTTAGCTGGAAGAGAAATGCAAGCACCCCAAATTCTCTACTTAGGGCTGATGGTATCATTTGGCATGCTGACAGTGCAATGCCAGGAGTGTGACACCCTCACAGAAAATCCAGCCCCTTGCCCTGTGACCTGTAATTCCCAGTGGGGTGTAACCAAGAGTTGCACTGGGCCTGACTGGGTACCAACCTGCACCTACAGCTGTCTCAGACTGTGGGTGATGGCAGTGCAGTGTGGGGCTGCCTCTGCTTCAGACTGTTGCAGTTGTGGTAGACCAACAATATAAACAATGTGAAGTTTGCAGGTGGAGGGAGAATCTCGGGGTGTCAGCTGGGAGAGCTGTGAAAAACTGATCAAGAAACAGCCATTCAAGCAACAAGAAGCCCAAGTATGAACTCACCATTCTGATGTGGCTGTAGAACTGAAGAAACCCAAAAGCTTGCCCAGCCTTTTCAGCACTACCAGTAGGTCTAATACCTTCAAACTTCCTTCTACCTTCAAACTTCTCAGGCATTGCATTTTCCCTGCTAGTAGGTACACAGTTAGATGTTGTGGGCCAAGTTTACTGAAGGGAATGGCCCTTCCTAGCATCACCAGTTCACTGGCACAATGGCGTTGATCCAGTCTGGCGTGTTTCTTCAAACCCCCTCGGGTGGGAGGACAGAAGCTGATATATTTTCCCACCAAAGTGTTAGAGAAGCTCAGCATAGTAAAAAGACCAAATTGGTCCTTTTTCTATGCACTTACCTGGTCTCTCCTCCTCTCTGCAGAGCTCACTCTTATGGCTGCAGCAGGCAGTTCTAGGATAACAGCAGACTCCTCAAGGTCCTTGGTTATTGTTGCATAAATCCAGCTCTAGACCTGTATAAAAAGCAGTGAACAAATATGATGTAAAAAAGTGAAAGGTGAGAATAAAGCATTTGTTGTATTGAATTACACCACATCACTTTTGCTCTCTTTTGTCTACCCCGATTTTGTGGACAGAGTTTTAATCCTGTCTCTCAGTGTTCCTGTAACATTGTAGTCACCCATAGTTTTCTTACCTTATTGTGAGGTTCTGCCATGGTGAAGCTTGAAGGAGCTTACCTTCAGAGTTCATACCCATCTTTATTTTGTTCCTCGCTGTGAGGATGGAGCAGCATCCACTGCTGGTTCTGTGCTTTGATTAGGCAGAATGAATTCTGTAAAAAAAATAAGAGTGGGAACATTTCTTTCCTTTCTTGGGGGCTCAGCAACGTTTTGAGACTCGGGCTTCATTAGAGCAGTGAATGGGACTTGGTATTTTAACATTAAGCAGAGTCCATAGTCCTTTCACAGTCATGGATGATCACACATTGTGCTCTTGGCAGTTTATTAGTCTAATGTTTCACTTGCTTTTGCATTTTTGAATGATGATTCTGCATCCCCAATAGGCTGGGGAAGTCCTGGGAACAGGCTTAGTATTGCATATGGTTGGAAACTTCTGGGCAGATGTTTTTCTTTGGAAAAATGCTTGTTCATTGAATGGTGCTGAGGATGTGGATTTTTTTTTTTTTTCACTTGTATTTTACTGTAGATGATGCTATTATATAACTAATTTTAGTTGATCCAAGATAAAAGAATTTTTTTAAAAGTGAAAACAGGAATGTTTTGATTTAGTGGATTTTTTATGCTCTTTTGTGGGAAATTCCAATTTTTCAGTCCTCTCTGGCATGCAGCCATTTTTGCAACTTCAGCAGTTCACGTGAGAGGCCTTTTGGAGTTGGCCAGCGCTGTGTGCTGGTCTGCACTGCTCGTGCCCCTCTCCCCAGCTGGCTGTGCTGGGCAGCTCGGGCTGGGTCAGCGCTGTGACCTGTCAGGAGGCACAGAAAGGCTGGCTGAGTGTCAGTCTGGAAAAACACCGTGGCACCAGTGAGCAACTTCTGTCAAAGCCAGGCAAAAAAGATACCAGGATAATGGAACAAAGATGGAGAAACCTCTCTGGCTGCAGACCTGGCTTTGGAAAGTCTGAGGGGAGAGTTTCAATAACTTTATTTATCATTTGCATGGCAGTGTCCTCTGCAAAAAGGAGAGGAAACAATGAGAGTCCTAGGAAAAGAAAGCAGAAGAAGGGAAAGAAAAAGGAAGGAAAATTTGATGAAGTTTTCACATTAACAAAAATAGTAGCAGAAGTACTGAAAAGTTTGTTAGAGGACGAAAAGGGAAAAAAAGTGAAGATAATGGAGCAAGAGTTGACTCCATGTGCCTTAAACATGCTGAGAGAAAAGAGGATGGCTGCGACTGAGAAGCTACAGAAACTGAAATTATAGGCAGAAGTGGGGAGAAAATGGAAAGAAAATCAAGTGAGGAAAATACCAAGAGCATGGCGAGGTTCCCTTCCTAGTAATTTTGTGGAAACAAGCAGTGGTTCTGGGTATGAGGCGCTATTTTCTGTGTTGAGTGAATTATTAACACCCTGGCTTTTGGTACATTTTCTCATCTACTTCAGTGTCTTGAGAGACATGATATTGCCCTGAAGTCTGGTAACAGGAACAGGTTATGCTGTGAAGGTCTATCACTTTTAATTTATCTGGCCACCATGGGTGTCACAAGGAAGGAGTATCTTGCAATTACTCTTTAATTATATGATTAGTTAATAGGGTTTCCCATTAAACACCATGTAACTACATGGAGATTACCATGTAATTACCTTTAGAGGATCCAAAATGAATTAGCATATAACCTGTAGTCTTGCCTTGTGGTTTGGAAGGCTATAATCTTGTAATGATATGGTGCTCACTGTGTTGTCAGCCTGCCACTACATGCTAATTTCCATGTAGTTAAACGCACAGTAGTTTTCACACAAGTAGTATTTGTGTTCTGTTACCAATTGTCCCATAAACTTGTGCCCCTGTTGGCACTGACAATGACTTCAACCCATTACATTTTCAAATTGCCTGTGTGAAAGTCTTTTGTTACACCCTTTGCTTGCTGGTGCGCTGTAAGCTCAGCTGGATGTGAACAGTAAAAGCAATCTTGAGGCAGGAGACTCGATTAGCTTCCTTCATTTGCTTCACCAAACCCCGTGCAAAAGGCACGTGTCCGTGTTACTGCTGTTTACTGCTCATCTGTGGGAAACAGTGGCTTCTGGGTAGGGAATGCTGCAGGTAAAGCACCATTCAATAATCATAACAAAATGATGTGTACTTTAAAGATAAGCATCCCTGCCCAAGTTTAAGTGGAAGTAAATTCCTTCTGCGTTGTTTCACTTTTAAAATTCAGCTGAACTGCTGGTGAGCAATGCTCACTTGCTTAATAAACAGAGGCTAGGTTTTATCTTTTACCAGACAAATAAAAATATTTTTAAATAATGGCTCTATGATTTTGCGTAGATAAGAGCTAATAAACTGTTTATCTACAGTCTATTCTTTGCTCTTCAGTTTCTAATGAAGAGTTCCATCATACCTCTTGGCTGGGATAGGACAGGAAAAATGACCAATATAAATACAGTTTGGTTGATTTTTCCATTTTCTTTTTCTTTTCCTATCTCTTTTCTCAACATCTACTTTTCTGAAATGCATTCCATATATTTTACAGTTTTCCTCGAACCTAGAGTAACCTCAAACACATAAATCAACTCCGTTGTCTCTCCCATTCCTCCCCACATTTTGCTCAGGGGGCTTTGCAAAGCCCTTCAAGGAGGACCTGGAAGACACTGGCATTTGAAGTGATGGCTAAGACATACTAGCAAGGTGGGCTTCTTGTGGTTTGATTAATTATGTTGCCCAAACAGTTTGTGCCCTGTTAAGAGTTCTGTCACTTGTGGGTGCATTAAATTCACATTCCCAAGTTCAGGCTGCCAAGAAAATTATTCAGCAGGAGGAGACCTGAGGTGAAACCAGATTGTTGCAGATCTCACTACCCAGTCTTTGTATCCTTCACTCTTACAGTGGCATTCTGCTGGGTTTTTTTCCCAACTAGTTCTGTATCTTCCAATAGTTTCATCTAGACTGTATTTCTCTACCCTATTTGTGCTAGGGAATATCATGAGAGACTGTGCCAAAAGCCTTAATAAGTCAAGATGATGTGCATTTATTCTTTTCTATTGCCACATCTGCTTCTTTGACAAAGAAGGAAATTACAGTACCTTGACATGGCTTGTTCTTGGCAAATCCATTATTAGCTTTTACTCTTCTCCCTCTCCTTTTAAGATCTTTGAAGTAGTTTGTTTATTTGTTGCTTTTCCTGACTGGTTTAAAAAGGCGTTCCTCCTGAAACCATCTCTGAGATTTTTTTAATATGTTATGTCATTTCTCTTTATGAAATTCATTATGTCTCCCTATCAACCTTTTCTGGTTTGGATCTCTACAGTGTCTAAGACACAAAACCCTGCTGCTGCTACAGTATTCAAATAGATTGGTCTGAAATTCCCC
The DNA here is from genome assembly GCF_021018805.1 of Prinia subflava. Lineage (NCBI taxonomy): Eukaryota > Metazoa > Chordata > Aves > Passeriformes > Cisticolidae > Prinia > Prinia subflava. The sequence goes on from NC_086251.1 coordinate 36,837,247, forward strand.
AGCCCCTCCATTCACCTCTTTTAAATAAGAGCATGATATCACTCTTTTTCCCTTTTTCTAGACCTCATCATTTGATATTTATGAGCTCTGAGAGAGAACTGCTAATGCTCATAACACTGTTTTTCACCTACTCCTTCAAGTATCCCATGATGAAATTAGCCTGACCAGCTGAACTGAAACCATCCAGCTACTCAGTGATGTCTTTTTTGCTCTTCCAGGCAGCTCTATTAACCCATCTGTTGTTGGTACTCCTAGTGTTAGCAAACTGATTACATGAATTCAGTTCTTTGGCCTCTTACATATCTACTGACAGCTTTCTCCCCCATGATCAGCAAACCAACTCTTGTCTTCGTCTTCTTTGTACTAATAGCCCATTTATAGAAATACACTCTTCTTGCCCAGGATGTTTCTTCCTGGTTGTGCCTCATCCAGCCCCTTTCTGATTTTGCTCCAGCTTTATTTTAGATTCATTCCTCTGTGCCCTAACTTTACACTTTCGAGTATGTTTCCTTCTTGTCATGAGAACAGTGAAGAGCTTACAATACAGAGAGATGATAAGCACCATTTTATTCTTAAGGATTCTGAATAGATACATGAGATCACATGTATGCAAGATGTGTAAATATATCACTACACAGGATTTCAGATGCACAAGTGGACACAGGTTCAGCAGAACCAGAGTTAGAGAAAATTTTCCAGAGCTACGTATGATCTCTACAGTGGAGTGTTCTTTTTTGTGTAGTAGTTAAGGTCCAGCTCTGCTGCATGTTGTTACTTGGGACTGATGATGTGATTTATCATTTCAAAGGAGATTTCTAGGAACTGAGATCAGGCAGCAACACTACGGAACAGGACTCTGTCACTGTGCAGGCATGCTGCAGGATAAACCTGGAGGCATCTTTTGTCTTCCAGATTGTTTGTATCAGTCTTCATTTTTCTCTGTCATTCTTCTTCTTCTCACGTTTCACTTTTCTTGTCTATCTTGAGATGTCAAAAAACTGAAAATCCACATGGAAACAGGGAAATCCCAGCATGTCCAGGCAAAGGTAGAAAGTTTCAGGAAGTCAGGAGGTGCTCTCAGCTGTGGTGTGTGTTAGGCTGAGAGTGAGCCACTGCCTGTGGGGTTATTGTGGTGGTGCTGGAGCTGGTGGACCTGGGATTCCTATCACCAGAGGGCTGGAAGCTGCACTGGTGATAAGGTCTGCTGTGAGGTCCCCCGTGGCATTTTGTGTGATATCAGGAGCACAACAGGACTATCATGTAGCACCAGAATCTGGTATGCCTATATTAATTTCAGGGGCACAAATGAGGAGAGGAGCTTTGGCAGCTCATGTGCTTTTGTTTACTTGAAATCTCTGAAGGTGACAAACTCGTGGGCTCTTTACCAACACTGCAAAAAGAATCAGTTTCTTTACCTATGGAGATACTTATGCTACTTTGAAATAAATGATCTGTAATGAAGCTGTTTTCACCTGGGGTGCCTGGTATCTGGTATTTGATGAGAAGGTGAGTACAGCATTGTCCATCTTTGCCTGCTCTCTGGTCTGTGATGTACTAAATAACTTTGGAACGTGTGCAGTGTGTGCTGGCTCTGAACCAGAAGCAGCTTTGTGTGTTTGATAATGAGATCAATGCCATTGGGGGCAGACTCAGTGCTCACTCTCAAGTTTAGTGCATGATGTTTTGTGCTGTCTGCCAATAAAAGATTTCTGCAGTACTCAAAGTCTGGCTGCCTGGAACATTTTTTATTTTTCTTATTGTAAATTTCTCTCTTGTTATGGAAAACTCCTAGTGATTTAAGAGGATACTGTTCTGTGTGGTGAGTATATACATAGCTGTCTAGACTCTTAAATGCAGGAGAGGGAGAAATCTGTGGGATATGTTAAGTCCAGATCTGGGAACAGGTGCAGTCTCTTTCTGAGGTAGTAACGGGGATATTAAAAGAATAATATCCTAAAATGACAGAAGTTTAGTAGCTTACAGAACAGGTGGAGTTCACTTCTTGGAAGCATGTGAAATGTATCAGTGGCATTCAAAGTTTGATTTCCTTGAACTTCCTGTCCTCACAAGAGCTCTGTTACTTTTACCTGTTCTGAATGGAGCTAGAGAGAACATCCTGACCGAGTCACAGCACTGGGATTTTACTGGGGTGTTAACTGGAGCTGTGCATTGTCCTACTGACCCTGCACTGGTGCTGGGCTTAAGGACTGTCCTGGGTCTTGGTTCTCTGGATAACAGGGCAATGGTGTGTTTTGAAAATTGTTCTTGAATTGTCCCAAAGAAAAAGTTATTTAGCACTTTTTAATTTAATTTGGATTTGTTTAGTCACCTATGGTCACCTTTTTCTCCTCTGTTTTTTAAAATGTAGATTTTAAGAGTGCATTTTTCCCATCCATCTTTCTGAGTCTCAGTTGAGAGCAAAACAGTTACCAGTCAGCAGCTGTGCATGAAGACGTTTTCTGAGGAACCAGTCTGCTGTTTTCCAAATATTTTCTTACATTTTTCTGTTGCAGTGACTCAGACACAAAATCACCCCAAGCACTGTGGTGTGTTTAAACTGTCTGGTTATCTTTCCACAGCTGGAATAAAAAAGCATAATTTGTTTAGAAACTTCTATTACCCTCTACTATTGTAACTCACTTGAAATATTCACCCTGCAGATGCTAAGAGGGTAGGTGTCAAAATCATCTGCTTGTGCTCCAGCCCCGTTATGAAAATGTTACTAAATTGTGTCATACTTATTTACAAAGCTACATGATTTAAGTGAAAATAAGTCTTCCAACTGTAAATATTTTGCCTCTCAAAATACTACTGAAATAACTCCTGGGGAAAAAAAAAAAAAAAAGAAAGAGAAAAAGGTGAGCTCTAACAAAAAAAAAAAGGCTAAATGGGCGAACCATGTATATGAGATGGTATTTGTCCTTTCCAAACCCCAACTAGCAGGAGACTGTTATGAAATGTACTCTGACCATAGCTGTTCACAGACAGTGTAAGACTTGGCAATGGAAAAGGAACTGCTTGTACACGATTCGTGTTGTGTATTCACATGGCATTACCTCAGTCTGCTATCGTACAAAGCTATGCTCAAACAAATAATCACTAGAACCATTATTACATTTTAACATATTTGGCACAATCTTGGAGGTGTACAGACATGATGGAATGTATTTCTCTAAGCTGTAGTGGGATGAACATGTGTTTTACCAGCCTTTGTCACAGGCATGTCACAGACTGAGTATCCCAAAACCATTACAGTGTCTCAGACACTGAGACAATTGTTTCTCCTAGCAAAAGAAATGTAAGTCTTCATTCGACATGCTGGATACATGAAGTTGATTAAATACCATAATTTCTGTCTCTAGGTTTTTGCTTTTAAATCTTCCAAGGGTCCTGTCCTTAGGCTAAGGTCACAGTCATAAAAAAATGACTATGAATCTGGTCCTTATTAAATTTGAATTAATTTCTGATTCTTTGCTGTTTCTATAATGTGCATTTGATAAAAACAAAGGTAGCTCCCTAGTGCCCACATTAGAGATTCAGTTTCAAGAGGAGACTTGGACTATTTCCACTTCTGAATCTGCTATGTTATATGGCAAGGCAGGACAAATGTGCTCTGTATGGATGATATCGCTTGCAGATCAAAGTTAAGAAAATTATGTTCATGATCACTATATAGAGATCACATTCACAACAGAGCACAGATAAAAGGGAAAATAATGGCAAAATAACAGAAGAAAACAAATACTTTTTCACCAAGTTACCATGTGATTTTGGGACTCTTAATGAAAAGTGCAACATTAGGCAAAAAAAATTTAAGAAGGGCATTAAACATATAAATTAATTTCAAGCAGAATACATTGCTTGATGATGGTAACTGGCAGAGCATTGTGGTAACAGAGCATTGTATACAAAACCAAGTATTCGTGCTCCTGTATTTGATCAGAGTTTTAACAGCTTGAGTGAAAATCGTGTCATTTTGCTTTACCTCTCAAAAAGCTGTGTATTTAATCTAAGCTAATCTTTTAAACATTGTGTGTAGTGTCACGGGAGAAGGAGAGACAAGGAGCTATTTCCTTAGCATTTTCAAGCTGTGGTTTGGCAATGAGCTCTCTATCTGCACCAGACAGATACTTCATCAGGTCTGGACTGTGGGAGCTCTGCTGCTCATGCAGGGCTTGGGTACCTGACACTGCCTGTGAGCGAGGACGCTGCGTTCGGACTGTGGGGCAGGGGCAGAGTGAAACCACACAAAGCTCCTTCAGGATGGGACATGAATATGATCTATAGTGATTACTCCTCTAATATGATCAGTGTCTAGACAGATGAGTATGCTCTTGTTAGCTGATGAGTTGTGTTAATGGCATTGGTAGCGATGTGTCTTCAGACAACCATTTACTTCCTCTGAGAACTGCTTTTATGATGTTCCATGAAGACTGTACACAATTCAATAGATGTCGAAGAGCCTCTGAATGTTTTTTTCACAGTCCTGATGTTTTATTTTAAATAGCATGTCATTTACAAGACTCCCAAAGACAGATAGCTTTCCCTGCTAGCTCGCAGTCACTCTGCAATTATATGGAACAGACGTTGAAATGATGATGGTGGCGTCTCACTGCTACATTTTGCTGCTGCTGCGATCTAATGTATTTCAGCAACAAGCTATTCCCCCTGCATTTTATATTCATCAGATGTCGACATTACCACACTGTCACTTCTGGCAGCCATACTCTCTTTTTTCCAACTTGTAAAATGTTTTCTAATCTAGAAAGTGTCACCATGTAAGTGTAACTGTAAAGGTGGAAGTTGTCCAGTGCAAAAGTAGAGTGATGCCTTACCTTTTAAAATCTTTTTCTGAGTCTTAAGATACATGTAGTGGCCTTTATGGAGTTAAGTGTACAGTACCAAATTTCTCATGCTCTAAGCTTAACTTACATTGTTCTCTGTACACACCTGCTTTTTACAGAAACACTGATGTGATGTGCACAGTGACATTTGTAGCTGTTGTTTTAGTTTGGTTTCTTGATGATAGTCTAAAGATGCTGAAGTTCTGTCCATCCTTGACCACAAGATAAAAAGCAGAAGAAAAAAAGGATTATATACGCCAGATTTTGCTCACAGATAGCATCACACTCATGCTACTGAAAAATTCTCTGTGAGGTTCCAGGCTTTCCTAAGTATACTGCACCTCCTTGGGGGACGTGTGCTTGTTTACTTCACAGAGGTATCACCTATCCTTAGAGAAGTTCACAGTTCACACAGTACATTCTGTATCTCCTTTTAAATCTCTGTGATATAAAAGTCTGCCAGGCTAGTTTTTATAATGGAACAAAATAAGGAGTTCTAGAAAACAAAGGAGAAGTATTTGTTTGGTTTTCATCCCCATGGCTGTAAATCAAGAGATCAAAGAAGCATGGAAAGCACAGCATACTGAAACAGTGAGTAGAGAAAATCTCCTCAGTGTGAGTTGGATATTAATACATGTGCAAGAGTCTGAAAAAAAGTGAACGTTTTTCTTTACCTTTTATATCTTTTTCTCTACATATTTGGTTTACAAACACATATTGCAATTAAAGTTCTTTTCACACATCCTACTGGCTGAAGATCTAATTTCTTGTACATATCTAAAAATACACAGAAAGATAAGAAAAAGGTCTGCATGCAGCAACTTACCACCATGTGAGGACTTCCTCTGCATATGCTCAGTGTTTTAAAACTGCATCAGCAACAAAAAACTACGCACACAGCCTTTACTACTGACCTGCACCAACTCTTCATTCACCAGACACAACTCCCCACTGGAATATTTTCTCTCTGCTAGTTTGTACCAAGTTGCACCTTTGTGCACTGTACACAGCTGAGGAATCCTCAAGATCAAAGCCTCATGCCTGAGCATAATCTTGTTCCTGACATGTCATGCCAGGCCCTTTTCACTGTGAGTGCTTTGATGAAGCAACAGTCAGGAAAAATAACAAACCAAGAACAGACTGAGAGAGGAAGGAGGCAATGCAATGTGTTCTCACAGCTCTGGGCTTCTGCATTAAAGCTAATATGTGCAAACCCCCTGTTTGGATAGGTTTCTCTTACTACTATTGTTTTTCCCAGTTTCTGTTTCCACTGCCAAGTCTGGAGACTTCATTCTCGTGTTCTTGTAAGGTGAAAACATAAAGGATCCAGGGTGAGAGCAAGAAACTATTTCCAGCCATTCTCAGTGTAGAAGGAATGGTGCAACCCTCCCTTAGTTCACCCAAACCTGCACCTGGCCATCAGTAAATGGAAATGGAGTGTATGCTATTGTGCAGTATCACCAACCTGGGAGGTTTGCAACAACCTTGAAAACTCTTATGTTGCCCTTCTGCTGAGCCCTCCTCTGCTCAGGAGTGGCTGTTCTCAGTGACTGATGCTCAGTTCTGGGTCTCCTAAGGAACCTTCAACATGTTTTGTTCTGCCAGAAGAAGCGGGGACACAGGGCTGAGAGTGGACATCAGAGATGTGGAAACTTAGGAGAACCTCTAGCACTTCTGAAAAGGTAAGCAAGGTTCTCAAACAGAAAATAATTGAGTATGCAGAGGGAAAAAAAAACCCTTTGTGAACCCTATTTGAATACTACAAAATTTCAGTAATGCCAGGAAATGGGGGAAAAAGGAACCACTTTGGAAGTCAATGAGGAGCAATACAGAAAGGTACAGTGCTGGTATAATTACTATTTCAAACATGACTTCTGGTGGGAGCCAGAAAAAAAAGCTTTCCTCTTTTTTTCCTCCACCACCCTGGCTGGCACTTACATTGAAATACTGTGTTCCTACTCAAGGTCCTTTCCCCTGAAGAGGATGGCAGTTCTGGGCAGGAAGTCTCCTTGGTTTCCTCTCTGTAGAGCAGCTGACAAAAATGGTTGCAAGGAGAAGGAGGTTTTTCACTGGGTCAGGGCATGGTCCTTCAGGTCACTGCTGGGGATCTCTTCGTGCAGCTGCAGCCAGAGCACCTCAGAAGGTACCACAGCACAGCAGGGAACAACTGCCCAGTTTCACAGTGGTTCTGCAGCTTCTGCTGCACCCCGAGGTGTTGTGAGGTGTGTGATGGCAGCTTTCAGCTGCAGACACCTGAACCCCAAGGAACAGTTTAGGAGTTTCGTGAAGCACATTTCTTTATCCAGCTCCTGCAGGTGTATGGGCATTCAATTAAAGCCAGAAGAAAACTAGTTTGGGATTAAGCAGATATTCAATCTCTTTGTGCTTTCACCTTTACCTAGGGGAAAGTCCTATTAAATTCAGTAAAAATTTGCATAAGCTGAGATTTTAGGAATGAATAAGAACATGGATTAAAATTGCTTTTCTGTGATTATTTGTGGCAGCACTTTTGATATACTGTACAAGTTACAAACCCACAGAGATAACAGTGAAAAGTTCAGCTGGTGAAAAAAACCAGTGGATTACATTTAGAAAGACATACAATAACCTAAACTACTCCACTTCAAAGCTGTCATCTCTGCTTGCTTCTCCTGGCCTGTCTGTAAGGATCTGCCAACCCATAATCAGCAAGCTGAGAGCCAGTAGGGAATACAGAGATTTTCTCCCTCACTGGAATCAATGCTTGCTTTACCTTATCATGAACTACTGTCAATAGCTGATTTTACCAAGTTTGCCAAGGCTCACAGCTGTTGTATGTTCTTAGAGCTTCCCGTGTATTTGTATTTCCTTAGGTTGGTTGCTGGGATTACTTAAACTATCTGCTTTTAATTACCTGTCTATGAGCAGATGTTTTAAGGTGTCTACAAGTAGATTTCACTTATTCTTGGTTTTTGCATAATGCAGGAGCTAGTATGTGACAGGGGTTGTTTCTATGGCACAGTTGCACTACTTCCACTTTACTACCATCTTTGCTTTAATCAACAAAAATACTTTTGATTATTTCTTTGCCAGATAAGCAGAAAAATCCCCTTCTGAGCCACAGGTGATATTAATGGATATGGGCAATGCCAAGCTTCCACTTTTGCTTTCATTATTTTAAGAAGAGGTTTTCCTTTCTCAATAGGTATCAATAGGAATAAGTGCTGGTAACAGAAAAATAGAGCATGGGTTAAGTTCTACAAGTGATGTGAATGTTTGTACTTTTACAAATGTTGCCTGTAGTAATTGCACTTAAACTGCCTATCTTTTTTCCACCTTCAATCATTAGGGGATGTCACCTGTGTTGTAAGGCTGGAATTCCCTAAAATAATACGACACAAATCCAAGTGCCCTTCATCTATTATGCTCTCTTCTGCCATTTCTCTCCCCTTGGATGCACCAATTCTTCAAACACTGGCTCAATAGCAGGACTTTGTGCCTGCATCAGCAATTGGAAAACAAACATAAAACCCAAAGGAAACAACCTCATGATGTGCTGCCATTAGAAGATCTAAATGAGAAAGCTGCTACACACACTGTGTTCTTAATGAGATGTTTGCATCAGGTGATTTTTAAAGCATTATACTTGCAGTGTCAGCCATTAGTTGATCACTGGGAAAAGGTGACATCCTTCAAAATGTCACATTATCCTGATGGATATCCTATCCTAAAAAACCTATGGGTATGTACTTCTGACTGGAAAACATGCTAATGAATTGATTCAAGCCAGCCAAATCAGTCCATTTCAAACTCTCAGAGACTGAATAAAGATCTAACACCCACGCAATGTGGATCATCCTCAAAAGTCTCCATTCTGTGCCATGAAAATTCAGGGAAGTTTTCTCTACTGTCTCTCATGGAAACAGGCTCAAACATGTTATCCTGCCCACAGTGACGGCAGCACCAAAACAGGCAGACTTTATGTTCATTGCAAGAACATAATTATAACCATTTGATACCTGAGAAAGTTGAGCAGAGAATGTTCTCCATTGTTACACATAATAAAAAGTAATAAACAAAAATTATTTTTTCATAGACTTTGAAAAAAAAAAAAAAGCCTTTTAATTCAGGAGAAAATCACACAGATATACATTGACTAAAGACTAGAAATACGTAGTATAAATACTTTTCTAAAGGTCGATACATTTGCCCAATATACTCATAATTGTTTTTCTAAATTGAGGGAGGTGTAACTTGTATAAATGTGAAATCGTTTGTGAAATAAACACAGGACTTTTTCTACAGACAATGACTGTAGATGCCACTGACTAGAAAAGATTCACATGATTTTTCTTTGTAGATATCATTCTGTTTGTACAGATACTTATATTCTGGTTCAAACTTTGTGTTTTATAATAATATGTAATGAAAGAACGGTATACAATAATTAAGTAGTCACAGAGCTAACAGAGACTTTACTTAATCTTCTTCAGAACCATCTCCTGGATGAAACACTGTCTTTAAGTTAAGGACAAAGATAAGGAAGTTAATGACAAGCCTCTAATCCAGATTGCCTTTGGAACAATGCTTTGCATGCCCCTTTTTCTTTTTGCATGCTTGTACTGCTTATAGCAGGCAAGGGAAAGAACAGTGTGAAATATTACAGCCTGTGACTGGTAAATGTGTGCACATGGTCTGTGTCTGGTCATATTTCAATTTCCTCCTTCCAAGGAGGAAGGCAACAGTCTTGGTGCCAAAGCATTGACTCTACCCATCACAGCAAGGTTATGTTAACTTGATTGATCTGATTTGATGAGCTCCATTAATAGTGCAAGCTTCTGGACCTCATTTGCATTAGATGTAACAGGGACAGCAAAAAGTCACAGTAAGAAACATTTTTCAGTATAAAAGAAGGAGAATGTGAGCACACAAATCAGTAGGGTCATTGGGACCTGCCTTTCTGGGGAATTTTGGCTATCTGCTTCAGAAGGGATCAGAGTTAAATAAATAGCAAAAGTGATGAGGCACAAAGGCTGTGTGCAAATTATATCCTTTTCCCTAATGAATTGCCCACTATCAGCCCTGGAATGTGTTAACTGCACAAGCTGCAACAGAAACAAGAGAAACTTCTTTTTTCAGTGACGTGCAGAGCTGCCAAACTCATTATCATATCACAGACATTCCCCACGAGTTGTGTATATCCTGCATGCTTGTGCTTTCTTATCACTGAACATTAGAGTCTATACTGCACTACATATTGCTCAGCTGCTTCCCTTTCATGGAGGCTCATTTATCATCTATTTTGGCTTGTGCAGGGATGAGATTAACGGCCTTCTAGTTGCTGCCTGATTCACTCCTACTTTTCATAACTTCTCAGTATAGTCAGCTGTATTTGTTCTTAATGGCTGTATTAACTATACTTAATCACCTTGTTTAGCTGGGAGAAATAGATGATTCCCTAACCATACACCTTTGATCACTGTTCTCCATGAAAGCCAAACACCATCAGAAAAGGATGCTCACTCCCCATCTTCAATTATACTGTCCCATTTCTCCTGTCCCATCCTTTCCCAAAGCTGTATCTCTTTAATTTTTCCTCAGTGTGTTTTCTGTATGCAGTTGGGTTTTGGCCATGGCTTCGTCAGGCACAGACCTCTCTAAGCTTCACTTTCTATCCTTCCCTTATTTTCCTGATGCAGCCTAAGTAATTGAGCTAATAGTTGTCTGACCCACAGCTGCAAGCTGTGGTAATACTGAAGTTGGAATGAACATATAAGGTGTATTCACTCTATGCACATTTTAAATCCGCCTAACCAAAATGTAGAACGCCGTTCCTCAAATATGTTGAAGAGGAACAGTAAACTCAGCCAACAGGGGTGAAATGTCTCTGAAATTGTTACTTTGTCCAGAGGTTTTCCTTTTCTCAATGGATTTAAATACTGCTCCACAGTTATGTTGCTCCCAAATGTAAGACTTTGCATCAAAGCTGAAAGAGAAATACTCCCAGGTGGAAGCTAAGTTTTTCCTTCCTATGCATCTTCCTATGTATGTTGTTTTATCTATTGCTATTTCTCTGAGAGAGCAGCCAGGGGATAAAATGAAGAGCATCTTCCTTCAGTGGTGCAAAAAGCCTATATTTCATCTGTAGAGGTCTGTCTCCTGGCAGGCACTGCCTAGAGCTTTCCTCTTCTGGGGCACTTGGTTTTGCTTTCTATTCTTATGCTCTCTCAGGCTCTTCCCTGGAACCAGTGCCTCAAGACGCTTCCCTTCTGGACACTGCTTCTGCCCTCCCCCGCATAACTGCGTGTTGAACTCTGCCAGTTCCTGTTTTAAGAAGGCAATGTTCTTGAGAGCTGACAAAAATATAATTTGCAGTGGCATTTCATTGAGTTACTTGGCTTTCCAAGGGTCAGGGTAACAGCCTGCAACAATGTGGCCTGCAAAAAAAAAGTCAATAAGTTGCTTTTCAAAATCAGTAATGCACAAATAGCAAGTCACGCTCCTCTGCCTTGCTTCTGCTCCGTCTCTAAAACTTTGAGTTCCCATCTGTCAGTATTTTCTCTGGGACATCTTGTGTCTCAGTGTAATCTTCTGTGCCATTTTCTTTGACAACATTCACCAGAAGTATCTTCAGCAATTAAGGCAACTTGAGGTGAACATGATCTCCTCTATTTTATTCCCACTCCATGTTCTTTGAGGAAATCTCTGGTTGTCTCTTTTCATAAGAAAAGGCATATGCAGCAAACAGCAGATAGCCGTAAGCCCACTCCAGTCGTGTCCGTATTTTGCCTGGATGTCAGATAATCAGTTTAATAAAGCCCAAGATGCTAACTTCAATACAATTTAAATGCCTAAACCTAAAATGTTTCATTTAAAAGCCTAACCTTGTAGGCTAATTAATCACCTGGATACGAGCCTTTAAAAGATGTAAATCTGGAACATCTAAAGACATTATTATGTCCATTGGTCTGGGATTAGGGCTGGGGCATAGTGAGCTTTTAAATGTCCTGCATCCATTCTCGTTATCCTTTGAGACACACTGTCTGTGCAACATATGGGTAAAAGAAAAATCCAAGTCAGGGCCATGCTTCTATTTCAGAATCATCAGGGCATGTTGTATAGACTGGAGTTACTCACAGATGTGTCCTTGAACTCTCAGCTACTGGTTCCTGGCCTTCAGCTGAGGAGCATTTTGGGTTGACTGGATGAGTCCTCCTGGCCTCCTCCAATGCCAAGTCAGACAGATTAGGTTGTGTCATTTTGGTAATGGTTAAACTTTGTAGTGAAATGCATCAAAGTGTTTTCCTGCATTCATCTTCTGCTTCTCATCACTTTGAAACACTAGGAATTTACTGTCTGGAGCAGCTGTGACATATTTTCTTCTTGAACTGCTACAGCTGTTTCCCAAGCAAACTGAGGAGCTTGGCACTGACACCCCTGTACTTTTCCATTCATGCTGCCTTTGAAGAGAAGGTCAGATTCTTTTAATAAGGACCTCTAGCTCTCTGAGGGCTGAGAGACTTCCTTGCCTCTTGGAGAAAAGGCATCCTGTCTTAGCTGCACGGCTGAACAACAGGTGTAGTGTTTTGAGGATCTGGTCTCAATCCCAGGTCCTAAATACTGATGTGCAGACCAGAGGTGCTTCTGGCTTAAGTCTCTTGACGTCAACTCTTCTTGCCCTACCACTATGACAAAAATCAAGCAGCTTCTTTGGTAAAACCAGCTCTGGGAAATAGGCACAGTCTGTGCAAGCACCAGGAAAACTTTGGACCTGGCCCCCAGAACAACTGTGACCATCACTGTACCTGATGGATTGCTGCCATAACTTTGTAGGGGTCTGCTCACAGTTTGCACAGGAAATTTTCTCCACTAGCTCCCTGAAAACTTCCCAGGAAAGTGCTCAGGAGATGGGGCAGTACAATGATGGCTGGGACAACATGGGTAACATTGGCACAACAGCCCTGGATGCACTACAGAGGAGTATCTGAGCCTGCTACAGCCTTTTCATGTGAATAATTGATTCTCTCTGTCACCCCTTCTAACCCAGGAGAAGCAAAAAAAGCCAGAGGAGACTAATATTACTGAGCATTTTTCAGAAATAAAAGATGGCCCCTAATAATTACCTCAGTCTCATTTTAGGAATAAAATAACAGTGATCAAATGAGCTGGGGACAGAATTAAGCACTGTGCCTAAAAAGCAAGAGTCTGAAAAGAGTAACAGAGGCTTTATACCATCATCATAATCAAGTTGAATGAATGCACATTAGCCATCACATTGATGTTAATAAGAAGTGAGTTCTTTTTTTCTGGATGTAGATCAACTAGTGAACCTTATGCATTAGCAGCAGTGGAAATACTTTGTCTAAACCAAAGAAAATCAGAAACTGTTGTTCTCTAGCACCCTTCCTCATGAAGAAACTCTGCTGCAAAGATTTTTCAGCCAGCATGAGGCAAGGCTGCATGTAGGGCAGATCCCAGCATTATCCAGCCCTCCAGCAGCATTTGCAGACTGACACAGCAGCCAGCTGCCCGTCCAGCTCTCCCAAGGCTTGGCAAGACTTACAAAAAACCCTGGTCACTTGGAAAGTGCGGGTTACAGTAGCAGGGGATGGTAGAGCTCTGCAAGAGAAGTTACAAGTATTTCATCCCACAGGGGTGTAAATCTCTCTCCTCAGTGGCTGCTCTAACTGCTTCGGGACTGCAGCCAGCTGGATATTGCAAGCTGCACTCCTGTCAGGGCTTGGGTGCGAGGCCTCTTTTCAAAGCCTGGCAATTAAATCTGGAAAACACTCAGCTGAGGGTTAATTTAAAGCCTTAACTGCAGTTCTAACCAGAACAGGAAATTCCATCATTTAGCAAGAGTGGTAATGGTTCTTTGCCCTACAACAAAGGGAGAAGCATGGAACAAAAATCTAACACTGTGAATAAATCTTTGCCCCTCTGGTGAATCAAGAGTTACCTTTGTAGGTATTTTACTGGATGATTTCAACCCAGTCATAAAGAAGGAGGAACAAAGGAGCCTTTTTTATCCCCCCAAGAAATGGCTGCTGATGTGATGAGCCCTGTGGGCTCTCCTGCAGGATGCTGCTCACCAGCACTCAGGGTATGACAGTCCCCTGCTAGCTGTTGGAGCAGGGCACTGCAGTGCTCAGAGCAAGGGCTGTGCCAGAGCAAGGATGTCCGTGGAAAACAACCTCTGTCACGACAAGACAGCCTGAGGGTGCAGTCAGGGTGAGCTGCTCTCCCTGCAGGGAAAAGCTCCAAAGGGATTGCTAATGGATACTGTACATCTCTGACAGGGTTTCAGTGCAACCTTTCACCATGTGGAGAACTTGAAGATGTTGCTTAATCTGTTAATTTTTGTGGTTTCTTTTGGCTTGTGAAGAGGCACAGAGTGAATGTCATTTGTCTGTACATCTATAGTCCAGGACAGACCTGTTGAACTTTCCTTTGAACATTGCTTTACTACACATAAATATCCCTAGTGGAAGAGAAACTGAAGTCTATTTTTTCCCAGGATGTGTCTTTACTAAGGCTATTAGACTGTTTTTTAAAGCTCTTTGTCCCACTGAACATTTAAGTGCTTTATTCAGACTATTTCGTTCAGTCTCTCCAGCAGCAGGAAACAGTTTTACTAAACAGCCAGGGAAGGCTTTGAGAAGGAAGAAGGTAGTTAGTGTAGGTAGTAGCAAAAAGTAGGTGGAAGCTACTCCCATTTTCTATTTTATTTTTCCATCTGTTCTTTGTTCTCTTCTTGGTCTACTGTTTGGGCAGAGCTTGATATGAAGAGTGTGTGGTGGAGGGAAGAGGGAAAAGCAAGGGCCCTTGCCCTTGCCCTGGTTGCTCCTTCTGGATTGCTGACTGCTCACCTGAGCTCAGCCACGCTGTGAATATCAGAAGGCCTGACCAGTTTTATGATGTGTTTTGCAAGACAGAGTGATGTGACGTGGATGCTGATGTCTAGAAGAGGATCTAAATGTGGGTCTTTGTGGCAGCTTAGAAAGCTCATGAGCCCTCAAGCTCCAGCCTCTGCAGTGTTCCTGGCTGGAAAGCTGAGGTTGTTGCTTGGACTGTCAGCTGATGTCTGTGAACGCTATTCTTTAGCACCTATTTCTCTCTATGAAATGTGAAACAGTGGGCTTAGGACCAGGAGTGACTAGGCAGCAGGATGGTTAAGATGTTGAACCCAATTCACCTTTAGAAATTAAACGCATATTTATTTCCTCTGTGCAGCACTGTTTGCAATCTGGCAAGTGCAATTAGCTTTTGTCTCAGTCTCTATAGATACATAATGCTTTTTGTTTACTTAAGTCCTTCTACAAGGGCTGGCGTGTTTGAGGACTCATCAATAAATCTGGCAGGGTGACTGCTGTATGTTTCTAATCCCTTAACCATTTATTTACAAACAACAGTTGGATGTCTATGCTGTGCAAATTAGTCAATAAGAGGAGAACTTAACAAAAGGCAAATGAAAGAGGATTCAATTTTAACTACTTGTTTTTCAGTTTCTAAGAAAATACACATAGATATCTATTTTTGTGGAATCTCCATCCCTTAGAATTTATTACCAAGTTCCTAATATTCCTTTTTGAGATACTTGCTCTGAACCTGTCAGAGTCCAGGTCTAAAGGTGGGGTGAGACAAAAATACCCCTTCCATACGTGGGGACATCTTGAGTGAAAAAATGTCATTAATTCAATTTAGCATCAGTAATACAATTCCGGTTCTAAATTACTTCATTTCAGTGGAAGGTTTTCATCTGTACACTCTCATTCGTGTAACCTTAGTGAGCATGCCTAGTTAAAGCTCACCCTATTTTTCATGGGAAATGGGAGCACAGATCTGAGTGCCTTCTGCTGTACAGCAGGCACACCTGCAAATCTGTACAGAGTCAGGAACCCCACCATCTAACAGATACTACACTGTTCAGTGTTCCTGGTGTATATATTGTCCTTAAATGAAATTCAATTCAAACATCAGCCATAAACAAGCTCTTCTGTCATATCTTAAAGGTAACTACCAATTTGTTATTAAAATTAGTTTAAGTACACATGTACAGAAAAATAATTTTGTCCCGAAGAAAAAGAAATACTAAAAGCAATTGATTTTCACAAACGGCTTGATTTTGGTTGATACCAGTTTGAGGTACCAGGCTTTAATAGATATGAGCATGGACTCTGTGAAAAGATGCTTCATAATATTCCAAAGGGTACAGGTTTTAGAAAACTCAAACAGTAGTAACTTGAAAATAATAGCCTATAATATTCTGTAGTAGAATTCTGTAATTGCTACATGTTTTGGGCGATTTTTTCTGGAATGCTGTAGTGTTTTTATAAGATTGTTTAGACAGATGTTCTTCCTTTTTTGTATAAGAGCTATTTGCACTTCTGGGGCTCAGAGATGTTTCTTCTGATGTTGAACTGGCATCTGGTCTCTCTGTGGCAGGATGTCTGCAGGTAGAATTGCTGCAGAAATACATCTGTTAGATAATTTAAGTACACTAAGTTTTAGAGTTGTGGCAGACAACAGATTTATAAGCTCACAAATCCTGACTGGTATTAAATGTACATCCTCCTGAGTGCAAGAATTTAGGAACTTTTCAGATCAGATTTTTCTCTTAGATGTTTCTGCTGCATCTTGAAAGTACAAGGACAGATTAGATTAATCATTGTTATAACATTTAGTTCTTGAGAATCTGAATAGTTTTCTAGGAGACTTGAATCAAAGGCAAAATGGAGAACTCCTGAGCCAGGGAGAGCACCATTAGAGGTTCTTTCAATTGCCTGGCTGTGAGACTACTTGCTCCAGGGTTGTTGGTGATTTTGTAGGGATGGATGAGCATGGGAAAGGTCAGAACAGTGCTTATCCTCACTGCTCTGTCCTACACAGTGAGATCATGGGATGAACTTCCACTGGTTCAGAGAATGCTTTTGTGTTTGAATCAGAGAGTGCCACAAATACTGATCTGGTTATCCTTGGTATCTGCAGACCACTGGAGTGTTTTCACGTTTCCAGAGATTACGAGTTTCACCCTACAGAATGTGCCTCTTTCCAAAATGTGGGGCTTTCGTATTTCTGTCCAGGATTTCAACATGGAAAACATTTGTGTGTTCACTATGTCATTCATGTGCCATAAAGCCAACTTGTGGATATGTCAGATTTACTGTGAATACATTTAGACCTTAGAGTCATTTAGAGTCAACCTGATCATGTTTAGTTCTTATCTGCTCCAGCCAGGATACCAGGTATCCAGAAAAATAGCCTGTGTCCTCCTCTTACATCCCAACATGTCTAGAGTAACTCAGACATACCACAGCCACCCAAAGAGACTGTGCCTCCCTCATGAAGGGAACTGTGTGGTTTTCTCATGCTTTTTGAACCTCTTTGGATGTCTTCCTGCAGTCAGAGACGAGAAATAATGCCATGTTTTTCTGCATGGACTGATTCTGCTACCCTTCAAAGCAAACAAGGCCACTGTATCCCACATTCCAGCAGAAAAAGGAATCTCCTTAACTAGTGTGGAAGGGCTTGCTTGTCTGTAGTCTCAGTCCTTTGGGTCATGCATTCCCATTCCAGCTAGGCCAGATGTGAAGCTGCCTCAGTTGCTTTCAGATGGTTATTTGCTCAAAACATGAAGCCTGTTACAATAGTTTGTCCTTCCTTTTGCAACTACAAGTTTCTGTTCAAGCTATGTCATTTTAGGAAAAAGTAAAATAAGATGGAAGAAATTTAGGTGCCAGTAGAAAAGGAGAAAGGAAATACATTGAATTATCCAATGTGTAATGGGAAATGCTGTTGAAAAATAAGGTGCATGTTTGTCACAACCTAAGAATCTGCCTCATCCAGAGTAGGATGTTTGATAAGCAGCTCTCTGTTTACAGTTTTACTGTCACAGCCAAATTACCTATTCATTACCAAGGGACTACCTTCAGTGGGATAGCTCCCTACAGGATTCCTGAGCTGACTACGTCTGCTGGTGTTTGTAATTCTAAATTTGAATGTACAACTGGGTAGAAAGCTGTGTTCCTACCTCAAAACACTGAATGCTAATTCAATATGAAGCTACTTGCAAATGCATTCTGTATTCGTTGGCCGCTTTTGAGTGTGGTACCTCATTATTCCAAACTATATAACTGTCCTCTAATAGGAATTCTCATACCGGGTCTTGTTTCCTTCATGTGAATTTTCATAGGTGCGCCATTTTAAGGTACTGCTTCAGCTGCAAGGCATTGTAAATGACATAGTGCTGTTTAAAGCCAGTGTTTCTCAAGGACAGAAAATCCTTTATTTTGAATCTTCCCTAGTCAATCAGCTAAAAGCATCAGATTTGTCCTAATCCAATAGTGTCTCCAAAGAGTTAAATACATTCCTCTGGAGCAATGCCACTGAAACAAATTAGATATTCCAAGCAGAACCACGTTTATTGTGTAGTTTGCACATGTGAGACAGTGCTATTCATGGACTTTTTATCAAGAAAAGATACTGAACTTGTCAGAAAAAAGTATGTATTGGCCTAAATTGTGCAATTCTCATTCATGCTTGTGAACATTTGTACAAATAGAGCCATTGACTTCACGATGAAAGTGTTTCATTATGATCATTCCTATTTCAGTGATCTTTATGTGATTTGAAATAATAAAGCACCACAGGCCCATTGACTTCAGTGATGCTACTTGGTCCACCAACATGAGTAAGGGCTGTGCAATGTAGTTAAAAGGATCGTAATAACAAAACCTCTGTTATCAAGCTAAATATAACCCCACCACAATCCTGCCATAGAATAGTCACAAAACTGCCTGGGCACAAGCTCTCCCATCTCTACACATGCACACACATCCCCCTCCAGTTTTTCTTTCGGAACAAAACCAGCTGTAACTAGAGTCTGAGTTTTACAAATTGAAAGGAGCTTGTAGCAAAAAGAACAAAAGTGCTAGTGTGCAGAAGCTACCCTGCAAAGAATGTTGGCAGGAGAGAAAGCCAGGCCCTTCCACTGCTGTAACCTTAAACTATCATTTGTTGATGCTGGTGTATTTCTAATAAGAAGAAACGAGAACACAAGAAAAAGGGAGATGGAGAACTTGAGACCTTTTGGAGACTAGGCTTTTCACATTTTTATGTAGCCTAGTAAGGCAGAAGGAACTCTTTATTGAGTGATAATAGCATCCACTGCACAATTTACCCATACGTTTATGTGAGTGGGATAGTGCCATAATCTTCAGGCTTGTCATTTTACGGGAGTGAAACCAGTAAAGAAAAAATGCTTTGTTGCTCAGGTCTGAAGTGCAGACAGATATGGAACTGTGGCTCCAGTTTCAGAGAGAGCTGATGTTTCTCTGCTGAGCAAGCTATTTAGCTATCAGATCAAGGGGTGTGATCTGGAGCACAGCAGTGCATTGCTCCAGTGTGAAAATACCATGAAGTTTAGTGTCTCTATGCACACTGGGAAGCAGTCTTCGTTATAAAAAGTGCCATTTTAGTAGCCGTGCTGCTGCTTAGGGAGCTGCAAACCTGATGTGTGGATTAATCTGTAGTTTTGGGCTGAAGGGCTGTTTTTTCTTGCAGAAGAAAAACATCTATTTAAGCCTCCTCTATTATGTGAAGAAAACAAACTAGTGTCCATAAGCAGTCACCTTCTACCTGAGGATCTCTAAGCACGTCAGAAATTGGCAGTGTTCTTACACCCATTCAACAAACAAATTGTGACCAACGGAAGTTGTGGGAAAGCCATGCCTAGCACCCACATGTGCTGGCTCGCTCTCTCTGACACCAAAACATACCAGTAAAAGGAGTTTTCTGTGTCACTTTTACAGCTGCCTTCTACCTTGAGTGGTTGGGGTTGAAATCACAGTTGCAGAGAAGTCAACAGCAATTTTGTCTCTCAATGCATTGTCTCAGTTAAGTAGTAGCTACTGTAATAAAACTATTTCACAGTCATCAACTCTATATGAATTATCAGCAGCTGTCAGCTTTTATACTGAAAAATATAGGTCAATAAAAGGCATGGTATCTTTTTAAGTTATAATGCTATAAGGATGAAAAATCCAGTCTATTCCAAGGGTTAAACCCAAGCTTCTTCTCTAAAGTTTCTATGGCAACTAGATGCAATCTATAGTGATATTGTAGCTAATGAAATGTTTCTTCCAGACCAACAGTGCAACATGTAGCATTCAGTAATGAGGAATGTCTTTGGGGAAAGAATAGTGGCATAAAAGATGCCTTCTAGCAAACTATATTGGATGATAAAAGCCTGCAGTAAAGTGTGTCCTGAAGTCCAAATTCCCTTCTGTTTATTCACAGTGCTTCTTTCATATCTGCTCTGATAATGAGAAACACTGGTAATAAGAACAGTACTTGAGAAGGAAGAGAGTAAGAAAATAATTTTGATCACTTCTTTAAGTGAATCATAAAAAAGAAAAAAATAAGCTTGTAAAGAAGATCTTTTGTATGTTTGAAAGAGGTTTACTTTTCTTTATGAGTGGAATAGCTAAATGTTGACATTTGTTGTCAGCATGCTATATTATATCTGTGTGTGTTTGTGTCTGAATCGTGTGGGTACAGATTAAATCTCTCTCCTCATCTTGACTTCTCAGGAGCTGAAATCTACTGGCCTCAATGCAAACCCCAAACCACACATTTTTCAGCTGTATTCAGCCCATCTCATAAAAGACAAGATGAAGGACGTGGAAGCCGTGTGTGTGTATGTGGGAACTGGAGGCAGCAGCACAGACACAGCACTGACCTGAGCAGTGACACAGACTCCCCGTGTGTCCTCTGCTCCCCCACGGCAGGGCTTGGCCGAGCTGCCAACATCCTCTGCTTCTGGGAAGCAGCTCCTTCCCTGTGCCCGGGCACAGCTCCTGCCCTGCTGAACAGGGAGGAGAGGCAGGGCAGGGCAGGGTGTAGGAGCTGCCTTGTGGCTTTGTGGTCTGCATGGAAAGGCCTCTTCCCTCCTCTGCTCTGCAGGCTGCTTAGACACCTGTGCAAGGCTGCAGCTTTGTCCTTGCAGGCCCTCCAAACTTGCAAGAAATCTAACAAACCTGGGAATAGATATGACCACCCATACCTGGTTTAATACGTTCAGGTTCCTGAGTTTCTAAAAATGCTTTCCTACATGCAGGCCTTGAAGAACTGCATGAATATTGTTATTTAATGTAATTAATATTATTGGGAGGTATCTAATGGATCCCTCTCAGTGTAGTGCTCCTTTCAGTGCAGTTAGCTGTTTTATGTGTGTGCTGTGGTTATGTTGCACATGATGTATCTGCTCTGCTGTAGTAATGCTGCTGTTGTGGCTGTGGCAGTCTAAGAACAGAAGGAAAGCAAACGGGGCTTCCAACACAGAAATCCTTCTTCAGGGTTTGGAAAATCGCTTAGATGCTAAACTGCTTTCTGCTTCTCCCAGTGCTGTAAATGGATTCAGTAAGGAGAAGCATACATTTTCTTTCCACTTGCCTGGCCTTGCTTCAGACACATACACAGAAGAAGAGAGTAAAATGGGTTACATGCAACATGAATTCTTACCCTGGACAGAGAAATGGGTGCTATTTTGGCAGGGGAGTTTCAGAAATGCACTGAATATGGAAGTGAGAAGCAGCTTGTGCTCAGCACCAACACACTGAGGGTCTGCGGGGTGCTGTGGTTTCTTAGCCACAAGGTAGATGCTTTCTCAGGCCCTGGGTTTTTGGGTTTGTTTTGCAGAGCACTGCTGAACAGGATCTTCATGTCCATGTGACACTGGGTGTTTTCATTTACGTATCTGCACTTGAAGACTTTTAGCAAATCTAATTCTAAATGTATAAACTGGTTTAAAAAACCCCTCACAGATTTATTCCTGCCTATGCACTATTAAAGTACAGCTAAAAAGACTAAACTCATCTCTAGTGGTGTGCTGGATAAAAAACAGTGTTTCCTTGGGCAAAATTACCAAGAATTTTTATTTTACTTTCTGGTTCTTGAAGTGGCATTTACAGCCACAGGAAATAAAGAACAAGGTACCTTAAAACATCCTTGTAAACTTTATACAGTCATTTAAAGTGAAGCACAGTAGTAATTTATTTCCAAAAGGTTGAACTTAGTAAAAATTTTTGTCACTCAGGGAAGCTTTCCTTCTCCTTAGCCAGGTTACATTAAAATGTATAATGCCTCTTCTCTGACAGGCCTCATGCCCTCTGTCTCCCCTCTTTTCTCCTCTCATACCAAATACTTTCATGGTTAAAGTATTGATAGTTATAGCAGCATTAGGTCCAGAAACTATCTTCATGTACAGAGATGATACTTGCCATTGTTTTAGCAGCTGCCTAAAAACATCCTACAGCATTAAACAGAAGGACTCTGTTTTCAGCTTTGTCCTTCTTTTGGAAACTGTTTGGATCACTAAAATGAAAACAAAACTGCAGGCAGGAATTTATATGCCTGAGAGAAGGATTCTAAAGCCTGATTTTTTACAGCCTTCAGTTTTGTGAAATGTAGCATCTCACTACAGATCTTTTGCTATTATGTATCTGAGGTTCAGAATGGAATTTCTGTTTTAGATTTCACCTCTGTGAAAAACAAAACAATCAACAGAGTCCATCAGGATCACAATAAAATCTTGTGTCATCAGAATTCAATGAAGCGTTCACGGGCAGTGGGAGCGCCTCAGTAGGACAGACAGTCATTTTGGTGGTCAGGGTACTGCACGTGTCAGCATGGCAGCTGCTGTGCTGTGAAAAGATCACTGTGCACAGAGCTGAGACACACATAATGCTGGCCAGGAGACATGTGAAGTTTGCTATGGCCAAAGAAATTAGATTCTTCTGTTCAAGTCAACTTTGTGATGAGTATATGTTTTGCATTTTTATTAATTTCATATGAGCTTCATTAGACAACCAGGTCATAAATACATTCATTTTTTGAGAACAGTCTCAGAATAATTAATGTGTATGAGCACTGATCAGTTATCTGATGAGCTGTGTATTGCAACAACTGAGAAAAATTTCTTTGAGACGGGTTATGACTTTGCCTTACAAAGTGTTAGGAAACTGAAGAGACTGAATAAGCCCATCCAGAACATTTCAGGAGATAGACTGAACTTGCTGACATCCTGTGCTCACTTCTGACCCTGTGTTTGCCCTGCTGCTCATGTGGTTGCAGAACAAATAGTTCCAGAGAAGTGATGAAAACTCATCCTACAGGAAAAGTCATTAGTTCATGGTTAGATTAGCTTTCTGGTCAAGCTGATCAAGGCTAGGAACACACAAACAGGAAAAACGGGGAAAGACTTAGGTGGATTGAAGTTGTCCTTGAGGCACTCTCTGGCACTTGCTTTTGCATTCCATTGGTAAAATTCCTGAGAAGGGTGTTGGAAGACCAAACCTGTTGGTGTATATTCAGTGAAATTTTTTGCTTTCAAGAGGAAGAGTCCTGGAGAGCCCTGATATGAGGAGGCTTCTTCACCTTTGCCCACTAGGTAGATCGAGGTAAGCAGATCTGCATGCGTAGCTTTCGCTTGCCTTGCTCACATTAATTTGGCTGATACAGAGCTACAAATGATTCCCATGGTGAGTGGATTTAATTCCTTCTTGGATATCTGCGGTGTGAAAGGTAGAAAACAGAAAACTCCTTGCTGAATGTCTTCCCTTCCCAATTTTTCACAGGTCATTTTTGTTCAGCACGCAAAGAAAATGTGATCTCTCACACTGCTGAACTAGTACAGAACAGCACACACAGGATCCCTGCCCCTCCTATACCTTGGCAAAAGTGTTGCATCCTGCCTGCAGTTTGTGAGGTCCCACATTGCTGTTCCAAGCGACCTGTCCTTGCTCTCTCATTATTGATGCGTTCCCTCCCTGTGCTGAAAGCTTCTTGACTCACAGAGTTTTCAGCACGTGACTCTCGTCCCAGTGAATCAAACACTGTAATATGAAGCGCATCATTTATCAAACAGGCACAGGGCTGAATTCAGATCTGGTGTGATGGCTATATAAAGATCACTGTACATGCAGTTTTTCTGGGTCACTCTGATTGTTTTGTGGCTGTGTAATGCTTCATATGAGCTGGGCCAATTGTGGCTGGCGTGACAGCTCCAGCAATGTGAGATATTAGTGTATGCTGTTTTACCACCACACCTACAAACTCAGTGTGCAGCAGCTTTGATGAATGTGATGGCATAAATCCAGAGATGTCTGTAAAAGCACTGCAAGAATTACAATTGGGAAGGGTTTTCCCCAAAGCACTGGCAGGGGTGTATGTGCAGGAAACTAGATTTGGATCCTGAACTTGTTTCCTAACTCAGAAGAGCTTGTGTGAGTTTTATACACAGAACATACTGGTCTGTTAGCAAGAACACTGCACCTTTGGAGTCACAGGTGCAAGACAAGGAACACCAAACAACAAGTCTTCTCAAACACACGGAATGTTGCCATGATAAAAGACCAGTTGAGTAAGGAGGCAAGGATTATTAAAAAGAATACATTGCACTCAGGGAGCAGGCCTCCTCTTCTTTACACACTGCTCACTCATCACAGATACGAAGGTCAAGGCTCATCAGTGTTCCCCCATCTGGACCCAGTGTCATAGCTAACAGTTTGTTGTCTTTATGATGAAGTCTTTGCTTCCCCAAATAAATAAAACTATCCATATCAGGTTTGTCTATTGCAAACAAGATGTGCACGTTGGCACAGCTCCTGACTCCACAGGAAGCTCTGAAACTGCGAAGGGAGCTGGCAGAACACCTGGGCAGTGCAGTGCCCGCCGCAGCCTCGGCTGCCCCGGTGCTGCAGCCCAGCACTGCGCCCAGCCTGGCACTTCAACTACAGTGTGAACTCGCTGTGCACCAGCAGCAGCTTCTTCTTCTTGAATGTTCTTCTAGCACCGGTAATGTCACTAGGTGACCTAAATCCTTCATTCACTCACATTTATTTTTAGTGAATGTCAGATAAAATAAGAACATCACTGTGCAGGGGAGAAAATACCGACTGTATGAACTTTTTTCCTAGAGGTGAACGGTCTGTGGGGAAATTAATGTCAATTTTTAATCACAAAATCACAATAATATTTGACTGCCTCTAAAGTCTTTGCATTTCAAATGCAGGGGAAGAACTACAGTCTACTTTTAAATGCATTAAGTAAATAAATACAAAGGTATACAAAACTACTTTTGAAATGTGTAATTTAACTGTAAGAGAGCTGAAAACAAAGCTGCTGTTCACTTATAGATGAGAAAAGAGACATTAATTTGTATAACTAGGCATTAGTTAATTGTCATAAATGTTAGTTAAAGATTCTAATCATTATCATGCATATTTAAGTAAAAACTTAGATGCTATTTAGCATTCATAAACTTATTTATTCTAATATATTTATATATTCTAATACATATACATTATGCAAGCATATATATATATATAACTCTACACACAGCACATCCATTAGCTTAGTCATCTATTGTAGCTTTGCAGCTATTGCAGATTGTTCTCTAAGTCTCCTTTTCTTTCCCTTTCACATGTACCAGGTGTGGTAGAAGGCCTCACTGCAAATGAAAGCTAACATTGTTGTTTAAAAATAAAATTCCATTTAGTCATTTTACATGTAAAACAAAAGTTATGTATGTGTATGTAGACATATATATTTATGATTACAGTATTCATAATGGTAGTATGGAAAGGCTGAACATCTGCCTGAATGTAGGAGAAAGAGCTCTGCTGAAGTGATAAGTGAAAGCTGGCCTCAAGTACTCCCTGTATGCAAACTTTTTGCTGGCAGGATTTAATCAGTGTAAACATTGTTTCATTTTGAATGGAGCAGAAAGTAAAAGGGTCACTAATAATAGCTAATGAAGTAGAAGGATAGAGTACTTGAAATGAAATAATGGATTAGAAAATGGATTAAAATAGATTTTTTTTCTTTCTATCAGGAATCTCACCATTAATTCCAGGCAACAATATTCACTGTGTCAGTTCCAGGCTTCCTGTAAGTTCATGTCTGCAGCAATCACCATTTAATCAGTGACGCAACAAAAAGACTTTCTAGATGCTAAAGGCTGGCTTTGCTTTACACAGGGAGCAGCCTCTGCACTCCACTTTACAGCGTGCCTGGGACCCTGGCTCTGGGAACCTGCTGCCCCAGAGCCCTGCAGGGTTCACACCCACACCTGAACTCCATGGCACAGTTCTGTCAGCCTGGGCAGAGCTTTTACTGTCCAAGTAACACTGCTGTGTTTGCTGCACAAGTGCTAGTGAGGCTACACACAGCACTTGTCAGGGAGAGCAGATTAGTTCCACCAAGGTTGAACTAGGAGCAATGTGTATGGTGAAATCAATTTACCTTTTATTTCTGGGGGGAATGGTATTTTGTGAGTTGGATTAGTAACAGAAAAGTGGTCTAACTTACCTAATAGATTTTTTGGGGCATTACATAGAATTTCCTGTGCAACACTTAGCACTGCTCATGAGTAAAACAAACTCATGCCCATAAGAGAGCCGTGCATAAAATGGTCTTAAGAGCACTTGTTTGTTAAAGCCTGCTTGGACTCCATTAACTGTGGCAACTCCTTCTCCGTGTGGCTTGCCATCTGCCAGGGCCCAATTAGCCCATCCCCTGGGAGCTGAGCTGAGCTGCTGCGCCCGGCGGCACCTGCTGCTCCCGAGGCTGCTGTGCACAGCTCCCGTGGAAGGGCTCCGTGCTGCACGGGCTGCCCGCCCCAGCTCTCAGCGCCTCTCCAGAGGGACTGTGGACGGACTGTGTTCCAAGGGTTCGGCAGCGGAGGCAGCACCTGTGCCAAGGGCCCCTGGGGTATGACAGAGCAGAGAGGCTGGGTGCCCATGCCCCGGTACGTCCAACAGCAGCTGGGGCAGGACTGCATGCTCTGTTACTCTTCACTAATTGGCCACCTAATGGCTTTTATGCCAGTGTTGTATGTCAGAGAAGCTCCTTTGTGACTTGAATATCACAATCTTATAAGTCTAAATCAAGGACATTGTCTTAGTAGCTTCATCTGAGTGGGATTTGGACAAAGACAATAACTGAAACTTTCCTTTTATGAGAAAACGTTATCCTAAAGCCCTGCTAGAAATATTATCTAGAAATATTCCTTTGGAAAACCTCTCAGTGCCTGTCCAGTTCAAGAAGTGCCTTTGCAGGTAAGAGATGGAAATGCTGCCATTAGAG
This sequence comes from Prinia subflava, assembly GCF_021018805.1. Taxonomy (NCBI): domain Eukaryota; kingdom Metazoa; phylum Chordata; class Aves; order Passeriformes; family Cisticolidae; genus Prinia; species Prinia subflava. The sequence continues at coordinate 36,864,216 of NC_086251.1, forward strand.
GAGTGCTGTCCTGCTGTAATTTGCTTGGCTTTGTCCTTCAAATGTTGCTTTTCAAAACCAGACTATCACAGCAGCAACCTATGAGAGATTCCTCATGCCGGAACAATTTCTTAAGCAATAATTTGCAGCTAAAATAACCAGGCAGTTTAAAGTTTAAAGACATGATCCTGAATTTTAGGAAGATGAATGAAGTTTTCCTGCTTTTTGGAATAGCAGTATATTTTATCATTGCCTATAGTCCTTATGATGAGGATAACATGCCCACGCTCATAGGAAGTAACTGAGGAAGTGACCATTTATGCTGTTGCTGCCCCAAAGTCTGCAGCATGTGGTTATTTATTTATCCACTGCAACAATTGCTCTATAAACACACAGTACATTCCTGGAGAGAAACAAGTCAGGATCTCTCAGCAGGGGAGAGGGAGCCCACTCGTGTGTCCCACCCCGCAGAGGCAGCCAGCCATTGTTCAGGGCTGCGCTCAGTTATCGCCCGGGGATCTCAGCCTGGGCTGAACACAGCCCAGAAAGCCATTCCCATGCCAAAAGTCAGCATCCTGAGAGCCCAGATGGGAAACTTGAACTGAGGCAGGTGAAACTGTCCACAAGGAAGTGTCCCAGTTTCGTACTGCTGACCATGTTGAATAAGAAGTGTGAGAAATTAGCACAGAAAATGATACTGAAGTAAAATGGTTACTGAAAGGATACAAGTTCTGTTAAGCACCAGCAGCACTGAGTTCAGTAAATAGAAAGGTCATCTTTCTGTCTCTGCCTCATTCCCAACTGCAGCATGACTCAGAAGAACAAACAGTTGAATAGGTTTTGTTAGATGCTTGCATGCATTCTGGGCTTTTTATTACTTGAAATTTCATTTGGTTCCCTGATTGTGCCACAATCCAAAAAAATAAATACTTAAAAAAAATCAGTTGTAAACCAAATAATATTTTCCATATGTTTGACAATGAAGTGTCTTGATTTCAGAAAGATTTCAGCCACAGATCATTTTATTACATGTCCCTGCTTTAAGACAATAAGGGAAGGGAGAAGTGAGAAGAAAAGCCATCTTAGATTTGTACATGGATTGAGAAGTTGAAAGTCCATACGCAGCAGGTGTGCAGTGCTTTACAGATAGCCATATCAGTAGTAATGGTTGTCATAATCTGAAGAGAAGAAGAGTAAAAGGAGACCTGGACACTACAAAAACTTCACTTAAACCATCAGGTTTGGACTGCTTCTCTCTGCAGGCCAGGCTTCTTTCCAAATATTTTCTGCCCTCCAGGACAGGCAGAAAAGTCTAATCTTTGTGACCTTTTCTTAAAAAAAGCAGAAGTAATGTTTGCAGCATGGTATTTGTATGCAGGGATTAGCTCTTGATTTCTTTGCTTAGTACCTTAGGGTATATTTTTAAACTACTACATAGAATTTTGATCTCACTCGTCAACTTCTATTGACTTTAAACCTCATGAGTCACTTTGACAATATATCCCAGAGGCTTTCTATGTTACTCTGGCTTTAATTTAAATTCCCCTGCTTTTGGGGGGTTATTTCTGAATTTAGGGTTAGCCCAAATGGGAAGTTTGCTTTCAGGAGGAATTTCCTACCTTAGAGATGTTCTGCTTCCAGGTGTTCCTAGTATTATTTTATGTTCTAGTTTTCTTTGGGGGAAAAAAAGGACATTTTTCTTAGTATCTGCAATTTCTTTTACTTCCTTGGTTTATTCATGCCAGCAATGGCTGCATTACCTCAATGTCAGTGTGCACGGCCCCCTTGTGAATGCTGCTGTAACTTATGTGTAACTGTAAAAGTATGTACTTGGTAAGACTCACAGTACAACAAAGGCTCAACTCTGTAAGTAAAACCTAGCAATGCATTTATACATTATTTTCTTTGCAGAATGGCTATTTTCTTCTCTCTTAAGGGAATTAAAAATTAAAAATTCCAGTGAGTCATGTGATATCATAAAGCTCTGTGGAAGGGATGTGCTGCTCCATGGCAGCTGCATACACATCGAGTCCTCTGCCTGGCAATCTGTTAACGTGCCCAGACTGGTGGATTGGTTGTTATTTGTGGCTCTCACATAGAAATTAGGACAAACAGAAACATGTACAAGGGTGAGAGAGACATTTTGCCAGTCCCTAGAAGGGTTTTCTCACAGTTGTTACTCCTCCAAAATGGTAGATAAATAAATGACATTTAGAAAGGGAGCTCAATGGGAGACAGGTCTGTGCTCTGCTAAGTATGGGTGACAGCTCGAGTTACCCTTAGCTCCTCTCATTGACTGGTAGCCCCAGGTGAGCTAAAAGGCATGGCTAAGAGCCAGCTGCCTCAGCTAGAGAAATCCTGGGCAGTGTCAACCACCTTTGCCAGGCTGTGCCATCATGGACGTCTGGGTAGAGCATCAAACAAGTGTGTTAACAAAGGGTAAGTATTTCCCCTGAAGTGTTTGACAGAAAATAAACAGCTGGAGCAACTGGCAGTAAATTCTAGTTTCCTCAACAGCATTCTGCTAACAATGGGAAGAGGAAGGAGAAGCCAAATAAACAGTACCTCTGTTATAATTGGCACAATAGTCTTATTTCTCCTCTTGTGTCTTATGTGGTCATAATCAAGTATGCAAACAGCAACAAATTCTGCCTTTACTAAAGACAACTGCTCTCTGTCTGGGAATTCAGGTACCAAGACGATGAAAATTCAGGCTGAGCATTGCTTTCAAAATAATTTTCTACTTTGCCAGGAATTATGAGTTGATCTTCCATTTTCTGAGTGTCTTTCTCAGAAGAAAAGATTGTTACACATCATTATCAACAGTACTAGTTCCATTAAAAGGAACATTTTCTCTAGCACCACTAGTCATTTCTCATTTGATTTTTTGAATCAACTGCTTTACTGACCTCTAATCAGGGTGGGTGTACTGCATTACCTTTGGCTAGAGTTGGCTGTCTTGGAAAAGGAAGATAAGCTTTTGTTAGCATTTAACTATTGAGTAAGCTCATGTTTTATTCCATTCCATTTTCATTGCACCTTTAAGTCTTATTGTTTTCCCCTTCAAAACTCTTTTTACAGCTTTGCATTTTGTTTGGCTCAGTCTAATGGGCGTGTCATGGTGGTCCCAACCACTCCTTTTTCTCCTTCCCTGCTACTTCATGTACACCTATCTCATACATGATTTTCTGGTTAATTAGTAGCATCCAATTTAATAAATTTATTCCTAATATTTGGTATCAGATCTGGAATTTTCTGTCTCCCTCCTTTTGAAATTCAGCTAAAGAGATGATAGAGCCCTTCAGATGTGGACGTTGACTTCCAAGACAAGTTCCATACCCTTTTTCTGACCTGTCCTTACTTAATTTTAGGAATGTACCTATGTGTCCTTTAATAACTTTCCCTTCATGTATAATCAGCCTAATTTTCTCTTTCTCTGCTTTTCAGTTTTATGACTAAAAGACATTCTTTTAATTTTCTTTGAATATTGAATATATTGACTGTATTCTTACATCTCCTGACCAGAAAAATATTCGTTTCTTGGCTGACTGTTGGGGTTTTTTTTGTCATTTCCTTATCTTCAGTAATGTTTTTGAGATTTTTCTTACAAAATTCTGCCTTAGTATATAAATTCCAGATAAGATTGGCCCCTCTGACTTAGTGACACTCCTACCTTCCTGAAGATAGAGATGAGCTGTTTTGCCTTGCTGATTTCACTAGTCCCCTCACTTCCTTCACGTTTGTCCTTCTAAGCCTGGAGATGTCACTATTATGAGTATTGCAACCCTTGCAGTAATAATAATGTAAACATTCCTGGCAGCTTTGATTTAGGTTACTCTTGCACCGCTCTAACTGCAGCAGTTAGTTCTGCTTAGACAAACTTAACTCAATATCTTTGGTTTTGCAGCCTGCCCTGAGCTCCAGGGTGCTTTATTTCAGCCTCTGCTAATGCCCCAGTTTATTACAATTTACTGAGTTACAACCCATGCTTCTTGTTTGTTCTTCCATTCCATTTAAATGGCATCAGCTTCAGACCATTCAATTCACAGGTTCCTGCAACCAAATTCTTTTCTGAATGTCTTCACTAATAACAAAACCAAGCTTAAAACAGAATTCTGTCCAGTTGCTTTAACAGTTATTTGGTTAAAATATCAATTGGTTATTGTACTGGGGAATAGCAGGCTTCTGAATTATCAGTGGAATTTCTCTCAGTCTTTTTGCTTGAAAGGCTAATGTCACTTACAATTTGTCTCCTTCCAAAGCCACAAATTTCTCTTTATGTACACAGAATTTCCTCTAAATAATCTTGGTCAGCGGAAAAGTGGTTTTGACTAGATCTCATTTTGTCACTTGTTCCTTAGCAGTATTCTCTGTGTTGGCTGCTGTTTTTTCTGTCATCTGAATAATTGGATAGGTTTGCTCTTAAATATTTTCATTTCTCTTGTGGTGGAAGTTACATCACTTGTTCCAGATCCAAAAGAAAACAATAGATGGCAATTTCTTTGATGGACTTTCTGCTGCAGTTTGAAATCCTACCATTATCTTTGTGTAATATCAACCCTGACCCTAATGAGAAAATTTCCTTTTGTATCCTCCTAACAAGTTTTGCAACACTTCTCTGTGTATCTGGCAGAGATGCTGGCTGTAGCAGCATCTGCAGGCAAGTGAGGAGTTGTTGTTATTCAGTTCTAGTAGAGAGGCATTTCAAGGATGTTCTCTTAAGTATTGCTGAGTTGAAGTGTAGCAAAGAAAGTCAGGGAGAATTCTCTCAAGGTCACAGAATAAACCACATTCTTGTTCTTATGCACTATTTCTCTACTGACACCTCTTCAATGAAAATCTGATTAAAAAATTAAATATCTTGAGCAAGTCATGCTTTATTTATGGAATTTGGGTTGCTATTTATTTATTTATTTTGTATTCTCAAAATTTCTGCTGAAAGGGTGCAAAATTGGTGCCTGGAAGCAAAACTGGAGAAAATTCAAAGAACAAACATAGACATTCTCCTTTACAGAGACTAAATATTCCACAGTTTGTCACTCCATTCAGGATATTTTTGGCCTAAATTCACAGACAGTTTGTGGTTAACTTTTAGAAAAGATAGTGGATCTCCAGTCACTCTGTTTAAACGAGCTTCCTGATATTAAAAGGTAACTGAGTATGTTAACTGTACAACACAAGGATTTGTGTTCATACTAGTTTTATTTCAATTTCTGTGAGAATTTTAGTTCTTTTTATTACTCTTTCTGAAAGAAGCTAAAACTTACAGATCAAGATTAACCCTAATGCATTTTCATTTTAAATTAAGGTTTGATTACAAATTCCAATGGAAAAATATCCATTCAGAAAATCTAAATCTCTATAAAACTGTCTATTTTTGAGCAGTGCTCTTCAAAGTTAATACAAGCTATTTACGCGCATGCTTGGGCATTACCTGCATATCCAGATTTTTTATTCCTTTTTCCACTTCATGTGTATACAGGGAAAGGCAAAGGAAATGAGAAGGAGCAACGGGAGACAGAAAGTTGAGAAATCTCTGCTTTGATTGCTGATAAAATATTTTCTACAGAAGTCTCTAGTGTTCATTGAGTTTGCAGAGAGGTTTAACCACCACCATCAATAAAATATTTCAATGGTTTATGATCTCAAAGAGTGAGATCCTTTCAAATTTGTTGCCTCATTCTGTTACAAAATCTGCAGCTGGCTCTTCAGTGTGCTTTGCCTGACACATTATGTTAATCAGCTCCCTTATTCTTGCTGGGCACCAACCACTCCTTCAAAAATCCCACCTAATTGAGTGTGCTATTTTGGGGTGTTTTGTCTTGCAGCTGGGGAGCCACATTTTTTGCCAGTAATTTGTAGTCTCTGCTTATAAATGAAACAACTTTGTAGCTTCCTCAAGCTGAGTGTTTGGAAGCTATTTGTCAAAGCATTTTTTGTAGTTCAAGGCAGAAGCCTCCACTGCGGAAGTAATGAAAAACATTTGACAACTAGTGGAATTTGTTGATACTGTTTTTTTTGGGTTTTAATCACAGAGGTGGTCTCCTGCTGGGAGTTTCCCCTGTTATATAAATCTTCTGTAGAGAAGACATTTCATGTCTCTCTCCCATAAGACATTTTGGATTCTCCAGATTCTTCCTGAAAAGTATTTTTCTTCTAGTGTGGCTTGTTTTTTAAATTTGTTTTTATTATTTTCCTATGGAAACCATACATATTCAACAATACTTTAAAAAGTTTTAAATATTCTCTCTTGGTTTTTTTTTTCTTCAAGGCTGTAATTTTTTTTTTAATTTTTTTTTTTTTTTAATTTAACAATCTCTGTGTCATCAAGGTTTAGTTCATAGATTTCCCTGCACTTTCATCTTTATAAGGACAGTCTTCTGATTCCTAGTGGTTCACAGTGCTGGAGAGATTGCAAAAATATTGACGTGCTCTTTTCTCTCTCTGAAGAACTGCCCGAGACAGATTTTTCTCAAGCCTGTTTAATTTCCAATTTAATCAAGTCACTAGGCTGCATCAGTAATTCTTCCTCAGTTAAGATTGTTTAAAGCAAATACTATATTTTCCTATTGAAGTTTCTCCCTATTTCCCTCTAGAGAGGCACTGCTACTAGAGACTGCAGGGCTGGCTGCACAGTATTGTGAGGTATCAATTTTTCCCTCACCAGCCATGAATAACCCCATTCACAGCCTTCAATCTGATTATGAGTTTTCAGATGAAGTTTGGCTGAGGGTGGTGGAACTGCACAAAACGTGGATATTGGTGCACAGACACTGATGACAGTGGAGAGTGTAGTCTTGCTCTCTGAGGAACGACCCTTTCAAGTCTTTTGCTGGTGCTCTCTGCCGCTTTGGCAGATGGGCACAGGGTGGGCAGCATTTTCCTGCTTGAGGGATGGGGTCAGAACCCCAGGGGTATCATCTCCATTGCAGGAGAAGTCCGTGTAAGAGCCCTGCCACAAAGTGCCAAAGGCAGGAGGCAGGATGCAAAAGCCAACACCGTAATTGCCAAAGGTAGCAGGATGGGATTTGGTGCGAATTGACCGGTTAGGAATTCAGTAGGCTGTTATCTGGAGTGGTAGAGTTCTAACCAGGGGCAGTAAACTCCAACGATTTTCTCTTTAATGCTCCTAATGTGTTCCATGTATCTCATCAAAATGTAAAATTTTCAGGGGAAACTGACCTCTTCCCACTCAGAGAGCATGGTGCTTGCCAGAGTGCTGGGGCCACAGAAGGCAGGCAGTTACCTTCTGGGTTGCCTTCTATTTAGATGTGTGTTTACCTCCTACTAATAAATAATGGTCTAAGAAGTTACACTTGTGGTATTTATCACCTCTTCTGTAGAACAGAATCTTTTCTATTAAAAAGTGACTGTGGAGCATTTCCAAAGGCTCTTGACTTTGGTGAAAAGACCCTTTACCCAGGAGACAGCCTAATCTTTTAAACTTCCCTCCCATGAGCCTGCTTTTTAGATAATCCATCTTTGCCTGCTAGCATACTACTCCTGATAATGAGCCTGTCGTGACATCAGGTTAAAATGTATCACTAAAATGAATTTCTGTGAAATATATTGTTCAGAGGATAATGAGAATAAAGTCCTATTTTAAAGATGATCAGGCGGTGCAAGACAAGAATCTAATTCTTTTAATGAAAACCTACAGACTTTTATTTCAAAACCAAGTATATTTCATTAAAGCTGTGATAAAAGCCTGCAAAGTAGAGCTAAAATATTGCAGCTGGGATTTCTTCAAAGTAAGAGAAGGCTTCTTATATTGTTTCAGTATGACATAATGTGCATGTGATGGATTAACTCTATTTCCAGACACATTTGCACCTGAAGTTTTGACTTCCTACCTTCCGGTTCATGTAATTAAAGAAATATGGAGCCAGACCCAAGAAAGGACTTCTAGGCACTTTTGGTGGAATTTAGATGCCTATATCCAACATTTTAGTGCTTAAAACTTTTGCCTAATTTGCCAGCTGATCTTGAAAATACTAGAATTATTATCTTTTGATTTAAAGCTTTCCAGGCTGCTTTGTTTGTTTGTTTTTGGTTTTGTTTGTTTGTTTGTTTGTTTGGGGGTTTTTGGTGGGTTTTTTTGTTTGTTTGTTTTGTTTTTTGGTTTTTTTTGGGGTTTTTTTGGTACAAGCACCAAATTGTCTCTGTTCTGGGATCAGATGTAATCAAAATCACAAACTGGAGAGTAGACACTTTCCTTCTCAAGGGCTTGAGGCTGTAGGTATTTCTGGAATGCATTTAATACTACTGACCCCTCTAAAAATAAATTTGTGGTAGCCACTGTCTTCTTGTAAGGCATAAGAAGAATCACATGCCATTTCTTCTAGCCTGGGGCACTGAGGTGCCCTAGAGAACCTGGGTTGGTTCCTTCCTTTTGTAACCATGTGAGGAAATTGGATAGTGTTCTCAATGTATGGCATATTCTGAATGAGGAGAACCAAAGAGGAACAGAAAAGGGATTAATATTTCACTGAGTTAAGGAGGAAGAATACTGAAGGTGGTAGAACTTTGTGACTAGTAAGTTAGGTAAACCTCACAGATGCTAGGGAGGTAAAATTCTGCTTCCAAATATATTTTTTGATGTTCAGTGTAAAGCACTATTTTATATTATCCAGTACTCTTTTTTTCCAAATAAACTGATTCAAGGCAAAATGATTTTTAAATTGGTATTATTGTATAATGATGCTGTCTTCTGATAGACTGTTGTTCTTTTGTTTTTTTGTTTTTAAAATAATTTAATGGCAAAGGGTGCAATAAAAATACAAACCAATCTAGGAAGGGTAAAATGAGTCCAGAATGATGTGGTGTATTTCTTATTTCTCACATGTTTGTAACTCACAGCTTGCAGCAGTATTTTGCCAGCCAAACTCTTTAGGAAAAGTAATGGTACTAGAAATATGATGATCTCATCTGTATGTCATGGAAATAGTTTGTGATTCAGGTGATAGCTGAAACCCACTGTCCTTACTATGAATAAGCAGTTCAAACGCATTGAACTTCTAGGGATATAATTTTTTAGGCCATAGAGTGTGATTTCTTATTGTTTAAAATATCAAAATATAAGATTCTCATGTAAGAGGAATCATCCTAAGAAGTGTCACTGGCAGCCTGGCTGTGTGTGTGTCATTAGAAGCTCTGGGTGGATGCTCAGAGTCAGCCATCACACGATGTCACTCAAAAAGATGGGTTGGTGACAGTTCCATACATGATTATGGTGATATTCCTATCAACTAGAACAGTGAAACCAACTCATGAGACATGGAGGAGGTCACTGCAGGGGGAGATGTTACAATTGGGAAGCAAGATTACATTATGTGGCTTTGCTTCACCAGAAGTGCAGATGCTGTGGCGATGATGAGGACTTGGATGTTGGATGGCAAAGCAGACTGCTGAGAGACATCTAAGGGACAGAATCACAGTGCCACAGGAGAATACTCTGAAACACTTGTTGGGTTCTCTGTGAAAACAGCACAACAGTGCAAAGAGAATTTAATTAAATTTAGGAAAGGGGTTGGGAACAAAACAAATGTATCACAAAATATGTGATATTCCCACATCTTGATTATTGCTGTAAGTTTGGTGATTTCATATCTAAATGAATACAGATGAATTAGAAAAGAAGCACTGAACAGGACTATAGACCCATATATTTTGCATACCTTCTGAGTGAGGCTAGAGTAGGACAACTTCTGGGAGATGATAGATGACCACAATTTTATAAATTATATGGGAAAAGAAAATGAGAAAGACTCAGTGAATATGTGTATTAGTATACAGGGGATCCTGATGAAGTAAGGTTTTAAAACAAACCAGAGGAATTTGTGCAATTGTGCAAGTTCAGCTGTAGAACTGAAGATGGTGTCTAATCCTAAAAAAAATTGAAATAATCTATGAAAAATAAGGAATCTTCTTAACATGATTATGTAAATCCAACATCTACATTAGGAACTCCTTTTACTCCTGACCTAGGTAAAGTTCGTTCAACTTGACTTCACTCTGACCTGATATGGATTTTTCTGATGGAGAGAAGGCTGATAACATGAAAACTCTGGTTGCTGGAAGAACCATGCAAACAATGTTTATGATCATAAAATACTGCTCGAAATATCTTAGAGAAAATTGTGAAAATTAAAATAGAGACCATTTACAGTTCTTCTCACCAGGCCAACTGAAACGTGTGAAAAGTTTTTAAAGTCCTAAATCTAAAAAAAGCAGAACTTGCCATTTCCAGAGATGCTATCTGTAGCTGGTTTAAAGTTACTTATGATTGCAAAGCCTGCTACAATACTTCAGGAGTGCTGTGACACAGCCTGCAAAGTAGTTGTGAGCATTTTGTAGAAAAAGAGTAACAAAGTTGTGTGGAACTTCCTTGCTGTTCCCCAGTGAGAATTTTGATAACATATTTTCTACCCAACTGGAAAGCTTTTTGTACAGAATTGAGAAGAAATGTTGATTTGCAGAAATAAATTAGTATTTATTTATATATTTACAGTATTTTTTAATAAGTACTGCAAAACACAGAAACCATTGGAAATACCACTCCCAGTGCTATAATGTGTCTGCTTCCCCCGAATACAAGCATTTTTGTACAGGTCTAATCAGGATTAGACCATCCTCTGAGGCTATGACTTTAATGATTGGTTTGTGAAAGGATATTAAAAATCATTGAAAATACTACGGAGTTCATTGCCTGATCTGCCAGTAGGCAGGATCTGAACAAAAGCATTATTTCCCCATGTGAATCATGAGTACTATTGATTGTCTTTCTGGTAAATGTGTTGAGCTATAGAGAGAATATTATAACTTGTCCCTGTAAGTCATATTCTGAGTGAATGAGCTTTTAGAAGTGGAAGTTCTGGTGATTTATATTTACGGCAGCCGAGTTTGAATTTCAGGAGGATGCTTGGTAAAATTGAATGAGGACAGAGTCTGGATGGCTTAGCTCGTGCTCAAGGAGCTTGTGCACAGGATGTAAAACAATTATTTTCATGGTTACTGGTAATAATGAATACAGCTTCTCTTTCTCTCTTTCTGTAGATCCTTGAAGGTGAAAACATGCAACTTGCCTCACGTGCTGTTTGAGAAGAAATAAATACGTATATTTACTGGTAAGAAATGTATATTTGTACTGCTAAGAAATTTTCTCTTGTTTCAGGCAAGCCCAATGCTGCAACCTGCTAAGCAGTCTTGATATACATTTAAAGTGTATGCTTATTATTTTTTATTAGTCAGTTGGCATATTTGAGTTCCTTAAAATCTTTTGAGCTTTGGTAATCCCAAAGGGGTGCCAGTGCACAAGATCTACCTTGTCTTTCATGGAATTTCAGCAATACAGGAATAATTGGAAGACATTCTGAATCACTGACCTGCTAAATAGTATCTGTCCAGGTTCCACTGCACCCAACAGGAACTCACCAGTTGACTTTAGTGAAATGGGAAATTATTTCAGATGAAACACTGATCATATAACTGTAGAATTCACCTTAATGACTTTGTCTTAGCTTCAGAATTGTTTATTTGGAATGACCACTGCACAAATCCATCACCATGCCCAGCTGGGTATTTTTCACTTACATCTATGTATATAATAATACAATGTAGAAAACCAGCAGAATGCTGTCCTGGGGAGCATTCAAGGTCAGCTTGGATGGGTTCTGAGCAACCTGACCTATCTGAAGACCTGTCTGCTCTTTACAGAGGGGTGGGACTTGATGACCTTTGAAGGTCTCTTCCAACCCAAACCATTCCATGATTCTAATGAAGCTGTGTCATTGCTATCTCAATGATCAGGAAAAGCCCAATTGTGTGTTTTGTAAGCGTAAGAAAGTGGACTAATATACCTGATAGGACACAGCCAATATTTTGGGTTAACCTGACCCCTCTCTCTTCCTCTACAGACACTTTCTTAGGAACAGAGAAGGATGATAAGGATGCTAATTTTTAAAATATCAATGTTGAATTATTCATTGTATCTTAATAGAGAATAATCATATGAAACAGGTGTTTTTCCTCTGGCTTGTTGAATTTCAGTATCACTAGCCTCCAGTTATTGGCCTCAGGGAAAGAAGCAGTAGAACAAATCAGCCTTATTTTAAAATAATTACTGCAATCCTACAGTGCCTGTCAGCTGTTATTTTCCTGTTTCATGTCAATGTACAGTACATGTGCAAATAGGACTCTGAAACTGGGAGGAAAAAATGCAACCTATTAAATAAAATTGAGAAAATAACTGGTGGATTTAGTAAATATGATTTTAGTAGAAGTGAAGGGCCCTTTCTGTATGTTGTATTAAAATCCTTTTGAGCAAAGCAATAATAAATTGCTAGCATGATGATAAAATGAGTAAGGATTATTATAATTTTGCTCCAAAGAATTGCTATGATATAAAAATGCATTTGGGGGCTCCTTTTGTGCCTTTTACGTCAGCATTTAAACTAGATTAATTTAATTTAAACAGGATTAAGTAAAATTTCAAAAGGGATAGAAAGTATGTTTCACTAGTCTGTTTCTTTTACATTTCAAAAATACAATGGCTGTTAATAAGATATTAGTGAGAACTGCATACCTATTTAATTTGTCTGGTGCAGCAAGGCCTTTTGATGGATCCTGGGTATTTAGGAAGGGAAAATCCAGCTCATTCCCTCCTCCCACACATCTGCATTTAAAACACTGCAGAAAGTCTACAGGTCAAGGAAGAGCTTGGAAATAAAAAAAATCTCTAAAGCTGGGCCTCTCTAAAATCTACAGAAAACTCATGCACTGGATGGGCATTTTGGAAGAAGATGTAGTGATGGTAGTGTAGCAGGCTGTGCTGGTTTGAAAGCAAAACCAGTGAGACTCCAAGTCAGAAATACAGTTTAATAGAGAGAGAACAAACAACAAGAAAGATAAAAATAAAATAAAAATAAAATAAGACAAATGCAATAGTAAAAAGGACTACTGAAAGAGTCAGAATGCAGACCTGACACCCTGTTGGTCAGGGTGTTGGAAGCAGCCTGAAGTAAGTCCTCCCAGAGTGACAGATGTGGCTCCATTCAAGTAGAGATAATCCTCAAGAAAGGGCCCAGTCATCCTCTGGGAATCCAGTGGAAACAGGCTCCCTTGGTGTTTGGGATTGCTGGTTTTATACCTGTGGAAAGGCTTTGGCTCCTCCCACTGGGTGGAGCATCTCCCAGTGGAATGAGGTGATGTTATCAGTCATGTGAGAGGCCTTAAATGGCCCATTCACAGGGGATGTCCCTCGGAGGAGGATGGTGGAGGAAGAGATAAGAAGGCACTGCCTTATCTGGTGTTATCAGGTGTCCCATTAACAGAAGGCATCCCCCCTCTTCCCCCCTAGAGTTACAAGAGATAAGGAACAATATCTCCCAACCGACTTGAACAGATGAAAAGAGAATATGCATTTTTGGTTACATTTTTCTTTCCACCCAGGACACATGCATATGCGTGTGCACCTCTTCACCTGCTGGTTCCTGTTAGAGCCCTTCTCCCACACCCTGCTCAGGCTCCCGCTCGGAATGGCCTCTGCCTGGTGCCCCCTCAGGAAGGTGCTCCTTCCTGTGACAGGACACTGACTCCACACTCTGCTGGCAGCAGCTGTGGGTGCACTTGGTAGGGACAGGTTTTGGTGTCAAGGAGTGACCCTCCTGAAAGTCCTGGAGGCTGAACCTCTGACAGCCTTTGAACAACACTGGACCTCTCTCTGCATGGAGTTAGCTCAGGGTGGTCTTTTCAGAGGTGATAAATTGCTCAGAGAAGGTTTAAGATACACACAACTGGAAAGTTGCTGTATTTCTCATAATTTTTTCAGTCTCTCCCAGGCTAACATATTAGCAGGACTGGGAGATGGGGACTTCTGATGAGCTGCAATGCACTGCAGCAGGATGCTGCTCAAGCATGCAGCCTTCATGGAGCTGGTGCAGTGTGAGATGGAGTTCTTCCTAGTAGCAGGCTCAGAATATGAAAAATTTATTTCACTGTACTCAGATCTACCTATTGGAACGTAGAGACAAATGAAGAAGTAGTTCAAGTTTAAATTGGAAGTTATTAAAGTTATGTAAATGGGTGGACTGCTAAGAGGAGTTTCTCACCCATAAAAATAATATAAATATTTTTTATGCTTTATTCTTGTAAGTTGATAATTTTTTAATAACCCATACCTCAGTGCTAGAAATCCAAGTGCTAGAAAGCCTTCTGCTTCTGAATGAGGCAGGGAAGATTTTGTTTCTACTTTAACAATTAAAGAGGCTCTCAGAGCACAGATGTAATTTATATAGACATAAAGTTTGGTAATTTTTATATAGAAAATTTCTTTTGTATTTTTTTTACAATGAAAGCATTCCTGTTAGGTTTTTACACAGAGACCATTAAAATAAGAAAAAATGTAGTCCTGTCTGCATTTATTCAGAAATAATAAAAATTATGCATTTAAAATGTTAATGAAAGCTGGTGAGTAATTAAATTTAATAATTTTAATACATTTTTTCTTCAAATTCTTCACTAGCCTGTATTAGTGAAATACATAGATAATGAAAATTAGAAAATGGACTTCACTAGTCAGTTAAAGATTAAACAGGGGACACTTCATGGTTTTCCTTTCTATTCTAATTTCTATCTTGTGTCTCTGTCTCAGAGGGAGGCAGAAAGTCAAGGAGTTGCTGCATTAACAAAAAGACACTTCTATAGGTGCATTCTCATTTCTCCCTCTTAGTTTCAAGGCAAACATTTCTCTCCCTTCTCTTCAGCCAGCAAGGAGACACATTGCTGATTCTTGAGCCAGGGGAACCCTCCATGCCCTTCCGTGAAGTTACTGTGAACTTACCTTGACCTGAGCAGTCACAAAAATCAGAATCCAGCTCTACATCTCTGACAAGAGATGAACAGCTGAGCAAGAGTAGGCATGGAGCTTAGACTCTCCTTTTCTTCCTATTTTCCTCTGTTGGCATCTTCACAACTCCTTCTGAAACCTGGAGACGCAGGAGGTGGGAATCCTGCTTTTACTGAGGATTCAACAGGGGAAAATAACTATTTTGCAACAAGTTTGAGAGACATGCATCTTAGATTTTGATGTCTTATTTCTTCTGAGTTATATTAATAAAGGCCCCTTTCCTATTAGAGAAGATATGGAGCAAGATTATCTAAGAATTCCATTCTTATCAATCAAAATAGATTTGAGTTATTTTAATACTATTTTTTTTAACTGCAGGTAAGTATGAAATGTTTCTTACCTTTTAAGTATTTTTTCATTTGTCATTTATTGTTCTAGTGATGAATGGTTAGAAGTTACTTAGAGAAAATATCAGGCTAAGTGAAGTTAGCAATGGTGAATCTTTCAGTTGTAGATCAAGATTTGTTGTAACTAACCTGCATTTTCTTTACACGCTCTAAAAGACTTACATCAATTCCAGAATCCCTTCATCTCAGAATGCACACATGTACAGACTGATATATCTTCTTTGGAGGGCTTTACCTCTTTTAGAAATGGTACAGTTGTGGTCCTTTTGGAAATCTGGACCCAAGTGGGATGCTTAAAAATGCTCAACAGATGTAGATAGTTAAAAGCTCAGTAACAGGTGCCTTCATGCATCTTCAGTTATGTTTAAACATTTTTAAACATCAGAGAACTGAAAATTCAGCTGAGTCAATTTTCAGATGTTCTCATAAAGTTTTACTCTGTAGCCACTTTTTCCATGATTTTGATGTGTTACTTCTAAAAGCTAGGAACTAATTTAAAGAACACATAGATACATAAATCAATCTAAACTCAGAATGTAAGTCTTATGTCCCACAGACACTGGTTCTTATATCATCTGTACATGGGCTTTATTCTCATCTTTTACAAAGTGCAGTAGAAGGAACAAACACACAAAATGTATAGTTATTGAGACAGTTATCCAGACAATCCTCTGCTTTTTTTGCTTTTTTTTCTATTTTCTTCTTTCCTTCTTTTCTTATTTCCTTCTTTTTTTCTATTTGATGTTTGAAGCAGTTGGTGGCACCTCAATTGTGTGCATCACTAGAGAGGAAGATGGGAAGATGCTTGGGAGTGTACCTGTCATCACTGTCACCTGCCTTAATTAACAGCATGCTAAGAGCTACAAGACCCCTGAGAAGCTTGATTGCACCACACATTGAGGAAAGGACAGCTAAAAATTTTTCTTTTTAATAAAAAATACTACTAATGGGTCAACCAAAGAAATAACTTTAGATCTGGTCCTCAGTTCAGCAGGTTGAATAAACATCCTGCATAATTGGTGAAGGTGATTTGCCAAAACAGCCATTATAAGAGAAATAAAATAAAATAAAATAAAATAAAATAAAATAAAATAAAATAAAATAAAATAAAATAAAATAAAATTAAATTAAATTAAATTAAATTAAATTAAATTAATTTTTAAAAAATCAAGTATATTACTTATAAGAATAAATTGAAAATATATGATTTGATTTGATCAAGCTCAGTGTTTCTGGTTCATTGTGATTATAGGGTCTGATTTTCCAGCTTTATACTCTTGATTTATGACAAAGGATGAGGGATACCATTGATTTCAGAGTTCCTGTTTTAATGCTATGGTAAATTATGGGTTGCATCTCATTACATTTCTGATTCCCAAAATTAAAAGTGTGTTTGAGAAGCAGAGTAGGGGAGAGTGCAAAGGAGACAGAAGTATGCTGAACTGCCCAGCTGTCTCTAGCAGGAGCTCTGTCTAATGCTGGGAAGCAATGCACTATACCAGTGTTCCTACTTTTCTTTTTCATTTGTGGATGTTTGCCAGAGATTACTATCACACCACTTCTCAACAGAGCTGGAGGTCTAGTTTATCAAAGTGTCAGTACAAAGACTAACACGAGGGAAAATTTACTGCAATATGGCTGGAATATCAGCTCTGGTCTGACAGTTACAACAGAGAGTCAAATCCATCTCTGTAGCTAAAAGGTTTTCTAAAATTTATTGGGCAGGAAGGGACAGATTTTACAGGTACTTAAGCCTTAAATAGTTTACTGTGGAGTGTACTATTATAGTTTTAAAGCATTTGCATGTCTGGTACTGTTTTTTTACTGGGAAGTAGGCACACAGGCATTTTGTAAAACCATAGTGGTTTTTGTTTCCTGTGTTGCTGCACACCTAACAAATATACACAGAAAATGTACAAAATATACGATTTCTCAGTGGTGAAGTTTTCACAGGACAGGAGGTGCCACACCTCTCAGGAGGCTCCAAAATTTGTCCTTAGAGCCTATACTCACAGTCACAAGGGAAGTTCCATCTGGGCTTACTATAGTCCTCCACCCCTGTTCTCTTTTTCAGTGGTTCTAATCATCAAGGTATTATTCACAAATATTATAGATTTTTAAATTACGATGCATATAGCAAATCTGAGTGTGCATAGTCACTCTTTTTAGAAATGGAGCTCATTTAACAATATAGTCTGCACCAATATATTGGGTATTCCTACCCCAATCTTAATTATATTTGAGCCTTAAAAAGCTCTCAGATTATTTGCAACCTTTTATATGTTTATTGTATTCATGAAGACAAAAGTGCAAAGCTCATGGCTCAAACAGAGCAGGGGACAAAAGGGAGGCAGTAAGATGAGGGCTGGAAATATCAAAGAGCTGACATTCATCACTGTATCAATGGTGGCACATGGCTGTATGGACACCTGCAGTGCACTCTGGCAGCCTAACCCCAAACCAGGACAGCACAAGGCTGTCACAGGAAGAGTCTGCAATGCTTTCTTACAGAACCCAGGTCTCGTTATGCAGTTCTGAATCACAGCATCATTTCCACTCACATCACCTGGCCTTGCAGAATAAAGCTGAAGAGTTTGGGATTGTAATTCCCAAAAGCAAGCTAATGCACTCATGCACTTCTCCTGGGATCAGATCTTCCCCAAAATCATAAACCCTTGCTGCACGCTCTGGTGACTAAATAAAACTTTATCTATGCCTATAAATTGATCCTTTATGTCAGCAAAATTTTTACTATACACAATTTTTCTTCAAGATATGTTTGGTTAGGGGAACTAGAGTAACTGTTTCATAGGATGATAGAAGTAAAACTGAGTGCCAAGCAAATTCCTTTATTGATCTTAGACTTGCTGACTAGACATCATAAGGAAAGACACACTGGGAACTCGTGAATGGATGACTGGCCACTGTTCACTGTGAAGGATTATATTGGTATCCAGATCCTGGGCCTGAAGTGCTTATGCAGATAGAACAGTGTCCACGGGAAGTCTGTGGGAGATTTGCCCAGGTAAAAGTTGATGGAATGGTCTCAAAGAGCAGTCATCTACAGGGGAACTCATGGGTGAAGGTCACCTCTGACTTCCTGTGGGAGATGAGTCAAGAACCTTCTGCCAGAAGTGCTTTCCTGGGTCTGGTGACTGGGGCTCTGATGTTGACAATCATAGTGGGGAGCCACTGTGGTGAAAAATTACAAGGATGTCTTTGAAGGGGTGTAATTTTTGAGATCTAAAAATTTCTTTGTTTAGAAATAAAAGGCAAGCCACACATGTTTAAGAGAGTTTCTTTATCCTGCCACTGAAGGGATGTAAACATGAATTGAAGTAACGTTTTTGTTTGTTTTTCTGTGGCTCTGGAGCTTGTAGCAAATTTCTACAGTTACTTATTTTTATTTTGTTTTAGAAGTATCTTAAAATATTCAGTGTTCATGGAATATTTTCTCCAGCACAAAGACTGCTCTGAAGGATAATATCAAACACTAAAAGGCTGCATGATCCAAATTTGTCAGTTTTAGAAGAAAGGCACTTCCTCCTTTTTTTGAAAGCTTCTGAATTATTATGAGCTCCTCTCTGTAACAACTCTTTGCTTCTACAAGAAATATTCTGAATAACCAAAAAGTAGGAAAAAAAGTAGCTAAAGAACAACCTTCTACCAGGTCTGTTTTAAAATTGAACTTTGCTTTCTTCTCCAGGGCTGTGACTAGAGATAGATTTTTATTGCTAAAGGTGTTTCATCAAAATTCTGAGTAATATGGTGAGATGCATGTGACCCAAAGCTGTATAGTGGGATTGAAAGCTTATCTATGTAATCAAGGACCCTGAGACAGGAGCACCTTGCACTGTGAGTGCTATGTGTAGGGGATGCCATGGTGAAAGAAGATGCACTCATACATGCCATTTATTGCTATTTTTGGTCATTCCTTTTAAAATTGATTCACAGACACTGGAATGAGGCAAAAAATGTGGTTTGTGTAAATAAATATATGTCACTGGACAAATTTACTGGTTCTCTCTCTGGGTTGCAACAGATTGTGAAAATTTCAGCATAGTTGGAAGATGCAGTTCAGCAGATTATTTATTAAGTCTACTTCAGCTTTGTCCAAGGGTGAGAATTTGGCTTTAAATGCACTTTATTTATTTAATAACAGCTTCTGTTGAATTATTCTGATTCGTCTTTTGTTGCTGCATATATACATTTCTGTTATTTTTCAACCTAATAGCTTTTCTAAATTTCTGCTATTTGACTTCTGGTCATTTTGAACGTAGAGGATTTCGTTTGGGGGGATGAGATTTTGTAGAACTGTGCTTTGAAAACATCCTGTGTGCAGTTCATTCATGGCCCCCTTCAGTGGGCGCTGCTGCTGCCTGTTACACACCAGGCAGGTCACCTATGGTCAGGTGTTACAAACAACACTCCTCTTCTGTCTCCCTGCCCCATATGTTTCCACTCCATCCCTCAAGTCTAGGCTGGAAAGTGACTTAGTACAAATCACTGGTTTGCCAGTATTTTAGTTGTTTTGTGCTTAGGTCTTGCTTTAATTTAGTCAGATATCTGCTGAAGCAGTAAGCCAGCCCAACTCACCCTACAGCCTACAGCTGAGCTTCTAGGCTGGATGTAAATAAGGAGGGACAGACATAGAGATCAGGTGTGACAGTAGTCAGTAGTCCCAGTAACTGATATTGGCTGTGTCTGAGCCAAAGTCCACTGCTCCTTGGTGCTTGTGCCTGTAGCAGCAGGTGTGTGTTGCAGTGGTTTTGAGCTCAGAATCTTCTCCACACGTGCCTGAGTCATCCCTTTGGCAAGCCAGGATGGGAGCAGTAGGAGAGCTCTGGGTTCAGCCTGTGTGCCAATACTGTCATGGCCTGAATTCCAGTCTGCAGCCATTTCTGTGAGGCCAGATCACCCGTCTGTAGCACCACACCACAGGGGCTGGCCAGCACAGGTGGCAGAGCACGGCGCTGTCACACAGCCCGTGGTGGGCACCCTTGGCAGCGAGGGGGGACACCCTGCTCACCGAGATCTGGGCACCTGTCCTACAAGTGTGGTGACAGAAACAAGCTGGGCTAGTTTGTATTTTCTCTCTGTGTGCAAAATAGGACAGAAGAGATACATACAATCTTTCACAGACCTTTTACTTAACTGAGGAGCTTAATCCTACGTAAATAGATTGCACTTGAGTAAAGCAATGCAAATATACATATTAATGTAATTAGAAGACACTTATCTGCCTGAAGGACCTTTTAACAATTTTATTATTAGATTTTTTTTCCCTGAAATGAAGAAAAGTTTATTTGAATACAATCCCCTGAAGTCCCTGGGATATGTATTCTATGTATCTTCTGCATGCAAATTTGCATATATTTTGGAATGTAAATACAGTGGCACTCTGTAGAGAGGAGGGCCATCAGACTCTAATAAAAATAATAAAAAAAATACAATAAAAAGTGTTCATGTGAATTAAAGAAGTGTTGTGGTTATGCAATAAAGATATTAAAAATGTATATTAAATTAGATAACTGGAAATATGCATGATTTTTATCACCACGAG
Organism: Prinia subflava; assembly: GCF_021018805.1. Lineage (NCBI taxonomy): Eukaryota > Metazoa > Chordata > Aves > Passeriformes > Cisticolidae > Prinia > Prinia subflava. The sequence goes on from NC_086251.1 coordinate 36,885,010, forward strand.
AAAAGAATCTGGTGGAAGTCAATGAGGGTAGTTGGTTACCATTGACACAATAGTTTGAGTATTACGAAAAGAGACAGGTGATTAGAAATAAAATATGGCAAATATTTTTAGAAGAAAAGAGCAAATCACTGTGCAGTTGCTTCTTTATCATTCAGAGCATGAGGTGCATATTAGTCATGATAAATGTGCTGGGGGAGTAGATGCTTTAAAAGCTTTCTTCCTCTTCTGGAAACATCTTGAATGAAGAGTTTAGAAAAAAATCCCTAGAAGAGAATAAACTATCGTGTTTATTAAGAACATCCTATTGATAGACTATGGTACAAAAAATTTCCCAAGGGAGATATATATGACTTTCTCAATCAACACTTAGTGCAAATTTTTTTATAATGTCCATTTAAAATCAATTTAAATCAAAAATACTTTGTATCAAACTTTCTAATCTGACCAAAGATTAAAACCCCACCAGTAACAGTGAACATAATGATAAAATTAGGCATGTGGTAGAGAAAAAAATACGGTGTACAGACAGTGTGGCTATAAGTTCAACGTTGCTTTAATACATGAATTTGTGAGAGTTCATTTCAGTAGAAAAGAATCAAATACTCCATCTGAAAAACAAAATGCTTTCCTTAGAAGAAAGAAAATTAATGTCCTGAATCTACAATGACCTGGCCAAAGGGTTAGTCTCTCCTCTGCATTTCATTTTCATGCTACCTTCTATCACAACAAAAGTACTGCAAATGCAGTCATGAAGATGTTACTAAGGAAAAGTCTGCAAGCAGAAGCTAACGGGGTTTCTGTCTTTGCAGTAGACAATATGGCAAAACTCGGGCTTTTCAGGGAAAAGGTAGGAATCAAGCAGAGGAGCAGGTCAGTGAATCCAGCATTTAACTTTTCTGGAGGATTCCTGCACTAACCATCGCTCATCTTTCATTTGGTATCTTATCTCTAGCCCCTCTCTGAACCCTCTCTTTCTTCAATTTTTTTTTCTCTCTGATAGAGCCAACCTCAAGGAAATTTCAAGATCATCTTCAAGAGTTTACTGTGTCAATTGCCAGCTATTTAGAGCTAGCCTACAAAAAGTACTACTTTAATTGTTATAAATATGTTACCTGATTATAAGAGTATTTGAAGAACCAGCCCCCATCCCCCAACCATAACTGTTACTAACTGGAATGTCATACAGCTGAGCCATATCAGTTTCTGCAATGTCCAGAAAATTATTCATACCCTTTAAAAAAACTTTGGTGAAAAGGAATAATGATGAACTTGAAAAAGGTACGATTTTGTTCCACACTTTTCTTAATTTTAAAGCCATATTTGTAAGACATGTTACAAGTTTGTTTCCAGTATTTTTACAGTGGACATATCTTACACACATATTATGAGCTCACAAGCTTGAAAAGCAAAATTCAGTTTATAAATTCAGTATGCTCTACCTGTCTGCTAGAGAATAAATATAAAAGAATATTCAATTCAGCAATACAATAGACATACCACATATCTTTTTTACTCATCCCAGGGAGGATATATACAATATAAAATATTTATATGGATTGGTTTCACACAATGCCATGATTTTCTTGGTGTTGTGTTTTTGATACCTTGTGAACATAACATCAGCTGAGACTAGAAATTTGTTTTTTTCTGGAGCTCAACTACAGCTCTGCCTATCATGTAGACAAGAAATTAACATGCCTTTTTTCAAACAAAATACAGTTATTCTGAAGGCCTTTCTGGCTCCACTTGTGATTGAACAGCATCCTGCAATAGGTTCCTGTGTTATTTCGTTTCAAGCTAACATTTCATTACCTTTGACAGTTCTTTCTGGCAAACACAAATCATTCTCATGATGAGGAATGAGAGCAGAAAAGCAAAATAATCCAGCATCGGATGTGCTCTCTTCCTACTGTCCAGCTGACATCCATAACCTGAAGCCCACTCTGAACAGGTATCAGCAGGCACATGGCGAGAGACAGACAAGGCCGACCTGAAGTTTGTGGGCAGACCTTTTTTTGCAATCATGCAAAAATCATGCAATATTTTTAGCAGCAATGTTTTTTCATTTTTCCAAATGTCCTCTGTGATGCTCCTTGTATGCTCTCTCTCTAGGCTCTTCACCATCTTTGTAGCCCTCATTTAAATGCTTTCTCATATCCTTTTCTATCTTATACTGTCTAATGTCCTTCTTATACTGTGGCATCCAAAACTGCACACAATATTTAAGTTGAGGCTGCCCCAGCTGAGAGCAGAGCAGGACAATCCCCTCCCTTGCCCAGCTGGCCTGATGCCCCCCAGGACAGGGCTGGCCCTCCTGGCTGCCAGGGCACTGCTGGCTCATGTTCAACTTGCCACTGACCAGGACCCTCCAGACCCACCCTTTCTGTGGAGCTGGTCTCCACCCTCTCATTTCCCAGTCTGTCTGTACTTCCAGGATTGCCCCATCCTTGGTGAAGAATCCAGCACTTGCCCTTGTTAAATTTCATATGGTTGGTGATTGCCCAGCCCTCTGATTTGTTTAGATCTCACTGCAGAGACCCCTGCCTTTGAGGGAGTCAACAGCTCCTCTTAAAACTCTTTCTTCAACAAACTTATCATACCTTTGAGTCCCGTGTCCAGTTAGTTTATAAATACAGTGTTGGAAAGCATTTCTTTCTCAAGGCACATAGACCTTCCCAGGCATCTGCAAGTGGCTTGTACACACAACCTTCCTTCCCCTTTCTATACCAGCCTGGATTAGCTGCCATGGCAGCATGCTCAAGTTGTCCTACGTACCTGCTGAAAGCAAACACTCCATTCAGATTGGTAAACAATTACCTGGCAGAACTCTGTTGTGATTACATGGCGTGATCTGGTTCTGATCAGGCCCTCCCCACCCTAAGCAGACAATCTCCCAGACACCTCCCCCTTCTGGCTTTGGCTCGACTCATGGACTTGTTGAGGCAGAAGTCAGTGTCATTCCCCCTGAGGATTATCTACTCACGATTTTTGTCACATTCTCATCACTTCTCCTCTGCATTGACAGCTTTATAATTAAACAAGGTATGGTTCTGCACAATATCTGATAGCTTTAGGGAGGAAAAAGGGGTTTCCTACCACTCATTGGGATAGCAGGACAAATTTGCAACTGCTGCATTATTTCTGTGGAAGGGATCTCAGATGAAGGGACAACAGCAGGGTTATGTGCAGGCTTAGATAAGTGCTATGTTCCACCTACTTTTCTCCTAGCTCCTCATGCTACCAGGTCCTTGGTAAAGCACTCCATTAGTACCATTACACGAATGTGTATCCTCTGAGAATAAGGAAGTTTGGGAAGGCTGTGTTGTTGGTAACTTGGTGTGTGGACCCTCACTGATGGTCCATAGCTCAGGAATTGTGCTATCTGCAGAACTTGAAATCAGGAATGTCTCTGTGCTGTTGTGAAAGGAGCGTGACCTTATGTGCAACGAAAAGGTGCAGAATAGCTGGACAGGAGAAGGTGAACTTGATTAGTATAGCTGCTCATGGCACTCGAGCCACTTGAAAGTGAGAAAACACTGAAGCACCCTGAGCAGACATCCTCTACGGGCTTGCTAACTTGGCTGTAGGTGTACCTTTTCAAGTGGTAGGATGTGAAAGTACATTCCTCAGTTTTTCTGCAGAGAGGAAGTTTAACCCTTGTCCAGGCTCAGCAGTAGCTAACAAAGGCTTCTGGCCATGGCAAGGCTGGAGAGCTGTATGGTTCATGCTATCTTTTTTTGTTCATGCCTGGCCCTCTGCAAAGGTAAGACTACTTTGGACTATACCCAAAGCCTGGCATACAGAGAGAGGCAGGTCTGCTCTTCTCCTGCCCGAGGGTATGGATCAGGGAGGGCATGCTGGATCCCTCCCCTTTGCCTAGACATCTGATGGAGATGGAGGATGGCCCTAAGGTAGGTTGGCTGTCCCTCAGTTTCAGGATGGAGCCTGGAGGATGACAAAAATAAAGAGATCTAGACTATAGAAAGCACAATGGAGCTATGACAGGAGATATCTATTGGGAAAATACCAAATAACAAAGTATGCAAGGAGGAATGCATGTGTTGGCTATAGTTTGCCAGGGACAAACTGTCTGCACACTTTAGGGTCAGAAACACTGAAGGAGCTTGGTGTATCACCCTGAAAGAGGCATGAAATAAAGGGTGGATCAGCATGGAGGTGTTGCAGTCATACTATGTTTAAAATAATGAAGGTAATGGCATCAAAGGAATGACCCAGTGCTGAATGTTGCTTCAATAACTCCAAAATGCATGTTGCTTTTTATGCCCTGCGTATGCTAATGAAGTAAAAACTTGTACATGCTTTTTATGTGTGACTAAAGTCACTAAAATTCCACTTAAACATGAAATTACATCAATTGCAACTTTACATTTTCTCCTCTCTCAAAAACCCCAATATAAATATAGCTTCAGTGGGGAAGGGGAGCAGAGAGGGCTCTTCCTTTGTGTCCTGGGACAGCTGATGGGCTGTACCTTTCTCCTTTCCCATGGTGGGACCTGAACACTTGGCTGTACTGAGTGCTTCTTCAGGAAATTCAGAAGGCAAGCTTGTGTTTGTGGTCCAGCTTGCAGTACTATATAGTCACCTTGCAATTTAATGTATTTGTCACTGGCTCGATTATTTATATTTCATGTATTCATGTGAGTTTCTGCAGAGAGTATATCATGAGCAATACAGTGAGAACCTGCATTTCTGTTGCTCAATAAACTACACTATTTTGCACCTGGACGTGAGAGATATGGAATGTGACTGGACTTCTAGTCTGGCTATGAGAGTCCTTTGAGTGCGATCAGGCTTAGAGTGCATCACATTATTTGTGAATCCATATTCATGGTAGTTCTTATTGCACATGATCAGACTTACAGGGCCACACTGGCTCTCCATTTCTGTTGCTTAGTGTTGAATTGGCTGTCACTCAGAATGTAAGCCCAGTGATGCCCAGCCACTAACATCTGAGGACCAGCTGGAATGCAAGGGGGTTTATTTTCCATCAAATTTTCTTCCTCTTTACACAAAAGAAAAGTTATCCTTTCTCTTAACACAAGAGCTGTGGCAGCAGAATTTACTGAGCCTTGCACAGTATAAAAGCTTGCATTTGTAGATTGCAATGACCTGTGGGACAGTTCATGGTGCTCCTTCCAAAGCATGAGATGGACATCATTATGGGCTTTGCCAAGGCCAGGGCACTGGACTGAGTCTGGCAAGTGATATGTGCATCTGTGTGCAGTTAAAAGAGATAGAATGGGTATAGCTAGAGTTATCAGTTTAATTAAATGCTTTGTATCTATAATTTGTCTGATTTTAGAGCATATTAAATTGAAATTAAATTTCCAATACATTATTACAGGAACATATTCTCTTTCCTTTATGTCCCATTACAGCTGTGATTAATATATTCAAAAGTATACATTACACTGTCACAATAATGAACAAAGCAAAATGAATATAAATATCTGCAGTAAAATACAATGAAGTCCTGTGGTGCAATGGTAATGTTAGTCATTTTTGCATGAATAAATCGAAGTAGAGTGTGAAATTCCATAACTCTGCTGTGAAGCAAAGTCTCCAGCTGGCATGGACTGTCAAGTCTTTGCAGGACTAGTCTATTGTAAATATTTATTGCCACTATTTTAATGCTTAGTCACAAAATAAAGCTTTTATTCTTCTGGGTGATTTCCTATCTGCACTGTGTTCCATTTTCGTTCTTCTCTGGAAATGAAAGCTTGAGATATGATTCTGACAGGGTGAACTGTGGACGTAAAAATCAACAGAGAAACACTAGCTCTAGTCTTCTGCAACAACTGATTCAGCACTTGTGGCTGATTGCTGGGAATCTTTTGATGTTGAATTGTATTGGCCAGATTCACTGACTTTTTAAGACCAGAAAGCGGTGTTATCTGGTCTCAGCTCCTTTCATAGCACAGACACCACATCAAATGCATTGATAACTAAAATAAAAACATCAGCAACCTGTAATCACAATTCTCTTGATTACTTGAGAATTCTCCTAATTTCTTGACTAAGGGGTCCCTTACTATACAGGTCTTCTCCAGTGCAAGCAAGTAGAGAGCATAAGCAAGACGGCTCTTATTCTGATGGAGAAGTCTCAAGGGCAAGACAGGTTTTCAGGCTTTTGTCCAAGCTTGTAACGCATTTCCAAAGCCTTCCTGATTCATAATGCAAATTCTGAACAGGTATATAGATTTTCTAGTAATTTCATTACAAACATGAGTTCAGATGAACTAGCAATGTTATTATATTGATGCGTATTTGTAAAATTGGAGAATCATGCAGTTTGGAAGAGGTGTCTAGACCTGGTCTGGAACAATGTCTTGCTTAAAGCAGGGTCAGCTGGAGTGGATAATTGAGGGTAGCTCCCTGCCTGTACAAGTTTACCTTAGACCAGTGCACTGAAACTTGTATTCAGACATTATTTGCCATGAACCTTGATCCTTTTTCTAAGTCACCTCTTGCCAGATAAGGAGGTCTTGATTTAAGAGGAATGGTTTAGGTCTGTTGACCTTTCAGATGCAATCCTCACATCTTCCTGACAGATTCCCAGTGCATGTTAAAATGACATAAAGTATTTCCAATGCATTTCTAAATGTACTATTAAGGGTACCTTTGGCATGAAGAAATTCTGAGGTGCCCCAAAGGCAACTTTGTACCTCACTTTGCTATCCCTGCCAAGGAGACTTGTCAAGATTACTTTGGGGATGGAAGAGTAAACCAGGAATGTCATTCACTCCCCGATCAGTTGCAAGATCTGTAGTTTTCCTGCTTTTGTGGAAGAGTTCTAGCTTGTGCAGGGGCTTGTTTGACCTCAGGTAGCTTCTGGAAGAAGGGGAAGCCGTTGGTTTCTGCCTTCCAGGGGGTACCTGGAACAAGGCCAGAAAGTCTCCTTAGCCTTGTCAGTTCTGCACCTTGAGATCCCGTTCAATCCAGGCTTAATAGACTGAAGAATTCAACATGACAAGTATTGCTGTGACAGTAGGTCACAGACAGAGCCCTACTGCCAGGCCATGGGGCTGCATGAAAAAATTCTTTGAACTTAAAAATACCCAGGTGAAATGCTCTCTAAAGCAGCAGCTGGGGATTTTGTAATGATAGGAGGCTTTTAACTTGGATAAAAACCATAAGTAGGAGCAAAAAAGTTTACATTTCTACATCATGGCTGGAAAGTCCTCATATGAAAAGAATATGCACATTCTTCTAGGAAGCAGAAGACAGTAGGAAGTGTTCCATACTATTTACCTGGAAGATTATGAGGAGAAGATAGTAAGTTCCTGTGCTAACCACTTTTTTGACAAATAAAAGGACACTGTCCTACTTAGAGTTCAAAGAAAGCTTCAGTTAAGTGTTTTGCTCTTTCCTGTGTACTTCTGTGCTGCCGTCTTTAGCAGGTTATGCTTGAGCCAATTTTTTTTCTTTTTTGAGACTTTCACTATTTCTATTTTTGAAAATAAAGTTGTGAGAACTATGTCAATGTCAAATACTGGGTAAAACCTGATGGTAGTGACAGTATCAGAATGTGATTTTACAGGCTTGTATAATTTTTGGAGGTGATAAAAAAACAAAGATAAAAATTCCTTTTGTGATATGTTTATTCTTTATAAAGATAAGTTTTCTTTGTTCAGCATAGATCCTTGAAGGACTTTAGCAATCCCACTAGAAATCCGATTTTTATTAGCATTTTAGAAGAAGTACTTGTTGAAAAAACTTTAAAATTTGTTTAGAGAACTTTGGAACATAGCTTTATTTTACTCATCTACAGTAACATCTGATCTTTTAAAATGAAATGATAATTTAGTCCAAATTGACTAAACGTTATGACAGGGATGGTCTTGTGATCATTTGCAAGCTGATGTCTGATGGTACTCTTAAAACACTTAACACGTAACTTTAAGTCATTGCTGCTTTGTAATACATGGATTGATCCATGAATTTAATAGTTCTGGTCCTAAGACCTGGATTTGACAATCAGAGGGTTTTGGTCTATGTTGTGATCAGTGCAACTACTGTTTCTATTTTCAGAAAAATGGAAGTTTAATTTACAGCAAAAGCAGGTTTCTTTACATTACTTTGTGCTGGCTTTCCCTAGTACCACGTCTGCACTTTCTGCCAACTCTGCCAACATATTAAAGTACAAAAGCAGGAAACAGTCAGAGGACCCTCCGTGTAGGGGGATGAACCGAGGAAACCTTCATAGTCAAGCAGTTCTTCACAATTGTATTTCTATTACCTGTCCATTAATTTATTTCCAAAATGCACCATATTAGAAAAACCTTTGCGATTTTCAGGGCACATCAAAAGTGCATGAACTCACTGAAAAAATCTTAATTGTGGGGAGAAGCAAGAGATTGTGAACAGGTGAACTACCTCACTTTAATATCCCAGCAACAGGAAATATTCTTGTAAATGAATACTTTGTCTTACCTCTGAATAATTTACACTGTTACTTGTGCCACTATCAGAATGGCTTAATGATCAGAATTATGCACCATTTTGAGTCCTGAGGAAGTGCTAGTGAGTTTTTGAAGCAATTCCCAGCCTGGCTGTGTCTAGATCTGGACTTGCACTTTTTAATGCCAGGTCTGGACCTAATTCTTCAATCTCAGGGAGTATATATTGGAGAATTCTAATTAGAAAATAGGGAAGAAAGTTGAAAAGCTTGCATTTCAAAGAAATAAAATGAAAATTGGATATCCATATCAAGGTAGTGCTCTATTTGCAGTATGAAGAGTCAAAGAATCTGAATGAGAAGAAATGGAGAATGCTCAGTTAGACCATAGCATAGAAAGAAACAGTCTGAACTGAATTAAACTACAGATATTTAGATTAAAATGTAAAAGACTATAAGAACAGTATATATGTTACTGAAATGCCCTAAGGTCATCGTGCTTCAAAACACACCACAGATTTACATTCTTTTGGAACATTTATTAAAAATGCATTTTTAAAAGAAGAATTAAGAAGATGACTATGGTATTTTTGAAAACTAACAAGAACCAAGGAGTAAACCTTGCCTGACACAGGAGAACAAACACTTCACCAAATCACAGAATATGCTGAGTTTGAAGGGACAAACAATGATCATCAAGTCCAACTCTTACACAAGACACCCCAAAAGCCACACCCTGTGCCTGAGAGCATTGTCCAAACACTTCTTGAACCCTGTCAGGCTGGTGCTGTGACTGCTTCCCTGGGGAGCCTCTTCAGTGCCCAACCACCCTTTGGGTGAAGAATTTTTTGCTCATACCCAACCTAAACCTCCCCTAACACAACTTCAGGCCATTCCCTCGGGTCCTGTCCCTGTCACCACAGACAAGAGATCAGTGCCTGCCCCTCCTCTTCCCCTCACCAGGAAGCTGTAACTGCACTGAGCTCTTCCCTCAGTGCCTTTTTCTCCAGGCTGAACAAACCAAGTGACCTCAACTGCTCCTCACACAACTTCCCCTTCGGGCCCTTCACCATCTTCACTGCCCTTCTTTGGACACTCTCTAACAGCTTAATGTCCTTTTTATACTGCAGTGACCAAAACTTCCCTCAATATTCAAGGTGAGGCCACACCAGTGCAGAGCAGAGTGGAACAACCACCTCCTTTGACTGGCTTGACAGATTACATTTATTTAAATGCTGGATAAACTATAATATTAGTGACTTCTCAAGTTGAATGTTGTAACTTTGGAAAGAGAATCTAGTTACCTCTCCTAGTGGGGAAAGGGTTTTTGACAGGAGAAAAAGAGTTGGTTTTTTCCATTGTTGGCCACAATGGGTTGCACACCCTGATGTAAGGTGGGGAAACCTTGTAAGTACCTGGGAAAGGGCTCTTCTTCCATCTGTATTCTAGATGTAGGTTTGGCTCAGCTCTGCTGGAGAGTATTTGCCACACACTGCTTGCATCTTATTATATTAATGAATCATATATGTGCATCATGGGAGAAATTTGGATCCTAGTGGAGATATTGGCAAACATCCCACTGACTAAACAGCAGACTTAGTTGAACCCAGTTGAGACTAAGGGCACTAATGGATTCATGTAGGGCATTTCTCAGCAAAAATGGCCTGCCCTGCTGCTGGCAAGCTTCTGAAACGAGGCAACCATTAGCTGTCCCATCAACTCTTTAAGTCCTTCAGGTAATGCATTTAACTTGAAATAGAAATGAACAGTTACTTTTATTTTTCAGACAAAGCTAAAATGATACTTCCAGAAAAGTGAGAATAAATGTTCTTTTCTAAAGCAAAGAGCAAAACCAACCTGTCAATTTTCTGAATGCAATCTGCGTGATTAATGTGTCTCGAAATACAGACATTTCTATAAAATATTAATCACTTCACTTCTGGACTATATTAAATTACATTTAGCAATTCTGAAATTCCTTCCATATATTTTATGAGCAAATAATATTTATTAAAATTTTTCATCCTCTAAACCACTTCCGGCATAATTTTACTCTTCTTGTTAAAAAATCTGATTTGTTTGCCAGGCAAAATAGAAGTTCAAGGAGCATCCTAGGAGAAGAGATGACTTTTTTGAGCAGGAATTCAAGGAATGTACTTACTTTTCCTTATAGCTCTAGTGTACAAAATTTCAGACATGTGAATGTGGGGGAGTAACAGATTTTTTTAAAAAATCTTGCTTTTTATACAGGATATAATCATCGTAGCTTCTCTAATTTAAATTATTTACATAGGAAAGTCTATATTAAAATTATGAATACAGTTTTAATGCTTGATGTATCATAGCACCCAGAATGATTGAAATGTGTTCAATTTTCTGTTTTACTAAAAAGAAAAAGTTCCCCTAATTGCAAAAGCAGTCTGGTGCCCTATTAGTTGTTTGATGTAATAAGGTGTATAGTTCACACATACATCTATCACTTGACGTGATTGTTTCCCTTTCAGTCTTATTAAGACAAAACTCGGTAAAGAAGAATTAGACTATAAGAAAACAAGAGGGCAATGATGATACCCAGTGTTTAGCAAACACCATATTTTCTCTCATTCACGTGTTCAGAGATAGAGAGGAGTGCCACACCCCTTTCATGTGCACAACAGATTCACTGTCAGACAGGGAAGAAGTTGGCAGGCTCATGAATTCGCTAAAGGAGGAGAGCAGCTGTTCAGCAACAAAACCTCCCTGGCAGAGCCTTTCAGCCAGTTGCTGGACCATTTGACGCGGTGCTTGTGAGAGTGTGTGCACGTGTGTGTAACTGGAAAGGCAGGAACGCAAGGAAAAAAAGCTTGCAGTGGAAACACCAATGGTCACATTAGCTTGGTAAAGATGTAACTTTTATTAGTGATAAGTGTTTTAAAGTTTTACATATGAAAGGATCACTTTCATGCTTCTCAGACACCAAATGATAAAAATGTCTATGTTGTTGTTTATTGGGACAGTTCCCATAAATGTATACGCACTTAAGTTGTTTCTACTCCGTAGCTGTCTTGACTGCAGTGTGTAAAATCTACAGATGGAGAATGGGAAGAACAGGCCTATTATCCTGAACTGATAACAAAAAAGGGCAAAAGGAGAGAACTGCATATCTACTCAAGGCAATTATCATCTATTATGAAGACTTGGCTGCATTCTTCATGCAGGCTAAAGAGCCACATACACTTCTGCTGAAAAAGTAGAACATGTGCAGGAACAATAGGTTTCTAGAGGATGTATTCCATAGTTGTATTTATTCACTGTTGTCCAGCTCCAAAGCACATTCTTCACACCAAGGATTTAAATCCAAAGATATTGCAATTTTTTCTTAAAATTTTGGGCAGAAATTACTTTTTAAAAAGAGATGTTTACACCATAATGTCAAAAATTCTATTACATGAATAAATTTGGATTTGCATTTAAATGTGTTCATATGAATCCATTAATTCATCTTATAATGACAACAAAAGATCTTTTTCCTATTTATTGTAGGTGGATAATAACTCGGGCTTTTATTTGGCAACACCTTTTAAGACATGTTTGCTCAACTGACTATTTCATGCATATGTGCTTTAATTGTAGCATGTAAAGTATTTGTCATAGGCATATAGAACCCATGTCAGAGTCATAGCTTAGAATCTGTTTTAGAAGTAAATGTTTACTGTTTTATTAACTTACTATGAGCTCAGTCTGAACTCTCCTAATGTAGTCTCACCTGACTGAATAATGGATTCATAACACTGGGAAAAAGAATATAAATCTGTATCTATTGAAGGCAATTAACACCTATGAGGAAAATAATGGCTGTTTTGTGTTCTTCACACTGAAAAAAAATATAGAAGAGCCACATACAATTTTGGTGAAAAAAAGAGAACACATATGCATAACCAGTAGATTTCTAGGAGAGATATTAGTCTTTGCCCAGGATTCTGATACATATATAAAAGAAAAGTCTATTCTGTCTCTCCAACTGTTAAGGCAAGATTCAGCTGCTCTTCCCAGAATACTATTTTCCTAGCTCTCCCTTTACCTGTGGGGAGGAAAGACACAAACATATACAGTCTTATAATTGTAATTTGTCAAGAAACTATTGCAGCTTGGTAGTTGGTGAATATTCTTTTTGTGTATTAGATTAGCTATTTAAGATAATTGCTATATAAGTAAAATACCTTTACAAGTATAGTTGCAATAGTAGAAATGAGTATGATCAATGGTGTGATCACTGTGTAGTTGTAATCTGTTGCTAAAAGGAATGTTTTCCCTGCTCCTTGCCTTGGCATTTGTTGCCTTTAGATCTTGTCTGATGTTTGCAATTTGGAGGAATCTCCTTTTCTTGTGATATTAAAAAAACTAGAGTCTCTGACAACATTTTATTAGAGAAGGAAAGGTGCTTTCCCCATAAGAAAGACTGCTTTAAAACACAATGCTTAGTACTGTTTCTTTGGAAATGTAATATTTTAGCATATTTTTCTCATAACATCTAAACTGTTACTATCTTATAGTACAATAACTTGGTTATTGAAGTCACCTTGTTATGTTCAGAATTTGACCAGAAATATTGTAGTCAAATGAAGCAATGTATTATTCATGCTTAGTTAGGTCAGCTGAACACATTTCAGCCTCACCGTGTTTGCAATCATCTTGACTAGTGTCATAATATTTTCCATCACCTCTCCTGAGGCACATTTAGCACCTTTTTTTTCCCCCTTTTTAGAAAAAGAAATTCTCAATTATAGCTGTAAAGCAAACAGGCAACTGAAATCCACCCATTTCCTAAAATTCTATTATCCCTGAGGCATCTGAAACAAAAACATATCAATACTAATTACTTAGCAGAAAGCAATCAGGAAAACCTTCTCACTCTCAAATCTCTCTTCTCCCTGTACTCCTGTAACCAATGTGCCTCTAAACAGAAAAGCCTGAGCTGTCTGAAAGCACCCAGGGAGACTTGGTGATAGCAAAAGCAAACCTTCTTTATGACCTTGACCCCATGAGTCTTTTCTGGTATCTTCTTCTCACAGCCCTCTCCTGGTTCACCTGTGATAAGTGTAATCTCTCCTCAGCAGCTCCCAGCGCTTCAACTCACTGATTTCAACAAGCAGGCGAGCAACAGAAGAGGTGTTGTTCATACAAATCTGTCCTTTCCCTTCATCAGACTGATGCCTGTACTGAAGTGAGGTATCATCACTAAGTCCATGGGAACACCCACGCCTGCACAGGACGGGCACCCAGGCTCACAGCAGTACCCTCTGCGGGCTGCACAGCACCCTGGGGTGCGCCTGCTGGGAGGCTCCAGCACAGGCTGCAGGGTGCTGGCGGTGGCTTGGTGCTCTGCTGTGGCCAAGGCTTCCGTGAGGCTGGACTAGAGCAGCCAGGTGCTTGGGACAGGGGTTAAAAGTGGCTCATTAAAGTAAAATAAACTGAAACAATCCTCTCTATTTCCTTCTCTATATTCTCCATGTGGAGCTAGGCAATCATTCCTCAGTGTTTAGGTTTCATTAGTGTGTATATATATATATATATATATATATAAGTGTTAAACCTACTCTGGAAGGGTTTTTTTGTTGTTTGTTTCTGGTATGTGTGGGGGGTTGTTTGTTTGTTTTTTCTTTTCCTGAACTAATGAATACATGTAAGGTGTCTGGCTAATTTTCTCTTCCAGTTAATTTTTAAAAGAAGAATGATGGATTCCATATTTTTTCTCAGTTTTTCTCTCATGCTCTGTTAGATCTTTCTGCACTCATTTGGGATTTTCCAGTCCCTGGAAGTCATGGAGTTCATACTAGCCAAGTGGAACATAGAAAGGCTTAGAAAAAGGCAGGCCTTCATAGCACAAAATGCTGAATGCATGAATTATGTGAATGTTTGATTTTGCATAAGCCAGGTTCATTGCAGTCACTGATCATGCTCTTGATGTTTCTTTTCAAATGGTAGATTACCTAAATTAATCAAAAATGGTGATCAATGTAGTATTTAATTAAAAAAATGAATAAAAAATTTGTTTAAAAACCCACAACCTGAAAATCTGGACCCTCAAACTAGAACAAGAGTGGAGTAGGAGAAAGGTAAAGAAAGGTGAGTTTTCTACCTGCTCCTTATTTTGTCAGTGTACTGATGATCAGAAAACTCTTTATGCTGGTGAGCTTTCCCCTCAATGCCATGGAATTATGCAGTGATGGGTCTCTCAGTAAGTAGATGCATTTATCTAAATGATTCCTATTAGAGACCAAACAGGCTCTCCTTAATAATTTGATATGATGGTGTGAGTGTTTATGCTTCTATTTTGCCCTCTCTTCCTGTATACAAATGTGTTTACACGGAGCACAATGAATTAACATGAGCAAGCACAGATAGCAGAACAATTTCAAAGTGTGTGAAGATTTTCTCACAAAGAAGGTGCTGTAACATTGATTCTTAAACTTCATGCAAAACAGTGACTCTCCCTTGAAGTGAGACAGACCTGGCAGTTCTCCTGTTTAATGAGGGGTGTTGGGTAACAGGTCTGAAAGGCAGCTTGTAGTAGAATAATATGTGCAGATTTCGTGTTCTGCAACCACCAACAGCACATTGATTTTTGGTTCAGTACACTGGTAAGATCACTTGTTTTGCACTTCCAAGTTCTGCAATGAAAGCAGTGGAGGGAGTGAGGGCAATTAAGAAAGTGTTATAAGAAGTATGTGCATTGCTCATGTGATTTGTGGTTTGAAATCCACTTGCCTCTCATCTGGCTTCAGATCACCAGAATCAGAGGAAATTGATGTGCAAGCTACTAGAGATATACCAAGTGCTTACTTTATTTGTGTTTATAATCAGCCCTTGAAGTAGGAGGATATTTCTAAAGGGAAATCTGCTACAGGGAAAGGCTCAAGTAACAATAGTAATTATAAATAACAAATGTTGCAAATCATTAATGACTTTCTTCTGAGTTTCTGAAGGTTTACTAAAATGTTTCTTTGAACTGCCTTTCTGTATAATTTACAAAACACTAACCTACCTAAATTATTAATAATTTTTCATTATTATAGTTAATTTTTATGCCTTCTCTGAGTTACTGTGCTTCCTGTATTCTACTCAGTCATTCAAAGGGCTTTTTGTAAGATTTCTTTTGACAAATATTCACAAATATTTTTGAAGAATTTTAATAAAATTTGATAATAAAATACCTTGATGGAGTTGCTTTCATTTATCTTACTACTTCATTAGTGACATAAAATCTTTAAGCAGCCCTAGAAATCTAAATATTGTGCTCTCATAAAGGCATAAAACTACCTGTTTTCTCACGGATTTGCAATTTTCTCACCACTTTCCCTTTGAAACTTTATAAATCTTGCATGTCTTTTTAATATGCATCTGAAATGATCTATGGGTGTATCTCTACCCAATAATTAACATTAAACTGCAAAGTTATAAATTTCATAGAGTCTAGGAAAAACACTGTGTCACTAATCTGCTTAGAACCCTGCTTGTTGGTTCAGTGGACATAATTATTGACTTTTTGTAGCTTTGTGCAAAACCAAGAGGTTTAATAAGCTCTGCAATACTATAGCAAGATGCCTGCTGCAGCCTGACAGAACTTTTGCATGCTTGCTGGAAGGCCACAAGCAAAGTGAGTTTCTGCACAGCAGTTTCCTCTGATTATGGTGATCTGATGTGAGGAAATCTATATGAAAATCAATTTCTGGATTTACAGTCTCCCTGTATTATATTAATTTTTGGAGGACTATTTAGGATCAGAGGAAGAAGAATTAGCTGATCTAATTCTGCCTGAAAACCTGTTTTTTTTCTTTCAACAAAGAGTGCTTTTGGAGCTGGTGGTGTGTCTTACCAGGGTAACATCACAGGAAACCACTGGTGCCTGTTGCCTGGCTGCTGTGCATCCTTGTGAAGAGGGTCCCTCCACACTCCCTGCAGCCAATGATCCTGCCAGCTGTTTCCAACTGAGCCTTTCCTCGCTGGCCTTGCACACTTCAGGATTGAGCTTGTTGGGAAAAACTTCCTGCTATTCCCAAGCCTATTCATCTTGCTGAGCTTTTTTAAAACTTAAATCAGGATCAAAGTAATTTCTACAATCAATTCCTACATAAGCGATCTCCTACATGATGGAGCTTTACCAATTCTCTAATATTAACTGTTTATGGTAATTAATACCTAAGCAGAGTTTCAGAAGGATACAGATTTCCTTTAAATTTGTGTTAAGCTAAGAAATCTCAAGTGTCAACTGTGGTGGTTTTTTTTTTTTTTTTTTTTTTTTTTGGTATGAATATAAGCTTTTGATTCTGGTCATGTGAAATGGGACTTTAATAGATACTCCAAGGTATCTATTTTCAATACTCCCCCTGCCCCCTCAAAAAACTCAAAATCAGGTAATTCAAATTAAGTTCTGTTTTTATGCTTGTTTAGCTTGCTCTTTCTTTCTTTTTCTTTCTTTCTTTCTTTCTTTCTTTCTTTCTTGCTTTCTTGCTTTCTTGCTTTCTTCTAGGATGTGACTGCAAAAACTTTTGAGCAAATGCTGCGATTGCAATGTCAAATAATTTTACATTTTTTTAATGTGGAGCTACCTCAGATGAGTATTTCTACAAATATTCTCATGTAAGCCAGTGTCCATGCTAGGCTGATCAGTCAAATTTGATGCAAAAGGGTTTAGCTAGTTAGAATTTCTCAAAAATTCAAGTTTACAGGCATGTGTCCTTAGAAAGGATCTGATATTGTAAATCTTTTAATTTTCTAATTTTCAAATGTAAATCTTTAGGATGTGCATACAGTATGTAAAATTGCGCAGAATGAACCATATTGTTATTAAATATTATGATTACAAATATAACAGTCAAAACTTGGACTGTGCCAAGAATGAAGGTTGCTAGTAAAATATTAATTTGTTCCTTTGTATGCATACGTATAAATGATCTTTAGTAATAAATGATGCACAGACTCTGTGTGCACAGAAATAAGATGTATGTGCACGATGACCACAGATGTCCTGTTCCCTGTGGCGGATAGAATAGGTTAGCACCTGCTTACTGGCTCTTTTATACATGCCATGCCTCACCTGCCCCTGCCCGAGGAATCCCAGCTCCAGAGGCAGGAGCACTAAGCTCCTCAACCCCATCCCTGTGGGGCTGGGGTTTACCTACACCCTGCAGGGCTCCGGGAATGGGAGGGGATTGCTCCTCCTGCAAGCCATGTGGGACCCCCTCCGAGTGCCTGTGCTGCCTTGGGTGGCTTAACCTGACTCCCAGGCTGTGCAGTGCCTGGTGTGCCCTGCAAAGGAATGTCCTACACATTGTCCCACCAAGGCAGGCGTCTCACCTACCGGCTGCGAGCGGCCCCACTGCAGTGCTCTGCCTCTTTTTAATGATTAACAAACGACAGAAGTGCTGAGTTACATCGGCTGAACCTGGGAAATGTTGTGAAAAGTTATAGGCGGCCGGGCTGGAGAGGAGCTGGGGGCATAAGGCTGACCAAAGCAGCATTTTGGCATCCTTTAATTCCATCCCAGTCAACCGCCATTCTCCTCCCTTGGAGGCATGGCTGCTGGCTGTACGCTTAGGGCAGGCCCTAGCCCTAGGCTGGCCCCCACCCGACAGAGGCGGTGGCCCGGGATCCAGCCCGTGGCCGCCTGCACACCTCGGAGCCACCGTCGCGCTGGGGCGCCGCGCCGGCCTGCGCCGCTGCCCGAGGCGGGACTCGAACCACCGGCCCCTAGACTCTCGGCTCCCCGCGCTACCCGTGCGGCCACCAGGGCACGAGCGGGTGCGCGCAGCGCGCGCCCCCGCACGGGCCAGGGAGGAGGGGAGGCGGGGCGGCGCGCGTGCGCGCGCAGCTGGGTGCCGGCCGCGCGCGCTCTCCCAGGCTTCCCAGGGAATCCAGCGGCAGCAGGAAGAGGCTCTTTCCCGCGCACGCGCAGCTGTCCGGGCGGGCGCGCGCTGAGCCGCGGCGGCGGGAGGGAGGGGGGAGGGGAGGGAAGCTGCTGAGGTAAAGTTAGGGGGAGAGAGAGACTCCGTCAGCGAAGCGAGAGCCGGGGAGGCTCGGCGGCCGCCATTACTGAGCGCCGGGGAGAGAGCGGAGAGGCGGGACGGGGCTGCGGCGGCCGGGAGCGCTCGGGAGCTGCGGGCCGGAGAGCGGAGAGAGCCCCGCGGGGAGGAGAAGCCGCCGGGGGCGCCGGCGTGGAGAGAGCGTCCCGGGAATGCTGCCGCTCCCGCCGCCGCCGAGGAGCCGGATCCCGACGGCGCGAGGTGAGGGCAGGAATGCGGTCCCGCGGGAGCCGGCCCGGCCTGAAGCGGGGCGGCCGGCCCGGCAGGCGAAAGGGGAGCGGGGGGAGGAGGCGGCGGCAGCCCGGCGAGCCGGCGCGGCGGCCGCTGGCTGTAACCAGTTCGGAGGGTTGGGGCCGCGTGGGGAGCGGGCACCGGCCCCGCGCCCCCCGCCCGGCGCCTCGGCCCCGCCGCGCCGCGGAGGGCAGGCGGGAAGGGCAGGGAGCGGAGCGCCTGGTCCCAGACAGGTGATGAAGGCCTGAGCAATGGGAGGGTCTGAGCCTGCTGTACGAGCCTGCCAGCTGGTCACGGCTCTCTAGGGAGGGAGGAAGGCAGGAAGGGGAGCTTCCCTGCTCCTCTCTTCTTCCTTCCTCATTCCCTTCTTCTGCCTATTCCTTTAGCTTCCTCCCTTCTTCCATTCCCACTGTCTTTCCCCCCTTATCTCCTTTCTCCGTACTTATTTTCCTCTTCATTACCCTCTAATACTCATTCACGCCTTCTCTGTTCTTTTCTTCCTCTACTAAATTTGAACAGTTGTCCATTCCCCTCCTCCTTCCCTTCACCTTCAAATATTGCTGGATATTAAATTTCAGAAAACTTCACTCTCCTAATGATGTGTGTGCATTTCTGTTTTTCCACCAGGTGGATTTTAAGGCTTTGGAATAGGGTAGCCAGTTGCAGTGTTGCAGCTTTCAAGCGTTTTGAATACCTTCAACCAGCATAACCTTTAGACTCTCTCCACCCAAGGGAATCACCAGAGACATACAGATGTAATACCATGGTGTTGTAGCTATAAGACATAAGGAGTATGAAATACTGCTTTAATTAAAAAAAAAAAAAAAAAGCAGGACTATATAGTTATAAAAGGAAGACATACTTGTCACCTTCTCCCCCTAATACACCCCACCCCTCTGTACCCCCCTCTTTTGCTCTCTCCAGTATCGCTTTTGATATCACCGTGGAATAGTTCCTTAATAAGTAGGAGGGAAACGCTTTTAATCTAGACCAAAATAGGCCTGTGGGGGTATGTGTGTATTCTTTAGTTTGGTGTCATGCAGATAAACTGGAGGATTTTTTCTTCTTAATAAAGATCCTTGACAGAAATTTGAAAACTCTACACTGCAGAGTAAAAGCAGTAGAGAGAGAACAACGTTAGCTGGTCAATTGGACGTCCATTTTAAACCTGTGCATTGAAGCCAGTTGCAGCACTGATGCTTGTATACTTATTTCATAAAGAATAAGAGTTAATAGGTGGCTTTTTTGTTAGTTGTGCTGTCTTACCTTGTGAAGAGTCCTCCGCATGACAGTTGTTTTCAGCAGTGACATCAGTGACCAGAGTTAAGTGCACTCTGATAAAACCCATATTATTTATAGTACATATCTAAAGGAAGGGTGTTACAATTATTCATCCAGGTGCGTTTTTGTAGGGGTTTACTTTCTTTTTTGTACTGCTTTGCAAATTATTTTTAACAAGTGCTAAAATTCTTTAAATTCTATTTATAGTACTCTAATAAAACTCAGTGTTGCTAGAGCTCAGAAAGTATGATGCAAGTGTAAGGGGTTTTTTAAAAGTCTGTAGTACTTGAAGTATGGGAAATTGTTTAAGCATTTGTTACATTATCACTAACTTGTTTTAGTATAAGTTGCTCATAACAGTGGAACATACTGAGCTGAAATAGCATTTTTTCCCCTAAAGTATCCCTATCTAAAACAGCTGCTATTGTCGTAAAATTGTAAATAATTGCAACCAAATGCCTACCACTCCCTGGTATTGGACTTTAGCTAAGGTGTTGCATGTGTAACATAATCCAATTAAATACTTTAGGCTCAGACTAAATTGTTTTGAAATGCTATATTTAGCACTAACAGAACCAAATGCTCCACATGTTTTTCAAGCTATGTGCTTTCCTAAAGCTGTAGGTGTTTTTTCCGTGTGCAGACTTTGTAGAAAAGAAAAGCATTGATCATAATAATAGATTGTTCCGTGTAAGTTTCCCTGTTGGGACTTGTTATTTGAGTAGATAGTGCAAAAATAATTCCATTATGTTAAATAAAGATATTAAAAGGATGCTGATGCTATCTTAAGGCTTCCAAAAGTACTTTCTTGACACACAACAAATCCCATGTACCGGCATCCTTCAGGAATATTTGGCATAAAACTTGACAAAGCTCTCTCATCACTCCGTTTAGTGGCCCTCTCCGTGGTGTGCCTTAGGATTCTGTGTGGAAGGCGTTCTCGGGGGGTGACACGCCGTGACCTTCTCCGAGCGAGTGGCCCTTTGGCAGCCAAACAGACACCCGTGGCGAAGTTCTGCTGGCACGGTTAGGTGGGGCGGACTGCGAACAGCCCGGTTCGTGTCCGTGACGTAGCCGTGCGAGCGGGCCCGGTGCATTCCTGCTGGGTGATAAGGCAGGAATGCTTTCCAGAGGGGCCGCGGCCGGAGGCTGCTGCCGCCAGGGGGCTGCGGCCGCGCCGGGCCGCCGCCCCCGCCCTCACGGCCCCGCGGGCAGCGGCGCGCTTCGGGGTCCGGGTCACCCTGCGAGTTCCGGATTAGCGCTCCCGGCGCTTTTTCCTCCCCTGGATCTGTGTTACGGCTCTCCTAATGGGCACACAAAATACTTAATCACTCTTTAATCACTCTTTGTTTGGTTGGCTCTTTTTTTTCTTTTTTACTCTGAGAATTTTTAGCCTAAAGGTCAGTGTAAGTGAGCTGGAAGAGTCTTGCATTTTACAGATTGTTTGAACCGTCTCATCACTTCCTTGTATTTACAGATTTGGTGAAATATTTAAAGAAAAGCGACTTCATAATTCCTTGCAAGAAAATCTGGAACAATAATGAAGTTGTTTGGAATTTGCATGTTAACTGTGTTTTTCTAGTCACATCTATTGGAAAACAAAATAATTAATCTGTGGCTAGTTCTGCACATTACGTTTTGTGGTAAATAAGAGTTGTTTCTTTGGCTTTGAGTTAGAATTCCCACACATTTTTGCAGTTCTGCATCAGCTGACATTCAGCCATGACAGAAGAATGTTTGCATTTAAAAAAGCAAAACCAATACCTGCATGCACAATTTTTGGAAAGGTGTATATAGTTGCATTTTGGCATTTATTTATTTAAGTTGGCTCATTTTTATGCAAAGTATTATTTATTGCTTATATATGCCATTTCCCCTTCTCACTTTGTAATTTTAAAAAGAATATAAACAGTATTGTTTTACACAGGTAGAAATGACACATACAGCTTGTCCAAGGTCAAACAACAAACTAAGGTTTATAGTGTTGAGTCCTGCATTCTGTACTGCAGTTGCTCATGAAGCAAAATGATATGAAACGATCCAGATCTGTAGATCAGTGAAATTAGTTGTAGTTGCCCATACCAGGATGTAATTTTTTCTTCTTTTTTGTCTTCCAGGAAATGCATTTTAGCCCCTTTTCTGTCCTTACTTTGATTCTTCCTTCTTTGTCTGCTTCCTTTTCTTTCTTCTATTTTTATAAGGTTTTTTATGGATCCCCTTTGTAAAATTCCTCCATTAGTTTTGTGTTTTTCCATAAATAAGCCTGATTGGGAGACTTGCCCTGAGAAACTTGTCTGAGCACTCTGCATGTTTTTGGTTGGAGCTTATCCTATGCAAAAAGAATTAAGTATTTATTACTTCTGTAAACTTGCACTTTCCTTCCCTGTTGAAACACAGCCTTTGAACCTATGTTGAATGCTTTCAGATATTCAAAAGTCTGAAGAGAAGTAACTTGAGAGGCCTCAGTTCAGAATACTGCTGTGCTGGTGATTTAAACCTTTGCAGTTTACCTTTTTATTGCACCTTTATTTAATTTATGTAGGTTGGTTTAGTTTTTCTCTTGTTTGTTTGGTTTTTTTTTGTGGAGAGCAATAATCATAATAGATGCCCTGGGACTGCTAGATTCCACCTAAAGAGTGATGTTTTGAATTCAGAAATAATATTTAGGCTGTTATATAATTTTGAGTAATACAGAGGCAGTCTTCAGTGTATTATTATTAATAAAAGACATTTATTGAGCTTAGTAGGAACTAAGAACTAAGAGCTTTGAACTTCTGTTTTTAAACACAGTTTTTCATTGCTTTATACTATGGAGTTGGGCAGTTGCAGTTTCTCTCTCTTTTTTTAATACATTGATTATTTTGTGTTTGTATGGAATTATCTAGGCTACAGAACTCCTTTAGGGATTATGGTTGGCCGTCATCATACTAACCAGATCTGAAATGAATAGCAGTTGGAGTCATCCATTCTCATCCTTCATTTCCCTAGCATGATTAATCAGCATTCCACTTCAGCTGAATTTCTTTTCAGCCAGAGGATCACTGCTGTCCCTTACTGTGTTGCTGTTGCTTGGTTGAGCTTACTTTCTGATAAGCAATCTGAATAATGTTTTTTCTCATGTTGGCTGACACTTGGGTAATTGTTATATTTACAGTTATTATAAATAAGATTTCAAGTATGGTTAATTAAGGTTACCGGCACTTGTGAAAGCAAGAATATTGGTGTGTTTGTCAAGTGAACAGGACACATCAAGTGTTAGGACCTCAACAGACTTAAGTGATATGAAATTGTTGATAAGATAACAATGGAATACTCTGGTTTCATTTCTAAAAATAGATTTTCACTTGAAGGGAAGATTTCTTAGGCTTGCTTGAGTGAAAAAAACCCTCTTGTTAAATACTGAAAGAGAAATGACAACATTATGTTAAGGTACATCAACTTTTTTTTTTTTTACTGGTTGTTAGAAGGGAAAGCTGTTGAATTCTTATTGTTTTGGGTAGGGCTGTAGTTACTGTTGGGCTGATAGATCTCGGACATTGGGTACCGTAGTAAAGGTTTTCCTATACCAAGTTTTGGTTCTCAAAAAGTATGAAGTGAGGAATGACTTGGTGTGAAAATTGTTGTAGTAACTTGAATTCAGTAGTAACTTGAATCCAGAGCTGTGACTTTCTTGGAGTCGTAGTCTGTGTATTTTGAGTGCACAACACTTTCAAACTTCTCCTAACTTGATGATCTGCTGCAGAGGTTACAGTAAGTTTCTGTTGGTGTATTCCTATACCTTGCAGAGCAGATTAGGCTGTGATGGGCCTTTTATTCACGTGTGCTTCTCTTTGCTTGGCTGGGTAATCTACATACACACTTGCAAGACTGTGCTGGTTGAACCTAACCCCAGAAAATACGAATCCATAAACTGTTGTGTCTGGACAATATTGCAGAGTGAGTAAAGGACTTGGGGAAAGCACTCTTTATTTTCCCCATTGGCAGCTGCTTAAATGGTTGATGATCATAAGCAAGTCTGGAGACTCTTGCAGACAACATTTTTGCTTCAGCAGTGTTAGGTGTAAAACAGTTTTAGGTTCAGAAAGCAATTTTGGAGGGTATTGAGAAATACTCAAGGGTATTTATATGTATGTGATTTTCTTGACTGTGGACTCATCTACAAGTTCCTGTGCAGCCACAATTACTTAATAATGATAGATGATTAACTCTTCAAGTATTTCTTATTTGCTAATAATATGGCATTCTATCTAGTGTTTAGAATTCAGCTTGGAAGACTTTGGGAAACATGTATTTGTAAACAGGGCTTTCTCTGGCCTCTTAATGTTTCTGACTGGTGTTGTGGGGTCCTGTCTTTGATCTTTCTCTTGTGGCAGTGTCCCCCAAGCCTCAGGTGCCTTCTTGCAAGCAGAGACACTTTTCTCTCAGTCTGTCTGCTCTTCCACATACTCTGAATTCTTCAGAGTCCCATTGACTTTCTCCTCATGAGCAAGTATCTGCTCTGCTCAGCTAGCTGTGGATGTAGAGGAGTGCCACAGCTTGGAGGTAAGGGCAGGGAACAGGATTTAGTGCCTGTCTTCTTATAAATGAAAGAATTTAGCACTGAAGCTCAGCCAGGCTTAATGTAGGACTGATAGACTGCTGCCTATTGATTTTGGTGTTGTTTGGCACTGCAAGATTAGTTACTGTCGTCGTATTGGTATATTGTTTATCAGTATTGCCAATCCTATTTGTCCAAAAGGAAATTTACTAGAGAAAAGTGAATATTATTCCCCAAGCAAAGTGAAATTATTAAGAATATAATTATAAATGGCAAAAGAAGAAAAAGCTCTGTTTTTATGTAGTATTTAGCACATACACAGCAGGGTGCTGCATCTTGCTTAACAGTAACACCTTTCTTTAGTTAAAAATGGCTTAGATAATATTCCAGTGCAAGTGCCTCAAGTTCCTTTCCTGTTCTGCATCATAATGTGTGGATCACTGGCCTGGCAAAGTCTGAGTTTTGTGTGGATGCACAGGGAAGAACAATGGAAGAGAGTTCCGTTTTTGATTACTTTATAGTAGCATCCCTGTGGTGAGATCAGCACTTAGAAGGGTTATATTAATAATTTGCACTCTAGCTGAGAATTCAAAATCTTCAAATATAACTATACTTTCAATTTCTAATTTGTCACTGTTAGTGAGTCCTTTTAATATAGGGGTGGTGTATTACAGGTAAAAGGGTTTTGATGTCGACTGTACCTTTTTCCTATTAATAGAATATATGTACATAGACATGCATTTGTTTCATGTATTTTGTGCTTATGACTATACCAGCTTCATCTGTGTTCTAAATACTTTAGAATTCCAAATTACTCTACAAGTGATTAGTGATTTTTATAGCTCACATTTTATGTTATCTGAGAAACTACATTAATTTTTTTCAGAACAGGCTTCTGCAACCTAGGCATTGTTGAAGTACCAAGTTGAAATTCAAATCACAATCACGTAAGAGCTTTGCCCTCTCTTAAATGTTAATAGGTGTGCTTACAGGATTTAAACCCTCCAAATTTAGACCAACTTGAGTTTTGTTTATGGGTTTAAAATAAGGAAAACAATCCTCATACATAGGTGAAGTCCTGTACCTTCTCTGATTGCTGCTTCTTCCTTCATAAACTTGAAACTTCTAATGGTTCTTCATTTTTGTTTTCAGATCCCTCAGGGAAGGACTTACTGAAGGGCACTGTTTAAATGTGTGACATTACTGCAGGAAGATCACAGCAGGATAGTCATCTGGCTTTGCACCTCTTTTTCCTAAGGGTAAGTTTGTGCTTTAGGCCTTTATAATGTATTTAAGGGTGAAGGTGGGTAAATAAGTACAAGCTGTTACCCTATTTTCTTTATACTATGCTTGGAAATCTAAAAGTCTATAGAGACAAGGTCCTACAGTGCATCTGTAGATGATCAGAGAGTCTTCCTGCAGTGATGTCAGACACTTTGTATTATTCTGAATCCTAAAATTGAAATTACTTGAGGAAATCAAACAACCCCTCCTTTGAATCTGTAACAAAGGTAGGGGGGAGGGTTAGATGAATCGTAGTGTTTACAATTTGTTACTACTGAATCAGGCAGATTCAACCAAGATAATGGAACTAAGTTACATTGCATTTCCAGTGTTCATGCTTTAAAACAGTACAAAACAATAAAGTAAATTTATATTAGTAGTATAGTAAAATGGAAAATCTTCCATTTGGATAACAATTTAATGATGATTACATATTAAATGTGAAGCCATTATAATGTCAGATTTTTACCAGTTTTATTACTTAATTAACATAGAGTTTGTTCTGTGATTTTGTACAGTGCAAAGTAGGAACTGTATTTAAAAAAAACCCAAGCAACAAACCCACACTGGTTTTAAATATCTTTAGTGATTCAGCTTCTGCTATGGTTAAAATCTTTCATATCAGAACTTTAATGAGAGACTGATGTGTTTCTTCTTCCTTTGTCAGTGTCCCCTTTCACCTTACTCCTTGTACTTACTCGCTTAAAAATCTATCGATTTAACAAAACATTTCCTAGATGGTGGAGGAACAACCTTTGCTGCTGTGGATGTAGAGTATCTGAAAGTATTGATTGTTTCTTATAAACTAATTGCAAATTGACAGTGTCTTCCTGATGAAATGAAGTAAATCCTGGGAATGAAGATTTTTGTGTTCCAGTTGAGTCCACATGAAATCTGTATTGTGCTGTGGCAAACAGAAAACATTTTACAGTGAAAGTGCTGACTAAATTTCTCATTCTAACAGTTTGAATGATGCTACTATGATAAGCTTTGCTTTAGAAAGAAAACAGTGGGTTTATTTGTAGTAATATAAATACTGCTTGTAAAGGATTTTATTATTGCTATGTGTTTTTATTCCTGGAGCCATTTTCTGTTAGTTTCAAATTCTGTGTTTTGAGGATATAATAAACACAGTGGAAACAGTGAAAAGCAAAATGTAAAATACGAGTTGTCTTTCTGAATGGGTCTTTGAGCAATCTGATTTAACTGAAAAAGAATTCTAAAATATGGCATGAAAGTTTCAGTTTTGGCGTTATAAATCTCTCAAGTATAAAAATTAGGTGTTCCTCTTCATTTTGTAATGAAGTTGATACTTTTTTCTTTAAAAAAGTACTTTGCTTTTCTATGATTTCTATAGCTAACAGCTGGTTTTATGTATGTAGTTTGTATTTTATATTTTGGTTAGTTAATTGCTGCTAAGAAGGATGAAGTATGTAACACTAAAATTTCAGTATTGATGCTTGTTATACTTTTATTCTTATTAGAGCTATTTATAGGTTTGCTTGAGTACGTTTGTGCGGTTGCTTTGTACTCTACCTTTCATTTGTAGTGCCATGTAATAGTTGTCTTTTTACCAAGAAAATGAGAAGTATTTTTATCAAAATATTTTCACAGAGGATAGAACAGTGTAGGTTGGAAGAGACCTCTGAATGTCAGCTTGTCCAGCCTCCCTGCTCAAGCAAGGTCACCTAGGGCAGGTTGCCCAGGTCTGTGTCCAGGTGTCTTTTGAATAGCTTTAGTGCAAGAGCCTTTGCAAACCAGGCCAGTGCTCAGTCACCCTCACAATAAAAAAAAAAGACGTGTTTTCTGATGTTCAGATTGCATGTTCTGTATTTTAGTCTGCTCCCATTGCCTCCTGTGCTGTCCCTGGGCACCACTGAAAAGAGTCTGTCTCTGCTTTCTTTGCACCTTTCCTCCAAATATTTGTACACATTGATGGGATCTTCCCTGAGTCTTTGCCATGTGGAACAGTCCTAGTTCTCCTAGCCTTTCCTTAGATGAGAGGTGCTGTGGTGCTGCATTCTGCAGTAGTTCAGTGTCTCCCCTGTACTGTGGAAGTGCACACAGTGCCTCAGGTGTGGCCTTACCAGTGCTGCAGAGAGGGGAAGGTTCAGCTGCCTTGCCCTGCTGGCAGTGCTTTGTTGATGCTGCCCAGGTGCCCTTAGCCTTGTTTGCTGCAGGTGCACACGGCCGGGTGCTGTTCGTGTCCACTGGGATGCCCAGGTGCCCCTCTGGAGAGCTGCTCTTCACGCAGCTGGCTCCAGCATGTACTGCTTCGTGGGGTTATTCCTCCCTGCCTGCAGGACTGTGTCATTTGCTCCTCCTAATTTTGTGTCATCAGCAAACTCGCTGAGGATACATTCTCCCCCATCATACAAGTTATTAATGAAGATATTGAGCAGTATTGGACCCAGTGGAGTGCACTGCTGGTTACTGGCCCCCAAGTAGATTTCATGCCACTCATCACAATTTGGTGGGACCAGTCATTTTCTCTCTTCCTCATAATGTAATAGATTCAAAACCAGCAAATGCATTTTCCATTTGCAGTATGCATGGAAGCAAAGTCTTCTGATTAATAACTGAGAGTTAGTGGTAACTGTTATACTTGATGACAGCTTCAGTAAAGCCACTGGAACCTTGTAATTCTGTGAAACTCTGAATGTAGATATAGTAGTTTTTGTTTCTAATTAATAAAAGTTTGGTTTTTTTATAGAGACAGAAGAAATTAAACAACATTGTAGTCTTAAAATCTATACATAAGTCCTACTCTTAGTGTTTATATGTTTGTGTTTTTCTTTAGAATTCAGGTTTGAAACATTTCCTGAAAAGCAGTTTGCTGTTAGTATACAAATCAAGTAGTCTACTTCTGCAGATAGGTAGCAGCTAAGGCCAACTACTTGCTTTTACAGCTACTTGTTTTGAAATTTTCTTTACTGCAACCTAAGCTCAAACCTACAAATGCACATAAAAGTAATGTTATGTATGCAGATGAGCATGATGTTTAGTGAAGATGTAAGTGTGAATAAGAAGTGCATGAATATTGAGTTGGTTTCAGTATTTTTATGTTGTATTTTTGCTTTTTAGTCCCCAATATTTGTAAGTTAAGGAGGAGAACAGTAATTTGGGGGTTTGGGTCTGGGTTTTCTTTATTTTTAGGAGTATACTGATCAGTTATCAAAACAGCTGACAAACTACTACTAAACTGTGCCTAAAATCTGTTTATTTTAAAATTTGTTCTATAAATAGCATTAGCATCACTGAATTAGGAGTTTATTATCTCATTCACAGTAGTTGTAGAATTTTCATATATACAGAAAATCAGGGTGATCAAGCAAAAGTGCTTCTTTCAATCTCTTTTCTATCATGAATATTATAAAGAAATATGTGCAATCTTAATTTTTTTTTCTCTGTATTTTTTAGGAAGATGATGCTCCTTGTCCAGGTTATCTGAGGTTCTCTTAATCAAAAGCTGAAGCAGGAATGACTGAAGGCAATTTCTGGAGCCCTGGATATACAATTCAAATTTGTAGGAACCTTTTCCAGAATGAAAACCACATACAGTTACCTTGATAATTGCAAAAGGATGAGAGGAAAGTTATGATGGCAAAAAACAAAGAGCCACGCCCCCCATCTTATGCTGTTAGTGTTGTTGGACTGTCTGGAACTGAAAAGGATAAAGGTAATTGTGGAGTCGGAAAGTCATGTTTGTGCAATAGATTCGTTCGTTCAAAAGCAGATGAATATTATCCTGAGCATACCTCTGTGCTTAGCACAATTGACTTTGGAGGAAGAGTTGTTAACAATGATCACTTTTTGTACTGGGGTGACGTAACACAAAGTGGTGAGGATGGAATCGAGTGCAGAATTCATGTAATTGAACAGACTGAGTTCATTGATGATCAGACTTTCTTGCCTCATCGGAGTACGAATTTACAACCGTACATAAAACGTGCAGCTGCCTCCAAACTGCAGTCCGCAGAAAAACTGATGTACATTTGCACAGATCAGCTTGGCTTGGAGCAAGACTTCGAGCAGAAACAAATGCCTGAAGGGAAATTAAACATCGATGGGTTTTTATTGTGCATTGATGTGAGCCAAGGATGCAATAGGAAGTTTGATGACCAACTTAAATTTGTGAATAATCTTTATATCCAGCTCTCAAAATCTAAAAAACCCATAATAATAGCGGCAACAAAATGTGATGAATGTGTGGATCATTATCTTCGAGAGGTTCAGGCCTTTGCTTCAAATAAGAAGAACCTTGTGGTCGTGGAAACATCGGCAAGATTCAATGTCAATGTTGAAACATGTTTTACTGCACTGGTACAAATGATGGATAAAACTCGTGGTAAACCTAAAATAATCCCCTATCTGGATGCCTATAAAACTCAAAGACAGCTAGTTGTTACGGCAACAGATAAGTTTGAAAAACTTGTCCAAACTGTGAGAGACTATCATGCAACTTGGAAAACTGTTAGTAACAAACTGAAAAACCACCCTGATTATGAGGAGTACATAAATTTGGAAGGAACAAAAAAGGCCAAAAATACATTTTCAAAACACATAGAGCAACTTAAACAGGAACATATTAGAAAGAGAAAAGAAGAATACATTAATGCATTGCCAAGAGCTCTTAATACTCTTTTATCAAACCTTGAGGAGATTGAACTTTTAAGCTGGTCAGAAGCCTTGAAGGTAATAGAGAAAAGGCCTGACTTCCAGTCCTACTTTGTAGTGCTTGAAAAAACACCCTGGGATGAAACTGACCACATAGATAAAGTGAATGACAGAAGGATTCCATTTGACCTTCTCACTACCCTAGAGGCAGAAAAAGTTTATCAAAACCATGTGCAGCATCTCATATCTGAAAAAAGGAGGGTTGAAATGAAAGAGAAATTCAAAAAAACTCTTGAGAAAATCCAATTCATTTCACCCGGACAGCCATGGGAAGAAGTTATATGTTTTGTGGTGGAGGACGAAGCATTCAAATACATCACTGATGGAGACAGTAAGGAAGTGTATGGCAGGCATCAGAGGGAGATTGTTGAAAAAGCCAAAGAGGAGTTTCAGGAAATGCTTTTTGAACATTCAGAACTATTTTATGATCTGGATCTTAATGCAACACCAAGTACAGATAAAATGAGTGAAATTCATGCAGTTCTGAGTGAAGAACCTAGATACAAAGCTTTACAGAAACTTGCACCTGATAGAGAATCTCTTCTGCTCAAACACATAGGATTTGTTTATCACCCAACTAAAGAAACTTGTCTCAGTGGCCAAAACTGCATGGACATAAAAGTAGAAGAGTTGCTTGCCAACAGTCTTCTGCAGCTAGACCACGGACGCTCAAATTTATACCATGATAGTGCCAACATTGATAAAATCAATCTTTTCATTTTGGGCAAAGATGGCCTTGCACAAGAATTGGCAAATGAGATTCGGACACAATCCACTGATGATGAATATGCATTAGATGGAAAAATATATGAATTAGATCTTAGGCCAGTTGATGCCAAATCCCCATACTTGCTGACTCAGTTGTGGACCTCAGCCTTCAAACCACACGGTTGTTTCTGTGTGTTCAACTCTATTGAATCACTGACTTTTATTGGGGAGTGCATTGCAAAAATAAGGGCTGAAGCATCTCAAATAAGGAGAGACAAGTATATGGCTAATCTTTCATTTACGTTAATATTGGCTAACCAGAGGGACAGTGTTAGCAAGAATCTACCTATTCTGAGACATCAGGGACAGCAATTGGCTAACAAGTTACAGTGTCCTTTTGTAGATGTGCCTGCGGGTACATACCCACGCAAATTTAATGAGGCCCAAATAAAACAAGCTCTGAGGGGAGTACTGGAAGCAGTTAAACACAATTTTGATGTTGTAAGTCCAGTTCCCACCATTAAAGATTTGTCAGAAGCTGACTTAAGGATTGTCATGTGTGCCATGTGTGGTGATCCGTTCAGTGTGGATCTTATTCTTTCCCCTTTCCTTGATTCTCACTCCTGTAGTGCTGCTCAGGCTGGCCAGAATAATTCTTTGATGCTTGATAAAATAATAGGTGAAAAGAGACGTCGAATACAGATAACTATATTATCATATCATTCTTCAATTGGTGTAAGGAAAGATGAACTTGTTCATGGATATATACTGGTCTATTCCGCAAAGCGCAAGGCATCCATGGGAATGCTTCGGGCATTTCTTTCTGAAGTTCAGGATACAATTCCTGTCCAGTTGGTGGCTGTTACTGACAGCCAGGCGGACTTCTTTGAGAATGAAGCGATCAAGGAACTCATGACTGAAGGAGAACACATAGCAACAGAAATTACTGCTAAGTTTACAGCTTTATATTCATTATCTCAATATCATCGTCAAACTGAAGTTTTCACGTTGTTCTTCAGTGATGTATTAGAGAAGAAAAACATGATTGAAAGTTCCTACATGTCAGACAGCACAAGGGAATCAACCCATACAAGTGAAGATGTTTTTCCAAGATCTCCAAGAGGAGGTTCCCTTGACTATAATTACCCAGATTCAGAGGATGATGCCGAAGGACCACCGCCTTACAGTCCAATTGGTGATGATGTAAGGTTACTTCCAGCACCTAGTGATCGTTCAAAGTACCGACTG
The DNA here is from genome assembly GCF_021018805.1 of Prinia subflava. Taxonomy (NCBI): domain Eukaryota; kingdom Metazoa; phylum Chordata; class Aves; order Passeriformes; family Cisticolidae; genus Prinia; species Prinia subflava. The sequence goes on from NC_086251.1 coordinate 36,917,456, forward strand.
GATTTGGAAGGAAATGAGTATCCCGTTCACAGTACACCAATCAACTGCCATGACCATGAACGCAACCATAAAGTGCCTCCTCCGATAAAACCGAAACCACTTGTTCCACGAACAAATGTGAAGAAACTGGATCCTAACCTCCTGAAAACAATTGAGGCAGGTATTGGCAAAAACCCCAGGAAACAGCCTTCTCGAGTGCCTGCAGCACCACCAGAAGATCCAGACCAATCTGACAACTATGCTGAACCTATTGACACGATTTACAAACATAAAGGCTTTGCAGATGATATCTATGCGGTTCCAGAGGATAGTCAGAATCGTATCATTAAAGTTCGAAACTCAATTGTTATAAATACCCAAGGTGAGGAAGAAAATGGGTTTTCTGATAGAGTATCCAAAAGTCATGGGGAGAGAAGGCCTTCAAAATACAAGTATAAGTCTAAGACACTGTTCAGCAAAGCCAAGTCTTACTATAGGAGAACACATTCGGATGCGAGTGATGACGAGGCTTTTACCACCTCTAAAACGAAAAGAAAAGGAAGGCATCGTGGAAGTGAAGAAGACCCACTTCTTTCACCTGTTGAAACATGGAAGGGTGGCATAGATAATCCTGCTATTACATCAGATCAGGAATTGGATGACAAAAAAATGAAAAAGAAACCCCACAAAGTAAAAGAAGATAAGAAGGTAAGTCAATTAATTTAATTATTTTTTACAACTTCTGGTGCATAGTAAAATGGGAAGAGACAAAATATGCAAGAATTGCACCCTAGTTTGAAACAGGCGCTTTAAAATTTTCAAACAACATTTGTTTGATTTTTTTGTGTTAAGTTCCTATTGAGTTGCTTGGAACTAGCAAACTTTAGGGAATGAGATGGTTTGTCTACCTTATCAGCTGCTCAATAAATTGCAATTATTTTCATCTCTGCTTACATTTGGAGGCATCTTCCATTTGAGTAAGGTGGTGTGGTTTTTTTAGGGAGAAAGCTGCTTTGTGAGTTCTTGAGTAGAACTGGTTCTTTCAGTTGTTGCAATTTTTGCTGTTGGAATGAGGTTTAGGGCTGGTGAATGAAAGAAGTGATTTCTTTTTAATTTGTAGTTGTCTACCTGGAATTCTAGAACAAGTGCATAAAACGGAAACTTAGGGTAGTAGACTGCTGCGTTTTCCTAGTGTGGGCAAACAGGTAATCAGGTTGAAAGTTGTACTACCTTTATGGTTCTCTGTACAAGCAGAATAAAGGAAAAATAGTAGTATTGCAGTTTAATTATTTTTTGACTGGCTGTCTGAAATGTTGTGTCATCAAGGTAGTTTTGTGGTGTGGGTTCTGGATGTACATTCTTTGTAGTTTAGATTTTAATTTTAGGCCAGCAATCGTTGTGTTTGGTATAGTTTTGACATTAAATTAGGAATGTTCCTGATCAGTTGGATATTTTCTTTCTTGTCTCAAAATAATCTGACGTTTTTAATATTGTCTTTTGTAGCATTTTTAAAATGTCACTTTTTTAGCTTAAATCTGATGGTACTTGAATAGCATAAATAAGTTTTATTAAAGTAGAGCATAGTTAAATTTAACTAATAGATGAAATTCTTCCTGGTATGCAGCTGTGATTTGAATTACACATGACTGATTTAAAGGCCACTAAATTTTCTTAAGGCTTACTCATAAGTGTGGATAATGATGTCTTGTGGGTATAAAATCATATGGTTAAAAATACCCTGAAAGTTACTCTTTTGGAGAAACTTAAATTTTTAAAAAAACAATAATTCATATACTTTTCATAGAATCATTGAATATCCTGAGTTGACAGGAACCCATAGAGATCATTGAGTCCAACTTCTGGACTCCTTTTGCTTGAAATAATCTTTCTACATAGAAATCAAAATGTTGTTGCATGATCTTCCTACTGTCCCATCTGTGTTGAGCTGAGAGCAAGTTACTCTGAGCTGAATATTTATGTGTTCAACTGAGCAGATCTGCCCATAGTGAGGTCTTCTCTTCCTGAAATTGTGTCAGGAAACCTCCTGATGGCTCTTCCAAAGCCTCCACTTTTGGTTTTGGCCTGTTGAGAAGAAGCCTAAATTGGAAGTTTCAGGATGTTTTCATTTTTATAGGGGATAACTTTCTCGAAGAGTAGAATTGTTTTAAGTTTTAGTTGGTTTTGCTTTGATTTGTGCTTTGCTGGTTGAGTATTTTTTTGTTTGGGGGGGGGGGTTTATTTAACTCACAAGTAGCAAAGCTGCCGCTGTTAAATTAGTGAAAACTTTCAGTAGTTGTGGAAATTACTGTAATTGAGGAAACAGATTTAACTTGATAGGCCAAATGTTTGCCAGTTTTCAAAGTATGTCGAGTGCTGAGTGCTTTTGATAAGTAGTGACTTCTGTGTTGAATGAAGTGAGAGTAGTTCCAGTTCAAGTGAGTCATTCTAGTTCATTATCTGTTTCTTTGGGTTTTTTAACAGTTAATTTATTTCAGAAGAGGTGCAGGTTTTTTTAGTTTCAGAACTTTTTCTGCATGTTTTCTTGTGTTGTTTTGGATGAGCAGCTAGCAGTCTTTTATTACAGAAACACAAAAAATACTCAAATTATATTGTCCTTGTCGAGTGTTACTTGGTCCATGTGAGAGATGTTAGTGTACCACTACTAACAATTGCTTGCTGGATTTTTTTGAGAATTTTGACCCCTTGAATGTGAAAGAGGTAAATAGAACTTGTGTACTTCTTCCTGACTGTTTCTTAAATCTCTTATTGCTACTTTTTCTCAGTTGTTCAGCTCTATGTAAATTGAAAATAGAATGCATGTGTCACGATTCTTGCTTTAAATATAGTGATTCTGAAATATAGAAATCTTATGAGCAAAATGAATTTGTTTGGAAAAACTTAAATTTTAAAGCCTGAACTCCTAATTGTCTTTTTCAAAGATTGGTTTGGTTGGGTTTTTTTTAAGCACAAGTAGGGTGTAGCATTGTTGATACTCCTTGCATTTCTGTTGGTTTGAGATGTGGTGTTTCTGGGTGGGTTTCTAGTAAGGTGTCACAGGAGAGACATGACTGCTGGAGGATGCTCATTCTGTTCTGATCCTTTCAGGTCCCCCGTGTCCCAGCTCAGTATAAAATTACATAAAAATATGGGCAATAGGACAGATATAGGGAGGCAGAGAATGGGTGTAGACTGATTGTAGGGTCAGGTGAAACAACTGAAGGGAAAAAGGCAAGAGTTGGGTGAGTAGGAAGGAGGAAGCAGGATTTGACAAACAGTAGAGTAGGAAAATGAACTGCTCTAGTTTGACTAACACATATATATCAAACTTTAAAAATCTATTTGGACAAATGTTATTAAAGGCAGAAGTAAATACTCAGAATTGTGCTACTTGTTGCTTTTTTGAAGCATAAATAAAAACATTTTACTGTGGAAAGTATAGCAATGACAAACCTGTAGCAAGCAGGTAATGTTACTTGGAAGGTCATGTGATACTTCTTATTACTAAAAGAAACAATTTAAAACTCAGACCAGTTAAGCAAGTGTGCTTTCGTCTGAATTATTTGCCTATTTTGCCTATTATTTTTGTCTATAACTGTGCTAGTGTTCTTAGATCTTGTTTCAGTATACTAGTAGTCAGAACTGGAAGAGAATTGTTCTTTAGCTCTTCTTTCAATTATCACAGAAATAATTCCTCTTAAAACTTTTATCCCCTCTTTCTTATGCCACTGAAAACCCATCCAGAGCTTCTATTTTGTCTGTATTGGTGAAGAATCTTGCAATTCCGAGTTTTGCCCCTTCCTTATTGCAGTCTTTCTCCTGAAATATTTCTTTTTCTGGCCAGTGACCTCCAAACTGGTGAACAGAAAATGGCTACTTCTTGGCCTGAGTTTTAGAAGATTAAAAAAAAAGGAATTTTCCTCTGAACCTCTGTTTTTGAATGAGTATGACTGAAATTGTGCACAGTATTGAAAGCAATGTCATAGCAGTGCATCATGTGATCTTAATGTGTGCTGAAACCTAGTAGAAATTTCTCCTGGGCACAATTGTGTGATTGCACCCAACCTTTGCTTAGCTGCAGGTGCTGCCACTTTAGGTACCTTTGGCCTGCTCTTGTCGTTGATAGTTTCCAGGTAATGACTCCCTATGGTACAGTACAGATGGATTATTGTGCATACACACTTGTGTAGTACCTGTACCTTACAGCATGTGCTACAGGCACATTTCAGCACATAACTTTTATTAGTTGCTTATTCCTATGCAGGATTTTTCCATTACTGTACAACTTTGTCCTTTTTGTTGCTGAATATCATGTTTTTCTGCTCCTCCCGTTGTCACTTTAATTTCCTATATGCCATCACCAAGTGCCTTACTAAAGTCCAGATTGGTAAAACCAACAGATGGTGGTGCTATCTTTGCCTCTAGAAACGAAAAAGTGGGAAAGGCTGAATCAGTATAGACTAATTTGTGATACACCCACCTTTATCCTATTTTATTTTATTAGCACATGTCTAAATGTTCTGAAAAAATTATGATATGACCTTGCATGTGCTATCAACAAGTGGGCTGTTGAACTTTTTCTGGTGGGGATAATTACAAAGACAAGTAAGGAAGAGAAGAAAGGAAGCAGAGGGGCTTGAATCACAGGACTTTCTAGGCCACGTTCATGTGTAGTTGTGTGTGTGCACTGAACTTGAAATATTTCAAGTGTATGTTGTTCAATATTTGAAGTGCATGTTGTATGCTAATATTTGTTAAACAGTAGCAGCCTTTTTTCTTCACCTACAGAACCTCTTCTGTAAAGTTTCTCTTAGGAAAAAAATCTCCTTGTCCTTTCTGCTGTTAAACAAAACAGCAAAAAACAAGCATTCTGCAGAGTGAATTCTCCCCTATATTGGCATGTGTTCTATGTTTGATTATATATTTCCTTCATGGTGTTCACAGAGTTAGGGGAACTAAGCACAGACTAAAATGTTAAAATGCTGCTTTGCCTCAGCTGTTTCTTCTTTGCTAAGTTAGTTCCTCTTCTGAGATGTATACTTCTTCATCTCCATGTCCTTATCAAAAACTGGAAGTGGGAATTACAAGAAGCTGCTTGTCTCAATTAGGATTTTTAATGTTTAGGTCTAGTGTAAACATTAGTGGTGTTGGTACACGTGAAAAGCAGCAGCCTTGCAAGCTCTATCATAAATTATTTATTCAGTTTAACTTAATGAGTTTGGAGGTACAAAACAACAGGAACTGCAGAAAATTTCAGGTCAGGAAAGGGCATAAAGATTCCTAGAGGAAAAGGGTCTTACTGAAGGAAGCAGCAAGATCATAATATTCCAATTCCTATAGTCTAATATCTTAGATAGGAAGAACTGCTTCAATAAACTTAAAGCTGCAACTGATGCATTTTATGCATTAATATAAAGCCCAAGCCACAGTAGTCCTTGGCTTTCAATTGTTCTCACTGTGCAAACAAGCCCAATGTAAATATTTTAAAAAGCTATTTGTCAATTATTATAGATGGTTTATTATTATTATTTCCATTAAATAAGAGCAAGTTATTTTTGATCTTTGTCATAATTTAGAAATTTCCTCTTCAACAGGAAGCCTGCCTGATGTGGAAACCTGTAGCTATTCCATATAGTGACAATTAATAACCTTATTATTTTTTTTTACAATGGAATTGATGAGTATTAAAACTTTACCCACCTACTTTAGAGCTCTTATCTTTGTGAACACTTTGAGATATGTTCAGTGTCTAATTTAGGCTGTATTTTTTTCACCTATTATAGAGAGAGCATAGTTGTTTAGGTTTTTAATTTCCACAGCATATCAAGAACAGCAAATATCCTGAATAAAATTTTCAATGGGAAAGGCAGAGCCTTATTTTGAAATTTGTAAGTACATCTGAAAACAAACCCTAACTATAGAGATCTTGTAAACAATATAGTAAATTAACTGTTTAGTGATAATTCTTTGGCATGTCATTGCTGAAATCTGAAAAAGTTTCACTATTTAGGTTCTTTGGCCAACGGTCAATAGTTTGATTATTAAAGGTCTGATTTTTTTTCTGTGAATGGAGTTTCCATCTGTGTTGCTAAATTAAGTGTGAGAAACTATGTTTTAAAACATTGTAACCCTGTAACCCTGTTTGCAGACACTTGTTGCTTCCAAAGAAGCTTGTGAATGACTTCTTTCCATTTGCCTTTATACCAAGGGGATTGCAAGATGCTTTTTACTTTAAATTAATCTGAAAACTTTTCTCAGAATTTCAGCAAGAAAAATCCACTAGCGTCTTGATGAATTCTTACATATTTTACTCTGACTTTTAAGAACACGAAGCAGTGCATTTGTCATCTATTTTTCATGCCTTAACTTGTTTGCTACCATTATAATTTCAAAACTGTCTGAAATTTTATGTTAAAACTATCGTGGAAATAGTGTGAGGAACCATAAGAACCCATGTGTGTTGATCTCAGTTTCAGTAAGACTATGGTAAACATCTGAGCAATGGGAGATCAACTTATAATTTTATTCAGCTGTTCTTGTGTAACTTCAGTGGTTGATTTAGCAAAATACTGTCTACTTCTGACTGGAATATGCAGTGATTTTTTTTTTCTCCTTAAGAATATAGGAAATATCAGAATCTGTACTTTCAGGTTTGGTCTGTTCAAATTTTACACTCTTAATGTGCGTATTTAGAGCCATATGCCTTCTTGAGCCTTTGTAGTTTAAAACAGTGTAACAAACTGCAATTCTAAAACTGGCAGAAGGCATGAAGGGAAGGAAGAGCATGTTAGGGACAGTGATCTGCATTTATTCGTACTTCATACAATTTCTGAAGAGCTAGCTATGAATTAGAGATTACAAATACTTTTATTAAGCCTATAAAATGAATGCTGTTCACAGTGTGTGGTTTTATGAAGTATTTTACTAGTCCTGAAAATAGTGACTTTGCCCTCCATGACCTGGGGCTGACTGCAGATGAAGCAGGCAGAACATTTCCTTTGCTTCAAAAGTAGTAGTGAAGAACTTTTGGAGGTAGAGAAGTGGCTGAATTTCTTCTTTAATAAATAAATTATTAATGTAGTTCTGGTGGGATGGGAAGGAGAGGAAAAAAAAAACCTGTCTTGTATAGAAGGCTTACTAAAGTAAGCAGCCCATCCATGAAGGGGCTTGATAGGATTTTGGCAGCTTTTAGTTTTCTAGGTTAGTTTTTAAAGGGTGTATTTAAGTGCGTTGTACCCTCAAGACTCACAGCTGGCTGAAGTCTTAGCCTAGTTTCCCTCTAGATGATGAGTGCTGCTTGCCTGGTTCCCTAGTACCTGTAGTCAAGAGGGTTAAGCTTGAGTATTCTTTACATCAATATTTTTAAAATTAATGTTCTTTATAATAATATTTCTGGTTTTGAAATCAAGACTTGGATACTGTTCTATGCTAGAGTATATGGTTTTGTGTTTACCTTGTCTTAGGTTAAGAGGACTTTAGCTAACCTTTTGCAACATGTATTTTGGTGATTGAAATACTGCAAAATAAAGCACTATTGCAAGTAAATGCAAGGCAGGGCAAGTTTGGAATTCTCAGAGGTAAAAAGCTTTCCTGCCAAAATATATAAGGATCAGTTGGAGATTTGGCATTAACCTCTGTTAGGGTACGAAGAGAAGTTGTCTTTGGCAAGAAGCAAGTGATGAAACCCATGCTGAAAGCTCAACGTAAGTGCAGCAATCAATTTTACTAAGCCCCACAGATCTGTAGGAAAACAGGGGATTTCAACATTATGGTCTTGGGCTTGTGTTTTAATTACTGTCATGAAAACAGTGGTATGTGAACAAAAAGCTTTTTGCTAGGCATAAGTAACAACTTTTGTGCTGGTTGTTGTCTTCTTTAACTTGGTGGCCATTAGTCTTTTTTTGTGATGATGTAGGAGAAGCATACAGAATTGGTTTTGGCTGTGGCTAGATTAGCACTTGCTGCATGCAGTATTTTATGACTGCTGCATGGTGGGGCGTAGGTGTATTGGGGAGAATGATTGAACTAAAAATACCTTGGGCAAAACCATAATCTCTCTGCCAAAATCCAAGAATTTTGAAATGGTTCACCTTACTCAGGTGCTGTTTAACTAAATGAATAATTTAATATTTGTCTGCAAAAGTTAATTTTACATAGAAAAGATTATGGTAGTCATTGTCTTGACTAGTAAATCTAAACATTCCACTCTATGTCTGATGGATCAGAAAAAATGCTGTTTTCTCAGAGTGGAGAACAGGAATTAAAGAAAAGCTTTCACTAAGAGTTACTTCTGTTTGAAATAAGACCCATCTTTTGTTCCCCGAAGTCAGTTGGTCTTTTGGCGAAGATCAGGTCTTTTGCACAGAACACCTTTTTGTTCAGAACAAGTTCTACACTTAAGAAATCTAGACCATCAACTTTAGGAAAGTATGGAAGTCTAAAATCAGGAAATAGCATGTTGGTTTTTCTTAAAGCCTTCAAATTTTGTTTTTAATTTACAGAAGTATTTTTTTGTAAAGATCATATAGATAGTGTTATTTGTGGGAGGATTTTATTTATGCTGTCAATGGAGAGTTTATGCATTTGCATACCCCAAAAGAAAGGAAAATAATGAGATAGGTATTTTAATAAATATTGGACAGGAGAGATACAAAATACATAATGATACATAATGAGAAATAGCTGATAAACTTGTTGTAACTGCCTTGTGAAATCATAATTTCATGTTCTATTCTGCCTTTTGATCAGTTTGAAAGGACTTCAGGGTTGGGGTTTTCTCTTTCCTTTTTCTCTTCTTTTATTCTTTATGCCAAATTGGGAATTTAAACAGCTTTCAGGTAAAGAGTTCAGCTAAGAAACCTTTCTGCATTTCTGTGTTCATAATGTCAAATGTGATATGGCAGTCCCTTGCAACCTATTCTAAAAGCAGGACAGTTGTTATAGAAGAACATTCTTCACTCCAATTTTTTTAGCTGTGTCCAGTATTTCATACTAGGTCCACGTATTTTGCACAGATAATATTTGTAATTTGCATAACATTTCTATGGAGTCCTACTTTATTATTCCATTTACCTGACTGCTTTCCAAGAGAGACACACAGCCTATCTTGTTGATCTTAAATACACAGTCTTGAGTATATCTTGCTTCATTTATTCTGTGATGGTGGTGATGTGTACTGGACACCATGAGAAAAAAATTGAATTTTTTTCCTTTCTTTACTGCCTTAATATAGGTATCTAAAAGGATCTTTCATTTAACATTTGACAAAGATGATTTCACTGAGTTTTATACCTTGTTTAGCTTCAGCTTAGCCCTTTCAGCTGTTGCTCATCTGAACTGGATGCTGCCTAAATAGCATTTTGATGTTATTTATATTTTCATCAGTATTCAGAGATGAATTATGGTATCTGATACAATATAATTCTTGTAATCATCTAAGGCTGATTTATCAGTTCCATTGATAAAGTCCTTGTCAGTCAAAAAAACAAAAATAAAAACACCCAGGAAAATTCCATATGAAATTCACCATCTTAAATTTGATTATGTGCAAACCTCCTTTTAGCTAAAATCCTGTGCCTGTAACAAAGCATTCATACTTAGTATGAGTGCCTGCAACTTTAACGTCAAGACTTGATTGCTTGTTAGTCATTCTCCATTATCATGTTTCTTGTATAGTTGCAGTATAAAGATTATTTAGTATCTTTAAATATATGCAGAAGACACCAACCTTGTTTTGGTTATATGACACCAGAGTTTTATCCTGACAATTTCTAAAGAGGTGTGGTTCAGATGTGGTTCCTGTGAGCAGTGCTGAGAGACTCTAAACAAGTCACAGCACTCTAAAGAAATGCCGTCTTTACTTCTGTTCCTGTGGTCTTTCTGTTACTGATATATTGGGTAATTCTGTTCCTAACATAATACAAAAAGGATCAAAACTTTCAGAAGTTGAGTTCTTTTCATCTAATGTATTATTACTTTATGAGTTAAGTACTTTATAATTTTAGATGTACATTTAATTTTTATTCATTCAATTTTCTGTAGAGGAATTTTAATGTCTGATAGATGTATGATCTGGTTGTGTTTACTGAATGATTGAAATATGAGTCGGTTAAAGTGTTGCTTGAATATTACTTAAATAACTCTGTTTTGTTGTAGCCGAAAAAGAAAACTAAGACATTCAATCCTCCAATCCGTAGAAACTGGGAAAGTAATTACTTTGGGATGCCCCTGCAGGATTTGGTTACACCTGAGAAACCAATACCTCTGTTTGTTGAAAAATGTGTGCAATTCATTGAAGATACAGGTAAGATAGGAGGACTCTTAGAGGAAAGACTTGCTCATTTTGCATAATGGGTAAAGCCTCTCATTTCCTGTTTTAAAGTACTTTTAGAATTTTGTCATAGAAGTAAGTAATTATGAGCTAGGCACATTTAAAAAGTAGAATGTGTTTTCTAAATTTTATGGTTAATATGTGATTTTTTTTACTTTATTTATACAAATACTTAATTACTTTTTGACAAAAAAATGTCTGGCGTTTAACATGTTCCCTGTAATTTAAAAAAACATATATCACTTTCTAATGGCAAATGACATTTAACCCAATGGCAGTCTAGTCTTAGATGTCTCACTATTGCTACTGTGTTTTACTTCATGTATTTAAAAGCTCCAAAATCCACCTTTTCCAGTTAGAGAAAACAGGTACTTGAAATGGCTCCTGACTTGGTATGATTAGTCAGCTTGCATTCTTGATTTTGAAGGTAAACCTAGTTTTGCATTTTAACTTGTTTCAGAGACAGAAACACTTATTTTCTAAATACTGTGTAATTCTCCATGAAAAATGTTAATCTATTTAAGATGTAATTTCCCAGTTTAATGTAAAATATTAACGTATTTGTGCTTGTGCTAGAGTGCAATTTCACGGTATGGTTTTCTCTCTCTTTCTCCCTGGCTTCCTGGTTGTGTGTTTGTCCTGCTTTCAGCCTATTTACTGTGTGACCGTGAGGCAAGTAGGATGATTTTGCTGGTCAAGCAGAAGACTACTGTTAGGAGTGGGGATTTGTTCTGAGGTTTGGGAGTGATCTGTGGTTGGGTTTTGTTTGGGGTTTTGGGCGTATTTTTTTGTTTGTTTTTAAAGATTTTGAGCACTTGTTTTCAGTTAGTATGTAGATCCTGCTTGCTCTGAAGTTTTATAAGTGCTGTATCCCTCTATTTGAAGTAAACAACGTTGTGACTGAACTGAAATGTGCAGGACCATCTTTTGATGTGTGTCTGCAATGGGATGCTGTTTAGTGCAAGGTAAAACAGCATCTTTTTTCTAAATTTGCTTAGATCTCTAATACAGTGTTGGCTGTAAGATGATAGTAGCAGTTTTAGCAAGAGTATAAAGTTGAAGAGTTTTCTTTTTTATAGTAAAATTCAGTTTTGCTGCCATCTGTAATAATAGTGTTTCCAAAATAACTACCACAGGTGGTAAGCCTTAGAGCTGTTTCTGAAGACTTACATACCACATTATTGCAATAAAAAAATCAGGTGAAACCTCAGGCACTGATCTTTTTGTAGTCAGATATTAGTATAGATCTGTCTTTAACCTTTACTTTCTATGGATTAAAGGTAAGAGCTGTATTTTCTGCCCTCTTGCTTTTGCTTTTTCCACCTCACCCAGTTAAAAATGGGAAAGGAGAAAGAAGGGCAAGGAGTAATAGAGTGGCACAGGCAGTTTAATGCCTTTATGTTGTGTTTGCTGTTTTCTGTAGCAAAAATAAAAACTCAACCCAAAACAAACTAGTGAAATTTATAGGTGAGTCACTATCTTTGGTGTTCTTTAAAAGTGGCTATTTACAGCTACTGTGCATAGCCATATAAAAGATATTAACTGGTATGGAAGACCAATTTCAAGAGTTTGTAGAATCTAGCAATAACTTAATTTGAACATGTTTCACTTTTTAAGGATACTTTCAAACAACAAATTTATAAGTCCAGTTCTAAAAGTTTTATTTGCTTAAAAATATTGTCATATTAGTGGTGAACTTTCAAAAAACAGTATTTCTCCCAAAGAATTTCACCAGCTTGTGGGGTGAGAAAGAACTGTAATAGTGTGGGAACATTATTTATTGACTTTTTTTTCCTCGTAATCATCAAACCATGCAACCACCCAAAAGATTTAGCACATCTGTTCTCATGACCTGTCTTGGGAAAATAAGATGCTGGGTTAAGTAAGCTGCTATGTGTTCAAAATGTAGAATCTCCTCAAAAGTGGTGACTCAGAAGGCACAACTTTTCCTTTAGCTGTGTATATGTTAGTTCATCCTGGAATGCTACTGTACTCCTGGAGAATTTTAATTCTGGCCATAAATGTAAGCTGGACAAACATCATGCCATTTCTATAGTTTGTTACTGTGAAGACATTAGTTGTCTTCCTAGTTTTGTTAAGCACTTAGAACAAAACCTCTACATTTGATCTGTGTTAAAATTTTCTTTCTCCTACTCTGGATTCTGTGTAAGTAGCTTTGGTGTTTTCAGCTTCAATACTTGGCTGTGGGAGTTTTATTTCTGGTGTGTCTTATTTTTATATTGGGTTAATATGCTGTAGGTGTTTGAGTTCCAATCAGGGTTCTGATAGAATGTATTTGTGGTCTTTGGGAGAAAAGAATGTTCACTTGCATTGTCTTGAAATCCTGTACTGAGATAGACTCACATCATTGACTTTGGGACTGTCTGAGAAAACGCCACCAATATGGTTTTGAAGATTATCAGTCTGCACAAGGGAAGTCAGGACCTATTGGCTGCAGGCTGGAGTTCAGAATGGTACCGTTCCTATGTGATAAAGCTGCTCGGCCCTGGGGAGTCATTCAGAGCTCATCTGTCTCTTAGCAAGTTCAACCTGCTGTTGGTTTGAACTGCACTGAAAACCAGTGTTTATTATCATTGTCCTTTAATCAAGAAGTGCAGTCTTTTCCAACTCAGCTAATCTGTGTATTTCTCTTACAGAGGATATAATGGTTTAGCATTTTTTCTTCAGGTACTTTCATGGTGTTCAGCTCCTTCCTATGTAATTTGGATTGTGGCTGAATTTGTGAAGATCTGATTAATCTCTATTTGAAGGGCTAATCTTAATTTTTAATGTTTCCTCTTTCTGTCTCATGATATTGTACAAGCCAAAGCTTTGTATCCACTCATCTAAATTTTGACTGAGGCTAGAAAGCACACAGTGTGAAAAACAGTTTTCTCTATTTCAGATGCCTAGATGAGACAATAGTACCTTAAAGTGTCTTTGAAGATTCTTGCTCACCATAAACCTTAAAGAACTGAGCACATGCAGAAACTACCATCAGATTTTTGTTATACCATAATGTTCTGGAATATCCTCACCAAAAAACAAACAAACAAACAAAGTGTATCAATAGGAGGGACAGTTTGGAAAAGCTAGTAAATTCTTTTATAAATCAGCAGATTTTTTTCTTCTGAAAAAGCCATATTGTTCCTGTCAAGGTAAAGGGAGATCTGGTAAAGATAAGGGATCCTAAGTCTGTGCTTACAGGCGAAGGTTATTGTCTCTGTGTTCTTTTTAAGTATTTTTCAACAAAAAGCTTTATTCTAAACTGCTTTGGCTTTATGGAGCCAACCAATTAGTTTTTGAAATATAACAGAGTTTGAATCCCCTTGTAATCTTTTTGATAGTATTAGAACCCAGTTAACTGAGGGGCAGTTAACTCAGGTTAATACCTGAGTAGATCTAAAGCTGGTCAGCTGTAAATATGTGTTAGGACCTCCATTTCACAGCAGTCTGCACTGTCACTGGTACTGAGAGTGTGGAGCAGCAGCAGCACATAATACTTGGTTTGATTGGAATTTATTGATTAAGAACAAGTCACAGTACCATGTGAGAACATCTTAAATTTTAAACCATTGTCACTTCTGGATAAGAAAGGAGGAAAGATTTGCTAAATATTGTAAACAAACTTTGCTTCTGTGCTTCCACATTGTCCATGATTGTAGGAAAGCCTTTCTTTCTATCCAAGCCTTTAATTTTTGAATTCATTGTAATTATAGCAGGATGAGTAATATTTTGGTTGCTTGTCAGAGCTCTTTCTTGGTTCACTGAACAAGATGATCAAAAGATTTTTTTTCTTTCAGGTAAGTAACTTGCCAATTGTGAATTACCAAGTTTTCCACTAAAGCTCTTGGTATAAATATATAATGTTTTCAAGAAAACCGATTTTCAGTAAAGATATTGTCATCTTCTCTGTAACCTTTTACAGACTATATGAACACTTTCCTGTCACTAGTGACATGTATGATATGTGTGTGCTTTTACCTCTGTCACATCCTTTGCAAATCGGTTTATAACTTGCCCATGAGGGCAGCTATTTAAATTGACTGTCATTGGTTGCTGTTTTTGGTTATGGGCTTCCAAAAGAGTGTTTTGATGATAGACTTGTTCTGGTTTGGTTTTTTTTTTGTTTGTTTTCTCCCGATGGACTGAAGAGAACTTCATTTTGTTGCATCATTTGAAATGCTCTTTTAAAGTGTATTGATTTTCTGTAAAGTAGGTTTATGGAAATGTGTTTAGAAGGGAAACTAGAGTTCTGATTTTTAAGAAAATTGTAGTGGCTGTTTTTATATAGAAGTAATGGTGCTATGGTAAGATATGCTAGAAAAAACATTACCTGCTATTTTTAAATTAAAAAATCCAATGTAGACCATTACTTTTTATAGTACAACTAATTTTTTTTGACATATAGGTAGCAGAATTGAGATACTTTTTGAAACTAAACTGTTTAGCTGTATGAATTCCATGAATTTTGTGTTTCTCTAAGAATTCTTGTGGAGAGGATAAGGTAGATATTTGATACTCCAAGAGAGAAGAACAGATTTCTGAAGGCTAATTTAATGTCTTCAACAAAATGTTGATATGATTTCAATTTTTTATTGCAATATAATGTAAAAATATTTATTGAACGTCCAATTGTAAGTGTAAAAGGTGTACATGTTTATGCCAGCTTTGTAGCTTTGAGTGTTTAGTTGGTAACATTTTTATGCCGTTACACACACCTCAAAATTAGTGATTAACTATTCCATGGACTATTTGTGTACTGTTCAACACCTGCTGTTGTTGATTTTTAAGTTTTCCTAACCTTAAAATAGTTCAGGTAAGATGATTTAGGCTAACGGATACTATTAGTATATGAGAGGTTTTTTAATATTTCAGGGTTTCTTTGCATTTTGGATTTACCTTTTGTATTTGTTCCTGCATCAATGAAAAGTTTGAAATAGATTATATTTCACTGTGTTTTACCAAGGAAGGAGACATCAAATTAACATTACAAATACTAGCAGTTTTGCCATTGAGTACATACAGTTCTTGATGATATTCAAGTTTAATATCAGTATTTTAATGTTTTTTATTTCTCTGAGCTTTAAATGTTTTTTAGTTTTTTATAGACCATTGGTGTCCATGTACTTCATTGACCAGATAATAAATTTTAGATTCCATGCTTCATAGAAAACTGATAACATTAATAGAGTGTTAATTGTTTATGAAATAATATAGCAAAGAGAAGCATATTAGAATAATTTGTGTTTTAATAATTTAGTTACTCGGTTTATGTGAGACAAGGAATGGAATAAAGACAGAAGAAGGAATTTGACAGAGCTAAATGTCACTGCCTCACATGGTTCCTATGGAGAACTAAAAGTGAAATTAAAAATTGTGTACTTGGAATAATTACTGCTTTTGATGTTGAGACCATTTTTGTAATGCTGCTAAATTTACAGTTTTGGAGGTAATTCAAGAAAAACAATATTACCTTCTTTAAATTTCCTTCAAACCTAGCTTACACCATGGTCTTTTATGCTGAATCTGCTGTGAGGCTAGATTTTTACACTAACAGTATAGAAAAGGGAGAGCTTGTCTCCAGAGAACGAGATTTGGTAGGAATAGGCAAAGAAAATGCATCAGCAGTGTGTGTTGTGGTAGAGAGTTCAGGTAAATCATTGAAATAAATTCCTAGGGGCTGGAAAATCCAGAAATTCAAGATTGATTACCTCTGCTTTTATTCAAGGGGCTTGGGTGAGCTAGAGGGTTTTAGGAACCTGGTGTGTTGGGCAGAGAGAACAGAACTGGACACTCCCTTGGCCTTGTGTGTGAGTTTCTGTCACTTTTCATTTTGGGCACTTGTCAGATGTCTCTGAATCAGTGGATTTTTAAAAGCTGTGTCAGCAAAAATGGTAAAAGTCCTGCTATGTACTATTACAGCTAGTAAGTTGAGAGTCAAGTATGTGCCAAAACAAGTGCAAGGCAGGGAGCAGGAGCAAGGGAAGGACAGAAGCAGTCCTGCTTCTGATGCAGGGAGTGAGACCATCGTCGTTTTCAGTCATATTGTTCAGTTGACTCAACTGCCCATGAAGCTTTATGCTTAGCAAAAAATGCTCACAGGCTCTGACTCTGTTACTCTTGATTCTGGTTTAAATAGCTCTACAACATATTTTGTATCTGCTTCAAGTTGGCGAGTGATTCTAGAGTGGGTGATGTAGTTAATGTTTTTAAGACCAGGGCTTCTGCTCAACGGGACATAGACAACCTGGAGGATTGGGATAGCAGGAACCTGAGGCAGTTTAGTGAGGTGAAGTGCCAGGCCTTTGAACTAGGATTGCAAGGACTAATTCCTGCAATAGTACACACTGAGCACTTGGCTAGGTCCACATCAGTACTAATGAAAAGGATCTTGTTGTCGTGGTGAAGAATAGGCTGATCATTCCTTCTGTATTGGACTGTCCCAGTAGAAGAGGCAGGCACTACAGCAGGAGAAGTGGTTACTAATTTTTGCTCTACACTTGTTGGACATCGTCTGAAATGCTGCAGGAAAGGTGTTGACAAACTTGAGTCAGGGTCAAGTCAAAAGACGGTCAGGGACTGGAGTTCCTAATATGTGGGTTTATTCAGCTTTGAGAGAAAGAGTGTGAGGAGGTATGGGAAGCGGCTTCCCATACCTAAGAGGAGGTCACTGATAAGGTGCAGCCAGGTTAAAGAACTGAAGTACATCAATATAGGAGTTCTGATTAGAAAGGAAGGGAATACTTTTGCTCTGAAGGTTATTAAAGCACTGGTTCAGTTTACACAGAGAGATTGTGGGGTATCTTGGAGATGTTAAAGGTAAGTTTAGGTAAGCACCCAAATCTGATTTCAGTGTTGACTGTTGTTTGAACAGGAGGTTGCACTAGATGATCTCCAGAGGATTCCCTCTGTGGTCACTTCAAAATTGGCATAGAATAGGTTTCAGTAGTTAGGAGACTGTACACCAGTTTGTGTTTTGTAGCTTTGTAATTAATCAACAGAGAGGAAACAAACTCAAGAGGGTAAAACAGGCATCAGTCATTTCTCCTAACTGAAGACTACCAGACAGGGGAGGAGTGCGTGCATTAATTTAATATTGTGAGAGAATCACTGAAAATGGTAAACAAACATGTTTTGAAATACTTACAAAATGCATGTTGTGCACTTGAGTGGTATTGCTAATGAGGTATCTCTTCAAAGGAAACATAATGGGAATTATATAAAGAATTGCTAAACAATGCAGGTAGAACCAAGATGCCAGGGTATGTATGATACTTATGTTGAACCATTTGTTCCCTCAGCATTCTCCAGACCCAAAGTGACCAAACAGCTATATGCCTGGAAAACTACAGTGCTTCAGTTGTCACCATTTTTAATGAAGCAAAGAATGCACCTACTTTTTCCTAGGCATGTGCATAATGTCATATTAATTGTAGTCTTGTGTTCTTGTTTTGAAATGGGCAGGCCATATAATATGGTCTTGAATGACACTTCATAAGATGATTGAGACCTTGTTTAATAATCAGTGTAAATTATGGAAATGTTGATTCAGCTTTGGAGAGCTTCTTATTATAGGGGACTTTCTAAAAATACTGTTTGTTTCCCTACATTGCTTATTGTTAATTGAACATTTCAATATACTATAAATTATTTTATTGCAAGAAGCAGTAAGACACTTTTTCTTGGTTCTGATTTTCAGTGTGTGAGTTGAATGTCATGGGTCTTTAAATGTCAGTGTTAATAAGGACATATTAAATATGTTTTATGTAAGTAAAGGTAGTGTGAGATTCTTACGTAGAATTTGTCTTCTTTGCTCAGTAATTATATATATTCTAGACGTACATACAAATTACTGGTTTGGATCAGTAAATTGGCAGTTCCTTTAGTGTTTTGTTGTAGCATGGGGGTTGAAAAGAGGTACACCAGATCAATCCATGGAGTAAAATCAGACAATTGTACCGATCACCAAATTTACAAAGATAAGTGTGGGAATGATAGTTCTCAGCTGTTGTAGTGGAGAATGACAAATTCCATTGGCCACTGTAGAGGAGGGAATTGAACTGGGAGAGACAGACTTGCTGTGATTGTGGCATGTGTTCAGAAACACAGAACACGATAGCAGAACCTGGCTGTGGATGTTGTTAGCAGACGCTCTATGACTTTGCAGCAGTCTAAATGTTAGTATAGCTGTTGTCACTTGGGAAAAGGCTTTGAAATCATCATAGACAGCTCTCTGAAAACTTAAACTCTCTGTACTTGCTATCAAGCAAGCAAAAAAAAAGTGAGTAAGTGTTATGGAAGAAGAAAAGTAATGCTATTACATAATGCCATGTTATATGCACAGTTTCTATACAGGTTGAAATTTGGTTCGGCCTTTCTTAGAATAGGAAAGAATTGGAAAAGATAATACATATGGGAGTAATAGTAACTCTTGGATAAAGATGCACCAAATTGATTAGCTTAGAACATTTCTGAGGAAGAGAAATCACATGAATTTAAATAACTGTTGCTGGGAAAATGTAGAGACATTACTACTTCTTGCTGAAAAAAAAAACCTGTGCATACTAAGCAAATACTAAGCATAAACTCAGTGTGCTTTCATAATATACATTCTGGAATGACAAAACTGCATTCACCATGATGTAAAGACTACAAGTAAATTATTTGAAGGGGTTTTGGTGAATTAGTGAAGGATAAATTCACAGTTGGCTATTACAACACCTTTTACAAAAGCCTATCTAAGCCATCATCTGCAGAAAGCTGGGAACATACACCACAAAAAGATTTCTGATAGGTTTTGGTTTTTTTCTCTCCAGTCCTTTCTACTTCCTCCAGTCTATCTCTTCTCAAGCATATCCTACATAGTGTAGTTTATGGTATGGAAAATGGATATTTTACCAGGTAGACTTTGATCTTCCCTTGTCCTGAAGTTAGTATGTTCCATGGAGGAACCAAGAATTGTGGAAATACGTTGGAGCCTAGGAGTGGAAGTGTCCTACAGACTGATTATGCACATACGTGCAGATCCACCTTGCTCATTTTCTCTGAAATGCTTTGAAGTCCATGTGGTGAAGTTCCAGTTAGATGGGATGGAGCCCTGGTCACAACTGGCAGCACAAAAGAAGGTACAAGAGAATTTATTAGGTATAATAATACGTAGGAGGTGCTTTGAGAAAATAGAAGTCTAGGTGAAGGGGATGTGCACTGTCTTGACATAAATATAGGTTATTGTGATGTGATGTAAGGAGGATCTAGTTATTTAAACCTAGAGATGTAAAGCTAGCAAGACAGAGAAGCAAATAAGTCACATCATTCTGATATGTAATATTACAGCAGCAATTGTGTTTGGTAAGGATATGTTGAAAATTACGGCTGGACCAGAATGCAAGCAGAGTAAGAACATAGAAAAATGTTCTGTAGAATCAAGATGAAGGAACCAAATTTTTAAAAAGCTGTCAGAAAAAAGAAATGTTGAGTCTCTATCTCTCCCTTTTTTTGTTATAGATATACACAGATACCACACTAGAGCATATAGTCTCCAGAGCAGCCAGTTCAAGTATTCAAGGTTTATGCACTCCTACTAACCAGTGACTGGGTCAGACTTCTCAGAAACTGCTATTGCAGCACATGCAGTTCCTTTGTGCATGAAGACATTGAATAGTAACTGGATAAAACAAAAACTATCCTGGGGCTGTAGGGTCTCCAACAGAGAATTCTCTCATAATAGACAAAGAGAATCTTGATCTAGCTTGTTCTTATCTACCAGTGGTCTTCTGTATTTATTTACAGCATCTGGAAGAGGAATGTAAAGTGTTTCTGGCTGTGATCACACTTAACACATTTGGGATACTTTTTTGAAGGCAGGCTTGAAACTCCTTTCAAGATGTGGAAATCACTGAATCATTGAAGCCACTTTCTGCCACTAAATTTTACATTCTGGTGGTGTTTAAGCATATCAGTGAACAAGGCTCAGATTTTTTGAAGGGACTGTTCAGGTGTATATTTACAAAAAGAAAACTCTTGGCTATGGAATTGGAAATCTAAATTATGGACATGGAATTTTATTGAAAAAATGCTTACTGAAATATCCTTGATGCAGCCAGTAAAGAGATGTGTTGTTGAGACATTAAGAAGGAAATAATCCTTCTGAACCAGTCAAGTGCTTTCTGTACTTGGAACATTGTAATAGGATTCTTAATGTTTCTTGGTAACTTAAAAGATGGTTAAAAGGTGGATTGTAGTGTAACAGAGCAGTTAAGTATTGATCTGGTGATCCAAAATGCGTTCAGTTATTGGCCTATGTTGGGAAAAGGCCAAGAGATTTTGTAAAGCTGTGAATTTATAATAAACACATGTAGTGTTACAGAGATCTAGTATATAGACAGTTTTGCACCCATAAAGATAACTTGAAGATTTAAGGAACTGTAAGTTGCTTAAATTCCTTAATAGGTTCTGAATTAAAAAAGAAAAATATCTTAGGCAATAGTATGATTATCAGGATGCACTCCTTTATTCAGTGAGTAGCTGTGGACAAAAAAACTGTGGTAGGGAGCATAATCACTGGAGTGGAGTGTGCAAGCATGTGTGTGTCCCTAACTGAGGTGCACTGTTCAATGTTTGTCTTGAAAGGCTGATGGAATTATGGCAATTCTGTAACATGTGGTAAAACAAAGTAATAATGAGAAGCTTGGGGAACCTCTGCTTCCTAACACCTTTCTTCTTTGCCCCTTTTCTCCTACCCCTTAAAGAAAGACTTGTAAGTAATCTGATAATTTACCTTAGATAAGAAGTGAGGAGAAATGGATTCAAAGTTTATAAAATATAAATGGTACAAGGGAAAGCATGTTGGAAGATTAATAAGTTCATGTCATTTACAGGAGTGTGTTACACATGAAATTAAAAAATTAGGATTTCAGATTTTTTTTCCCTGTAGAGTATTTTTAGTATGTTGTTGCTTGCCATAATAAGTTGTTAAGCCCAAAATGTGAAGATAGTTTTTAAAAACATAAATGTTGTAGGTAACACAGAATTTAGGTTTTTGATTATTAAAAAACTGGTGCAAATGACAACAGGCTAATAGAGATCAGTAAGAGAATAATTTTGGGTACATTATTCAACAAATATCTGCATCAGAGTCTTGTTATCCTACAATGTCATTTCCTCTGATTCTTAAATGGAATAGTGGATTCAATAGACAACTAACATTTTGTGTTTTGGTAGTCCTATATTACTGCAATGGTTAATGTATTGACTTTTTAGGCACTTAAAAAATATATTTCTTCTTTTGATTTCTGAATTAGTCATTATAACTGGTTCTGCTTTGCCTTATGGTATATAAACTTGCTTGTTAATATTTATTTTTTCCCCCTCTTCTAAGGGTTATGTACTG
Organism: Prinia subflava; assembly: GCF_021018805.1. Taxonomy (NCBI): domain Eukaryota; kingdom Metazoa; phylum Chordata; class Aves; order Passeriformes; family Cisticolidae; genus Prinia; species Prinia subflava. The sequence goes on from NC_086251.1 coordinate 36,939,154, forward strand.
AAGGCCTGTACCGTGTTAGTGGGAATAAAACAGATCAAGACAACATTCAGAAGCAGTTTGATCAAGGTAATTAGATATTTTATTATTTAATGCCACACCAGAACATGAATTCTCTGTGGATTTATCACAGTGCAGTATAAAAGGATTGCACTTTCTAACTAACTTCCGTAGCACTGTGTCCTTAATGCTCTGGTGGGTTGTGTTGCTATAGTCCTGGTTATTGCCAGTGAAGCTCCAAGGATGGCGGGGAAATCTTGTTGCAGCTGGCTTCAGTGCTGTTAAAATATTATCTAGGTACTATTTGAAGGTTTGAAAGAATTTAAGTGAAGTCTTAGCTGCTCCTTGTGTTAACAGTTCATCAGTCCTGGGCATTAAGTCATTCACTTCTGCTTCTTATGCCCCACAAATTGTAATTCTTCATACTTACTTTAGTGAAAGCCGTCTTGAATAATACGCAATAACAATTCAGTCTGGATAATTTCTAACACAGCCTTTGTCATTGTAGAATATAGTGAAATGTGATTTGTAGTTTAGGCTCTTCATTTTGATATATTTATATTTTAAAATGAAAACATTTATTAACAATTCTTGGATTTTAATCATGAAGTTGAGTCTCTGAAAAATAGTAAAATATCTCCTAGATGTTGAAGAAAATAAATATCCTATTTCTTTATGCTTTGCTTTGCTGTTTAGCAGCATTTTGGGAAATAGAATTTATAACTCCTTACTGGGCAAAATTGATTAATCAGAAGCCACTTAATGACAAATACAAAATCATTCAAGTCTGCATGGAGAATTAGACGACTTATATATTTCCGATCTTCTGCTGTTTTGTAATACTGTCAGATTTTCTTATATCTGATTTCTTTTAGGTTGTGTGATAGCAGCTTGTCAATAGGTTCACCTTTTCCTTCCTTATTTAGTAAACATTTGACAAAATTTTAGCTTTCAGTGTTTTGAATAAATTCTTGTTTTCATAAAGTATTATAAGAAATGATAATGTTAGGTTTTGCTTACACTGCTGTTTTTTATATTCTGTTTTACAGATCACAGTATCAGTCTGGAATCAATGGGAGTAACAGTGAATGCCGTGGCTGGGGCTCTGAAAGCCTTTTTTGCAGATCTGCCAGATCCATTAGTTCCTTACTCTTTGCATCAAGAGTTGTTAGAAACATCAAGTAAGTAATGAACAACGTTTTCTTGATGTAACTGTGTTATTTCCATTTCCTGTATTGCTATTTTTACTTCATTGTATGTTGAAAGCACTATCTGCCCTGAGTATTTTTAAATTCCTGAGACACATTTTTTAAAGTATTCTTTAAAAGTAGAAGAAGCAGATGTAATTAGATGAGTGTAATACATTTATTTTTCAAAATAGAAAATTTAAGGGGGAAACATCTTTTTTCCATTTTTTGTTAAGTATAAAAATGATGAAAGCTCTTAGAGTGGCTTTGCACTTGTTAATGGGAAAACCCCCTTGAGTTCATTCAAAGCAGACTTTAAAAATCAGACACATCTATGGATATTATGGTAATTCTCTAATTGTCTTAGATTTTTTTTTTCAAATTATTTTTGAATTCTTATACAATGCTCAGTTTTGTCTGCCTTACAAACATTTTTCAGATGTTTCATAGTATTCCTGTCTTTGAAATTAGTGTCTTGTATTGGCAGCAAGCTGTTCAAAAAACAACTACCACACTTTTTTACAGAATATGACTGTGATGGACTATATACCAAAGCATTTTTTGTTCAAAACATGGAAGCACTAGTGTAAGCCTAAGACCTGGATTGGGATTTGATTAATATATTAGCTCATTTGAAATTTTGTATTTTCTGATGATATCTGTAAATAGCTATTTCTGGTATTTCTGCCGTACTTTTCAGGCATATTGCTTATTTATTGGAGTTACTTTGTTTATTTTTTCTTAAAAGCATAACAGTTAAATTCCAGTCAAAACATAAAATAGCTCAGAATAGAAGTCGTTACTGTTTTAAAATGCCATTAATACAGCTTTAAATTTATATTTGGGGTATACTGGACTGTATTTAACATTTTTTTCTATGATATTAGGGTAGATCAAAGTTCTTTCTAGCAATGCAGTTATAGAGGGGAACTTGTACTCCTTTTTACGATATGAATTATCATTGATTAGAAGCATATTCTGCTGAATGTATGGATCCACAGCATTTGTTTCTGGGTTTTTTTAAATAAAATTGTTACTTTATTTCATATTCCTTTCCTATGTGTTGGTTATTTCCTGTTTGAAGAATGAATAATATCCTTTGGGCCTGTGAAGAATTCCTGTTCTTCTTTAGGCAGCATAGTTAGAAGAGCTGCACCAGCCCTATTTGTAATTTTTTATTATTTTAATAACTGTGAGGTTTAAGAATATTTTAAGCTCATATTAATGTCTTTCTGTCATAACATTCTGCAAGCAGAGGGATCTCTAACAGGAAATGACCCTGTCACGTTAATCTAGAGGCCAACAGAAAGTTAGTCAAGTAATTATTTCCTGAACACAGATAAATAATTCTGCTTAAATTCAGAAAAATATTTTTGTGCTTAATTAAATTTGCAGTGGGTGTACTTATAGTGCTTAGAGTAACCAGGAAAAACTCTATAATAAAATCGTTACTGTATGGAAATAGGAATTTTATTCAATATTTTCTCACTTGATACTTTTTGTGGTTATCTTACCTGTACAATTATACTAGGAAAAAGTCTTAGCAACACTTTATTCAGTATGTCTTTCTAGATGAGTCAGAAAATGTCACTTATTTCTATAGAAATCGTGGATAAGACAGAACGGCTGCACGAGTTAAAAGAGATTGTGAAGAAATTCCACCCAGTGAACTATGATGTCTTCAGATACATAATAACACATCTAAACAGGTTTGGTATTTTTCAATTTTTTTAAAGTTGTAACAGCTGCAAAAAAAGACTATGTTTTTAACAATGAATTTTCTACTAGAATTGAAAATGTGGAAAAAGAAATCAGGATTTACAGTTGAATAATAAAACCTTATAGATTTGTTTCTCACATATTATTGACATATATTTATCTGACATCATTGCTACTATGAAGTTATAAGAATGCTGTACCTAACAAAAGCTTAAAAGAATAACTTCACCTAAAAATAACTATGCACCTAATGATAATTATTACAGACACTCTCCTTCAGGAAATAATAGCTATTAAAATTATAGACTAATCTGGGTTTTAAGGAATTTGAGTAATTTGCCCTAAACACCCTCTTCCTCCTCTCCCCCTTTCCCCCGCTCCTGCCAAAACAGGGCTAGCTTCAATCAAAATCCAAAATAGAGAGCCCAAACCCTGTGCTGAATAGTAAAATGTAGAGCAAAGCTGTTAAGTAACAGTAAATTGGTTACACTTGCTTCTTAAATTTTGCCTCTTGCATAGAAATTTAATGTTTTTGTATTTCAGTTATTTTCAAATTTACTAAAACATTGTTAATAGATGTATATCACATCATAATCTGAGCCTTTACGAGTACAATATTGTCATAAAAAAAAGAAAAAAGACCAGCTTACTTGTGCTTCTTGTTCAGTTAAAATGAAATTATTCTCTGAAATCCAGAGAATGAGATTAATTGTATTATTGTTGAGGTTATAAGGGATCTTCGGAGATTGTTTTATTCAACCCCATTGCTTTGACAGATTGCCCAGGATGGTGTCCAGTTAGGTTTTCAGTATCTGCAAGAAGTGAGACTCCCATCTCTCAGAACAGCCTGTTTCAGTGCTCAGTCACTCACCATAAAAAGTGTTTTCTTATGCTAAGAGAATTTCCTGTGCGTGTGCCTGTTGCCTTTTGTCCTGAACAACACTCAGAATTCTGAGTCTCAATTCATCTTCTTTACATGCTCCTACCAGATATTTAAAACAAATGATATGGCACTCCTTGAGCTTTTCCAGGCTAAACAATCTTAACATTCTGCGCTTTTCCTCATCTGAGGGATATTTGATCTGTTAATGATCTCCTTCCTGATGTCCCTTCATTGGGCTCACTGCAGCGAGTTGATATGTCTGTTGTGCTGGAGAGTCCAGAGCTGGATGCAGCCTCCAGCTGTGGCTTTTGCAGTGCTGAGTAGAGGAGAAAGATCAGGTCCCTGCACCTGCTGGCACCCAGCACTGCTAATGCAGCCGAGGGTGCTGCTGGCCGCCTTTGCCACAGCGTTACCTGGCTGACTCCTGCGCACTCTGTTGTCCTTCAGGACTTCTTTGTCTCTCTGTGCAGTGTTACTTTTCAGCCAGGCAGTTTTGTGTATAGACATATACAAACTTCATGACATTTAATTGTTCTGGATTACTGTCCAGTGTTTGTGTTTCTTCAGATATTCATAATGATCTAACTGAGCTTGTACAGGGGTAGAAATAAGAACCTTTAACTTTCCTACTTAGTCAGCAGGGAGAATGTAGGTGCTCTCTATTTGCACTTTTCACAGAATGTGTAAGATTTTGGAATTTAAGTGCCTGCTTTTACACTTCTCTCCATCACATACACGACTTGCTTAACCTTTATAAAGTTGTCCATTTTCCTTTTCAGTGAAATGGATCAATTTTTCCATTGTACTCTTGTCCAATACAAATTCAGCCCTAAAATAGATATAAAACCGTATCAATGAACAAATGCCCGTATTGCAGAACTTGAAGATGTGCTTCCAAGTATCTAAAGTAAAACTAAACATCTCAGACTTGACACAGTTGTTAGGTACCTGAAATGTTAATTCTTAATCAACCTGATAAAAATCTTTGTGTAAGAATGGCAGTCTTGGAACTGTCAAAAGTCTTCATCTGGTCACCTATTGGCATAGCACAGCTGAACGTACAATGTCAAGTACCTGGATTGCTGCAAGTAAAAGAGCTAAACATAATTTTAAAAATTCCTGAGTAGATTCGAATGCATTCATATCTACAAACAAGTGAAACATATTAATAATGGAATTTACTGGAGAACATAAGTGATGTACGTTGGCCTTTGCTTTCTGGTCTGATCCTCTCTCTATTAATGATGAGTGATTTCCATTGCAGATTGCTAGTAACAAAATGATCTTTTCTTAAAGAAAGGCTGTCATTTTTTGTCTTATTTGGAGTGTCATGTAGTTGCATTCCATTCAAGAAATCGGCTTGGATGTAAGCAATTGCATATATAGGAAGAGGTGGATACAGCTGTATACAGATCTTAAAGGCAGCTTGTAGCTAAATTCTTGACAGTCTGTATTTATTTTTAAGAGTTTAATTCATGGTAAATTACTGCTGGTATATAATTGAAATGGAAATGTTGTTTGCCAAATGAATTGTTCATTTAATGAGGTAAAGCAGTCTTCTACATGATGAAAGAGCTGTCATCACAAGCTAATGGTTTAGATGCTTTGTTTTTATATCCCACATCATTACAGTAAAATACGTGCTATTGTTGTATAGTTAGTAATGATTGGTGATTGATACTATTTTGGTGTGTCCACAAGTACAAAACCTGGTTGTTGAAACAAAAAATGCAGGTATTATCCACATTGTATGAGATCAGTAACCATAAGAATTTAATAAATGGCAACAGTGAGATGGATTTTTCATTAGTGTTATAAGGAACTTTCTGAGCATTTCAGGTAATTGTGGTTGGTTTTCTGTAAGCAGAAGTGAGCTTTTAAAACAGGGCAGGGTTGGATTGGCATTGGCTTTCTTGATACTAGTTGTGTTTTATACACATTCTTTGGTAACAAGACCCTTCATACATAAGAACTAATATGGGATTGTATGCTTCTGAAGTCTGGGAAAACACCAGTGTACAGCTTTTAATGTCTGATCACAGTGGATTTGTGGTCTGAAGCTCCTGAGCCTTGGCAGTGGAGGAAGTGGGCAGGATCAAGAGACCCATGTAATTTTTCCCCTTTAATGAACATAGAAGAGGGTCAGTGAGCATTTGCTGAGCACTTAGAAGAAAATTCTAAAGTAGTTAGAGAAAGTTTGGTAGGAGACCAACATACAGGTTTGGTTGGGTTTTGTTTAGTCTTAGAAAGTACAAAGGTAACGTTGAAGCACAGGAGGGAATTGTTGATTGTTGATATTGTTTAATCTGATCATGAGCTGTTGTTGGGGAAGAGGTGCAATGCCTTTCTTTTTTTTCTCACCTATAGCCATAGGTTCCCATTGCTTCATTTATTTAGTTTAATGATTGTCAAGATATTGTATGTTAATAATAATGCTAAGCAAAACGTAGTTTACATTTATTCTTTGATCTGTAAATTAAATTAAAGTGTAATTGTTTTTTGCAAAGAGATTGTGAATTTTACTGCCACTCAGAAATAGTATCCAAATGTCCTTTGGACCAAACTTACTCAAAACAGATTGAGAGGCAGTATTTGTATACCTTCACACTATTTTTTATGCTTTATCGTTACCATTATACATGCACTGTAAATGAGTGAAAATATTTTCTTATAGTGTTAATTCTGGTGTTTACTATGGCTTTCACAGCTCTTGAATTTGTGGACTACAGCCAGCTGTCAGAAATTCTTGTGGGCTGCTCTCATTAATCATCAGAATTGTAACTGACAAATTTCTGAAGTTTTATTTTCTATTTCTACAGGACAATTGTAGCTGTGCTACCTTCATGGTATCTACTGTAATACAGGAAATGCATGTTCCCAGCTGAATGCATATCTTAGGTGTTTGCCAGATGTATTTAACACATGATTTTTCATGCCTCTTTCTGTAATTACTTCTAGATAAAATTGTGATGTCAGTTTAGAATGCAGAATATTTTAGAAAACAAAATACCCTAGCTCTTTTTAGCCTATTGTTGTGAAAAGCATTTTCTTTTTTCTGAGTAAGTATTTACTTGTAGATTAAATTTTGGTAACAGGATGGTTTGTTTGGCAATAGTATTGCAATAATGAATTTAGATAGTAAGTGAAGAACCTGTTTTGGTTTGTCTATTATTGTTGTTCAAAATGCTGATGGAATGTTGAATTTCTTTCTTGATTAAAAGCTTAATCAGATTTATGTTAGTTAACTATCTGAATCTGGAAATGACATGGTTTCTAAATTTTCTTCTTCGTAGTCACATAAAATATTCAAGGACAATTGTTTTAATGGATTGCTGGAGGAAAGGAGCAAAAATGTTGAGATTGTTTAGTAATAACGCTTAGAGTTGGAGTGATGTGAGAATATTTCTAGTCGATTACATACTGGCTTTAATTCACTCTGTGCATATCATTCTCATTGCAGGGTTAGTCAGCAATATAAGACCAACTTTATGACTGCTGATAACTTATCGATTTGCTTCTGGCCTACTTTGATGAGACCTGATTTTGAGAACAGAGAGTTTCTTTCTACCACCAAAATCCACCAATCGGTTATAGAGACCTTCATTCAGCAATGTCAGTTCTTCTTCTACAACGGGGAGATTGTAGAGGCGCCCAACCCCGTGGCCTGTCAGCCCCCGCCTTCCAGCGCGGTGCAGATGGTGGAGCCCATGGTCCCCCTGCAGCTGCCGCCGCCGCTGCAGCCTCAGCTGATCCAGTCGCAGCTACCAGCAGACCCCCTGGGCATCATATAGACAGAAGATGACTGCAGGCAGCCTGGCGCTGGACAGTAGGGACAAGCTATAGACATGCATGTTTCAGGATACACTAATGTACTTCATATTTATGAGAAATAATTCCCATCCAGCTGATCGGACATCTTTTTGTTACATCCCGTACTGTGTTCCTCATTTGTACACGCTGCAGATAAAAACTATGTGATAAGCATGACTGGAGAGGTTTAATTTTTAAAAGCAAAAATAGCTATAAAGTACAAAGCTGCTGCTGCATGATACCTTATTGCAATCACTATATCATTCCTGTGACGGTTTGTCACAATATATTGTGAATAAAATTTTTCTATAGAAATTAAATGATTTAAAAAAATGACATTTATGAAACATTCAATGCTTACAGCCTGCTTTATGGCTGTTTTTTGTTATTTAACATGCTATTTTTGGCAATTTTCTTCACATTCAAACGTTCTGTGTAAACAACTAAAGCCCAGCTATAGTTTATTTTGTAATCTCCTGGCTACTTATGTGACTTTATGGTTAGGGTGGTTTCTGGAAGAATGCAAAATGCACTATTGAGAATTTTACGATCCCTCACCATCCATCTTTACTTATAAGTAAACCTGTGGACAGTTTAAGGGTGGGTGAACTTGCTTATTATTTCTTACAGCACAATACCAAGGACATGCTTGTTGTAAAAGTGAGTTTCAAATATTGTACAAAAATTTTGATGTTGCCTACTTATTTCTTTATGTTCCATTACTGAACTAAACATTTTGTAAAACTGTTAATTCTGTAAACAGCTGCATGTTTAAAAGATCATTGATGGTCTTGTAAACTTAATCTAATATATTTTAGATATTTTAATTTTTCCCACTTGGGAATACATGTAGTGTTTAGAAAATAGTTCATGACATTTTCATATAAGGTTATATAACTTTTCATACATAAACATGACTTTTGTTGTAGTAAAATTCTCTAAACCAAACAATGTTTTAATCTAGGACTTCAATTAATCTATTCTTTAAATCTATTTTTATGTGACCCTCTAAAGATATACAAAAATGCATTGCTAATACATGGCAATAAATACTTTGGGTACTGACAATTAACCTCTTTGGAGTGTGTATATATAAAATCACATAAACTTGTATTCATATTTTTTTCCTGTGGTATGTTGTACTAAAATTTCAAATGACTCATTTTTTTTCACCGTATTTTTAAATTATCTTTTTTTTTCCATTTATTTTACTTTTATATTGGTACCAATTTTGCTGTAAAAGAATGCTGCTTAATTTAAACAAATCTTTTGGTTAAATATTTTGATAGTGGTAAAAAAATTAGAAGGTTACAAATTGTAGCAAAGAGGAGACCGTAGATAAACACTACCTGTGAGACTTTTCATAGCAGCTTTTTTTCTTTCATGCTCAAAATGTACCTTTTTAGGTCTGCAAAGAAGAAAGTTTTGGCTTATTCAGCTGCTAGAATGTTTTGTGTAGTTTAAAAAAAAAAGCTTTATGATGGTCACTGTTGTAATCTTCACTTATAACAAGATTTAAGATCGTCTTGTATGTATTATAGTAAATAGATGATTTTGAGAATTAAGGCTTTTATTAAGAGATTGATTTGCTCCATTTTCCCAAAATAAAAATTGCCTTTCCCACTTATGTCCTAGGTATTGTACTTCTGATGACTTGGATTATCATTCTAGATTACTAAGATACCATAAACCTGGCTGCTGTTTGAAGTACATGTATATTATAAATTATCTTGATATTGTGTTATATTCTTGCAAGTAATTATCTTTTTTAAGAAAACATAAACAAAAAAGAAAAGTCAACCCTATTCCTATTGCAAAGCACACAGGAACTAATAGTACAATAAAGTCTGTCCTGTAAATTGTAGTATTCCTAACTTGTTCTATTTACCTGTTGTCTATATAGCTTTTATTTATAGTTTTCAGTCTAATCTTGGCATGTTTAGCAAAGAAAATGAAACTTCAAGAGTTTTATAAACTATTTCTAGGTTGCTAAAGAATTTATTTTTCTACTGTATATGGCATAGACAAAGCATCACCTGTACAGGAAACAAGTCTATTTCTAATAGAAGTAAGCTTAAAAATAAATGCCAGTCATATCCATATTTTAAAATTCCATCTATAAAGTATCTTTAGTCTTTGTAATGTGAATTACATTTTAAACTTTCTATAAATTCCAAGTTTTTTGCCACAATATTTAACTAATCTTTGGATACTAATTTTTAGAATAATTTACATTCCATTTCATGTTGAACTTTTTGCAGTATTTGCAATACCATTGCTTTGTGTATGATGTTGTGGCTAGATCACCATTATTTTTAAGAATCTTAACACTTCCATTCAGCCAAATACAAAAGGGTTATTACATTTACTGGGTAAACATAGAGAATCCAGGAAGCGTGGCATGTGGCGCCTGCTTGTCACAGGGAAGAGTCCCTGCATACTGTTTGCATATGGAAGTGTTGTATGCAGGAATGTGGATATGTGTGCACGTGTAAAATATACACCTCGAGGGTTTTGATCTGTGTGCTTATGCAGACATGCATGCACATACACCCACATAGTAAAGTTTTTAAAATATACTAGGAAATTAAACTGTGGTTATTAAAGATTTTTAATAGAGCTTTCTCTATTATTTTTATTAGTGCTATAAAATGAGGAAGCATGTTACTATATCCAAATTCCTCATACTTTGGCTCATGTAGACCCTTCTAGTTTTAATGAAAATCCAAACAATAATAACTATATTTTTTAATGTGAGCATTTTTACCGTAATATCTATCTTGATAAAGATACAAATGTATATTACTTTGATTGAGCCATCTCAGTGACACTTTATGGAATAGTTTCTTTTTTTTTTTAATGTTATAAAGGTATAGACATACTGCAGTCTACTGTCTTTTGCTGTTTTAGCAATTCTAAAATCCCAGACCTGAGTTACAGAAGTGCCATTTTAAGTAATGCTTAAAAGGTCATTTCAAAAGTCCTTACCCTTCATGATCTTGTGGAATTTAAACTCATATAGTGTAAATAGATTGCAGATGTCAACTTCAGTGAAAAGAAACTTTGTTATTGTTATATGTTTTCTCCTTTATTTGAATCCTGGTTGCTAGGAATTTATAGCTGTGTTTATTTTTAGTTGCTGGAGTTTAGCTTCCCATATTTATGATAAACATAGAAAAACTATCAATTGGAGATTAAAAACCAGGCCATAGTTTATGTGCTTCTTTCATTTTTTTTTTCAGTAATTGTGATGCTGTTTGTCAACTGCAAAAATTGCACACATTTAAAAAAATTCAAGTAAAAATTCTGTTCTTTGTTTATAGTGTAATCTTTTGTTGCTACATCAAGAGAATACTGCAGTGAATTAAATATCAGTGAAGCTTATTCTGTATAAAAGATGCAACGAATAAAATACTAAGATGCTTACTGTGTATAATGTTCAGTTTAGTTGCCTACTAAATTTTTAAAGGCAAAAGCACCCTATCTTTTACAGACACAGAAATGAAATTTAGCAGTAAATCTTGCTAAAGTAAAGAGTGCAATGTGTGTTTAAGTTTTTCTTGGGTGGGAGGCTGTCTCTTGTGGGTTTCTTTTTTTTTTTTTTCCTATGGAATTTTTAAATCTGAAGAAGAAAGTGGGCTTTAAAAGTCAGCTTTAAGTCATTGGAATTGTACATTATTGGCCATAATTCTGCTAATGATATGGGACAAACACAGCTTTGATAATAGTACTGGTTGTAGTTCTTATGTTTGCAGTGTCTGTGCTTACTTAGTTCTTTCAGAACACCTTGAGTCACAGGGCTGGTGCAGAAATAACTGCAAACCCTTCCTGACAGTCTTCAAGTCTGAACACTGTTCAGGTTTTATTATATATATACACATGTATGTATTTTATATATATATATATATAAATCTTGTAACATATTCAGATACTGGAACACTTCGATCTCAAATAGCATTCATCTCACCTGTAATTTACTCAGTGTGCAAATCTCAGTTATTTAGATTACTTTATCAAAAAACAGCTCTACTGAATCTGACTGAAATACAATGCACTGTTCAGATTCAAGTTTCTGATGAGGAGCTGTCCCAGAGAACCAAAGTGTAACATCAGTGATCACTTGTGTCAGATTCAGTCCTTCAACTAATTCATGGTTTCCATGGAATCAGAAAGGGATGAAGTTCATCTGTCATCATTAGTGAACTGAACACTTCCTGCCTTTCCTTCCTGATGATTTCTTTCCCAAGTGTGTAGCTAGTGCATCTCATGGCTGTTTCCCATATGTTTCTCATCTTCCTTGTAGAATACAATGCATGTGTGTTTAGAGTTGAAATTTTCTTGCTGAACTCAGTGTCATTGATGCCCAGCTGACAACATAGTGCTTTCATATTGCAGAATAGGGTTTAGTATACTTGATTGGTAATAATTTGACCATTACTGATTTTTGTTTGGTGTGATTTAGAAAACAGGAAATGAAGTTGTGTCACTGAATGCCTGCAGTGCATCAGCTGTGGTTTTTTTCGGTTTTATAGTGTGGTAATAACGAAAGACTGTTGTTGCTTCGACTTAGAAGCTATTTGAGTTTGAGAAAGGGTGGAAAGGAAATCCTGTAGTGAGTGTAGCTAACAACTGCATGTCAGTGCTTCAAGGTTAGATGCGCTGACTTGCAGAGTACCCCTGGCTGCTTGTGTGACTGACCGGTTTCTGCAGTGTAGCTGTAGCTTGTATTTTCCCCAAAATTATGGTATCACTAACTGTCTGTTCTTGCTGATCTTTCTGCTTCACAACTCAAGAAGTGCAGGGAGGGCAAGGTGGCTGTTCTCATCAATTCCTGCAGTTCTCAGCTCTGTCACTGGTGGGAATTGTCAGGGACTCCTAAATTGCTTTTGCAGTGTTTTATACTGAAGTGGAAAATTTACAGAGTAAGTAAGTCGACAGTAGAGCTGACTGGCACTGAGTGCAATCAATTGATGAAACATGTAGAAAAAACCCAGGTTGCACTATCAAAGTGCAGGTGTTATAGTTTCCCCTTGAAGGCTCCACTCTCAGTACTTGACAGTGTGAGCTGAGTTTCTGCATTAACAGTCCTTTGTCACGTGGATCCTGTGCAAGTTGGGAATGAAGAAGAGATCAAGAAACCTTAAACCAAAACAATTTGAACAGCTGTCTCTGAAAATATTTAGATGAAATTATTAAACATAGAGTGTAATAAAAAAATATGGGTAATGAAATGTCCATAGTTGATTATTGAAATATATATTGAAATATGTATGTACATATGCATGCTTTTTTAAACTTAGTATAAGAAGCGGATGTTGATGCAGGGGTTTTAACATAGTAGAGGTGGTCAGCCAGCTACAGGTAAATATTGGTTACAACTCAGATGTAAAGTTTTGAAAAATGAATATTGACAGTTGTATTTAATTTTGGTGTTGTATTGCTGAATTGTCTAGCTCTAACGTTAGTTTAATTTTATCAAGTATTATCTTGTGGTCACAGAAATAAGCCTGATTTTATGTCCTTTATGCAACTGTTATGAGTTGGAAAGTTTATTTTCACAGATAACTGCTTTTTTTTACTCTTCTTTTTGACTTGAAACTTGAAATTTATAACATGATCTTACTACTTGTCTCCTATAAAACAGACCAGGTCCCACATAAGGTTTATAAAAATCTGACAATACTCTTTTTGTCTCCTTTTGTCTGCACTTTTGTGTGTTCACTACAGTTTTGGGGATGCACTGGTTTGTGTCTGGAGATTTCTGATTGCTTGCAGGTAGAGATCAGGGTGATCCCTTTCCATATTGTAACCTGTTTTTTATAAAAGAGTGCTGGAAAGACCAACAAAGAAACCATTTAAAAATGGTGAAGGACAAGTATGAGCTCTCAGTACGTCAATGAGGTGAAGATGCTCATCTCAACTGGGCTGCCTTTCTGAGCTAGAGTTTTGTGTATAGGGTGCTTTTAAGCCTTCCACTGATAGTGTAAAAGGAAGGAGGAGATGGAAAAACTTTCCTATATACTTTTGTCTCGAACCTCAAGGGTCGTTGTTATTCTTACAGAGTTTGGGGCACAAAGTTCTCTCTGTCCACTGCGGACTTTTGGCCCCACAGAGTCACGGAATGTGGCCTTCAACTGAACTGGCACACCAAAGCAGTAGGGACATACATACGAGCCTTAAATTGTTCTTCAGCATCCCTGCTCCTGAAGCATGCTTTCCTGGGAGTTTTGTCAGTTTTTACTTTAAAATAGTTTCGAGTGCTATTACCACCATGATCTGCAGGTCCAAGTATTCTTCAGAGGATACAAAGATTCTCTGACCTGAAATACTTCCGAGGAAGTAGAAATCAAGCTCTGTTCTCCTTGGGATTGTGCGTGCTACTATCAAGTATTATTTTGTTTTCTCTCTTCTTTTCAAAGAAAGCAGTTTCTAAGGAAAACCAGAGGACTGAATTGTTACCTGTCAGAGGTGTGTTTTTGTAGCATGATAGTGACACCATGAGGTAAAAGCCCAGGTCATTCAGTGAAGGCATTGAAGATGTGAATCCTGTTGGAAGACCATCTGTGGCAGAGTAAGTGAATTGTAGAACAAGTTCTCAGTCATGACTAGAGTTCCTCTTTGAAGTAAACTTAATACTTTGTTTTCTTTTCTGTTCTTCAGGAGGGGGATAAACTAATGTACATGTAATATGATTGTCAAAGCTGGGCTCTGACCCCATTGGGAAATGAGCGAAAAATTTGACACCAAACACACTGAAAGGCAATGCAGACATCTATGTCCTGTTGTAGTATTCAGAGTATTGGGAGGAACTGGATGCTTCTGTTTTTCTCCAAGGCCACATGCTTTTCATGAAGGGAAGAGTCTCTTAGCTCCCTCTGGATTTTGACTGCTGCCCCATATCCATTATTTTACTTGAAACGTTTGCTGTAATAAATGTGGTTTTTGGGTACTGAGCTGTAAATGGATTGGTTCTGATTTCCTGAAATGCCATCCTTTTGCACCCTACATTTTTCTTTATTTTCTTTCTCTCCCTATATACATCCTACTCATCCCCAAAACAGCAGAGCTGCTCAGCTAGAGTTCTGTCAATATGAAGAAAGGATTCTCCTGCAGGCTGCAGGGCTTTATCATTTGGGAGTGCTTGGCTTTAGATCTTGGCACTCTTCTTTGCACTATAAGAATTTGTTAACTTCTGGGCTTGCTACAAACCTTGGTTTTTTTTCTCCTCCCTAAAGTTGGTGAGGATGAGTGGGCCAAAGTGAATGTCTACAGGCAGTTATTTGATTTTGTGCATTAATTTATGGGACACATGCCCAGAGCCCTTGGATGGCAAAATTTCTTCTGAAATGTGAATAGCTTAAAGCTTCTGAGTCTCCTTCCTTCTGATGTACTTGTTAAGGAAACCTGCAGCTATTCTTGCAGTGAATAGTAGTTCCTGAACTGATCTGGATGATAAATATCTCTCTATTCAGAATTGTCTAGCAAAAAAAAGTAAGCAATTGCCCTCTTGCAGGCATACTGCATGTCCAGCTGAAGTCAAGGACTACTAGAAAGTATGCTAAATAGGAGCAAATGGGATGTGCAAATAGCTTAGCTCATCAGAAGGAAACCAAGATAGAGTGGGGGTTTGAAGAGCTGAGAAGGTTTAAACTGACCGGAAGGAAATGTTTCTGGTGGGTGTTCTTTCCGTTCTAGGGCTTTCAGTGGCTTCTGTCTGTGTTTATAACGTGGGGACGTGTTCTGACACGTTCCATTCCCAGTGCTGCAGTGCTCTGAAGTAACATCTAGCTCTGTGCTTGATGAGGAGGTGCTGAAGGCAGTTTGCATCAACCTTTTCCCTTTCAGTGTAAAACCCAAGAGCTCTGAAAGGTTTCATGGAGGATAAGGAGTTTCCCACCTTGACAAAATTCTCAGGAATTTAGATTGTTGGCCAAAACCACAATCTCAACAGGTTCTATGAAATTTTTTCTTGATTGGTTGTCCTTAAAAAAAAGAAAAAAAAAAAAAGAAAAAAAAAAAAGTTGAATTGGAAACAACTTTTTTTTTTTTTTTTTTTTTTTTTTGAGGTGTTGGAATTTACTGTTGAAAGAAAGGATTAAAATTAGCTAAGTAACCTTCTGGAAATACCAGTGGAGTATTCAAATTAAAGACAATAATCTTTGATTAGTTTTTCTAGAGACCTCATAGTTTTCTGACTAGCAACTAGATTCTTTTCTAAGGCATTAAGTATGTTTTATTTGCAGGTACATTAATGCCATTTTTAAACTACAGTTGCATGTAGTAGTTTCTGTGTTGAAGTGGCTGCATACAGGAGGCCCTGGATTATTCATTATTCTGATGGTGAGTGAAAGGGATCCAGATTTCTTCCTGAGAATATAAAAAGGAGACAGCTGACATTGTTTATTATTAAAGAACAACTAGGGTGACCTTTTTTTGGCCTGGATTGGCGGAAGTTTTCTTTCAACTGCAACTGGCAATAGTGCAACTGCAGTATCTGAAGCACCCATGTACAAAGGAAAGAGAACCATTCTGTGAATGTAACTTCCAAGAGAGAGAAGTTTTGGTAGAGAAGATAAAAGCATGTCTTAATTTTTTCCTTACTGGAAATTTGACTACAAGAATGACTATCATTGTCCGTTTTATAGTTTTAGGACATTATCTGTCTGAATATAAATGCCAGATGTATATTTTCTAACCTGTATCTCAAAAATATATAGCAGACTTGTGTTCTTGCATTCATTACATTTTCATTTCTGACTGTACCCAGTTTCTTTTTTTTAAAGGGATGATGTCTTCACATGCCCAAAATCATACTAACACAGTGGAAGTTTTGGTTCAGATTAAAAGGTTTAGTGAGTATTGTCAGAAAACAGTCTTTGGTTAGAATTAATCTGATAAAGGTAGAGTGAGTTGTGCTATTGTTAAAATGCTGGTCTTCACCTTCAAGGGGAAGTAGAAGCTAAGTGGGGATGGAAATGTTGCACTTCTGCTTTGGTGTAGGATCAGTGAGGAGGGAATGAAAGTTTTTGTTTCCTTGCAAAGTCCTTGGCAGACGGCTCTGACGTGATCAGTGGAGGTCTCACATACATGCATATGTGCATGGAGGGTTATGAAAAGGGCTCTCTGACACTGCTGTTTGCTCATTAATCTAGGAACTCTGTGTCCCCAAATGTCTCAGATTCAGCTATGTATAGCACAACATGTTGAGTTTTCCAGCTTGTCTTGGAAACTAAATCTCAAATTTGCTATAAGTGCATAAATTTTTAGTCTCTCTGCTTCCCGAACAGCATCCATGCTTTATCAAAATACTTGATATTTTAGAAGCAGAGAAGAAAATAAAGGTGAATGAAATTCAGAAAAATCTGGGAGTTTCTGTGCTAGGAATTTGCCCCTGTTCTCTGTCTGTGGAAGAGATCCAGCTGCATTGTTCCTACAGGCACTTTCAGGGTAGCTGAGTATTTTGTTTCCAGGCAGGGCATGATCTCAAAGATTGGCATTTCATATGCAGTTGGATCCTTGAAACCTTTGGTAATTGGCTGTGTACTGTTCTCTTTAAATATTGCAGAGGAAAAGTTCTCTCCCTCTGATTTAGAAAATAAAATTTAGGAAACTAACCTCCTATTTCACGTCAGCAATGTGAGTCTTTGCCCTTTTCCTCAAGAGGCTTAAAGGAACACACTTTTTTTCCTCAACTGCAAACTTTCTCTCATCCTTCTGATTTTAATTGATGTAGGAGATAATGAATTGTGTAAATGGAAGAAAGAAGTTCACATACGTACATGACATCTTCATGTGCACATACTGAGCAGGAGATAATTGAATTCCTTTTCCCTTTTGACCCTAAAAATTAGTTGTTTTAAAGATATGTGTAAAAATGCATGGGCCACGAGTATGGTGGTCTTCTCAAATCTAGGGATCTGATCTCACTCTTTGGTTTATTGGAAGAACTGCAAATGGTATTTTTAGCAAGCTTACTGCTAAAAATTCTCTGTCCCTCCCTGCTTCCCCAAATGAAACTGGTAGCAAAAAGCAAAGAGTGACCTTGCCTGACTTACATCACCCACTGTTACATCTCTGTTGCCTTGCCATTTTATTACCAGCTGTTCTCTCTTGTATGATGCTTAAATCACAAGTTTCTGGAACAAGGAACTATTCATGCTGTGGGGTGCTTGGCACCTTCTTGGGACCACACCTGTACAGTAAAAAAAAAAAGTGTACAATAGCTGGGATTATGCTGAGTTTTGTAAATCATATTGGCAAAATTTAATTGGATACAATACCAATAGGATGATAATAAATTAGTGTATATTTTTAGAAAGAATAAAGGTACAATAGGAACTGCATTTAGAATTGAGAGGCCTTAGAATGATTTTATCTTCACTCACTTTTTTTTTCCCCCTGACCTACTTTTTCCTGTTTTTAGAGGTGGTAGACCTCTATGGCCATTTGGTTGTTTCTGCTAACACAATTCTGGAAGTTGTGGACACTTCACAGATTGCTTAAGAAATGTGTGATTGGGGACAGGGGGGTGGAGTTATATAACATTTAATAATAATGTAACATTTAATAATAATAATTTTCAAAAGGCCATAAAATAGGGACCCAAATATGGAAATGGATAAGAACTAGAGTTAAGGCAAAGGTCTTCAAAGGGGGAGGAACATAGCTGTTAATAAAGGTGAAGATGCAAAAAATTAGCTGCACAAAACAGGGGAATAGTTGCATGTGTTAACATAAGAGATTTAGCTTTATGCTATGCAAGTGGATTTTTTTGGCTATTTCTTTGTATTTAAGTTGTCTTTTTTAGTCAATGCATTCACTCATTAATCACTATCAGTGTTAATACAATATGCTCATTAGGTTTTTAAATTTACACTAGTATGAAGATGAAACAATTCTTGATACACCAGAGATTTTATAAAATAAGTATTGTCATAGAATATACAAATGTAAGTTGTAATCATTCTTACAGTTTGGAAATTCATTTATGTTTTTCTTCTAAACCTGTGAAATAGATTCCAGGGTTTTCTCTATGTCCTATTTTAGTGATTCAGTAACCTTATGGGAAGAAAGATTCTCCAGGTAGCCAAGCTAAATCTTCTTTACTGAAAGATCAATGGAATTCTTCTAGTTCTATTGCAAGTGGACGTGGTGGATATTTATTACTGTCACCTTTATGGTGATCTTTAGATGCCGGATGACTTCTATGGCCCATTTGTCTCTCACTGCTTTTCATGGCTCCCTTACCTTTGTCCAAGTCACACAATCTCTTTAGCTTTTTTAGTAGTTTTGTTAAAAATGTAATATTTTTTTTGCCTTTCTTTTAAGTATGTTCATGGTCCAAACTGGGTGCAGTCCTGACCACTCTATGAGTACAAATGACACCTATTTAATACCCACTGTGTCTTGTAAATAACAAGTATGGCTGATTAACCCCTTGGCTAATGTTCTGTAAGCCCTGATTTTATTACCAGTGTGTCCTTTTAAAATAGTACCATTCATCTGGGACACTGGTTTGTAACTCTATTGCAGAGTCTCGTGGGTGTTTCTGTCCACTCCAGAGGCTGAAATGGTGTGACCTACTGTGTCACAGGCGCCTCCTCAGTAGGGATGCGAGTGACAGGGAGGTGTGGGGTGAGGCATTCTGCCTTTTGAAGAAGGGGAGAGGCAGGTGGCTTTCTTACTAATTGCTCCTGAAACACTAGCTATTAAATCATGCTACAACTCGGTGATCTAATGCTATCATTGAGAAGGATGATAGAGAAAACATAAAAGACACAGTAATCCTGGCTGACAGCAAAGGCAGCCTTTTGAAATGGTTACTGAATTGAGTGATGAGAATAGATGTGCCTCTTAAAGCGTGTATACTTAATGCAAATGCCATTATCATGGCTGCCTTGCTTAGAAATGTAAAAATTGCTTTGTTCGGTGAAGATTCAAGAATTGATGTTTGTTCTTTATTGGATGCTTCTAACATTCAGGAGAGAAATATAGTTGGGTGATGTAAGTTAGATGTCTTCACACCCGAATTACTTCAATATATGCAAACTGTTTAAATGCTTCCCATTTATCAGAGTACCTAATCAGTATTCTATAACTTTTGGTTCTAAAATTGAAAAAATTTCTTCTAGTGTTCTTAGCTTTGTCTGCAAAGATACATGAGATGTTTTACAAACAATGCAAATGCATTTGGCACTGAATCCTGTAATAAATATCTCATTTAGTAAATGCTAATTCTCAGTGTCAGATTTCCTTAAGGTTTGTTGACTGTTAAGTTTATGGCTCCCTTCATCAGTTGTAAGCCTGGATAAAAGCAGCAGTCCCCCAACCCTCAAATCCACAAACTTTAATTTGTGTAATAAATACCCCTGTCTGAAGGTCCATCATCTGGCCTTTAAAATGCACATCCCTCTCATTCTTCTCACTTTCTTTACATTCATAGGAAAATGAATCCCTAGCACTGCAGTGTGATTCCTCATTGCAACAGGGGCCATTAATCAAGTTTTGCTGGTTTTGGAATGTGATATCAATATCACTCCCTTCAGTGTTGACAGTGTGTTCCAAAGTCTTGAAGCAGCAGTTTCTTAAATGACAAGGCAAACAACTTACTGTACACCTTTAGAAGGTAGTAACATGAAAAGATTGCTATAAGAAAAATACCCTATTAGGAAACGTATTTCTCTAATGTTCTTCATAATATATTTATATTCAGTTATGCACACAGGATCTGATAAAGAATGCACTGCATATTGACCTGCAATAATTTGTGGTTTGAATGTGAAGGTTTTATAAACTAAAGTGTGGGGTAACCACAGGATCAATTGATTGCAAAGCCACTCAGAAAGCACTAGTACATTGTGATGGTTTAAAACCCAGCTGGGAAATGCAACACCACTAAAGCTGCTTCCTTTCTCCCTGTGTCCCTTCCCGTAATGAAGGAACAGAAATAACAATTTACTAAAATCACAATAACCACAGCACTACCAAGAGCAAAAAGCATCTTAGAGAGGGTGCTTTTCCCTCAGAAGGGCGTTCACCACAGGGAACAAAAGAAATGCCTCCCAAAAATAGTGCTGCCCATGTGGTCTCCAGACAAAAGACAATATGATGAGGAGAAGCCAAGGAACCAGGACCCAACAAACCCCTTGGGAACTTGGATCATCCGTGCTGTGCTGTCTGCTGGTCACTCCAGATCCCCATGCCCCAGTTATGTCACACCACTGGAACTTCTTTAGAGTGTGTCTGGGAACTGAGAGGCTTTACTGAGTAGTGCTTATGTTATGGAAGATCATGTGTCTTTGAGTTTGGAGTGGAAAGAGAAGATCCCCAATGAACTCAAGTGGTTTTTTTCATTGCACTGTTTTGAATAGGCACAAAAATACCATATCTTGAACAGGGACACGCGAGTTCTTTTGGCTAGCAAAGGCTTTGCTGTGAATGGGGTTTAGATAAGCTCCCCTCATCATTCCAGTGGTCTGGGACATCTGATGGCTTGCTAGCTCAGTTTAGTATTATTCACAAGTATGTATCCCACAGGTGGTTATTTCATTCTGAGCAGCAGCCCACTGCTTGGGCCTGAGCAGTGAGAGTGTATGGTTGGCATGAGTTGGTGTGGTCCCTGTGAAGGCAGGATAAGGGGATGTGTGGCCGGGGGTTGCCAGCCATGGACCTGGTGCTGTGAGTGGACCACAAAAACGCTGCCTTCAGCTGAACTTCAGAGCTTGGTGAATGAGATTCTTTTAACAATGAAGCAGGCAAGTGAAAGCATAGAACTAGGCAGATCAAAACCAAATCCCAGAATGTTTCTGTTCTCCATGAAATACCATAATGCTTTCCAGAACACAATAGGATTTGTGAAATACTTCGCTACACAAGTAATAATGTGTTAAGTGTTAATTTATTTAAAAATTAGTACCTAATTGTTTGATCTATGAAAATTGCATCTTTTAAAATGAACTTATCACTTTGAAAAATCAGACCTGCTCAAACCATTCTAAAAAACCACTTACTCTCCTATTTGATTAAAATATTGTGGCCAGTTTTCGGGTTACTTCTCTTAATCATACACAACTCAATTCACACAACAACATCATTGAAAACATTCACTGTCAGTTTCAGGTCTTCTCAGGCTGAATTAAATGTAGGAGTGATGCTCATGTTTTCAGTGTGAATGGCTTCCTCCTTTCTCTCCTAAGAGATTCTGCTCAGCAATGCTGAGCAGCAACGTGGACAGCAAATCAAGCAGAACCCTTGCAGACCTTGTGCACACAGAAGCTGTGGAGCAACATCACAACAAATTCCTTCTCTCTCTGCCACTTGGCAGTCACCCTGTTAAGATGATGGTTTGTATTGGCTGCAGGCCTCCAGCCCTAAAATGCTTGCCAGGGGACAGGACACACCTGAGTCAATGGCCCTGCAGACAGCTGTGCATTGAGACAGCAGACAAGTTCATTATAGCTAAAGGCCAGGAGGCACACAGCCCCGAGTTACACAGAAAGGAGGACAGGATGCTTTCCCTCAGAGGTTTTATGTCATGGCTCAGATCTCTGGGTTAACATCTGGGAGCTGGTGTGCTTCCAGCCCTGTGAGCAAAGCGGCTGAGTGTGCCCTGGGAGAGCTGACCCCTGCAGAGTTCCAACACCTCTGCTCCTTTCTTCGCTTTGTCCCAGTTTGCCTGTGATCACATGCCTCCACTGAACGTTTGCTCGTATTTTACCACTGTGGTTCAGTTTCTTTTCTCACAGATGTATTTGCTTGCATTTTTCCTGGCTAAAAATCTTTTTTTCTGGCAATACTGAAACCTTTCTTAATCTCTTCCTTCAGTTCATGAGAACTTTACTGTTACTAAAGATTTGACTAATATGCACAGATAAAGAAGTATTTTCATGTTTCTAAATTAATTACTCCTTCTTGTAGTTTAAAAAAAGCCTTTGTTTGAACTTGTTTGTGCTCTGAAAATAAGCATGTGCAGTGGTTAGGATGTAAAACAGATCTCATAGCATTTATACATGTTTTCATGTTGGCTGTTACTTTGAGATGTCCCTATTGTGTGTATAGTTTGTCAAGTCTGTTCTCTTAAGAAAGCAACTTTTCTCTTTTTCTACCACTATGAGATACTCACTATTGATGATTTAAATAATTATCTTTGGGAAAACAAATGTCAACTTACTCTTGCTACGGTTACTTTATTTTTTCAGGAATGCAACTGAGGCAAATCACTAAAATTTCTCTGTATTAAGTAATGACCTTACTGTAAAAATTAACTATCCCTGTTTGACAGAATACATAAGAATAATAATCCGTACTGTGGGTTAGATTTTTTTTCAAAAAGATTTTTTTTTCTGTATTTCATGCAGTACGTTTGACCTCAAAGTTAAAAAAGAAAAGGTCTGTGAGACCTCCATTCACGTTCACTGCTGAACCTTAGAGCTCAGCAAACAGGAAAAATAAAGACTTAATGCATCAGGCCTGCATGACAGAGAGACCCTCTCTATGCATTACATCTCTTTAAACCAGATGTGAATTGTATTATAGCCAGAATAAAGGTTGTCTGTGCTAGAGGCTAATCTCTTGAATCAGGAAGCCATTTTTTTATTATTCTTCAGGCTCTTATACTGCAGAAACCTGCTGCAATTCAAAATTGTCAGTAGACAATACTGACAAAGGTAAATATTGCAAAAAACCTGTTTATAGAGAGAATCATAAACTGATGTGTCTGAGCACATTATTTCCATTTAGAAGATTTCCAGTGTTCCATCAGTGCATTTCACTACAGATAACTGAAATTAATATTATGGGGTTTTGTTTTATTGATGCAGACAATGTTACTGTGTCTTTGTGTCTACACATACACGTTTACTATGTGTTGAAATGATTTTAATATTTTGACTTGTAACAAGTAAAAATAGCATTTTTATTGCTTTTTTCCCCTTTCTGTTCATACTTTACTGAATTTTATGTACATAGATGTTAATTGTGGCAAATTCAAACCCAGTTTTGAAAAGCAATTAAAGGAGCCTGTGTAGGAAAAAAATTCAAAATGTCTCAAGTGGGGAATGGATCTGGATGCAACCCCTCTGTGTCTCAAATGACATTTAATGATAGGATGAAACTAAAGAACCACCACTTGGTCTCCTGGTTTTGTTTTATGAGCAATGGCTGTTGGAGACACTGAATTTCAGAAGCAGACTCAAGACCATGACTCCCACAGAGATGCAACCCCTCAGTTTGGTCCGTTTTTTGCTTCCAGGACTGTGGTTTTTTGTCCATCCACTTTTTACTTATCATGCCTTTCCTCATAAGAGAAGTCTAAGTCCCAGTTAAAATCTATATGTTGTACTAGACTCTGAAGTGCTGAAAGGTAGGTGCTGGGAAAGGCAGCTGTGGTCCAGCCAGATTAAAGAAGGGTATTCTCAGGCCTCTGAAAATAAGCAGGGAAGCACTGGGACAACTTTTGCTCTGTCTTCTCTGGGTTTTCTGCCCTATTCTGGCCATGTCCAAGTTGGTTATGATTCAGAGGCTATTCAGGGGCTGTTTTATGTTAAAATGTAACATTTTACAGAGAAGTCTCTCTCATTTCCGTTTGCTTTAAAGCTGTACTGTAATACAGCCCTCTGGGAGTTCTCTCACAAACAGTTTGAAAATCCATGCAATGGAGTTAGCGAGATGTGACCTTGTCATGTGCCCCAAGGTAATATGTTCTGGATGGTTAATCAAATCCTTCAGTTAAAACAGGGATTGGAGTGACTGACTTCTTTTGTGTCCTTGGAGCATATTTGGAAAAGTGGCGCTGAAAAGACTTATGAGGTTGTTAAAAGATGCTCCCCTGGGGAGGACAGCGTACTTTGATGCACACCCTTGTCTAACAAGCCAACTCAGGTCCATTCACAGCATCAGAAGTGGACTGCAGAGGAACTTCTTTTGACTGTTCAGTTGTCATCTGGAGAAAGTGGTTTGTCTTTGCATACATTTCAGTGTGATGCTGTGGTATGAATCTGTTAGTTTTTTACAAGTCACTTTTATTGCTTTTCTCTTGGTTTTGTGACATGAAACAAGCGTGAAGTGGGAGATAAAGGCAGTGATTGAAAGACAGCAATGGTTGTTTAGCTGCCTTCATCACTACACCCTGATAGAGTTGTCTGTAATTCTCATTTATTTCTGCTACACTGGAGTTACATTTATTTATGCTTTTTCCCCCTTTGTTCACCTTTATTTAGTTTTCTTTTTCAGGCAATTAATCTGCTTTATTGTTCTTGTGTGCAAAATTCTACTGCAGTTATATTTATGAAAGATTTTAGCCAAACAAACTAGCTTGGTCTATGTTCCACAGGGAGTCATTAAAGTTCTTGTTATTCTTACTATTCATGTTAATACTTTGAATTTTAATTACTTGCACATGCAGATAAATAGTACACATTCTTTATACTTGTACAGCAGGTTCTATGAATTCTGTAAAACCGCTTCTGTTTCATCTAATATTTGTTTTATAAGGTTTTCAAAAGGAGCAAATTCTGAATAGTTTGCTGTGTTAAAATTCACACTGATATCTCTGGTGATTTTTATCAGTGCTAGATTTAACTTTTTGTAGTGTTTTGTACATAAGATTTTTATGTTTAAAAACAATCTTTTGCCATATGCACTTATGCCCATATTTAGTGTCTGCACACTTACAGAGAGTGAAAGTCACTTGTGATCCTTTTCTGAATTTTAACCACACAGGAACAAACTTGAAGAGCTTGAGCACTGATAGAGCAGACAGAGCACCTACTGAGGCAGTACACCTGACTCAAATAATAATACAGCTGTTGGGACCTAGGTAAGATCTAGCTGCAGGATCAGCAAGGTGATTTCAGCGGAGTTCACAGAGTGGTGTGCATGTACCAGAGTGGGAAGAACAGTGCTCTCCCTGAAGAGCCTTGGGAAGCATCACCATTAGCAGTGGCCAGTTCAGAGGCAGACGTGTTCTTTGGAACTTTCTGAAAGGCAGCTCCTTCCATAGATAACATGGCTGTGGACTCTGTGTTAGTTGGTGTAGTGCAGTTAATTCAAGTTCAGTCATGATGCTGACATCTGTCTGACTTCCTAAACCCACAGCAGTGCAGGATGAGTTGTAGTATTTTTACATTGCAAAAGAAGGTTTCTTGACACCTAAGATACTGCTAGAGAAACCATACAATTATTTCTTCATATCACAAGCAATTTGGTTGTTAAGTAAGTGATTCCGTATGTAGAATAAACCACAAAACATTTGGTTCTTGAGAGCTGCTGTTTCAAATGCCTTAATAACTCTGGATTAGGAGGGAGCTCTAACAGATTTAAAAGGTAAAATCCCATAATAGGAATTTAAACAAGGGTAATTTTCCATTTTTCTTTTGGTTTTCCTCTCAGATAGAATATTTTAACCTCTGACAAAGATTTTGAAAAGTTTGATGATCCTTGTGCTTTGTGCTTTAACTTTGATAGGAAATCTGTATATATTTTCCTCTTCTTCAGCACAGGTTTATTTCAAATTGTAGCAAGTAATTGCAGTAGTAAGATGTTCAAATACAAAAATAAAGTTCATCGATTTTCCTTGGGCTACTGTAGCAAACCATGTTTTCCTTAAAGTAATGAAATTTATTTCAATTTCCAAATTAACTTGTGCACACATTTAATTCTTTAGAATATTTACAAGAAAAAGAACACCTTAACTCCCTAATGTTGTAAAAAAACAAACAAAAGAAGCCATTTTTATATGGTCTTGCAAACCATCACACAAACCAAGATCTTAAAAAAAATTTGTAGTGTTGAAATGAAAACTTTAACTTAATTTTTTTTGCAAGGAAAAAAAGAGAAAACAATGCTTAGTTTTCACTGGAGGGTAATATCCCTTTTCCTTAGGTTTACAACAGACTGGTTGTGCTCAGATGAACAGTCAGTACATCATAATTCATGTAACAAGGCTAACAGGAGTTCAAGCCTTAGTTGTATTTAAACCTCTAGAGACAGGAAGGCAGCTTATATACTTTAATATTCTCTGGCCTGATGCCCTGATTTAAAATACTCCTAGAGCACCTTTTACACTAACTTTGGATTGGCTGTGTTCAAAGTAATGGTATGCAAGTTGTGGTAGTTAACAAAGATTTAGAATATGTGTAGTGTTTTCCATCCCAAGATCCCAGATCAGTTCAACACTTAATTTTCTTATAACCTTTCTGAAACTGCAGTTTAGATTTCAAATTATATCAAGACAGATTATAAGTGTTACTAGAGAGGGTTACTGTTATTTTTTATTCTTTCTTAATTCTCTGTTACACATTTGGTTTATCTGCTTCAGAGATGGAATGTAAGAGCCAAGCAGAATTACAGCCCGGGTGAATTTAGCTGAGTACTGGCAGCCACTGTATGTGCTATTTAAATTATTTATATACTCCTTTGGGAGACTTTCTTCCCTTCTGCCAATCATAAAAGAAAAAAAAACAGACAATGAATACCATGTAGTTATATCTTGTGTAATAAATATACAGAAATCATTCTTTCTTTTGGTATCTCTGACTTCCTAGAACGGTTGATGATCAGAAAGATAAGAATTAATTTTTCAGTTATTGCATAAGAATTAATTTTTCATCTATTAGATGGTGAGGTTCAATATCCTCAGGTTTATTTATGAGGGTCTCTGCATGAACACTGTGTATAAAAGAAAGGCAAAAATACAATTAGTGATTCAGACTGACAAAGGTAAGTACTCGGGCAAACCTAATCTCATTGCTGCAAATCTTGGCCAGTTAGGCCAGATTTTTCAGTTTAACTGCTGGGAGCTGTGGATCTTTCCAAGTATGATACCCCTGCCTTCAGAAGTTGTAGGGGAATGAGGTTTACCAGAGTGTTCCCTATTTTTTTACCTCCAGAAGGAATCTCCTGTATCTCCTGGTGACAAGGCTTACAGCCTGGCCTGTCCCCTTGCTCCTGTGCAGCCCTGCTGGCCCACGGCCGAGCAGCGAGCCGGCCCGGGTGGGTGTCTGTTCCCAGCTCCTTGGCTTGTCCTTTTAGCCCGGAGAGAGGGTGCTGCTGCCTCTGTCCTGCTGTGCTTCTTGTCCCTCCTTGGGCTGCAGAGCCACCAGGCAGGCACCTGGCAGGAGTGTCCCCAGCACTGCACCCTGCCACCGCGTGTCCCTGGCGTCAGCCACGCGCCCTTGGCAGGGCACCTCCCGCACAGCAGCTCCAGGTGGGCCATAACCATCTCTATCGACCCATCTCTGCCTTTTTTTTTTTTTCCTGAGGAAAGGAGGAGAGGATGAGTGAAAGATGCTAAATCCTGATACTCAAAAACTGGAGACAGCATCTTGGCTGTGCTTGATGTGAAGGAGGGCAGATCCCAGTGCTGCAGGAGGCTGCGAGGGCTGACCTCACCCTCAGGGCTGTCTTCCCTGGGCTGCTTTGGGCCTTGAATGTATGCGTGTTTGCAGGGATTGTGTTCTTTACAGCAGCATTATTAATAACTAAAACTCTCTTTTCATTGGACTCCAGACCCAAAGTAGTGCTGGCTGTGATTTAATGCTTTTTTCCTCACTGGCAGTCCCTGCAGTTGGCTCCTGGTATGCGGCTGTGGCAGGACTTAGTCCAGCAGCCTTAGTGTGGGTTCCAGCTCTCTCTCGTTTGAACTGGGAAGTATCCTAATTCCAGCTTGCTTTTCGTGTAATGTATTTCATTATTGTTTCCACATTATGAGGAAAAGATTATATTCAGGCTATTTTTTTTTGCACAGACAGATGGCCAATAACTGAGACTAATGAAGATAATAAGTTGCATCGTGGTGCTAGTGTCAAAGAGGGGATTACTGGAAGTCTGTCTTGTACAAGCTGAGAATGCAACAAACAAAAATTGTAGCCAAACTATATTGCCATGTGGGTTTCTTATTTAATTTGTTCCCTTTTCACCAACATTTCTGCAATTGTGCTTGTTAATGAAAGGTAAATCAGTGTCATTCATGTGTAGGCATGTGGCCGTGTCAAAAAATAGCTTTAAAATCCTTCCTAGCTCTGCCCATATGTGCATTTCAGTATTTCTCTTCCCAGATCTCAAATTTTCTCCTGCCTTTTCTCCAAAGTGATAGGAATTGAATAAATTTTTAATTTCTTTTTTTTTTTATTCGTGTTGTATGTGAAAAACATTTGGCAAATGTTGCCGTGCCCAAGGATTTCTCTGACTGACTGGTGAACTGAGAACACTCAATTGAACTTTGCTGTCTGTCTGCTCCTGGGAGATTATGGTCGTGCATGCATCCCCAAGCCTGGCAGTTGGCCTAATTTAGGTTTAGGACCCATTGTATCTAGAGGCATTCAGGGCTGGCATTTGGCCAGGCCTATTTTAATTGCAGCTTCTCTCAGGCTCCTTCCTGGAGTTTTGCTTTTCTCTCTCCCTTTCCCTTCAGCTGTGTGGCTGGAGAGGGTGTAGAGGAGCAAACTGCTCACAAAGGCTCAAATCTTGGACAGCTTACACAGCCGAACCCCTTTGGTGCAGACTAGCCACCCATGAACTCATCCCACTGGCTAAAGCCCTTGGCACTTAGTGGATCCATTTTCTTGTAGATGGTAACAGGAGTGAGCTCAAAAATCAAGAAGGAAAATATAGTTTTCACCTTATCTGTTCTGTTAACAGTAATCCCTGCCCATGAAAAAGAATTCTGTTTGCAAAATTATGGCCTGCAGCCAGTTGTAGGTTCCTGAGTGGGTGGTTTAAATCAGACTGTACATTTTACTTACAATTTTCTTTGTCAGAGGTTGAATCTTGAGCCAGAGTCTACTTACTGCTGTTTTTTGATTTGCAGTATGCAAATGCTTCAGCAGACAACTGAAATTTAGGGGAAAAACATGTTTCTAATGTCTCAAATGTTTTAAAGAAAAAGAAGAGTCTTGCTTGTGAGTTATTTCTTCACTTGCATGTTATCCTTCATAAGTCACATGCCACCTAAACGTAATTTTTCTTCCATTTGCCTTTTACAGGAAGAGGAGAAAGAAACCTTGATGTAACTGAGCTCTAGCTTTGCAGATAGCTTAGCTGCATCACTGCTAGTGTGTGGGGTGATATGGGAGCATTTAGTTCAGTAGGGAACCTCATTTGTCCCCAACCTTTTTCTTCAGCTATAAAACTTTCATTCTGATAAATTCTAGTGATACACTCCTGGTTTTTTAACACATCTTTTCATCCATTTGCAATTGAAATACAAAGTCATGAATCTTGGAATCTCACATTAAAAATATTCAGTACCAGAAGATGAATTAAGCGAGTTTCAGAGGAACACAGGAACATGGTGAATCCTCCTTTTTTTTAATGTAGTTATATATATATATATATATATATAAATATATATATATACATATATACACACACACACGGCACCATATTTTAGAAAAACATGCAGTAGGATAAATGTTCTGACATTTCTCCTTTTCGTGGAAAAAAATTAATTAGCTCAAACCAGTCAATCTAGTATCCTACTGATGCTTTATTTGCAAGATAGGTTGCACAGCGGGAACAAGGCCATGAAGAGTTTTTTTCAAAAGGAAACAACTACTGGAGAAACTGCTCATTTTTCACCACTTTTTTTTCCCTTTCTGTCTGATGTTATCTGTTCTGCAGCACAGCACAGGTGCTCCCAAGCACCTCTTCTAAGTGTAAGTATTGACTACTATTTCCAACAATACTAAGTGCTCTCAGGAAAAGATCATCTGTTGATGGGTAATGACAGGGGATAGAAGCTAGAGAAAAGCCTGTGATAAAGACTGCAATCAGATCTCCTGCCAGTGAGAATAAAATTCACTTATACGTTGAAGTTAACAAGACTTTTTGCAGAAAAGTCGCTCAGGGAGAATAATGGGTGAATGTAGCTCAGCATCTGCTGCCATGGTACAGAAAAAGATGGTACTGGCAGAATGAGCAGCTGATATGGGTGACTGACTTTCCTGATCACAAATCTGATTTGTAGTGATCGAATTCAACTGCATCTGATGTTGCTATTGAAATGTCTGAAAAAGTCTGACACTGAAAAATGCACGAACAAAGCACATGAGCCTCAATGTTTGCCAGAAGAAACTGCTCTGATTGATCCATAAGAGAAACTTTCTTCTTGAAAGCTCTTATACCTTCCATGGTTTGCCAGCCTGATAATAAATCCTCCTTTTTAACCCCTCTGAGGGTCTAATCTAGCTCAGGGCTTCTCAGGCTCTGGGGGAATATATCATAGACAGGAAAAAGGACTCAAAAGAGGCTCTAACCCTTAGCTGAAGTAAGATGTTTATTCCAGGTGGTCTCCAGAGGGAAAGAGGGCGTGCACAGAGGAATAGGGTCTTTTTACAGCTCTTGTCAGGGAGGGGCAAATTGGAACACAGCCAATTGGATCAGAAAGGGAAGGAAGGGTCAAACTACATGGTACAAGCTCTAGGGTCCCTGAGAGGGGAGAAGCCATTCCCACAGGGGAATGTAACACCAGCCATTGGTAACCAGTTCTCTGGAAAACACAGCTTTAAGACAGTCTCACCCTCCTCTGATTTTTTATTCTGAACACCCTCCATACTGTGACTGTTCATTACATCAGAATGCAGAGGAGAGTTCCGCATTTCAGTACAGGATGTTGCAGCTGAGGAGCTGAGCAGTGTTAATGGATGGAGCCTCTGAGCCTCACCTTGTTTGACAGTTACTGCTATGCCTTCTCAAAGGCCCATGGTGTTTCAATGGAAATGAACTGAAATATCCTGTTCTTGTCTCTTGAATATGCAGGTGCTCATTTTTTCTCCTTTATCTTCTTCTTCCTCATAATAAAAATAATGACAAAGAGCTTTACATCTTTTTTTGCATCTTTTTTTTACATCTTTTTGACACCATGGTTTGCTTGGGGCTTTTTTTGGTCAACTGTGAGTTAATTTAATCTTTTCCTTACTGCAAATTGGCAATATTTTGTAAATTTGTCTTCTTTCAGGACTATCTCCAACACTCTCTTTCCAGTTCTCTTTTCTAATAAAAATATTTTTCCCAGATGACATTTCTGTCAACTTAATCCTGGGTCAGCAACAATATTTGCCTGCCTTCTTAACATTTTTTTGTTCTGAAAATATTTTAAATATTTAGATTAATTTTTCCTTTAGCAGAAAAGGTTGTTTCAGATTCTTACCAAAATCAATCAGTAATAGTAAAAATACTTAAAAAAAATTCCTTTTCACTTAATTTAAAAAGAAAACTAAAACTAAATTTCTTGGAAGTCTGATGGTTCTAATTTTTAAAACGAAAACCTAAAATCTTTTCATTGCAACAGAGTATCTTATCACTGCTTTGTCTATTCTGGTTTTACAAGGGCTTTTTAGGTGAAAATCTTTGTACTAATTGGGGAGCAATTATGTGCTATGCAGGAAATGTCGTCTTGACCTTCTCGAGCCCTGGAAGTGGTTATCCTGAAACACGGGAATTAATACTTCCTGTGTTCCCAATAGTGTGCTTTACAACTTGTTGTATCACAAGCTCTCAGCAGACATCTGAAATATCAGTATTACTTATCTAGGAGCTGTGAATACAAATATTACTTCACAGCACTAACAATTGAAAAAAAAGCAGAAGTTAATGGAAAACTACTACTCACCTCTGGTAAAAAAGAGTATTCTTTTCTGTATTGGTATGATAGCATTATCTACTTTGCCTGGTTTGCTCTCACCCTAAATTTCTCTTTGTATCAAGGCACCATTTCCTCTGTTTTTATTTTCTTGTCTTTTTTCTTCTGTATTGAATTTATTCAAAGAAATGTAATAGCTGAATATCTTTTCGATACAGAATACAACACTAGTTTATTTAAAAACTTGTAGTAGTTTTACAAGGTTTATTAAAATGGTCATTAATTCCAGCTGGTCACTTTAACATTTATGTGTTTAGGATAATGAAAAGTCAGAGAGGAAATGGTGTGTCATAAGGGAAGAGATTACAGGGTTTTTTATGGTGAAAGTCATTTAACATCTGGTATCACAGAGATTATTCACTCTCTTTACCTATTTGTCAGTGGCCTTGGAGAATGTTTGTGAAATCCTCAGAAATCCATAAAAATATGCAATTTCACTAGCATGAGAAGAGATTGTCCTTCTCCCCATAGCACTTGGGGAAGTCATCATTCGTCATGCACTGGAAGTCATCTGAGAATCAACTCAAATAATTGCAAATCCATATTGTGTGCCAGGTGGACACCCTTCATTTTTACTGCCAAATGCTGAGAGAGATAATTTCAGTAAATAGGATTTAACTAGTCCTTGTTTATTTGTCTGCTTTCCTAAACCCAGTGCTGAATTGGATGTTCATGACCAGAGTTCTCAAAATTTAAACATAGGTTTATTTACTTCAGACAATGAAATGATGTCCTCTTTGATCAAAAATTCAGCTTTCAAGGTTCTTTAAAGCAAACTGTTCATAGCACATGTTTGCTAGACAGCCCTCAACTGTCTGAAAGAGAAAATCAGGAAAAGATGAGCAGAAGTCTTTTTTTTTTCTTTTTAAAGAGAAAAAGCTATAGAGAAACAGTTGTTTCAGCCAAAGGAAAGAGTTCATGGTGTAGCTTGTAATAAAGTTTAATGAATTACAAATGCCATTTAATGATAGAATGATAATGTTTAAACCCCTTGATAGAAGTGTAAGTCTCATTATGAATACATCTACAGAGACACAGCATTGCAGGGTGGCTAAGTAACAAACTGAATTCAGGACCTGAAGCAGAAGTAGAGGAGGACACAGAAGGAAAATCCAGCCCTTGAAAAATCTCCCTGGGATGCACTTTCCAAAAAAACACTTCAATTTGAAGGTCCCTGCAAATGAATGTTTGCCTTCAGATTAAGTACTGGTCATGATCCCATCAATTTTGCTCTCTGAGCTGTACAGACAAGACATGTGAGACTGAAAACTTGGTTTTCTTTTTTCCCAGGTCTCTCTTTCTTTTTCAGCCTAGCAATTGTTACTGTTTATGTAGCTAGGTCTGGTATGTTAATCCCATTAAGGATTTTTCTTTCCTTGACTCATATACTATTTATGGGAAACATGCCCATCTGATGCAAAGAAATTCCAAGTGTCATCTTTATTTTAAAGTAAAAATGAAAAAAAATGCTTGTCCAATAAGTTCAGCTAAGTATGTCCCATGTGTGCCTTACAGAAACAGAAGATTTCAAACATTAGTATTTATTGAATTATATACTCATACATAAAAATATAGGTATGCATTTTCTATACTTACATTCAGGGTATTGAATAAAACGAAATTTTTTCAATACAAGATCAGTTTGTCTTGTCTTTGCTCTTATTGAAAGAATGTGATTATTTGGTTATAAAGTCTATAAAAACAACTGTCTCACCCAGAAATAAACAAGTCTTTAGCAGGGTTTTTAAATAATGTTTGTCAATTATGCGGCAATGGCTGGCAATTACTTCTATGAATGAATTTCAGTGCTGTCTATTCACCTCTGGACCCATACTGCAGTGTCTCTTTCACATCCCTTTCTTACCTTAGCATGCCATTAATGCAGAAAGCTATCAAACACCTTTATCTTTTCCTACTCTTCTGGAGAACATTCAAATGGCTCTGCTGCATTCACCATTGTGTTTCTGGTTTACAGAAGGCAACCTGTTTTGTGATTCTCAATAGTATCTACATGGAAGGACAGAGCTAGCGCTGAAGGCACTCTTAGCCCGATACACCGCAGCTGTGTTAATTACCACAGAGTGGGAGCAGCCCTGCCCTCACAGCCATGGCTGTGATAAAAGAGTGAGTTGGCTGCAAGGGAGTCCCTTGGAGTCTGCTGGCCGTGCTGTGAGGAGGAGGGGACAGGAGGTCGTGTGAGGGACAGACAGGGTTAGGTGGCCGTGCTAGGGAGAGGAAGGAGTGAGCTGGAACTGCAGAAAGAAGAAGGAGAGAAAGAGTCAGAGCTGTGTGGAGCCCATGGGAGGCTACATAGAAAAGGTATGGAAGACAAGGTGCTGATGCTTGAA
Source organism: Prinia subflava (assembly GCF_021018805.1). Classification (NCBI taxonomy): domain Eukaryota; kingdom Metazoa; phylum Chordata; class Aves; order Passeriformes; family Cisticolidae; genus Prinia; species Prinia subflava. The sequence continues at coordinate 36,973,735 of NC_086251.1, forward strand.
GTCTTCATTGGTGTCAGCTGTACTTCCTCCATCATATGTCCATTTCTTTTAACTTTTCAAGATCTTTTTGTTATAACAAGGATGGGTTTTTTTTACAGTGAAACCCATATATATTTAGTCTAGTTAAATATGGTCCTTTAACTGAACATCTATCTGAATAGATTACTCTTCATAATTAAAGATCCTTTCCCAAGGCATTCAGGTCTTCCCGTCAGCTGTGCCAATCTAAGGGCTAAAGACTCTTCAGAATGAGTGTTTTAATGCAAATTTCCCCTTTGGAATTATATAAATTTTTCTATTAAAAAAAAAAGTTCTGGATTCAGTAACCCTTGAGCCTTCTATTAATCCATATTATTCATTATTGCAGTTTCCTTGTCAGAAACTCTAAAATTTTGACATAACTGAACAGTGAAGAAATTTTTTGTTTTGGAAAAATGTTGGTTGATGGTACTTCCCCCCCACCCCCCAGTAACTAATTGCAATCTACAACCTGTCTACACGCATCAATTAATTAATTAAGGTCTATTAATGTCCAAGTATTGACCATTAGAGTAGGATTTGTTTTCAAGTAAGAGTTGCTTGATTCGTCACTGTTAGACCACCTTACATGACTTTCTTTACAACCAATGATTAGTCTTTGCCTGCTGATATTAATTAGATGCTTAAACATCCTGTACCATCAAGGATTATTATGCTTGATTAGTGTTGTTTTTTGAACTGAATGCCATGAAACTGTTTGGTCACAATGGATTGGAATACTTATTTTTAGAACTATTTTCTGCCTTGCTTACTAAAATAATCTAGTCTGTATCTTAAGACACAGCAAAAGTTCAGATTGTTAACAGATTTCAGATATTTTTCCTATGAAGGGTGAGACTGTAGCATTGGAGTTAGGACATTTTTTTCTGTAACGTATTTATTTGCTTATGGTTTCTGTAGATGCCAGTAAAATTAGCACATCTATAGCATCGGATATTAATAAGCACTATACCTTATCTACTGTTCATGCTAGGAAATTAGAACAGGTTTGGCAACTATTTATCACACTTCAAACTCTTAATTAGTGTGATGACTAGCAATTATTAATAGTTAGGAGTTCTTATATATAGGTTGTTTAGTAATTGAGAGGATAGGCATACTGTGTAGACAGATTTTCTTGTTTCCTGAAGTAGCAATGAACAAATTCCTGTATAAAAATGGCAGCTTTGCACATTCTGAAAGGTAAGTCTTTGAATGGTTATGTGTTATTTCAACTTCTTCTGTATTTGAAGCAATGAGCCAAGTTCTAGTAGTCTTTAAAAACATCACCAGCTGTGAACAGTTCAATTTGTTTATCTGGAACAACAATACCTGTAGATAAGGGGACAGAGACTGAATTTTATGGAGCAGACTTGCTGCTGTCAGAGTCAGGTGCTGTAATTTTTGTGTGGCAGGTGTGTGACAAATGTATCATGATCTGTTTCTCTCACTCACTGAAGACATTTGATTTCCAAGAGTTGCCCAATGATGTGAGATGGCAAAGTGCAAGATTTTTTATAAAGGAAGGGTGGGTAATAGTTCTCTCCTCTTTCCCTGCCAGAGTTACTCTGATTGCTGTCTCCATTACCCCATACCAATACATTTAAAAGGTTGCCCGAAGCAGAAGTCAGTGGTGGACAGCAATTGTGATGTGATGATAGTAGCATATGGGTTTTTTCTGTTCACTGGCTGTGTCCCAATGTAAAGGATCACCTGAGGTAGTTTTGCATCTTCCTTCTTCTCTCTTCAGCATAACTTTTCAAACAAGCAGTCAGGAGGCCTGTTCTAGGGGTATGGCTGTGGCATGAACATGGTCTGAGTTGCACTGAAAGGTTAAATGTGTGGACAGTTACTGTGGACCAGAAAATTCATAGTAACACTTTGTCTATGTGCTCTTAACCAGAAGAAATGTTAAGTAATTAGGTTTAGCCCATTTTCATTGAAATTCATTAGTACGAGCTTCTATATAGACTAATTATCCTTGCTTATTAGTCAGACTAATACTGCACTGTCTGTCTTGTTCTTGGTACTTGAATTAATGTTTTCAGAGGCTGTGTGGGTAGCTCACCTCAGGTTTGATGTGTGTGATGTAGACATAGCCCTGTTATCCCATTTAATAGAGCTATGCCAGGCTACCCCTGCTCCATGGAGCAAAGTAGGCAGCCACAGCTCTTCCATGTGTACTAGAGACCAGGTCAAGTTGGTCTAAATTAGCCCTAGCAAACAGCCAGGTATACCACACAATGAAGTATGGTACTTGGGAGTATCGAAGATGCAGCTAAAATAGGTTATAAGATTTCTTTGCTAAACAAAATCAAATTTTTTGCAGCTAAGATGTATATGCAGTTGTCTCTTTGTGTTACTAAAAGTAGCCTTCAGCAAAATGGCTTAAAATCTTGAAAACACATTAAAGACATTAAGGTAGTGGAAAGTGTGTTTTCTTCTTTTATAGGTGTACCTTTTGGTCAGTGCTTTAATGCAATGATTGATGAAAATGTTGTCTGTGGCTGACATCTGGGTTTATTAATGGATGTAGAATCAAATTTCTTTGGCATTAGAGGAAAAGGGAGATCTGTGTCTCACAAGATAAAATGTTCAAATGGGAATGGACCTTCAGTTTAATTTTAGGTATTATACTTTAAACTCACCACTCAAATAAATTTTGCTTTTTGCTCCTATTACTTAGGTCTTTTTTATTTACGAAAATGTGTAACTTGGTAATCATAAGAACAAGAGCATTGAATTTTCTGGCTAAAATCTGAAGCTTTTATATATACAAAATTTTAATCAAAGACAAAGAATGTAAAGTAAAAGCAAATAGGAAGTTTAGAAGGTGGCACGTTACTCCGTAATTGTTACATTTTGTAGCACTCCATGAGTTAAAACTGGAGCACAGCACAAGGCAGCTATTGTGAGAAGCCAACTCAAGGATTTTTAATGCTGTAAGACAAAGGGTTCCCTTAGCTAAAAATAATCTCTTCTTTCCTCCTGCTCCTAAGCTTTTTCCTCCAGGGAGCAGGATCATTATGCTGCATGTGCGTGCTCAGTGCATTGCAGGAGTTGCTGAGATTTATGACGTCATGGCTCTAAGCTTTCCTCTTTTGCCACAAGGTCTGCACGCGTAGCTGTCGCCCTTTGTGTCTTTCTAAAATGCCACTTTGATGTACTAATGTGCTTTTTTACCTATGTAGACAGCAGTGTTTACTGTTCTAGGTCAGTAAATTTACAAAAGGAAAGCATGGATAAAGAAAGTGGGCTTTTTTTTTTGCTAGACAAAGCTTTCCCTCGATTTTTAGGGCTTGTTAATCAAACAAAACAAAACACACACCTCATCAAGATTTTACATGGTTCACTTGTCAGGCAGAAGTGTGCCTGGAATCCATCTCCCTCAGAGGTCAAAGATCAGCAGCGCTAAGGCAGCCAAGGGAATGATTCCCCTGTGACACTTTTGCTGTGTTTTGATGAAAGTGAAAGCCATGTGGTGCAGCCATGAAAAAGCAAACAGACTTTTTTTTTTTCCCTGTGGTAGTGGTGAGTTTTGAAGCTAAGCACAGCAGGTAGGAAGAGTCTAATATTTGAAGAGCACTGGTACACCAAGCCACTAAAGAATTTACCTCTCTGTTTAACAGCTTGCTACATTTCCTACACAAATCTGTGGTTTTTAAAATTCACAGTATTTTTTTTTCTCCTGAGAGCTGGGGTGTTTCTCTTCATTAATCCCACACTGGCAGCAGGTGTATTGTCTATGCAGCACATAGAGGTCATAATGTGGCAAATGATACGTATAATATGTTACTAGAAGAAATATACTTCACAGAATCACAGGGTATGTTGAGTTGGAAGGGACCCACAAGGAAGTGGCCATGTTGACTTAAATATGCAAGTGATATATGTTGGAGTATTACCTAAGAATGGGGTTAAAAGCCAAGATTATAATTCATTTACTATGGCTTTTTTTACTATGCCAGAAATAATGTATTACTCATATATTTGGTTATACAATTCTGTTCTCCTGACAGAGTATTTCCTTTCAGTGGGTCACAAGCCTCTTACTTCCGACCCATTTGACTGTTATATGGTGTTGATTCCATTGTATTGCCCCATTTTTGAGGGTCATTTAATGCAACTGCTTTAATCTCTTATACGTACAGCTTTTTATTTTGAATTTTCCTGATACTTGATGAATGTGGAATTTTTATAAGATAATAAATAATACTGCAAAAGCCAGCTAGGAAAAAATTATCAAGGGATTTTATGACTCAAGGAATCAGTAATGGAATACAGAGTTTTTCACCTCTAGGGCACTGATTCAAATATAACCTAGGTCATTAGTGAGCAAAAATCATTACCAGCAGCTGCTCAGTGACCTACAGAATGGGAAATGAGTTTATGGTCTCAATACAGTTTCTGCTAGATGTGTATGCAGATAACACAGAAATCACAGTCAACGTTGGCCTCTTTGTTGGCATTCTTACTGAAGAAACTAAAATCCAAACAGATGCATGGAGTGACTAAATGGCTCTCACATTTGTGAGTATGAAAAGCATTTGGCTGATGTAAGGAAGGAGAGAAATCCCATTGACAGCATGTTTAAGAAAACATACAGCTGACAGTTATTGATTGAAAATCCTCTCTCCTCTAATAAGGACAGATTTCCTTTCAAGTGACTGCTGCTGTGGACATCCAAAGGTCTTGAATTAGTCTTGTAGAGATTTCATTGTTATTAACATATTATGCCGCCAACGAAGCAAAGAATCGTGGGTTGAAACAACAAAGCATTAGGATTGCCAAGCAATGAATTTCAGTTTCTAAAAGTTTAGGTGGGGATTGTGCAGCAGCACAAACAATGTGGGTGGAAAAATGTTGTGGGTGGTGGGAGGGATTTCATGGCAGCTCTTTCCACATGACTGAATTAGTTATTGGCTTATCTTCTAAACCAGTTATGTGTTCTCGCCTCAGCTGATGGGTGTAGAAAGAAGATAGATTTTTTTGCTTGGCCTTTTTACTAAGAACAAATATATCCTCAGCTTACTATCTGATACATCTTCTCTGACAGCCCTTGCAGTCATATAAATTTGATGAGATCTGTAAGTCATTTCCATCTTAAACTACAGTGCAATTAGAGCTTAACTGACTAAGGATATGAGCAACATATCCTTAAGGATATGGACATAAGGACATTGAGCAAGTTTTCTTCTTGTGTGATTTTTATAGAATCTGTTAATTTCTTGGTCATGTTAAATTCTTTCTTTTTCATTTAATATTCCCAGCAAATGAATATGCAGTGTTATAAATGCTTTCATATTTTTAGACGGTTGATCAAATTTGTTACATTTTATGATCCGATTCTGACTTTCTATTAAAGAATTAAAAACTTGATTGCACTTCAGATAAGGCTTCCTGGAATAAGAAAGACATAGCTGTGCTGTTTATGCCACATTTAGTTAATTAAACAGGTTAATCTGGGATAAATCATCTGTGAACATGCCATGAAAACAAACAGCTGTAAGGGAGGTTCTTGACTGCACTGTTTTTAGGACTTCACACTCTTTATCTAGGTGTGATGCTAAATCATTGCTGCTGGGTTAGAGATACAAAGTGCATGAAACTGTTCTCAGTTTTGCAGAGAGTGGGCAAAGCAGTTATGGCTGTGTGAACATGATAAGTAATGGCTGTGTGAAACCAGCGGTGTTTTAACTTGGCAACAAAGTGCCTTCCTTGTGCGTAGTGCTCCAGTAACTTATCTTTATTTTCCTAAACCTATTTGGTCATATCCTGAGATCCATTAACCACAACAAATAGCAAAGTAGATATTTCTTCATACAGCCACCCCTGCCCTTGTTGAAAACTGGAAACCTTTTTGCATGGTTTCCTCTGGCTCATTCTTCTGGGAGAGGAGCAGACTGTTCTTAATGAGTTACTCAAGTACTGACCACTGAAACCAGGCAGCTTAGGAAGACTGCAGGATCTCAGCAAAAAGACAGAAAAGCTGGTGTCCTGCTTAATTTCCTCCATTTCTGCATGTCCCATGTTCTGACAGTGTGAAAGCTTAAAGGCTGCCAGGCAGAATAATCATGCACCTGGTAGAGCACGGGGATGCCTGTCAAGGGGAGAATCTGCAGTATGGTCTGGGGAGATCAGAACCAACCCTGCTTGTCTGGACCTGAAAATACTGATCCAGCATACCCTGGAGATGACATCTTCATGGAAAAAGTACATTTGGCTCAGATACACTTCCTTTTTAGCTCAGATATAAATCTTCCTAGAGATCAAGGCAGGAGAAGTCCCCTCAGTCAACAGCTAGTGCAGGGTCTGCCATTCCTTCTCCTCTGTGGTGCCATAAGTAGTTTAATGTAAGAAATTTAATGTAGTGCAGAGCATTTTATGCTTACCTATCAGTCTTCTATTAAGTCAAAGCAAACTCTCAGCATCTGTTCCTATCCTAAAAAGAATACACTTAAAGTAGATCAGAGAGGCCCAGGTGAAGAAAGTGTGACAGACTGCATCCATCACTTCTCTGGTGAGAGGAGGGGTGCAGCTCACCTGAGGTTTTGTGGAGATCTGTGAACCATTGTGGTGACAAATCCCTGTCTCCTGAATTTCAGCTGTAAGACGATATTTTTCCAGCTTCAGTCATGAATAAGATTGTCATAATTTTAATCTTTTTCATACATGAAATAGAAGCATTTGAAATGTGTTTTTTTTTCTTTGTGAGGAAAATCTTGTTACATGCCCTGGCTTCTCTTAGATTTAGGGCAATGTCTCTATGGATGCACAGTCCCACTGGTATAGACAGAAGCTATTCTTAAACTCCACTAAATTACCTTGGAGACTCTGGCTGCTTTAAACTGAAAATCAAAAATCCAGTAAGAGATACAACAAAGTTTGCTTGTGGCACCCAAACAAGTTAATGTATTTCAGTGAATTAATTTTTCTAACATGGGTCTGGCTCACCTCATTGTAGAAGGGAGAGAAAGGCACAGAAATGGGCAACTAAATTATTACAAACATATTTTCCTGACCTCTAGGCGTGCAGGAGAAGGGAGGGGTGACACTGCTGGAGCTGCAGTCTCTATGGCATTGTGGTGGACATTGAAGCTGTTGCATGGCACAGCCTGGCTTCTCGTAGCTGTTCTGTTTGTGTGTGGGCAACATTCTCAGTCAAATGATGTACTTTTTTCCTGACAAGCAAAAATGATTTAAAAATCCCTTTTTCTGCACTTCACAAAAATTCTAATCACTTTAAGCTGATTTTAAATGCTTTCCTAATTTGATTTTCTGGCTTGAAAAGACTTTGGAATATTTTTTCTACTCAAACATGGGCATTTTCACAAGTTGAAGAGGATGTTTATTATTAAGACAATGTCATGTCCAACACTTTTGGCCCGTGACTGTTTAGTGCCATATACTTGGCTTTAATGTTTCTGTTCACTTTAACTAGCTTTTGCCCTGACTTCAGGTTATCTTTTGCTTCTTATTTTATTCTGAAGTAACTACAGCAGTCAGTTCTACTGAAAAATATTTCCTAAATTGTTGTTTTTTAAGCCTCTTAAAAGGCCAGTTACTCATATGGTATGCCAGGGCTGGAGCCTTTTCCAGAGCCCGTGAGGATTATTCCTAATGCTGATCCTCAAGGGGGAAATTGCAATTTACCGATTGGAGGTGTAGGAAAAGCTGAAAGATCTGGTACAGTAGTAGAGAAGGATTCTAATGTACATGTGGCATGTCCTTTTGTCTGATGAAAAAAAACCCAACAGTGTCAGGTGGATACTAAGAGAGATACTCTAAGGGGAGAGGTTGAAAAATAGAGGGTTGGGCAAGAGTTACTTCCCCTGTGCATCACTGTGATCAGCCAACTTAGGTGAATCCAGGAGAGGAACACAGATGTAATCACTAGTTTAGAGAAGTCCCTTATACCTGTTTGTAAGGAGGGGGCCTGTGGCACACAGCAGGGCCCTGGCCAGGCTGCAGGGCTCCAGACTCAGCCCCAGGCTCATCCATCCCTGCTGTGGCACGAGAGGGCTCCCCAGCTGACATGCACTGACCGGAGCTCATGAGGTGCTCCAGGCTGCAGGGTCTGTTACCGTCATCCCGAGCTGCTTTGTGCTGGGGTCATGCCTTGCTCCTGCCTCTGCCCTGTGTCCTGGTCCTGCTAGAGGCTCTCATGACCAGCTGTCCAGGCAGCCTTTGCCCAGCTTGCTCCCAGCACTCCTGGTGACCCTGCTCAGGAGAGCCCTGTGCTCCAGAGCAGATTGCTGCTCCATTCCATGGCCAGCTGCACAGCCCTGTGTGATCTAAGGCTTGGGCATTCTCCACATGGCATGTGCCGTCAGTACCATCTTGAAAGTTAGGTATTAAAAGCCTGATCTTGAGCTTCTTTTAATAAATCTTTATTATTTGAAAGCTGATAAAACAGAAATTTATTGCCCTCCAGGCTGGGTTCGTTAGTATTAAAGCACGATCCTCTTTCTTATCCAACTTGCTTTCACATCCATTTCCATTCAGATGACCAAGGTATCGCTAGTTGGCGTTCGTGCAAAGCCTCCATTTGCATAAGAATGTTTGAGTAGGTCATGATGACTAAGCAGTTTAATCTTTCCTGTTTGTGATCTTCTTCCTTAAACCTTTGTTATATCAGATGGATATGTTGCACTGCTCCAATTAACAGAGAATTAATTCTTTAAGGATTTATTTTGCTTGAGTGGTAGGACTTTTAAGGTGGTAATTCTGTGACAAGACAGAGTTTGGTTATAACCATTATTGGTCTACTGTGTGGTCTTTCTGCCACCTTGTGGGGAAGAATCACTAAACTGTTGGGATGAAATGGAAAAGAAGACATGAATATTAAAATGCACGTTTTTCATAAATGGGTCTAGGAGCTAGTGTAGCAGAACAGAAATCATTGCTCTCTAAAAGTGTTTTAAACTCATTAAAAATAAGTGCTGAGATCACCCTAGGCTGCTAAAACCTAGACTGCTTGCAACTATACTAAACTATTGCCACATGTTTTCTGTGCTTATTTCTCTGTTTGTTTTTCTCTTAGTTTTCTCTTTATGTACCCATACCTTCATAACACCAGTCCTTGTGGCCTCCCCACCTCACTCATTTTATAGCAATATAGGCTCATAGGACAAGCAACTTGATAACTTGTTTTACAAGGGTCACCATGACTGTTCTTTAATCCAGTCACAGCACATATCATTAGCCTAAGAGGTGCACCAGCCTCTGTTCAGTGGCTATGGTGAATGCTAGTGAGCACGAGACGTTAATAATTTCTGTCTTCTAATTCCTGGCTGAGCCCCCAGCATCCAGCCAATATATAAACACTGTAATTGTGCTGTTGCCAAATGTGGAACATTTTGCCAAGGGCAGCCAAGTTATTCAAAGATGAATCTTACCTGGAAGCACAATTTGTTCCACCCAGACATGTCAGGATTTGTTAATTGGCTATATTTAACCCTCTATTGCACATATACAACACCTCTGTGCTATCTACTGTAAGTAGAAAGTTCTGACTGTTGCAGCTCTGTGTGTTACAGATCTTTAATGAACCAGGAAGTAAAACCTTCTTTAAAGAGTCCTGGCATTTGACAGTCAGTCATAAAGTGCAACCTCTTGATTGACTGTCAAATTTACTTCTTCTCTTTGTTCTCTTCTGTGTAAAGGACAGAAAACCCAGCTTTGCCTCTTCGATGTTTTCAAAGAAAAAGAGGGCTTCAAAGAAATGGAAAATATTTTTTTGTTCACACCACTTCCACTTTGGCTGATCAGTGATTATGTGAATGAATTAAACTACATAAAAAGGCCCTCTGATTTTAGTATGTTTTATGAAGGTGAACTATTCAAATAAGATTTTTATCAGTTGCTGTTAGAATGATATATGCCAACGAAATATGGCTTCTTTTTGTGCTAGATCCTCTACACATAGGTACTACCCAGAGAGTAATGAGACACTGGCACAGGTTGCCCAGAGAAATGGCAGATGCCCCATCCCTGGGCATCTGCAGGGATGGGGCATCTGCCATCCTAGGCCAGGCTGGAAGGAGCTCTGAGTAACCTGGGCTAGTGGGTGGTGTCCTGCCTGTGGTGGGGGGGGTTGGAACAAGATGATCTTTAAGGCCCCTTCCAACCAAAGCCTTTCTATGATGGTTCTGTGAAAGGTCACCCAGACATAGTCTGATCAAGACAAGGGGTGGGGCAGTAGAGATACATAAAGAGAAGAGTGCAATGAGCTCATTACTTAGTATTCTGCATCGTATGGAATGGATGATTGGTGCTGCAGGGAAGGAATGTTCATAAATACTTAGATGAAAAGAAGGGGCTATTGGCATGAGTAAGATTCATCATCTGCACAATAATACATGTCTCTGAAGCCTCCCAAGATCTGGGACTTTTGATGCACACTGTGCATCAAAAGTCCCAGATAAACTCAGATTTCTTCCAATGACATTCTGTAACCATTCATGGTCTTCCATATGCAAATTTCTATGGATTAAAACAAAAAATATTCAATGTAATAGTTTTTATGGTTTTATATCTAGATTACCAATTATTAGTTTCTAAACTGTTTTGTTATTATTTCTATTTTTATTATTCTTTAATTATATTTTTCAACAGCAGTATTGCATTTTTCATAAAGAAAATCAGAAATTTATAATTTATATTTTACTGCTTGGCTTTTCTTTGACTCTACAGCTCTGCAGAGAGAGAGTTGATGCATTAATTTTTTATTTTCTTTTTCTTCTTTTTTTTCCCCTGGTAAGAACAGATGATTGAACATGGATGTTGGTGGTAGAAATATCTATATCTTGGTTTTGATTAGCTGTATAATTCCAGGCCCTACAAAGATGTCTTTCCCAATTCCACTGCACCAATGCCCTGACTTACCTTGCTCTGGATGGCAGAAATCTACTGTAATTTCCTCCAGGATCTGTAGCAAGTGGCCAACATGTTGTGGAATGCTTTTGGTTAACACATTTTCAGTTTGGCAGCTCTTCTTGCAGTTCACTTGGTCTTTTTCTTACTCTTCACAGCCAGATGTAGCAAAGAACACAGTCCCTAGCTTTTTCTTGAATTTTATCATAGTATTTAAATACAGGTTGTGAACACAAGCATATCAGAGAATAGAAATAAAGTTGCTTACCAAGCTGTATCTTTATTTTTGACTCAGTGTTGGCCAAAGCAGTACAGTGCAGAAAAGCACAATACAGGTAGGAGTAAGATCTCTGTGTGTCATCTCGTTCTGCTTTTTATAGAAGAGAGGAGGCAGATTTCTTGTGTTGGAAGTTGCTGTGTTAAATCTTTTAGTGCAGTCCTGGAAATCTTGGCTCTCAGTCAGCAGAAATAACCTAGATTTTGCTTTTTGCTGAGACTGAGTATCCCAACATGAAATAGCCCTAATTTCTGTGACTGTTAATTAATCATACTTATTTCATTGTGCCGTGGAGGATCATTTCCAAGGATGTACCTGGATGCTCTTCCTATGTTAGCTGAGCTAAGTTTGATTGCAAAGAGATTTGGAGGGGGCTGTATGGGAGAAGCAGACACAAAAACTGGAGTAAAAGGGAATTCTACTTCCCTAGAGGGACTGGCTTTATGTTATGGCTGTCTGGCCTGTAGCAACTTTTACCAGGTCCTGGAGTATTTCTTCCTTTGAGGTATAAATACAAATTCTGAGACTCAGGTTAGTTCTGTGTAGACAGTGATATTGAGGTAGTTATCTGTGCTTAAGAAAGAAGAAAAATAGCCTGTTTTTTACTCCATGAATCCACAGTGAAAATTCTGTGCAGTCTTTGCCCAGGTGTCTCAAGCAAAGATAATTTTACAAAGAAGGAAACTGCCTTAACAGAGGTAGCAATCTCTTCCTTGGTGCCTGTGTCACCAGAAGAGAAATTTTGTTTTGTCTGTGTAAATAAGTATTCAGTTTATCACTGAAGAAAATGCACTCTAGGCATCATCTGAGTCAACCAAGTTCAGTCTTGATATGGTACTGTGTGGAGCTCAGCCTAATACTTAAAAATACTTAGCAAATTCACAAATGGGGAGTTATTAATTAATTTCTGTGTTTACTCCTCCTGCTAAAAGTTTTTAATTACTATATTATAATTTAAAGAATTAATTAGAACCTTTTAATGTGAAAAATAAATTCTATTTTAAATTTAAACCTACAAATAAAGAACTCCATTCATTTGAAGTTCACACTCGAGTCAACTAAAATAACTTATTGTTCTCATATGACATGTGATCTGTAGACTCTAAGAATTTTAATATACACCTGATGTAGAACAATCTGGGCAAGGTAGAAAAATGTTTTCTCCTCAATTATATTTGCTTTTTTCTTTTTTTTTTAATTTCAGAAGGCAAGACATTCTTCCTTAGGAGAACATACTGTGGGTTAGGGGTTTATTGTTTTCCCCACACATGAAGAGGCCAAATACCAAAGTGTGATTGAGCCTGGAGGGCAGTGACTGAATTAAATGAGGTTGTAGCTACTGAATAAATCCTTTTGAAACAAATATATACACAAACAGTTATGTGTATGTATGTCTATACTATGTATACTTAGATATTTACATATTTAAGAGCTGCTTCATAGTGCAATTCAGAAATGCTATTCTGAAGAGTAAGATTAAGTGGTAGTTGAACTTTGGGTCACAATTTTGGCAGGACCTCTGATAGATTTTGACTTTTTTCCAAAATAAAAGCTCAAGTATAAAGGATATTCAGTTCCATTTAGGATTCTAAATAGTCAAGTCAGCCTGCAGTGTAGCGCTTGACAAATGAAGTTTTTTGTTGCCGATCAATTGTGTCTCAATGATTGTCACGTTCTGTTGCATCGTGGTAATCTGTAGGTGAGTCACCCATCTCTGTAGGCTGAAATCTGCACTTAGGCAGTCCCACAGGCTCATTCAATTTGCTAACAAGAGGAAAAAAATCAAAAAAAATTACCAAGAGGAAAAAAATTCAGTTGAATTGAGATGGATTTATTGTGACTATTTCAATCTAATGTCCTTAGTAAGCTTTAGCAGGTTTCACATCCCATGGTGACTCTTTCACTCTTCTGTACAGAAGCTTAAAGCAGAGCTAAGCTGCGTTGAGATGCCCAATCTGTGGCTGACTAGTTCCATCTTGTCCCCTATTAGTAACATCCAGCCTTTTGCAAATGAAGCTAAGAAAATCTTACAGCCAGCATGATTTTCCCGAATTCCCCTGCAAAATCTGTGCAGGAAAGAATGCACATATGCTCCCCTGTCTTTGAGCCAAATGGTGTTGTGAGATGATGTTCATAGTCTTATTATCTCAGAGGTTCCACACAATGCTATGATTCATGAAATGATGGAATGTCTTTTGAAAGCACTGGAAACAGGCTGACACCTCCCATTGAAGCTGTCAGAATGTGGCTGCCTGGTCTCTCTGAACCAGGAAACGCTCAGAGGGCTGGAGGCAGCGTGAATCACGCTGGCATTCCTATGTCCAAGGCTCAGGCAGCAGTGTCTGGGGAGACTTGGTTGTCAGACTGGTTTCAAATCTAGAAAAGAAAACAAGTGCAGTGAACAAATATTTGAAATAATAGCGATTTTACACATACATGTTTCCCCATTGCATTCAAATACTGAGAAAGCCTTATGCTGTTAAACCCTGCCTCTGTCTCAGTCCTCAGCTCATGACAACTCTGAATTTCACCCACTGCTGCTAGACCACTGTATCTGAGTTCAGTTTCTTGAGGCACTTTAGTCAAAACCCTGCGTGATCCATTTGAGCTCAGAGGGTCCAAAACTGGGATGCGTTCTGTCATCTACTGTTTTAACCCTCCTTGTTGAGGCAGACTGCTTTCAAAAATAACTGGGGGCTGTGTAGCTGTGTAACAAAGAGGAAGGTTCTCTTTTGTTTTTACTGGGGCAGCTTTGCAAGGAAGGCAACCCCTTCCTCACATTATTAGCTACCACACTGCTTTTCACTGTTCCACTGGGGCACTGGTACTTCGTATGCTCTTTCCTGTTGCAAGTTGCAACTACTGTTTCCTCATTCACATCAAGTCAGAGACAGACTATGACACTACCATCAGGATATGCAGCATATGTAGTGTGGAGTTTTTTTAATTGTGTTGTGTCATTTCTGTACTTTCTACTCCCACGTAGACAAAACAAACCCCAAACAAACCAGCTTCTTCTTCCCCAGGAGGGTGGAGTGGCACTGGAGCAGGTTATGCAGAGACTGGGAGAACTTTGTCCTCAGATGTTTTCAAGACTTGGCAGGCAAAGCTGTGACTGACTTGATTTGGTGCTGGCAACACCCAAAGTTATCCAAGCCATGAGCTGAACCAAACACCTCGAGAAGTTCTTTCCAGCTATCATTGCTATAATTGATCCATCCTCTGCAGCCATGGGCTGCAAAATCTTGGAGGGCTATGACCCAGTGTAAAGGAAGAACTCAGTTCTCAAGTTCTCATCTTTCACTGTTGTCTTCTGCAGTTGTAATATGCATGTCTTTTCTTGCCATGCAGTATGATTACTCAAGCACACATACTTGTATGGATTTCTTTTTTTTTGTTGTTTTTTTTGGTTTTTTTTTGTTTTGTTTTGTTTTTTTGTTTTGTTTTTTTTTGGTTTTTTTTACATTTTGATGTCTTTATAAAAGAAGACAAAGGAGGGTAAAAAACCAAAGAACATTAGTGTTGGTACTTTCAGAGATGAGTAGAAACCCACTCTACACCAGAACATTCTGCAGATTCAAAGTGTTCATGCTCCTGTGCTTATCTGTTGCTTTTGTGCAAATTTGGATGGTGACTAAGCACACTTCCAGGAATAGACGATGATGTACTGAAATGGGCATGTATTTTCATTTTCCTGGCAAAGCCTGGTGAAACACTCCATGTCACTCATCTACTCATCTCATTGGGAGAGCGCATGCATTCTTAATTAGCCAGGAAATAACATCAGTGGTGTACCCAAAGCTGCTTCTGGGATATCTCTTTCAAAATTCTGATATAACATTTACAGGAGAATTCCTGGAATAACTCTCTTCTCTTTCAGTGTTTCTGAAATGTCCTGTAGATAATGTTCAGTTATTTTTGTGTCTTACAAAAATATACCTTGAAAATAAATTTTTGAAAGATTGAATCTTAGATTGTAATGAGTTGCCTTAGGATATTGGACCTATGGATTTCCCCTTCCATTTTACAATAATTTTTCTGTCATGCACTCCACAATAAGTATACAACCGTCTGTCTATGTTCCAGAGCAACCAAGTTTTATGGGAAAGTCTTGCTTATTCAAGGATTGTTCTTTAAATTATGCTGGTTTATGGATGCTGAACTTAGCTCTTGGCAATATTACTGAACATATTTAAATCTTAGTCCACCAAACAAATAACTGCCTTCAGGTAGGGAAACCTGTTCCCTTTGACATCTTTTCTGTCTCTATGTACATCTCCAGGAGACAAAAATTACAAGAGTTGAAGAGGCAAACGTTTTGGTAGTTCTGTGCTCTGCTACTGATTCAATTAGAGGTTTGAAAGAGCACGTTTTAAAGTGTAGGCTTCTGAAAAAATTCACCAAGTATGTGAGAAGTCAAATATTCTTGCAATTTTAATAATACCAGTAAGCAATTAGTATTTAGGAAAAGATAGGTGACAGACATTTAAACAAATTATTCTTTTTTTCCCAATTGCACTAATATGATTGACATCTATTTTAAAATAATCTCTCTATTAAGGAGAGTTTCTGAACAGACATTATAAAACACATTCAACGTTTAATTTTACCGAAGAGCATGACAGTCATTTCTAGCTGCTGGGAGCCAGCAAAGGATCTTCAGTGTACTGCCAACAAAGCTATTCCCTCAGCAGGTAAAACAGGATGGTTGGTAGAGTATTTGAGCATTTTCAAGCAGAACCATCTGCAAAGATCATACTTGCATGAGGAAATTATGAATCTTATGTGTTCTTCCTGCTTGTGAAGCAAAGGAGAAAAGTGACCAGAATTTTCATGCCAAGGAGGAGGGACAGATGGGCTGTGGGCTCCCTTCCAGTAGAGGAGACATTGACTTTGGCCTCAGTATCCTGAAGTAGGGTTAGCTCTTGCTGGTGCTAGTCTCTCAGAAATAAGCAAAGTACTTAATTTGGTTTGGTTGGTGTTTTTATGTTTGTTTTATATTTTTGATTATTTATTTCTGTAGCACTGAGCTCAGGTTTGCATTGAATTATTTATGAAGTCCACAAGACCTCATTCCTGACTCATATGGAACACCTCAGCACCTACCTTGTATTTGCAAATTAGGATAAGTTTTCCTGTGTATGTTATTTCACAGTGCTATTTTGTCTACTGAAATTTATCTGCCATTTTAGTGCATCACCACTTGTGTAACTTTCTGTGCTTTTTTAGAGACAGTCCTGACCAGACTGAATTCAAATTACCAGCACAACACCCCACCTCACCTACTTTCAGAAATCCCCTGGTGACATCTCTCTACTGTACACACCCTTTTCTTCTACCCTCTCCTTCATATATTTAATCTAAAAATTCCTTTTTGTTTCCTGGCTGTTTATTATTCTTGAGAGCCTATAGTGACTCACTTTGTTGAGTACCTTTTGGGAATCCACATAGATAGTGGTTTTGATTGATGATGTACTTTTTCTGTGCCTATAAAGTGGTGTCTTTAAGTGGCCAGTCTCTAGGCCTGCCTGCAAATGTTTAGGTCTTAGATTCCTCATATAGCTTCTTTTAAAGATGCTGTCTGTATAGGATCTTCCTGAAATTGATTCAGCTATGGTGGATTGTTTCTCCTGTAAGAATAGAGTTTTTGAGTTACAGAATAACTCTAGATCATGACTTTTTGAAATAGGTGTCATGTGCTACTCTGAAGTTATATTAATGTGTTGTTGCATTTTATACCATGGCACTAACGATTCCTTCTTCTCCCATATATCATATTTATTTACTTTTCTCTTTCTTATTGGAGATAATCCCTGTAGTGCTTATATCCAGGCTCTCTGCTCTTCAGTACCAGCTCCATTTTCCTCGCCAGTATTCAGCTAAGGCTGGTTTTTTTTTTGGTTTTTTTTTTTTTTGTTTTTTTTTTTTTGTTTTTTTTGGAAGCTTTTTTTAGCTCATGTATATCTTTCAAATTCTTTTGTATTAGCAGAGACTAATTTTCCAGCTTTGTGAAGTTGGCCTAATGAGAACATGTCCTTTTCCAAACTTCACTTCAAGTACTGATCAGCTTGAAGGGCTGCTGGGACCTTGATACCTCTGCCTTATAACCCACACAATGCATAGGAAAAAATCATGGAGTCTTAAGATGAGATTTCTTTGAAATTGTGGAAAAGTTCTTCAGAGCTTATGAGAAGATTTGCCAAGCAAACGAATGTTGGTAAACTATCTGTTCTGAGGCTTTTTAAGGATGAAGAAGTTTTATTCCTTAAACTGCTTTGGAGATGGAAATAACAAGAGATTGGTGTGGTACTGTTTTGTTGGGAAGAAACTGAAGTTGAAGCAAATAATTAACACTTGTGAGAAAGCAGAGAGCCATGCAGGCAAAGTGACAACCAACAAAAAGTGGCTTTAGTTTCAGTCTAAAGCTATCAAGGTCAGATGCCAAAAGGTGGCAGTAACTGAGTCATTAAATGATGACTAAGTGGATTAAATCTGTAGCTGTGTCTATGGACAGGAAACGAGGATGTACCCTAAAGTCATAAGGCAAAAGCAGTCATTAGGGTTTAAAGCCTGTGGTAATTTTGCTGACTGTTGAAGAGAGATACAGGCATTTGTTTTCCTTTGTTAAAGTGAATTCTGGCCTTTGGAGAAACAATGTCACTTTTGGTTTTTTAGATCATTAATGTCACTTTCAGTTTTTTGCTCATTACCAGGAAGAGGCAGATGCAGAAAACTTGAAACTGGGCTATTTTTGTGTGTGTGTGTTGTTGGTGGTGTTGTTTTTGTTTTGTTTGAATTTGAAGTATTCCTACTGTAAAAATCCATGTATATAATTGATTTCTATTCTTTTCTATCTGGATATAATAAATTATACATTTTTACTAACTAGAAGATTAATATGTGCAGACACTATTAAGCAACTTAAACTAAACAGTAAACCAATTTACTTAATGGAAATTTCCAGGAGTCATGTAGGATCCAGATTTTGTTTTTAATCAAAAGCTTATAATCATCTTGTCCAGTAAATGCAGATTCAGAACTGAAAGCTTTAAGTAAGAGCACAAAGTCTGCATAGATTTATGATTTTCAAGGCATTGAGATAGCCAGTTATGTATTAACTAACCATGCACTGTAAAAATGATGAATTGTTCCCCTTGCTGGCAGCCAGTAGTTCTATATATTATCACCTAATATTCTTCATATGAAAATGTATTCTGATTTATTATGTACTGATAATGCAAAGATTACCAAAGAAAAGTCACTTATACTGTAAATCAGTCCTCTGCCTATTTGACAGCACCAAAATTTAGCCTCACTCGTTGGCCAGACTGTGTCTGCTGGGTTTGCTCTTTGGCCTTGGTTTGTAGCTCCTAAGCATGTGCCTGCATCAACCTACATTGTACATAATATTTTATTATAGACCTTATATTTTTGGGTAAATTAGATATATGGATCTGGATTTACCTCATGTAGGATAAACCACAAAAAAATTGTGTATTGTTCAAAAAAAACTGTTTCATAGGTTTCTGTTAGGATCTGGCTTCTTGCCTTGGCTAAGACAGAAAACATTAGAATTAACATATAACTGGTCCTTTTGCATGAATGCTTTCTAATATGGTCTGTAATTATAATGTGCATCAGTTATTTCCTCCCCTCAAAATGCCTGCATGAGAAAGATCTGTGATAAATGAGTGAAAGCAAAAGAAGACAGAAGATTTCTGTAGTATTCATCATTCCTCTGCAGCAGAAGTTGAAAGCATGCAGGGAAGTAGAGAAAAGTTTTCAAAAAGCTCATAAATTAGGTCACTGAGTTCAGAATGATCGTTGCCTGTGTTTCTGCTTTTAATACAAAGCCTCTGCAGAATGCTGACTAGTTTATTTAGGCTAAACTTTTGTCACTGATATTTGTTTTCTTGATCCTGACTTGAAATGCAAAGAACTGGTTTGCCAAGTGCTCACAGCTGAAACTGAAATCAACAGCAGCTGGACTTTGAATAAAAACATCTACTGTAGGAAAACATGTGACTTGAAAAGTCAAATCTTAGGTCAGAAACATCATATTTGTCATAGTTTTATTTTTAATCTTTGTGTGCCTTTCTTTATCTTCCTGAAAGCAGGATTAAAACCTCTTCCATTATAGAGATTTTGTGAGCATGAAGGAGTTTGTTTTTGTGAAGCTTTCAGGTACCAAGTCAAAGTATACAGAAAGCTTCACAATTAAATTTAATCATTCTGGCCCTTGAATTCATACAATGAATGATAGCCTATGGCTGTTTTCTGAAGGAGAATAAAGCAGGATGGAGGAACAACATGCTAAATAAAGCTGACCTACCTTACACAGAAAATGAGATGGTGTCTCCGAGTTGAACAAATAAATCTCTGTTTGTGAGAGAACAATTTATCATAGTGAGGGTAGACACATGTTTCACAAAGCCCATGAAAAAGGCAAACCCTCTACAAGCACAGTATGGAAAGAAGGACACAGGGGACAGGGAAATATATGCTCTGTTGATATTTGGTCACGAGGAGGTATAAACCCCTCAGGTGATGGGGAGACAAGCACATAAAAGGACCAATACACACAAGTGTTATGTAACAGCACTGAAGAAAATGTCAGGCTCTCTTGTGTCATTGCATGCCCTGATCCTGCATTTTAAGCATTGTCTGAAGTATGAACCCTGCCTCACCAAGCCCAGAAAAAATATGTCAGAGAAATATGCAGTTTGGAGGGAGAGGTGGAACCATCTATCAGCATACTTTTCCTAAAGGTAGGAGTGCCAGAGATTCAACTGTTCAGCTTCAGTCAGTCAATTTATTTTACTAATTTGGCAGGATACAAACGTAGCAAAAGTTGGATCATTTTCTGCTGAACTAGTAAATTAAATGGGCTGATGAAATCATCTGACAAGTTTCATTAGTGTGAGGGAAAGTGGAGTGGAACTGCACTGCTGAAAGTTAAGGGACTATTAATATGTCTTTATTTTCTGGTGGAAAGTGAACAACTGAATCAGGGCAGCTGCATTTTATGATTATTTTTATGGAAAACTGTGGAATCAATTCTTGCAATAGTAAGAGGTCTTTTCTATCTACTCTATTCTGTCTCTTCCTGTCTGTCCCTGGCAGGCAGAGGCCTGACTGGCTGGCTGTAGGGACTACGGAGGCAGGAGGAAACCTCAGCCCCAATGTGCCAAGGACTGCTGAGGCACAAGCAGACCAAGGGAGAGTGCAGCCTTTGGAGGCTGTGGCCAGCAGCCTCTGATAAGTTCTACCAACATCTGTGAATTGTGGTCTTGAGACATTTTGAAGACCAAGAGCACATGGAGATTGAGTGATACAGTAATTTGTTAGGGGAGGACGAAGGCAAAGAAGAGTTGAGGTAATATGGCTGTAGCATAAAGAGAGCCTGTAGGAGGAGGGGGAGGGGAAAAGATGTGGATTTGCTCTAAGAGTGGAAGGTGAAGAGGCAATGATGCAGAGTTCTACTAGGACTTATTAGATCAGGTGCTGTGTAGAGTGAATGCAGCTGTCCTGTCTTCAGGGAGAAGTCACATTTTGAGGCTATGCAGTTGCTCTAATGCAGCAGACTGGTTCATAGCCAGCTGTTCCTGCAGCTGTTGACAGGGAAGGTGTGTGGCAGGGACCCCAGAGGTTCAGCCTGGTGACAAAACCTTGCTTCAGTGGCAAACAAACCCTGCCTACTCAGTGAGAGAAGAGCTTTGGAGCAAAACAGCAGCCTCTGGAGACATAAGGCCTGCGCTAGAAACATTGCAGGGGGTCACTACAGACCAAACCATGTCTAGTTCCCAGGATTACATACCTCTTAGCAGTTTGAGTGCACTGGGTGCACTCAGGGAGTTCATCTTCTGGTTTAGATTCATGAGAAAGGAATGCTGTCAGCATCCTGGGAGACTGCTCAGTGGCTGGAATGCAAGTACAATAAGTGTGGTTGGTTGGGAGAGTTGTTTTGAAAACACACTTCTGCTTTGAACCAGAAAGTTAATTTACACTCATGGAGGAGGATCAACTAATCTGGATTTAGCTTGACTTTTGAAAAACACATGGGTGGCTTGACATTTCCCTGGCATTTCTTCTGTGTCTGGGGGGACCATTGCATTCAATGTGTCACAGAGACAATTCTGCCTCTCGTTGTTTTGGTTCTATTGGTGCCCCCATGCTGTGGTAGGATCAAGTGCTGCTGCTGAGCACTGCCAGCACACCTGGCCCTGGGAGAGGGGTCTGCCCAAGTGGCAGTAGTCACTCTGCACCCAAATTTTCAGATTTCAAGCCTGTTTCTTTTAGATTTCAGTCCCACAGTTTGTTTTAAATACATATTCTTGGCTGACTGGCCATCTGAGAGGATGAATAAATTTGTGCTGTGGCTGAGGTTTGTCGTAAGTTGTCCTGTTCAGCCTTTGTTCCCCGGCACAGCTTTGGCCTTTTCTTCTCAAACTCCCAGCAGCTTCACCACTTTGAAGGAAATTCTGGTAAAACTCAGAACATTTCCTGTGAGACAGCCCAGCCAGAACGTTCTCTGTGGGTCACCAAACACTTCCTTATGTGAGAACCTGCAGCCACTCGCTAGCAAGGAGTCTACTCAACCTCTGCTCTAGGGTCAAACTTTACATGAGGAGGCCCTGTTGAAACTGCGAGAGCTGCAAGAAGCTCCCTGTCTCCTGTGCTGTCTTCATGACCAGATTTAGCACCTGTTGGTTAGGACATCACAAAGGGTGTGGGAACTGAAGGGAAGGAGGGGCTGGGAGGGACCCAGGTGTGAAAAACGGCTTCCATCTTGTGGTGGTGTTTTTTTTTTTTTTTTTTTTTTTTTTTTTTTTTTTTTTTTTTTTTTTTTTTCCTTTTCTTTTGTAATATGGACTCTGGGTTCATTTAGGCAGGCAGGGGAGGGGCAAATTTGGGGCTCAGTGTGCCATCTCCATCTAAAAAACACATTTTCAGAGCAGTGTGATCTGCAGTATGCCCATATCTACTGGGACATTAAATCTCTGTGATGCTAGGGGTGGTAACATTACATCTGCTCTAATGTTTTTATTTGCTCTACAGTCCAAAACATTTGTATAGACTCTAACTGGAGCCAGAGCTAATTACTTTTAGACTAAATTTTGTATTACAAACATCCTCACATTAGAATGGGCTTTAACTGTCTTTTGGGTGTTGGAAAAATATGCTCTGCCCATCAGAGCTGAGGAACTATTTGTATCACTGCCTCTTTATAGTCACCTTAGCATGAACTCTCTTTGCTTGATAGTAAAAGATGTTGGTTGTGTTTTGATACCAAAAGCCAAGATGAAATAAATTAGAAGCCAGCCTTTTAAATTTTTTTAAGAGAATGTTTTGCCTCCCTCCATAATTTAGTAAGTCTCAGCATCTGGGTAATTTCAGCAAAGAGCTTAAGGATTGGAATGTGAATTTTTTTATTCTCCTTATAAAATTGTCTACCACACAAACTAATTAACTTGAAGTGGTAATATGCCAAGTAGGGCTTGTAATATGCTGGTGGGCTCTGTGTTCCATTCTTAAGTTGTCTTTCTTCAGGGCTATCAAACTGGCACATAACATTTAATTCTTAAAAATATAATGACTTGTTTTCTGCCAGTGTTTCAGCTATATAGTGGGGTTTAGTGCCTTGCCTAGGAAGATCAGAAGTTTTCCGCTATTTCTTGCTGTGTTCTCCCTACTGTGGTTTTTCTTTTTATCTTTTATTTTTTAACTTACAATTCTGTATTCCATTATAGTAATAGCCAGACTTTTTTCCATTCCGTTGTGCTTAAGTACTAATTTGGACTCCACTGAATGTTGAATTATGTTTTTAAAAAGAAATTATGAAAAATTAAAGCAGCCACGTTGTAAATAGGTGCTCTTAAAATCATTGTCTCTTTCCAGACAAGAACAATATTGTTGTTTGTTTGTTTTTGTTAAATGACTATTGCCTTCAGATCCTGGAAACAGATCCCTGCTTTAACTAGTGTGGGGAACCACGATGTGTTTAAATGCTGTGGGGTTATGTACAACAGGTGACTTATCTGAAAGCTAAACTTAAGTTTTAACCTAATACCAGAATGCTCAGTGAACTTTAAACCAGCCAGTTTCAGAGAAGATAACTGTACATCCACCAGCATGAAACCAAAATCATTATTCATATATGTTTTAGAATTTTGAGTCTCTGTGTGTACTATTTATTATATAATTTATGCCCTTAGTCTGTTGTTCCTGAGGTGTAGTACTTAGTGAATATGCAAAGCAAGGGCAGGGAGGAGTATCATAGGTGAAGTGGAGGAAGCAAAATAGGATGTTTAGAACACAGTGGTCAAGAATAGCATGGAAGTCAATCAGTGATGGTGGTTGGGTTTTTGTTTTCCTACCTGTTACAAATCAGGTTAGAACTGTGCAAAGCAATATTAGCAGAATGTTTGTGTGAATGAGTGCTACGATTATTCATGATATTATGTGGTTTTTTGAGCATTTTTCTTGCTGGCAGGAGGAAGCAGAAAATGAACTGCTTGTAGGATGGATAGGCTGGAAAGTTACTGGCAGAGCAAAAAGAAGTCAATTCTGAAGGAACAGGAAGATGAAACTATGCAGAGTTTTCCAGAGTGTTTGAGGTAAAAGTAGAATCAGTTATGTTTAATTTAATGCTTAGGGATTTAAAGCTCCCAGTAAAAGGAGCCAGAAAGGTGAATTTATTAGTAGTATCCTGAATGGACAAGAACAAAACTGATCTTTGGTGTTCGGAGAAAAGGATTTTGCAGTTTTCTAGACATGAAATGATCAAGTCTCAGCTTTGATTAAGACCTGTATAAGGGGACAAGAAACATGAGAAACAAGTTCAGAAAATATAGAAAGGTGCACACAGTGAGGTATATTAGTCAACAGAGGCAAACCAAGACCGTGACTTCTGGTGCTGGCTATTATACTGAAGGAAGGAGTAGGCAGAAATTTTGGAGGCAAGATTTACAACTTGATCTGGGAAAGCTTAAGTTTTGTTATTAGAAGTGTAATGAGATTTATATTGCATATAGGTTGTGTTGAAGAACATAAGGAGACAAATCTCAAGCCGACTTCTCTTCATATAAATGTTATTTTAATAAGCTGAAGACCTTCTAGGGCATTTTCTTACTGTGTTAATAATATACTTCTTGGGTGGTTGAAAGCGTGAGACTGAAGAAAAATAAATACACTAAGATCACAATATTGTATGCCCTGGAGTATTCTAACAACATAGCGTTTGGTCCAGAGCTAGAGCAAAACACCTGGAGTTTGTGTTCTTCCATCTGAGGATCTCAGCTCACTAGTGGCTGACAGAAGTGTCCCATTACTCAAATTCCTGCTGTAATCTTTCAGTGTATTGGGAATGAGGATATTGCCCTGCTTTCTGACTCAACACCTTGAGTCATGACTAGATAAGGTTTATGCTGGATGGAAAGATTTTATTACCATATGGATGTAGAATATGGGTGAATTTTCCAGTTGCAGAGTTACTACTGTCTTTATGTTTTTGAAATTTTACAAAAATAATTAGTGAAGCTACTTCTAAATAGACTGATTGTTGGATATTAGCACTTAGATGCATTAACCTTGGTGAGAGGATGGAAAATATTCCCTACCTAAAAGTGTAGGTAGGCAC
Organism: Prinia subflava; assembly: GCF_021018805.1. Lineage (NCBI taxonomy): Eukaryota > Metazoa > Chordata > Aves > Passeriformes > Cisticolidae > Prinia > Prinia subflava. The sequence goes on from NC_086251.1 coordinate 36,998,544, forward strand.
AGATGTTTAATGAGTTAAGGCAAGGAAGACTGTGTATCACTCATGTTTGCAATGCAGCCTTCAGTTGATGGATCAGATCCTGATTAATATCCCTTTCCATTTAGGGAAACAGGATAGAATTGCCATCAATGTGTATGCCCTACTCTTTCCTTCTGACAAAGTCAACAGTGGAATAGAAACCCAGTTGCATATATAGCTGTTTAATTAAGGCACTCCATGCAAAATCTGGGACATGGGTTCTTGAAACGGATTACAAAATCTTGAATGAAAGTCAAGGTTTCCTTTGTTGTGTCATTACACATTACTGATGAGCATCAGTGTTCAGTCAGTTGTTGTGGGATTACATTTTATGGAAATGGTTTGCTCTGGCTCACCCTTGGAAAATGTATGGTTTATCCCCAGTCTGTATCCTCCCTGCAGTATCCTGTATCTGTAACCTCATTGGCTGGAGAATGTTACCGTGCCCCTTTGAACCTCTGTGATAAGAATGCTAAGGCAGAAGGCTCTGCCTCTCTTGCCCCTCTACCCCTGGAGGCGTCCGGACGCTCCTCTCTCCTCTCCCCCCCTTCCCCCTCCCCCCCCCCCTTTCCCCTCTCCCTCAGTGAATAAACCCTCACCTCATCAGCACCCCACCGGCGTCTGAGTCTCCTTGCCTGCCAGCACGGGAACACCTCGACCCCAAAAGACCCCGGGGGTCTCCGGGGAGCACTCCCCGGGGACCCCCCACATATTTAAACAACAACAGATGACGCACCAACGTCGGGCAACGGCATCGGCGACCCTGAGACCAGATGGACCATGGTAACTCCGTTTCTGTGCCGTCTCCGGTGGAGCGGCCGTTCTGGGCCATCGCGGCCCGGGGCGGCCCCTCCCCCACCGCGCAGAGACCTCGTGAGCCACCACGCGGCTGTCCCACCACCGCCGACCAGCCCGGCGCGGGCCCGGGTCCCGGCCCGCCTCGGCGCTGCGCGGGCTGCGCAGCCCCGCCGGACGGCGCGGCCCGGGCGGCGCGGCTCCGCCACGGCGAGGCTCCGGCGTGAGCCCCGGCGCGGCGGGACCGCTGCCGCGGCGCGTGGCTGCGGCGCGTGGCTGCGGCGCGGCCCCGGCCCGCCTCGGCTCGGCGGCGCGGGCTGCGCGGCAGCGGCGCGGCACCCCCCGGCCCGCGGCAGCCGCGGCGCGGGCGGCGAACCGGCGGCGGAGCGACCCCAGCGCAGGGCAGGCCCGGCCCGGCGCGGCCCCGGCGGAAGAGCGGCCCCGGCCCGGCGCGGCCGCGGCGCGGGGCAGTCCCGGCGGAGCCAACACGTGGTCCCGGCTCCGCCGCAGCGCGCGCGGGCCCCAGCACCGGGAGAAGCCGCGCGGACAAGCAGCCCTGGACAGCAGCGAAAGGAACTCAGCCAGATGGCCATCAGAGAAGGAAAAAGCAGTCTTCAGTTGTGCCCAAGCCCCGCACCTTCCAAAACTCAGTTTTGTAAATTGTGTAACCTCCTTCCTTACCCTTACCCCCTCCTCCCCTCGCTGCTCCTTCTCCCTAACCCCCTTTCCCTTAACAAACCCCCGAGAGTTAACCCTTTCCTGCTAAACCCGGCACGGCACAGCTAACACCACGTGCTGCGCTGTGACCGCATGGCCACCATGGCCACGTGCTCTCAGTCCCATCTTCCGCTTTTCAAGTCCCACAAGGTAAACGCTAAGAAACCAAACCCCAAAGCTAAAGTGAATTTGTAATACCAGTTTTACAGCCTTGTATAATTGTTAATGCTACTTTGATTCCCTTTCCCTGTTTTTCTGCCCCTGTGCCTTGCGGTTCTGGCCAAACAGCAGGGTGTCCCAAACCCCTCCATTTCCTTCCCATCCCCATGAAGTAGTTTTACAATTATGCCTTTCTAGTTTTGTGTGTGTAAATATTGCAGATTCCCCTGTTTTCTGTTTTAGAAAGCAGAGGCCTTTTCAGGTCACAAGTGTAGATCCAAGGGAAGCAGTTTTTGGATTGTCTTCTTGTAAGGTGCGATTCAGTAGTGTAGACTATTGAATCTGTAACGCTTTTGAGTTTATGCTGTCCTCAGTTAGTTCTGAGGGTGATTGATAACCTAAATTGGTGTCTGAGAAAGTATTTGACGGTTTTTGTAGTTTTTTTCTTTTGTTTTTCTTTTGATGACCTAAAACTGGGGGTCTTTTGTTTTGGTTGAACCAGTTGGAAATTGAAAGGAGTGGTTTGGCTCAGATCCGTGAGTGTCGGTGACTTGCTGTTCAGGCCTTAAGGGAATTCCGTGACAGATCAATGGCAGCTTGAGTTGATTTAAATTCCTCACTGCCCCTGCCCGGCCCCAATGGGGGAACTGCAGCAGGCCACCTGGAGAATCTGAAGCCGTGTGTGGAGCCCGGGGAACTCCACGTGTTTTCCTGTCCCTAGAGTGGGAGCATAGTCAGCGCCTCAGCCTAAGCTGGGGGCTGTGGTGGTCTGAAAAGCCAGTTGGAAAAGACTAGACACTATTAGGCCAGTCACGCTGGAAAGGCTCAAACAAATTTGTTAACTTGTTTCAAATCGTGCAATATAAACTCACATAACCCGTCTACTGCAATTACAAGGTCAGATCAACTGTTCACCTTATAACATAATCCTTACTGCAATTGTATTTGGTTTCATGCTGCAAAACTGTAATTACTGTTTCATTTTTTAAATTGTTACTGGTCATATGTCATATTTCTCTTCTCACATTTTAAAGAAAAAAAGGGTGACTTGTGGGATTACATTTTATGGAAATGGTTTGCTCTGGCTCACCCTTGGAAAATGTATGGTTTATCCCCAGTCTGTATCCTCCCTGCAGTATCCTGTATCTGTAACCTCATTGGCTGGAGAATGTTACCGCGCCCCTTTGAACCTCTGTGATAAGAATGCTAAGGCAGAAGGCTCTGCCTCTCTTGCCCCTCTACCCCTGGAGGCGTCCGGACGCTCCTCTCTCCTCTCCCCCCCTTCCCCCTCCCCCCTTCCCCTCTCCCTCAGTGAATAAACCCTCACCTCATCAGCATCCCACCGGCATCTGAGTCTCCTTGCCTGCCAGCGCGGGAACACCACGACCCCAAAAGACCCCGGGGGTCTCCGGGGGGCACTCCCCGGGGACCCCCCATAAATTTAAACAACAACAAGTTGTGAGTTTTCTTTTTCTGTGTTTAAATTTAAAGCCTGATTCTGGAGTATTTGACAGGTAATTCAAAATATGCAATTCTCATTTCCTTTGGTCCTTCAGCATACTTCCCCTTTCTCTCTCGGCTGTTTGGGTAGGGTAGCTGGCAAACAGTAAGTAATTGCTTTCCTTCATTTCAAGGTGGAAACAACACTGAAGAAAACAGCTGGAGTATGCAGAGAAAAGGTCTGCAATAACATTTGACATTTTTATCTGTATTTGTGAGTTCACTCCTAACTAATTTTCTTGAATATAATTAAATACAGAGTAAATCACGTCGAGGTTAGTCTCTGGTTTATTATTGGTCTTTCTGAGGGGAAGTAAAACTTTTTGAGGTTAAGGCCATGCCTACTTGAATGACCATGACTTGCATACTGAAAACCTTGTGGATTGTACAAATGTTAGTTGGGCACATAAACCAAGAGGGAAAACAGATGGTAGATGAAACATTTCTTGCTTTTCTGGTGAGTATCAATCCTTTCAAAACAACTATTGGGGGTCCCAATGTGGGGAAAAGAAAAGACACAATGTGTGTTGGAGAGCCAGAATGTAATTAAAATAAGAATTTTAAATTGGTAATTTTTACCTATCATTAATCTAAGTTGCTATGATTGAAAGTAGAATAAAATATTTTTATTTTGATAGGAAAAAGTTATAGTCAAAACCTTTTGTCTTGGAAAACTACTTGTGAGACTTCAAAGTGATCAAGGTATTTGTGTAGTAATAGGGTAGATTGGGCTCGCTCTCTGCACCTACTATTCTTCTGAATTGTAAGGCATAGAAAGCAATTTTAAAGCTGAAATCTAGAAGACATATCAGTCCTGGTTTGGGTGAGTAAAAAAGCCTTCGTTTTTTCTTGTTAAAAAAAAGAAGATCCAAAGCCACTACGTCCAGCTATCTTCCTCTAGACCTGCAGATTTAATTAGGAGGTTACAAAATTTGTGGGTGCTACCTTTAGTATTCATAAAGTAGAAGTTCTTTTTGTCATCTTGTGATTGCAGTCCTCCATGTAAGGCCACTATAGAACCACCAGATCTATGCAAGAAATACTTAGTTTACACCCAGCCTGAGATGTTCCTGTTTTAGCTGTCTTGCACCCCATCTGACATGTACCTTGGCTCATGAGAAATAATTTTTGGTAAAAGTTAACAACAGACTGATATTTAAAAAATAACAAACTTTCAAAAGTAAAGAAAAAAAAATCATAGTTTTGTCCTAATTTACATATCATTTGCATACATGAATAAACAAATACCTACAGCCTATAGTTAGCAATAAGTAGGTAGAAGTCTGTAAAAAATGGCCTGATATTTTCCCTGCTCTTGCCTGACCTCCCTCCCTCTCCCTTCTCCTCTGTGTCCATGTTAGCCATGCTGCTGCTTCACTCCTGCCAGGGAAGTTTTCCGTGATGGTCACAGGCAGCCAGGTGCCCACTGGAGAGTCTGGAGCAGGCTCCTGGAGCAGGGTGTCTGGTGGGCACTGCCACCCCACCGTGGTGGGGCTGGCCCAGGGTGTCATTGCCTGATGTGCCAACCCCACCACTTCCACTTCCCAGTGTTTGGAAACTAAGGCCAAGCTGATGAGCATGAGGCAGAGCCCTGATATCAACTAGATTGTGACTCCTGGATTCCCATAATGATGTTTCTGAATCTCCTCATTTTCCTAAGAAAATTAAAAGCTCACTGCCTCTTTTCCACTCCATTTCCATAGCAATAAAGGTAGTAGAAATTGTATCAAACAGTAATTAACAAAATAGAAAGTTTTCCTCTAAGGAAAACTGCAGGAACTCATGTTATCTGAACAGAATAGCATGCAGCACACCATAAACCTTTCTAGCTCACAATGGCATGCCTTAATTTTCATGTCAGTCTAACACAAATCAAGTTTCAATCGTGTTGCTCCCTGCTAAATTGTGAATTACGTTCTCAGAGGCCTAAGAAAGTTTTAAACATTCAAAAACCTAGACCTATAGCTCCTTTGTGAGTAACTCTTCATTATGGATCACTAGACTGGATTTGGTACTGAGTCAGTTTGAAAGCTTTACTGTATTGTTTAGAATGACACAGGATTAGTATTAGAAGAGAAAAACTGTCAAAAATGAGACCATATAATGTCAAGCCAGCATTAATTAGGAAGTCCACAGCATTTCCTAGATTTATGGAAAGACTTTATTTAATTTATTAATCAAAAGATATCCAAGTCTCTTTACTTTCTTTCAAAGATGGGTGGTGGTTAAGAGAGTGTAATTATTTCCTATGGTTCTTTTGAAATCAGTAATCAAAATTTTTACTTACAGGCTACAGTTTAATGGACTCAAGGGTTTTTAGACAGTGGTAGGCACATTGGACATTATTGAACATCTTCAGGGCATTGAGGCTTCTTGCCTCAAGTCGGGCTTTTGTTTTACTCTGGGCTTCAGCATATCAAGTGTATAGGGTCCAGCCTTTTGTGTACTTTCTTTCCTACCATGTAGAAAGGGATTTTCATGGCTAGGGAAAGCAGTTTTTACCAGAAACTTTTCTCATCCAAATAGAACTGGCAAGTGGCCAAAAATGTGCTGGTGGTTCTTTAGTTGTGAATTTTAATTTCCAGGCAGCTCCTTTTAGCACTTGTTCACATAGCCTTTGCTTCTCTCATCACTGCTCTGAACAGAGGATGTGAGCAGGTTCCTGGGGCAGAAGGTAATGTCTACAGGCTGAGCCTCCAGCCCCAGGCCTTCACAAAGGTTACAGGGAGGGGCTCTCTGCTCTGCTGGCCTTCCTGCTCTGCCTGGAGCCTGGCAGCAGTGTGGCCCACTGGGCACTGACAGCAGCTTGCCCACAGCTTTCAGAATCTTCACTCATCTCTCTGTCTGATGGGCAGATGAAAGCCAGGCTACTCAGCATGCAGAGGACAGTGCAGTTTGTCCTACTGTTGAAAAATGATAAGGAGATTTTTACTTGGTTGGCTAGAAACTTCTTTGCCCTTTCCTGAATAAAAGGACCCCCCCCCCCCCCCGCCATTTTTAAAAAAACTCATTGTCATTCATTCAACAGTGTTAAATCTGCTCATTTTGAAGTATCAAGTGTTTTTCCCTAGCAACAAGATTTTTTTGTAAGTGACAGATTGGATGTAGGAGCAGGGTGGGGCAGAGTGAAAATATATATTTCTTAAAATACTGTTCAATAACTGTCTGTAGAGGCTTAGTGTTAAAATCATGCTATTGACTGTTTATTTTAAGGAAGGTTCCCTTACATGATAACCAAATTTGACTTATAAAATTTGTTCTTAAATTGACACACATGGTATTAAGTTTTAAATATAGAAATAATTTATAGCTCATACATCTCAATTCTGTATCACCATGTAGAAATAATTTGTTTAAAATATTCCTTAACAACAGACATGTGCTAACATGGACTCTAAAATCCGTGGCACCGTACTTTAAAAGCCTGTTTGCATTTTGTCTGTTTCTTTAAAGGGCTTCCGTATTGTCTCGGGCTCCCCTGGAAATGCAGTAAGGATTCGTATCACATCTCAGTTGCCATAGCAACAGCAGTCTTTCCCATAATGAGCTGCATCATCTGAACTGATGTCACAGCATCATGCAGCAGGTCACACAAGGCACCTCCTAGTATTGCATCTTACAGATGTGCCGTAAACATCAAAAGAGGATGATTTGAACAGGACATGGTAAGTTGCAAAATATTGTGCTGTTCTTAATTGCAGGGTAATTTTTTCCTGTTTCATAAGGTTTGCCTAATGTAAGTGGGTTTTGCCTTGTAAAAATCATTTTGAAGGAAGATGCTGCATGCCTAAATATTATTTTCAGGCAGACAGGCTAAGACAAAGGCCTACAGAAAAAGCATTCAGTCTGAATGTTTACATTTGCCTTTGCATTTGCGATAATAGCCTGAATATTTGAAGAGAATATATTTAAATTTCACAATCCAATTAAAGTAGCTACTGTCTTATTTGCTTAAATGGAAAGAATAGCTGTTTTCAATTCTAATGCCATAAACATAGCTTGTTCCTTTCCCTGCCTCTTCATTTAAACATTCCTATTATGTTAACTCCTCTTTGAACCTATTTTATCTCAATAGCATGAACATCACCTATTTACTTTCGTTGGCCTTCCATAGCATGATAGCACAGAAAATACTGTGCAAACCGGTGCTGAACAAGCAACTGGAACTGTATTGATTTAAACATGGTTCAGTACTGTCTTATTTCTACTGGTATTCTTAAAAAAGCAAAACAGATTTAATTGTCAAACAATAACCAAATATTTTGAAAGGACTATGGCTTTTAGCTCTCCTACTGTTTTGCTTTCTTTGACTCTGTTTTTTAAATTATAATATGAAGTTAGTGAATTTTATATCTATCTTTTACCGGAAAGAAAACAAGTTTTTTTTTCTGCTGCAACTGCAGTAAAAGGTGTAGCCAAAGATTCAAGCATTCTGAGGGGCTTTGCTATGAATAAAATAATAGGAATCATTAAAAAGGTTTCTACTTCTGTCTTGGGAAGAAATCTTTTATATTTAGAAAGCTGGTTAAAATCATGTCTACAGTATTTAGTAATTCTTTACAATGTCCAATATTTGCTTATGTTGTATTAAGGTCTTGCTTCTGGAGGCTAGGTTTATTTTACTTAAAGTTAATCTTGCTGGAGGGTATATAACAACATTATTACTTGATTTTGCATGTTTGAAATATTGTCTTTCAGCTGCTTGCTATTAGAAGGAAAGAAAAGACCAGACACATGTCATTTTAATTGATCAATATGTCCACTAGGAATTAGGGAGTGGTCTCTGGCTCTGTTTCTTCCTGTGTAGTTTATATTTCAAAAGTGCAGCAAGACAAAAGCAATCCCTAATTTTTTAGTGACATTGATATTTATTGTGGGGTTTGGTCCCTTACATTTGATAAAGTAATAAATGTAGTGAGATCTGACTGCTCTTCATAGGGGTGTGTGATGGTCTTGTCTGGCATAGGCTGGAATAGAGCTCTTATACCTTAATTAGACAGTCTGTACAGAATCATAGAGGCTTTCTTCAGCATGGTCTGGATACATCTGTTGGATTTTTATCGCCACTGCAAAACACAAAGCAAATGACTGTAAATTAATGATTAGAATGATGTTTTATTTATTTGTGATGCATTTTGCAGTCTGAAAGTAGTGGTCTCCTGTACTTGCTGTGTTCCCATCGGGCAAACTCGGAAGGGATGAGTTAGCAGGAGGATGGGGGTAGGGCAGGACAGCTGATGTCTGCCTAGTGTCAGAATCAGTGTGAGGAGAGCTGGTGAGCAATGCCTTTAATGAGCAGCTTTAGGGACCACAACAGAACAGTTGGAACAGACATGGATGTAAGATATTTCTGGTTTGAATGTTATGCTTTTATTATCATCAATAATAAAAAATGTATTTTCTTAGATTTTTAAGAGACTTGATTACAACTAGAATTTCCTAGATCAGTGTTAAGACTTGGGACAAATATACTTGGTGGAAAAGAACAACTTTTGATGGTATTAATGGAAGCATGACCTACTATGAATCCCCCAGCAAAGAATTTTTTCCCCCTAATAATAAGAATACAACCATGTTGTTTTTTAAACACTTTTTAAAAAGTTCCTGTTACTCTCTATTCTTCACACTTCTCACAGTATTGTTTGCTCTGGGAAACACCTGCTAATAATGGAGTTGTGAGGATACTACTTGATTCTTGGCTAATTCTGACTCCTGCTAATACTTTGATTATAGAATGCTTCCTGTTAATTTTTGTATGGGCCCAAGTGTTGCACTGAGATCTATATATCAGGATATGGAAAAGTATGGAGTGATGAAGTATGGAGGATGAAAAGCAACCCTGATTGCCTGAGTCAGAGAATGACCGAATGCAGAAACACTAAAGATATAACACAATTCTGCTTGTTGTTGAGGCAGATCCACAACTGCTACAAGTGAGACAGCATCTGACAGTGTGAAAATTCTGTTGCTTTCAGCTGTGTTTCACAGCTGGCCCTATACCATTACTGAAGGCAATATGTTTGGTAAATACACGTATTCTTCCCTGAAGTAGCTGAGTTTGGACAGGTAATGTGAGGGCCAGAGTTCTCCTGTACATGCACAATCATGACGTGGAGCTGGAGATGGGCGTGTACCAATGAACTGAAAGGGTGTCACTGTTTAATCTTTACTTTCCTCTGAAGGACTTTATTATATCACCAATTAAGTAGTTCTTACGTGGCTTAGCATTCAATGCAGAGAGAAACAGAAGCTTGGTTCTTCCCAAAGCAGCTGTAGGAGCTGATGACAAAACCTGACCACAGCCATGGAAGCTGGTACAATTTTAACACTTTGCAGGGTTTTTTTTTTCACCATACAACAATGCAAAGCCTACCTAGAGTGGATCAGAGCACGTCCTCAATGGCAGGAATTTTTCTTTCTTCTCTAAAGAGAAGTTGAGGGAACCCTATGCTCTGAACTTTATCTTCTGTGGGTCACGTTACAGTAGAACAGTGGGTGGGTGTCCTGTGCCTCCCACCTCTGACAGATCTGGAATGATGCTGTGTTCAGGAACTCATCCCTTGAAAGTCTAATAAAAGGAGATTTCTATCAGAAGTGCTCAGGTATAGATTAGAATAGGTGGCATTTCCAAAATGCTGGTGAAATATTTCCTTAAAAATAATTTAAGGATTAGAAATAATTTTAAAAATCCCCGTGCTTTGTCCTAGTCTACTTGCACCCTTCTGTAAAAGTCACTGCTGCATCATGAAAGAAATATTGACAAAATTCTGGGCTCGATATTTTTTTTTTTTTTTTTTTTTTTTTTTTTTTTTTTTTTTTTTTTTTTTTTTTCCCTGGTCCCTGCTGAGTGCTCCTTGCTTCAGGGAGGGGCAGAATTTCTGAAGTTCCAGAGTTGCTTTTGAAAGAAAAAAAATCATGCATATTCAAAGATGTCATGCATCTGTGTTGGAATACTATATTTATATTTTGCACTGTAAATATGGCCCATGTTTTATAATGAAATTTCTTTGCATTTTGTAATGAGATATACTGGTGTTACTGGGACAAAATTAATGATACATGAATGGAAAGATGGCATGAAGGAATCATCTTACAACTAATTTATGTCTGAATACTAGCATTTCTGTGGACTAGACTGGGTAAAGGTGGCTTTTGCTTTTCCACTTCTATGAAAACAGTCATTAAAGCAGATTCTAACTGCAGAAAATAAGAAATTTATCTATGTTGAGTCCCCCACACTGGGCCAAGTCTTTCCTGCCACAGGAAATGAAGAAATCAATGGAAAAGCTGAGCTGGATGGAGAGCCAAAAGGAGACTAGATTAGTGAGGGAACAGGACATACAGTGGGTGAAAGTGGCAATGGATGGGGCATCACATCTGACATCACTGCAATGATTCAGAGTTTTCTGAAAAGGCAGCTCCAATCCTGGGTTTCTCAGCTTCTGGAGACTTAGACAGAGGGCAAGGCAGACCTCAGCTCTGTTTCTGACCCTAACAAGCTGTTACTGTAGTAATTTTCTGTTTTGTCAGTGCTTAAAGGCTACCTGTACCTTGTTTGTTGCACAGGCATGTGTGCTGTTTAATTGGTGCTCTTGGACAAAGACCCATGGAGTACTGTAATTCTCATATTCAGTTTTATGTCTGCTGTAGATTATGTTTTATGTTTTCTGTAGATTTTAAAATAAAAGTATCTACTCCCACTTCATAGCCATAAAAAAAACCTGCTAAAAGTGTGAAATATAAATCCTTCAACTAGTTTGATATGGTCATATTTATGTGTATATATAATGTCAGAAGGGTCATCACAAAAATCCCTTTTTGAGTACCAAAATATGCTTTCTTCAAGCAAAATTTTTCTTATTTTTAAAAACTTTTCAGAAAAGCTTTGGTTCTGAGGAAGAGAGGGAGTAAATTAAAAAACAATGGCGATAGCTCTTCCCTTCCTGTTTGGTGCATGAAAGACAGGTTTCAAATATCTGGACTCCTGAATGCTTTGAATCACAGCAAGGCTGACTCAGCTTTTCATCCTTCCAAGGTCAAAAAATTCAGCTCTGTGTAGTTTACAATTCTGGCACTTTCAGACAAGATGTTTCAAGCCAGGAATCCTCTCTGCTCTGTGTGAACTCAGTTCTCATGCCATGTGTCAGATGCAGGCTTGCCCTGGCAGGCTTGGCCGAAATGCTGTTGCCTCCTGCTTGTCCAGTGTCCAGTCCCAGTGCCAGGCAAGGAGGGACTTTCCCTCAGCTGTGTACAGAATGTCTTCTAAGGTGCCTGGAAGTGGAGATAGCTTGTAGATATAAGGAATGTCCTCCAGCCTGGGGGATAATCTTTGTGTCCTGAGGAGAGTCAGTCACCCTCAAAGCTAAGGGTGGAGAAAGAGCCCTGTGAATTGGCACTTCCCTTACCTTTGCCAGCCCAGTGGCTTCTGGAACTGGTAAGAGCTCTCAGGGCAAGCGGTTGGCTCTGGAAGACTGACTCTTCTGTAGGATGAGGCAGCACAAAGGGTCCAACAAGGGGAAGCACCTGACCCCCAGCACTGCTGGAGCTCCACATCCAGCTACCTTCTCAGAGACCCAAAGTATGCTAAGCATTTAGCTGCAATGTGCATCCTCTCTTTGGCAAATTGATCTTTCAAGGGATGATGATTTCAATGAGGAAATTGCTCCATAAAATACTTGTCTCAGCCTCCACGGTACAGTGTCTTATGGGAGCTGACACACTTAGAAACATAGCCTTTGTTAGCATGAGGTTGTACTAAAAGAACTCCTGGCACTTGACAGAGGAAGCACCCAACTGCAGTAATTAGTTCTGCTTTCTGTCTTACTGTATATCTATTACTTTTGTATATGTTTTTTGTCTTTCAAGAGCTGCTCTGTACTGATTCTCTTGTAAGTTCAATGTTGTCACAGTTGCAGACATGAAGTTGCTTCATGTGCTGTCAAATATTAATTCAATTTTATTAGTTGAATATTTATTCAATTACTATTAATATCAACTTTCTGCCAGTGTGGTGTGCAGATAAAATGAAGACTATTAGTATCTGAATACATAAAATTTGTTTGTTTGTTTTCTGTGTGATTTTTTTGCAGCATTTTTCCTCTGGCCCAAAAGCTTATAGCTGAATCTCTACTTCAGTCTTAAAATGCATCCCATGTAACTTTCCTAAGTCCTCCTTGTAGGTTATCTTAGACTTGTAATTGTTGAGTTCTTCTGTGTCTTCCTTTCTCCTTCCAGCTTGCTGATCCTGAATTATGCTAATAATTGCTCTTTTCTATAAAATTGTCATTCTTTTCTTATTTAAATCCCTTGAAAAAATGTTGCATTTCTTCTAGATGGTTTCTAAAAAGTGGTCCATGAAAGTTTAGATATAGAAAACTTGTGGGACTTAAGGGTTATTACTATGTTTTAAAACAACAAAATTCAGATCTCTCTACTGAAGCTTAGATAGAGGCCTTACAGTGCTAGAGGCTGTAAAGACACCTGAGAACAGTCAAATCTTTTCTGACTTGTTTGCCTTGATTTTCAGCTTAAATTGAGATGAATAATTTTTTCCCTCACTTTTCCTAAATATTTCCTTATAAGGGATAAATAACACGCACAATTTTCTTGGAAAATTCCTGGCAGACCTGGGAGAAAAAGCTGTTTTTCCTGTTTCTTTTATAGAACTTAAAAAATTTATAAACTTTTATCTGCCTGTCTTTGAATTTTCTGTTTGTGCTTCTGTTTGTTTTCTGAGGTTGGTTGTTTTTTATTGGTCATGGTTTTATTGGATAAAGCTGAGCTTTTAATGGAGATCCATCATGAACTTTCAAGGGATTTAAGGTAAAAAATGGTTGTTACCTACTATAAACTAGGCTGCAAACTAACACTAGAATGCTAGTTTTCAGAAGAGGAGTTTGTGCTGATCATAGTGTTTTAGACAAACCTTGACTGTATTGATTAAAATGAAACAAAAATCTGCACCTTTATGCATTTAATTCACAATTAAAAGAAAAGAAAAAGGTCTGTGCACTTCTTGGTTTAAAAAAACCCCACAGCACAACAAAACCTCACATTTATTTTGAAAGTTTTAAAACAGCATTTCCTTTTTTGGCTAGATAAGTGCTCTGCCTTTGTTTAACAGATTGCTGTGACAGAATATTTTCTGCTGAGACAGTCAATAAAACAAGTCTGCAAAACAGATAAAAAAAGAAAACAATATACTTACCAACTGAAATATGCTCATTACATAGAAAATCAGAAAGTAAGGACAGATGTCTTTTTTGCGTTACATAGCACAACATTAGATGTTAGTAACCAAGCCCACCAAGAAATGCTGTTGAACAGTCGATTGTATTACATTTTTTCCCTTGCAGTCATATATGTATATAAATATATATGTATATATATATGTAAGTTTTGGGAGGTGTTTATTTGAGAGTCTGATAGAACATGTACAATGAAAACAACCCAGAAAGAAAGAGACTGATATTGTCAAGTCTGAGGGCTGTATAAAATCGTCTTTCAGCTGATATTGCAAAACAAGCCTGAAAGAAACTCAAACAAAATACTAATTAATGATGAAAACACTAATGAAAAACTTTTCTTGATGCTTAGTTTTTGTCAGGAAAAACTGTACTTCAGAGCTGAGTGCAATTGATGGAATAACTGTGGTCTATTGAGAACGTTTTCAAATAAGAACACCTTTCAAAGCTGTTGCATGAAGCTACTCCGGGCTGCTTATGATTTTCAAGTGTGTTAGATTGTGTTTAGAAACAGCTTTTCCTGCTGAAGAGGCTGATTCCTTGGCCAAGGCTATACTAGCTAGTATGTGTCCTTCCTGTACTCTAAGCTGCACTGCTAGTCTCCTAAAACATACCATTTTTTTAGAATAATAAATCAGATTTTCATTGCCAAAAACCTCTCCACTTAAAACCCATAGGTTCAGCTAGAAAAACCTGCTGTCAGATTTCAGCATGCCTAGGCTGTTGCTAAGGCAATGACACAGCAGATATGTAAGTTGCCATTTTAAGGGTCAGCTATTAAAATACGCAGGGTCTATTCCATAGATCCTTAAAATGCCATCTAGTTTTATTCCTTCCCAAAATTTCATCCTAGTATTTTACTAGGTCATTAACAGCAGCAAGGAGTTTTTTGATGTTATTATGCACAGAAAACCTTTGAAAATAATTAGGAGGTTTTTGGATTTTCTTGTATCTGGAGAAGGTGGAATCTAAATATACTCTGTGCATGGTGTATAAACAGTGTATCAGCAATAATGTTGCTGTCTCTTTCAGAAGAAAAGAATTTTAATCCCCAAAGTGTTTCACACCTGTTTGCAATGCAGTTGCTTTTGAAAGCAAAATGTTATATAAATGAAGAGGCTTGATTTTGTTTCTGTTAATTACACTGGAAACTTCTTAATTATTCCTTCTGTTCTGCTTTGTTGGTCATTTTGAATTTGATTGGAAGTTCAGTTTCATTTGCTGGTCTCACTTATGGGATTCCTTTTCTTTGCTGGAACTTGTAAAGTCACTTTAATAGAGAGAGAAATCCCCCTCAGATGTCTGTTATTCCTGTTCTTGTTAGGCAGTATAGAGAATTGTTTGTCAGCATCTCGAGGCCCTGAATGATGAGTTCTGTAGAACACTGGTACTTAATTAGTATTTGTTTGAGTAAGATCTTAGGTGTTCTACCTCCTGTGCTTGTCACGAAAATGCACTGAAACTAGTAGAAGGAATTCCTGGGTTTAAATTTTAGTGTAAAAGGATGGAGAATAAAAGTTGGTTGAAGAAGTATAAGCTACAAGAAAGGCATTGGCCTGTGATACTTGAGTCAAGGAGACTGGAAACTGCTTCTGGCTCTGACACTAAATATGCACCTTTCACCTTGCCTCTGTACCTGTGCCCCTTGCTCTTCCCCTGTGGAATGGACATCATGATATTGATGCCCCTTGCAAACCCCTCTGTGTCCGTGCTGGGTGCCACCACTGCCAGTGCAACTTTACACGCAGAGAGATGCACACAGGCAAGACAGTGGCACATACCAGAGAAATGGTGCAAGGGAACACGGCTGAATGAAAGAGGCGTGGCTGCTGGAAAATGCAATGTTAAAACCTAAAGGAAGGGAAATAGCTTTGGGGGTTTTTGGTCTTAGGTAAAAGATTGCCCAGTAGAACATTTACAAAATGTCTTGAAAGCTCAGTGGTTTTGGCAGCACAAAATTACATTTATAAGTAGTGTATGCAAGCTGTTGAGCCTGCTGAATTGAAAATATCAACTTAATTCTACAATTAAGTTTGAAATAACCAGGCAAATATCTCTATTGGCTGAGTCAAAGTGATTTCTGTGTAGACAGAGAGGCAGCACTACTTGGTCTGTAAAGCTTGAGGCAATATGTCCATGCCATTCTACTTGAAAAGAAAATACTGGTTTTTGTGAAAGGGGGACCTGCCATGCTTTTGCATGATCTCCAAGGGCTCCTTTCCAAAATTAGAAAATGATAAGAGTTGTTCTACAAGATGCTGTCTTCTCAGTCATTGCAGACTCATCAAAACACCAATTGCTGATCTTCATGAAACTTTATTGCCTGGGTGTTGTTCAGGGAGCACACAACCCAAAACAGCTATTGACAGGTGGATATGCATTAAAATGAGATGCAAGATATATGGGATTAACATCTGCTCTGAATTAGGCAGTCCCCTGGGTTGTGGAGATATTGCTCTTTCCAGTCTAATAAATATTTCTTTTTGAAACCAGAATAGCTGTGTAAGCGTGTGTATTTTCAATTAATGTGCCAATAGTTCAAGAAAGGGGAACATGGCAGGAAAGACACTTTGTGAGTGATGAAGAGTGAAAGTAGACCTCAAATTAGCCCCTATTTCTAATATAATTTTGACTCCAGTTTTGTCTTAGTCCTATATATTGGCATGTAGCTCTGATTCTTATATTCATCTTTTGAATTGTTAAAAATTAAATCTAGGGATGTATTTAATATGTAAATTAAACAAGCTAGTCTGCTAAACTCAGCACCTAAGATTAGTGTTAGACACACGTGAACTCCAACAGCATGTTTTCTTGAACTTTATTGAATGGTTTAGAAATTGAGTTGTGCATTTCTGTCTTCTTACTGACTGTTAATTGTTGATGGATTCTTTAAATCTGAGTAATACCTCGTGGTTTTAACTAATCCTTAATAAATTCAGACTATGGATAGTCGTTACTTAAGCAGAAGTATGAAGATAAAATAACATTTTTTTATTTGTCAGGTGCTTTCATTGGTATGGGAGAACCACAGGGAGGGGAGAGGTTACAGAGAACCTTAACAAACCTTCAGCTTGTGAAATGATATTTCCCCCAGCTATAACCAACCTGAAAATTATACAGTCTGAAAGTGAAATTTGATACCACTTGGAGCCAGGAAAAATGCCAGCTTGGCAAGGCTCATAGGGGGTTTTTTTAGCAGTATTTTCCTAGACTGGAGGCGGCCTCAGGGATTATAATTAGGCTGTCTTGGGCTGATTAGTGTTGGGTACTTGAAGATCCTTGATCAGCAGAATAACACGTCCTGACAGCCCAGTGGAAGAAAGTCCAGCATTTCATTCTCCCTGCAGGCAGACGTGAAAAGAATCTTTGAGCAGAATAAATCCCTTTATGAGAAAAATGGTGGATGTATCAAATACATAGAGGTGGTTATCTCCTGGGCCAGGATGCAGAGTGATTTATTCCAGCCTTTCAAATCCTTTTACTGAAAGTGAGGGAAATACAATCTGTGCCATGAGACTCTGTTGAAGTCCTTTTCTGATTGATAGTTCATAACTGCCAGCTGGGCCACAAGCAGAAGGTAGCTTCCTTTCTTCTTCGAAGACATCTTCTAAGACATCACAGAATCAAAGTTGGTTCAAATGAGATGAAAAAGGCAATGTGATAAAACCCCAAAATTCTGTGCAGTGACCCTTTGAAAGCTGATAAAGATGTAAATATAGAGCAGTTACCAGCCATTTGATAAAAAATTATGGGTCAATTAGCAACTCTGTCATATTTAGAGTCTGAAAAGTCCAATAATGTTATCAGTCACAGACTATTACACTTTTTGGGTGGTAATGCAGTACCAGTAATAACCTTTTTCAATGTGAGGAAAAACATTGTTCTTTAAAGAGATTATAGGAGTAGATGTACAAGGTGGGAAAGGAGACCAGTATCTAATTGTTCCCTTGACACAGATGTGTGTTCACCAGGGATGTTGACTCCAAGTAACAAATCTAGAACATATTGAAATACAGCATGGATAACTTGATTAGCACTCTCCTCTATCCCCCTAAAATCCAAGCTTCTGAGAGTGTTTTTTTATATTATTATTATTTTAAAAGAAGAGTGAAGGAGCTAACAAGGCATAATGGTAGTTTAATGGCTCCCAGTGAGATAATTCCTGCACCAGTGATGAGGAGGAAGGCTGTCAGTGTTCCCTTGAGAGCTGTGCAGGGGCTGGGAGGGGCAGGGTCTGCAGCACAGCAGCAGTGAGTGGGGTTTATTACCAGTGATGATATTGCATGCTGATAAATGATATTTTGGAGTTGCTCCAAAGCATCAGTATTACATTATTCTTGAAGCTACCTTAGCAATTACTCCCTCTCACAATTATTTCTCTGCTGCACCTATTACAGGCATCCACTTGCCTCAGGTGCTGCTTAGTTCTTGGTACAGATCTAACTCAACTCCTGCTGACTTCTTGTGTTTCACTTCTAATTGAAATACAAATCTGTAGGTCTTGTTCAAGGCTTGCTAGGGTCATTAATAAGCTTCAGGCTCAATATCTTCCCATGTTGTGTGTGTTTTGGTTTTGCGTTTTCTGTTTCCTGATTTTGTGATTTCCCCAAGGAAAGCGTCATGGAATTGAACAAAGCCAAACTGAATTCTTGGAAGAAGTAAAAACATTAGAAATGTGTGTGCCTCATCTGAGATTGAAAGGTTTGATAAAGGGTTGTGGGACTGCAAAGATTTGGGAATAATCTGGCTTCTCGGTTTCCTGCCTGAAAATGAAAATGTTATTAGTTTTGTCTGTGAAGTTCCAGTTGCTATTATATTACTGTGAAGCACTAATGTGTTTTTTGTGTATTGAAAAGCTGATTATGATCTGAGTATCAGTAACACTATGCAGGTGGGTTTTAATTTTTTGAGAAGTTAACATGAGTATTTTGCCTTCTTGAGAGATGATAAAACGATCTTACCAAATTTTATCCTGGTTTCAATTTTGAAATATAGTTTTAAAATGATAAAGTAGCTAAAAATCTTTAAGAATGCATCAAAAGCTTTAAAGAAGTGACTATTTTCTAAAAGGTCAAGTAAGGTATCCATGGCTTGAAAGTAACATTGAAAAAAGTATTGATTTTTATGTGGAATGGGCTATAATTGTTGATAATGTCTTAGCATTTTATTGATTTTGTTTCACTCTTATTTCAAATATAAAAGAATTCCTGGTACTGAATCCGAAAATAAAAGGTCCTTGTTGTATAGGAAACAAGGTTTTGCACAGTGGATTCTTTGGACTAAAGCATGGTGGTAAACTTAAAATGTTAATTTATGGGAATTATTTATGACAGCCCTAGGGAATGAAATCCTATTTAATGACAAAGCAGGGATAACAGTGACGAAGTAGACAGGCAATAAGAACATTAGGGTCAAAAATCACAACTCCATCTGCTGCTGTAATTCAACAGGATTTTTAGAGAAGTCAGTGGTAGTTATGGTAAGTGCCACGTTTTTTTGTAGATCCTAGAAACAAATAAGCCAAACACAGTAGTGTGATCCATTTTGAGTGTTACATTTCTGTGCTTTTTATCATCAACATTGTCAGACAGGCTTATATGTGAAGCCATGCCCAGATGCACAAAAAAGTCCCAGGTGTCTCCTCCCCACCCTAAGTGCCCACTGTGCTACCACAAATCTGAGAGCAGGCCTGCAAAGTTATGTACCAGGAACATGGCAGGTGTGTGAGAGGGTGTTCAAGATTTGTGTCAGGACCTCCTACGTGACCTATAACAAACCTTTTGTTTTTGACAAGTGATCCTTGCTGCTAGAAATATATGGGAAGTGCCAAGCTTGGGAGTCAATATCCTTTTAGGATGCTTGGGCAGACAAGGAGGGCACTTGTGAGGAAGAAAAGAATGTGCCCAGGGTGTATTTGTGGTATCAGGGCTTCCTGCTCCATGGGAAGGTGCAGAAAGGCAGTCTGGCTGCTGAGAGTCAGAGTCTGCATAAAGCCTCAGAGAAGGGGCACAGAGCAGGAAGAGAGTTTGACCAGAGCTACACCAGGCAGAAAAGGAGGGGAAAATTGGGTTACTGGAGGCTGAATGGGTTTGGTGAGGGCTATGAGAAGCTGAGGGAGAACAAGGTAACAGCTGAAATAAACAGGCCAGAACTGCTGCTTAAAGACTGCAGAGGCCTCAGCTCCTGTCAAAATACACGAACATTGCAAATTCCTCTGTGACCATTTAATGAGTATGATGCACTATTTCTAATCATATTTGGAATAAGGTTAAAGAGTGAAAGAGTACAATATGCAAAAAGTGTATCTACTGGCTTTATCCTGTATGGCTTCAGCATGCAGAAAATGAATCAGCAGCAATTTAAGAACACAGTAATAATAAATTTAACTTTGGCTAAGCAAGCTCATTTTTTAAATCCTTGGAGACTCTGCAGCATGTTTTAATGGGTCCTTTGTGATGTGCATATTTCCTCAGTTTAAAAACTGGACTAAATGGTTCCTTTTGCATAACTTAGGAAGGAGCTGTCATACGGTAATGATTTTAGGTCACTGCTAAGCTAGACCAGATGTGGATGAATGGCTTAACAGTGAAATGCTGCATATCCCATTACAAAGCTTTCTAGGTCTATATCCTTCCCCTTTTGGCTATGAGCTTGCAGTTAATGAATAAGTCCTTAATACATAGTTACATGTCAAAGAGGCACTGATAGTTCCACCACATTTTTGACGAGGTTAAGGAACCTCTGAAGCCAGTTATTGACAAAATAAATTGACAGTGTTGTGTAATTAGGAAAAACTTTGTGTATCATTGCCACCCAGAAGATATTGTCTTCCTCTGTGTTTTAGGGGTTAGAAGAGAACCACATTGAAACCATAAACAAAACTTATTTTCTGGGTGAAAAGAAAGAAACAGTGTAATGTAATGAGCTGCTAAATAAGGAATGAACTTTCTGAAATACCAGCTGTAGTCTTTTAAATATGAACAGCTTTTGTCTAAAAATAAGACACTATTGATTTGCAGAAATTAAAAAAAAATCTTTCTCTTGTCTGAAATACCAAGAATAACAAAAGATAATTTATCAACCTTTCTACTTGTTGATATTTAATAATGTAGAATAAAATAGTTCAGTTGTCAGGAACCTGCAATGATCATCTTGTCCAGTTGTCTGACTGCTTCAGGGCCAACCATTATGTTGTCCAAATGCCTCTTAATCACTTACAGGCTTGGGGCATCAAACACTGACAGCTAAGAGGGCTGTTCCAGTGTTTGACCATCCTCTCAGTAAATTAAGGCTTCTTAATGCCCAGTCTGAACCTCCCCTGGCACATCTTTGAGCAAAGAACTATTCATTTGAACCACTGAACACCAGGGAGAAGAGCTCAACACCTCCCACCCCACTTTCCCTCTTCAGGGAGCTGTAGAGATCAATGAGGTGTTGCCTCTAAGCCTCCTTTTCTCCAAACTAGACAAGCCCAGAGTCCTCAGCTGCTCCTCGTAATAAATACCATCTAGTCCTTTCCCACCTTTGGTGCTCCCCTCCAGAAGCATTCAAGGACCTTCCCATCCCATCCCTCCTAAACTGCAGGACACAGACCTGGAGACAGCCCTGGGGCTGAGGCCTCATCCCTGAGTGCAGTGGGGTCAGCTCTCCTTTGGGCTGCCTGGGGCTGTGTTTGATGACCCAGGCTGGCTTTGCCCTCGGGGCTGCCCGGGCACACGCTCTGGCTCCTGTGAGCGGCTGCACCCACCCGGCCCCTCCTGCCGGCTGCTCTCCAGACACTCCTCTCCCCTTTACACCTGTGCCCAGTGTTAGCCGGATTTATGTCATATCTTAATAGAACAGCTAAAAATGGTTACACTGATTAGGCTTACAGGCTCAGAGTGTTGAAATCTTGGTTGTGCTTGGTGCTAGTGCTATAATTGTAATTCACTGGCAGTTGTCCTTTTATTTGTTTAGACAGCTGTTTTGGGGTCAGAAATGTTACTTGAACCCTTTGAAAATGATGGATCGTGCACTAAACATTATGGAGGTGTTCAGTCAATTAACTAATGAAGCCTTAGTGCATCTGTTTCTTTCACCATTAATTTTGTCTATATGTCAATGCTTTATCATAGATGAATAAAACATAACTTAAGTAAATAGCGAGCAATATAATTAAAATCTATGTTCCTTTAGAACATCTGTCACAAACAGTTGATCTGTCCTATATTTACTTTAGCATTGGTCCACATAAAAAACCTTATGTGCTGTGATTTTAAAAAGAACTCAGTGTTTGTAAACAAAGTATTTTTAATGACTTTACATTTAATATTTCAGATACTGCAAAGAATAAGCTGCTTGCTTCCGCAAAACAACAGACAATACCAGTAGTTGTGCTACTTTCTGAAAATAATAGCTATATCCCTCTAGCATGTAGCTCAATTTAATCAATGCTGACTTTGCCTTTTTTTCCGATGACTTTTAGATCACAATACTGAATTATGATCTCACTAATAAATCCAAGCATAATAAAACGCTATATTTAAAATAGCACTGAAGGACAAAATTCTGGTATAAGTTCTATTTTCTCAGTGTGAAATTAAATGAGAGCCACAATTTTCTATTTTTTTTACAGCTGGAGCTCATAGGTTAGACATTCTTTTTTCAACCAGTTTGGCAGAGAAGCTTAATAGGCAAGTGATTTTCTTTTCTCTGGGAAATAATGTATTTCCTTCAGGAGTCTGAAGATTGCTCATGGTTTTAAGAGTATTCAAAAGGACATGTACTGACTTGGTACCATAGTTGGCAAGCAGAATTATAGACTGGAGTGAGACCCAGGAAATCTTTTTCAATACAATGACATGGGACAGAATTTAAAATTGTTTATGGCAAAACCAATTCTTGCCAGGTAAAAAAAAAAAATCCCGGAACAAGATTGAAAAATCCTCTTTGGTTCCCATAATTTAGATTTTTCTGTGGTGAGATTCATAGCTTATTCATTAAGAGAAATGTATCCTAACTAAATTATCTGAGTGTGTTATACAGGATTTCATTTTTTCTTTTGAATGTAAGTGATGGGAGTAATTTTTTCCATTATTTTACATGAACTTGAGGAACACAGATATTGCCATGATTTTTTTTTACCTTAATGAATTTATTCTGTATATTTTTAAGATATTTATATTCACACACATATGTATGGAAAATCACTAAAAATGATTGTATTGTAAAGCATTATAGAATTGTTGAACAAAGTAATAAGAAAATGAAAAAGAGAAAAATTTATTGTAGAGCTTTTCATTTTTTCAAAATTTAAAACCCTTTTAGAAACATTCTAAAACTTAATCTACTTTATTCTGAGAAATGTAGGTACAAAGCTAATATAACATTTTGATGATGTTTTTTGAAGTCTTGTTTCCCAGTAAACGGATTTTAGTTAAAAAATTACAAATAAATTTTAAAGAATAAGGAAAGAGAATTTGCAATTAAAGGGATAGCTTCTGATGTTGATGAGAGAAATTTCTTAGCAGTGTTGAAATGACAAAAAATTGTTTAAAATGAATGGATTAAGGGATATTAGCAACAAAAAGGCAGCAAAAGCTATGGCACTGGCCATGTACCTCTTTCAAATTGTCTGATCTTTCAGGAAAAAAAAATCTCCCTAATCACATTGATTCAAAATTGTATGTTGTTCTAAAATTATAGAGTTTTCAAAATAAAAAAATCACATATAAAAGCAAATGAAATTTTAATAGTAAGAATAAAGGTAATATTAAATCTGACAGCTGTTCCAGTCTTTCATTGACCGTTTCCTAAAGAAAAATGTATTATATGTAACAGCAGAGTTAAAATCTAAGTGAGAAATTGAAATGCAGCTAAAAATAGGTAGGTTTGAAGACTTCAGCTTTAATCTATAGGGAAAAAATATTGTTATTCTGGAATTATTTAGTCTTCTTAAGCTATTCAGGCTTTTCAGAAGGCAAAAAACACATTCCTGTGGCTAATATGTGGATTAGCCTAAGTGTTTGCTTGGGCCTCAAACCGATTTGTGATGTGAATTTTTGGGACGTTTTGTCCTACTTTGTGCTGCAGTTTCAAATTGTGAAGTACTCTGGGAACACATTCTTGTGGCTTTTCTGACATGACCTAAATGAAAAATTACATACTAGAAAACACTGCTAGGCTTTTGGTGTCTGCTGTCTACTGCCTGTATTACTGTAACACCATGACTTCCTCAAATCAGTGAAACTAATTACATTAGGGAACACTATGCTGGTTATCAAGCCTAAGAATGTGTTTCTAAATTTGTGAGCTCTTGAGGCTTTGATCAGACACTGGTGTTCGCTGAACTTTAATTCTCCTAAAATCAAAGTAGCAGATATAATTTCTGAATGATTGGAAGTTAACTTAAAGCTCAAAACTTTATTTTTATTTTCACAACTCTTACCTTTCATTCAATTGTGCTCTTTGTTTAATTCCTTAAATTAAGAAGTGATGGATACTGCCCAATGCGTGAATAAAGACAGGAACAAAATAAACTGCTGTCTAGAACAAAAAGCATTGGATAATTGAGTTAGCAGTCTAAATCTGTGAATCATCTAGCACTTGATAACTTTCGTTGGTGTTAGTGGGGCTAATACAAATTTAGGTACATTGCTTTTTATGAAAGTTTTATGAAGGGTGAAGTTCTTTAGAGAATTTGGAGAAATGGATCAGCAGGAAGGGATATTTAATAATTTGTTCCTACACTGTATAAATGCTGAGTCGGATTCTTTCAAAGCTGATGTGATAACAAGCCTGAAAAGGCCTGTACTCAAGCTTGGGCTGGTTGTTGCTTGATAGATCTATATTGAAATTAAAATCTGTTCTGTGTTTTAGCATATTTTTAAAGATGGGTGTGAGTGACTATAAGGATATGAAGAATAATGGTCCACAGCTCCAAAAGACTGTAATGCATGTATTAAATCTCTTTTGTCCTGGGATGAGAGTCCTGGGGCAAGTCTGCTGCTGGCAATTCCAAAATGAAGTGCACTATAGAAATCTTGAGACGACAATAAATGAACTTGATAGCTTTGCACACTGTTGCACATGGATGCAGAGAACTCCGGCCACTGAAACAGAGAGGCTGCACTGGTGGTTATTCCACTAAATAAAGATAATAAATAAATTTATTTTTATAAAATATCACCATATTAAAATAAATATTAAAATATAAGAAATGTATTTATTAACTTATTATTAGTGGAATACAGCTACTTTTGGAGTAATGAAATTTACAAGATGGAGAAGCCCCTCAGTGCATCCTGCTGTGTGGTAAGGATGACCAACAGTGTCCACCTCAAAATTATCCACGTGCAGTGTCTTCAAGCAACTAAAACAACAATGAAAGGGCTCTTGAAGACTAACTAATAACTTCAGCTGAATATTTGCTGTGGAAGAATTTGCATTATCATAGCATCACTCATAAATTTATATGAAGACCTAATGTATTCATAGAAATGAATATCTGTACTTATTAATGAGTTCTGGTATACTGAAAAGCTTTCCTTTATTTCAAAATCTTTGCTTGATGAATCAGTTCATCTTAATTTCTGGAGGTCTCTTTCCATCTTCTCATAGATGGGTGCCGATGCTGCATTTCACTACCTCTGGTTTGGTCACTGGCAGATGGGAAATGGGTCAAACCCTCTCAGAAGCCATATGTTTGCTCCCAGTGGGAAGCTGAAAGAAGAAAGGATTGATTTAATCCTTATTACTGCAAGAGCAGCCGTGTGTAAGGTGGATTTCTCTTAGGACCTTAAAATATTAATTCTAAGTTAGGCGGAAAGTAAATTGGAAGCAGAATACAATAAGTAACTCTGGACATGCATTTCTATTTCATTGTGATGGTGGCTTTCTGCTGCTGCCTGTTTGCTGTCCAGCAGCTGCTTCAGCATTTCCCTGGCTTGCAGTTTGCTTAGCTGTTATCAGCACTACCTTTCCCCCCTCTCCTTATGGAAAAAATGGGCCGTGTAGTCTGCTGCAACCTCCTGCAGCACCTGCTCAGCTGCAGACCAGCCCTGGCTGTTGTGCTGGTCTAGAAGCTGGTTTGACTGGTTGGCAGCTCTCTGCAGCTCCTGCAGCAGCTTGCCTCCAACCACTTCTCTTTTCTTCAAGGTTTCTTGTTCCTCTTGCAGACACACACTCACTCCTGGGTACATACCTTGTTTTGACTGGAGCAGAGTTTTGTGAAAAGCAGTGTAATGATATTTTATTGATCTGTCTGAAGGTGGAAAAGAATTTTTTCCTCTTGATGTTACTGTGTCCCAAAATACAGGAAATGCTAGCTCTTTATTTACTTGAGGTATAGGCTTAGATTCTCTGCTCAGAAACTGCTCCAACTAGTTTAACCACAGACCAGGATAAGAAGTAATAAACAGAAATTAGGAACAATTAATTCAGAAGCAGGGCAGGGACCTTGCAGAAGCTATAAAGGATCCTAGCAATAACTGAGGTATCAATTGCACTATAAGGTGGCCAAAGTGTTATATTCTTCAATGCCCAAACTGAAAGAGGCTTTTCAGGCATTTCTTTTGGATTGCTCTGTATTTTCTGATGACTTATACAGAGTTTAAACTCTAAGTGGTCTTGTGAGTAACAGAAGCATAAAAGAAGTGCAGGTGAATCTTTCTGTCATGTCCTGTCAACATTTGGTATTTTCAGACCTGCAATACCAGAAGATTTGAAAATGTCTTGATTTGAATAGTGGCATAGGTGATAGTGGCCTTAATACATTGACTTTTTCTTAAAATTACTCGGTACTGGTCTTGATGTCAACAACTTGACATAGAAAGCATATCTGCAGAAGTGTGCCTGTATTTGTACATTCTGCTCAGCTTGTATGAATTGCTGCATATGGTTCTGCCAAAAAGAATCGTCTTCTCTTTCTATGCTTACTTTTGTTCCCAGTCTCACTTGAATATCTGGGAGGTAAGAGTGGAAAACCATTTAAGGCTTAATGTTAACAGCAAAATGAGATTATAACAGAAACAAGATTTGCTTTATGTTATAATTTAGCTCCTATCTGGTTCTTCCCTTGCTGTAGTAATGAATGCCTTCTAATGTTTTTTCTCTGTCACTGTATTCTTAAAAATCTTTGAGCCGTGAATGTCAGCAGAGTGGGTGTGGACACCAACCTCACATCTTTGCCTTCACTTGTTCTTGGAGCTGCTGTTTCTTCACTGCCTCTGCTTTTTCATCTAAATGTAACCTGTGAGAAAGAGAAAGGGTCAAATTCCTCTTAGGGAGTCCTTGTTGTATTCTTTTGAATTTATAAGCCGTAACTTGTCCATGTGCATTCTGAAAAACTTATTTCTTTTTTCTAATGTGTTCAAAGGGATCCTCTGATAACTATTTTCTGTTGCTTGAAATTTTTGAGTGGAACTAATGCTTTCTGATGTTTCTCCAAACTCAAGAGCCCTACTGTCAGTCCTTTTATGAGGTTGTCCAGAGTCTTCAT
Source organism: Prinia subflava (assembly GCF_021018805.1). Lineage (NCBI taxonomy): Eukaryota > Metazoa > Chordata > Aves > Passeriformes > Cisticolidae > Prinia > Prinia subflava. The sequence continues at coordinate 37,025,454 of NC_086251.1, forward strand.
GTATTTTTTTCTTTCTGCTTGTGGGCAGCATGTCAGAAGGTGGACTTGCCAGGTCAAGCCTCTCAGTTGAAATGCCCTGTATGTAGAAATATATATGAGTAGACTAGGATGTAAAGATCAAGCCAATGCAAGGAGTTTCTAATGAAGAGGGGCAGAAAGAGGAAACAGAAGAATGTAGCTGAGCTGGAGGGAAGCCTCAGTGAATGCTCTGGAGGGCAGTCAGCTCCTGAATCCTTAACTTGTACTGAAGTAGACTGAGGTCAAATTTCTCAGACTTACCAAGGGCTTGGATATGAGTGTTTTTATTGGCTAGCACATCAGTTAGAAGGAAGACTTGTGAAAACCATAATTAACTTGGAGTGAATATTTATTTTAGGGGCACCAGATATGTTCTTTATTTCAGTTTTTATTTATTTCACTCTTACTATTTCCCTTGCTTTTATACAAACATTAGTGTAGGCCAACCACTAGCACTTTAATTACTGAGATATTAATGTAGAACTTGCACTAGTCTAGAAACCACAGTGGTGAAAATGCTGACAGCATGTAAATTTCTAATGATGTTTGATAGTTACACGTACCATGATGGCAAACTAGGATGCTTTTTCTTTGCTTAAAATATGCTGTAATTTCATAATGTTCAAACTTCAGGCTGGACAGCAACCAGAGTAATGACCTCTGACTCATCCAAAGAGCTGAGAAACCACCAAAGGTGACTGTGTGTGCAGGATTCGATTTGCAGCTAGAGCTATGAGACAGAATTGGGAAGCAAAGATATGTGAATATTGTGTTAGGATTGAAAGGCTTAAAAGAACAGCATAACTAAGATATTTGATCAGGGTAATTCATCACTGTACTGGGAGAAGCATTCTAGTGACAGGAGTGTGAGGTATGTTCTATACTATATATTTAGCTAGGAACAAGGTATAGTTGGAACCAAGGCTCAGCTAGGAACAAGGTACAATCTGTTTCTCTTGCAGCTCTGAACACAAAGACTTGAACCAGTTTTGCAACTGGAGCAAATCAGTAAAACTCTATTAACCTAATTGGATCTGATGCTCAACCTCAAGGGACTCATGTGCTTTGTTTTGAGATTCTTGCTTTTCTTCTGTATTTCTTCCCTTTCCTCCCATTTACTTGTCAGGTTTGCAAAGTTTAATATAATGACTATTTAACTTTCCTTCATCCAGTGGGTCTTTTCTGACTGTGAAGAATAGGAACAAGTAGGTCACAGCACAATACTTAGGATGTGGAAACTATTGTAGCTTTGTAAACTGTGCTCATTCAGGGAAAAATATGATCTATCTAGTAGACAAGATATTGTCCTGTACGAGACCTATGTCTTTGTGTCTGGAATGTCACATAAAGATACAAATGCATTTATATTTATATGCAGGTGATTTTTTTTCCTTTATCTTTTTCTTATACCTAATAAATTTTGGCATGAAGCTTTTTAGATGGATAAATACTTCACGCTGAATTTTCTTCGAATTTCTTTTGGGAGAGGGAGACAGCACTTCTGCAAAATATAAGAGAAATATAAATTTGCTAATAATACTAATAAAAAACCCCAAACAAAGCATGATAATTTCTTTGAGGTGCTTCAGTATTTTTAAAAAAAGACTTTAAAAGCATACTGTAAAAGATGAAATTACTACAGGCAGGAGGTTATCTTCATGTCTTGCATGTTTTTTTTCTTCAACAGCCAGTCAGGAGATGTTGAAAAATTCTTCATGTGGGTGAGATTTACAGTTGGTTGCCCATTTACCATGCATTGCTTATTGAAATTTCCACGGGTAAATTTTGTATTCAACATGAAAATGTGAGCAGGAACATAGTTTTCCTCTGGGTTTTTTGAATATTTCTTTGCAGTTTTGCAAGCACTGAAGAGATAAAGGGGATTTACAAAAGGTTCACAAAAAGTGCAAGATTTCCCATATCACAAAACAGTGCTCTAGCTTCAGACTGCATGCATCATGACAGAACATTCAATCATCAAAAAATATCTATTTCCTTTTCAACTATTAAACAGGTTCAAAATGGTTTGCCCATCATAGATTAAAGCCCCTTGTATGACTAGATTGCTTTACTTCCCTGAAAGCACCTTAAATAGAAAGTGCAGCCCAAATTAGTTTTACATGTTATATTTCATTGTCTACTTTCGACAAATTTTCAAAAATCAGATCCATTAAATATTAGTTAAACATACATCTGCAGATGTTCTATGCACTCTTATGTAGCCTGAATTCTTAAGTTTCCTTGCCCATGATCTTGTCTTAAACAAATGGTAGTCCATCTGGTTAATCATACTTACAGAATTGCTCCCATTTTTCAAATTATGCTGTGACTAAGAAAAGCCATGGGGATCTGTTCCCTTCTTTGTACTAGTGAAGTGAATTAGAGGACTGCTTTGCCTACCAACTGTTATGAGCCTAATTAACATTACAATGTAGTGTTGTAGTTCCAGTATTTATTACAGAAATCTTTCTCCTGAGACCACAGATCAGTTCATTAGTCAGTTGTGATTGTTTGGTTACTGCTTTTTATGATGCTCATAAAAAGAGCCATTCTTACTATCTCTTTAAGTGTAAGTTACACGTGTTCAGATCTTTGGTTTCATTTGACTCTGGCTGCTGCAAGCTACTGGAACATAAATTATAAAGATAAGATGCAATTGCATCAAAGCATGCCTTATTCATGCCTGAGTGAAGTGAAGCACTGTTTGGGGGGCTGTTTTTTCTTTCTTTGGTGTGTTTACCATGTGCTATTTGTGGCATGTCATCTTCTCTCATTTGATAGAAGTGCAGTTCAAGAAGACAGCTGGGACTTCTAAGAGATCACGTGTTATTGAGAGATGGTGTGCCCAAAAATTACCAGCTATGTCAAGCCTTGTAGAACAAGTATGTGTTCTCCTAAAGATTTATTGCAAACATAGACCAGTATGTGTGCTGGTTTTCTGTGCATTCCAATGCACTTATCAAAAGTTTTATCAAAGCTATGCTAGTCAGTCTGCTGCTAATCGAAACAAACAGATTTGTGTATTTACTTGGAACAAACAAATTTGGCATCTTTTAATGTAATTTATATGAACAAGAATCAAGCTAGTGCATGCAAGGCATTTGCACAGATGGCTCCCTTCTCCTTTCCTTTCTTTGCATTATATCCCATTGCTCTCATCACTTGTGTAATTCTGTCACACAGCAGCACTGTGTAACAGTGCAGAGAGTGCTCCGTTCCAATGCACTGTGGTCTCATGTTCAGACTGTATTTCAGTTTCTTCCATTAATTTAGTAAAAAAAAGGATATGGGTGTACATATATAGACATGTATATTTTTAAGAGAACGTCCCTAAATATGAGGAATACAAAAGCTCTTAATTGGTCTTCACAGCTGGGTCATAAGACTGAGGACCAATACCACATGTTATTACTTCAGAGATTTGCCCTTGCAGGAAACAAATTCCAGCCATTTCCTCCCTGCAGACCCTGCCTGCAGCAGGCTGTCTCTGAGTTAGAGCAGTTAAACTACTCTCTGTGTGATTGGGATCTCTTTCATTCCCCCTGTGAAATCATGATCTCTCCCAATCAGCAGCTCCTATAGTTCTCTATCTGCAGCTTGAGATCACATACAGCTGGGTTTTATCCTTACAGTAAAGGAGTTTGCTGCCCCATGCCCTGTTTCCAGGGTGCCTACTATTACTATTTCCTCTACAGATTTTCTACAACAAACATCACCTCTGCTTCCATTATGCTCTAGCCCATAACAGTGTGTTGAATGTACTTATTATCATGGGGCAGCAATTTACCTTCCATCACAGATGTTACCTGCTGTAGGTTACAGGTGAAGCTACGGGGCAATCCAGAGGTGTAGTGAAAGTATTAGCAGACATCAGTACTGTGGATATTCCTCTTATAAACAAAGAGTCAGTGATTTTAAAACAAGCCATTCCCCAGTCAGATGCATGGTACTTATGCAGGATTAACAAGCAGTTAGGGAAGAAACTCCCTCCCTGAGTAAAGGTTGTAAACAGACCCTTTTACTGTGTCAGAAAACAGCTCAAAGAAGGCAGTGCTTCAGTTCAGGAAGGCTGCTGTGACTTGAACAGGTCACCTATCTGGGTTACATTTCTGGGCACTGAAGATGCCTTCCAGCATAAGAACTTGGAAAAATACAGAGATACCCTAAAGGCGCTTTTTAATTTTTGGTCGTCCTGAGCTATGAGTTCCCTTGTTTTTCTTGAGGACAGATAGCTGATCATCATACATCTCTATGAAGGCAGAAAGAAAATGGTTCTGGGTGGTATTATTTTAGTTGTTCAGATGTACCTAAAGTGCTATCTTTAGAACACCAGCTTATCTCACATTGTGCTTCTATTGATTTTCAATCTTTTCTTTTAAAAAAGCAACCACCCTTCACCCTGCATAAATCCTTCACAAGCCTTCACTTGCATAAATCCTGCACAAGCCATTTCTGTAGATGTAGGTGTATGTTAAATATGAAGAGCACAAGTAAAAGATCACAAACTCCAAACAGCTTCTCAACAGACCTTATCATTGTGGTGATATGGATTTTGTTTCTGTGAGCAACCTGGGAAAAAAATCTAGGCCTAACTGCTTGAAAACAACCTAACAAGTGTCAGTGAAATCTTTTAAAGAGCAAGAGATTATTTGGAAGGCACATAGGTAGAGAAATGGGTTACAGCTGCAGCTTTGAGAAAGGTGTTGTGTCAAGATTTTTATTTTTCCTTGTTGTAGATATAATATTTTTTCCTCATGATCTTGTGAAATGTGCAATTCCTGCCTTAGCAGCATGCTCCTAATTAGGCTTGTCATCTGATCATATGAAGTTTCTCAGTCACATTCACACTTGTCATGAGTTATTAAAAGATGCTTCTGACTTGTGTACTTGTCCGCCTGCATTTAAAAAGTATTCTTTCATGTTATCTGTTTCACAGAAAATCCTGAGCCTTTTTTTTTGTTCCCATACAAAGCATGGTAAGCAGTATAAATAGAGAAATTACTGGTTTAGTCCACACTTATAACCTGAAAGTATAAAGAAAACTTTCTTAGTATCAGATTCTAGCTTTGGAGAATTTTATTAAATAATAATGGCTGACTCTGGCCTTAAAAAAAGGTTTTAAATATGTATTTTTCATCCTCCAATTTTCCCATTTGGTGCAAGGCTTGGTAATGTTTATTCACAAATCATGCAGAGTTGTGGCAGGTACAAGCATGGTTGAGCATAACATTAAGGGGGTTTTGAGAAAGAAAAATATGTATCTGCATTTTTGAAAAGGTTAATAGCAAAACCATCCAGCATGTTAACAGCATTATCATGAACCAGAACAGGAGCAGGGTGGTATTGCTCGAGTTCAGTGCATAACTTCTAAGGACTTCCTACCCTGTAGAATTAATAACATCAAATTAAACTTCAGCTACATGGAGGAAAAACGTGTATTTGATGTAATTCAACATAGAAAACAAGGACCTTTTAAAACTGAACCCCCCCCCAAACCTCCAAAACAAAATCAGCATGACATAAAGCTATAATTTAAACATGACCCCACATTCCTTCCCCTAGCTCAAATACCTCTCTCCTCAGACACTTGAGGCTTTGCATTTAGCCAAGTATTTTTTCTGCCCTGGAATAAGAGATGATGACTTCACACCACATACAGATAGTCTTAGTGGAGAAATAATTGGAGTCATCTTGCAGGAAAATGTAATAAGCATTAGGACGACTCAAAAATTTCATGCCACAATCTAGTCCTTTATGTTTAAGATATTAATTTTACCTTGGGAATAACATAAAAATCTTCAGTCTCCTGTATAGGTTGTTCAGACCTTTGTCTGGGGACCAGTTCTTGTGCATTGCATGGTTCAGTGTATATTTAATTATTGCAGCCAGGTGAAACAGCTTTAAAGATGAGTTCAGAGCCCAAGCCCAGTAATTTAGAGATTAAACAATCTATTGGGAAATTAGAGATTTGCCTTCAAATCCCTTCTCCAATATGGGAATTTATATCTGTCTCCCTTTACAAGAAAGCAACTTTGACCACATTTTCTAAACTCAAGCTTTGGTTGAAAGAGCCCTCTGTTCAGTCTCTGAAAGTGGCATATTTTGACCACACCCACTGGAGCAGTTTCCTGTGGAGGACTTTGGGGAATTTCTGCATCCTGTTGGGGTCTTTGGTATGAGGTGACCAGTAAGTATTGGCCAGATTTAGGTGGCTGAAAACATGCTCCAGAATGGGACTCCTGTAGCTCTTCAGAGATGTTGCTAGATTCTAGGGATTTCACACTTGGTTGAGTTAGTTTTAATAATGCAAATTAGCTCCTAGAGGTTAGAATTGGACACCTGAATATACATCCAACTCTAAACTCATGTAAGCAAAGTACTTTGCTCTGGATCTCATGAACTTCCTAGGTATTTGAAATAGTTTTGGATGATGTTCATGATTGTGTGGCCTTCCTACAATTTTGCAGTCTCAGGCAACTTATGAACTACTCATCAAAATGCTATTATAGCCAGAAGCAAGTATAATAATCTCATATTGGTGTATTGATATCCACTTTCTTGTCTATTTAGGTGATAGCTAACCACTGGTTATTTCTGCCTGAAGATGAAACCTCTTATAAGGACATAGTATTCATAGTGTGCTAGCAGTATTAAAGTAATATTATGGTGGTATTTCATCTAGTGCTACAGCAAGGCATCTTACAATGTATTAACTTCCCTAAACTTACTGATGACTCTGTGTTCTGGTTCTGCTTCTGCACTTTGCATCCAGTGTGTTTGCGAGTGAGCATTTAAATACGCAGTAGCACATAGATCCTGAGTGTTTTAATGTAGAGCTAGGTGGCCTGATAATTAAAAGTTGAAAGGAAACTGTCAAAACAGCAGGAGGTTAAAATAAAACCAGGAAAAAGACAATACTATATAGACATTTAGAACTGATTTGCCACAATAGAAGCTCCTGAATTAATGACATAAGCAGTGTTTTGCAGGTAAGAACACAAACCTTAGTCGGTCTTTAAAAAAGGAATAAAAAATACCATCTATCCTCCCCACCACCTCTCCACAATTTGTTCATGAGTTTTCTTTATATTGTAACATAAATTTTAAATCTTCACGTTGACATAGGTGCTGAGATAAGCCACAAGAACAATGTATTAGTGATGGAATTGGTAGCTGACACAGTTCGCTTGTGAATATCAGTTTAATCTTACCTCTTCTTTTCTGATATAACATGTAATACTATTTTTAAAGTAATTGCTAAAGAAATTTTTTCCCCATTTTTTTTATGGTGTAGAATGCCAGTGAAAATTGGAATGAAAGTTAAATTATTTCTCGTTACTACCCTTGCTTGGTTTACTCAGATTATAGTACGTCTACATAATTTTTTAAAACAAAACAATGTGTGTGGGAAGGAAAGCAGTGATTTATATGTTTTAGGCCTTAAGGGTAATTTTTAGTTAAATATAGTAGAAGTGGTTGTGTTGTGCTAAAGAGGTGTAATACATCATGAACTTTGATATGGGCAAAGGAGGTGATAAAGAGAACTTGTGTTAATGCCCCATAAGGCAATGATCAAATAAAAGTGATAACTGAACACTTGTAGTTATAAAGGACCTCTGAAGAGAATGATACTAATGCTCTAGAAAAACTAAGCAAATCTGTTATGACTCTTCAAAGTAGTGTGGTAAAATGAGAAATTTCAGGTTTTGTTAGCAGAGTCTGCAGCAGGCACGCAGCCTCAGCTGCAGGGCCTGCACAGCTCAAGCGTGAAGGAGTTAGGGAAGCAGGGTATAGGGTAGTACTCGGGTCACATAGCCTCTAACATTGTAGCTTGGGGTTTCACTTTATGCACACTAACACCAGACCACAAACCACCCATAATGCCCGTGTCAGGCCAGGTTTGTACGGCACGTTAGGTACACAAATGATTAATTTTTCTTTATTTGAATTGGGGTAAAGTTTTGTGAAGTGCAGTGTAACAGTACTTGATTAGTCTGTCTGGAACAGGGGAGAAATTTCCCCCCTTACAGTTTCTATGTCCTAGAGGAAATGCTGGAGCAGGGTTCCTGCAGGTGGTCAGCTGTCCTCCGGCCCAGCCAGCTGCCCTCTGTTTCCTTCTCTCTTAAAAGGACCTTAGACATGGGGGCACAGATTTTGTCACTTACACAAGCGACTGTTAGCGTGGTTGTCAAGAGTCCATCAGGCATGGAGATCAGCTCTCAAGATTGTGAGGAATGCGTGTGCAGCCATCTGTGTCACTGGCAAGAGTTCAGTTGCACAGTAGCACACATGTCTGCACACCCAGCTGTGTGCCAGGGGTGCCTGGGGGAGGCTGCGGCTCACTCCCCTCTGCAGGGCGAGCAGCTCTTCTGTGAATGGCTACTGACAAGATGAGATACAAAACCTACGAGCTTGGGATGCAGAACCCAACAGGACTATTTATACCTCCTGCAAACAGCCATTGACAGCTCCATATTTCATATTATGCAAACAAAAGCTGTGGCAATGGCAGCTGGTATAGATTCTTACTGTTTAGTCATGCCAGCCTTCTCTTGCATGGCGTCAGCTCAGATCCTTAGAGATTGCGTGTACTTTTTCCCCAAGAGAGGGTCATGCTTTTTTCAAGGCTGTGAGTCATGCTTTGCTATTCTTTTATTCTGAAGCTTAACAGAAAAGATCTGATCTGCATTTTGTGGACTGTATAAGTGGGGTGATAAATCCCTCATTCTGGAAAGGTTTAGACTGAGTCTGTAATATACGTGACGTTTGTGGTTTGACAACAATTGCATGGCATGTCACAGCAGTTTTACAGGAACTGCAGACAGACTTGCTCTTCATAGAACCATATTTACATAAACAATTCTGCAGCTCTTCCAAGATGGAGCAGTTCTGTGAGTCAGTGAATTTTCAATTGCTTACATGTCAAATGAAAAAAATCTCTATTTGAATGAAACCATGAGTAATAGAGACTGAAGCTAAATAACAAGAACTTGGTAATTACAGAATATATTGCAATATTTTTGAAACATTTATGAATGTGAGTACAGAAAGTTCAGATTCTGCTTGGGTATGTTATGAAATAAACAGAATCATTCCATGAAATGGGTGCAAAGTAATAAAGAAGAGGTCTATTTTCCTCTTTCTGTCAGCCTGTGTTTTCAAGGGTTGCAATATACAGACTATTTCTGACTGTCTGACTATGCCCTTTTGGAAGCAGATCTGTTCTTTGTCACCTATGATAAACACTTCTTTTTGAAACTTATTTTCAGTGTCAGAAACTTCTATTACTAGCAGACTGAATCAAACCAGCAGGATGCATTGAGTAATATAACCTAAAAGGAAGGCAATCAGAATAGGCATGCTGCTTTACCAGTCTTGTTACTTCACCTCTACTTCAGGAAACATTTATTTAAAGATTGTCCTGAAGATGATTTCTGTTGTCTGTTCTCTGGAAAGAAGTTAGTGGCTGAAAGTTTATTGGAATAATTTATTTAATGGATTAAAGAAAATTCCTTAATCCAAATTTTTTTTTTAGTTGGACACACTGAATTTTCCATAGAAACATGTCCATTTTCTGTAGAAATACAGAAAGATACAGACTAAGAAAAAATAACCTCCATAAATATTAAAAAGTGTTCTTAATGTAAAGCTTCTTTAACTTCACTCTCTTTTTTCCTTCAAAAGTGCTTTGAAATAAAATTTTGTTTTTGCCACAACAGCAAATTTATTAGAAATTCTAACAGATGATAAAATTTATTATTGACAAACCAACGTGTTTTTATTCATGAGTCTCTTCATCTGGTGGCAGAGGAGAGGTTATAGCAACAAAATAATGTTAGATATTTACAACAGTAATGACAATAAATCAAAAATTCTTTATAGCATGATCAGAAGAGTCAGACCCTTGTTTTTCTGGTCATTTGGCATTCTTTACTGTAGTGTTGTGAAATGTAGTATGACCCAAGGGTCTGAATTCTGACTGTAGAAATCCTTATTTATGTTCCAGCAACATTTCTGACATTTTAATTTTCTGAACAGTCTCTAGCTTTTAAAATTGTTGAATTTTTGTGTATGTTTGGGCCAAGTAACTTTCATTTGACTTACTGTTATCTTTCTTTCTTGATGAGCAACAGGCAGAGAATCCAGTCTTTTTTTTTCTCAGTAATTTATCGTGATTAATTGCCCTTATTGCTGGAGACTCTTTCACAATTTGAATTTGTCTGGCTTCAACTTTCATGTATGAGTTTTTCTCTGTTTTTAAACATCTCTTTTTATTTCAATGACTTTTGTCACGCACTTTGCAGTTTTCAGCTTTTTTTTTAGAGTGTTTATCCCAGACCTCCACACAACATTCCATTCCCACTATTGCTTATATTCAGAGGCAGTGCTAGTTTTTCCTGCTGTTCCCAGGATTCTCCCATATGTTAAGTATTGATTGCATTCCTTGATCGTTGGTGTCCAACTCTACATTTCTTTAGATTTAAATGCATTTTGTTTATTGTTCTAGTTTCAAAAAGCATGACCTTAGCCACCAGTGGGACTCCTCTGAAAAACCGGGGGTAGCTTCTTGCTGCAGCTGAACTGATCATTCTTTAGCTTTCCACCAGTGTGTCTATCTGCAAGAATTATGAGCAGTGTTTTAATATTTGCCTCCAGATCATTGGTGTAAATGTCAAATAGCATTGGGCCTTGCTAATCCCTGTGGGATCTCACTCAAAACAGCCTTGTTTGATTCCCCACCAAATGCTTCTTCCCACGATCCCTTAGCTAGCAAGCCACATCTTTGTTCCTTTTGGTTTGTGCTTTATTTCTATTGAAAAAACACTCCATGATTTATTAGTATTTAAGCCTCCTCACTGTAAGCACGACTCTGGGGTTAACAGGCCCTCTTGCCACAGGAAACACTCCCTGTGAGCCTGAATAGAAGCAATCAGCTCAGAAAGTGGATAGGTTGTTATGGGAAAGCTTGCAGTATTTTAACTTGTTTCTTCTTTCCTCACTGGAGAAGTGCATCTCCTGCCTCCAGACCTGTTTCAGTTGTGTCCATTAAAGATAAGTGGGTTTTTTCAGCCAGAAAGAGATTCAGGGCAGCAGAGGGATGGCGAAGACTGTCACTGCATACTACTCTAAAGAGTTACTCTTTCAATTAACTTTTAAAATTAATGTTCAATACTGTCCTCTTTATCTGTTCTCTGGTAGGCAAGAAGCTGGTTTCTATTCTGACTGAAACTGGTAACAAGATAAAACAGGGTCATTAGTGTGTTAGAGAAGAGGATGCCAATTACTGGCATGCTATGTTAATCCAAAAGGATGCTTTCAAAAACAAAGATGTTTGAAACAAAACATGCATTCGAGCTCCCACAAAGAGCAACAGCAAATGCCAGAGTTCACCTCTTGCTTTTTGCCACTTTTGTATCATCCTCATTGTGAATATCTATTTATATTTAAAAATGAAATTTAGGTGAAGTCCATAATGAAGTTACTGTTCATGCAGGTACTTTTACACAATAAAACATTTTGTTAGTTCATTAAGTATTTCTATTTTAGCTGTACATTTCTGTTACTCAGTGCATAAACTATCCAAGTAAATTTTTCCAGATTTCAGAATATTCAGTATTCACTCAAAAAGAGTTGCATTTCTTACTATTTTTTGATGTATAGGATGACAGTTTCTTACTGATGAAGTAGCAAGTTGTAGGGTAACTCTTCAGCTGGATTCAGTTAATGTTATTTCAAGAATGAACAGGCAGAATGCTTCTGCTGAGTTGTGCAGGGCTTGATGCTGGCATATGCATGATTCATACTTGGTGTGAGGAGGGAAATAACACAGATTGTAAAGGTCTGGTGGAGTGGGATTGTCACCAAGACTGGATTTGCAGCATCCTAGAGTATTATGCCTGGCCTATGGCTTGAAGATCAGTTTTCCTGCAGCTCCTAAGTCATAGCTAATATCCTAGATATTGAAAAGTTATGGTCTGAGTGATGGTGTTTGAACAAATGTGTTGAGTTCTCCTATAGGTAGGTAGATACTGGTAGGGAAAATGGTTGCCACTTAAGATTTACTGGGTATGAGGTTGTTTTGTAGATGAGTTTAAAAAGAACCTAGCCTAATTTTAAGAATGAGAAGTTAATTCAGTTAGAAAGGAGTATGACAAGAGAAGGGGTAGAAAGCTGTTTAGTCATAGATGTTTCATGAGACTGCATCTAATCAAATTGTGGATGTCTCTGTTGCCCAAGCTCGCATGAAATCACATAGAGAATTTCCAAAATAATTACAAACAAACAAAGTTTAAACTATGCATGTGGCTGTGAATAGCCTGTCAAAGAAAAACCTCTTTTTGAAGTGAATATTATGGCTGCTTTTCAAACCCACTCATGGTTTTACTTTGTTTTCATTCTGCCGTGACTGAACTTTTTTCCCAGTTATTTGTTGTCTTATTCTTACAGACCTTCCCTTTACTTAGTAAGGAGCTGCTTAGGATCATTTTGCATTGCAAAGGTGCTGAATAGCAGTCTATAATGGTTTTCTAATTATGTACATTTTTATGGCCTGTATAAAGGGATGTAAAACAAACAAGCATGTGCTATCATGATTTACCTGCATTGTAGTATCAAGTATGATGTTCTGTCAAGGAGGAGATCATAATGCTATTATAGGTGCTCTTCAAAGGAACAAAGAAAGATAAACATGCAGGATCATAGAATGGCTGAAAACGACAGAGCACTTAACATGAGTGGATTACAGTATCTAACAAATCTAGAAATGATTTTTCAGTTCTGGTACTTTCTTGTGACTACAAGAAAGTAAACACCAAAATTTGCTTGCAACAAACATGAAAAAGGTCTCTGAGCTGTGTAAGACTTGTATATCCACAGTGTCTGTTACTTTGCTTTTCCGTTCCCTTCATTGTAAGTTATTGTTTACAAGCTTTAGTGCCTAAAATTCCCAGATATCAATTTGGCTGTACTTTGTTTCCTCTGGTGTATACTGAAAAGAGTTATTGACCTGAGGGATTTGCTCATTAAAGAATGGAAACAGAGGTAAAGGGAGGTGACTTATTCAACAAATGCAGAATGAGCAGTAGAGAGAAAGTGTCTGACATGGTTTGTTCTTCATCTGCATAATAGAGAGCATGAATAATAGCACTAGAGCAGGAAAATATTTTCCATGCAACTATCTTCCAATGATATGTTCCATCTCACAATATGATTTTATTCCTCCCAACAGTGTTTATCAGTGAATGGAAGAACAAGCTTGGGAAGGACAATTATCTTATTACATTATCCTATATAAATTACTGTTCTAAACTCAGAGGAGTTTTTAAGCTATCATAGTTTTCGTTCCAAGAAGTATTTGTAATCCTTGCAAAATCAATTCTTCTCAACATAAAAGACCAACATATCTACTTGTCCATGGTTCTGTTTCCCTTTTGCTTTGCAAAATAACTTTGAGAGAAGCATCTGTTTTTGTTTAAAACATTCAAGGGGTGTAGTTACCAATTAGAAGAGTGATGCAGAAAATATCCATGTCATCTTAACTGTGTTGGCAACTGCAGAGGAAATTATCTTCCCAGCAAACTGTTCATCCCTCCCTCCCTTCCCCCCTCCCTCCCTCTTAGTTTTTCACAGATTTCAAGATTTTTCTAGAAAAAATGTTATCATTTGTAGCTGGCTCTGTAAATAGCATTTAATTCCACAGCTGCTGAGAACACAGACATTTCTTACATTTTCCACTCTTTCTCCTGATAACTTTCTGACAACTGGAATATCCCAGTCCATCAATTCAGTCTCTAAAATAACTGAAGCTCAAAACAATATTTTCTGAGTTTATGAGCTAGACCACTGGTTTGTTTTTATTTATTTTTGTGGTTTGTTTCCTTAATATTTCTTTGTTCAAGCAGCTAACCAATGTTGGATGTGTTTTCTCTGCTTGAAGGAAACATACTCCTAAACCTGAAATTACCATCTTGAAGCTATTTTTATCAAAAGACACTTAAAAAGAATCATAGAATAGCCCATGTTAGAAGGGACAGCTATAGGTCATCGAGCTCCAGCCCATGGAGAGGGGCACCTTCTATTAGATCAAGTTGCTCAGAGCCCCACCCAACCTGGCCTTGAACACTTCCAGGGATGGAGCATCCACCGCTGCTCTGGGTGACCTGTTCCAGTGCCTCACCACCCTCACAGGATAGAATTTCTTCCTAATATCTAGTTTAACCTGTTCTCTTTCTGTTTGAAGCCATTCCCTTTTGTATTACTACATGGCCCTGTAAAAGGTCCCTCTGCATTTTTTAGCTCCCCTCAGGTACTGCAAGGCTGCAATTAGGTCATGCTGCTGCCTTCTTTTCTCCCAGCTGAACAACCCAAATTGTCTCAGCCTTTCCTCACAGGAGATGTGCTCCAGCCCTCTGATCACCTTGTGGCCCCCTCTGGAGTCTCTGCAGCAGGTCCTTGTCCTTGCTGTGCTGAGGATTCTGTGCTGCATGCAGCACTGCAGGTGGGGTCTCACCAAAGCAGAGGAACAGAATAGACACAAATGTTTGTCATAGATTTCCTTCTTAAACCTGCCAGGCTACTTTTATACAAAGTAGGAGACATGTCTTAGTGCAAAAAATATGTTCAAATCAGTGTTAAATGTTAGGTGTATTTTAATCACTCATTTTGGCCATTACATTTTCATATTATAATGGCAATACATACACACATATCATTTATATTTAGCTAGGATCTTGCACTAACTTGTTGAAATGTAATTATAGGGTATTTTTGAGTCATGTTACTATTTCCTTGAATTCTTGTCTCTATTTCTCAGAAGTGTAAATGTCCAGGAGAAAAGAAAGAAAAAAGTAGATCCAAAGAAATTCCATTTTCTAGGGGCTGGTTAAATGATGGGATGACTGAAATGTACAAATTCAGTGGTGTTCAATAACATCATTTTCTTTACTGTTTTGGTTTTATCTAAGTCTGTTTCTACAGACTTTTACTGTACCTGCAATGCACTGAAGTTACCCACTGGCATGAAAGGGGTAAAGAGTAGGTACTGGTGTAATACTTTAGATACTATATGTCTTTAAATAAGTGCAAGTGCAGTTCTGCACCGTTAGTTTTGAAGAAAGTGGATATTTCAGCAGAAGAAAAGATAAAGCCATTAATTCTGAGACTTTTTGCCATTTCGTAATCTCTATGGCTGGTCAGAACTAATTTCAAGTTAGTAATCACACGTGTGTATATCATGAAAATAGAATAACATATTTAAATCAAAATTTAACAGATGGTTAGAGAGAGCAAAGAGTGTGTCATTAAAAATTTTTGACAAAACACATTGTTTCAGAATTAAATTTGGTCATATATTGCAATTTTACCTGCTAAATTAGGTTCCTGAAGATCTATCCCTGACTGGAATTTACAAAGCTGAAAGGATATAAATGTGTCTTTAATCTTGTCCTAATGAGAATAGTGACACATGCTGTGCAATTCAGAATCCTGTTGTGGTTTTCCTCCACTCCCATGCTCCATATGAAGATCAAGCAAGCAGAATATTGTTTTTCCTTGATTTGCTGTGCAATTGAACAATTTATGGAATACTTGACTGTTTGCCACACAAAAATAAATCACATTTACTAAATGTGAAGCCTCATGCCTGGATAAAACCACTCCTTTGGATTTGTAAAGAAAAAGTGGTGGAGTAGTACCTTCTCCATTCACAAACGGAACAACTTTCACAATACCTCGTTTCAGGTATCTTAAAGCAAGAGCTCTAATTCCTGCTGCTGTTAGGAGCTGCCATGGGCTGTGAAAGAAAGCACCTTAAGCAGAACTTTATGAGGGGTTTTGAGTGAAGCTTGCTCAGTTGTTCCAGTTTAATTCTACTTTCTGTAAACTTCTTTTAATGCAGTTGTTGGAATTGAGGTCTTCCCAAATGATTATATTGAAATTTCAGGTAGCTGTAGGTTCTATAAAACCATGTTCATTTTTCCATCTCTCTGAATAAAAACTTGAGGTTTCAGGCAAAAAGTCAGTATTTTAACTTATGCTGAAAACTAGTGTTCATTTTATTACTGTAGTCATCACAGCTGCATGGTTTAGTGCACCATAGGTTGGCAACAGCAGTTGGAACTCTCCAAGACCTATTTCAGAACAGCCTTGAGAAAACAGTGTAACATGTTTTGCACTTTTCAGTGGGTTTTTAAGCCTTTTATGGGCCTCCAAATTCCTTGGTTTAGTTCAGGAACAAATAAGTATCATGGAAGAAATTCTATTTTGTGAACATTTCAAGCCTAAAAAGCAGTGACATGTGGTGAGAGGCAGTCTCATGGAACTTCAATCCCAAATTCCAGACTAAAAGCTAAGTAGAGCATAAACAGATGCATAATATTTTCAGTATAGATTTTGCTATTTAAGGTTAGGAAAGCACATAGAGAAACAACATGACTTTTTATAAATTCAATCATTTCATGCTTAAAAATTATTATTGAAATTGCATCTGAGATTGCAATCATTACCACATATCTCCATGTACCATCCATACAGTCCTAAAATGACTATGCATTATTTTTCTACTTCTTAGCATTTTCTCATAATAGCCTTTTTTTCTGGAAGAATAAAATATCAGACATGCATACAGTTCACAGCTGTGTAGGTTTACACAGATGTCTGAACAAATTTTTCCTATTTAATTTGCTTTTCTTGAGAAAAAATTATAATTAAAAAGTATCCCATAAATTGAAGACACATGACTACTTGTAGCAGTATGTTCAAAAAAGTGATAAAAATACATTTTTAGAACTAAGTGCTAATCCATCCTAATAGACATTTTTGTATGTACAAAATTTGAAGGTCAAACAGAACAAGAAAATATAGAATAAAAACTATGATAATAAGATGGGCAGAAATTGCTATTACTTCTGGATAAATGACTATTTCTCCATTCTGCCCATTTATAGACTTCCTTTTGCATGCACTTTGCATGTAATTTATAGTAGGATAGAAAAGTTGCTGAACTGGAAATAGCAGTAATATTATGTATATATCTCTATACTGACTAGAAATTTAACCAAAAATACCAGTTCATACAATTTTTTTCAGAAAGTGCTTAGATCCTACCGGTTTTTTAGGTGCTTGATCTAAAATTTAATTTGCATAGCAAAATTTGCATTTCCTGTGGACTATTTTATGGCATCTCTGTTAATTGATTCATATTATTAACTCGTTCAATACAATTCTGAAAATAATAATAAAATTATGTGAGTTGTACAGATTGACTAACAGTATACACCTTATATACGTGGAGAAGGGGGAGTTTGCAGATTTCATTCATTAAATGTGCTGGTGCAGCCATCACCTGCTGGTGGCAGCAGACGGGGTAAGATCTGTCATTCTCGAGCTACTCTTACAGAGAAAGCGGTATCTTAAGATCCTATTTGCCAAGTATAATTATTTCTAGTCCTGGAAAATTTAATATAAATCCCCAGTCATATTTCTAGGAGAATCTTCTGTGCTTGAAAGCATTCAGAGAAGTCTCAGAACACGATGCTACATGTACTTTTATATCAGGAGAAAAAGTTAATAAACCAAAATGAGCAACCATAGCTGTCTGTACATTCTCATTGTGCAGAAAGACATTGTGTAGCCCAGTCATAATGAGGCAGAAAACAAAGGCAGTGCTTTCTGAGTTACAGGGATCCAAGGATCTGAGTCAGAGATACCCAAACCTGCTCATTCTCACATACAAGTAGCTTCTGTAGCTGTAGACTGACATTTTTCTCTTCTGTGCCAGCCCACAGATGACTATGAAAATCAAGTTGCAACCTACTGTGCAGGTGGTCATCTTCTGTGATATCTGTTCTTATAGTGCAAAGTCATCTTTGAGATGGTTTTTAGTATTATAAAGGGATCTCTTCACCATCTTATCTGTTTGGTCTTATGAAGAAGTTTCAGTATTTAGATGTCTCTTTGTCCTGTTATCATGGAATAAGAGTCAAAATTATTGAGGAAGGTAGGAAGAAAAAAGTTATCCAGAGTAAGTAGTATTCCTCCTCAGAGTCCTTGTTCACGGTAGTGAAACTCTGAGCTTTAAATCCTTTTCCTTTCCTTCCCTTTCCCTCATGCAGACAGAACTGATGCTTTAAGCCATGTTTTCTAGACTTCTTGTGCCATTTCTCAAGTACAATCATAATATCAACTAGTCCACTTTATAAAGCCTTAGAACAGAGGCAGGTGACTCCCATGATAACAAGACACTATGTGCAAACAGTGAAAGCAACCTTATAATTTTATAGATTATGGTGAATAATACTGACTTTTTCCTCCTCTACTTGCCTTTAAGAAATGTGAAGAGCTCTATCCTTCTTTAAAATTTGTAATTGCAGGTAAAGTTGATCTTTAAACCAAAATCCTTACTCATACCAGTTTGCAGTTTGGGGATTGGATAAATACCTTACTACTTGGTCACGTGGGACTTTGAGACATATGTCTTGCAAGATTAAAAAGTGAATGTTTTTCTCCCAAATAAAAAGAAATGCTCATGTTTTCTGATTGGCAGAAAGCATGAACATGTTGCTTTTCATGAGCAATGGCAAATGGCTGGGAGTTTTCCTTTGCTATAACAAGGATGAATTGTTCATGGTAGGAAATATGCCAACAGACAGCTGGAGGTATATGTGTGGAAACACCTGCCTATCCATTTCCTGTTTGATTATATTCTGTTCCTCTTAGAGGTTTGCTATGAAGTCTGGATATTTTATCATGTGGATAACGAATAAGAGTACCATCAGGCACAACACTGTTTGTATATTCCTAAGGCTTAATTCCAATGGTGCCCTCTTGCTGATTTTTTCCAGTAGTATTGTTCTTCTCCAGTGTGTTCCTTCAGTCATTCCATTGCTGTTGTCTGCAGTTTCAGACACACTCAGCCTCTCCAGTTCACCAGTTCCAGTGCCTCCAGTAACACGCCAGTATGTCTTGGCAAACCATTACAGTGCCGGGCCTAAATGTGCTTTTTAATCAACCCTAATGTTGATACAGATGAACTAACAGAGTAAGTACAGAGTAGTGTAGTGATGCACTAGTTTATACTGATCAGCAGTGCTTTTAGTTTTTAACATGCCAGAAACTTCTTTCTTTCTAGAAGTGACAGAATAATAATAAATCCCCTCTTATTCCTGCATGCATATTTTCCTCCCTACCCCCCTCCCCCCCAACAACTAAGATGTATTTAAAATTCAATTTCCTATTACTCTGATTACTGGCTTTTTCAGTCTGTTCCCTAGCATCTGTTTATCTTGCACCCATATTTAAGCTTCTTGTTTTCCTGTAGCTCCTGCTGATCTTTCATTTCTTTTTTCCTCCAGTCTGTAGTCCTTGGACTTTTGCTTCATCTGCTTCTTTTCACAGCACTGGTGAAATGCTTAACTTGTGGAATAAAAAAGTCATATCAAAACCAGGTTGTGTTCCTTTATCCCCAGTTCTTAAAAGATACAAATGTTCTTCAGTCACGGAGCTTCCTAGGAAAAATCTTGTGCAAGAATCTACAGTTTTCCTATGAAATATTGCAGTCACTTCTATAGCATCTTCAAGAAAATATCTATCCAGATTGGAAAAAAAACCTTACCAGACGTATTTTTTTTCCATGGGTACAGTCAGACTGCAAGGGTTTGGGCTTGCCCTTAACACTATAATTAGTTTAAATATTGACATCTACTTGTATAAATGGGATAAAGGGCCAACCTTCCTTCCTCCATCCTCCCTCCCCCCTCTCTCTCCTCCCTCTTATTCCTTTCCTTTCTTGTTCTCTCTCTTTCTTTTCTTCCTTTTCCTTCCTATCTTTCTCATTCTGTCATTCTTCCACTACAAAATATTGACCTAGGTGAACAAAGATGTTTCCTTCTTCTTTTTTCTCTCAGAGATTGTACTTTGGATAATGTATCTCAGAAATACAGTTTATCTCTGGAGCACCTATCTAAGATTTGTACAAAGCTACTGCAAGCATCAGTGTTACTTCTAAACTACTAATGTTATAGATATTATATTAATGTCTTTTAACTAGTTAAGGTTTTGGAGAAATAATTTTGTACCATGAATTTTCAGAACCATCAAAATTTTTATTCTTCTTCTAAATTAATTTTGATGCATCTGGCCAAGTTTATGGCAAAAGAAAGCAGTGTAATATATAAGAATTACTTACAAGGGCAAAAAAATTTGTGGTTTAATTTTATGTGTTGGTGTCAATTGACTGATTACACTGCAGGACTGGATATCCATTTTTAGGTAACCAGTAAATCAACATGAAGTGGCAGGATTTTATCCACATCATGATTAAGGAGGAAAAATTTGCAGAATAGTTACTGAAGCCATTGTTTATCCTTGTAGTACACCAAGTATCTTATTTTAATCTATATTAACACATAATCCCCCAAATAAATAAACCATTTTACAGTGCACTATTAATGTGATAGCTGAATGTCTGAAACAATGGCATGCACACATTTGATAGTGAGACACTACCATAAACCAAAACAGTATAGAAGAACCTTTCATGAGCATGACTCAGTACAAAAAACCAGCTTGTGGTCCGAAGAACTTAGTCTAATTCTAAATTGAGGAAAAAAAGCAATTGCTTTGGTGTTCTTCTAAAGAAGACCTGAGAAAGTGTTATACTCAACAGCTAAATTATTTATAGTTAAACTTTACGTGATAGTGAGAATTTACAGGGGCCAGCTAGTCATAGAGTGTTGTGTCTCATACAACACAGAATACTGATTTTCATTAGGGCTCTGGTCTCAGCAGCTGCATTGTGCATCATTCCAAAAAGTAGTTTCTTCAAAAGCATATCTTTATTATCATAAAATTGTTAAAATTTAGTATAACAAAACTAGTTTCAGAAATGATGGCATGTCTTGTGGCTATTTAAAACTATTTTATCATTCGGATTGGGGCTGGAGCAATTAAAATGCCTCAAGTTGCACTGTTGGGTCTGACATACTAATACTGTGCCTTGAAGAATTCTGCAGGTAGATTGTTGTTGCAGTACCTGTAACATATTTAAGGAAGAAGCTGAAATTATGGTCTTTTTGCTAGAGGAAGATGTAAGACTTGCAAGGCAGTGAGACACTGGTTGTGACTGACATATTTTGTACAATACATGTGAGAAAGCTCTTCTTATCTGATCTGTTATGAGGTCATATTGTTCCTTGATATATGTAATTAATTTCTTATAATCAGCTTCCATGATAAAAAGGAATAAGCTCATTTAGCCCCTGGAAAATTTTCCCAGAAAAAATATTAAGATTTCTCCAAAGTGATTAGCATTCATTTGCAATGAAACTAGAGTGTGAAATTGAAGTGAAACATTATTTTTATTTGCCCTAACTTTGAGCTAAGAGTTGCACCAGTTTCTTTTATTCTGCTCTGGCAGGAGAAACAGTTCAAAATGTTCTCACTTACATCTCACTGCTTCTGTCTATACTGAAAGACCATTTAAAATCCAGATTAGTATTCAGCCAAGCCTAATCTTGATTTTACTATCTTTCAATTTAAAAGATGTTTCGCACCATCCCTTTAGAGAAACACTTTGGAGCAAGACACCATCTTCTTGCTAGGATAGTTATTATGCATCCTTCACCATCTGACTTTTGTAGATGAAGGGAAAAAATATTTTATGTTTGCAAATGTTTTGCTCACTCTTAGCCACTACAATGACAAAAATGGCTTTATCCAGGAAAGCTAAAAAGCCTGCCCAAATGCACAAATAAAAAAACAAAAAAACCACCAAAAAACCAAAAAAGCACTCATGTGCTGTATAAAAGTTGCCACTATGTACAACTGCCTTTCTGGAGTGATAATTAGGACAACAAAAGCCTAAGATGGTGTAGAGCTAATAAAGGATGCTGAAGCAATGGCAAGTTAAATGAAGCATCTAATTTGTCTTTGTCCATTTTAATCTTGCTCTCTTTGTACCACATCATCTCCCAGACATTGTTACTCACTGCAGGGCAAACTTGTACTGAGACAGAAAGGATCAGAAAACAACTGCTCATCACAGTATGTTTGATTCTCTAAATACATTCCTCTGTATGTATGAATCTGGCACTACACAATTGCTTCCAATGTCTGTATATGTTGTAGTGTAGAATTTTTTTCTGTCATACCTCATAGCAGGTGTCTAATGGAATAATTTCCAGCTTGTCTCCCTGCTTTTTTCATAAGTGAGAACATAATTTTATATGAGCTAGGAACATATAAATTTAATGCACTGTTTTGGGCAAGACCTTACTTTTTTGTGTTTGGATTCTGGTTTTTTTAATATACATAACTTAATATTTGTCTATATTAATTTTAATCTTGTGTGTTATTGCTCTTTATTTTGACTTGTGACATCTTTCATTTACTCAGAGTTTATATTTGTCTCAAGTATTTCAATACCTTCTACAAACCTTTTCTGGTTGATTTTTCACCTATTTTACAGATCATTGATCAGTTTATCGAGAAGCCTAGTGCTTAGCAGAGGTTTCTGTGAAACCCTGCTTGTGATCTGCATTTGTTCTTCATTCCACTGTTTACTGTTTCCCTTACTTGTCCATTCAAGGACCTTCCCTCTTATACCATGGCTATTTAGACTCATTTAGCCTTTGGCATTGGATCTTGTCAAGAACATTTTATTGGAAAACACCAGCAGTATGCTTTTCAGAAGCAATGAGGGGGTGTCTTCCTCTAAAAATGGTGTTTCCTCATTTTGCTACAGATTCTACAAGTTTTCATGACATAAACATCCATGTGAAAGGGTCTGCAGAACCTTTCTTTGCAATCTGATCTCCCAAGAACCAAAGAAGCTCCAAACAGAAGGTCATGCACACCATAAGCAGCAATTTGCCTGTTTGCCTGTTCTTGGAGATTGCCTGGGTATACAATGCCTAGACCTCGTGGGCTGCTGGTTTGTTTCATGATGTCTCCTGTTAGGCCATCAGTTTCAGACAGATCCTTTGCTAAATTCTCCAGTAGAATTTCCACTTTCCCTGATTTGTCACAGTAATTTCCAGTTTCTAGCTGAACACTTGACTTTTAAGTTCCACATTTTCCTTCACCTTGTATTAGAAAAAGAAACCATAGATAACAAAGACTATATTGGGTCATTGTGGTGTCTTAAATTCTGATTTATTCACATAATCAGGAACTCGAATGTCCATGGTTGGATTTCCACAGTTAAAAATTGATGGTCTGGCTTTGCTGCCATTAAAGCCTTGAGGACAGACTTTTAAATGGGCTTTAAATCAGTCACATTAAAAATTGTAGTCATGATTCACATCACTGTTCATGTTTAATATTGGAATTGCTGTGCAGGCCTCTTTGGTCTGTATCCTGAAGGAATTGAGCCATCATCCTGTTCCCTATTCGATATACTTTCTAAGAGTCTCACATATGAAATAGCAGGCCAAGCAGCCCTAAATGAAAAATTCTCCAATTTTTTCAGAATTTTAAATATAATAATAAGATAATTGCAAAGGAGGCATTTTTGAAACACATTCATGAGGAATGATATGAAGAGAAAAACCTAAATTGGGTCCATTAGAATTCAGTTCTTTCAAAGCTTTTTGAAATAGGTTTATTTCTTAAATCATATAGGAAATCAGCAACAGGATCAGTGTAGCATGGATAGGCTTACTGTGATATTAAAATCAATTTGCTCTCTATATAACTGACATATTTCAGGTTTTTTGCATTGGCATAGTTTATCTTTGTAGTTGATACAGTTAATTACATTTCCAAAGAAAAGTATAATGAGCCTTATAACTTGGCAGAGAATTCCTGAGACTACTGAAATGGAGACATTATAATGTAACTTGTCTGTGTGAGATATTCATTTTCACTGTATCTCTTCAAGAAAATTCAGCATCAATGGGCTCGTTAAATATGATGCTAAAATTTACATCACTAGATTTCAAAGTCAGCAAGCAGAGAAAATTATTTAGTGATGGAGTTTCTCTGGGTTTTTAATGGTATTTTTGAGATTGAAATAAATTATTTACTTGACAGACAGGTGGCTGTATAGTGATTACAGCTGATTTTAACAATATGTGACAGTAAGGGAAATTAGAGCTCATTAACATTCATTCGACCCAGTGTCTGCACCACTGATCAATGACTGGGCTACTCTGTGGCTTAAAATGCTTAATGATTCTTTGTGTGACAGGAGCCGACTGCCATCGGAGGGAAATGTGGATGATCTGATAGCTGGCAGAGTGAATCTGGCCTGTACTTTATAAACGAGGGAAATGGGAACAACTGGGGGAGCAGGATGAGAGCGAGAAGCCTTTCAAGGCTCGTGCTGATTGATAAACTGTATTATGGTTGACACAGACATTCTATGTTTTCCATGAGAGTGTTAACATCTGACTGAGCAGGAAAGCAGGGGAAAGTGAGATTGTCTGAGATTAGTGGAAGGTAATCAGCCATCTGTTAGGCATAATGCACTTACTGAAGATGAAGATGGGAAGCATATGTGTGCATGTGCTTACACAGGCTCTCTCACCTTTTATACAAGTATTCATGACAATGTAAGGCTGTATATAAAGAATTAACACAAGGCAAAAAAATATGCTTGATTCATCTATTTTTTTTCCTCCAACCAGAAGGAATGCAAGCTGGTAGCTGGGTTGTATAGTTCTTAAATGTGCCCTTCAGCAGACTGAAACAGTAGCTTTTGAAGAGGTAGAAATAAATAATTAGATGAGTATATTTTAGAAATAGTGGTATCATAACTCTCAGTCTGATTGCAACTATGAAAATAAAGTTATGATCTGCAAATGTTGAAAGATAAACTTTTTATTGATTGGGACATTTGACACTGCGTTTTCATCTCTTCACCTGCAAATTTAAAACCAGCTGGTTTGTCTAACTCTTCTGCATACAGAAAAGGTTTGGCTTAAAAAAAAGCTGGATTGTGATTTAGTATGGCTTGCCCACCTCAAACTGTCATTGATGCTACCAGGATTTTGTGATGCAGAAAATGAGACTGAGCATAGCTTTTAAGTTTTATAAAAAATTTTTGGCAGTGGCAAGGGCCTCCTTAAAGGAAAAAAAAAAAATCCCTTCTTTTCCTCATTTCAAAAATTATTTTTGCAAGGTATAAAGATCACCTTTAAAAAATTTACTCAATTTTGGCATGTGTTTTAACACTTATTATAGTGGTTTACAATTCACTATTTGTAGTGAATCTCTCAAAAGATCGAAAAAACAAATACTCCAGAAATATAACAAAATTTAAGGCCAGCATTTAAATCAGTCGCTTAAAATATATATTGTTTATATATAATACGACCCTAAAATATTGTTTAACTTGATCATCCCTTCCTATCCCCTATTTTTAGCAGAACCTACCTCTGACCAAGAGTGTTTCGGCAAGTTTTATAACTCCTAAATTGCACGAAGTGGATATGTCAGTGAGGCTGGCTGTGCTGCTGGGCCTTGTTTGCTGTTTGGCAGCTCAGCAGCAGGGTTCTGTACAGACACCTGTGCACGGCGTTTTCCCGTCTCCCGTCCGTGCGGTTCCCGCAGGGCGCTGCGGGCGGCGCGGGCGGCTCCGGGGCGGAGGCGCTGCGGGCGGGAGGTGACGCGGAGCTTTCGAGCTTTCGGTTTCTCCCGCGATTTCAGGAGCTCGAGTGTGACCGCACTCCTTCGTGCCAGTGCTCCAGGAGAACCTTTCGCTTGTCCTTCCTCGCAGCGCAATTGGATGACGGTGCCTTTTCCCTCTGCCAAGAATCAATTTAAAGAAATCTGTGTCCTAGCCTTTGGATTCAGTAATTTCTAGCTGCAAGTTTCTCCTTTCTAGCATTTGTGAGCTTTTTAAAGCTTTCACAGGCCTTGCCAATTAATATCCACAGTGTATTTTGTTACTTTTGTAGATTTTAATTTTTTTTAAGAATATGAAAATAATGATTTATTTTAAAATTTCTCCACATACTCTTAATTGAAGTGTGGCAACTTCTTGTGATGTGGCAGAAAGGAAAGAATGTGAAGGACTTGACTGTAAGAGCCGCTAGGATTAAGGAGGCATTAGCTGTGATGCTGGAGAGGCACTCGTAGCGAGTCAAGCACATCGCAACAAGAGCCAGGTCAGCAGGTTCCTAATGGCTGCTAATTGCACTCGGTGCGTGAAAGGCAGGAGCGCGCTCTGCATGCAGCACGGAGCAGCTTGTGCTTGCTTCTGCAGCAGCGTGTTTGCATTTCTGTTTGCTAATTGCTCTAATGGCCTTGCTGGTGCTGAGTCATACTGAAAAACTCTAAGAGGGCCAGGGGTTATTTTTTGTGAAAAAACTACGAAGCAAGCACTGCTTTTGCTGTGCTTTGATATCATTTAGTGCTTCTCAACCAGCTGCTTCTCTGATAGGCATGTGTAACAATTAACATGAACATAACAATTATGCAGAAATAAGGACCACGTGTGTTTCACCAAAATTTCACTTTCAGGAATGTAAGGAATATGTTTAATATTGGGATAGTTTTGGCTGTTAGAACAGGTGAATTCTATGCTTTAGAACTGGGGCTACAATCAGCAATGTCTCAGACAAAAATGTCATTGTATTGACTTTTCTAACAATTTATGTTGTGTACTTATGGCAACAGAGTTTAAGCTGAAAAATAGACAATGCAGAGAGATGAACTTAAAAATACTCAGCATCCTGATATGTTAATTCATCCAGCTTTGCTGCAGAACTTTTAATTTAACATCATTTAATTTGTAATTTTTCAAAATTTGAACTGAAAGAGTTGGAAATTGTGCAGCAGAGTTGCACTGAGAATATTTGGATTCTTCTTTCATTTCCTTTGCTTGGTTGCACTGATAGAAATTTTCGTTCTGAAGTGGCAAATCTATATTTAGTGTTAATATTTAGTATAACATTAATATTTTGTTTTATAAGCATAAAATATAGATGTGCAAACACTGATTTACTAAGTAGTTGCAGGGTGGGAAATAAAATCAAATTAACATAAAATATAAATTTTTTGTCCTTCTTGGCTATGACAAGTGAAATTGTGACTGGATACTTCTTTGATACTCTTACTGCCTGCAGGAGTAGTCTCTGGATGCTGAGACTCCACATGAAATATTTAGGAATATAACTCAGTAGTCACAGTGTTGATTTAACAGTGAAAAGTCTAATTTTCTACAGTCTTATAGATTTTATGTTAAGCAAATAAAGTTGTTTGGGGTTATTTTTTGGTTTGTTTGTTTTTGGTTTGGTTTTTTTTAATGTATAGGGTTTATGGCAGCCTTCTTCATGCATAGTACACAAGTAACCAGAACACACAGAGGAAGAGGTACAAAGTAAAATGTTTTACTTATTTACTTTTTCCTGTGGGCCTCATAGGTATATATTGGACAACATTTGGACTTTCATAAAGCCATTTTGTAAAAGGATGTTTTAATTTTAGGTACATATTTTGTCCTTGGGAGTTATTATATCTATGTTTTACTAGAGTTGCTGCTTATTGCAGTAGTTCTTAATCTAACAAAGCTACTAGAATTTAAAGTTTGAAACAAAAAACAATAAATCAACCAATGTTCTCAATAATTACTTCAAGTTTGCCTGCAAGTTTTTTGTTGTACATGATCAATAGTCAAGTGGACAGTTGGAAAATTTAAATAAAGCTTGAAATATTCTGTGTTTAGCCTTAAATTTCAGGTCAAGGAGTATGTTCCAATATGTCCTAATTTATGAATACCAGTCTTGTATTAACTTGTGGAGTTCAGTAAAATTCTGCTGACTTTGTCAATGTTCATTAATTTGTGTTGCAGTTGTAAAAAATCAGAACATATTTTTCATTAATGATAACTGTAATTTCCAAGATGATTCAAAATTAGATGAGAAATTACAATTGGAAATTACAATGAGAGAGATGCAGTATTCCCTACTTTTGTCATACAAAAATCGTGTTCAAATCAACAAAGTTATTTTGAAAAAGTCTATTTAGTCTTGAATTTAGTATTGAACTTCCAGTATAGATTTTTAGGATAAAGAATTTATTTGGATGTGCAGTACACCTCAGACATTATCATTCACTCCTTGCCTTTGAGCATTTTGTTGCTAAATTTTGTCTTACAACAGCAGCGTGTTTTCTTTTTATCTTTGCAGCTATTTCTGAGAGAAGTATGGTTTAGGCTTTCATGTTAGCCATGGATGTAGCACTTTCTCCCATGAGAACACAAGAACTGGATCCGATGCCATCTGATGCCTCTCCCATGCTCATAAACATGACCCCTACGGTGGAACAAGAAGGGGAAGGGGACGTCATGAAGGACCTCGACTCTGGCCAGCAGTATGAAAAGCCTCCTCCTCTGCACACCGGGGCTGACTGGAAGATTGTTCTCCACTTGCCAGAAATTGAGACCTGGCTCCGGATGACGTCTGAAAGGGTCCGGGATCTGACCTACTCTGTCCAGCAGGACTCGGACAGCAAGCACGTGGATGTGCACCTGGTACAGCTGAAGGTGAGTTTATACCATCGACTTCTCAGTGAAGGTGTCTCATTCAACTCTGCTGTCAGTAAAATAAACAAAAGGGCTTTTCCTAACTGCTGAAGCATGTCTGACAGCCTGTGTTAAAACATGAATAAATCCTTTTAAGGGAGATAACAGAAACCACTTAATTATCAGAATTTTTGCAACATTATTTGCCCATCACTTAATTCAACAGTCATAACCATATTCATGAACATGTTCGTACTCTAAAGGTAAGCAATAAAATGTTTTCAGTAACCTGACTGGTCATCTCACATGTGCCCAGAAATATTCCCACTGGATTTTAATGGGCTTCTGTACCTAAAACTCCCAAATAAAATTCCATTAAAGTTCCTAGCATTCCAGTAAACAGGACCATTCATTTGAAATTCAGGGCAAAATTCAAATAATTAGTGCCTGGGACTGTAAGTGTATGTTCATTTGCATGGCCTGGTTTGCTGCAGCAGATGAAACATGCTTTTGAAGGTGGCAATCTCCAAAAATAGCACAAATGTTATCTCTTCAGACTGAGCTGTCTTCAGAGCTGCATTCTGAGGCCTGTTTATGTGAACAGTCTTCCTTCACACTCAGTGCAATGGCATTTTATTTGTGTTTATTTTAGGACTGTAGCTGTAAGCTGTCTTAAAATACAACACTGTATACTAACACTAACCAGGGTTATTGTACTGTAATCACTCCTAACCAAAGAGGGCTGATCTTGATTTTTTTAATGGTCCCACCATTTTTCTAAAAAACGAGGGTAGACATTGCCAGCTTTTGACAAGAAGAGAGGACTAAATCTGCAGTGTGCTGTAAGTTTTTAGCAGATCCTGTGCAAAGGTATTTCTGCAGGCAGACATAAGAAGTCTTGCTGGGCTTGGTGCTAGGTCTGATCTGGAATTGCTTGTGGCTGTATTAGCACAGAGCTGAGCTGAAACTGGAGCTCTGTGGAGCTTGTGGGTGGTTGCACAGCTTTGGGCTGGTTCAGAGCACAGGCAGAACTGATTTGTGCCTGCTTATGAAATGAGAATATTCTGTACATACAGCTCACACTCATATGTCCTCTAATACAGTTCATTTATAAATGGAAGTTGGTGAATGAATAGCATTCCTCAAGGTTTTGCTTCTTTTTAGTTTATTTGTGAAGTCACAAAAGTCAATGGGAGGTCATAAAATACTTTCCTGTGGGTTTTATCTATGTAAACAAATGAAGCAAGGTTTTAACAAACACATTAAAAATACAGAGCTTCTGACCTTTAAATATGTATACAGACAAAAAGAATTACGACTCTAGAAACAAGTGTTGTGAAATTATTTTATAGAGCATAATATAATATAGACTTTAGATAAATTTTGAATAGTTTATCTACTATATAACGAACTAAAACTAAGCAAAAGACAAAACAAAACAATCCAAACAAAAAAAAAAAAAAAAGGCGCCCAACTACGACTTCCTACAGATAGTTTTATTTTCTTCTGTCTTCTTATAATATTCCTGAGGGGCTACTTCCCAATGATGTGTGTCCTTCTGGAACTGTTGTGCTCAGCTTTGACAGTGGGCTCAGTGTGAAGCATGACCATTGCTGAGTAGACTGGAAAAACTGTTTCACATATCTCTCAAACAATACATACCAGTTCAGTATTTTCTTGCTTTCCAAAACAGCAGGAGATGGTTGATTCAAGTTCAGCTTGTAATTCACTGTAACTCCCAATCTCCTTTCCCACAATATGGTTTTTTCACCTCTCTCTTACCAAGGGGGAGAGCATTGCTTCTTTATTGTGGATTGTTCCCTAGGGATTTTAGTGTTTGCTGCTAGTCTCTTTTCATGCTACACGACTTAGGGCTCTACTGACCACCACTGATCCTTTGAAAATGCTTGTTTGTCTCACTTTGTCAATGCCCTTTCTCAAAACTAGCCACATAGCATGAGTGGGAGGTTTTTCTTATATTGTCCCTTGGGAAATTTCCTGGAAAGCTCAGATTCACATGAGTGCCTCAGGAAGACAGTTGGATGAACTCTTCAGATTCCAGAATGCCCTATTTTAATCACTCATCTGGCATCACTCACATCACAACACTTTTGGTGTAGCTGTTACCAATTGCAAATATTGTAAAAGAGATTTAAAAAATTATGGTTTTGTTACAAGCAAATATAGAAGTATTCTCTGTGTCCTTGTATTGTCTTAAAGTGCTGAGAGGCTTTTATGATCCATTGAGTTTTTTATATTTTTAATAAAATATATTTGCTTTTCCAGCAAAATCTTTCCTGGAATTCTTCTGAGGTATAACTTGGATTCAACTCCTCTTCTGCTTTATTTTGTATCCCTTAACTCTCACCAGGAAGGGTCTACTATTTGAAACTATTGACAACCATTTTTTATTTTTTTGATTAAAAAGAAAAAAAAGAGGAAGTAATTTGGGATGATCTGGTGTAATCTTCTGTATCTGAGCTGTCTGTCAATTTCTAACTTATTTCGGAGTAAAGCACTCCACCCCTGCTTTGTGACTTCAATATCTGAACCATATATTATATATTAATACAGGAAAAAACACAATTTATGCTATGATAGTGTCTTTTTTGCAGACACTGATGTTGCTTCTCTTTCCAAGTAGAGAGACTTCAGTCATCTTTTTCCAGGATACCTGGGTCACTTGCAAATATCTTTTGACAGGATCTCTCATCTTTCCCCTTGACTCCCACCACAAAATTTTCATGAACTTTGGGTAGAGATCAAATATCATGTGGCCGTGATCCTTTCACTATCTCTGTTTCTACTTTTTTGAGGGACAAAGACTTTTGAGTTGCTCTTTTTCCTTGAACTCAAATCCTGGCTAAGAGGATAGTGTGAGAAATTATCAAAACAAGATATTAAAGATATTGAAGCATATTAGAGTGTTATATATCTGCAGTTAGATACAATTTATTCCTTTCTCCATTACATTATGAGCATTTTGAAAAAGTGTAAAACCCAGGGTATGGTAGATATCTTTCTTATCCCCCCTTCTTTTATTAGCTTTTTAAAATTTTCCAAGTTCTTTCGTAGGCCTACATTTTTTTTAATTTTCAGTTTTCCCCTGTGGTCTGAGCATACTCCTTGTTTTCAAAAAAAGTCAAGGAATAGCAGAAATAGATCTGTGTTTCTAAAATGTTATCTGGTCAAACAATCAGATTGCTTGGAAACTTTCCAACTTGTCTGGCAATTCTGCAGTCTTTCACAGACTGAAATTTTTATGGAAAATGATGTGACTTGTTTACTTCTTAATGTGCTTTAGTATAACAATAGCACACCTGTAAAAGTCATTGTGGTTTTGTAGCTCTTAGGCTGACTTTTCTTCTGCCTAAGAGAAGAAAAATAATTTTTCCCACATCTCTCAGAAATAGTCCTAACCCCTTGCTGTGTTTTATCAAATATAAACAGAGCCTAATGCTCCATTCTGTGCAGAGGGCAATCCTGGAGGGTTTGCATGTGCTGTTCACTTGCCTACCAGGTCAGTGCCTCCAAGGATGAAAGTGATGAACAAGCCAATTTTCTAGGTACTAATTAAGTTTAGAAATTAGATGCAAAGCTACTTGTCAGGATTTTTGGCAGTCTGAGTTCAGAAATGCAAAATTTTAGGCAGTGGAATACTTTCACTGAAATGAGCAACAGAGGTGTTCTTTGGGTATTTAGACATCTACAAGCTAAATTGCAACTGAGCAATATGATGCAGACTGTGCTTTGTATGAGCACAGAAAGAGCATATACATTTTACTACATTTAGCTGCCTTCTAAAGACAGCTGGATCAAATTAAGAAGGCTGCTGGTTAGAATAAAATAAGAGGCTCAAAGAATTGGGAGCTAATGAAAAGTAGAAAAAAAAGAGAAACAATGAGATTCCTTTCTGCTTCTGAGTAGAGAAGTGAGCACTACTTGGTTAGTCTGCTGTTATCTGTATCAAGGGAATAAAAATAGCTAAAAGCTGGAGAAGCCTTAACTGGTAGCCCCAGTGATAATGGAAGGAAGATCTGGCTTGCATAATTTATCAAGATAAATGAATAATTAATAAGTGTTGCAGACAGCATTCTGGACCCTTTTAAGCTTGGACTTTCTTTCTGAAGAGGCAGGAAAGGTGACCAATAAAAATTGTTGGAATTAGAGTTCTTGTGACAAAGGGATTTGAATATTCCATGGAGAGGTAGAACATCAGGACCAGATAGTCCATCTGGGCTTGGGCAAAACAGATTCAAAAGAAAAAAGAAAAGGCATCTCTTACATGATAGACTCACTTGAGGTCCATATACGTGGTCTTTAGAAAGGAATTTTGAACCATGTGTGGAGTATCTAAGCCCTCCCCTTAAAGCAAGGGACAATATGAACCGCTCCTTCAATCAGCTTGAGTTTCTACAAAGCAAACATCTAATGGCACACTGAGCAAAAATTCTGCAATATTGATATTTTTTCCGAGGCTAGAGATACATTCATTAGTTCTCAGTGATGTATTTGGACATAAAAGGGTGATGTGTAATTCAGAGAGTTTGTAGATATGAGCACAGTAGCATCTGCAATGCTGTGGAGGTCTTAAGGTTGTCCTAAAATAGACATTTGGGTTGTTCAGCAGGCAGGAGACTGGGAAGAAAAAGGTCAACATTTGCCTTTGATGAAGAAAAAAGTGTGTCTTCTACCACTCACAATTTCTTTTAAATCGTTCTAAAATAAAAACTGTATAATCTCATTTTCATTTGGATATTTACACTTTTGAAACATATACTTACTCCAAAATTTCTGGTTTAAATGTCACCAAGACCTGAATGCATGTAAGTGCACTTTGAACCAATACAATTATTCTTTCTTCCTCTCCTCTCTCTCTATTGCTCCTACATTAAATTATGTTGATACAGCCTGTAGAAAATGAGCTAATATGCTCTACTAATGGTCTCTGGAGAAATATAAAAGTAACTATCAGATTCCAGGACAGATGTTACCTATTACAGTCTCCTCTAGCCTAAATCTTAGTCTGATTAAAATATAAATGTTTACTGGATGCAATGCTGGAATGATATAAATTTCATAATGATGAAAAATTTTGTATGTCAAGTCATTGGGCAAATTCATTAAAAAAACTGCTGAGAATTTATTATGTAGTTTAGTATTTTTGCATGTGATAATGAACATACTGATGTTCACATTTCCTGGAAAACCATAAATTAATACTACTTCAGTGTGTGACTAAGATTTAGTACTGTCAAATTTTAAAAGGAGAGGTCATTGACGATATATAATTATCTGTATTCAGAAGTAAGCATTGGGAATTTGTTATGATAGCTGTGACTGCTGCAAGAATTTTTTATGAATATCTATAGAAATATAGATGTGTGTGTAAGCAAAAGCAGACACGCAAAAGCAGTGCCACGTAAATCCTAGTGGTGATTTTTTTCTTGACAATTAGTGTAAGTCTGTATGTTACAAGACAGAATAATATTATGTGTTATAACGGTCACATATTTCTGATCTGCATTGTGAGCTATGATGTTAATAGGTGTTTTCTTGCTTTGCATATTCCAGTAGTCTTTGTGGATGTATTTCTTATTAGCCATTATAGGGGCTGAGTTTGTTAGTTTTTCAGTTTTTCATTACATGTCACTTATAAAGGATATCCAAACCCTCTAATAGGGCATAAGGGAACAGTCACAGTCAGGCACAGAAAACTGCAGAAAATGTCAGAAATTTTTGAGTTTGTTGCATTATGTTGAAAATTACCTTATGAGCTTTTATTATGGGAGAGTTCACAGAAGGAATTTCAGGTTATAGGATGATTGCTGTCTGAATGCCAAAAATACAACATGACTATCTCAATAACATAACAAACTTGCATTTTAGTAAGAACAGGTTCTGAAAGTTGGTGATTTTTAAACATCCTTGGATAATTGCCTCTTTCATTATGTGAATTACTCTTCAAAATGAAATCCCTTTCTCTATAGTTAACTCTTAAAAACCCTGCTGTGAGTTGATGTGATTCCTTTGAATATCAGCAAAAAAACCATGTTCCATGTATTTTCTTGTGGAGAAGGCAAAAAGAGAACTAATAGCTGCCAGTTTCTCCCTGTAAACGATTCCCTGGAGAAAGACAGCAATTTTCACGTAGTCAGTGATGTTTCTAACCCTTTCATTTCAAAAGATGGAGCACTTCTTTTTTTGGACGTGTTCCCATTTCTTTTTGGAAAACACATGTAATTCAAGAGGCATAAAGCAGCACTGCATTACAGCACTAGTACCACAGCAGTCATAGCACTCCAAAGTTGTGACAGAACATCTATAAGTTTTCACAAAATATAAAATCTATTAGAAGTACATTGCAATTTCCCTTTCCTACTGAGCAGTGTACTTCCTTTTCATAATCTGTGTTAGCTGAAAAAAGGTATCACATAAATGTCTGAGCTGTATTCTTTTATTCTCCTTAGCTGGCTCTGGAGCCATACCTGCCCTTCACTGTGGTTCCATACTTCAAAAGGGACTTGAAGCAAGCTTCAAGATACACTCTTTTCTTTTCCTGTGGCCTTTCATCTCTGAGCTGTATTCTTTTATTCTCCTTAGCTGGCTCTGGAGCCATACCTGCCCTTCACTGTGGTTCCATACTTCAAAAGGGACTTGAAGCAAGCTTCAAGATACACTCTTTTCTTTTCCTGTGGCCTTTCATCTCTTTGTGTTGAGATGAATACATTTGCTTCTGATAAAAAATAATGCAGACATTTCACAGGCAAGAAAGCAAGTTTCTTCAGAATAGGTTTTGTACACGTAATCATGGTTTATCTGCTGATGTACGGGGGAAGATGATTTTCTATGTGCATTTCCAGTGTGATTGTTATCTGAAAGAATGAAATATGTTATTTTTATAACTGACATACATATAGGGGCACATATATGAGTAATTATGTTCGTGGGTGCATGTTTGTAGCACCACAACAGAAACACGGTGCCACTACTACCTCAGCATTTGCATATGCACTTATTCCTCATGCATTTCTGGTTTTTCTCAAAAATTCTTCTGAATTACCTGCCCAATAGTATTAGAGAAACCATACTACAGTTCACTGTAGTGCACCATTAACTGTGTAAGACCTCTGTGTTTGCAGTTCACCTTGTGCTTCATGGATATTGAGGGGTTACTCTGTGTCTATATGTCTATTTATACACTGACAGAATAAATCTATCTCCTGATGTGACAGAGTACAGTTAGTACCCTTTGGGAAAAAGAAATTATAGTCAAGGAGAAATGTAATCTTTTAAATGGTCCCAAGTATCTGTACTTTTGGGTACAGTCAAGTACCCAAAAGACCCCACAAAATAAAGAAATAGAATTGTATTTCGAGACCATTAAACTGTGAGGGATTAGCAAAGTGATTGATACAACACATAATCAGCTTGTATGAAAGGTATGGCTGACATCTCTTTGTACATCTCAGCACTGTCCAGCAGCCAAGCAGACAACATCACCAAATGAAAGTCTAAAAAATCATTAGCCAACTATGTTCTAACATCATAGAGCTGAGATATTAAAATGAACATTCTTATTTGCTCTTCCAATGGTATTTTGAGGAAGAAAGCAAGGCTAAAATCCTTTTAATTAAATCCAGGATTTTTAGGCAAGAAATGAATTTCACAATCTGGACATTTAAGAATATTATCAGATACTGTAGGACTCATGATACAACAAAGGGAAGAGGGATATTTCCAAGGGCAATACAGTAGGATTTGTACACATGTAGTACCACTGTAGTAGTCTGTGTTTTCTCTGCTAAGGCCATCTGCACTTCTTTCATACAGTATTTATGGGGATTTCTGAAAAGTTCAGATGCCTGCTTTAACTGTTTAACTGAAGTTAAAAGAGTTTACTTCTGTACATATTTGTTTATCTGTTATCAGGTACAGGATCCCTTTTTCACACAGGACTAGGATCTTAACTTGAAGTAGATAATTTTGATACATTGGATTATAAGACCAAATTTTATGCAGTAAAATAGGTAACCTCGTATGTATTATGACAAATATAACCTTCTCTTTAAAGAGTACTTTAAGTATCCACCTTGTTTATGAATCTAGACCAGCAGTTCAGTAGGAGGAATT
Organism: Prinia subflava; assembly: GCF_021018805.1. NCBI lineage: Eukaryota > Metazoa > Chordata > Aves > Passeriformes > Cisticolidae > Prinia > Prinia subflava. The sequence goes on from NC_086251.1 coordinate 37,062,067, forward strand.
AAAATTAATAGCAGAATACATGGGAAGGGAGCCACTCTCTTCTCCAAAGGAACATTGCATTTCTGGTTACAAATAGGATTATTTGCTTTCCAAAACCTCACAAAGTACTGAATGCTGTATTACTTTCAAAATTCAGGTAGAATAAGGAGTGATGTAGACAGATTTTTTCTACCACATTACAGTTTAAGTTATATACTTCTGATTTTCATCTGAGATCTGCAAGAATAACTTCCCTGTCTCAAATCTGTTCATGACTAAATTTTGATCCTAATCATGAATGAAATATTTATAGTATTTCTCAATGCCTTTTTTTTAAGCTAATGACTATCTAAATCACCAAACTAAGCATTTGAGCAGTAAAGACGTTGTGGTGATCTCCACTACAATTTAAATAACTGTGCTTAGGTTTTTAGTTACAGTATTTGAGAGTGATTTGTGTATTTTGATCAATTCTCAATTATTAAGATGGGTCTCCTTTGTTACTGTGTTATCTGATATAGGAGACAGCAAATCAGAATGAAAGAGCCACACCTGTAAGTTAGTAATGAAGCTGCTCGAAAACTACCAGGGAGAAACCCATATTACATAAGTATCTTACAAACTTCTGAAAAAGATATTTTCCTGTATTCAGAGGAATACGCAGCAGTGCAGATTGGCTTGGGACTTTTATTTGTTTATTTTGTCTAGCTGTTTGTTGCTAGCTTTATTTTCCAGCCTCTCTCCCCTTTTTTATTTTCCTTTCAGCTATTCTCAGGTTCTCTCTCTCAAAGATTTTGTCTTCCAAAACTCCCATCTGATTCTTGTCCTTTTTAGTTTTCTTCTTCCTGTTTGTCCTTTGCTGAAGCACGATGCTGAATCATCTGCTGCCATGCTGAATTGCTGCTTCAAAAAGCCCTTCTTAACCTGGACCAGCACCATGTTCTGTGGAGAGAGCAGGAGTCTCACAGAGCAAATGTTTAAGAATATTTAATGTATTAAAAGTTAAGAAGGGAAGTAGACGACAGTACTACACATGGGCCTTACTTCTGTGTAGAGCATTTGTTTTTGAAATCTGGTCTTTTGTGATATCAATGACCATAAAAGAGTAAGAAAAAAATCAGCTTAAAGTGTTTAATATGTTTTCTAGTATGCTCAAATCAATGAATGTGTAGGTTATTAGGGTGCAGGACTTGCTTTTACTTCACACAGTTTTGAGTGTGGTTTGAGTGGTATGTTCCTGCAGCAATCCAGGTAGTCAGCACCTGGCTTTGTGTTGACACAGTCCTGCATTTCTAGAATCTGACCTTGCTGAGTTTACTGGAGGTTTTATGTTTAGTTTTGTTTGTTCCCCTAAGAAAGATTGAGATTCAGTTGTTACAATTGAATGATTAATGATTTTGTTGCCTTGATGATTGAATAATTTGTCCTTGAATAAGAAATACAGCTTTTATGGAAAGGTGGTGATTTAATTTTGGTAGTGAAATACTGCAAAGGAGAAGGAACAATAAATCAGACAGCTACAAGAATTTCTGAGAATCTGGGAAGCTGTTGAACTGTATGGGAGTACAGAAATAGGGACTTGAATAACACATTTGAATTACTTTTTAAGGTGTAAATACCATATCTATAATGTTGTTGTTTTTTAGTTACTTATGTACTAATTTATTTCATTGAAATTCTATTAGAAAAATTACTTTCACAGGGTACAAGTTTTGTGTCGTAGTATTGTAGGAAGATCTTTGCTATTTTCTTCTTGGTTCACTGTATAAGATAAAGTAGGTAAGTGATAACCTTAAAAAATTACTTTGTGTGTAATTAATTGCATTTATTATGTATGTCAATTTTCTTCTTGTTCCGTATTTCTATTCTTACAGCATGGGCGAGGAAACCACACAAAGAATAGTGTCCTAGAAGTATAGGACCTATGTTAAAGAGAAAAACCCCAGTGAAACAACAGGAAAACCCCGAGGCCCTGGGCAATAGTTTTTAGTACCATGTTTAGTAACTCAGTGTTAGAAAGAGCAGTGAGACATTTCAGGTCCAGCAGACACCAGAGGCAGCGGGCTCTGCTGCGGCTGTGCTGCAGCACCATCTAGCGCTGCAGGAGCTGCCCAGCGGCTGCCCGTGCTGCTCAGGAGGGAAAAAAGAAATAGGGAGGGATGGGAAACGGGAAAAGTTTGCTATCACATGCACAGAACTTTGGAGCGTTACCAATAGTAATTTGCAAGTTTTAAAAAATATTTTTCTGAAAAAAATTATCTTGACGGATGTGTCAAGTTTAGCATACTTGCAAAATAAAATGCTTGATCTTGTAGTGGTAACGCTGACACAGACCCTTCAGAGAAATATGTGTGCATTTTTGTACATATATTTATATATATATATATTCTTGCTACCTTGAAACATTCAATATCTAAAGTGAATTTCTGCTATTTCTTTATCTCAGGAAAATACCAGCTTGGTAATACCACTAGCAGGAGACAGTGCTTAAATTAAGGGTGTCCCTGAAGATGGAGACACCTATAACCCCAGACCTTGCTGCTAATACAAAATTAAAACTTCTATAGGTTTGCATAGGTCGCTGGGTAATATTTTGATCGTTTTTTTGTAATGTTTTGAAGTTGCTTATACGGCACACCCACTGTACCCTTGACATAGTGCAGACCTACAGACACAACGTGGCTTGAACGAGGCCCAGAATAAACCGGCAGCAAAATCAGCAGTAAGAGCAAGTTCTGACAGTTCAGCCCATCCATGGGACCACTGCTGTTATCACCCTCTCACCCTCCCAGGCAGCCCCCAAGGCAAGCTCTCTGTAACTGCATGGTTCTCTTACTGTTGTGCTTACAGTTCACAATTTATTTAAATCAAAATGAGCGCTTATATTTTGTGGTAAGTGTTATTACAAAATCAGTTTTCTGGAAGAGGTGCAGACATCAATTTAACAACATTCTGGGAACATAATGTACCCAGCATGATAAAATTTTAGCATGAGAAATGTCCTTATGCAGTAAGTAGACTAATGGATTTTGTTTAACTTCCTTTGATATGTTTAGGACCATCTAAATATCTAATATGTGAATATGTTTCTAAATAGCAACATGATAAACTCCTTTTACCATAATGCAGTTGTCCTTCATTGATAAAACCAAAAAACCCCCCCAAACAAAACCAGAGAAAAAGCCTTAGGATAGGCTGAATTTGAGGTAGCTGATGATGAGATGGCATGGATCTTAAAAGTGTCTGTGCTCCGTCTTAAAAACCTCTGTGTGTGTTTTCCCTTCCTTTCTTTCCATCTATGAAGTTCTGCAAGAATTATTCACACATAGCACATACAGCTGTGCACATCAAACACTAATAAGAAGCAATGTGAAATATACAACAAAATACTGTACTGATTTTGTGTGTGGGAAGAATAAGGGGCTTCCAGTCCACTGAAGCAGTGATAAGACCAAGATTTTTGTTGGTTTTGTTTTCTTTCTGTTGCTTTGGAACAATATGTGCATTCATTTAACTGTGAAATAAAACTATTTGGTCTTTTGCACAGTTTCATTTCACTGCAACTCACATGGACTGAAAGAACAGCTGAACAACTTGAAATGGAAAACTTACAGGTCATGAATATTGGATGTAACAGCTGTTTTCTTTAAAAATTTGTATGATGTAATCCCATTGCTTAGAAATGTCTAGAATGTGACAATCAATTACTTGGAATATAAGAAGGAAAACCGGTTTTAGCCAGCCTTTCATTTCCTAGGAAAGATCATGTTTAGAGTTTTTCATTATTAAATCCTTCAGAGGAAAATCTAAAACTGTTTTTGTATTACGAAGTCAACATTTTTTATATAAAAGACTAAAAATGCAGTCCTTGTTCAACCTATTTATTCTGTTTATTCTCTGTAACATTTTAGAAATGCAATTTAGAGACAGTGTTCCTCTGCAGCAAGCTTACTTATCTTTGGTTTGTCAGGAGAATGATGAAATGTTACAACAGAGAAACCTGACTCCACTTAGAGTCTTTGAATTGCAGTACATGTCTTTAAATATGTCAGCTCATACTTTGTGACGATATTGCGTTGAGGGTTTTTTAATAGGATACCAAGCTTGAATGGTGTGAGTGAAATCTGCAGCTCCAACTGTTTTCAGTTCAGCTGTTTGTAAGAATAACAATGTGTGCACTCCAAGTAGCTCCATTTAATTCCTTGTTTCCTGGAAGAAAGAATTTGAAAGTGCAGGGAGGAACAGATTAAACCTTCAGTCTCTGCTGGGTATGAGTGGAAGACAGGCTACAGCAAAGGGGTATGTAACAGGTATGCAGTGAAAAAAGTGAATCTCAGTGATACTCAGTTTACAGTAATGAAAATGCCAAAGGTGGTATTCACTGATGTTTCCTTTACTGAGAGGTTAGTATCTGCTACCTCTCTTTGCCTCACATAGGTGCATTCTTCCTGTAGTTATTCTGAAAATATGAAATAAATGCAAATACAGGAAACTGGACAAGGATTTGGAAGAGATTTGTTGTTAAATTTTAATTTTTAGTTATGGAAGTAGATTTAAAAAACTGTATTTATAAAATTCATCTGCTTTGCCTTCAATTTATTTGTTGTTACTGGCTGAAATGTTTTCCATTTCTGCTTATAATGACTTGGTGGGGTGCTTAGGGAAAATTTCAGGAAAATAAAAAACTATCTAATAATTGAATCTTCATTAAGTTTGAACAGCCCTAATTCTATATTTAGACTTGGTTATTTAGCTGCAAGAGTATAAAACCATCCTACTCTGGTCTTTTCAAATCCACAAATTGAATTTTATCTTAAAAATTTTAGAAGAAGAAAAGATCATGCATCCAACACTTTTCTTGATACCCACCTTGAATTCTCATGCATAGGTCTTTGATGTACTCCAAGTGTAGCTACACTTGTGTGAATCAATAAATACCAAGTACAAGAGATCTGAATTTTGGTCTTTTTTATTGCCATTGAGAATCACATTGTTGTAAAACAATTTTTTAAAATCATACACATTTGAGTCACCTACAAAAAGTGGATATCATGGAGAGAAAGCCTATTCTGCTTTTGAGAAGCTTTTCCAGTCAAAATTTCTTTGTAAAATTTTGATTTAAATTAATAGATATTTTCTAGTACAGACTTCTTTAACTGGAAAATTTGAAACTAGCTTAACTCTTCTTATCCAGGTTAGTTTGCTATACTTATGAAAGATCAAGTCGGTTGCAAATAAGGACTGCATTTTTAGTCTTTTATATAAAAAATGTTGAGTTTGTAATACAAATTATGTAGTTTTTCTGATTGGTAAAGGTTAGCTCAAGGGGAAAAGCTGGGAAAATAGGAATTAAACCTCAAGTTAAGGTATATAATGGAAAAAAGTTACATTGATGTTACAAGTTTGAAATTAGAAGCCTTTCATATAAGTTATGATTTTTTTCCCCTAAAATAACTGCCAAACCCCTCATTATTAACAAACAAACAAATAAATAATAATTATAATACTGCACACACACCCCTCAGCAATTCTATTTACACTGTATTAGTCAGTGCAAGTGATGAAACTGATGGTGTCACTTTATTGAGCATTTTACCTAACCCTTCCTAAAGTATTTGTATTTCAGGGAAACACATGACTCATTCATTAATTCTGACCTCAGATGTTTCCTTCTGGCCTTCTCTCTTTTACATCTCCAGAATAGCTTGCTGAAAATGTGTCTCATTTTGCGGAATTAGCAATAAAGGTCTTTCAAAACTCTTATGATGAAACCACCTACCTCTGGTGAATTGTCTTCCTACTGTTTAGGAATGCAGTGCTGCTTTTTTAAAGTCAGCTCATGTATATTATCCTGTTTATATTTCTTTCACTGTGGTTTGATTTTATGATTTTTACAGTTTTCCTAATTAAGAGGATAGTCTATTTCCAACTCATCAGTAGACTACATGCCTTTCTCACCCAACTTGACTCATCTACTGCTCCCTCCTGGAACAGGGAGCGCAATCAACAAGTAAAAACTATCTAGTAATGCAAACAATATTCTGTGTTTCTTGGGGTTATCTGATATTAAAAAGAAAAAAAATTCCTGCTATTAGGCAGGTATGAATCAAGTTTCAAAGAGAGAACTGAGCCACTCACCCTCAGTTTACTCTTTCTCAAGAAAGTTCTTTTGAATTTTACAAATTTAAATCCCAAACCAAAGGAAATCCTTGTAGAATCATAGCCTCTCAATTTGTCATGCTATTGTTGCCTATAAATAAAATTACAATTTTAATTAAAAAATTTATTTCCTATTGCAAAATGCATACAATCTACTGTAACCTATGTAATTACCTGTTTAAATACTAGCAGCTGATGATTTTTTCCTAGGAAATATACAATATTTCCAAAGTCAGAATTATTTGAAGCTGAAACTGAAGAAAAATTTAGCTGAAATTATTTGAAATTATTTTGAGCAATGATTTTTTTAAAAATTTAACCAGAAATCTTCATCTAATACCACTCAAATGACTGGAGTAAAACAGGTAATGCAGTGTAGGAGATAATCTCTGAGCACAGAGCATGCAACTGTGACCAAATCTGGAAACACTGTTACAGTCCATTTTTTCTCCCCTCTACTCTGAAGTCGATAGTGCTAATCTGCTTTTCTGCTAAGTACTGTGAGGAAAAAAACTTGCCTCACTGGTTATTTGACTGCCATTTTTCAAGGCAAAGTCTCTTATCCTCCTTTTTAAGACTTTTGCTTGCTTCTACAGAGGCCAGCCTACACATATGTTCAGGAATGGATTCAAAATGGAAAAGAGATGTATTTAAATGCAGATTTTGTCATTCCCAGGTTTTAAAAAAGAGGATGTGTCTGAGCAAGAAAAGAAAAATCTTTTTCTTTCTCTCGGAGTTTTTACTCTGAGGCTCTGATGTAGTAGCAAGCCAGTGCTTTCCTGATGTCTTCAAATTGTTAGGTTATGATATTTCATAAGAAATGTTTTCTCATAAAATTGTTCTTCTGAAGGAAGGTAGTTATATAATAATGACAATAATGTTTCTGTCTTTATGTTCAGAGTTCGGCTGTGTGTATGCATTCACATGTACTGTGCTATCTGGGGTGACTACAGTATTTTTGAGAGCTGACCTCTCAAAAGGATATGAATGGTCAATTCATTAAAAACTCCAGCTCTCGGTCTTGTGATATATTTGATGACTTTGCATGCTGCTTATATTGTATTTTAAATTTTGCTATTTGGGATATCTCTAATGGTTAGCTTGTTGCTAATTGTTTTTAATGCCATCTAAGTTTGTATGTAATTCAGGATACTTTCGATATTTTTGATATTTTAAAAGTTTATAAAAATTTAAAATTTGATATTTTAAAGAACAACAGGAGTTTGTTTTCACTATTATTTTTAAATATTCTTTATTTTCAAAAATAAATTTTGCCTCTGGTGAATTTTGCTACATTATCAAAGGAGCAGTTTCATTGTGATAAGTGATGTGTAGAAGTTATGAAATAATTTGCAAAAGCAGAAATTTTGTTTTGGATTTGTTTGGCTGGCTGGTTTTGTGGTTTGTTTTTTCTTCCCTTTATTTACTCTTCTTTAAACAAAACAAAACTCTCTCATTTAATAGTGTTTCTGATTGTAGTGCTTTCAGAAAAGCTTCTCTCGTGTGTGTGTGCACAGAGATGAAGTGGCTGAGCAGTACAGCTGTGACCTCCACAGCCAGAGGAGCTGCTTGTCGTGGTTCCCTCTGAGAGGTTAGGTCTGCCACTACTGGGAGTATGAGGATGGGTGGGAACAAGAAAGCTCATCCATGAATTAAAAAAAAAATAAAGAAGAGAGGAGGAATGAGAATGAACAGCAGATGAGGGTGTGGAGGCATGACTGAGCCTTTAAACATGACTTAGAAATAGTTAGACAGCCAGAGAATTCCAAAGGAATCCAGGGCAAACCAAAATCCAGGGTCACCAAAGGCCTGTACAGAAGAGGGAGCCCTTTTCAAAATAACCAAGGGGAAACTAAAAGGTATTGTTGTAGAGTCCAGCTGTAATAAGTTCAACAACTCTAAGTTATTTTCTTCTTCCATTTAGAATGTAATAGTTAATTATTACAAGTGTGAATATTGCAAAAGAAACAGTCTCTGTTTTGTAAGTAATGAATCTCTCCATTGGGGAAGTAATAACTTCCTATTAATACATTTGTTCCAAGCATATGATCTACCAGGTCCTAAAATAAGTTCTGAGCTTCCTAATATTAACCAAGTAGATATTTCCACTTTTTTCAAAGCTTAAAAACAAAAGCTGAAGTAAATTTGGGGTCGGATATTCAGTTTTGTGCTGTGAATTAGAGGATCTTGTCTCCAAGATCAGCTTTACAGGGTTACCAAGTGACTGATATGATACTGGATTCCTTCCTGTCATAATGCCATAAACATTCTGCTGGAACTTAGGTCAGTGCTTAAAATAACCTTGCTAATTGCAAGTCTCCAAGTGTCGGCTGAAATTTCAGTGAGCTGCCACACAGCAGAGCTGGAGGTTGAGAAATCACTACTGTAGCTCAGAACTTACAGGGGAAGAGCAGACAGGCCTCAACTTGATCTGCACAATAACACAGGTAGAGGCAGCAGACAATTCTCTATATTTAATGTAAAACAAAAGCTGTTGACTCTGCACTGAAGATGGATTGGGTTACAGGTCATCTATGCCTTACTTGTCTGTCTGTTAAACAGACATTTATTTTTTGAATTGCTGGTTGCATGTAACTCCTTCAGCTGAGGAAAGGAAATGGGACAGTCCTTTTTTTTGCAAGGCTGATAACTGAAAACTCCTTCCAGTATAAATGAGGTAAGACACTGTTAAGTTGTAATATTTTACAAAATGCTAAAAAAGTGTAAAGCAATAAATTTTCAGTTTCATTTTTAATAAAGAAAAGCATTTTTAACAAATCAGTAATTTTTCAAGATCTTTCGAAGTATTGCATGACCTAAATATGTTTGGTTTTAAACAATACATTGCATTTCCTGTGCACTGTGAATCTAACTTGCAAAATTGACAGATTTTTTTCTCTATAGATGTAGATTTCTGAATTCTTTAGTCTCTTTCACTCCCTGTTCTACATGCTGTAAAGTTTCTGCAATCACAATCTTATGTGCCAAAACAATTAAAACCTTTCACTTCTGAAGGTAAAAATATGTTTGACGTGTGTAAATTTCTTGGTCTCCTGTTTCCATGTGGAGCATTAGCTTTTTACTGGGTGTTGAAGTGAAACCTAATGCTCAATCTTCTCTATTCTCTTAGACATTACTCAGCTAACTTTTTATAGGTCACAGTATAATTAGAAATAGACATTTTAAGATTCTAATTGCATTACTCTGGCTTCAATTTTGACCTATATTGTGAAAAGAAGTGTTTAGTAAAGGCTTAGGAAACCATCAGACTGAAAAGAATGTTAGTAAAAATAAACAAGGAACTTCATTATATGCAGATTTTACTAATTCTATTAGAACCTTAATAAATTCTGTAGCATTTCATAAGGAGACCAAATATCGTGAACAATCTGTTGCTTATCACAGTTGCATGAGTTTGGCAGACCATTTAAAAAGTATTCTGAGAGTTGTATGCTTTCCAAAGGCCCTTTGTTTTAGTTTTGTTCTCAGCTCACAAAATTCTGTGTGTGCCATATCCTGAGGAATATGCTCAGACTGCTCAAAAGCATCTGTTCTCTCTGCAAAACTATTCATTCTTTTGAAATTGTATCTACAGGAAAGGGTCAGGAATTTTTTGGTTAGCCAAGGCTGTTTTCTTCAAAGATTTGCATTGGATTAAGATGATAAAGCTTTTTGACTCCTCTGAAGCAAAAGCTGGCACTGGATAGAGAATTGTTGACGTGTAGCTTCTACAAGGTGCCAGACGAATGGGAAATCAGCCCATAGATTATGGCAGCAGTTGCATCTGTTATTTGGATAGGAATTTTTCATTGACTTTTAAAAGGTTTTTATTTTTGCTCTTCAGCTGCCCATGCATCAGTGGCCAATTGCTCTTATTTAGACTTTGCTGGCTAAACAAGTTGGTACTTTCATCTCTGTAATGGCAGTTGCCATATTCTTCTCTAAAGTGCTATTTGTGAAAGTTTCATTTAAAGGTCAGAAAGGAGTGGAAAATTCTGCTACAGAATTATGTGCTTAATGCTAGACTAAGTGTAGTAGGTGCCTATTATTGTTCCATTTCATATCCTTTTCTGATTGCTGCTTCATATGCTGAGGTGTATCAATAAAGTAGGAGTCTGAATTAATTCTATTCCATGTAAGAAAAACTAGAGGTGTTTTTGCTCTCCTTTGGGTATGTCTATACTACCATTTTATTTTGGATTGGGAGTGTGATTTTGAAGTGGGTCTGCTGTTTATCCCTATTCAGCACTCCTGGGTTCATGCTGGAGAGCAGTCCCTCCAAGCCCAAACTGCTTGCTAGTGCTCAGTCTTTGCCATGTAGAGGTTTCTTTTTAAAATTTGCTTACTCAATTCCCTTTGTCTCTAGTTAGTTCATTTATTGTCACATCTGTAGTGATATTTTCTTTTGCCTTTATTCTGACTTGATAGTTTTTTGTGCAAACAGATTTTGTGTTTAATGTTGATGTGGTTGCCTTGAATGAGATACATACTTGGTATGGTAATTGTCTCTTCCATATCTATTGTCTGTACTGATAAGTGAAGAAACTTTCTCAAGGAATTAATACTTCTCCTGGTTGACTTTGTTTTTGCAGTATGCTTACCTCAGACACAAAATCAGGAAGTGTACAGTGAAGTTCAATTCTGATTATTATCTGAATTCAATTTTAAGTCTGCAAAACTATTTTCATAAATTATAAACATCTTCAGATGAAATTTATGATTTATTTTGATGATCCTGATCCCACCTGACATTGTAAATACATGGTGAAATATAAACCATAATGGTAAATTTTAGAAATTCTTCATACTTTGAAATTCAGAGGATGGTAGGATTAATGTTTTGGGAAAGGGTCATTACAACAAGCAGTTGTAGTGTTCTGCCATCCTTCATGCTTCAGTCTTGGAGAGTGAGACACCTCTGCTAAGAACTATGGCCTCCCCTGACCCATTATTGAAAGAGCTAAACAGTTGGCATGGGTTTTAGTGTGTCTTCTTGCTGGAAGTTAATTTATAGTAATGGCTGAGAGCAATCACAATGTTCTACATAGCATATTAATATTTGATTAATGTAGGACATTTTTGATTAATGTTGGACAGGATATTGAATTATAGTGAGTGGCAGAATTTTAAGAGAGTGGATGTAGAAGGGATATATAAATATATGAGGTTTGACAGACTTGCTGTTATCAATACTATTTCAAGAATTTCTCAGCTGACCAGGCTTCCCATTGGCTTAGAGTGACTCAGTGTCTTACAAAATTCTTGATGAAGTGGTGAAAAGGTATCTGTGAAAAGGCCTTGATATTTAGGAGCTGTAAGAGAAATAAAAAAGATTGTTTTAAAATACCAATGCTCCTTCCATTTTACTCAAACTTGCCAAGATTGGCTGATCTGACTGTGGCTTGGCGAGAAAAGGAAAATATGTTTTGTTTTTCTACAGCCTTATGGATTTTCATGTTTTGGTAGAAGATGACCTGCACAGAAATATATTGTGTTTTTGAAATGTGTTGAAAATACAAAATGTTCTTTTCAAGACTGTTGTACAGTAAAACTGTAAATATTGCTGTACAGTAAGACCTGCCAGAAAGAGACAGTCCCTCGGTGCCCGCAGCATTTTCTGTGCCTGTGCAGGAGGGGAGGCAGTGCAGCTGCCCTGCTGGGCAGGGTGAGCCGGGCGCTGGCAGGGCTGGGAGCAGGGTTACTGTATTTCCAGGCGCCCAGCCAGCCTAGCACGGCCCCTTCACCCAGAGCAAAGCTTGTGACCCAGCCTGGGCTCTGCACAGCCAGCACAGCTGTCCCAAGAGGAATATGGAAATATGAACACTTGCAATTTATGTGCTACTTGCCTTTCCTATTCCCTGTCTGTACTTCAGAATACCACAATTCAGAGATTCAATGCCATTTATTGTTAATCTTATCATCAGAGGAAGATAAAAGATTTGACTTTGTCTAATTTAGAATTCAGTTCAAAGCTAAATTGATGGTGACTATTTTTGCAGGAAGTATAAGTTTTTACACCAGACTTAAATGCACAAACACACATTAGAACCTTGAAGCCACTTAGGTTCATTAACCTCTGCACAGACAAGTTTGGCTATTGAATTTCAAAGGGTTCCTTTACAAGCCCAGGCAAGGAAACAACATTTCTCTTTCTCATTGAGCCTGCACAGTGGCAAGAGTTACACTCATCACTGAAAGCTACAGTCTAGACAAAGATAATTTATAACTGATCTCTTTAGCTTGAAAAAAATGGCATATAAAGAAGCCTGTTCAGAGATAAAACTGTTTATTGTCAGCATAAGAAACAGTTCATCTTACAGGCCATGCTGTCTTGCTTTCCTAAAGATGGAAATGACACTGACTATGAAGTGCTTTATAAATCAAAGATCTTTTTGCAGTTAGCATCCTGCAATAAATATATATTCCTATATATACACATATGTGTACATGAAAATGACAAAATATTTAGATAAACACTGCTCATTTTGTCCTTCTTTCAAGGCACTTCAGTCCTACTGTGCACAAGTACTAGTGCACAAGTACTTTCTCAAGAAGCAACATCTTAACAGCCATTAAGTGTGTCAGTGCTTTACACCAGAAAATTCTCTTGTAAAGCAAAAAATCAGCACCATAGAATTATCCAAATAGAGCACAAGCTCTCTCCTTAGAACTGTCACACTGGAATATGCCTTGTAGGAATATGTTGTTGGAATGTGCTGTACAGTGTTGTAACATGTTTCTAAATTACAAGTACAGTGTATTTGAATAGTTCTAACTAAAACAGTATGTCTAATTTAAATATTGACACCCAATTCTAGTATTAAAATGCTTATGTCTGTCATGTTTATAAGCAGCCAGAACAAGCAACTATTGTTGACAGAGAATTTTAGTTTCCTTAAAGAAAAATTGATTCTAAAGAAGTGTTTTATGTTGTAGATATGGAAATTTTTACTAGCTAATCTTAGAAGTATTTCTGACCAATTTTCAGCAAGTATGGTGCAAAATCTGAGGTTTTGATCACTGGCTACTTATACAGCACACTTCTTACCTCTAAATCAAAAACTCAAGGATACTATGGACATGATTTTTTTTAAAAAGATGATACTATACACAAACTTTTAAATATACATCTGTATTAACATTATAAACATGCAGTATGACAGTGAGATTTGGAAATAATCAGATAAATACTAGTTAATGTATGTTAGTTGCTTTTGTATGTAAAGTCCCATGTAAGCATGTGGTTTGAATGGTTCAGATAGCGTTGAATGTCATGCCAGTCCTGTAAATACAGGTTTCCAGTTTGATCTCCATTATATTCCTTCTAAAAAAGCCTGCAAAACCCCCTACCCTGTTTTTCCTTTTGTGGATGTAAACCTGGCATTTCGGGTCAAAAACCACAGGAACATTCTCTGGGACACACGTTGTGCATAACAGAAACTAATGAGAAACAATTTTTAATATGTCATCTAATCAGTAATCATAAAAATCATAATCATGAGGAACTCTAGTGACAGGACATGGGGAAATGGCTTCAAATTGAAAGAGAATAGGATTAGGTTAGATATTAGGAAGGAATTCTTGGGGAGGTGGTGAGGCTCTGGAACAGGTTGTCCAGAGAAGCTGTGGCTGCTCCATCCCTGGAAGTGTTCAAGACCAGGCTGGATGGGGCTCTGAGCAACTAGTCTAGTCTAGTGGGAAGTGTCCCTGTCCATGGCAGAGGGGTTGGAACAAGATGAGCTTTAAGGCTCCTTTCAATCCAATCCATTCTCTGATTCTGTGATAAGGGACTTGATTACACTGCTCAAAGAGTTCTTTCCATAATTAAATAAATAAATTTCATATACAATTACAGAATTGAAATTAGGATAAAAATCTTGTACACTTTACATTTCTTTAAGACATATAAATATTTTATTGCTAAAATTTGTTCCTTTATTTCTTCATTCGCTTAAGATGTTAAATATATAAACTAGCTTTCTTCCAGTCTTTCAAATTGTTCTTCCTCAATATAGCACATTTAGGTGTTTTTCTGTTTGCGTTTCCTTTGTGTTTGTTTTTATGTGGTATGTGGAGAGCTATTTATTTATGTAATTTTTTTTCTAGCACAGCTTTATACATGTTAACCCTGACTCTTACAATCCAGGAAGCGATATGCAGAATGGAAGCAGCCCCCCGGTAGGCTGGGTAGGTGGGAGCTGTTTCACACTGCAGGAAGTGCCTCCAGATGCTCTGAGTGCTTTGTAACTGCTACCAGCTCATTGGGAGATCTACAAGGCCTTTCCAGCTGACTCGAATATTTGTCATTCAGGGGAGAGGGCAGGAAGGTCACAAACCTCAAGCAGCGTGCAAGATAGACTGACTCCAAGGCCTCTTTTCCATGTTTCTAAACCAAGCAAAAAAACTCAGTAATTCCCATAAGGTTTCATTGGTTAAATGTTAGCTTTTGGTCTTTTCCAACCAAAATGATTCTATGATTCGTTGAACAACATAAAAGGGAAATACAGTGCCAATAAAGTGAAGTCTGGTAATAAAGACCAAGAGAGATTCTGTCCCTTTTTCTGTCCTAAATAATGACTGATGGAAAATAACTTCAAAAACATGTCACAGAAGCTCTTGGAGGCTTAGCTGCAGTGATATAAACAGCCACTCATCTTGAAAACTTCCTATCATGCTATCAATTTTCATTATAGGAGACCTGGCACAGATGGTAGTTCTTCACTTCTGACTCTTCATATCTCATTTGAGATGAGAGTAGTCTCACCATCCTTTATTAAGTTCTGTAATAGGCACTAAGCTGCAGTCCAAGACAGTGAATGGGGTTAGTATTGTTTGGCTTAAGCAAGTCAAAATATTTTGATTAAAATTGTTCTGCTGTGTTCTGCATGCCTGTGCAGTAGGCCTCAATTTTTCTCCTGTGGGAACTTGAAGTTCTTTTTATTCAGTTCATTGCTGCTCAAAATACTTCATGCTATTTATGAAGGGATATATTTTGTTTATAATTTAACACTTCATTATTTTAAGAACGAGACTTTTTTCCAAGAATTTTTTTCTCTTTTACCTAAGCTCTTCTCTTGAGAACAGCTGTTCTCAAAGACTCTTATTAAATCTATTGAATTTAATAAAAACCTTTCTACAGAAATCTACAAACTGGAAAAATAATGTATGTGCACCTATTTTTTTGTAGAAACAGCAAAAAGGGTTTGTGTCATCAGAAAATAGAGCTCAGACAATGAAGATCTATGGCTCTGCAGAAAGCTTAAACAGTAATTGAAATTTTCTTATTCTATGGCAAAAGTAATTTCAAATCTTCTTCAAACCAAAAATTAGGAGAGAACAAGAGTGGGACACATTCAAAGCTGAACTGTCAGGGTTAATAATCTGCCAGCACAGATGTTTGAAACTCACTGTTTTCAAAAGGATAACCAGTTTTGCTGGAAAGTTATTGAATGATTCATACAACAGCATTGAATTCTGCTAGCTACTTTATATTGTAGATAAAGTTATAGAAGTTATGATCAAATAATAGGAGTGGTCTTCTTTCTGATTCTTCATATAGCTGACATGATGTTTGATAGCATTAAAGGTTTGTATGTCTTGCATGAAATGGTAGTAGGGGTTTCCTCACAGCCAGTGAACTACTCTCTCCACTGAGGTAGAAATCTACCCAGTCCTGGCCAGGCTACCAAGAACTGGTTGGCTTAGCTACTGCAGAGTGTAAATGTTCACTGTGAGTAAAATATACTTCTATTTGCATCCTCAATTTTTAATTGTGTGTGGTAATTTAAAGTACTTAGAAATGCTTTTAAATCACACTTAGTATATATGGTATACAGAAATCAAGAAAGTCCTGAGTAAATAGAGTAAAAAAGGTAAGAATCAAAGGTAGTTGAGAGAGTTGGAAAATATATCCTATGTTCTTCTATTATGGTAGAAAAAGCAGAGTTATGTGAAGAGGACTACAAGGTATTTGAAGGATGTTTTAATAAGTGTTCTCTCTTCCGTTTCATAAAACTGAATAGATATTCCATTTAGAGATATGAATATATAACACAAGATGAGCGTGCTTAGTATTAAGCTAACTTACAATGTTTTCGTATTTCTTTGCGATTCTAAATGATCGGTTAGTTTAGAAATATGTACATAATTACCATTATCCAATGAACAAACATTTGAAGAATGCATTTTTTTCCAAACCTGCCTCCACTACCATTTGGTTGACTAGATTTTCATAAGAATTTGCTATTTTTCCTTTTTTCTCGGAAGTAGCTAGAAACAAAACCTGCTGCTATATTGCACATTTCAGTACTATTTACTTCTTGTGTGAAGAGCTGTTCTAGAGTACCTCTGCAATGATGTCTTCCAGAGTGTAGTACAAAACTGGACTTCAGTCAGCACAAATATGAGATTTTATATCAAGTTTTAATAGTTTTAAAATTTTTAAAGTTAGGCCTTGATAAAAAACAGTTTGCTTTAACATGACTAAAGCAAGATAAATGAAAATTTGCACAGTTACACATAGAAGGAATGTTGTACAGTGATAACTTTAATAGGAAAATTCTCTAAATACTGTGGGCTTGGGTGTACAAGAACATATCTTTTATTTTGAAGCTTTCAAAGGGTTTTTAGGTTGCAGCTTTGCACAACCAGAAGAACCAGTGGAATTTTAGGAATGTGAAAACAATATTTAGTTGCAAAGGTTGCATCACTTCCCACAGCAACTTATTTGCTATATTCACCTTGGATTTGCAGTTTCTTGCACAAGTATAATTCAGGTGTCAACGTTATTGTTGTCAGGAATATCTGAGAAGTGGCTAGCTCACAGTTTTTTACACAATAATCTTTCAATACTGATGTGCCTCGTTTTACTGCCATAACTTCTGTGACTCTCCAGTTCCACCACAGGCTTCAGAGTGATTTTGTGCATCAGCTATTTGAAGATTCCTATGTGAACTAAATGCTTCCTTGTAATTAAGAAGCTGACCTATGGTGAAGGCTGTGTTCAGAAAGTCTTTTTCCATTAAATTACTGATTAAATTTAGTAGAGGAAATCAACATTTGAAGGCAGCCTCTCTTCCCTGCAGCCTTTCCCCTTGAAGAAAAGGTACAGGCTGGCCTAGGTTTGTAAGACACTGCAGCTGGTCCTGGCAAGTGAGCTGGAATAACTTCCAGCAGCAACTGCCCTGTTTCTCGACAAAAGGATCCTTTTGCATGTTCCCAGTATGTTTGATCCTTTGGCCCCAGCAATGGTCCATATGGCAAAACAAATGCAAATTGCTGGAATCCCAAGACAGGAGTTTCATCATTAACATTTCAGGCATTTTTTCTCAGCCTGAAGTGTGTGTTATCATATCTTACTTCTTCCTTTCTTCTTACTCCTTTTCCTTGCAGATAAATAGTCAACCAATATAATTACACAATAAACAAACTAAAAAAAACAAACAACTAATAAGTCACCATAGAGCAACTCTGTGTTTGTTACAATTACATAGAAATCATACTATTTTAGCAGCTCTGTCAAAGAACTGATAATTTTACATCTCTTTCACATTATTTCTAAGTACAGGATTATAAGAATTTAAGTCACCAATTCCTGAGATAACATAACACAGTAAAAACATGCCTACTTAGAGTTCACCAAACCAAATATTTATTTTCAAAACTTTTTTGAGAATTTTTCAATAGCAATATTTGTACAATAGAAAGCAGATCATCTTAGATTTACTTACTGGGATTTTGCAATAATTAAAATGTTCCTAACTTAAAATAATGAGAGTAAATTAATCAAAAAAAAAGCGAAGCTGGAAAAGAGAATAATGTGCAGAAAATGATGTGGCCCAGAAAAAGAAACTATCAGTAGTTTGTGTAATATCATGAGGGAAGAGCAGAGAAGATTTGAGGCCCGAGGTATTTCCGAAGTTGGCAGTGTCAGCAGAAGGCAAGGGCCAGTGATCTCAGAACCCTCCTGGTCGCTGCTTTCCTTTGCATTCTTCATTTCTTTTAGTCACTGAGTGCCACAGCCATACAAGTTACACTATAGTGCTTCAAACACCTTTTGCCAGGCTGGTAACTCAAAGTCAGTCCAGGCCTTTCCCTGGTAGTTGATTTTGCTTAGTCAAAGTCTGGGGTTTTTTTATGTATGGTTATTTTGTTTGACTTAATTGTTTACTTAAAAATGGGTGCAAAAAAATCATGTGTAACATTTGCTCTTCAGGTTTCACCAATAATAGAACAGGTTTATCTTTATTGTAACAGTGAATGTACAGCAGGTAGGGAAATATGAGAGACTATTTCTTTGAGAACTCAGTGTGCATTTTAAAGGAAAAACACCATTCTAGAAGATGTTCAGAATTAAAAATATCTCTCTTTTCTTTTCTGTATATGCATAGGCATAAAAGGGTAGTAAAGAAAGTTAGTTTATAATTTTCAATTTCAATTAAAGTAAGAAATCTAAAAATTCTGTGGCATATTCTAATTTTTTTCTGATGAGAAGAATTTGTACATACTGATTGGATATTTGTCTTCTGAGGAATTAAAAAGCACTTAAAAGGAAAGACCAAATAGATAGGTATCTTCTTAAATCATAGATTATATTTGCATGTACAACAGTTGTAAGATGCAGTAGCAATCTGTTTTTCCTGCTGTGGTTTAACTGCAAGATCAAAGAACCAAATCTCCAGTACAGCTTCTCTGTCACTGATACTAACTCTGAAGCAACATATTCCAACCTTTCATCTTTCAGTAGCTTCATATACATCTTTGCACAATTTCTTAGGGACCAGAGAGAAAATACTTTTAAAAGTCAACATCAAAGCTGTTTTCATTGACTCTTGTTTTTGTGCTTTTTCTTCATCTACTGCGGTGTTTGGAATTCAGGCTATTTTAGTTGATGTGGAGGGCTATGAGCAGGCTGATGGATTCAGCAGCTGCAAATTACAGGATCAGCTGTCTGGAAGACTGAGTGAAGTGGGCAGTTGGCAGCCAAAAGAGGTGCAACCCTGCAGCCCGAGAAATTCCACAGCCAGTGCTTCAGGAAAGCTCATGAGAAGATGACAAAATCTTAACCTTAATATTGCTATGAAACTGTGTAATAATAAAAATGCCTAGCTGACATATGAGATTAATGATTACAAAATTGTTTTGGCAATGGTGCTTTCTAAAAATCAGACTATAACATCTTCTATGAATATATATTATATGAAACTATATACTCTTAAAATGGGGAAGATTTTGTCCATGTATATGTATAGGCTTTATATTATTACCATTAACCTGGAACTATGTGTATTTACAAACAGATGCCAATAGATTATTACTTAAAAGTGCATAATTTATTTTATCTACCTGCCACTTCTGATAAGAGCAACTGGCACTCATGACAGCATTTTGGTACTATCTTGTGACACTGCTGTTCTTTATTTATAAATACAAAGTAAAAAAGCACAAAACTGTGTTCTGCTGGTTTTGCTCCATCTAATGCTGTCACCTACAAGGAGTTAGGAAGAATGAGGAGAATGAAACTGGGTTGTACCAGGTCTTGATACTGAGTCTCAGTAAAATCGTGAACTTACATAACATAACTTTTTTGTGCAGTATTTGAACTGTGTGAATTATTACAGAAAATTACTAAATTCAAAGCTGTGCTAGGTGTAATTGTTTAGTTTTATTGAATTATATATAAATCTAGACATCAGATACAGCAAAAAGAAAACGTTTTAGAAAATGTCAGTTGGATTGGACATTATGTTGTTTCCTCTCAATGTGCTGGGTTTGTGCCAGGCAAGTGTAGAGAAAAGATGCAAGTAAATAGGATGCAGCTTTATTAATGCTGTTCTGCTGGACACCAAGCAGCATTAACTTACATGGCAAAAGTTAGTATTTCTTTGTAATTATTTTCTTCTGAAGCCTAGCATTAACCATGACACTATTATTCTGTCATTGGCACAGCCCTCACCTTCACACCATCATCAGTGAAAATCAAGGAAAGGGGTATTAGCAGGGCCCATAAATTCTTTAACATGCTTTATGTAAGGCACCCATACTGTCCATAACCTAAACCCTTTAAGAGCTGGTACCTTCTCTTTCACTGACATGGTATCTTACATGATAAGATCAGGGAATGTGATTTTGGACATGACCAAGTTCGGGCTTAGGTTCTCTCCATGTTACTGAAGCTGTAAGAAGCTGTTAATTACCTTGTTGGTACATAAAAGCACTTGGCTGTTGCTGTGTGTCACGGTAGTCTGTAAGTAAATAGACCTTACTTTTTAAGGAAAAATGAGCAATTTCTAGCAAGCCATGCAAAAATTAACAGCATATGTTCTTGAATATCTGCTTTTCCAAACCCCTAGTGGTGCTGGGATTTGTATTTTAGTACAAAGGTGGTTTTTTGTGGAAAGTTTGTCTACTTCAGAAATTTGAGATGCTTTTGCAGCTAGCATAATGTGATATCAAGAGAAAACTTGTTTGAAGTGTGAGTCTGAATTCTTAATTTGGAGTATTATCTAGATTCATTAGCCAATATTTTCAGAACATTATCAAACTATCATCAGAAGACACTTGTTCATTGTTAGTTTTTCTTCTTGTGGCTTTCTGTTTTCAACCACGTTGAGAATTCATATGGTAATTGAGTTCAGCATGTAACTATGTGTGAAGTTTCAAAATATTAAAAATTTGTTTTGGAGTCTGGCACATGCTTAAGCTCATTCATATAAATAGTCTAAATGGAAGTATATTAAGTACTTCTCTGTAGACTGTGTTTAATTTACAAAATTACAGTTACTGGACACAATCTACTTTTCAATCCCTGAAATGAAAATTAAACTGCTATATGGCCAAGAGGAAAAAAACATTAACAATCTTGGAGAAGTAAATGCAAATTCAGCTAAACTAATTAATTAGAAATATTCTTTAAAACATTTGAAACAACATAGAACTACAGCTGTGCCTTTCAGTCCTGTATCAGTTGTAGTTGGCTAAATGCATAATGTAACCTTTTTCTAAACTCAGAGAGCTTTGGCTCTGTCTGTGTGTCTGTAGCATTAGATGAGCACACTAATCTGGTAACTAGAGTGTCCACTTGCTCACCTGGAAGTGTGTGGACATTGGAAGCCCTGAGCTCCTGCAGCACTGCATGTTGTCAGGTGAGGCTGTGTGTGCTCTACTTGCAAATCCAGATGCTGCTTGTTCCAGCAAGGGCACTGGGGATGCAGAGATACTGCCTTTCTCTCAGTGCACCTACAGTGGAAACTCCAAAGTTTTGTCCTCTTCTAGCATTTATGAGAACTTCTCCTGCAGAGGACGTGAAGTAACAGTCAGTGTTTTATTAAAATGAGTACCTGCCAATGGCACCTGATAACAGCTAACGTACTGTCTGGTGTACAAAGTTATTTAATATTTTCTAGAGATTTGATTTTTATTTGATTTGTTACACATGTGCAATTCCACATCAAATACTTTGCCTTTACTTTCATACTGAACATGCCAAATCTGAAGCTAAAGAAATTATTGTACTGTATTATTAATTTAGAAATAATCAGATTTACTGATTATTCTGTTACTCTATTGCCATACAAAACCCCAAGAGTATCATCAGAGACATAAAGTTTCATTGTAATTGTCTGACAGAATTGTTTCAATAGCAAATTTGAAATGAAAAATTATGATTATTCTCACTTTTATATATTTATATATATATATTATCACTTATATATATATAATATTATATATTATAAATATATAATATATATAAATATTATATATTTATAAAAATATATAATATATACTATATTCATATATTTATAATTTATATAAGGAAGATTTCTGAAGGATTGAATGAAATTAATACTTTTTAAATAAATAGGACTTGGATTTAAATATGCTATTAAGTTACCTTCATCTTAGTCACCTTAGGTCACTGCCAGAGATAGAGGAGAAAAACTTCTAGGGTCCAGTGCCAATTTCTTTCAATGTTTTAATCGCATTTCCTTACTTTTATAAAACATGCTTTTTACACATAGTTTTCAAACAGAATTGTTATAGACTGTTGTTTGCTCAATAGCATATGCCTACTTGTTCCTTACTATTGTGATTTGTCCTTTCACAAATAAAACGAAGAGTAGAATGAAATTATTTCAGTCTGTATGCAGCGCAACCTTAGTAATATGTAACATTAATTTTAAATTTGGAGGATACCAGCCCATCAAAAGTTTAGCTTTACAACCTGATAACTCATATTTTCTTTCTCCTTTTTCAACATAGCTGTTTTCAGCTTCTCTGTTTTCCCTCTCTCTCCTTTGCCACCAACCTTCTATTCAGTTTTGTGCCCAGAGCAAGACTATGCAAAAATCAGTGCCCTGTCACCACCACAGACAGCAATGGGTATTAGAAATATCTTATTCCCACTGAGTCTATCCCAGTATCCCAGACAAGTCCTGCTTGGTTATAGAGGTTAGATTTAACTTCTGTCCAGATGAATTTTTTTGATGATGGCACAGACCAGATTCTTTGCATTTTAACTGGTGGGGTGTGTGTGTGTGTGTAGCAGAGAGAGAGAGAGCTCCTGGCAATCCTATCACTTTCATTCCTGTTGCTGTCTTCTAGGATGTCACTTTATGGTGTTAGTTTTCTGCTTGTGATTCATGTGATCTTGTTGTGCCATCCTCCTTTATTGTGTGCTGTCTCTGCACTCACTGTGCAGTACTGCCAAACAGGACAGCTGCTGGTTCAGTTGCTGTAGCATTGCCATGAAAAAAAAAAAGAAAAAAGTCTGGATGTATTAATTACAGTATATTTCCTCTATGAAAAAACCTATTCTGAATTTAATTAAAAGTACATGAAAAGTAGATCTGATCCATGAAAGGACCATGCCCATAGCTAAATACTTTTTTTTTCCCATCACAGGATATTTGTGAAGATATATCTGATCATGTTGAACAAATCCATGCTCTACTAGAGACTGAGTTTTCCCTGAAGCTTCTGTCTTACTCAGTCAATGTGATAGTCGATATCCATACAGTGCAACTCCTCTGGCACCAGCTGCGTGTTTCTGTCCTGGTTCTGAGAGAACGTATTCTGCAGGGACTACAAGACGCCAATGGAAACTACACCAGGCAGACTGATATCCTGCAAGCATTTTCTGAGGAGACTAAGGAGGTACAGTAACTAAATCCAATCTGAAGAATTTCATCTGTGTTCAAAGCAGCTCATCCCTCTTGCACATTTAAAATTGCTAAGATGACAGTTTTCAGGATGACTTCTAGATATTTTGCTAAATTTGTTTTAATTTTTTAAATTTTCAGCTGATACCTGTTCTTGTTGAACCAACCTAGTGCAAATTAAGATCAACTTTTAGAAGTGTCATGCTAGTGTCTAGCAATGTTTTCTTCTGATTGAAATAATTTTCAGAAAAGATTTGAAAAACTACAGAGTTGCATCTCTTCCAAAGCTTGTTCTTCAGGTCATTTGGGTATTTAAGGTTTACAGCCAATTCAAAAGGTCATTTCAGTGTGCAATGATTTCTTCAGTGAAGTTTAGACATTTCCATTCTCCATACACAAATGTTTACAAAAAGTTTCCAAAACTTTCCAGCCTAGGCCAACATTTCTTTATAGCAAGAGGATGGTCTTTGAGTGGCAATTCTGCATCATGCCTTTAAACAGTCACGCGTTTTATTTGAGAAACAACGATGCAAGAATCATACACTGTTTGCTCTAACTGAATGTCAAATTCACACACTTGTAAATGGTTTGTAAACCTGGCTTCATTTAACTAAAATGCCTCTTCCTTTGCATTTATTGTTACTGAATTAACTTAGAAGAACTCTACTGGCATGACTTTTTAAACTTAAAGAAGATGGACATTTTTCATAGTTAGGGTGATTAATGGTTGATAATTAGCATGTAGAAGATTTTTCATTTGATGGTCCTAAGATTAAGATTAATGTTTTTGTTATGGTTAAATGCATTTACAGAAAGAGACCTCTAGATCAGTACAGTGAATTCTGTGACCTGTGATACAGAGGAAGGCAGACGTCCCCTAGATATGTCTTGAATTGAATTTCACGTCAGTCAAGTTCAAAGAGAATGTGAATGTTTCTCTGCTGCAGTTGGGTTTTATATTTGTCTTTGGCACAACAAAGTGGGTGGTCCAGAAATCAATGCTCAGAGATGCCCAGGCCCACCTTCCACACCCCCTCTTCCTGGTGTGTACGTACCTGGCTCTTTCAGAGTCAGCTTCTGCTTTGCTGATCTGGTAAACTGCTGGCAGGTCTGAAGGAAATCTACCCTTGTCTTCATGTCCAGATTTTGGAATTAGTGGGCAGTCATTATTTTATGACAAGGACATGGTAATTTCAAGTCATGAAGAAGGTATATATTCAGATACTAAGAAACAGGAAATTTTCCATCTGGATCTGATGACAACTGCTGTAAAAAACATCCTTGCTATAGAGAGAAGGAAAGATTATTTTTCTGTAGGGAAAACATATTTTGCCAGATAGGCTTACGCGATAATACAACAGACAAAATATACTGACATCATTCTTTTTATCCACCCCAATTAAAACATAAATAATATTTGATAAATTTAGTGGCTAGCAATAGCAGGAACACAAAGTTGATATCAAGTTTCTGCCCTATTGTTTGAATAGGTCCACAGAAATTGCTCTGCAGTTTCTAACCTTCAGTTCTTCAAGCTTTTTATGAAGTATGATACTGGCTTTAGTTGATGAACATAAAAATAAATAAAATATAATGTAGAGACAATTGTATCTACTCTTACCCATCTTTTTTTAGTATTTGGATCTTTAAAGGAAACATTACTACATAAAAAAAGGAAAAAATTAACTAGAGCATTCCTATTGGTAGCCATACAAATAATTAAATTTAATATTTTTCTGAGATAAAAACATGGTAATATTGGCATTAAATAAAACTCATCTGAAGCACACATTTCAGAGGCTGCTTGGAAAATGACCGAGCCAAATGGTTTAATGCACATGATTGTAAATTTTATTAATGTAAAGAAACACATTTTTAAGGGACAAAGGAATGGGGCTCATTATTCAGAAAAAATAAAGGCCTTTAGGGTCTTGGAAAGGTTTTGATTTATATATGGTTTTACAGTTTCTAATAATTTCCTGAGATTAGAGGGACAATGCAGCTTGTTTAGTCATTATTTTCCTTAACAAATGCAGATCCAATATATAAATTTGACAGATTTATAGAAAATTCCCCTTTTTATTCTGAGCTGTTGACAATGCCAAATTTGTGGCATGGGATCTACATCTGGATAGAATTTGCTAAAGATGAGATACATTCAGTATCCAAGACTATGGCTGATAAATACCCTTCTAGTGACCTTTTTTCTATAAATATTTGTAGTTGGAGGATTTTATTCTATTTTTACTTTAAGTAATGGCGGGGGGGAAGGGCGGATAGAGTACAAGGCTCAGAAATTGTATGTTTTTAACTTTATGGGTGTTGGCAAACAACAGCCTTCTTTATCAAGATAATTCCTGTTCAGTCAAAATCCATGTAGTTTATTGTGAGATGGAGAGATTACATAGCTACTGCACCTTCTTCAAGCATAATGCTATGGGTCTTTAAACAATGGATTTGGGCAGTGTAGTGAGACAAGTTGTTCCAGAGAATAATTTACACATAAACGTATTGCAGATACTCAGGAAGTTCCTTCAAAAAACCATTATGAGAACAAACCTGGAAAGAAAGACCAGTATACTGATTTAGGCATGTAAAAATAGAATCCTAGAACATGAATTTCTCCCCTTTATGATATTTTTTTAAAGTAGTCTCTATAAGCAAAAATCCTTTATATATATTAGAATATCTACTGAAAATATGCTTACTCTGTATACTAAATATAATTTTGCCATGAATGTTATTTACCATTAAGTTTTGGATGTTAATCTCATCAGATTTTTTTTACTGTCTTTCAAACAAGACCAACATGTTTATACACATTAATTTGACTTTGATATTAAAATCTCATTTGCCACCTGAGATGGTCTCCTCTGGCTATGTCCATGTTTCTGAGACTGAAGGACTTCCATTGAGAAAATATTGACAAGGGAGCATGTCAGGCTGGAGGCTTAACATTCTAGTTTATTTTTCTTCTGCCATTCTTCATTTGTGCTCTAAATATTTGGCAAATAAATTTTCAGATGATAACGCTACAAAAAAGTGAAATGTAATTAGCAATCTCTATCTTATACTTATGTCCAAATATCCATCATGTCCAAATGTCCATCATTGCTACATGATGCTTGGAAAAAAACATTCTGCCAATCAACGGAAAGACTGTAGAACAGCATGGATTTTTGAGAAAACAAGATTAACAAGGAGACTGGTACACTCAGCAGCCCCCAAGGTACCCTCCTTCCTGTTTGAAGTAGTTAACACAGGAAATGCTTCAAGTCTTTTGTACAGAATTTCTGAGTCCCCACCCACACAGTAAGTAAAACTGAAAGCAGATCTAAATGAGGAAAACACCAATGCAAAAGTGAGTTGCTGTTTTTAGGTAACTTGCTGTACTAGACTGAAATGAAGCATTTTTCAGCTTACTGCCATTTTTAATTCCCAAATACTTCAGAATGGTTAGCTTATCTACAGGGTACTGCAAAAAGAGGCAGGTCAGTGTTGAACCCTTCTCTAGATGTTAGGCAGTGAAAAACAGAAATTGTTTTTTGTTTCGTTACTTCATTGTTCTGTATGTGAAAATTAGTATTCCAAAAAGGTACCATTTCTTTGTGTATTTCAGGATCGTCTTGACTCTTTAACTGAAGTTGATGATTCTGGACAGTTAACCATCAAATGTTCTCAAAATTACTTGTCCCTGGATTGTGGTATTACTGCATTTGAACTATCTGATTACAGTCCCAGTGAGGATTTGCTCGGTGCTCTGGATGATATGACCTCCAGTCAAGGGAAAGCAAAATCATTTGAATCCTGGAACTACAGTGAGATGGATAAGGAATTTCCAGGACTTATCAGAAGTGTGGGTTTACTCGCAGTAGCAACAGATTCCATTGCTTCCCAGTGTAATGAAGCATTGAAGGAGAAAGAAAATTATGTACCTCTTTCAGCAGAAGATGGAGAAGAAAGCAAAGACAAGACAGCATCACATGACCTGTCACTAGCATCTCCTTCTGGAAATTCCTCTCTTTCTAAAGGACCTTTCTCTGAAAATGGTGTTTTACCTACTGACAGCAAAGCAGTTTCCATATCAAAGAATCCAGAGTGCCATCTTCCACAGCACACTGGTGAAAATATCAAACACTCTCACTGTGAAAATTCAACACCTAAGAGGTCCATAAGAGACTGCTTTAACTATAATGAAGACTCTCCTACGCAGCCTACATTGCCAAAAAGAGGTCTATTTCTGAAAGATGATGTGTTTAAAGATTATATGGATGCCAATGATTTAAAAAGGCAAATCTCTCAAATTGTTAAAAATGAAATGAGTAGAAGTACGCCCTCATTGTTAGATCCACCAGACAGGTCCAAGCTTTGTCTGGCTTTACAGCCGCCCTATACTAACAGTCCATCGGCAGTTAGTCAGTCATACGATTGCTTAAATACAATAAGTGATAAAAATCTTGAGTACACAATAAATAATCACTTTAAAGACAGTCCCATAATTCTAGAAAAGTCTACTTTCTACACCTGTAAAGAAAAATCAAAGCACAAGAAGTCTCATGATTCTCCAGAGAAAGTGAAAACTGAGAGAACACCTGGGAGTATGTGTGAAACAGCTCCATCAACCCAAGTCAATAAAAGAGAGTGTTCTTCTTTACAGAATGGAATTACTTCTCATAGCTCTAAGTCTCTGGAGGAGGCAGAAACAGATTCTTCTGTATCGTCAGATTCTTGTAACCAGAGAGATCCAAACAGGCAATCACAAGGTAAAACTGAGCCCTTTAGTTCACCAACACGTAGCCAAAAGAGTGCTTCTTCAGCTGGTTCTGAGCTTTCCAACTCCTCCCCTCTTCCACCAAGAAGAAAGAAAAATAAAAGCTTATCCTCAACCCCACACTATACTCAAAAAACCAGTAAGAACAGCGAGGTGTGGTATGGATCTGATGAATATTTAGCACTTCCTTCACATCTCAAACAGACTGAAGCATTGGCTTTAAAACTAGAAAATTTGACAAAGCTGCTGCCCCAAAAGCCCAGAAGAGAAACCATCCAAAACATCGATGACTGGGAGCTGTCAGAAATGAACTCAGATTCAGAAATGTATCCGACATACCAGACAAAAAAGCACAAAAAAAGGGGTAGAATTTCACCAAGTTCTTCAAGTGATATAGTATCCTCCTTAGGTGACAGTATTGAATCCGGGCCTCTCAGTGATATCCTCTCTGATGAAGATCTTTGTATGCCTGTATCTTGCATTAAAAAATACACTGAAGAAAAGTCAGAAAGGACTGCTACCACTAAGCCCCCTGGGAATGAGACTTCTCCTACAAATAAATCAGCTTTAATTCATCAACTGATGCAAGATATACAACACCAAGAGAATTATGAAACCATATGGGAAAAAATTGAGGTAAGACAATAATCTTATACTCTTTAGCTCTGTTTTTGAGAAGCCTGTACATGGAGATGGAGCTGCTGGCAGGGATAGGGTTGCTTTTTTGTTTTCTTCTAACGCTGAAAATCATCTCATCTAGAGACTGCTGGAAGTAGGGAAGAGCAACAATTATTGTAATTATAATGAACTGAAGTTAACTTTAACTAACTTTACAGGATTTGCCTATATTATTTTACTAACATCACTGCCTTTAAACTTGGGAAAACATTATTTTACCAACAGCACTTCTCTTTGCCAGGATTGGGTACATGACAGGTTATTTGTTGTAAAAAGTGTAAAATAAACTTTACAGAATCAGGGATCTTTACTGTATTTGAATGAAGTTATACTTGATGTCATCTGCCTATTTTGTTCGTTAAAAAGATTTGCTTTAGTCCCAGAATAGGAATCTTGAATCCTGTCAAATTAAGTATAATAACAACATTTCTTCTTAATTAGTTCTCTTCCCTTGCAGTGATTATTTTCCCTCCTGTGTTGGTGGAAGCATCACTTTTTTTTCATAACTTAACTAATCCTTCTTAAATAATAGCAATGTATTAATGCAATATGCTAGAGCAATAATTATCTACTATTCCATTAAACTTCAGATGAGGTGGGATTTCATTGAGAAGTCTTTCTGAGAAAAAGATAAGCTTTGGAAAGTGAGGTGAATTTGAATGAATAATCAAATAATGACCTAGCTCTCTCACTAATATAATTCTTAAATTACATTCACAGTAAATGTTTATTTCAGATTTCTGATGCATTTGTCTTCCTGGCCATTGCAGAGAAATCTTCACCTCAGAATATTTCCTGTCCATCCTCAATGGCATTTAAGTTTTCAGAAAAGAAAGCCCCATCTCTATTAGATTTCAAAATGCTTTAAAATTCATAACACGTGCATTAAAGGGTAATGTTGGCATCTAAATGCTAAATCTGCTATCTGCAGTATCTTGTGTGTGAGCAGGTTGTGTATGAGCTGAGAAAAAGGGACTAGTTTTATATGGCCAGAAAGTCCTTCTTACCAAGCACAATTTCTGTAATTTTGAAGGCATGGGAAATATTATGACTGGTAGGGAAACAGCTGAGCTAGAGACATTTGAATATGTAGTCAGGGTAGAAAATACAGAAATTTCTTAGACAAATGAGGGTGCAGCAGCTGTCATCTCTAAAGGGCAGTGCTTGATGTTGCAAACTGCTCCCTGTATCTTCATGGGTGGGGCTCATCTTCCAAATTCTGATGAAAGAACTTAGTAAGTGCAAATTGTTTCTGTCCTTGAGTCTGTGTAGTTTTGAAAATTAGGACAGCTGAAGCTGACAGATACAGAGCCCTTCATTCTGTGAAAGCAACAAAGCTCATCAAAGCTGCTTGTGAATACATAAGATGCTGTCTTTTCTGTTTAAGAATGGAATTGTTGAGTGTCTAGGCACCAGTGCCTTCCACTAGATGCTGACTTCCTTTTGGCAAGAAACAGGTGGCACAGAAATGTCTTGTATCATTACTCTCAAATCATCTTATTTATTTTTATTAAACTTTTTGAAAAGGTAATTCTCTTCTGAGGGTCCATCTGTCTTTGTGTGATTCCTTGCAGCTGCAGTTCAGTCCTACCAGAATGAGGGAATAAGAATCAGCTGTAACAACTGGCTGCAGCTGTAAACACCCTCTTCCTCTCCATCCTTTCCTCACCTCCTCTGGAGAGTGGATTGAGCTTGTGACAGCAATTAAAAGTAGTTAGCTGCTCTGAAGCCAGAGTAAACCCTTCGAGCTAGTGACTCCAGCTGCTGCTCTTGTCCTTGAGAAACTTGACTGCTGCTGACACTACACTTTCTACAATTTCTCTGTGTTTCTGGTTGTGTTAAGTGTTTTGAAAATGTTCATGTGGAGTTTGAAAATAATCCTTTGAAGTATGTTTGGGTGATAGCAAAAGAAGGGCTTTAAACAGAAAGAAGAGCAGATGCAAGGATGACTGCTAGGAAGAGACAGCTCAGTATTCCATCAACTTAAAAGCGATACATAAGTAAGTTTCATATTTCATTAAATTTGCTTCCTGAATAGTGAATAAAAATAGTCAGGTGAAAATTTTTGAAATACTTTAAAAAATTATACTATTTTAAAAAATGATAAGTTTTCCCCAACCTGCTTATTTACTTAAGTTTATCTGTTGTTGCTAGTTATTAAATCTTCTGCTTGTAAGACTAGTTAAAACCCAATTTTTCAGTTTTTCAAAAGCTCTAATCAGAGTAAATCCTGCCTCAGTGACAATATGATGCCTTGCTGAGATACTTTAATTTGACATAAATAATAAGAAAATAGAAAATTCCTCCCTTCTGTTGAAATATTAAATATGAAATATTGTGAACAAAAAGGAATACAAGTAAAGATATCATACCTTTATCACAGTTAAGTTCTCTCTTTTACTAGATCTCCTGCTTCCCTAAGACAAGAATGAAAAATGTGTCATTGCTTTTTTCAATTATAAATTGGCTCTTTTGTTAATTCTGTTATCTAAGATGATGTATCCTGCTCCAAAAGGAGTTTGCTAATTCCACAAATATATGCCTTAGCAATAATTCAATACTGATTTTGTAAGCAGCAGTTTTATGCTGAAGAAGTCAGATCTGAAAGGTGAACTTCATTTTAAGGACAGAAGAATCATGCTTACTCCCATTAGCAATCCAGTTGCACTGCTGCAAATGTCTGTCATGAAGTATTTTATTTATTAAGATTGTAGAAAAAAATAAAGTGACTTAGCCTTTCATTTTGGGATAATGACAACTTAGAAACAACTGGCAGCCTCAAAATCATTGAAAGTAATATTTTAGTGAGGTAATAGGAAAAACAAAGAAATTTCGGTATTTTATTATGATTATTAAGGGAACAATTTTGAAATAGTATAACTCTGGTAATATCTTCATAGAAAGCAATTTGCTGAAAATATGGTAAAGCATTTATTGGAAATTTCAACTTTTTTTTGTGATAGAAATTATAGTCGTGGGCAGAAACTGATAAATTGTTATCTTTCATACTTGCTAATTATGTTGATGTCCTTGCATGGGCATTATCATGATGTTAATATTCCTGTCTGTCTGCAGACAGAACTCTGCTGGACTGCCCTGTTTGCTATTACATAGGGCCACTTTTCCTGCTTTGCAGTAAATAGTGCATAATCTTGTCATATTTTGTCTTGCACTGCAGGTAACTCTTTGGCACCAGTTTCTTGTACCCTTAGTAATGGGCACCTTCATCCTGTGCAAAACACTTTATGTGGCTGTTTCTTCTATGTTTCAGAAATTACTTTTTGGAGTTAAATGTGAAAATGACTGATGGCACATTCTGCAAGTTTCTCTCATTGTTTTAGTTCAGCTTTTAGGAACTGCTTCAAATGAGTTTTTAGAATGCAGATTAAGTTCTATAGTTTCTGTTACACTAGCTAAAAGGGGAACAGATATAACAGCAGCATTCTCACAGATAACGCCAATGGAGTTCTTTGCTATTTGAATTTGGCTGATTGCCACTTCCCATATGGAACACTAGGACTTCAGAGTATCAGTTTCAGAATGCTTCCAGGTTTGCTTTCTGTGAGAAAAGAGTTAAGTTTTAAGTTTTCCTTAAAATCATATTAGTAATTTGGTTTCCCCCACCTTTTTGTGTGCAAGTTGAAAAACTGGGAGCAAAAAATGATTTTGGACTGATGTAATGGCAATATATTTTCAATAATTTTATGTGAATAAAATATAACAACAATAAAGTAACCTTGTTCAGGCATTTTTATCTCTTCCTCCAGAAACTGATACTAGATTGACTATACTGATATCCTTGTGCTGTAATATGTAGTCATTGATAATTCCATCTGCTTGTTTTTTGAGGGCACTATTAAAAAGGTTAGAAATGCAACCATTTGCAAGCCACTTCATTTAAGTGAAGATGTGTTCGCTTTGTAAGCCTCAGGGTTAATTGTATGGAGCAAATTGCTGATTTGTTGTTGTATAGATTTATAGCTTGTTTTATCACAGCCTCCATTTCTGCAAGAAGCAGCAGAATTTCCTCTGCAAGAAACAATTTGATACCTATTGATCCCATATTTTCAGTTCATCACATTTCATAAACTTGTCCTGAACTGCATTGGCTCTGTATTTTGTCTGTGTAGCCCAGTCAGTCTTGACTATCCACCTTCGTGATGTGATAAGGAGATAAAATAATGCTGCTCTACAAGTTTTTCAGTTGTCAGTTATAGCATGCCCCGGGGATCTACAGCAAAGAGATGGATAAAAATTATACTGCCTTCCAGGACCCAGGCAGGGAACCCCTCACACTTCTGTAGCCATTTATCCCAGCTGAACCCAGGGAGACCCAGGACAACAGAGATCTAAGACCTCTGTTTTAAACTGGAATAATCGGAATAACTTTCCTGTTAAGGAGGAACTAAGGATCAGTGCAGCCTGCAGAGGAGACTGCAATATCATATTTAAACTTTTTACTAAACAAGTATCTAAACAGCCACTCTGTTGGGGTGGAAAATATTTGAATTTTTAGAGAATAGTCACAAAAAGTAACTAAATGGCAGACTTCTGTAAGTGCTTAATGGACTTGGTAGAGCAAGTTTGTGTTGGAGATGTGGCTGGAAGTCCATTTGAGCAGTGGAGAGCCATTTTGTTTGAAAATGGTGGGAGAACTGACACAAAGGGGAAATAACTTGTGCAGATTGAAAGGGCACAGAGTTGCTTCTGGACATAGAGTGGACTGAAAACACACCAGTATAGCTAAGGTAGAAGCTGGATTGCTTTAGAGGAAGTTTACTTGTGTTTGGAGGTGATTTTTGTCATTGGATGGAAAACCTTGCACAGAGGTCAAATGCAGTTTGGGCTGTGGGGCTGACGTAATAAAACCTAATAGTAACTGATGAAGCTTGGTAACAAAGAAAAACATGGAACCCAAATCAGTAATGTCAGAACAGGAGGAAAAAAACAAACATAATCAATGTGGCACAGACTTGGCTTTTTTGAATTACCAGATAAAGGATTTTTAAAGTGTTGTAGTGCTCCCCTTATATCTCTTGCTTTCAATAACTTAGTGCTTCTACTATTTGCTCTTTTAAATAAAATGGATTTCATAGTTTTCCTAACAGATAGTGTGCTTGCCAAAATCTGTTCATTTCTGAATCTTTCTTACACTGCTTCATACAACTTAGATTGAAATACTTCTTTTGGTTGATGACCAGTTTATAAAAAAACAGTAAGTGAAAGAAGTATCAGATCCAGAAATTCCTTGGCAGCTCTGCAGTTTTCTCAGCAGTCTTTCTGCTTGGTGCAGCATAATTGAGAATGTCACTTCACATTTCGTACTGAGAGACAAGTTTGTGCTTTGCTGTTTTGTGTCTGATGATGCTCCCCTGCTTCAAAAACCCATCCTTCAGCTTTCAAGCTGGTCAAACCATTATTAACCAATAATGTAGTATACATATGGAACTCCCACTTTTATGCAGACAAACAGAGCTTTACTAGAAGATATTGAAATACAGTGAGCCCTCTGTTCCTCCAAAACACTTAGTTCTTAACAGTTTGCTTGAATTTTAAACAGCTCCTCCAAGTACATTCACTTTTCTTTGGCATTTGCTTTACCAGAAATAGTTTGAGTGAGTTTGAAACCAGCATTTTTTCAAAAAAAGGGCAGTTTCTATCTAAGCTGTGCAAATTCTGCATTTTTAAATCTACAACTGACTGCAAGAATTATGGTTTCTTAGTGAAACACATCTACTGTGAAGCATATGCTTGCTCAGAATGTTTTGAATTTCCAATGTAAAGACCTCAGAATGATTTTGCAGTGAGTAGTTTTAGATCAGGGATTTTTTTACATCCAGGATTTGGCAAGTCATTCCAAATAATTTGTGGTGGGGGTAAGGGAGGGGAGGGGAAAGGAGAGGGAGAGAAAGAAATATAAAGAAGTATGTTCTCAAATCATTTTAGTGGCATTGCTTTGAGGGTTTGTCTTCACTAGCATTTAGAACTGGTAGTAGTGGACATGCCTACATCCAATGTTTGGCTCACATCTGATGTGAGACCTTTGGCTGCAAAAGGCTCATAATTCTGTCCTTTTGTGTACATAGATAGATACCACAGGGGTGGCTATGAACAGCTTAGATGAACCAAGGAGCAGTTGGTTTTGCATAAATGTTTGTGAGCCTTTCATTTTCATTCTTATGCAGTCACTAAGATCAGCTTTATGTGACCATTGGCTTTATGACCTACAGTCATGTCTTAATCATCTGTACCACAGCATAGCCACAAGCTAGAATCAGAGCTGTCCACGTTACTTATTTGTGAACCGGAAACTTTCTTGATATTGGTTGAGGATCTCTGGATCTCTGCTATTAGGCTAAAGGGTGTAAAAGAGTTGAAGGTGGAGAGACAAGAGTAAGACTGCCAGAGGTTGACTTCTTGCTCTCGTTGTAGCCAAGGATAGGCAGGAAAGGTGAGCAGTGGATGCCAGGTGACTTACCTGGATGGCCCACAGAGGCTCGGATTCAACAGGGACACAGCTGTAATTTGGACAATGAATCACTGGTGACTTCAAGGTGATCTTATGATATATTTGTTTCTATCAGTGTAGAGACACTCTGTTGTCTGTGATTGTTTGGTGCATTAGTTTTCTCCTGAAGGCATAGAAACCACTGAAGTAGGTTTAGAAGCTTTCAAAATACAGATAGAGTCAAATTGCTATTGGGAATTTACTTCAGTGTGAGTGTGGTGGTTTAAGAAGGATCTTGTCTTATTTAGAATTGAATCATCTGTAACTGCCGTCTTATAGCTGCTGGTGCTGGGGAGAAGGTTGGTTCATTGTGAAGAGTTTGAGATAACTTCAGATCTGTCCTGTTAATTACTTACTGTATTGATTTTAGGGTTCCTTGAAGTGACTCCATTATAAAACAGAAAACTCTAACATTTGAAATTATGGTTACTAATATTCCCTTAAAAATGTTAAATACACAGGGGTGAGAGAAAATGCTCGCTGCCTTTTACATTCATAGGGATATGCTTTTCACAACGTTTTAAGGTCTAGCTGCTCTGTTACATAATATACTTAGTCTCTGGGCTACTCATGTTTTATGTATCTTCTCTGAGGAAGTACAGGATATTCCAGAAAGATACAGTATCCCAAAATCACCATGCTCTATTCTAAATAATTAATTTTTAAAATAATACATTGCTACTAACTTTCACCTAAATCAAATTCCAGTCTACCTACTGTTAACACATCATTGCCTTAAAATTTGTACATGCTAGAGATGAGTCAGGGTAAGACAAATGAGCAAGGGTCTTGAGAGGATTAACCTGAGAGGAAAGATCAAATCCACTTATATAAGAATATTGCGTAACTTCTCAAAGTCTCTTCATATCTTTTTCTTCTTGTGTGTCCTTATATATTTTGACAGCAACTAGTTTTCTTTCCTTCATCCTTTCCAGCATCTTATGACTAGGAAAGAACCATTAAATCATGCTGACTCTCAAACCATAGTTGTCATCATTAGGCATCAGAGTGAATATAATTTGTGGTAAATATGGTCGGGAAACTGTCTCTCAAGGGCTTGTTTCAGACTGTCTGTCTGCTTATGTAGTTTTTCTTTATTTATTTTGAGAGTAACCAAAAGGGCAAAAAATCATTTCCTTGTCTTTGCTTCAGGTTTTGGAGCAGAGATGTTAAACTTCACAAACAGCTGAGGTATTCTTCTGGTATCCAACTGGAGCTGCATGTGAATTTTCCTAAATTGTTAATAAAGACTTAATTTTATCATTGACTTACATTCAGGTCAAGTAAGGTTTTCCAAGGCAAGAGCTAGATTTGCTTCTTGTTTCCTTTGGCCAGTGTTTGGAGTCTCTCCAGGCTAAACTCGGAGAACCACCCAGCAGACAGACTCTTGGTAGTAGACAGTGTAGATGTTCAGGTCACAGTAACTTAATATTACTAAGTGCTTTTTGTCTGCTGATGCCAGCATGTGACTACATAAATGTTTCCTCACTGAGCTATATATGACTAAAGACACCCAGGGTAATCATCTGTTGCACCATTAGCTGCAAGAGAACTATAGCAGCTAGACTAAAAATGTCTCAGGTAAGTCCAAGGTTATGGTTCATGTATTGTAGCACAAATCTCTTGCAGCTTTGTTGAGGCAGAGAAAACCAGGGGAAATAAAGTTAATGTGTTAAAAACAGAAAAGATTCTGCAATTAAAATAGAAAAGACAAAAAGAAAAAAGTCTCGAGATTGTTTTTTAATTTTGTTCTGTAAATATGTCCAAAGCTGGGGATAAAAATTGGTCAGAATTAGGGTTTAAAGAAGGTGTAGAAGAAGGCCCCTAGAGACCACTAAAAAAAGAAGCTATCTAA
The DNA here is from genome assembly GCF_021018805.1 of Prinia subflava. Taxonomy (NCBI): domain Eukaryota; kingdom Metazoa; phylum Chordata; class Aves; order Passeriformes; family Cisticolidae; genus Prinia; species Prinia subflava. The sequence continues at coordinate 37,099,176 of NC_086251.1, forward strand.
AATGGAAAGTTGATGAATTAGGAAGCAAATGAAAAGAAGTTAATGGAGGAACTAATAGTGACAGGATTTCTTTGGAGACTGCAGGTGAACAGGAACTGAGTGCATAACAGGAGGCTAAATGAGGAAACTAGAGGAATAATAATGGAGTAAAGAGAAGAGGTGGTGAATCTTAATCTGTCCTTACTGTTACCGTATTAGCAAAGAGAGGCAATCACCATTTCCCTTTTTTAAAATTCAGAAATCTTAACTTCAAAACAAGTTCATGGGTCAAAGAATTAAAATATCTCTTGTGAGGTGACAGACTTAACCTCTTCTAACCAATTAGCCTTGAAAAATAGTAAATGCTGAATTAAACGTTCTGATTTTGAGGAGAAACGGTGGTCATGATATCTGAGGTCATGTCAGTGATACAGCAGAGTTCAATATATTTAGCACTTGCCCACAAGCAAACAGCATCTGTTCTATTTTAGTAAAAAGTGATTTTTTCATTCTTTTTCGAAAACTTTTCAGACGTGGGGATATATTGCCCTCTTGAGGCCATAACTGGTTACTGCACATGTTTTACAGCTATTTTATTTCCGTCTCAAATGCATGACCCCCACAACTTTACAAACGCGATTGTTAGAAATTCGGAGAATAAATAAATCATAAGGCAGAACATTTCCTCCTTGTTAATATAAATTTTTCTCTAGTGTAGTCCCCAAGAATTTTTTTGCTATGTATTTTATTCCAACAAATTTAATGTTGAAATAGAGAACTAGAGTAATATTATCTAAGTAAACAGCGTTTGCCCTGGCTTTGCAACCATCAGGTCAAGAATATACTGGCAAACTTACTAAAAGTTTTATGTAAAAATAATGAACATAAATTTTATTCAAAAAAGCACTGAAAATCTCATGGAATTAATTTTGTGCTATGGTGTGAGGGTATAAAAATCTGGCTAATTTCATTACTTTAATGTGATTTATTCTCTCTGTGGGAAAACACAGAATTTCTGGAATTTCACAAAGCTTTGTTTAATTGACATAATTCCATTCAGACTTCACGCTACAGGCACAACATAGTGTGTGTATACCATGTGTACCTTTCAAGGAATAAAATGCTTGGGGAATGAGGTTCATTCCTAGCAACTATGAGATCAAAGAGGAAAGAAATGTTTGGACCAGTTAGGGGAGGTGCCAGCAGGGTGCAAATTGAGTGTCCTCCAGTGCCCAATGCAAGTGCAAGGTAGCAGCTGATCAGCAGCAGGAAACAGCAGCTGCACAAGGATGTTCCACCCCCAATCCACTCTCCAAAGCCCTAACACTCAGGGCATGCCAACCAAGGAATGAGGGTCATCCATAACTGCCTATTTTTCAGAGCAGAATAAAGTTTTATATTAATCTATTACATAAAGGACATAATACAGAAAAAGTTGTAAATAGAGATTAGTTTGTCCTTTGGATTAAGTTAATCTCATAATCAATACATATATTAGCTGTAAAAAAACCTGAAAATAAAATATGTTGTCAACACAACATTTAAAATAATTACATGAAGACGAAATGCAGTACTTCCAAGTACCCTTACATGGCTGTAAGTTGCTTCAACTTAGTTGAAATTATATTGGCAGCACTTTTAGACAAAGCACATCAGATTCTAAAAGTCCTAAAATCGCTGAAAATTAAGATCCTAATTAGATATTTCCATTATCCTTACAGTTTGGATCAAGGTGGCTGAATAACAAACATTTCAAACTGAAAGAAAAGGAAGGGAGACTAAAATCAGGAGACTTGACTTTAGGTTTACCTGTCGAATAAAAATTAAATTTGTACTTTTGAACAAGAGGTCCTGAACTAACTTCTGCATTTTCTATTCTAGTTTAGAGTGACAAAAAAAGAAAAAAAAAGGTTCTGGGAAGTAGATGTGAATTTACTGCAGCTTTGTGCCACTATCCTTTATAAATTATGTAACAGCTTATTTTGGTGTCTGGCATTTTTACCAAAGACAGGTCCCTCTCCTATGGTGTGCTCATGGTCCCTTCAGAATCCAGACACTCCTTCCGGTTGCTGCTGCTGCAGAGCTGAAGTCCCCCCTTCTGGGAACTGGCATAATTTTTCATGGCTCAGGCAGATTTATTTGCTGTTCTTGTCCTTCTCTTGATACATCCTTGGCTACAAATTTCTGGAGACATTCTTGCTCTCTGGTTTACTGAGTGAAACAAGAATGTGTGACCTAAAAACATTCACATGTTGTTGTAGTATTGTGCTTTTCCCAGGGTGCACACGGCAGCATCAGGGAGTGACACATCCCCCTGGGGAGACTTTTCCTCCCCGCTCTGGACTTCAGTGGTCTCGGCAGTTGCTTTTGGGGCGCAGAGATGTATCAGAGGCGAGACGGGTCTTGGGGTAAACTAAGGAGATTTATTACAGGTATAACTGAAGCATAACAACTAAAAGCTGGACCCCAAAGACGGGGAGCACATGTCCCGCTGTGGGTTTTATAGACAGGGCGATACAAAGCAAACAACCAATGAGAATGCACCCAGGGAGGAGTCTAGGGCAGGGAATACAGAACTAGATCCAATGGGAATAGCAGAAGCAGTGTAATGATATAAATCAGCAAATGATATATCGAGTGAGGGAAGATTGGCAAGGAAGGTTCTAGAAACAGAGGCAGGGACACAGAGAACTGACACACAACGGCATGTATAATTTAAATCATAACACACAAATGAAATAGAAAGCTAGCCTGAAAACACAAAGCCAAAATCCGCACCACAACAACATGTCTTAGCTGATCTCTAGATATGGTAAATTTTTGACTTAGGGTCACATAAAAAGTATTAGCTAGAAAGGCTTTAGTTTAGTATATTTGATGCTGTGATACATAAGACAAAACTTATCCTGTATTAGATGCTTTGGGCATTTTTCTTTATTTCCTAGCTGCTGCTTAGACCTCCTGAATTTTATGTAGAAAAGAAAAGACTCAGAAAGAAGTTATTTTAAGAGCAGGGAGGGTTTCTGTGAGACATGACCAATAAAAGACATTGCTCTTTGTAAATAAATATATTTTCAGAAACTGTATGTCAATCCTAGTAGTATGATGAACTTCGAAGACCAGATTTGTATGATCCTTCAGAAGTTTGTACATTACTCAGATCACTCAATATCATGACTTCTGACTGTTCCACTTTTAACTCTCAGAGCTTCTGCCTGCCTGTTTTATTGCCAAAGGCCCCCAAAAGTTACACTTTCTTTCTTTTTTTTTTTTTTTTTAACTAACTATAAATAACTATCTTTTCTTTTCCTTATATTTCCTCCTCCCCCATTTTCTCCCTGCATATGTCACATTTCCTTATGGTCTGTTCCTTCTGTTTCTGTCTCATTTTCAGGGCTCTTGGTATCCTTCAATTCATGGGTTTCTCCTTTCTGCTGCTTATCCTATTCACTCCACAGTTTCAATATTGTTTCCTCAGGAACCTTTTTCCAGTCAACCCCAACATTTCACCCAGACTCAGAATGTTGAATGAGTTGAACGCTAGAAACATTTTACACTGTAGAGGTTTTCTGATAAAAGCCGGTGCTGATTAGAACAGTGAAAAGTATTTGCCTCTTTAGCCAATACCTGTGTGCCTGTGTAAGCCAGCGGGGGTGAAGCTTTTCTGTGTACGGGGATGTGCTTTGGTTGGTGTCCCTCCCGCTCTTCCTGGTGGCTCAGCAGCGCTGGCAGCTGGCATGTTCTTCCTCCACCACAGGGCTCATGCCCCCTGCCCCACTTTGGAAATAACTGGAATTCAGAGTAGTGGGCATGATAACTTAGGAGGCAGATAAGCAAAATAACTGTCTGTCATCCAGAATGTGAATACATAGGAAAGATTTTTCCATACCAAGGAGGATGTGCTCATTTATGTCCTCAATCCCCCAGAGTGCTTTGAACCTCACACTGCTTTTGAGGTACAGCACCCATATTTTCTCAGCATGATGTTAATCCTCACCTGAATGAATGCACAAGGCCTAAAACTTTGTCTAGCTCTGTTCCTGTTAGCATTACATCTCAGGTGGGACACATGGCCACGTCAGCACGAGGAGAGGCCAGCAGCCATTGCCATCAGAGCAGAAGGCATCTCTGAAGGTTTACAACCAGCCCATACTGCTGTTCAGCTCATACCAGAGGATCCTTTAAATGATGGAAGAATCAGTTGTTCTTGTCTTTCTGCTTCCTTCACTCTGCGAGTTCCCCCTTGCTCTTCAACCCATGCAAAGCCACAATGACTGGCTTTTCTTATGCTGCTATATGCTGTGCATTCCTATGCACAGCTCTCTTGGCCTCATGGCTGCATGCTTCTCCCCAGCACTGTCCTTCAAGCTCAGGGAGTTTGTGGTTCTGAGTGTTCACTGATCCTTCAAAAGGCTGGGGCAAGTGTTACTAGTGGTGTTGGAAGCTTCTCTGCTAATCTAAGAATTAGAACAGGGTTTTCAGGAAGCATCGGCTTAGTTTCCCCATATCTATCTTTGCTCCACAGTGAATCTGCTGGTACTGAAAGTATCCCTTTTTTAGATCTTGCAAGTTTCAATCAGCACTGAAGGCCTTGTGATAGCGCTTTTAAAGAGAAAGATCTTCACCTTGAGCCAAAGGTAAGACAAGGCATAGGGTAAAGAAAGAATTATATTTGTTGCATCATGGAAAAGTTTAAGTATCTACAGAGATACATCAAAGAGTGATTTTTAATATTTGGGTTACCATAACCTGCTTTTTATCTAAAAGCAAAAAGTCTTCAGTCACATCGGAGCAGTGAACTTTCTATTGCACAATTGGATGCACTGTTGTCATATATAGCTGTTTACAACAGATTACAGAGTAACACTTCACATGTTTCTCTTCACTTTTCATGCTTTTAAAGCAAATCCTACCTTTATAGTTCTGACTCTTTTACCTAGAAAGCTTAAGGAAACCGAGGATTTAAAGATCTTTGCTATTCCTGCAAAGAACACAGTATGGAAAAACAGCTTGGGCTCTAAACCCAGGAAAAGTAATGAGCCAAAGACTATCATGTGGTTATGGAACAGAAAGTTCCATAACCATATAATTCATGGCCTGTTCAATAGATGTCTATTAGGGAAAATGCATTTAAGATTAATTTCTGTGTGTGGTAGTTGGGCACAAAGCCTAGAGGGGGCACTCATGAAAGATCTGTATAATTTAACAATCTTTGGAATGCTTAACTAGACAGTACATAGTAGAAGTTATGTCTTTGCATGGATGTCCACTAAGAAAAACATTTGATCTTTATGTTTACCCAGTTTGTAGGGACCATTTAAGGCACACATTCTCATAAACTGGGGTTATTGAGTAAATGTGGTACTTCTTTAGGAGAAAGCCTCCAAGTCCTATTTCTGAATTGCTTGTGAATATATCCTGAACTGCATGTTAAGCATTTCCATCCTACTGATGTGTTTGGTCAGTTTTATGTTTCTGTGAGGTCACTGCCTGTCACAAAATCTTGACAATATCACACAAAAAATATTTTCCATTGTGGCATCTTGGTTCCTTGGGGATCCCTAACATCTGTATTGCTAATGGTTTTATTGTTGCCTCTGGCTCTACCTCCAATTAAATTGACCGTGGCAGTTTGTTGCAGCCTCATCCTCCTGAGTACTTGGGTTTCTTTGACTTACCTTTGCCTATGAAGAAAGCACACTTTTATCCTTTTGAAAATAAAGTCCATGGGCAGGAATGTGTTCCTCCTGAGACTAATATGCAAGTCCTTTTGTGGTTAGACAAAGGGTTTTCTTAATGTATTCTGTGATAGAAGTGCCCTAAGAGCCAGCCCATCCTGGTATACAGACACCTCTGTGAGCTCAGTCTTTTTGTAAATTGGGAACAAACTTTACAACACTGTCTGCTTGCAACAAAATTGGACATTCATTTTTAAGCACGCAGCCTCATAACCAATTCTTTTAAGAACAGAACTCCCTTTGTGTAATAAAAGTGAAGGTAGAAAGAAAAAAGGTCTGGGGTAGTGATTGAACAAACACTCTTGTCTGGTGCTTCCACACTGAGGCTTGTGGAACAGAGTAGACCTTCCACCATCACACTTAGCTATCATGGCAGATAATTTTAGTGTGTTTGCATTTAATAGTTTGGAGTGTTGCTTTTATTCTGATTTTAATAATATTTTAGGTCATTAGAAGGGCTTTGTACTTTTAGAAATGCAATGACCAAAAGTGTCTTAAGTGTAAGACAGCACATATGTAAAATAAAAATGTAGGTCTGATAAATAGACTGGTGTTAAATTTGCATAGCTTGAAATTACAAGCAAAAAAGTGTTGAAATAAATTTGCTACCCATGCCATGTAGGCACAATAAATGTTGGATTTTTTTTCCTTAAAATTGAAACCTGAAATTTGATCTAGGATGAGTACTGTAAAACTTTTCATAATGATGCTAGTTTGATGCAGTTTCTTCCTGTTTTATGGCATAATTTTGGCAATATTTATTTTGGTATATGCACTTCCTTAAGTGCATATAGCCAAATTCCCCATCTAAAGGAATCCCATATCAAAAATCTACTAAAGCTATCTAAAACACTGCTGATTTTAGTGTACAACAACAGCAACAAAGTTGCATGTGTCTACATTCTATTTTTTGGTAACCATAAATATGCCTTTGGACTAAAGCTCAAAACTACAGAACTGGGCTTTGGTTTACTTCCATTCTAAATGTGGTCTAATAAAAACTGGACTTGTCAAGTCATAGCTGCAGCTGAGATAGAAACTTCCTTTTTTCCCATTCCATTCAGTTAATGAAAGCTGAACTTCAAAGTCTAAATGAGATCATTTGAAGTGCTAAAATTATTGAACACCAGAACTGTTTACTTTCCTGACAAAAAAAAAAAAAGAAAAAAAGAAAAAAAAAAAAAGAGAAAAAGAAAAAAAAGAGAGAGCTTGTAATGTAAAAGTAAAATTAAACCACTGAAATGACGTTGGGAAAGTTTAAAAGTGCTAGTGCAAGAGGTGGTATTAACCAAGCTGAGAGACATCTGTGCATAGTTTTAAGTGACTCACTTAATAGCCAACTCATTTTTTTCATGACTGCAATAGTAAAGCTTTTCTGGGAGGTCTTAGTTGTGTGCTGCTCAGAAAATTGCAACCCAGTGAGATGATGTCTGAGCAACACCCTTGACAAGCATGAGAATATGCAAAGATATCATCAGGGGCTGGAGCCTTTCTGTAATCTTATAAACACATAGTTAGCAGAAGTTTTGTAGTTAGGTCAACCCCTTGTTATTTTGCTGGCAGCCCATAATATTTCTCCTGGGCTCTACTTTGTCCTTTTAAACCATGAGCACTGGTGTACCACCAACTCCAGGAGCATAGTTACGACCAGCAAAGACCAAACTTACTTAACTCATTTGATGGCATTAACATCATTGCTGGGTGTGTTACTGCAAACTAGGAAATAGAAAGTTAATGGAGATAATATTTCTAAAAGAGGATGGATGGGTTTTGGCCAGAGATGGGGCGAGCTTCTGAAATTCAATAGGAAGGCATAGGAGAGGACTGTGGAATTTGGAGAAATACATGGAGTGAGGAAATCCTGGTCACTACTGCTAAGAGGCAGTAGAGGGGTGCAGATAGTGAGCAGTGAGGTGTGCTGAACAGTCATCCTGATAAGGGAGAAATATCTAAACAGAATCCATCAAACAGGAGGAAGGGATGGAGTCAGGCAGAAACTGCTTGGTTGCCAAAGGCTACCTATTTCTCTGTTCATTAAAAGTATTCAACTTTTATGTTGTGCATTTGGGATAGCTATTAAACGAAAAGAATTGCATGTGAGACTTGTTCATGTGTCCACCTCTGTAGGCCTTGCCCCCATGCTCCAGGGTTTCTTGCACTGGCAGCACAGCACCGCAGCTGTTCTCCTGCACTGTTATCCCACATGCCAGACAAAGCCAGGCTGTCTAAACCAAGACCCTTTGTGCAGCTGTACGGGGTGTAGAGAGCCCTGCAGCCCTGTGCAGCAGGTGGGGCATCTATATCTTCTGTATGTCCTTGTGCTTAACAGAACAAGGGTAGGAGGCACATTTCCAGACACATCCTTCCTCAGCCCAGTATCCATGCATGCCTCTGGCCTCTCAGCATGCCTTTGCATGACTCAGCAAGAAAATTCTCATTCTTGTGATTCAAAAAATTTGAGTGTTCTGGTCATTAATAAGGAAGTCTCAAGGTATTTTGTCAAATCTCATCAAATTTATATTTAATACTTCAGTTAATTAATTAATTCCTTAATTGTGCAGAACAATTGAATTAAGTATATTTTTCATTCTATAAGATAATTAGGAAGACACACTGATTTAAGCTTCCCCCCAATACATAGAATTGTCTTTTTCTTTCTTACCCAAAGAATTAGACCACAAAAACCCCAACTTTGTATGTGCCAAATTTCAAATGAAGCCATTTTTGCTCTAGATTTCTTTCAGTGCTGTGTGATCCTCTTTCCCCTTGGAGAATCTGTAAAATTGTCATGAAACAAAATGGAAAGCTGAAGGTTTTAAAGGTCAACGTTTAAAAATTTCCCAGGTAGGGTATGGCTTTATCATTATCTGCAAACTTGACTACAGAAGCAGTTACAAATCTTCCAATAATAACCAGAAACATTTGTTTCTCTACTAAGCAGTGTAGATTAAGAATAACTTTATGCTGTGGAGTTCAAGTTTTTATGTCTAGCTTGCTAGCACAGTCCAAAACTATAATATTTGCAAAACTGAACCAGCTGGTCTAAAGGCAGAGACTGGATTATTGATGTGTCTTTTTTCTATTCTGTTCCCTTCTATTCTCTCTGAGGAATTGTACAGTAATTTTTGGATTCAATGTAGCCAGCTATGAGTGTTCAACTTCCAATAAGTTTTGATTGAAAATACAATATTTTAATTTTCTGTTAATTTCTACCAAAGTACAAACTGGGTAGATTTGACAGTATTTTCATTGTAGTCTGATGCTGTATAGATGGGACCCTTAAACAGGAAAAATTAGCATACCTTCAGTGAAGTTTTTACCTGCTGAAACTTTTTCCCATCTTAAAAATGATAACAAAATAATATCTAGAGAAATATCTAGAAAAAAATGTAATTAAAAAAGGCAGAAAGGTAAGAAGTGTCTGGAAAGGCATGTAGTGTTTTCATAAATATCTTACTAAATGAAGAGAAGGAAAATCTGTATTAATTAAAGTTTGTCATCCTATGAATTTATTTCTTCCACTGAACATTCCTGGATTGGGATTTAGCATTGCCAATTTAGGACTGCATATCTTTTAATATAATTTATCTTGTAATCTGTTTCTAAAAGCATCTTAGTAAGAGTGTCATAATAGGTTTTCTGTATTGTAGGTAAGTGTTTTCCACGCCATTTTTTAGAACTGGTTTTGTCTTCACCTTTTATTTAAAACATATATCCTGAGAAACATTTGAGATGGTAAGAAGAGGAACTGTTCTAATGCTGTTTGTGTCCCTGACGACATGTATGTCATTAATTGTACTCTAGTTAACCAAGGCACCTTGATTACACAGGAACGGCTCCGTGGTGGTCAGTCTGCGGAGGGCCAGTGGCCCTTCAGTCCGGGATAAGTTAGTTTTGAGCTTCCACTCTGTTATGAGCTTTAAGGGGATTAAAGATCCGGATCTATAGCTGAGACAGGGCTACATGGACCACAGATACCGCTCCTTCTCTGAGTCTGGGAGAGCAGGCGGCATTTGTTCGTGCCTTTGGCTGCCCAGCCCAGCCGGGCGCGCCGGGTCGTTCGTGCCAGAGCTCGGCCGCAGCCGGCGGCGAGCACTGAACAGCCTCAGAGCCTGTAGGGAACCGCGCCCTGGAACGAGGCAGAGGCCAGCAGGGGCGGCTCCGCGCCCGGCCGGGCCCGGGGATCCCTGCACGGGGTTCAGTTTCCGAGCCGGAGCTGCTCCCGGCCGGGCAGGGGGGAGCCGCGGGGCTGGCGGCTGGCTGATAAAGGCGGCTCCTGCCTTTCCCAGTGGCATCAGGCTAGTCAAATAAATAGGATGGAATCCTGGGCACCGCTGTAAAAAAGAAAACCCGGGGGCATTGTTTTGATCACTAATTCAGGGCGAATGAAGTGGGACCTGCATTGCTGAGATTTAATCTCACGTACAATTTGCCATACGAATAATTTTCTATTTCGCACGCTCTCTAGCAGCTGAAACCCGACCGTCTGTAATTTGTGCCCGGTGTACGCACAGGGGTGTCCCTTCGCTGGTGTCCTGGCGCTAGTGTCGCGGAGGTGCTGTCCCCGCGGTGCGGTGCTGTCCCCGCGGTGCGGAGCTGTTCCCGCGGGGCCGGGCTGTCCCCGCGGGGCCGGGCTGTCCCTGCGGAGCGGAGCTGTCCCCGCGGTACGGTGCTGTCCCCGCGGAGCGGTGCTGTCCCCGCGGAGCGGAGCTGTCCCCGCGGAGCCGGGCTGTCCCCGCGGAGCGGTGCTGTCCCCGCGGAGCCGGGCTGTCCCCGCGGAGCCGGGCTGTCCCCGCGGAGCGGAGCTGTCCCCGCGGAGCCGGGCTGTCCCCGCGGAGCTGGGCTGTCCCCGCGGAGCCGGGCTGTCCCCGCGGGGCCGGGCTGTCCCCGCGGAGCCGGGCTGTCCCCGCGGAGCTGGGCTGTCCCCGCGGTGCGGAGCTGTCCCCGCGGAGCCGGGCTGTCCCCGCGGAGCCGGGCTGTCCCCGCGGAGCTGGGCTGTCCCTGCGGTTCGGTGCTCTCCCCGCGGTGCGGAGCTGTCCCCGCGGAGCTGGGCTGTCCTTGCGGAGCCGTGCTGTCCCCGCGGAGCTGGGCTGTCCCCGCGGTTCGGTGCTGTCCCCGCGGTTCGGTGCTGTCCCCGCGGAGCTGGGCTGTCCTTGCGGAGCGGTGCTGTCCCCGCGGAGCGGTGCTGTCCCCGCGGTGCTGCCCCGGCGCCGGGAGGTGGCGCTGTGGGCCCAGGCAGGGCGCGCGGGCGGGCGCGCGGCGCTCCCTCAGCCGGCGGCCCGCGCGGCCCGTCCCGTCCCGCCCTTCCCGCGGCCCGCGCTCCGCCGCGCTCGGCTGCTACAGATGTGCGCTTGTGAATGGTTTCAATAAAATTTTATAGCCGTCATTTGAAAAATGGTAGGATTATTGTGATTTGTGCAGCCTGGCAGAAGAGAACCCGCCGGGGGCTGGCCGCGGCCGCTGCTCGCCCTGCTGTGGGCTCCCCCCCGGGCACCGTGTCCCTCGCCGCTGTCCCAACGTGCCAGTGGCACTGGCTCTTCCAGCTCTTTTTCTTTTTCTTTTTCTTTTTCTTTTTCTTTTTCTTTTTCTTTTTCTTTTTCTTTTTCTTTTTCTTTTTCTTTTTCTTTTTCTTTTTCTTTTTCTTTTTCTTTTTCTTTTTCTTTTTCTTTTTCTTTTTCTTTTTCTTTTTCTTTTCTCTCAGATAGCGTCTCTCATCGTGATTCTGTAGGAGACTGTCTGTTTTTTTGTCCAGGCCTCCAGACGAGCCCGGCGCTCCCCGCTCCGCGCTGGGGCCCGCAGCCCGCCTGGCCTGGGCGGTGAGGGGACACGCGAGGCTGCCGGAGCTGGACGCTTGCGAGTGTCTGGGCACTAGCGCAAAGTAGCAGACATTACAACACAGGCAGGTTTTGTGAGAGGGCAGAAGGAACTCTATGGCTAATAGTTGCTTTTTATACTACTGTAAGCCTTCAGTGTTTCTAAGCACCCTTTTGAAGGCATAGAGACATTGAGCACTGCAGACGGATGTTATACACATCTATCTCCCTAAAATACATGATGCATGTACAAGAGAGCCTTTTTTCTTTCTTTTTTTTTTCTTTTTCTTTTTGCTTACCATATCACCTTGTCTCTCAAGGACAGCACATCACTAAAATGCAGGCAGAGATTTATTGGAGGGACAAGAAGGACTTCACTCCTCTTGCTCTTCTCCTCCTCAGCTCACATCTCCAACTCCTCTGCCAGTCTGGCATCTCATGCTCCTCGGTGAGCTGGAAGAAAGTAAGCAATGGAGCAAGGAGAACACCTTGCCCCTGTCTGTAGATTGACACAGCGGAGCATAGCCCCTTTGGCATAGTAGCCTGCTATTGGGAGACAGCAGATATGGTTGCCTTCATGACTTGCCTCAGAATAAAGGCACCTTGTCTCAGTCACCATAGCCACTGGGTTGCTTTCCCTGTCTTTCTTCCCCCTTTCTGGAATATCTGGAAAAATAGCATACGATGAAACCTGCACAATACCAGTTTTCTTCCTTATAAATGGTTTGATATACAGTGGATTCCATGAATAGAGGTAGCAATAGTCTCCTTATCCTGAAGTCTTATGGGGACTCACATAAAAATTAAAGTCCTCAGAGTGCTGAAGTAGGTGCTGCCATGCCTGCAGTATGCACTCTAGCTTCCTGCCAGACTCTAGCTTTGCTTTAGAAGCACTGCTGTTTCAAATGGGAGCCAAGAGTTAGTTGCTGGATCCTGATTCTTGGCAGTTCTCGACCAAAATTACTATTCTACCTTGAATTTTCAAGGAAATGTTCTGCTTGGTCTAGGTTATTACCATTGCTCTTTAAACAGCTGTGTACCTGCTCAGACTGCTCAGACTCCTTTTTCTGTCTTGTTTAGAATTCCAGTTTCATGGGCAACTTTGGAGAAGAGGATTTGGGCTCCTTAGACACTCAGGGGTGTTTAAAAGTTCTATGCTTAGTTTGCTTTTAGCTATCTGAATGGACTAATAATAGCAGAAATCATTTAATAAATAGAGTGGTGAGACTGAGGTACTGAGTTGTTACCCAGCTGGAAATTAAAATTCTCCCTATGCTGGAAATTCATAGCTAATGACTAATAGTATAACCAGTGTTAGACCTAACTTAATCTAGTCTTACAACGCTTGTAATAGATTCACATTCCTCTTCAGAGTTAATTTTCAGAGTGCTTATAAACATCACGGTCAGTTTATTCCATTTACTCTCTTGCTTTGTGGTGGATAAGACTACGGTAAAATTATCTGTACTCAGTATGTGCCTATAGAATCATCCAATCATGTAAATTCAGGGGCACTATTTTTAATCAGACAATATAATTGGTACTAATCTTGAAATAAATGGTGCTCCTGAGAAGCAGAAGCTCCTGTCTTCTCCAGAGCACCATCTGTGTAGTTCATATGCAATCAGCAATATTTATATTAAATGCTATATATTCTGCCTCATCTGCTGTTTGATTTCCTCTCTCTGAGTCTCATGCTATGAACCAAAACAGGAATCACAACACCTAAGTTCTGACAAGCAATTTCTTCCCTCAGTCTGCTGTGTATACCTGGTTAATGCAGCTTTGTTCAGTCCTTTTGTCAACATTCAGTGCTCATAGTACACCCAGTCTGCCAGTGCAAGGCCTTAAGCTCAATTTTCATTACAATTTCTGTGAAGCTTTTTTATATGTCTCCCTCATATTCTCTAAAACTTTGCTGTTTTCTCTATTTCATCGCAGTCACATGGATCCCACATTGTCTTGTCCCAAAATATCACATTGGATTATTCCCAGAAACACTGTTCTGCTACTCAGTTGCCAGAAGACCCCTCTCTAATTGTTTTGTTTGTTTGTTTTAGGTTGTAAGAGGTAAAGTACTCTTTTGGCTAAAAAACCACCCCTATAATAAAATTGACCATATATTTTTCACATTGCTATTTTGCTAACAAATGTGCTTTACCTGTTCTTTCTTTTTTTCTTACATGATAAGGGGTTTGTAAGCAAGCTGGATGAATTCATTCACTGGTTAAATGAAGCCATGGAAACAACAGACAACTGGACTCCTCCTAAAGCAGAGACAGACAGCCTTAAACTGTACCTGGAGACACACTTGGTAAGACAAGATTGTACTATGATTGCTATCAGTAATTGAAGTGTTCTGCTGTGCTTTTTATTTGATTATTATGTTTTAATTACTAGCGTGCATCTATATTTCAATGTAAGATTTGCAGCATTGCGATTTATTTTAATGAAAATACCAACAAGTTATTTTCTGTACTTGAAATATGTACTGATAACTTTGTAAAAATTAAATTAAAAGGCAGAATTGCATTACAATTCAGAATTTATATCTAAATGATAGAAAGACCAAAACAAGAGAAGAAAGTAAATTTTTTTCTGCTGATCATCTAGGATTTTTACTGCATTGTAACATTAATGAAAATGTTATTAGTGAGGAGCTCTTACTCTCTCTCCCACAGTTTTAGCATAGCACAGTGTCATTTAAACAACATATTTAAAATAGTTACTTCAATTATTTTTCTTGATATGCACTTTTGTCATTTAATTAATACAGAGTTTATACTATAGGTAGAAATTAGAACTCAGTGTATGCTGTTCATTGGGTAGGTATCTTAATAGGTAAACTACTCTAGCTGGTAAAAGGAAAATAAAAAAAGTACAGAAAATTGAACTAAGAAACTTCCTCTCTTTCTGCCAGTCTTAGGTTCTTACCCCTATGAAATGGAAGAAAATATGGTGATAGCACCACTCCAAGCCAACGACCCCAGCTGTACGAAACATTAGCCAAGCCCACACCAGATTATCAACTCCCAAAGCTCAGCCCCATTTCTAATCTCTGATAATCTTATGGTAGAATGTTATTTGACAGTCCAGGAAGTCATGTGATGCATTACAGGAAAAAATGTCATTTTAATCCCTATCACAATACTGAAGTGACCGTTATTAAATTAATTATGTATACATCAACTACATACACAGTTAAATCCAAACTGAAAACTGCTTCGAGATTTCAGCTATACAGAAAGCTCTTGAGCCTTTTGCTCTTGAACATTTCTGTTGTAGTAGTGCTGTTGGACAGTCACTGGGTTAAGTGCCCATTGTGGTAGTCTATCAAATGCAGTATGAAGACCCTTCCTTTCTCCTTATGTTGCAGACTGTGTGTTTTGTGCAGAGTTCAGATTTTTGCCTTGCCTTCTGTGCACTCTCAGTCCCATGATTCCCATTGTGTTTACAGGTGCTCTGAAGGTACAGAGCACGTCACAAAATCAGACTTCAGAAAAGGCATTGGTCACTTCAATTTGATTTCGTTGTACTCTGCAACATGAAACTTTTGCTGAGAAGCTTTTATAAGTAGAATCACAATTTTCACTCTTGTCTGGATAAAAAGAAACATATTCCAGGTAACAGGGCAATCACCAGGCTAAGTAACTCTCACAGTCAATTTCTTTCCCCCTTTCTTCCATGGGGAGGAGCACAGTAGCTCATATGCAGACAACTTACTTCCAACTTTGCCATGTGGTTCTTGGGGAGGTGAAGCCAAACCCATCTATATCAGACTGGAATGTGGAATAGTAGCTCAGAGGCAACTCCATCATTGCTAGAGGTAGTCTGAGTAAATGAGCATGTGGGCACCTGTACAACCTCACTTTCTCCTGTCACTAGTTAGGCTCCCAGCTGGTCTCTGTGTATATGGGGTAAGAAAATCCTCATATGCTTCAGGACCATTATGTTATGAAGCAAGTTGGGGATTTTTTTACTTCACTGCAGAAGTAAAATACCTAAAAAATGGTTCAGTTTCTATTGGTTAATATTATAATTATTTTATGCATCTATATCCAGTGAAAAACCCACTGAATAACCTGAAAAAATGTAACTGAGTTTTGTTTACTGGATTTCAGATAAGGTATGTTATCATACTAGTTTCTATACAGCAGAAAATACAGACCATTTTTTGGTGTGGAAGATAGTTATTTGTATTAACTAGATTGTCAGCTTTTCAGTGGCTTTCATCTGTCAGACATCTTAATCTGTGTTTAAACAGAAGTACATGAACGTCAATTCATGCTAAGCTCACTGTTGAAATTTCCGTTAGCTGAGCATTGTAAGGCCATGGTGAGGATGGTTTGTGGGAGGGACTTACACTTCTCATTTTCTTCTTTTGCTAGTCAGGTTATACATGTCAGATTCACCTAAGATATGCTGAAGTAAAGGACTTAGAACTTGATAACATTAGGTTCCAGACTTATGGGTTTATAACACACATACTGGTAGTAAACTGGGTGGGAAAACAAAGCAAATGTCTTGTTGTTTCCTATGTAGTGCCTCTACACCAGCATATCTCATAACCGTTTCCTCACTGGCGCAGGTTTTCTCATCGTAGAATGAATGAAAACCTGGTGTAGATAAGTATTTTTATTAGTAGAGACATATCCTTAGCCTTTGGCACAAGTTATCAACTCCATGAACTGTGACGCTCTTTTCTTTGAAATACATTTGTTGTGATGACAAAATTAGTGCCATAAAGAGAGAATATTTTGCATTTATGAAGGAAATCTCTTCCATCACAATTTAAGAAAAGAAAATAATAGGAGCAAGAAAACACAAAAATGCACTTGTTCCCTTTGTCATTGGTAGGGAAAAATTCTGCAGAGGTGACAAGGAGAAGGTTGTGAACATTTTCCAAAATTTTCAGTATGTGAAATTGTAGGCTGTCACTTTAGGATTCCAATGTAAACTGTTGATAAAGGTTTGAATTTTAAAATCTCTCCTCGCTCAGCCTTGCTTTTCTTCATCTTTGACATTTCAAGAAACGGTGTAGCACAGACACATAAGTAGAGTGTGTTTTAATAAAAAGGCATCACAAGAAACCTACAGCATCAACTTATGAAAATCTTTGCATAAAGTAATGCTCGCGTGAGGAGTCAGATCCCTTGAACATGATGCCAATGCAAGTCTCTATTACGAGTGTCGTAGCATGACATCAGCTTAAATTGGTACAGTTCCCCAAAGAATTGTTCTTGTTAATTCTTATACCTGGCCTGGCAATACTGTCCACAAGGATGTTAATCAACACTTTGAAGTACACGAATAGTGTCTGGCTATTGCTCTTGGCTCACCAAGAGCTGCCTGCAGAGGCATCTCTGTAAGTGTCTGAAGGTCCACCTGGACAGCTTCTGAAATAGTGAAGCACACTGTGGTGAAGGTGGAAGGCAACCTCTCCTCAATGTGGTCTGTTTTTCCCAATTATCTCATCTGCACAAAGACTAGCTGAGGAGTTCCTGGGTCACTAAGGGAATTGATAACTAAATGCACTGTGTGGGCACACGGGCCTGATACCCAAATACACCACAATTACAATTATTAACTGTAAGGCCTATTGAAATTCTGTTTTTAAATCACAGTTACAACTTAAACTCCATCGATTTTGCCATGATGAGAAACCATACATTTTGCTAAAGAGTATGAACTTTTTTCTGCAAATTGAAAGGTAGTCTACGTCTTGAATGTGTGCTATAATAGACATCTTCAGCTTAGAGAACTGTTTTCTTGCAAATTTTAAAAACCATCTCCCTGATGTTCTGCAGAACAAAAGTTGCTATATGCTTCATTTTAGATAAGACCAAAGCACAAATCTATAAATGAAAATGCTCTCAGAGATCCCTGGAATAGTGACTAAAATTATTCTTTCAGTTTTACAGGTATTCCCAACTCAGTAATGTTGGTTAAACTGATTTGGGAGCTATGTGTTTCCCATTCATATGGAAGAGCTGACATGGAGCAGCCACCCCTTGAACATCTGGCACTCTGCAGGCAGCCACCCAAGCCAGCAGATGTCGAAAACACTAATATGTTTTCATAAAACAGGCGCGTTTTTCAGCAGAAATCTACTTTTCCACAAAGGTCTCAGTCAGCCCTACTAGCGAAAAAAAGAAGCAGGTTTTGAATTTTTTTAACAATTAGGTTAAAATCAGTCCCTAATGAAAAGATAGCTTCATTTACCTTACTAAAAACAATTTCTGATTCACTTTATCTTTTGTATCTCTCCTTTTCTGTTATGCTGATTCTTGCCCATTGGCACCCTGATCAAAATCAGCTACTAGCAGACTCTAAGCATAGACTTGGTGGCATGCAAATCAGTTTTCATAAAAAACAGTATCCTGAAGGCAGCTTATGAGCTAAAAGCATCTGTCTCGGTGGTATTGCTGTGCTTGTGAAACCAAGCAGACTTTCTAACCAGCTTGACAAGTAAGAATTCACCATGTATCTCTTGACCATTTTAGTTTGCTAAAAAAACCATTTAACTTTATCCATGGCCTGATAAGAGACATTGTTTTAGCACAGTGAAGAAGTAAGCTAGCTGCTGTGAAGAACCACTGAGGACAAGGTTTAGACAAAAGATACTATATACATTTGCTGAGGCCTGGAACTTTTAATTCTGTAGTCTTAACTTTTTCCTTTGTTGTTAACACAGTGCTTTGTTTTCTTGTTGCTGCACAACTACTTGTGCACTGTAGTGTGGTGTGCTCTTAGGTCATTGTACCAAGCCATTTCTGTGTATGGAGTCTTAGGGTTAGGGAACACAAGAATTTTAAATGGATCCTGCAAATGAAAAATATCATATTTTACACTTAATTAGGTGCAACTTTTAAAATACTTTGTACGTTATTAGTAGATGTTGGCAAGCAATATTTTTTCAGTACAAGTAAAATTCATTAAGGTAAAGTCTTAGAAATTTGGAATTAGCAGTAACGCATTTTTGTCCAGTAAGACTGTCCTTGCTTCTTGGGGTTTTTTAGGCAAAAATACATGTTCTGTTTAGCTGAAACTAGAATAGCAAATATTGTTCTGTAAAAACAACAAATGGTGAGGATTGCATGTAGATATTGCAGTACAAAATGTGGTTTGGATATGCCAACTGATCATTTCCATGAATAGTAATTTCTTAGTTTTCTTTTCAGATCCCTGTCAGTAATATTTACTCCAATTTATTTACCAGGTTTGTGCCACATTGAAATCCTTTTTAGCCCAGAATCAGTTCACTATATTAATCTTCTCAGTCACGGTATTTACTTTACTTGTTAGAGTCTTAAAAATATCACAGAGTAAGAATCATTAGTATTTCAAAACAAATTATAAATGTCCATTCACACTAGCATTTCCTTTCCTTCTGTACATAAAGTTTAGATGTCATCTCCATTCATAACCAAATTCTTCTTAAGATACAGGAGGCTTGAGTTTTATTATCCAAAGAGAAGTGAAATAAGAATTTTTCTGTCTCTGTTATAAATGTTTCTGGCCACATCATGGCTCAGCACTTTCTGAGCTGTAAACAACAAATGCCTTCATACAGAAAATAGATTGTATTTTCACATTTAAGAAATTGTGTTGGTGAAGTAATGATGCCTCAGTGATATTTCATGATACCAGATTGTCTGTTTGCAACAAGACTGCTATGTCTGAAAAAAGATCATTTTCATCTCTCTGGAAAATCTCATTTTCTGAAAAATGCCAGTTTAGAGTAGTATTAAATATCTATTCTTACTGAAAATAAGGTTAAATACACATGCCTTGGGCTAATCTACCAACTGTCTTTGTAGTAGAAGTGGTAATGGTAATTTTATTAAGGGTATTAAAGCCTCTGAAATGGCTAAGTTATGTGTGGTACTTTTGTCATATGGGAATTTCCAATGTGCATGGCAGCTATATGAGATAATTTCCTCAAAATATAGAATAGTTTCTGCAGGATGATGGCGCAAAAGAGTGAGCACCATGAGTAGTCTAATATTTTGTTTCTGTAACGATTTTGATTTGAATTTGTTTAGCCTATTGATAGTTTGAATTTTTAAATTTTATGGTGTTTTTTTAATCTTGAAAGGCATTTTGGGTATGCATGGATTCCTGAGTGTATGTCCTTTTCCATAGGAAGCAGTCTGCAGGACATACTAATCAGAGATGTAGACTAAACTCAGCAGATTTCACAGGCAAATAAAATGATTTAATAGGAAGTAAGACAGCAAACTTAAACAACAGAATGCATGTATATTGTCAGTTTTGACTAGTATTCAGCTTTTAAAATCTGTAAACCAAATAACCTCTGTGTAAACTTTTCTGTTTCTTGAGTTAAAGTGTAGGAAATGTTGCTGTCATTTTAATACATTTGACTCTACCTGCATAATAGTCTGAATCCAGAGAATGTAAGTTGCTGACTGTGGGGAAAAATAGAGGTTTCTAAACTACTTGGACTGTTCTTCAAATTTAAAGGACATTTTTGGTGACTAAAGAAGAGTAAAAGCGGGTATATAAGAAAGAAAATCCCGCTATATTACCCTCCTAATGACAGCACTGCTGTTCTGATCAATACAAAAATACTGCCCTTGATCTAAGGATGTTTCCCATAAGATCATGCAATGAAGAAAAGCTAAAACAAATCTTTTCTTTGTAAGGAAAAAGAGTGGGCCATGGTTTTGGTCCTAGTAGCACAGAAGTAGATCTATTATGATTTGGATCTGTTATTACTGTGTGTGTTTCTAATGACAGAAGGGAATATCCACTTACTCTCTTCCTGTGTGCATAGTCCCACTGCAGAGGTTTATTTTGTGCAAGCTAGTAGTATAAGAAATAGTTTCTTTGTAATTTTCTTAGATACTAAATACTCTTAAGAGTAGTACTTCTTTTCTGTCCTGTCTTTCAAATTTGTAGATACCTACCCTTGTGTAGGTATTTTGTACAGCTAAAAAAACCAAAACCCCAAACCAAAACAAAACAAAAAAACAAAAAAAAAATTTACTTTGGGTTTTGGTTGGTTCAAACCTTCTCAGGACAGTCTTTTCTATGCCCCCTCCCTCCCCCAGATTTACATAGTTTTGCATGGGAAGAGGATAGGGCCCCATAATAAAATGTAGCTCTGTTGGGCCTGCCTGTAACATATTGGTTGTTAGCTAGCTTCATGGAGAACTGCCTCAGCTTTTCTGAGAGCCACAGTCATCTCTGGACAGAGGAGGCATTAAACCAGAGGCAGAGCATACATAGGATGTCATCCTAAAATAGCTTTGCTTCTTCCGCTGAAGGAAAAGGAAAATCGTAATGTTCAAAATCTGATCTCTCTCACTTCTGAGGATTTTGAAGTCTTGTATTCTAAGAACATGTATGAAAGTATAGTGTGCCTGAAGAACAAATGTATTGCTCTGTTGTTTTGGTTTTTTTTAAATACATGATGTTTGAGGTTTAAAAAGTTAGAATTCAGATTTCAGGAATTTTTTAAAATCATTTCCACTAGTTGGAAAAGCTGAACGAGGCAGGGTAACTTGATTTGGCAGTGTTGCAAATGTTCACTCCCTCTCAATTCTCACTACCCTAAACTGTAAAACTTTTAGGTCCTGAGGCATCCCAAAATGGAGATACTCTGAGTGGTGAAAGGTATTCCACTGGGTCTGTTGTGTGTTTGGCCTGCAGATGTCATTTGCATACAGGGGATTCAGTGACTATAATAATATAATGAAATCAAATTAAATCACCATTATAAAATGCTAGGCACTAACCTAATAAGAAAATTTCTGTGAAAAGTATTTCACGTAAGTTGTGACTTGGAAGCTTTGTAGCTTTATATATGACAACCTGGTGGCCATGGTTGCCAACCTGGACAATCTTTACACAAATTTATCATTGTAACACCTTTTGAAACATCCTTAAAATTATTTGAAATTCATGTTTATTTTAAAAATAAACAGCATCCTGCTCATGTAGCAACTCTGTTAATTGTAATTTTTTTGTCCATTAAAATGCCTGCTATTGCCTGAAATTTTAACATTGTTGTGCTGGTATTATCAATATAGATGTAGTCAGTAATTTGTTTTTGGAAATGAAATGGAATTTATTTTTATAAAATTTGGAGATTATAAATCATTAAAAAATATAATGCCAATATCTCAAATGACAAACAAGCACACTTTCAGCAGCGTTTAAGTTTGCTTTTACTTACCTGCCAAGAGCTATTGACCACTCCCATGTTTCTGTGCTATGTTACTCACAGGCATAATATCCTTCACATTTTAAGTATTCAGAGTTACACAATTGCTGACTGTGTTTTGATGTTTGCAATGCCAAAACATTCAGGAGAAATATAGAAAATCCAGGAAATGAATGGAGGTTTTTGATCGGTAAATATTTTTATTTTCATCTCCTATGATACTTAATTTTTTCACTTTCTTAATTCTACACATGAATTCGGTTAATAATCTGGGATCTTAATTTATTAGCTATATTTTGCTAAGAATGAATTTTAGTTCACCTTTAAATTGCATGAAACCTTTTGTCTGTACATACATGAAACAAATTACATCTCCTTCATGTTCCCCTGAAACTAAAATCTTTCAAGAATTGTTCTAAAACTACATAGTGTTATTTAATGCCAGAGATTTAATTTTGGTCTGATAGTAAGTAAATTTAAATAAGATTTAAAGAATATACATGTATAAGTTATTTTCCCCTTGGTAACTCCCTATTTGCCAAGGCTGCTATGCCCCATGAATACATCTTTGGTTTGGAAAGCTGCTATCTCTTGGTTGGCTTTTTTTCTGCATGTGATAGGACAATCCAACTCAGAAATATTTTGATTAAATAATTTTTGGGCATGGTGTGTTTCTGGGTGGAAGAGATGTATGTAGAAATGTGTAAGATAAGACAGAACAACAAGTTAGAAAACTGTGGTTTCTGCAGATTATTTTCTGTGTATCTCAAGAAGGCAAGAAATGATTAAGGGCAGTTGTATACAGTGGGCTGCGTGTGCAATTCACCATGATTATGGCAACTTAGCAATTGTTTCACTGTACAGCAATTTTACCCACGCCATTTCCTGCCTGTGGTGTCTCTCGATAATGGACAAATGGAGATTCAATTTAGGAAGTCTCATGTGAACTTTCTTTTTGACAATGAAAAATGTTTGGACAGACATAACCAAAGAGAAATTTACATAGTAAAACACAGAAAATAAATTAGAGCTGGCAGCAGAAAAATTTATGTGAGTTTGAAATAAAAAATATCTGCAAAAATAGCCTCTATGTCTTCTAAATCTGCAAAATGGGCATCCTGGAGAGTAGGGCTAACTATCCTTTTTCTCCACATCTAAAATTATGCATTCAAAACTTGGCTAAATTACCTAAAAGATGACAAACACAACGAGGAGTGAGAAACAAACTGAGGGACATAAAGCATTTAATGTGAGGGAGATTGGGTTATTCTTGTTTAAGATGTAACAAAGGGAAAAACCCATTCCTTGTTTAATACTGGGATGGCAGAAGCTGTGGCAGAGCAGAAAGGGGTGAGGTGATTTTACAGAAGTATGAATTACCATGGGACTGCTGGAGTAGAGCCTGCCTCTTTGTATTTAGTTTTGCCCGTCCAACACGAATTCTGTGGCCATGTGACAGAGCTAGGTTACTGCTCTGTCAGGGCATTCACAGCCCTTACTCCCACATCTTTATTTGGTCTAGATTTAATAGTCTCAAGGGATCTGGGCTTTCACTGTTGCCCTTAGGTGGTTATTATATAAACGAATAGATCTGACTTTCATGGGAAATTTCATATTTATCTTAAATTTTCTCCTTCTTAATTTAACTTCATTGGTCCCTCTGATACTGTACTAAGTCTTCTTTCTGCTTGGTGTTCAGATTCATGAAATATAAACCGGACAAAACTAGACAGGACCTTTCTCTCAATCAAGTCATACTCAGACTTCTATATTTCTTTTATGTTCCACCATTTCCACTTTTAAACAAATTTTGCTTGCTCTTCACTCAAACTCCCAGTAATTTGTCTCCTCATAAACGAGGTTGATTCCTCCCAGACAAAAAGTACATTCAGATCAGGCGAAAGATAGAGAATTCATATGAGTCATCCGAAAGTAAAATCATTCCCAGGGTTGCTATAGTTAGCTTATTACTAAGCATTTTGATCCCAGAATGTTCAGTTAATATTATGTTTAGATGAATGATAAACTTACAGAGAGAGATTATCTGAATAGTCAAACCACCTTGTATCTGATCTACATCTACAGTAGCACAATGCCTGTATGTCATGACAATTATGGGATTTCAATAGTGAGGTTCTCAGGTTTATGTCAGTTTTAAAGGTATTTTAGATTATAATCTGGTATTGCGAACCAACATAAAAAGTGATATAGTTATTTTGCCCATTTTTATCTGCCTACAGAGGCTAATGGAAGGAATTGCCCTTAGAGAAATGAATTTTTTTTGTCTTTTAAAGTCTTCTCATTATTGCAGAGGCTAGAAGACCAAATATGCTTTCTGCTAACTATTCACTCTTAAAAAATATCTAGCAGTTTCCACTGGTTACAGAAGAAAATGTGTGGTTCATTTAAGGCAAATTATGGTAGTGTTGAGTTAGGAATTAAAGGTTTGCTTAGCATTTGATAATAATTTCCCCCTTGGTCATAATTGCTGTAGGGAGGGCAGGGTCCTCGTTTTAGAAGGAGAAGAAAAAGCACATGGTGGGTGCTGCTGCTTCAGAGGAGGATTCATCATGCTCTTCTTAAAAAGCACGGGTAGAATCCCTGCTATTGTAAGACCCAGCCTGGGCTATGGAGCTGCATAAAGCATTTCCATAGTGCTGGTGTTCTGTTTAGCAGGTGGAGTGTCAGTCAGATGAAAATACAGCTTAAAAGAATAGATGAAAATAAAAAGAAATTTGTAGACAACTGGATTTTATGGAAAACGTGAAAAAAGGAGATGTTGACTGAAATCATTTCACATATAATATTTAGTTCCAAGGAAAACATATCTTAGTGGTGCTCATTTAATACTACGTAAGCTTAACTAAAAAAAGTGAGGCTTTACTAGAAGCTAGATGTATAACCATTTCCATGTTACTGTAAGGACAACTTACATAGTAGTTCTTTTTTAATTTATTGAATATCAGTGGTAGATCGTATTCAGGAGTCTGAAAATAACACTAGGTTTTTACATGGCTTATTAGGTTATTAAATTATTAACTCAAATTGTTAATTTAAATAATAGGCACGGTCCAAACAGAGACTTTCTGTGTCAAAATGCTCAAGGAATATCAAAAATGCTCAAGAAAAAAAAACAAAAAGAAGAAGAAAATAGACAGCTGCCATTCCATGACCAAAAATTATGTTCAGAACTTGATATTGGTATTTTGTCATAGCAAATTGTTGGAAGGTAATTGTGCCAGGACCAATAGACTTGCAAAAGTAGCTGTATATTAAACATACAAAAATATTTTTTCAGAAGTTGTCTCAAGTCATATTCCCCTTAAGACGAATGAAGTGGGTATCCCATATCTTTTCTACCAGCAACTGTTCCCATTACTTTAAATTTCTACATTCTTAGCCAAAATACACATGCAACTATACCTAAATATAGAAGTCTATATTTCAGTAATGTAGATTTCTCAAAAAAACTATTAGGAAATTTTAAATTGATCTACACTTTTCAAATTCTGAAACCACAGAATCCAATATAGTTAGATAATTTTTAATTGTCTGTAAAATTGCTCTAAAAATAAACATTCTAGAAAAAGTAATATTATTCTTAAAGGTATTTAAAAGTATAAAAAATGAACCTCAAGAAAATTCTCTTTCTGTGCACCACACATTCTGACAGCATGCTGAACTGAGAAAATTAAGGTATTTCTTTAAATACATTGTCTTAATCTGACAATAGGTAAACTGCTGTGTCATCCAAACTATATTTTTGTATACATTGTAGATTCACATGATACCTAGATGCTGATTTGTGTTTCAGAGACAGTACACCAGAAACAAAAAAATCAACTGATACATTATGACTTGAAAAAAAAAAATCAAGTTTCTGTGCCTCTGGAAACAAAATAAATTTCTAGTTGTCTATCCTCACTGCAGATATGAATAGGTCAAAACCAAGGTGTTTGACCAAATTATAAAGATTTTCTAAGAACAGAGGGTAAAATGTTGCATATCAGAGCTCAATGTGTGTACACAGTGTAGGATACCTATACAATAGAAGCTTCCTAAATTTAAGTTTAATAAATAAATCCTATTGGGATTTCTATAAAATAAATCCTATTGGGAACTTAAAATATTTGTTTTCCACACAATTTTTTCTTATCTCCATTTGTACAGAAAAGTAAGATATGAGGGAGAGATTATTATATTCTGGGAGAGTACTCTTTCATTTTTAGTGTGTTCAGAGTCCAGCATAGATCAGGAGGTGCTGCTCTTTTAACGCGTGGCTGTCCTGCACTATTACAATCTTCTGGATCAATAAGTTTCCTGAAAGTCAGGGGACACCTTCATTTTGTATATATTTGTATATATTTGTATGTATTTGTATATATTTGTATGTATTTGTATATATTTGTATATATACAAATATATATGTATCTATTTGTACCTAATGTATGTATTTATGTATATATTTGTACCTATTATATATAGGTACATGGTGATCACAAAAAGTGAAGAGAACTTTGTAAGGAAATTTTGCTTGTTGCAGCTTGTAAACTACATTTTATACACTGTAGTTCCAGGGATGACATTAATGTGTTGTTTAAAAAGCTGCTGTCAGGCCAATGCACATGCATTTTCCATAATGTATACGTGCTCATGTGTGATATTTAGACTGCTCTATAGCTGCAAATGTGCCTGGAAAAATGGCTTTGATTAATTGACTTCCCTCCTCTTCTTTCCTCTCTTCACATGCAAAGGCTCTATTCATTATCAGGAAAGATCAGAGGAGGAGGGGAGCAGAGTACCTGGGTCACACACTGTTAGAGTTACAATTTTCCAAATGCCATAAGTAAACTGTAGGGAACAGGAAATATCCAGGATGGGAGAGGACCTCTGTGTTTGAAGGTCTTCCTTCCTTCCAAATATTTGGTCTGATTTTATCTTTAGCTGTGCAAATTTGCATTTCTCCATTGTATATACATGTAATACTTGTTACAACTTCAACTCTTGTCTTTTTCATATGTCACATTTTTATCCCCTCAGATATGAGAACCCTTGAGCATTGGTTGAGGGCTATTCCTTCTACTGTTCCTTGTCCAATTCTTTTTCCCTAGAAAATTACTAGAAATTATATATACATATATAATTCTAAATTCAAAACTCATACTACACTACATCAACAACATTGCTTCTGTTTATTTGTACTTATATGAATGAGTCTGTCCTTTTAATATGTGCTGATTTTGACTGGGATAATTTTCTTCATAGTGGGTAATATGGGGCCATGTTACAGATTTGTGTTGATAATATGGGATGTTTCAGTTACTGCTGAGCAGTGCTTGCACAGAGCCAAGGCTTTTTCTGCTCCTTGTACCATACCACCAGCAAACAGGCTGAGGATACACAAGGAGCTGGATACAGACACAGCTGTGACAGCTGATCCTGAGCGACCAAAGGAATATTCCATATGATATGACATCATGCTCAGTACTTACATTTGGGGGAAGAAGGAGGAAGGGGGGATGTTTGGAGTTACAGCATTTGTCTTCCCATGTCACCATTATGTGTGGTGAAGCCCTGCTTTCCTGGGAACGGCTGAACACCTGCCTGCCCATGGGAAGTGGTGAATGAATTTCTCATTTTGCTTTGCATATGTGCACAGCTTTTGCTTTTCCTATAAAACTGTCTTCATCTTAATCCACAAATTTTCTTGCTTTTACTCTTCTGATTCTTTTCGCCATCCTACCAAGTGGGGAGTAAGTGAGAGACTGTGTGTGGTGCTTAGTTTCTGGCTAGAGTTAAACCATGACATGCTGCTTCTCTGCTGGGAAAAGTTTATTTCTGTTAAATTTCGTGTGTATGTTCATGGCAATTGTGCCACTCATAATTTATCCATAAAATAAGAATTTTGCATTAGGAGAATATTGCTAGTCAGAAACCAAAAGTTTGGCCCCATCTTTATTCATCTTATTTCACTTCTTCAGTTTAACATTATTACTGGTTAATAGGTGCACCTGAAAAATCAAGCTGTATTGTAGTATCTGGTGCGTTATGTTAAATGAATCTTTTCTAGGACAGCAAGTCTCTTTTTTTTTCCTAATGAAAGAGAATACCTCATCTTTTCCAATTTTCCTATCAAACACATCCACATCATCTTGAGACACTGCCACATCCAGCTGCATCTATACTCAACTTCAATTACATGAAATTACACAACCTACTCTCAGGTCCTTTAGGTTCTCTTTTGCTGTGTGAGGCACACGCATAGTGCATTTCCTGTGAGTGCATGATTAAAAACTATTCAGTACAAGCCTGTTTTAAGTAAACAGTAAATTAAATATTGTCAGCGCTTTTTCAGACACGCTCTTATGAAAGAAAAAGGACTTCTAGATTTGGGTTCATAAAACTCTAGATTTAAGAAAGGGACAGACATAAATGAGGCATCTTTTATCCTTTTTACCTTCTCCTGACTGGCCCAGTCGTTCAAAAGCTGGTACAAAACAGTGTATTCAGATGTCCCTACAAGGAAAATTGGGCTAGTCAAAATGCTAAAGGTAGTAAAATTTCTGTTTATTGCTCTTTATTCGAATGGAATATGCTCAAAAACATGCTGTCACTGTCAGGTACAATGCTGCCTGAAAGACTGTTGAGACACTGTCTGAGCAACATACCTTTTTCAACCATGAAGAGTTACAATAAAAGTACCTCATTTTATTACTATTCTTTCAGTATTATTTTTTGCTGTGCCAATCAACCTGATTGCAACAGTTAGGAAAGAAAGTAAATGGTTGCTTCCTTAAGAATTGAGAGCTTTTCAGTATTCTGTGGTACCTATCACTCCATTTCTAGCATGGTCACTACCATTTGAAGAAGTATAAAGTTTTATAAAAACCAGAAGCTATGAATGTGCACTTGAAAAGTCTCCTTTCATCTCTGCCAGTTAACTTATTCCCAAGAGAAGGAAGAGCTCTTTTTTTCCAAGTGGTCAAATATTGTTTCCATTTATTCCATAGACATTTCAAAGAGAAAATGTGTTGCCTGTATGCGTTTAGGTCTGCACACAATTTATGATTAAATATAGCAAGTATCCTTTTCTCTATTGTATTTTGTTTCTCTTTCTTACAGGCAAGTATAGTGAGAATGTCTGGAAAATTATTAAAAATTTATCTGAGTTATCATTGGTGTATTAAATGGCATAACATATAGTAGATCATGTTTCCAGTTCCTTTATTACTAGATCTTAATGCAATTTGTAAAAATAAAATAATAACAAAAAACCCGAAATATTTTATTGACTGTTTAAACAGAGATCCTTTGCAGACTACTAAAAATATTAGTGAAAAAAAGGTTGAAAAATAGTTGCTTTACAAATTAAGAATGCAGAGATCTAAAGCAGACTGATTTGTTCTTTGAAAATGGGTATGAGACTTAACTCAGGAGCACAATATTAATAGATTTGTGTAAGTGCACATAAGGCCAATATATTCAATGCTGTAATTTTTTTATGGTTTCATAAATAGTGCTATCACCAACATTTCAAAGAACTCTGAAAAAAACAGAGCTCATATGTGGTGGCATAAATTTAGTGTATTTTATAGAACACTGTTACTCCAGATATAGCCTACGGGTTGTGACTTTTCATAAAACCTAATGAATGTCTAGATTTGTCAGCTGTTTCAACACAGATGCACTTTGCTGATCTAATGGAAACATTTTGAGCCCAGATCCAAAATATCAATAGCTTTTAGTATCACAAATTAGTTTGGCTATTGGGTGAATTGGGATGTGGTTCTTGATAAAAACCAGCAAGTAATTTTGTATGTGTGTTTTATGATAACTGCCTCTCCCATGTCTGATGCTGAGGGTTTTTTTCCATCTCTCTCTTTTTTTTTCTTTTATTTTGCAGAGTTTTAAGTTGAATGTAGATAGCCACTGTGCTTTAAAAGAAGCAGTGGTAGAGGAAGGACGCCAACTTCTTGAGCTTATTGTATCTCACAAATCAGGTAAATCCTTCTGAAATATTGCAAGTCTTTATGTCTCCAGACTATTAAAGAATGAAGAAGCATTGCTGTAAATTACTGCATATATTCACTTCCTTATGTATTATTAATATTTACATTATCAGATTGACCTTCAAGATTTATAAATGTTTCATATACTGCATACAATGCAGTGATACTTATAAAATGAAATACTGCCTGCAAATAGTCTGTTCATTTTATTTTGGTCTTGCTGTTCAACCGAGTTTCAATTGAAATCACATCACTGAAAACTTCACACTGACATATTCTTTGATGTAGGTACTATGGAAATAACATTAAGATAATGAACTAGGATTTCAAATATATATATATGTATTTACATACTCTGCATGAGTAATTGCATTGGTAAAGCTTTATTTTACCACTCAAACTAATTCTTACATTGATTTAAATATATTTATGAGGACTAGATTAAAATTAAAAATACCGTTTTCCTTTGGTTAGGTTTGTCTTTTTCTTCAGAGGCCTTAAATTGAGAGGAGGGAGAGAGATATACTGATTTCCCTTTCTCCCTACCACCTCCTATATTTTTAGATGTTTGCGTGACTTGTTTGCTAATAGGGTTTTAATCAGCATATACTGCTATGGAACGCCATCTTAATTTTGGCCTATTTAACATGCTTTTCATCCAGGCAGAAGTTATTCTTTGCTTTACTGTTTCCTCCACATGTTCTATATGTGTGCCTCTATTGTTTTGCAGCATCAGACATATCTGTGTAATGTGAAAGCTGTAGGAAAATACTGACTTCTATGTATAGTTCCAAACAGGAAAGCCATAACTAAGGAGGGTAGCACTTCATCATAGATATAGGAAACAGTAATGTGTAAATTACAGGAAATATTTAAAGGAGTTGGAGGTAAGGAAAATGTTTTTGGAGGATTATGAAATGTTTCAAGACAAAGACTGGATGTTAGAGGGAGAGATTACCAGTGTTCCTTACTGCAGAGAAATGAGAGTTTACATGGAATTTTTCTCTTGAAATTGTCAGCTGAAATGAAATCAAATTTTAACATGATGGCTAAAAGAAATGTTTGTCTCTATAACATTGTTTTGCAGGATGAACAATAGTAAAGCTTGGATTTATTGATGAGAAAACACATTAAAACTCTTTCTGCCTTTATTATTTTAAATAAATAATTGCTCTTGCTGCTAATTGGTTGAATAAAGGATAATATTTAAAGATGCTGTTGAGTTTACAGCTTTTATTTTTCCCCCTTCATTTTGGAGAAGGACTGAAGGACATGCTGCAGATGATTGGAAGTCAATGGAAGGAACTACAGAGGCAAATCAAACGGCAACACAGCTGGATTCTTAGGGCTCTGGATATCATCAAAGCGGAGATACTGGCTACTGATGTGTCTGCAGAGAATGAGGAAGGGACTGGGAGCCCTAAGGTAAGTGGCTTGAAGTTTGCCTTATTTCCTCTTATTTCCGTCTTCTTTTGAACTAGGCACCACTGAAGTTTTCTTTCCACCCTAAGGCTTTTCATTTCTACTGGGTAAACTTTTTTTTTTTATAAACAAAATGAAATGCCTTACTCTGAAACAATAAAAAAATCTTGGAACTTTCAAGTTTTCCAGCAAGACCTGTCTTATTATGTGTAGAGGGGCATGAGGGGGAACATAAAACATTTAGTAAACAAAACATAAAGCATCTTTAACATGAATAATCAGAATGCTTTTAAATTGTTTTGTTGCAACTATAAATCACTATAATCAGTGCAATCACTCAGCTCTGACATCCATTAGCCGCTTGGTTACAGCAAATTAACAAAGAAGAGAGAAAGTGATTCATTATCTCATTCCTGTTAATGACTATCAGATGCATTGCTTAATTAGGGGATGGCCATTCTAGTAGGAAGAAGGTCATATGCCTTTCCACAAATCTTTTCGCTCCAAGTTTAAGTCGTCCAGAACAGTGCTTGTGTTGAATACAACAAGCACTTTAAGAGTAAGTTAATGACACCTGTCATAATTTGTGGGTATTAATTATTGAAGAGGGCTATAGTAGTTACCAGTTGCCAAACTTAGTATTTGTAAGAGCATTTTAAATAGTCCATGCTTATTCAAATTGGTGCAAGCAGTGTAGGGATACTACATACAATAGAAACTTCGGGTTTAGGGTCCATGACTTTTCATCCTCATCAATCATAAGCAGAGTTCTTTCTTAAGTGAAGAATATGCAGGAGAACAATTCAAATAACTCAATATCTTGGCACACATATGGCTGAAACATTTAGAAATATTCATGATTCCTGTTTCTGGAAACAACAGAGATGGTTGTGCTGTGTGGATTTCCTGGTTCTGATGCTAGACAATTCTTAGTATTGATATTCAGTGCTTCCAAGGGGGTAGTTTGTAGAGTGACTCTTGGCTATGATTACACGAAAAGTTGTAATGACTGCTTACTATAATTCTACATAGCAAGAAGGGTCTTGGAGATGGAGGAAGAGTCAAGGAGAAAAATGGAACAAAACTACAGGAAAACACATATATGTAGGAGACAGAGTATGAACTGATATACCTCCTCACTTGCATGATGGAAAGCGTTCCTGGGCCATATAGCTCCTCCTTTAGGGAGCAGGTGGTGGAGCAATACTTAATTTCATAATGGAATCTGTTAAAATAAGCAGACTAACTCAAAGTTAAAGTTATAGCCTGCCAGTAGTATGATTCCATCTCTCTGAATATTTTGACTCATCCATGGCCAAACATTTAACTGCTTACTCAAAATTATAATGTAACAAGTGTTCTAAAATCCAGCTGGATTTTGTGATGAAAATTTTGGAATCTCTAGCTTGGAATGATTATATTGAAATATTGATAATGGAGAAATGGAGGCATAGTTTATATTGCAGTAACTTTCTCATATAGATAGGTGATAGCTCCTCGCCCTGTGTTTTTTATCATAGAGATAGGAAACTGAAGCATTTGTTTGTTTTCATTTGTGCCTACAGGTAAATTTAAAAAAAAAGATAGACAAAAAAAATCAAACTAAAAATATTTGCAGGTTATTTCAGTGATTCTTGTATGTATGTGCAGTAGAGTGGTTAGATACCATCTACGTCTTCACAGTAAAAGATTAACTAAAAATAAAATACAGCTAATAATATAGCTGCATATTTCAGTTTGTATTTGTTTCAAAACCCAAAAAAGAACCTGAGAAGTGTAATAGAAAATTGATAGATTATACCTAGAGGGTGTTTTTATTTTTGCCTTTTTTGAGAAACTACAGGAACAATGTTGGTGTTAGAAATCTGTAAAGAAATAAGAAAAGGACAAATTTCAAAGACCCTAGGAAACTTTTCCCTTAGGACTTTTAAAAACATGTTTTCATAGCACTGTAGCATCTTTAATGAGAACAGTGAAGAGTGGGAGGGGGAAAGGGATGTTCTGAACTCTAGAAATATATTATCAGCATTTGTAGTCAAGAATTCTGATTTTTCTTAGGAAAATTTTCATTTTGTTGTATGTAAGTTTCATAGTGGCTTATAGTGATTGCCACAGAAGATTCAGGATTGATTTTAAACATTTCTGATACCTAAACTCTTCTAATATATTGCATCTTCCTTTAAATCTTAGGAGGACAGCGAGTTCTCTAAGTATTTGCTAAAACTATTATTCCATCATTTTTATAAATGAAGAATTGATGACTGTATTCAATTTAAATTGAAGGGTATAAAGTTTTGCCTTTTTACTCCATTGAGAAGTGCCTTTAAAAATGACACATTCCAGCAAGTACTGATCTAACTTTATGAGTAGTACATGAGACATACACTTGACTGTCCTGAATCTCGAGACACTTAGCTAAAGTATGTGTTTTCTTTTGATGAAAATTTTAGGTAATATTCTAAAATATATGGAAAATAAGAGGAATGGTTTCATACATGTGTGTATTTTTCATTTTTCACCTTCTGAAGGTGTCTGAGACCACTTGTTTTGTAAGTGATCTCTTAAATCAGGTCACCTCCATCACAAAAGGACTACTGGAACAGTATTGCCTTAAATAAACAGTAAAGACGTATTGAAAACGAACATGATTTACTTTCTTATCTAGTAGCTGTGAGTGTAAATAATCAAATATTACCCTGATCGTTTTAATTCATAGTTTGATGGAAAAGTTCATTGCTTTCTGAAGAACCTGCAAATGAGTCTTGTAACTGATGTCCTTTAAAAGCATACAAATCTTAATAGCATTTGCCCATTGTACACATTCTCCTTCACTGAACATTGTATAGAATAACATTCTTAGTATCAGCTGCAAGTTCTGCTCCCAGCATGCATTTGTACAGTTTATTCATTACTATAGTTTGTGAGATCTGGATATTTTTGTTCTCAAAGTAAATGTTTGAATTAGGTTTCATGTTTTGTTAACAGTTCAGAATGTAACATCGGAACTTAAAGGCTGGTAGGTCAAAAGAATAATGGTATACTCTGTAAATATATATACACAGTTTGTACTTCTGGATGTTTATTTCCAGAATAATTGCTTTCTTACTGAAAAATATTTTTTGTTTCCCATTCCAGCTTCAGAAAGCTAAGCCTGTAACTGGTTAAGACACTGGTCTTAATACATA
The DNA here is from genome assembly GCF_021018805.1 of Prinia subflava. Classification (NCBI taxonomy): domain Eukaryota; kingdom Metazoa; phylum Chordata; class Aves; order Passeriformes; family Cisticolidae; genus Prinia; species Prinia subflava. The sequence continues at coordinate 37,133,511 of NC_086251.1, forward strand.
GAACATTGAAATCTGACTTAGTTATTCTAGGTAAAAAACAGTCTGGGAAGGATGTGTTAGTTGTAAAATGGGCTTGTCAGTGGGTTAATGATAGAAGCAGTCAGGATTTGAAGAGTACTGGAGGAAGAGGTAAAAAACCACATTTAACAAAGTAAACTGAAAGTTGCAAAAGTAGTAGGTGGCTCAGGAAGAGAATTAGAAGTGGTTAAAGAAACCTTTGTATAAAGGGAGAAATAAAACCAGTGTAATTTCTTCTTGATATGTAATTAAACATCACACACTTCCAGGATCATTTCCCACTCAGTTGCATATAATTTTAGAGCTTTTACAGTCATTCTAAACAAATAGTCTTCAGTACACAGAAAAGTGATTTTCATTCAAAGACTCAAAACTTGGTGAAGCTTTTTAGTATTGATCACTATTTGGGATTCTGGGAATGCTGCTTTACAGGCAGTTTTATGTTGACACTGGTCTCAGTGGATGGACTAAACACCACAGCTCAGAATGAATTTGTGAAATGGGCAACAAGGCAGAGCAAAGTTTAGAGAATGGTAACAGTCTTTTCTTTTTTACTTCGGACTTGTAACTTGTCCCAGCCATCCGGTCAGGCTACCACATTTAGATTAACATTTTGATGTAAAAGGAATGTACAAATGAAGTTATTTGGCATCTTTGTGATTAGTGCAGAGAAATATCATACTTGTGAGTAGATAATTTTCTTTTCCTCTGTGTCTTTTATCAACTCTTTATTTTATGAGTGTGGTGCATGGGCTGTAATATAAAAAGCAACATACCTGTATTTTTTTCTGATGTCTTCCATTGCTTTAAAACAGGGAAATTTTATTACTGAGACAAATTTAAATATTATCAACAGATATCAGAGACCATGATTTCAGAATCTAGTATTTTTACTTACATAACCACTTTGAATACCATGTTTCTGGTGTCCAATATATTCAACTAGAGTGTAGCATGTACTATTGTAGTGGGTAGTGCTTTGAAGTTGGCAAATGGCCTATGTGACTGGCCTTCATTCTGTTCTCCTTCACTTGCTTTTAGTGGTAGGAATAACATGTGCTAGAAGGATCATTTTACTTAGCTTGCTGGAGTTACTTAAATTACAGCAGAATTTAAAACTTTACATCTCAAACTGAGTTTGTTTAACTTAGTCTCTCTTCCTCTATTTTTCCACATGCAAAAACTCAGGATAGGACTTGTGGATAAAATCCTGTCTCATATTTATAATACTGTGGAATAAAATGTCAAATAAATAGCCATTACTTATTCAGTAACAATTTCAAAAAATAATTAAATGGAAATAAGACTTTCATCTCTGGTGTACAGACATATGGAAAAGGCTTTTCATCTGGTGATACACTTGCCATTCTGATCTATCCTTGTCTCATGGCTTAATCAAGTCCTTTTTTTTGGAAAAGAAATGTACAAGAGAAGTTGGTATTTGTGCTTTAGAAGTAATTTTCTCCTATAATGTGTCCATAATGAGCCACATTCCCATCTAAATATGAGGGAGTTTTATCTCATGAGTGCAAAACCTCATAGATGAGACATTAAACTGAAGTTCTAACCACCTTTACCCAGGCTTACTTCCAGTTGCAATAATTACCATCTGCCACCTTAATTCTTTGCAGTTTCAGCTGAATGTGTTAGTCTCTTCTGTTCAGAACAACTGGATAGTCTTGGGTACACTTAAATAGTTGTTACCTTTCACTGGTGAAAACAATACTTTATAATATCCTGCAATGTATTTCTGTGCTGAAAAGTATTACAGCAAGTACAGAGTTCACCATTCACTACTTCAAAGATCGTAATAAGGAAGTGCTTTCCTTTAATTAGAATAGCTATGTTGCCATTGAGGCATAGTCTTATATTGTTGAATATTTAAAGTGCTATCTGTACATACATGCTATTATTGTGTCTAACAGCTGAACAGTTTAAAAGCACTCATGTGACATTCCAATTCTGAATTTTTGGAAACTTTGGGAATTTAGACTAAAGATACTGTTATCACGGTCTTAAGTAAAAATGATGCTTTTAATTCTGCCATACCAGAAAAAAATTAATTGCAATTATTATTTTGCTTAGTTCTAGGTATTTCAGTATATGACATTATAGTAGTCTTGATATGTCAGCTTCTATGGTGGGGATTTGAACCATGGGTGAGTTGGCCAATGAGATAAAAAGGGTAGTGGTATTTAAAAAGTCTTTCTGTAAATCAATAGACATAATTTTGGTTTTGAGAGGAATAAGCCTGTCTTTTAGCGCTTTTACTGGGGCATGTGAAACATGACTGAATTATTTTGATATTAATTGTTATTCAAATATAGGATTGAAAACATTCATTAAGAATTTCCAAGCTAATCAAAACAAGCTATGTTGATGTAGCAACGAAAAGAACATTAAAAAGAAGCAAGAGGAAGGAAAGTTTGTGTCTTTTTGCACACTTAAACACTTCAGGTTTCTCTGTTTTTAGTTTTTAATGCCTTACTTTATAAGTTATGTAATTTTAATGTTACAGATTATTATCTAGGCTGTGCACAGACCTAGCTATCGTTGTAACCAAAAGTATCTTCAGGAAGGATTTGAGAGATGACACCGTAACTCTCCACAACATTTTAGAGTGGAGGAATAAAAGGAAAGAGAAAGATGGCTTAAAATAAGTTTAGAAGCAGAAACTAACATAGCTAAAAGGAGAGTCTGAATATGGATTACTGAATGGCACTGACTTACAGTGAGTCTTTGTAGAAGAAACAATAAGAAAGGGATCTGTTGAAGGATATAAAAGATGTGACTGGCAACTGAGCAGAAAAGCTTTGTTGACTGTAGAACTATATCAGACTCTGGTAATTAGCTGAAATATTTTGTCTGATAATTTTAGTATAGATCGAAAGAAAACAGAGTGTCCTGGTTTAGGGCAAATTTGGGAGGAAACCTCTGAATAGGGCATCTCTGGGGAAGAGAACTCAAACAGCTCCCCCTCCACTGGTCTGGGAAAAAGAACTTCTTCGGAGAAAAGTGGAAAAAACTATTTATTTAACAAACAAACTGCTCACAAGCACAAAGAATAAATAATACGAAACAATAAAACTTTTTGTTGTTCTGAAGTGAGATGGTAAATTCAGAAAGTCCTTGCCATGGGCAGCTCAGCTCACTCTTATCAGTTCCAGTCCCTCCGGAGGTCCAGGCCCTGGTGGGCCGCAGGTGTGAGCCCTCAGTGCTCCTCTGGGGTTTTCAGGAGCAGGGTTAAATAATCTCAAGAAAAAGATAAAAAACCAGTCCAGGGACCTTCTCTACCTTAGCTAGCTAAAACTAACTAAAAAGCAAAAGAAGATTTCTGGCTCGCAGTCTATCTGAGCCTTCTCTGAACACATGCCGGAGAAGGAATGTGTAGGAGTCAGGCAGTTTTCTGCAAAACAAACTTGGCCCTTCTTCTTTCTCTGTTTCACTCTCAGAATCAGTCTTAAAGGTGCAGAACAGCATGTACAGAACACACAGAACAGACGATTGGGGATACAAGCATCATAAAGTCACCCTAGGACACAGAGTTTTAGTCCTGTTTAGTTAGTACCTTTCTGGGGTTTTTACTGGCAAAGCCAGTGCCTTGATAAGAGTGTGTGGCTCATCATATTTTGAAGCAAAATTTCCTTCAATTAAGCAGAAGCTTTGAAAAACCCAAGCAAAGCTAAAGTAGTAATCTCTCATGTACAGAATTCTGCCTTTAAGCTTCTTAATGTATATAATCTTAAGTTGATGTTTCATACAGAATAATATTCATAAAACTGCCAAGATTCTTTTGTCTTGTATTTTATATCCATCGTTGAGTAAAGCAATTATGTAGCTGAACGAGTTCTTGCTTTGTTAAAATACTATAACTGAGCTAGTAATTTTTGGGAGGTTTTATGTTTCTAAGATAAAATATGATTTTTTTTTGTCATTAGACCACGTCCTTTTTACTGAACACAGGCATAAGCAAACTGAACCTTGGGCAGCTCTTTTAAAGGGCTTACTCCTCAACACAAACTGAGAGAAGCAGGGATCAGAACAAGTGTTCATTTTCCAAAGGGAGAATGTTGCATTTCATATGACTGTTTATAAGGACTTACACAGCTGAGATCTTCCAGGAAAAGTGGTGAAGATGCTAATTTTTTTTTCATTGAAAAAAAACCAGTAACCTTATCCATGGTTTATTTAGCCCACTACCAAGCTTAAAATTGAGAGAGCTTTAAAAATTATATTTTTTTGCAGCTAAATTTTATTGACTATTAAGCACAATCCTGTTATGAAACAGAGGTACTTTTTAACACCAGCATATTATAAAATTTATAGCAAAAATATCCAAAGTCATATTTGAGTTGAAGATGTGAAAAAGGACTTTGAAGTATCTGTGGTACTTATAATATGCTTTTACAATTATTATGCCTTGGTGATTCTAAATATTTTATGTTGATTAGTTTTGGCAACTATTGTCTTTTTAACATCCATCTCTGTTAGTAGAAGCAGTTATGCTTACATAGCTAGCAAAGAAATTTGACTTTTTACTTCAGGAATGAGAAGGGCTACTTTCTATTAAAATATAGATCAAGTTCAGTTTGAAGGATATTTTAAATCTAAATCTCTCCTCTGAGAACAAGTGCAGACTGAGAACTTGATGAGAACAGATATTTAAACTGGCATATGCCCAAGAGGCTAGTTTTATCATAATGCTGTTTGAATTTGAACATTACCTGAAATTCTGAAAGTATGTTAGGCTGTTGTTACTTCTCTTGTGTAAGTGGACCGACTCTGACAAGTTTTATTTAAGCAAAAATTCCATTTGAGTTTGGCCTGTATTTGAAAATATAAAAACGCAAGGACATTGAGTATGTATTCATATGAACACATTTACCTTAAATGACATAAATGAAGTATTAACTGCTCAAGGGCCTTGATTTCCTGTTTTGCCAGTATCTGTCCGTTCTGCTCTCTGTACACAATCATATTATTGCATTTTTGTTCTTTTTAATAGAATGTATTTTCAGAAGCGAATCCCGGTGAAAGGTTTCATATATATCTGCCTATTGTTTTGTGTGCTTCTCAGATTTCTAGAAAAATCCACATTCAATAACAACTTCTAGTAACGTGCACACAAATACACAGATTTATGTTACTGAAAACATCTCCCAGTCTAAAGCAGAAATTTCTAGAGTAGCTTGTCAGAGCTATTCCTTCTCTATTTCTCTATAAGGGTTCAGAATCCCATGAGCTCATGCAAGGTTTAAGACCATAGCAGATAGAATTTTTAAAATTAATTTTTGAGTTTGAGTTCAGAAGTTGATGGAACACACTAAAATAAATAAATAAATAAGCAAGTGAAAAGAAGGAATCCTAGCTGACTATAAATGCCTTGGTAAAACAAACTTGTGGTTAAATTTAAGGACAGTGATCACTAACAAAGCAAATAAGTTGAAATTCAAATCTTTTCTGTTCAGTTTTCTTTCTCATATCTTATTCCAGCTCCCTCTCCCTCCATGCCATCTGTTGCTCTTCCAAACAGTTCAGGATTTCAGCAGGGTCACAAGTGAAATATAGTACAGGAGTGTGTGGGGAGACTCTCGCAGAGTTCACTGCCACGTCAGCCCTCGATGGCAGTGCAGGGGGACGGAAAGTCAGGCGCTCCACAGGCTTCGTATCTGACTGCTGGCAATCGTGGTGCCGGTCAGATCAAATGGTACAGCTTGAATATGTCTTCTACCCATGTGTTGTTTACCAGTCATCACAATAATAAAGATTTGGGCTTGATCAGATGATGTGCTATAAGATCTAGGTGTTGGACTTCCAAGGTTATCATCTTCTATCTCCACTAGTCTGTTTTTTTTCTAGCTCTGGTAATAGCAATGCAATATCAACTCATGCCTCTCATCCTAATTACATCTGGTAATGCAGAATTTAGTGGAGGAAACTAAGATTGCCTTCTGTACTGAGATGCTTTTTTCTTTTCTTTTTGTGCCAGACTGTTCCACCATGATTTGCTTTTGAAAATACATCGTGTTTGAAAAATCTGATTTTTTCCTTTTGATACAGTGTTGTAGAAACCTTGTACTTTAAATAGGACAGCTCAATAGGGATGCTGTTGTCAATTGTCATCTCTAAAGATTGTTGCTTCTGTTAACAGCATTCTAACTTTATCATTTTATTAAACTTATATTACTGGTCTGAAACCAAAAATTACTGCTTTTCTCTATTAAGGAGTGACTGGCATGGCACTCCTCTAATCTTTAAAAAGAAATTTTACTTTCATTGTATTTATGCATTAAATTAATGCTCCTATCTAGAGAATAAACTAACTTCTTATAAATATTACTGTGCTTAATTATCAGTTAGGTATTTGAATTTTTGCTGTTATGGTTGATGTCCAAGAGTGATTAAATGTGTAATAGAGAACAAAAGAAACATTGATGTGAACAAAGATACCATGAGATAAAGGTAAATTTTATCTTCTTCATGCTTTTATTCTTTTAAAATAATTTTAATTATTTCTATACTCAGCATGATTTTGTGGCATTTGCCTTTGGTTTTTTCCTATTCACTTCTTATTTTAGTGTTTCAGAATGTCTTCCGGCAATGATTTAACTTGTAGTATCTTTCAGTTCTAGTCTCAGCTGTGTACTTTAAGCATCTATTCTTCACTAGAGTGGTCACATAAGAGAAATCAACTAAAACAATGTTTGAAGGAAAAATCTGCTTGAACATCCTGCATTACCAAACTGACTTATTCTTAAATGTCTTGTGGCATAGTATACTTGTCTACACTTAAACTTTAAATGCAAAGTGATGTTACAGATTTTGCTAGTTTTTTAAGCCAATCTATTAGAAGGTAATAGAATATGCTTCTGATCTGACTTCTTTATGTGTCTCTACATTGTAAAAAAAATAAATTTTTCAGTAGAGCATTTGATGAAATATAGGTTAACACTAAAAGCCTGCAAGATGCTTATATTAAAAGCATATGTACATTTGTATGTCAGGTCTAGTAACTTTTGGGTAATATTTTTTTTGTAGTATTTTGCCCGCATTTTAATTAAGCCTCTCTTAAAGTATCTCAGATGCTTTAAGATGCTCATTTATTGATAATTATACTTACCCAAAATAGTGTAACTAATGTGGGAGATACAATGGGGACTGCATCACATTTAGCAATTTAAACTTGTTCTTTAAACACCTGGAAGTAACTGCAACAAAAATATGTGTGGTAGTAGTGTACTTTGCCATATCCCATGGGCAGCTGTAAATGTTAATTACAGTTAACCTAAGATGGCTTTAAATACAAAATGGGTTTTCTGACCAGAAGACAGGTGGTATGCCATATTCTTTTATAATCGCTCCATAGCATGCTTTATGAACCATCATCACGCCAAAGAGAAAGAATAGCTCATCTGGGCATGTACACTTCATTTCTTCATCCTATTTTTCCTCTTTGCAGTCATGTTATAGAAGGGAGACAGGCATTTAGCACAGAATGCCTTAATCCTTGAGTTTATGAGCCCTACGAAAATCACAAGTATGGTTGATGCTGACAGTCTACATCATCCTTTACAAAATGAAGAAAAATGTTGAGAAAAGAGAGAGAAAATTGCAAAGGAAAATGTTTAGATCTGATTAAAAGCTCAGCACCAAGTGTTCTGAAATACTTTGATTTAAAGCTGTGATGCACAACAGAAGTCCAGAATGGTGCATTTATGATTGCTTACATTCAAGGATCATCATTTCAGTTTGGAGGAAGGGGGCAAGATGAAGGTGACAGGGGTCAGGTCAGCTTGTCTTTTCTGTCCTTGCTGTTGATTTGGCAAATTTTCCTGGAGACTTCAAGGTTATTGAGTATTTGTATTACTTTGTACAGGCTGCCCTTCCTATCCTAGATTTGAAGTGCAAGCAGTTAGAGCATTGCATAACAACCAAGTACTACTCAAACTGCAAAATATAAAGATAGATGTGAAAAATAAGGTAATATTATCTTTTAAAAGTTCTGTGTGTAGTAAGATGAACAGCCCTGAAACAGGAACAGATGCATGTGCTCAGTTTTTTCTAAATATGATAATTAATTAGTTAATTTGTAAATCTGTGGACTTTTGATATAATTAGTCAAGAACAATAAGGTTTAAAAGTTCATACTTTTCTAATGTAATAAAATGTTTTTAGACATTGGACAGGAAATGTATTAAGGAAATAAACAGAATAAATTTAAATTCATTTTTTTGCTAGTTCATTTATTTGGGCATTGATTCTTACTCTTCAGTATAGGTACTTTACGAAGCATCCATATTTACCTCAGTAGACTTACTCCTGACATATATTGCCACAAAGGCTTTGTTTGTAAAGTATCAGCTAATTAAAATAAATCTAAAATTAAACACGAAAAATGTTGATTTCCAATTCAGTGAATCCTAGCAATATTATAATAAGTTTGGTTTTAATTCCCGAAAAACATATTAAAATTAACTTTTCTCCCATTTACGTAATGCATATAACTAAACTTCCTTCCTACTGTGAGACAGTTTCATTTATTGTTATTTGTAAACAGCTTAGTAAAGATGCATAGTGGATTGGTCTAGAAACTCCTTGAACAGTTTCTTTTGAAATAACACTACATACGTTAAGCTCAATTACACATCCAAACAGCCACAACACACTTTTGGTAATTTATTCATTGATTTAACATAGTACCCAGAAGAGTCATGCCTGCTGTCAATTTTGTAATATATTATGTTTTAAATATACTCATGCTCACCCATGCACGCCATTAAGGTGTGCATAAACCTGTGTTTTTCTCTCTTGACAGCTATAAATGTTTGTTATTATTACACAAAACATATGTTCATGTTGTTTTTGTCTAAATTATTCTATCTGGGGCTATAAAGTTTTAATGTTATTAGTTGCCCTTAGAATTTTAATGTTTCACTGCTGTAACCTTCTTAGGATTTCTCTGCAATTAAATAGAAACTATTTCACTACAGCCTGGAAGAACAATATATTTTATACAAATAAAAAAATCCTTCTTGCTTCATTTTCTTCTGTTGTAGTAAACTGTCTAGCTGACAAGGCTCTATGCACTGCAGTCCTACCTGCAGTATTTTCCAGAACTGAATAGAATTATACTTTCCTGTGGTATTCACATTAATAAAAGAACCTGGCTAAGTCATTTAAAATAGAAGGCAAGTCCTAAGCAGTTTGCTTTGAAAGCCCTCTTGCTGTTGTTCTTGGCTGTCCCCTTACTCAGAATATACAGAGGAACCTCAATCATGTAACACTTATAAAAAAAGCTGAGGCTTTAGGAGATGGACTATTAATGTAAAAAAAATATATTTTGCAGAAATTTCTCCTCTGTTTTCTTCTCAATAGCAGCAGTGTTGGCAATAGGAAAGTGGTTGCCCCCACGTTTCAGTATTAGATGCCTTTTTTCTAAGGGAAGAGAGCAGATGGGAATTAATCCAGGACATTAAAAGATATTTACTGCTTTTAAATGAGCAAAGGCCTCACTTAAGCGATTCTTTTCTGCATGCTGGATTAAGGCATTATGTGCACTTACTTATTTTCTTGTGTTTTGGGCCAAAATAGAGGAAGTAATGTACAATTGTGTCATGCAGTCTTTAAACAGCTGACTTTTTAAATCTTATCTCTGAGTACAGCACACTGGTATTTCTACTAGATTCTTCAGGCTTTATTCTACAATCTGACCATAACCCTATTCATTTGAAGAGGTACAAGAGTGGTCAGAACATTCAAAATAAACGGATAAGAAGAAGCTCACTCTCTTAAATTGATTAGCCAAGATTTGTTTTAGGAAAAAGAACTAAGATATTTTTAAATGAATTTGTGCAAAATGCTTGAGATACATCAGCCTGAGAATTTGAATTGGAAGGAGTTTCATGAATCTTACATTAAAAACTGATGAGAAGGACATGCTTAATGACATTAGTAACTATTAATCCTTAGTATTTTTGAAGTAAAGCATATGTAAATATCATAATGCCTTTTGAAAAAAGGTAATTTTCACCTTTTTTCCAGAGAAAGGAACTGAGGCAGAGAGGGGGAAGAGCCTTCCCCACAGCTACAGTGTGAGCTGTTAGGCCAGCCGGAATTAGAATTCAGTTTCATCTTCCAGGCTTGTGTTGAGCTCATTGAACCAGTAATTCACACTTCTACAGTAACGTCCTTTAACATTTAATGCTTCTAGAACTCTGCCAAAAAGATTCCTTTCTTTATGAAATTTAATTCTGTCCCCCCAAATTTAATTTGTCTTGCCTGTTTTCCTTGCTTTTCTTTATTTGTTCTTCCATTCATTTTTTCCTTTGGCTTCCAATATGCTCCAAAATATTTCTGTCTTTTTATATTTAATTCTTCTTTTTCCTTCTTTTTCCACATGCCATTAAAGAACTGTGTCTTTTCATCCCCAATAATATTTCTTGGTTTTGTTCCTCATTATCCCTTGGTATCAGAAACCTGCCTTCAGAACTGCTCTGTTTTACAGAGCCATAGTTGCAGCTCACAAACATTATTTCATAGCACCCTAATTTTCAAGATTCTAATTATATCTGAAGTTTTGCCAATTATTTAGTGAACTTCTGCATTGGAAAGAATAAGACCACAGCCTTCTATACCCAGAACTGAAAAGTGTACAATAGAAAAAAATGTACCATTTGTTGAAGAATAGAGATAACGGGGGAATGCAGTGTGTCAAGGTACTTGGTTAAACAATAATCTCTTACAGAGCACTCATTACTGCTAAATAATTGCCTGTGTTGGGAGAAAGGTTTCTATGTGAAGAGAGGTTCAAGAAGGTCAGTTATCTAGTGGTAATGACCGTAGCGGTCATTAAAGGGTATTAATGTTATTAAGAACAGAACTTTAACTTTTTATTGAAGTTTTTATTTAAATTATATTAACTTTGATTCAACTTTTAATTGAGGTGCAACCATCCAAATTCTATAGTCAGGAACCAAGAAGTAATGAACATAAAATTACATGTTCTTCTTATAGGCTGATGGGTCTTTAATATATTATAATTTCAGGAGTCTCTACAGAGCAGTTATTAGTAGAAAACTATTGAGAGGTATTCTATTAGAATTAGGGCTGGGTGACTGATTCAGGAAAAAAATCCCATCTTGACCCGTAGCAAATGTATATTTTCTGAAGGAAAAAGAACTTCTTTTCATAAATATAGTTGCATGCAATCTCAAAACACTTGCTGAGTTAAAGCAGTCCTCTAGTGCCTAAAATGATCTGGCTTACAAACCTGATGCATGGTGGCAGCAGAACTGATTTCATTCTGAGCTGAATTTCTAGTTCTATACGAAGTTCAGTGCTTGTTGTTCAGAGACTCTCATGCTGGAAGTACATAGGGACAGTACTACCGTTGTCCTTCTGGACACTACAAGAACCAGAATCAGGGTTTGGCAGGGGCTCCCAGGAACCTGAAACACGAGCTACTACCTGGAAGGACTGAGCTAGGACTGAGTAGCCCTCCTGGTCCAACTTCTTTTTTAGTCTTTTTCTCTAGGACATTTCAGGAATAGGCTACTGAGTAAGTCTAAAGAGTTGAAGCAGCAGAGCAGAGATGTGAGAGTGGAAAATTAACTTAGGGATCCAGAGGAGTATCACTTGCCATACCACCGTCTACCCTTGCAGCGGATTTTTTTTCCTTGCCTTTCAAACCTGAGGATACAGTAACATGCTGTAAAATAAAAAATCAAACCCACCATGCTACCAGCACAAAATACTAAACGGTGTTTCATTCACTTAGAGGGACGATGAGCAAAACCACGGCTGATGTATGATAGGAGTTAATCCCATTGCCAAGTGCATGTCTGTGCAGGTGCTAAGAGACCTGAGTAAGAAAGGAACAGCACAGCCTGCTGAGGATTGCAAGCTGAACAGAATCCTCCACGCTGTCATGGCAACTTTTCAAGGTACAGTTTCAGAGCCAAAAGCTATATTGTATTTATGAAAACCCATGACACTGAGGCATCTAGCAGTCTTATAAAGTTGCAAGGAGGAAAGAATCTCAGGGTAAGACATTTGTAACAAAGCAGAATGTGCTATCCAAAAGATTTTTTGCCACTCACATGTTAATGCATCAGATAAAGCAAATGATATCAAACAGTAGTTACTTATTGCATTGTTACCTGAAAGGTTTTTTTGCAGTGAGGAAAAGTGCCTATTGACCTTACTAGATGAAAAAAGTTCTGGGTTTTGGAAATGTTTTGCCTGTTTCCAAAACTTTCATGACAATATTGAACTTTCAGTTCCATTCCTTATTATATTTCTGTAGTTTCAACATGTAGAGTTATGTACTATTCTATGAAAGCATTTTCTGCTTATAAAATCCTTTGAACTTTTTTTATAATAATTACAGACTTCGCTAATACTTTGTATTAAATTGGTCTACTGCCATTTTCTTGCAGAGAAATTTACCATAAGAACTGATAATGGCTGATTTCGTCTTTCAAAAAAAAAAAATAGGATTTTTGGTAGGAAGCCAGGCTTGTGTCATTTAGACATGTCACATCATTATGAAAACATCATTCATCATAACACAATATAGCAATGTGATCTATTGAGCTGCTGACTCCTCTTGCAAAATTGTAAAATGGTGTGCATATTTCTGTGCAAAGAGCTACTTCAGTAGTAGAGAGGATTTTCCTGGGGCTGCCTGGTGGAGTGGTCTAATGTATTACCCTTGTAGTTGGGAGAAGATAGGTTCTAAAATGTGATGTGCAAGTCTTTGTGGTTCTAATTCATAGGCACATGACATTTAAAAAAAATCATAGAAGAAAGTATTAATAGAAATTCTGTAAGGTTATTTAGTCCTCTGCCCTGCCCAATGCACAGAAAGTTATAAAGCATCTAGAATGGTTTCTGCTGTTTGTCTGTTTTCTTACAATTAGCCAGTGGTGGGTGTTCTGTGACATCCAAAACAATTTCTTCCAGTGCTTAGCAAACTTGAAAGTTTTTTCCTGCTCTCTTGACTGAATTTACCTTACAGCAGTTTATACGCAGTAGTCCAGGTTCTTTCCCCAGAAGACATAGAGAATCATTACTTTATCTTGTGTGGCAAGCTCTGATGTATTTGAAGATCACCATCAATTTGCTATTCTATTTCACATTGTATGGGCTTGTTCTTTCAAACTGTAATCAGAGTATAAAACTAATAATAAATTAAAGTCAAGATAAATAACTTAAATAGTAAACACACACACAAAAAGAAATGTTATCCTCTACAGTCTAGGGTGTTTTAATACTTTGCTGTTCAAAACTCCTATTTTCTTTTGTAAACAAGACTTTCTGGCCAACCTCTTTATAAGGACAAAGTTTCTTTTCCTTTTGTGACTATGTGGAAATATTCCTTGATTGTACAAAGAATGAACTCCTGCATTTAACTTGCTAGTAAAGAACTGTTTACTCAAGGAGCTGTACACTTTCTTTCCTACTCCTTTTGTGGATGCTTTAAATTCTCCTCAGTGTGTAATGTACCTTCTTCTGGTCCTTACATCCCATAGTAATATGTGTGTTTAAAAACTTCAGGCTAAGTCAGTTGTTTTTAGTTTTTACTATGTTTTGACTAACCCAAATATCAGTAACAGGTAATGTCTTTGGATGTTTCATCCACAGGGTTCTCCTTTGAAGGCGACCTTAATAGAAGACAAACAGTTGAGTAGTTGGAGAGGTTGAGCACTGGCCAGATAAAAGAAAATAATACTTTTTAATAATCATCACTGAAGTATTAACACATGCATTTATCTATGTTATAATCTTATTAAAGATAAAGATTAACATAAGTAGGGTTAAGCATGTTCTCAAAGGCTGCCAGAATTGTGATGTCTGTAGAAAGACACCATGATTAACGATAACAAAAGTTGTGGGTGGTAGGAGTTTGGAGAAATGAGGGAAAACAACAATAGAAGGTGTAGATACTCCATGTGTGCATCATGGCAGCTAAAAATTAGGGGTCAAATTCATGTTTGTTTGAATATTTATAGTCCTTCCTCATTTGCCTGTTGGAGCTGTGTAGGAGAGTAAAGAATTTTTGGAGAAGGAAGATGTCTGAAGCAGGCTGAATTTGATGAAAAATTGAAAAAACAATGATAAAAATATAAGGAATTGAAGCAATAGAAAGCAAAATAATGGGTCAAAAAATAAGATTGCTATCTTTTCTAGTTTAATGACCAGCATATCTTAGCAAGGAAGAGGGCTCTAAGCTTGCTGGAATCAGAGCTGCTCTGCATTACCTGTCATAAATGGGTGTTCTTGTTTTTCAGAGGTGGTAAAATAATGGGGAACATGCATGACACCACCAAATGATGCATTTATGAAGGATACTGAAGATGTACCTGGAGAAGTTACAGTTATGGGGTGAACAGGCTAGGCAGACCTAAAACTTATTTCCCTGGTGCAAGCTGATGCTGTGATCAGAGTTCTCCTGGAAAAGCTAAGCTGTTCTCAGAAACTTTTCCCAGAGGAGTGGTAGAGATAAGGGCTGTATGAGCAGTCTGGAATGAGTAATAATGCCCATCCTGTGGTAGTACAAGGGCATATGGTGCATTTCATGTTTCTCTGGCTTTAAAGTGTGCAATGCAAATAAAATAAGGTAATATTTCATGCCGTCTAGTTTATTTTGAGAATTTTCTGAAAGATCAGCTTGAGAAGAGTTCCTTCCTTATAAGAGCACTAATAATATTATCCCCAAAAGACTGGAGAAAAAACACCTTTAAAAATCATTGACTATGTGAATAAATGAGTCATCTTTTGAGAACTCTCATATGAATTGCACTGTTAGGCTCATGTGTGCTATGTGAGCAATATTGTCAGAAAAGCCAAATAACCACACGTATTGATTTTTAACAGTAACTGAAATAGCTTAGTGTCACATGATATCTGTTTCCAATTTGTGACTTTGATTTGTAGGGATTGTGAACTAATCTTACCATCACATGTTACATTTGTAAACCAAAATTTTAAATTGTGCTGATCAGACATATGTAGAAAATCACAGCTGCACTGCAGACTTGCACCTGTGCCTGGATTTCATCTTTTCTAGTCCCTATTCAGGGCACATGTATAAGCTATGAGAAAATTTATGGTGTGGGAAACCGTTATTAGTAGTATGTGTACTGGAAACAAGTGAATAGGAAGTAAAATGTGGTTCTGTTTTATAGTTAGGAAATCAGAGCAAAGAGATGGCAGCATGATAAGTTCACATAGTAGATCAGAAACAAAGCAAAATCATATACGTATGTCCTGACTCTGTTGCACTCTATGATTCTGCAAGTCCAGTCTGCTTCAATTTCTAGCCCAGCGGTTGCTACCTAAACCTGGTAGATCACAATGCAATTTATCTTCAATTGGCAAAGAGTGCTGGGAGAGCTCCTACATGGAGTGGTCAGCAGTGATAGTATTTTTGCATCTAAAAGCTTGTTTACACAGTGAGCACATAGGAAAGCTTACTAAATTTATGAAGTTATTGTGCAAAAGTTGAAGAGCATAAAATTCCCATATGGGTGTTAGGAAGTCCCCGTGGCTTGCTCTAACACCTTTGAGAAAGATTAAGCTTCAGAAAATTAAGGCCACTTTAGTCCTGAATGGATGTCCATGAGTGTTAATGCACTTTAACTCGTGCACATTACTTTTGAAGCATTAGTTAATTAATCTTCTGAGTCTTTTCACCTATTCTAGTAAGGGCACAGGGAGCTTCCAGAGATGTTGATTCCCAAAGCAATAATGAGTTAATTTTGCTTTTGCATCTCACTTAATATGACATTTTCTGAAGGGGCATATTCTTAGATATTTCAGGTTTGATATTTAAATGCATAATTTCTAAATGTGCAGTTTTATTATTTTGCTTATTTAAACTTCAAAAGCTCCATCTCAGATTATGTATGCTGACATCATAATGCTGTCAGAGTAGAAACAGTACAATCCAGTAAATGCAATCATTTTTAAAGGTGGAAGTGTCACATAAAAATAAGCAGGGTTAGATATACATTTTCCACAAAACACTATGATTTCAAATAAGTATAAAGAGACTTTTCAGTAGCTCCTATACCAAGCATACCTGTATTTAGAACAGAAAGCTGATATTGCAAATAAAGAATGAATACTGGTAGGTAGTACTGTTATTACCCATAATAAAAAGGGGTTTGGAGGTTGGATGTTGAAAAGTAGCCAAATGGATGTTAATTTAAATGGAGGCACTCTAAGAATGAGAAAACTACAAATCGGTCTGAGTTCATGTATCTGTGATTATTTTCTTAAGTGTTCATCTTGAATGCAGCTATTTTAATAGGAAGCTGTCTAGCTATAGAAAGGGAACTTTGAAAAATCTGGGGTTTTTTTCCTGCTGCCTAGCATAATATTGTGGAATTGATAAAAGTAACCCTCAGATAACACTGCCTGAAAAGATATGCTTGTTTTCTCCTGACCCAGACCAAGATACATCTAGAACATTACTTTACAAAGCTATTTATGTTGTTAAGCAGATATTAATTTATCCCCTTGTATACTTTGTTGCTCAGATTGAGGACCATGCAGAAAAAAACTCCCAAAATGAACAGAACAAAGCCCCAAAACAAAACCAAGATAAAGTCTGAAAGGGGAAAAGATAACGCATTATTCATCATGCATGCAGAGTTGTCTGTTCATTAAAGTATACCTATAATTAAAAACTTAAGTTAATTAAGTTTTTGGTTTTTTATATTCTCGTTATCATAAAAGAGAAGAAAAGTCTGGAGGGATCTTAATGTCTCACAACTATTGCAATTTGGAAAACATCCTACCTTTTTTCTCTCCATGAAATACTGTCAATGAAAAAAATAGAGCATGGTTTTTCAAGATGAAAACTGAAATGTTAGAGGTCACAATTTATACCAAAAAATGGTTATAAAACATTGTTGTAAATTCCTCTTTACAAAACAACAAAATATATTGTTAAACAATACAAACAACTGTCAGGAAAATGAATACACTGCGTGACTTCTTGCTTTGCAGGTTGGTCCTCAATATACTTTTGTGTCCTAACTGATTTTTTCCAGTTCTAACATTGCTTTGTGCAAAGAAATAAATCAGTTACTGCTGGTGACCATAGTCTGACATATGAAAAAAATTAATCTTTTCACCTCTAGGATTTAATCTCAATGATGAATGTAATATATTTGAGACTCTGCATGTTTTCCAAAATATATTGTTTAACAGCACATTGAAAAAGTGGAAGTGCTGGGAAATTATCTATATGTTTTACACAGCATAAAAAATTTTGCATTCAATTAATTTTAAGAAGTAGGTCTGAATGGGTTTGGCAATAACTGCTATTGACAGATTTGTACTTAACACTAGTAGCAGATTTTGCTGCCTTTTGCAGTAGGCTTCTGCACCTAAAGTTTCATCAAAAGAATCTTTCTAATGAACTCACAAACTCTGAGAAACTTGCCAAGAAGAAAGTCAAGCTTATTTCTACAGATCCTATGGGAATGACAGTATTGAAAGGAAGTCTTAGTTTTGCAAGCTGTCATTTATATACTTTGTATCATTATTCAGCTTGTGATACATCAGGAAAGAAAGCCATGTTTAAAATCTTCTTCACGTTGAATTGTTTACCAAGTAAGTTTTACCTTTTTCTGTGTGTTAGTTACGGTTTCTAAAAAAAATTTTTAAAAAATCTCTTACATGTTGCAGAGTCTAAGTGATCTCAAATAGTTTAAAGCAAAAATAGGGGTGAATGAAGAAATTGTTCAGTTTTGGACTAATTTGTTTGTCTTCTTCTAAGTATAATAAAGCTTTACTGAGTGCAGGTCATCCACACATGTGTGGATGCACACACACCCTGGACACACAGGCCCGTGGAGACACACACACACACAGAATCACATTTCCATGAAGAATCAATCCCTCAATATGAGCAGTCCTTTCAAAGTAGCTATGGACAAGGGTTCTAGAATGGTGGCTTCAGCTGGTTCATATGAGAGTCCCCAGTGTGCTGCTGAATTTTTATAAATACCTTGCCCATGGACTTATGTGACCTCTACATGTGAAGGAGCCATTGCCACCAATTATTAGCAATTAAGTATAAAACATCTATGTATTGTCTTAATTATGCGCAAAGGAATGTCTTTCTGCATAAGCATTTCTTCGTCTGCAGAGACAGTTTCTACTGACTATTCACAAGTGTATCATTTATGTCCAGTTTGGTCAGTTCTGCATCAGGAACTGCTGGGCGGTCTCTGGTCCTGCCAGGTTATCCACCCAGGATGCAAATCAGCGCTTTGAAGTGTACAAGTAGTGTCTGTCAGTTGGTCTAGGCACAGCAGGAGCTGCCTGCAGGAATTTGCAGGACTGAGAGTCCCACCTGGAGAGCTCATGAAACAATTAGTGTAACACTTTTTTGTGAAGGTGGCAAAGCAGTCAGGCAGTTGCCTCTTAAGTTGGTCTGTTGTCTCCAATCAGCCCATTACCTCTGTTCAGAGACTGGGCAAGGGGTTCTTGGTCTATTCAGGAATTAATGACTTAGTGTCAGGCTCATGATGTCCTTGATTTCCAGCTGCACCACAAATACAGCTTTAGCAAAAAGCAGAAATTTGTCCTTATATTACAACTGTATCTTAAATTCCATAGCCCTTACCACAAACCTCTGCTGTGAAAGACTAATTTAAGGTAGGGAGAAATTAAATATTTCTTGCAAAGATATGAAACCATGAAGGAAAAAGAATTACAGAGGTGTTAGTATGTAAGAAACAAAATTCTTTGTTTTGTCATATTAAAATACGAGCATGAAAGAGAGAGGATTTGTATTTGTGTATTTCATTGTCTTTTTCTATTTATGTATCTGTCACTCCAAAATCTGGACTGAGCACACAATAGAGATTAATTAAAATCAGAGTTACTTCAGAAAGCACTTCCTATAATAGAGCTGTATTAATAAATTAGTTGTGACTAATAGTCTTTTGTAGATGGATTAGAGGAATGAATTAGAATGTAATCTGAAATAGCATTGATAGAAATTATGTCTGATAAGTCCAAGGTAACTTCTATCCTTGGCTGGAAATTTTGCCATTTTGTGCTCCTACAGTAATATAGACTACAAAAAGTAACTGTGGTCTAGGCTGTTCATTTACAAAAAATTCATTAGTAAGAATAATCATAAGCACAAACAATGCCCACTTATTGATTAGCTGAGTCTGTCTTTGGATTCTACGCACCTAATGCCCTCTGTTTGTGTATTTCTACCAAGGCACAAATTAAGCTAATATTATATGTATGTATGTATGTATTTTCTATTTATAATACAGTGTTTATCAGTGTCTAAGGGGTTTTTATAATTTAATTCATTACTATGACTATTTATTACTACTTATCTGGTCAGAAAATTCTAGGTAATTTTTCAAAAAGAGCTCTATTTTGTCAGGTTTTAGATCTGTCTAGAGACAGATGAGGTGTTCCTCTAAAAGGTTACTACTGTAGGCTATTACCTGCAGGGTATTTTCCAGATTTGTTTTTATGTGAGAATAATGCATGCTTTAATAATTTTATAAACACTTTTTTGGAATATAATAAATCCAGACAATATAATATAAACCTCAAACTGTTAATTCTAGAAATACTTCTAAATGAAGAAACAACATTTAGTAGTCAGATTGCACACATCAAGTTTCCAAAAGACCTTTCAGAAATTAAAGTTGTTTGGATTTCTCAAATTCCATTAGCAAGCTTTCAAGGTGTGTTTTAAAAGACCATAGTGAAACTAGTAAGCTAAAAGCATCTGGTATCATTAATTCACTGTTTGAACATCAAAACCAAAGTTTACTTTGGGACATGTACAAAGTTTAGCAACACTTTTTCATTGTTTCCATTGAGGGCTGTTTTAGACTGAGCATTTCTCAAGTCCCAAAAGCATTATGTATTTAGACACTGGAAGTAAGGGCAGTTTTTTGAAAGAGATGGGTTTAAAGGGAGATTTGTATGAGGATTCAGCTGCTGCTTGACACCTAGGATTTGGGAAGCTGATGAAAGCGTTAAGAAGTAGTACGAAGAAAGTTTAAAAAAGCTGGGAGTGGGACTTGATAGAAGATGAAATTCACTGCTATGGGAAAGGCCAGCACAAAATCTATACATCACTTAGATCTTAGTTAATCCCTCAACGTAGGGGTTTATATAGCTATGAACTCTTTGAAGAAATTATGATGCAGCTTAAGTGGGACTCATGCAGAGCACTGATCTTGTGCCAACTCATTGCAAAATGAGCTCTTACCATATGGAGGGGATTGTGGTGTGTCTTAGGAGTCATATGGAATATATATATATGTATAAAAATGACTGCACAGGTACAGGAGAGGTCAAATGATGAAGACTTTGAAAGTATAACAGGATGAAAGGAAAATATATTAGGAAGTATAAAGAAAATAATATTTCCAGATGTACCTTCTTTAAGTAAATGGCAAGTTATGAGTCTCCTCTGACTAACATAAAAATGAAATTAAAATTTAAAAAGCACGATCTCTAACACCTATCTTGTTTATACTAATCAGGGTTAGCTTTATCCTAATCAACAATCTTAGATTCAATCTGAATAATATTTCATTAGCTTTTCAGATCTACCTTTCCTGTCTACGTCTAATTATATCTAATGGAATGTAGCTCAACTCACTATATTAAATCATTAAAAAAAACTCTCATCATTTTAAATGATTATGAGGCCTTGGGAAAGAGTAGTCCCTCCTTCTCCTAAGACCTAAAAGGCTTGCCCCAGATACTTGTCATCATTTTTCTCTAGCCTGTTGTACATCTGGAAAGAAACTTAATATATCCATTTTCATTTGTAACCATCTATAAACAGCTATGTGAGTACAAACATAAACATCTCTTCTAATCAATCCTTAGAGAAGGTTAATTATTCATAGAATTCTGCATTCTCTGAAAATGAGAGATTTGTACAATTTTAATACTTCTATAAAATACTTTTTTTCTGTTTAGTGTCTTGCACATTTTGCTATTCATAAAAGGATTAAAGCATGCCTTGACCTGTATTCAAAAAGGCTATGTATGAAATTGTCCAAAATAGTCACTACCGTTCACTCGTGCTGTAAATATTAGGAATAGAGACACATGTCACTTAAAGGATATTTGCCAGAGCAAGATATAATATCAAAGAATAAGCTAAAAGAAAAATTTCAAAATATTTTAGAAATAATTAGTCCCAAACATATTAGAAGTCTGTACAGTGACAAGGAGTCCTAAGTGGAGAATCCACAGAAATGTTGCATACTGGTTGATCCCAGGATATATCCCAGATACTTAGGAGAGCAGTAAAGCAGAAGATGGAGAATAGTGGAAGATGCTTGAACATTACCAGACAGGCTCAAGAAAATGTTATGTCTGTATTTCATCTCAACATGTTTGAGTAGCTGTTTGCTGTGTCATGTTTTTAGGGCTAAAAATACACTTCAGGAATTCCCAAGGATTTAAGGAATTCTGGGAAAAAGTGATATTGCAGGTTTTATCACTGCTTATTTATCTTGCTGGCAAACATGATTCTGTATATGTGACTGTTGTATTGTGAACCCAAAAGAATAAAGCATAGTAATTGTATATTTTTATGTACTAAAGTTGGAGACCAGTTGTACATATCTTAAGGTGAAACGGAGAGACCTTACTGTGTCATTCTAAGGAATTTTGTCTTGAGCTTAGAAATTGCATCTGTTTCTGCGAAAAGGCACAGAAGTCAAGATATTTATACTGAAAAATGTGTTTCCAGCTCTTTGACCATTGAAGAATTTAGCTCTATCATTAAGAAAAGAATTGTAAGATTCTTTTCTGTAAGAAAAGATTTCTGTAAATGTACTATTATTTGTAGAGAAGAACAGGAGACCATTCATAGTCTTTTTGTTTGAGGGAAGCTATTCCACAGCATAAAAAGCTGTTCAGCTAAATAACTAGGTATCACTATGATTTTACTTGGGGTTTTAGTCATGTTTTCAAGCTAACTTTACTACTGTTTTGTTCTTGTTATAATTGGCTATATATTGATGATAAGAGAACAAAATTAGCATGAAAGATTATTCTGTAGAGATTGGGTTTGTATTTTGTAACTTTAGTATTGTCCTTTTGGAGCCTTACCCTTATTCTACACTTGCATTCAATAATAGGCTTACAGTCAGAAACATTGTGTTTGCACAGTTTTGCCAAAACTGTCATTGGTAGAAAAATTCTGTTTCTGTTTAAAATTTTTGGGTAACTTCTTGCCTCTCTCTTTTAGTCAAAAGAAGGTGTTATTTTTTTTCACTGATACTTCCTGTCTATAGCTGTCTATTTTTCTCATAGATTTTAATTGTAGATCTAATTCAAATAAAATGCAAAAAGAAAATCCTTGACATTAGATAACTGTCTTTTAAATGGATGGTACCAACAGCACAAAATTGGAACAATGCCCATGGAAAAAATTATGTTACTTTTATGTTATACTACTTGAAAAGCTGTGCCCTAACTACATGTAAAAGTCAATTCTTTAAAGAAATGTTGAATAAGCCCCAATAAATTTATTAACCTAAGAATCTATTCTTACATTCATTTAGAAATATTTTGTTTCTTTACTGTCCTAGAAGAGGCTGCTATATTTTAAGAGAAATGCTGTTGTTTTTGTAAATTAAGCCATGAAATTACTAATAGTACTGTTATTACACTTCTCAGGGTAAATGCATGATGGTAGTAGCATACATTGCAAAATGGTCAGCTCAACAGGAAACTCAGATTATGTTTTTAGTCTTCATTATTTCATTGTTTTCTGTTAAAACAACCACAGCTTGAAATAGAATTAGTACATAAAAACCTGCAAATATGGTTGAAGAGTACATGTATAATATATATATATAATAGAATATATATAATATATATAATATATTATATATAATATGTATATATATATATAATATATCTAAAATATGCATAGCAATATATAAAGAAAGGCAGGAGAAATTGAGAAAATACCCTTTCACTCTTGAAAAGGAGATATTTTAAGCTTTTCTTTCTGTTTAAAACATATTTTTATCCAGAAATTCTTTATTGAAAATTTACTAACAGTCTCTAAGTTCGGGCTGGGGCTAGGGCTGGGAGAACAGGGTCTCCTTTCCTTTTTTTTCTTTATTCAGAAGATTTGCCTTCTCACTGGATGATAGGACGGCAGGTCTCTTCTTCTCTCACATCATGAATCTCACATTTCTGATTCTCAGTACCCAGCTCCAGCAGAAAGAGCAGACAATGCCTCTCATGCAGTCTAACTATCTAGCAGAGCAGTTACTATAAGAAATCAAATCTCTATTTTCAGCTTCCCAAGAGAATGCTGTAATTAACAAGCTATCAAGAAACAGATTAATTGTAGGAGCTCCAATCCCAGATTTTTATCTTTTTTTAAAGAAAACAGTGGTCTACATTTCCTGTAGAGCAACCTAGAGGGATATCTTATATAAATTTTGTAGGTTCAGAAGGCATTTTACAGTCTGAATTCCAGACCTCTCTGACCTGTATCTGAGGCTTATAGGTGGCAACAGGAAATTGGGCCTTTCTTCATCATTTCCTAGTGATTCCATTTTTAATGTTATGCTCAGTACACTGAATGTCAGAAATCCCATTTTTCTACCCTGCTATCTCCGTGCTTTCCAAGGAGAAGTTGGCCACCTTGCCTGCACTTTGAACTCTATTTCTAAATTCCCTCCCATGTGTGTTTCTTCATCTGGGTCTGATATATCTCTAATTGCACACAGCTTTTAGGTACATGCTATTCAACATGTGTATAAAGTCATGGCAAATTCAGGATTTTAGTTACAACTTTGGACTAAAAAAATACGTCTAGATTAAACAGCGGGGAGCCTAATAATAAAGTGCTGAATTGAGTAGGTGTAAGTCAACAGAGAGTTATGCATAAAATTTTTCTTGACCTTGGAAAGGTCACTTAAGTGAAAATGTTCAAACCTAAGTGTTTAAGACTGCATACTTAACACTTCAATGCCTGAGTATCTAGGCATTTTTGGAAAGAGCTAGGGCTGAGAGGGACCAGTTCTGACAAGCAGACTACTTATTGTAACATCCAGGTAATAATTTAGCCATATACATGTATGTCTGAATGTTTTATCTTATTATCTGATATCAGACTGTCTCCTGGAAAAAAGGTTTTCCTTCTGAGCTCCTCTAGATCTCTTTACTATTTGTTGATCTGAAGTTTCCTTTCACTGCAAGGAAAAGAGGAAAAGAAGTTAAAAAATATGAATCATAAGTATTCAAACAATATACAAGGATAGCTATATATCAGCTATGTATGTGCATATTGTTTATAATCCTCTTAACTATTATTAGCAGTGGCTTTTCCTGTCAGCTACTCTATGAATAACCCATAGTTATTCAAAGTTACACATCATCAAAATTTATCCATTTTCCTGTAGATAGTCCAGGGGCTTACTATAGGGAAAGACTCTTCGACCTAGCCTTCCATATTCTAATTTATAGCTTATAATTTTAAATTTTATTCTTGTTGCCTCTCCAAGTTGAAGTATTTGATATGTATAAATCATAGTGTCTGCTTCTAAGATAATGTTCATTGCGTATCCATACCTTTCCTGGATAGTAAGTAGGAATTATTTTCTGTTTTTAGCTCCACAGATCTGTCCATTTAGAAAAAGAGAATATCCTCCCTACAGTGGTCTGATCCTCAGGAGATCTGTAGTGCAATTTTTTATTCTCTTTTCCTGTAGGAATATTCAAATGTATACTAAGCAAGATGCTGATCTTCACTACTTTTTTAATATACTTTACACATCCTCCTCAGAATTCCATTTTCCCTGATTTACTTAATTTTACTTTCACTCCTCTCTTTCTCGTAATCTTATGATGACATTTTCTTTGACAAGGGGCTGGATACTCCTTCACTTGGAGACCAGCTGAGAATGTCTAATGACAGGAAAGGTTTTCTGGGAGTTCTCATAGGGCTGCCAGCACCGAAGATAGAGTTAGCATAAGCATCACTGTATTCAGCTGAAGAATCACAAAACAGTCAGCTCTGTTAAAGATTTATTTTGTGTGGTGAATACTGAAGCTAAATCCTTTAATACTATCTTGATCATAAAATGTTCACAAGCACATTACTTATGTTTACAGAGTTCCCCTATAAAAGAAGAATATCTGCTTTCTCAAAAGACTGTCCTTTCTAAAGGTCAAAAGAAGTCACTACCATTCTGACGCTCTGTACCAAAAAAAATAGAGCAGAAAAACCTGTTATTAATTCCTATGCATAAATCTGTGCACATTTTAAAAAGCAGTAGTGGCTAAAGCTTATTTTTGGCAGGTGCCACGTCATGCTAATGCTGAAAAAATACCTTTCATTAAAAGGGCCAGAACAATCAAGAATATTGTTTATTTCTCCCTTTGCAGCAGTGCAAATGCCAAACTGCCAGTCTGAATCCAGGCAGTCCTATGTTCTGGAATGAGTTCTTTTTTGCAGTTGTCTTGCCACATTTCTACAAAAGGCTACAAGAGATCTCAGTATCCAACTACCACTTTTTTTTCTCTCAAATTTATATATATTTATAAAACTATATTTATTTCTAGTGGCCATCTCATCATCCCCAAACTATACCACAATGCAATGTGGCATAGTCCTGTGCATTTAATTCTACTTTTTCAGAAAATTAATTGTAATGAAATAATGTAACAAAAATATCCAGCAATTTCCTTAAAAGAAGATTTTACAGGTATATATTGTGGTTGATAGAAAGCATAAAAGAGGAATTCAGATAGTCAAAGAACATATACTTTTCTGGTTTCAAAAGATACTGCGGTACTGCAATCACTTAAAGGGATGGTTACTGAGGTACTTTGGTGCGCCCAAACATTCCAAGGATATACAAACCTGTAGGTGCTTCTTAAAGAAGTACTTGTACAAACTGGGTATTGATGTCACGCAGAAAATAATGGGAATTTGGACACATGCATACATAGTTGTGAGTTTCTCAGTGTTAAAATCTCCATCTTGCAACTAATTTTGCTTGAGCAGATACCTACTGATTGCAGTGGAGCTTTCTACACTGGGGTCCAAAAGGGTTGATCTGTCAATTCACAGCAGACTGTGGGAATTGAAGATAACATTTAGAAACATTCAGTCTCTGGGAAGTTCTCACAAAGGAAATTGAATTCATGTGGTAAAAATTTGGGCTGATTTAGATCAACCATTTTAAAGATATTAAGTCAATATATAAGAATAATAAATAAGAACTGATGATAATTATGCTCTTTCTTGGTGTATCAAAGTTAGTGTGGGTATAACTAGCTCTGAAATGATTGAAAATGAATTATCAGTAGACAGAAAATGTTGCAGTGTAAAGAGCATGTCAATAAAGGCATGGAAATAGCCAGGGAAAGTCGACTGAGCAAAAGAGATTTTATTCATCCTCCAAATGAACAGGTAATTTTAACTGACATATTTTCCCTTACCTCTTGCATAAATGCTCAGAAAAAGGCTGTGGTATGAATTCGGTGAAGTGCTTAAACATGCAGTAAACCTAAAAGTGTGTATGTTGCTGCATTGACCTTGCTAAAGCTGCTCACGAGTCCAAAGTTCCTCACTCCACTGGGGCCGTTGAAGAACTGATTAACGACAAAGGTTTTAGTGCAGCCTTCAGTTCTGGGTATAGTGAACGTAGTTATATTTACCAGTGGTAGTTAAGCTCGTGGGTGTTCCAATTTCTCCAAGCTTCTTTTTTTCAGAATAAGAAATTTTCAAGTCCCGTTACTGCAGCCAGAAGATGTGTCCAGTATTTAAAATTCCATTTTTTAATTTAAAATCTTGGCTTGGATTATGTAAGAATAAAACAAATTGTTAATGCAGCACCAAAATTATAAATAGAATAAATTATGATAGATAACTGTTGTAAGCATTAAATCCTCTTTAATATTAAGCTCACATCTGTGTCTGATCATGAAACTGTTAAAATTAAACACAATTATCTGTATGACAGGTTGGATGCTTTATAAAATTTAACCCTACTAGTACACACATTTTGAATTGTATGTCTCTACATCTGCATTATGGAATGTCTAAATTCCTTGTGAGTGTGTGTTCAGCAAAAGAGTAGTGTTACGGTGCTCTTGTTCACAAAAAACCCTCACCAAAAACAATGGTGTCACATTTTCCAGTGCTCCTTTCGATGGTGACGTAAACTGTACAGTTTTATATTAGCATCCTGTTACATTAACAGCCATAAAATACATTTCCCACAGTTAAAATTAAAAAGGTTTTAAAAGCTTCTAGTATGCAATCCCTGAGCACAGGCAGCCTAAAGGTCTCTCCTGAAGAGCCAGCTTTTATGCACTGGACCCTGAGAGGAACAAAAGACAGCCTATACTGCCTTGATAAAAAACAAACTACTCAGTGTTGAATTGTTACACATCTGCTATGGGAGGTGGCTGAGACACTATTTGGGTAAGATACTGTCACCTTTCTTGCAGCTACTGTGCTATTCCAGTTCATTAAAAAAAAATAGGGTAGAATCGTCTTTTGGTTTTGAAAGCAAGTTATTCCTTTTTGGAGGGAGCTGTGAGTGTACATTTTAGCTTTCACTTAATCCTAACTACTTTCAAAATGTTTATGCATTGCAATCCAGAGTCCCAGTGAACATATATGGTAAACGAGTCTTTTAACATCTTTTAAATTAGTTGCCTTTTATTTCTGAAAAGCTAATATCCAGACTAGCAACAGTAAAGATGTCCAGGTTTCAATGAAATATATTTCATAAATTAGCTTATCATTGCACTGATTTAGCATGCCTAGCAGGTGAAAGACAAAAACATGTGTTATCTTCCCTAGGGAACCTTCAATGAATGTCATTCTAGCTTCATATGTCTTTCTTCTCTCCCCTTCTTGAACTGATATAAAATTCTAATGTGTGCCCTCTGGTTCCATCTTCATTGAAATCTAGCAAAACCGCTGAAGGTAAGATAGTGGCAATGGTGCATGAAAAAAGGGAAAAGGAATACAGTGATTCATAGCATACTTGAAGAAAGTTGCAGTTGTTAACAGCACTACTTTTGTGTGTAGACAGGTTAAAATGTGTCATATATCAGTGTTAAAAATAAAGTTATTCATCTTAGCTATTTTTTCAAAGTTTTGGGGAAAAAAGCAATAAAACCTATGCCATGTGCATCTTTAAAAATTATTTCACATATCTCTGAAAACAAACAAATTCAGTTGCTCCCAATGGTAACAATAGTAAAGGCAGCACTTTTACATGGATTTGCTTGTGTAATTTCTGTAGTTTTGAATAGTGATTGATCTTTACTGAAAATCTTCAACACATTCATGTTTTCAATCCTTTTTTGTCCATGCACATGAGTTACTAGTATTAAGTGACATTTTTTTTATTTGCATTTTTCTTGGAAAAATCATCATTGAAGGTAGCTATGAAAAGCAATCAATATGTCATTGTTGTCAGAATTTTTATTTGTAGACACCACATGGTCAAAAATTCTTCTGTAACTTAATAAATTTGCACAATAAATTAGAAAATTTAACCAAATAAGACAAAATGGTCTTGTTAAAAATTGAGCAAATCAATAGCAGATAGTTAAATGAAAATAAAACGATACTCTCTTTCCTAGTATTCACAGTAATGAAAATGAAGCAAACAATAAAAGAGTAATTCAGAAATAGATATCGTTCTTTCATCCTTCCCTGAAAGAGGACAGGAATGTGTCTTGGCACTTGTTATGTTAAAGAAGTGGAATCTTGACCAAAAGATTTGACAGGCCTTGCTGCCTTCACTGAACACTTTCACATTCTGTGAAAGTCTGTAAGCCCAACTTTACCATTCTGTTTCACAGCTAGAGCAAAACACAGTAACAGCCTCATCTGGCAAACCTGTACATGTGGAAACAAGTGATCACTGGAGTAGCTGCTGTGGGTTTGGAAATGGGGCTGTAGGAAGTTTCTCATCACTCCATTTGTGCAGTCTGACCTGGTGTGCTATCTACTGAACTTGCACTGATAGAAAACTGCACCAGTAAAACCATGTGCAGTGCTTCAAAAATGTAACAATGAGCACATTAGGCGAGTAGGACATCCAGTGACTTCAGACAGGCGTTATCATGCTGCACAATTTGTCTTCAGCTCCTGAGTTTAAGTCTTCTGCAGCAAACAAATGCACAAGCTGGTGTAGGGGTTTTGTCATTTGCTTTTCACCATTACTGGCTAAAAGCCAAGGATGACTTTTGGCCAGTAGATAGCTGAAAAGATCTCTAGCCATCCCATTTTTAAATAACTCGTGACCATACAAAAGCCACTTTTGCATAGCTATATTTCAGACTTGCATGGTCTATTGAAATAACTGTAAAGAAATGGAGTTCTGGAGAAAAATATTTTAATAAGTATATTTTAATTGATTCATTGGACTTTGAATCAGGTCGTGAAATTTTTCTTCGTTAAACACTTGAGGAAAGAGGGGAGAAATATAAACTGTATTGACTATGTTAAATAGATCATCAATGTGTTTTTGAAAAGACTGAGAGTCCGGTGTCATATCTGTAGAGGAGAGCTTTCCTCGTTTTCAGACTTGAAATAAAATAACCTACTGCAATTAGTCTTTCCATAACAGTGAATTTTTTCTTAGATTTTGGACCCATATTTAAGGAGCATTCAATTCACAAGTAAATAACACAAAAAGAAAGATAAGCAGATGTGAAGGCCTTGAGTCGCCAAAACCTTTAAGCAAGTCCATGACTTTAAGTGGAAACTGCGGAAATAATACTATTGCTGTTCACTGGGACAGATGTATGCTTTAATGTAAGCATATGTTTTACATAATTAGGGCCTTAGCGATTTCTTTTGTGGTTTTATTAGGAAAGTGCTGTCACTTTTCATAGAGAATATTCTAGATCATCTATTTTAGAGCTAGCAAGTGGTAAAAAATATGCTCTTTATAAGACCATGTTATAGAACCACATTATTATCATATCCTTATGTGGTTTTGAAATGATACAAACCAGTTTGATTTTAATCACTTTCTCACTTAAGAAAAAAAGTTACTTCTTCATTGGAAAGTGGTCCATGTAGAACCCAAAACTTACATCAGTAAGACTACTGGATAAGAAAACAGTGAAATACGCCCACATGGTAGATAAATTTTTAAAAAATATTTTAAATTAGAATTTCTAATATTTGTTTGCTGATTATAAATTGAACTGAATCCTTTTTTCCATTAATGCATATAGAAAACAAATCATTTGCAAAAGTATTCCAGCCCATACTAAAAGTATTTATGGACACACTGCAGAGAGTTTGGTTAATATTAGTAACAATAAATCCAAAATATTTGGAGGGACTCACTCCATCTTTGTTAGATTAGGGTTTCTAAATGTTTAGTAATGGATTCAAGTGTACAGCCAAATGAAGCTGCATTACTTATAAGCATATGTATCCTCATATTCAAATGCAGTAAATCCAGTTAAGCTTCAGCCCTTCTTAGTTCTTCATTCATGAGATGATACCTTTACAGCAAAAGTAAATAAGTAAAAAGTTTCTTTTACCCCAAATTAAAAAAAAACACAACATTTTTTAAATGTAAGTTTGAAGTTAGTCTTCCACAGATAGCCAATTAAATTATGCTAAAAATGACATTTTTAATTAAACACCAAGGTAAGCATAAATGGATTTCAAAATAATTAATCAAACATCAAAAAATTGAAACCTTTTTCTGCTTGAGCAGCAGAAATGAAAGAACCAGTCTTCAGGTCTCATAGAGATTCAATCTAATTTAATTCTCTGTCTTCTCTAAATAAACATTCCTAAAACCTTTTTTTCATCTGGGGGAATAAGGATGAGAGGGGTAATCAATATTTCTAGCATTTTAATTAAAACCGTTAGTGGAATAAATCCATTTAATTATCAGTTAATGAAATACAAGGTCATTTACCTGACAGGAACTTTGAAGGTGGATTACTAGCTGGAATAAAGTAAAAGAACCCAATGTCACAGCCATTTAGCTTCTGTCAAATTTAAGGTTAAAATCCTTTTAGACTATTTAACCTATTCTCTACCATTTTCTATTATGTATGTCAATTGGCAAGAAGAAATACATGATCAAAACTTGCCTATCTTAAAATTTTCTCCAGTTTCTGCTAAGTTTCTAGATGTCCTTTTCTATTTTTTTTTTTTAGTCTAGACAGACGCAAAATGCCAATGCATCCTGGGGTATTTTGACTTATTGCAGGTCTTACCCTTGAATTAAATTAGCATACTGTGCCTAAAGATCATCAGGACATTATTACCAATTAAACAAAATAAACACAAATGTGGTGTTTATATTTATTAACAAGAAATATTGTGATTCTCTATTTTTTTACCTTATGTAATGAGGAAAAATAGGTAAGTTTGTTAAAGAGGGTTTTTAAGGTTGATGTTCTCATTAGACAGGTAAGAAGGAAAATGGAAACAGAAACTGTTCTCTTTTAGTACAGCAGCAAACTTCCCAGGCTCCTGATAATGTTTCAATAGGACAGCAAATCAAAGGGGTAATGAAAGTTCTGCCAGAGGCACAAACAGTGAATGCCAACATTGGCTAGCAGCAAGACCAGCACAGAAATACTCTTTCTAGGATCCTGGGATAACCATGCAAACACAAGGGGAGAAAAAAACCAACATGTAAGTGGACTGCTTCTACTTTGTGGCATGATTTTTAAGTTCAGAGTTAAGTTTTTGTAATTAAAAAGGATTATGTCCAACTCAGATGGATATGAATTAGAATTAGAAGAGCACACTTCTCTGTGATCTTTAAAAAAGAAAAGTCTATCAATGTGACTGGTTTTGATGTTCCAGTGTCTATACTATGACATTTTAAACACAGAAAAATAAAATGTAGGATTTAAAAATTGGTTTAGAAAGCTAACTTGCAAGGTGAATTCTCTTATTCACCGTCACATTTGTTAAGTGTAAGTCACATTTGCCAAATTAGCTATAAACCTCCAAAACACAGAAATAATAGTTACCGTTCCAATTTACAAAAGTTGTTAGCTATATTTTTTCATAGCCTAAGAAAAGTAGTGCTTCTTAACAAAAAGCCATTGGATGCTGTATATCACACACTTTTAATTTTTAGTAATTACAGAAGTGTTCCACGTGTGTTTAAAGTTGTGCTTCAGAATGTCAAACCCTATAGGCTAAAGACTGCTCTTGACTTTAATGCGTAAGGAGAAGTATGAACCATAGATAATGGAGGAAACGTTTAGTATCTTTTATCAGAACACCTGCTAGTGTCAGAAAAAGACAAGAAAGCCTAAGGGATGGCTCACAGCCCAACCCAAGGTAGATTGGCTGTGGTAGACATGACACTGCTGTTGGCACCTGTCTATGTCATGGCTAACCTAGAGCCACAAATTACTAATTTGTGTTAGCAAAAGTGACAGCTAGTACAGGAGGGAAAAAATCCACTTCCACCAGGGAACAAAAGAGATTTGGTATCCCCAGCCCTTCCTTCCTGCAGCTGTATTGGAGAAACAAGGCTAATATTTCAAGTTCCAGCCAAGTTAGTAACTGAACATGATATTGTCCTGTTTACCTCATGATAAATGTGGCCTGCATTATTCTTAGAGAAGTGGAATTCACTGACTTCTCTGAATTTGCTTTCAAACTTTTCTTTGCTTGCTACTTCATATCATAACTAACTCTATCAGTTATGCCATGATATGAATTCCCTATCTTAAAAATGTGTAGAATATTAGTGTCCATAATCCTTGTCTTTGAAATTATTAATTTAGATGTATATTAATTTTTTGTCAAATGATTTGTAAGAGCAAGTTCTGCTTGCCTGAAACAATAATAAGAAAAATTCCGCTGACTTTGACAGAATGCAGCCCATCCTTCATTTTCTACGTTTGCCCTGTTTTGTTAGGGGGTGTTAGAAGATTTTGATGCTTAGCACTTTAAAGACCTCACTGTGGAGACAGAAAATAAGGAGGAATATTTCAAGATATCATGAATACAATGCACTTCATTCCCTTTATATTTATACTTCTTATTGAAATCTTCTTTGACACACTTGTTTACTAAAGAGATCACTGGGGGGAAGAAGAGCATCATACCTATGATGCTGACCACTCTGAGAGTTTAATTTCTGTATTTTAAATATGATAGTGTTAGCAAATTTTGAGGTAGCCTATTTTTAATACTGTGTGACCAGTGCGTGTTTTACTATGTTAGGACTGTTTTAAGCAGTTCATTTCTTAAAAAGGGTCTGAACAAGTTTGCATAAGGAAACTCAGAAATGATGGAACAGATGAACAATTTGATATTTATATGACAGAATTTCTGGGTCAGTTATTCCAAACTTTTATTTTGGTATATGAAGGGGAAGTATGCCTATTTTAACTTTGTGGTAATTGAATGAAGAGTGTTTGTAAAATCCAACACCCAAAGTAGCTCATGTAAGTAGCAGCATGGTGTAAAAGCAGAGACTCTCTTTCCCCCAGACCCAACAACACCTGCAGATTACTGCCGTCAAGATTTGAAGGTTTTCATTGTATCCTTCTGTTGTCCCCACTGCCCAACAATAGGGAGTATTCCTTTGAAACAGGAAGAGCTATGTAATTAGGTTGTACTGATGACCTGAGTATGATTTTCTGATGGGGCTGTAGAGGACCTGGCCTTTTGCAGAGCTGATTTATTCTGCAGAGGGACAGGAGCTTCTGTAGCTCCTTGATCATTGTGTGGTTAACACACTGTGGGTTCTGTACCTCAAGATAAGTCTACCTTGATTTAAGGACAGGTTTTACATATGTTATTCTTGTTTCTCTGTTACTTACCATGGGAAAAAAATATGTATTCAAATTCAATCAAGTAAATAAAAAATTATATGTGGATTCATTCAGCATTACATGTAAATCTGAGTGTGCATAGTCCTAGAAGAACTCTGTATTGTGACAATCACTGTTTTAAACATGTCATCACATTGCTTGACCAGAAATAATAATTTTCTGATCACTATGAGTTACTCAGATATAAGTCAGGACAGATTTTTTGGCTACTTGTGTTGGTTGCAGTTTAGCTGTGGTTTTGCAGGTTACAAAATATGGTGAATTCACCAGGATGCCATGAAAAGGACTCAGAAAGTATTCTTTAAGTTGTAACACTCATTTACTTTTAGGGGGAATTGCCAAAATTCCACAGTATGTCCTGCAGACTCCCACAAGATCTAGCAAATTGCACCAAACAGACCTAGCTTTTTTTAGCTGAAAGCATTTTACATTCAGTATCTGGAAAGCCTCACATTTGAGATGTGTGTGGATGTGTGCTACGAATATGAAACACAATGTAGGATTTACTCCCATGGAGAAAAAGTACTTAAAATTGATTAAGTGAATCTTTCCAGTTTTAATTTTTTTTTTTTAATCTTTATGTTTGTTTCATTAAAGTTCTTTCCTGTTTAACAAAAAGAAACAGAACCCTGATGTGAAGTTGATGTTGAACTTGTAAGGAGCTTCAGAAAGGACCAAGTCTTTTCTCTGTACATGTACATGCTGTCTTTCGGATCTTCAGATATTTGGATGCAATATGAATAGAGTAAATAGTTCTTTAACATTAGCCATTCCTTTCACTGCCAAATGCAGTGGATGTGCAGAAATTGCAGAAAATGCAGAAACAGATCTAGGTTTAAACTGACTATTATTTGAATCAACACATCCAGCATTCTGAGAATTATACAGTAATAATTAATACATGTCCCACCTGTACATATTGGAAAAGAAAACAGGAAATAAAATGAGTGGACTGGATCAGAAATCCTCTTTGTGATAATAATGAGTTTGCAGAAATGGAACTTACTTTACTTACTTAAAGCAAAGCTGTCAGGATCAAATGGATAAATACACAACAGAAGGAAAGAATAAGGAAGTTGAAGGTATCTTTGCTTTGTTTGGAAATGTGTTTTGAAAGATACTGATGTTAAATTTTATTTAAAGAAAGGTTTTTGAGCTGGAGCTCTGTACCACATAATTTTATGGACTTGGATGAAATTCCTTATGTTATATATGTCTGGAAACATACTATGGTTCTAAATAATTTTTAATTTTAATCCAGACTCAAAAAGAGCTTGTCTGTATCAAAGAAAAATTTCTGTATTTGGTCTGATAGCATGAGTATAACTGCACGTGTTCCCTTCCTTGTGAAGCTCCCTTGATTACAGAGCTTGTACAGCTGCAAATGGGAGCTGTTGTGCAGAAAGGCTGATCTTGAACCAGCTCAGTGGTATCACTCCAGCTCTCCAGTTACCTGATATCCTAGAGGTGATGGCACTGAGCAGTGGGCTTTATGACACAGAAGCAACAGGCTAGTTTTTGAAGAAGTTATTTAGGCTTTGAGAAATTCAAGTTCAGTTCATATTCACACACATTTGCAGTCATAGCATGATAAAATGAGCATAATTGGAAACAAAGCTGGTACTGGTGAAAGGACATTTGTTTTCAAAATGCCAGCTCTTGAAAATACTCTCTTGGATTCTGCCATAGAATTAGTAGTAACCAGTGACTCTGATTAAAACTGACTTATTTTAATTTATAAAGTAACTAGATACACACATGTATATAATATACATATTTATAAATTTCAGGCAAAATTTTTGAAGTATTATGTAAGCTTCCTTCAAATTTTAGATATTGTTAAGAAATATTTTCCACCATTTAAAATGTTCACTTAAAACACAGATGTCCATTTTATATGTCTATTTTTCTTTTTAAAACATCTTGATATATTTAAAGAAAAAAGAATTTATATGTTGTATGATTTACAGTCTTGGAAAAAATAACATAGTCATAACTCTGCCGTTTTTGTGATGCATGAAGATCAGATTTTTTAATGTTGGTTAATGCTTTACTAATTAAAGTGTGCATGTTAATTAAAGCAGAGGCTAATGTTAATTACCTATATTAATGGAATCTCATGTAGCACCTGCCTGAAGCAATGGGTTCAATTTTCAAAATATCTCAATTAAGACTGAAACTTTTGATTTGCATCTAGTAGGGTTTCAATTAACTGCATTGCAAACTTAAATAACACACTTAAAGGGATAATATCACCAATCACATGCAGCACAGTGGAATTGGTCGGTTCAATTATTGACTACGGCTGTGAGAGCTTTCACAGTCGGTAGGTAAGTACTGTGGTATTGGCAAGTGATTATTGTCTAGGGCTGTCATCACTTCTGTGGCTGTTGTAAGAGAGATGTTAAATTGCTGTACTTGGGTCTCACTGCAATTCCATTGTTGAGGGAGACAGAAATAAAATGATGTTTTCTCACATCCAGCATTTAATGGTGAAGATTCAGCTTGTTCCTTTGAAATAAATGACCATTGTTCCATGACATGGTAAGGCATTTCATCAAATGGGAAAACAGCATTTGTGATAAAGTGCACAATGTTGCAGGGTACTTCTCAGCCAAACCATGAGATGTGATTGTATTCCCAATCTCTGTTTCAGCCACCACAGCATTACGTGTTGACATAGGAGCTTTTAATGAGCAGCTTCAGGAAGCGATTAACAAAGCACTAGAAATAGATGCAATCATGCTGATTGGAAATTCTACCTAAGCTCCATAAATAAGACCATAATGTCCTGCTACCATACAACTTTCTACGATAATTATTTCTGATAGCTCCAAGACTTGAACTTCTAATCTGAGCCTACTCCACTGAAATATTGATGGTTCAGTTACAAAGACATCAAGATCCCCAAAAAAGCATGTTAATTTTTTCTGGTTTGGACACACAGTTGAAGAATAAGTGTAGGCTTTTGTGGTCGGATCCAAATTTTGTATGCACATGTAATGCAGAAGTACCTCTAAGGATAATTTCTATGTGGCATCTGTGGAAACAGATGACTACAGAGTCAGTTTTTAGCCATGCTCAGCAAAGAGGACTTGGAGCACAGTGTTACTTGTGTGGCTATAATCTCTCACCTGTGCCTATGTATTTCCCTGCTAAAAATACCCTTAAGCTTTAGACCATTCCACTACATGGGTCCTGACTTCTCTGTATAATGGATTGCCTGTGCTTATTAATAAAATCTCTAATATAACCTTCCATTGTAACACTCTGGCTTAATACCTCCATTTTAATTAACGCTATGACAAAAGCAAAAAAAAAAAAAAAAAAAAAAAAAAAAAATCACAGTATTAGTCAATCTGTTTAAGAAATTTATGAGATTATAATAAAACCTTTTTAACAAACTGCATTTAAAATATTTATTTTAAAATATGTTAATAACTCTTGATTTATCAGTTTCTGACCTCTCTTAAGTCTAGATTAATCACTATGTAATGATTCCAGTTGAGATTTTAATTTCTGAGGAGCCTGTGTCCCACAGTATTTTGTAAGGTCATAAAATGGTTTAGAACTTGTGCTTGTTTTTGCCTCTGAAAAGAGATTACAGTCTATTGTAATCTGAGTTCCCAGAATTCCCATGTAGTAATATTCAATTTCTTTAACAGTATAATGTAAAAAGGTAATTATAGCCTTGTTTATGGTTATTGGAAATGTGCATCTTTTCATTAAAGCTTTCCCTTGACGTATTTTTTGTAGTAATTGAACTTCAGATTCCTCAAGCTACTATGCATCTTATTTTAGCTGCAGAAAAGTCACATTTTCATGGGTCAGGTGTTAAAAGATGCAGCAGATATGGTTATTATACTGTGCTATGTTATTGTCATCTCAGTTATAGTTCTTAATGTTTGAATGAAAAAATCTGTAAATGTATAGTCTCATGGACATTTGTAATGCACATGTCATCTTTGGACATCTATAATTTGAGAAGGGTGATTTTGCTGTTTTTCAATCTGTTTACTTTTAATTTTGAAACGAACGTGTTTGTTCACATCCATTTAAACAGCTGTCTAAAATTTAAAAAATAGCAAAATATTTCCTTTTTTTGGACTGTTATTAACACAGAACTCTGTAATAATAGATCTTGTATTAACATGGTGATTTTAACTACATTCTAAATGAGAAATACTACAGCACTAAACAGGCAGAATCTCATGTAATGATCATGTCTTTGATGAAAATCTGTTGAAATCATTGTATTTACAAGATTACTGAGATTAGGTCTCTTTGGGTATTAGCTGGCCCAAAGGCACTTAGCCAATTAAGGCTATTGGAAAAAAATGAAAGCAATCCAACCTGAAGCCTTCTAAAAGGAATCTTTAACACCATTTACTTCTCCTGTATAGGGACTATAATACAGCATTTCCGATATCTTGAGCATTCTTCATTTGGCTTCAGGTAGCTGGAGTGTTTTTCTAAGTATGAGAGAAAAAAAGTTTAATTCATTGTTTAAATTACATAGTAACATTACTTAAAAAGCAAGCAGTAATACTGAACAAGCTGTTCTACAGGATCCTTTTATTAGGGAACAAGGAAGAAGGTGGCTGTGCAAATTTGGATGGATTTTGGTGATGGTGATTTGAAAGACAGACCTGTAAAACTCTTATTCTCACATTTTGACATTCAGACTCATCCTGGAATGTTTTCTTTATAAGTTAAGAACTTGGATACTTTAGCCAAATCAGCTGTGCAGGTTTACATCTGGAGTAATGACAAGCTTGTAACAGAGGCCTTGACAAGGAGTAAAGCTACAAGTACACAGAATGCAGTCTGTTGTACTGTGACCTTTTCAACAAAAATGGAAAGAGCACATAGGCTGAGTCACATTAGACAGTCATGGGCTGGAACGTGTGGTATATTTTTTGAAGTGTTCACATAAGACCCTGTTGTACAATCTTTGCTCTGAAACATTCCCTTATACACGGTGGAAAGCTTACCTAAATACAGCACCTAAGGAATTTGAGTACTGGATATTTGCTTCACTTTTAAAATTATTTTTGGAACTTTGATACATGTAGCATAGATGTGAATCAAAATTTGCCTTAAAGTGCTGAGAGAAAAGGTTTCCACTGCATTTTGATTGGTAAAGCTATAAAGTGCTATCACACTTTAGATCACACTATAAAGTGGTATCACATTAGAATTGTTGTCAAATTAAGATGTCTGACATGTTTCTGAAAAGGCAACATTCATCAAAAAAGGGCATCATTTATTCTTAGAAAAAGATGGCTCTTATCTTACAATTTTGGGCTTTAATTGTTCTGTTACTTTGTTTTAGACTTGAACAATCTCTCTACATGAGTGGATCTTATCTTAATATTTTATATGTCTATATAAACACACTTTTAAAAATAATTTTATCACATCTGGTTTTACTGCATGTTGCTGCATGTCTCTAGAGGCATACAGAATTTTTATTTTCAAGTAAATTTATATTAGTTACAGTCTCCAGCTGTTTTAGATATAGAATCATTTCCTGTTGGTACAGTTTCCAGGACAATTCCCTTTTTTTCTTCTCAAAAGAATGAGAAATTTAATTTTACAAAGACATCCTATAATTGCCTTTGTATCTAGCAAGGTATCTAACAATCTAAATATTTTATTTTATTTAAAACATCTGTCTACATAATATCATGACTATACAAACATGTATCAGCCTCCTGAAAGACAGCTGCTGCTACTTTTATTTCATTTATAAGAGACCAACAAAATTGCTCAAGATAAAGCCTGTCTGCCACTGAGTCATATATAAAAAAATTTTGCAAGATGAAAATTGCTTGCATTTACAGTTCTTGTTAAACTAATCTAGGTCTTTTACAAATTTAGAAGCATCGTTTTTCTTTTTCCCTGTTCTCTTACCCCCCACCCCAGTCACTATGGAAACATAGGAGCTTTACATATACTTTTTTTTATAAGCTCTTTTTCTTTGAGATTGAAGGCCCATTTTTTTTAAAGATGAAATGCAAACTAAAGTCATATCTTAATTGCCTGCTTGTGGGATCTATTTATCTCCTGCTATCTTCATTTTCACAAACATTTGGTGTGCATTATACTGGTCAGAATTTTCATGCAGTTTTTTAGAAAATATATAGAGGGAGTGATAATGTCAATATAGATCTTTATCTGTTTTGTGCTACTAAGCTTTATTTGCAGTGATTGTAAATTGTTCCTTTGTATGAACCAACCCACACTGAAAAGAAAATATTTAATAGATGGTATCAATATAGGCACAGCAGCTGTCCTAGAAAAATAGGCAATTTAAAGTATGTCTAAATAAGACAAGTTTACCTTTTTCCAGGGAAGTAATCAAAATACTCCTTTTTGGAGAACTAAGAGTATGAAAGGAAAATGTTTATGGTTCCCTACTGGCACACAGTTATGATTGACAGGAAAAACCAACATGTATGCCACATGAGACATCTTGTTCAGGAACTTTCAGGAGGGTAGTAAATTGGTGTTGGCACAAACACAAAAAAATAAAATGACTTGATTCAGCAGTTTTCAATTCTAAATCCCCAGGCTCAAAAGAAAGAAGTAAATATTCATCAAATGATCAAAATTTATATTGATTTTTATTCTGCATTAGCAGCTCAAAGTCAAGATTCTTGACAGGGTGGATGTCGGTTTGAATGATTCTCTTTGAAATAAGGATACAGGCACTGGGCTGAGTGCTACTGTGCATTCCTGAACCATAGGAAAAGACTATTACAACCCTAGGAAGCTAAATTTTTTAAAGAATAGTATAAAAGCACGCTTGTTCTGTACTGTTTTGATAACTAAATTGTTGTTATTAGTATGTAAAGTGATTCTTGTTGTTCCTGCTTTACTTCATCCTTTCCATTATCATCTAAGGACAACTTTTTTATAGTACTTCAAAGGGAAACAGTACTTCATGTACTATAGTAACTGAGTTAATGTCAGTACTTCCCAAAAGAAGTGCATTTTAGAGTGCTAGTCTGGCAGAGAAAAGGAAGCAAAGATTGTATCTGCACATTATACATCTTTAATTTTGCAGTTTCTGCCAGGCAGTAAATAAAGATCTGGGGGAGGGGGTGAGGGAAAGAGGATGGAAATACAGGGAAGGAGAATGTGAGTGTGAATGCAGCACTGAAACACAAATGTGATGACTGTGATTACCAAGCTGTGAGATTTAATGAGAAAGACTGTATTAGAGTGAAGTAGAAAATCATAACCATCACCTCTAGTCTATAGGAGTATAATTGGCTCTGAGCCCCCAGCAAAAGTAAATAAGTAAGTTAGTGACATTTTTAACAAACTTAAATATATTGAGAATAAGAGGAGAAGTTATTTCGATTACTGTACTGTTGCAGTGTACTTTAAGTTTCTCAGCTTGCACTAAAACGAGATTCATTGTCATAAAATGAAAGAAAATTGTTTTTGTGAGGGGATTAAATAAGAAGCAAAGTAAGGCAGAAATACTATAACTATCACAGTGTTAACAAATTTCCCAAATGTCCTAGGTGCTTACAATTCAGTAAACATCTTTAACAGCCTAGCTTTAAAATTAAATTTTACAAACATTATGGGTAATGCTTTAATAGTATGCAAATTGCAATGAAGTCAGCAGCGGCAAAGCTGACCTCTTAGCAATACAAATATTTTATGTTTAAAACAGTTATCTTTTTACAGTTCCCTCTACCTCACTAAGTGTCAGGTGCATGAAGAGGCTCCTCATCAGAGGAGCATAAATAAACTCAGAGGAGCAGCAGCCTGTGTCTGCTTTTTATACATGGCAAGACAGTTGTACAAATCAACATATTAAGCTATATGTTTTGCCTTTGCTAGAGTAAATACTAATATTTTTGCTAAAACTCATCTATATATATGGATAGGGAAAGTAATATAAAGGGAAAAATACTTAGCCCACATTTCCCTGCTATTTTTGAATAAATTAATTGACATTAATTGACATATCTTCCTTCAGAGTCTGACTATTCTTACTTAATTGTGCAGTGGAGACAGAGTAGTGTTCATATTGCACAATTTTATCTTATTAATAGTTCAATGTCTAAAAAGCTGATAAAAATACCCAGTAATTTCTCCCTGTAGGAGGAAAAAAAGTGTGTAGTAAGAAAACATTCACATCTCTAGGGGTAACATAATATCAAATAGACTATCAAGGCATGGAAATAATCTCCTTCAATTTCAGAACAACTTAAATAAGGATTCAATGACTGTCTTTGAGGAACACTGTGTAGGAGTTTTGACTTCAAAATGTTTGATGCTATTGAACCTCTCAAAATATTTGACTCAAAACATTGAATCAAAAGAAGATTTTTGGTCTAAGCTTCGGTTTTGTGAATTGATATGTCTAGGAAATTTTGGAATTAGTTATTAAGCACACACACTTCTAATTATTAGGTTAATAAATACGTAACATTTCTCAAGCACATAGAACTTTAAGATGGACCTACTAGGGAAAAAAAGAGCTGTTTATGTACTACTGGTACAGTATGGTAAGATTGGCAAGAAAAAGGCTGTAACATTTTTATGTTAGCTCTGCCACACCTTCCTGGGGTGTTTTGCATAGTTTTCCATAGGAAGTATTGGTTTGGACAGACTTACTTTTCCTCACTATTTTTAAGTAGACCTGTACTTGTCAATCTGCTGTGGGAACGGGGGAGACGGAATGTGCACCAGCACTCTGGAATTTCTCTTGCACAAGTGGGCTGTCCTAAATTCTGAATCAGGCTAGCTTTAGCCTTAAGAGTGTGGCCATTTTTCATGCCCAGCCCTATGAGCTGAGCTAGGTCCATTGCTGGTCTGTGTGATTTGGTACAGAAGCCTTATAGAGAAGCGTGTCTTTTAGACTATCTGTGCATTGGATGATAGATAGACTCTTTAACCATCTCTTTTTAGGGAACTTCATTGCTCTGGAAATGCAAACATAGGAAATGGTAGGAACAATAAGAACAGTGCAAATAATGGAGGTTTTAATTAAG
Source organism: Prinia subflava (assembly GCF_021018805.1). Lineage (NCBI taxonomy): Eukaryota > Metazoa > Chordata > Aves > Passeriformes > Cisticolidae > Prinia > Prinia subflava. The sequence continues at coordinate 37,176,410 of NC_086251.1, forward strand.
TAAGATTAAATTTATGAATTTAGCACTTTCTCTGCTTGTCTAGTCTTTCCTCTTGACTGTTTGAGGGTCTTGGGCCTGACCCAGAAAGGTTTTCAACCTTCTTTATGAACAGCATATTAGTGTTGAGGCTCCTATAACATTTTTTTCCTCTTCCTGGCAGGGAAGAAACCAAGGTTGTGTTGATTTTGTGAATTGCTAATTTAATAGGACAAATTCTGGGTTTGTAAGAATTGGACTGTTTGGGTTTACAGTTATTGCAACATATGAAGAGGTGTTGCTGAAGGAGATGGAAGGCATGTGGCAGCTACAAAGAAATGCACTCTATTATGTTGATGGGTTTGGCTGGATCTACATCCTTCTTAATTTGTGTCTTCTACATGGTTTTAGCAAGCACTGTTCTGTCATCCCAGCCCTTTCCACTGTCAGAGCAAGCCTGTTCTCTACCTGGCCCCCAATTATTAGACTCTCTGTTCCTCTCATTCTTCAGGCTGGAGATGCAGACCTGCAAGACAGGAAAAGTAGAAAAGGATCCCAGACTTTGTTTCGTTTCCATTCTTACAAGAACTTTTTTCACCCGGCAATTTTGAGATGCTGTTGTCAGAAACTATTCAGTTTTAATTAACCTCTGGAGAGGTTAATTCTTTCATACTTTTCTTCAATGCATTTTGATATTTATGATGTAGGGAACTTCTCTGGTTTTATAACTGAGATATGGTTTTATAAATGGACATGCCATGCTCTTGTGTTGTGTCTAGTATTACACTGAATAGAATGAAAGGCAGGTGAATAGACAGGAATAAAGACACAAGAGGCACAGATTTTAAATTAACAGCATGATCATGGCATCTTCATGGATTTGCTCAGTCAATGCTGCTGAGGCCAAACTACTGATTGCATTTGCACTCATTCTGCATTTTGCTCATTCTGTGTGGAGGTTTCACATTGTCATGATGGTTTTAGCAGACTGAAAAACAAAGCAATAACATTATTCTTGATATAAAACATTTCTGAAATTTATAACAATAGAAACACTTAGCAAAGATTTTAACTGGTAACAAGCATGCCCTGATTAACAGAATTAATTTCCTGCACATTCAAAACAGAGCGTGTCCTTTGTAACAGGACTCTCAAATATTCAGCTAGAAGTAAACATATTTCATGATATAGGATTTTTTAAAAAAAAATTCAATTCAGTCCTGAAGAGAATATGCAAGATGAAGAGTCAAGGAAGCCAGAAGCAGGAAGGGAACAGACTAAGGAAATATTCAATAGCAGCAAGGTCTCTGTTTTAGTTATACAGAGTAAGGGGGGAAAAACAAATGCCTACACTTAGGATAGAAACAGTCACTTGAAGTCCAAGAAGCCTAATGCTGCCAAATGATGGTCCAGTGATCTTAAAGGCATTTCCAACCTCAGTGGTCCTAATTATCTGTTATACAATGCCTTTTAAAATGCTGATGAGACTTCTTGAAAGTATTCCTTGTACCTGAGGTGCTTTTACCTGTTGGCTGGATGTAGGGATGGCGTGATGGATGATCAAATCTGTCTGTATAGAGTTTTTGGACAAACTCTTGCCTGCCAAAGAATATCTGTAACCTGCATCTTCATGGAAGATATTTTGAGCCATATACTTTTCAATATAATTTTATTCTGTAGCTGTACTGTGACAGAACCAGGGTCTTTTTTGTGTTCCATAATAAAACTTGTCCACAACTTTATAATGTGGACAAGTATTCAGAATATTGTGACAGAAAACAACAAAAAATGCTTGAGCATTTAAGCACATAAATGCTACTCTTATCAACTTAATTCCGGAAAGAAATTATTCTCAATTTTAAATCTCAAGAAATTTCACCAATTGCAGATATACAGAGTGACAAGCTGGAATGTACATGCTTTTAAAATGTGGCATCTGAGTTTTCACTTCTTTAAAATATACATATGGGTGAGTATTCTCAGTCTACATGCTGCCTGGGGCCATCTGACCACCTCCTTGTTGGCAGAAACTGGATTTTGTGCTTTAATTTCAGAGGCTGATTTTATCCAGCTTAAGTTCAAATAATGGCAGAGGAATGGAACTGTCTGTATTTCTTATATCATTCTCACTAAGTCTAGTGTGGCAGAAGTAAAGTTTCTTTACAGAACTGTAAAGAAAGGGTAATGCAAGATAGGCTACTTTAAATCAACTGAATGTATTATGTGTAATTTGTATCTCTAAACAACAGAATTGTGTGCATACAGTTACACAATTCATAACAGGTTACTTGTGCTCCCTGGGAGACACTTTCTGAAAATACTTTCCTTTCAACATCAAATCATTGATATTTATTCTAGTACTTTCCAAAAAACCCAAAAAAACCCAAAAACAACAACAACAACAACAACAAAACCCGAACAAACAAACAAACAAACAAACCCCCAAAAAACCAAAAAACAAACAAACAAAAAAAATCTGCAGCAGAAAAACACTAGCTCTGAGTTCATATCTCCAGTTTACATTGGTGTAAATTTTGCGTTCTTGTTTGACACTGTATACAATATAACCTTTCAGTCTCCTTCCTCCTACAGTAAAAGTCATTATCCCTTGTCTTTCTCCCCTTCAGAATGAGGTCATTCCAACATGTAGGTCTAACAAGAAATACAATGTATTTTCATTGATTTGTATTGTCACTGATTACTCCTTCGTGTTACACAGTGATCTGTATAATAAAGGACATTTTACGTTGTCATGCAGCCAGTCTTAAAGAACAGATTTGTACCCCAGGCTTTCCCAATTTATTTGTAAGTTCTTGGTTTTTAGAAAATGAGCTTTATATAACAGCCTTGAAATTATTTACCATTATTAATCAATCACTAGAACTGAGCATTTGGCACTAGTCTAGATTTTTTTTTCTGTTTTGCCCCGGACTACAGTTTTTTCATAGTCTTGTTCAGAGACTGGTTCCTGCAGGCTCAGGAAAATGAGGGAACTTTGTCATTTGATTATTGGAAATATTTCAGTTTAATTTACAACAGAATATTTTAAACTCATTCCATCCTAATAGGTAGAGAATCTCTACAAGTGTGTAACAGGACCATCATCAGCATCTTCATTGTCTTTTTATTGCAAAAATGATCACTTAGAAGAGGACCATGAAGTGGAAAACTACTGCTGAGTATAATTCCTTGGCATTTTTTTCCTCTGTGCTCAATTTTTCACATATTCACATGTACTGCATTCTCAAAAAATAGAAGGAACTGAATTTCAGTTCTAAGATGGGCCACTAGGAGTAAATGAATGATTACCTCCCACCCAATTTCTATTAGCTATATTTGAATCTATGCATATCCCAGTAGACTTTTTGAGGGTTTGCTAGATATCTGTGTCCATACAGGTGTGTTTGTTATAGAGATTGTTCTTGAAGTTTGTGTTATGTAGTAAAAATTATACGTAGGGCAATCTGAAAATGCACACAATGTAGGTTTAAGTGTAAATCGAGTAGCTTTTCTGTATTTGATTAGGAATTTATGAAGTTGTTACTTTATTCTCTCAGAATACTGCATAACTAGCCCTTCATTACCACTAAAGATTTTAAGTTGAAAATAAACTGCAGTAGGTTTATTGCATATCTGTTCTTTGTATTTTTTCCTATATTGTGTCTTGTACCTGTTAGCTCAGATTCTGTAGAATGTAGTTTTTTGAGACTTAAACTGATCAATACCTACTCAAGGTCTTCAAAGCCTCTTTGGATTTGCAGTTAATATCAGTATAACAGAGACAAAAAAATGCTTAAGTACAACAGTGAGATAGATGAATACATAGAGAAAAGAAATCGGAGAGATCCATCTGAAACTCTACACTGTCTGAGTTTGAGTTGCTGTAATTGTTCACAAAAGTTGAAGATTGAAATTTGGTTTTAAAATAAAAATAGTTGATTTATAGAGAGATCATATTTCTAAAGTGAAAGAACTGGGTTGTATTCAGGCTTCGTAGAGTATGATGTTGATGGAATTCATAATCCCTAGTACAAGAGGGCCTTATAGCTGCAAGGAAGAAATAGTGGATTCTTATTTATCCCTCTTCATATATTTACCTGCCCTTTACATCCTGCTTTTCGTTTCCCCCACTATTCTGTTTAATCCTTCTTCTTCTTCTCCTATTTTCTGTCTTCATTATTGGTTTGCCTACAAGTATTTTTGCAAGTGAACAGGGCATGACCAACCTGTGAAAAGCTGCTGCCTTTATTTTTAACATATTTTATTTTAAAATATAGAGGAAATTGTAGGATGGGGAATTAGAAACTACAAGGGGAAAAAAAACCTATCTAAATTATTGTGATAGTTGTGCTATTTGAGAAATAGCCTGTGTTCATATGATTCAGGACACAGTTTTAATTACGTGTGATTTTCCAGAGCTTAGGCTACAAGTGAGCTCCCTCTTTTTGGAGTCTTGTGGTGGGAGGGGAGAAAGAGGGTTTTATACACAATTTCAACCACAGCCAAGAAGACCCCAAAACCTCTAACTATACTGCAGCCAAAACCCGTAGCTAAAAAAAGTAGGAATTACTTATTGTGATATACAAACCTGTCCTGAAAATAAGGGAATTTTTTGCTTCAAGTTTTCTACAAGATTTCCCCTCTAGGCTTAAAACACTCACAGATTTTAATTGATAGATCTAATTGCTTTGGAAATGTACTGGTCACTGACAACAGGGCTTTAGACTGAATATGTCATGTCAACTATAACAGAAATTAAAATGATACAATGGATTACTGCTTTGTGGTAAGAATAAATTAAAAGAACACAATCATGGCCTTATGTGGACACTACAAAATACTTTGCTGAAAGATTATCCTTTCTAGTGAAGAATCCTTCCAAAAAAAGAAATTTGTTCAGGGACCTCTGTATACTGTGGAAGTGGACTGTTTATCAGTTCAGAGGAAAATGTACTTGGAGGTGGAAGGGGAACAGGAAGGTGATGTAGTTTATATGCTGCCTTAGCTGTTTCTGACTTATATAAAAGGCAATTTTAATTATAGTTTCTGAGAAAGAAGGATAGCTTTATAGCTCTCTCAAACCTTAACATTTTACTCTACCTAGACAGTCCCAGCTAGTTTAGATAATGTTTCTTCACTGGTAACTTTTGTGGTTTAATTTTCCACTATTTTAAAATAGGTATGAAATGTTGAATTATATTTAAATACACAGGGAAGACCTGTATGGACTAGTCAGAATTTTTATCTTCTGTCTCCTTGGAAAATTGCTAGTATTTACTGTATTTTCTGTGGTTTTGGTTTGCTTATTGGTTTGCTTTTCAATTTCTCAAAAACATAATGGGATTTATTGAAAAACATAACTAATTTCACTGTAAGAAGCAGCTGAGAGAGAAAGCTATAAAAGTTTGAATGAGAAATTTTAAAAGGAAATGGAATTTCCAAATCTCTTACATTGTTTTTCAGCAAAAACTACACCAAGGCAAGGCCTAAGAAAATATAGAAATTGTTATTACCACCAGCTTATATAGACATTCCAGCCTTCTTTCAGACTTTCCCTGCTGACATTCTTCAGTACTTGTTTCCCTTTACTTGCTTGCATTTTTCTTACATTTTACATTAGACTACCCTTCTCTCTAGCCCTTTCACTACTTTCTCTCTATGACTTCTGTTGCTCCACAGATAGGTAACTCTGCTGTCAGCAAACAAATAAACTCTTCACTTCCCTGCCTCCCACAGCAGAAAATTCAGGATACTCTTTATACAAAATTTCCTCCATGCCACTTGCTTTTACTTGCCATAGTATCAAATAGTTAAGCAGGTATTCCACTCCTAATGGAAATAAAAGTATGTAGTTACTCAGAAGTAGCAATTTTTGAAGCATTTTCAGAATTTGTAATGCGTTTTTCTTTCAATAAGTATATTAAAAGAAAACAATGGCATATTGGCCCCAAAGTGCTTTTGAACTTAGTCTACACTCTGTTCTTTATACTGTTCCTAGGGGCAAGTGTAGCAAACGGCAGATTTTATCCTTGTGTCATCTGGTTCTCTGAGCCTCAGAAGCATACTGATCAGCACAGCTGCAATAAATAAAGTGTCTATTCAATAAGTTATGATGCCAAATATTATTCCACATTCTTCTGGACAGGCACAATCTGATGGAAAACAGCACATCTCACTTATTGCCTTTTTCCTTGCAATTAAAGTTGCTGAGTAATCAGTCTGTGCCAGATACAGGAAAGGAGAATGTGAATAATGCCAATTTACTTGAGTTTGGTTACAATTACTATTTAAAGGAAAAATACCTGTAGCAATATAGCTTTCATTGATTATGAAGCACAGACAGTGTGTTAACAATATCAATCTTGAAGCCTGTAAGAAAAAAAAAAATCTACCTGTTCTATAACAGTGCTTGGTTTCTAATACCTTTTCCATTCATGTCCAGACATTTTTATGCAGCATTTGATTGGATATGCCTCTCATGGAATATATAACACGTTCTCTGATAGAAACCTCAATAGTTTATTTCTAGCATTTGGGATTGTGCTGTAATTCTTCTCTGACTTAATGGTTCAGCCTTTTTCACAATCACATACAGGAAGAAAATTTGGTTAAAACTGTTGTTGCATTCCAAAAAGATTTTAAATGTATTCTTTCTGAATTATTTTTTTAATGTTCTGTTTTGTTTTTTTCCCCTCTTTGTTTTCTTTTTCTAGGCTGAGGTTCAGCTATGCTATCTGGAAGCACAAAGAGATGCTGTTGAACAGATGTCCTTAAAACTGTACAGTGAGCAGTACAACAGTAGTAGCAAGCGAAAGGAAGAGTTTGCTGATATGTCAAAAGTTCACACAGTGGGAAGTAATGGGTAGGGAACTATTCTTTTTGTTGTTTTATTCTCACTGATCTGTTGGGGGGTTTTTTTAGCGTGATATACTTTTTCTTACTACTAGTTAACCAAGATTTTTCTTCCTAGGCCAAGAGGCAGGACAAAACTGTTTATCTCTGTCTCTCTCTCTCTCTCTTTAATATATGGATGCAAAAAGAATGGGTTCTGGATAATTTATCTAAAAGATGATTTGTTCATAGGAACACCAAATATTATCTAATAGTAAACTGTTATCTGGATTAAAAAAAATGTAACGTGTCCCTTTTCTTCAGGCTTTTCTCCTCCAGCAGCTTCATATAGTGTTTTCTTAACGTCTTCCAAGGAAAAGATCTTGATAGCGTAATAGTATCTCTGCAAGACCTCTATAATCATTGTTCTTCTACTAACTAAGAAATATGAATATGAAGCCATTCAATTATACTTCAAACATCCAGGTTTTTGCACTTCAAGAAAGCATTGATTTTAATGGTTTTCCCTTTTTTTCAGACAGTTTTTCCTTCACTTGTTTTTTTTTTTAATTTATGTTATCATACCTATACACACATATATCATATATAGAAGTGTGCATGCAAAAGCAGTCATCATATTTTGAACAAATTAATCACTGGATTCTGCTAAAATGAGTTCTTGCCCCCCTCTCTTTTTCACAATCAAGGAAACTTTTAGTTCTGGAAGAAGACTTTTTCTTTAAGGTCTTCTGAAAACCATATCTTCCAACTACTAGCACTCCAAGATGAACATAAAAAACCTACCTGTGAGATCATACTAGTGTGGGCCAAAAGCAGGTCAAAGGACCCAACTAATGCTCATTGTTTGAGGGTGCCCTTGTCCTGATAGAAGTTTCCTTGTAACAGACATATAGAATAGAAATATTGCCTGCCATTTCCTATGCAAGAAAAGTCATTGACAAAGGTGTTCATGAGTTCTTTATCTCCAGAATTCCCCTTTCCAGTTGTTAACTCGATGCTCAGGTCTTGGAAACACAGTTTTATTAAATTACCAACTGTAAAGATAAATGAGCCTTGTAAACATCCCCTCTTATTATACGGAAAGATGACTGTTTTAGAAAAGTTGATGTGGGCTAATTATGTAGGATTACTGAGATCTTGATTACATATGCAGAAATCTGTCAGATTCTCAAACACGCCAGCACAGCTAGTGTCAACCATAAAAATAATTTGTTCAGAATTGGTGTGTATATGTATATAAATGTGCACTGAGGGCTACATATTCAAAATTTTCAAAAAGAAGCTACAGCTTCTAATTTTGCAGCCATCACTGAATGTGAGCAAGGCTTAAGAATGGAATATTGAGGAGGATGTAAGACACATCAATGGACGTTTGATTTTCCTGAGGGGAAGGGATGTAAAGCTTTATGCTTCACAGAAAAATCCAGTTTGTAGCTCTACATACCATATGCGATAAGGGAATAGTTTCTTAAATGCACTTGTTTTCACTTGTAATTATATGCTTTGAACTGGAAGTGGTCATCTGCTAGTATTTCAAACTTTTTTAGTGCTGTGGCCACCTTTCTGGGCCCTTGAGGCTATCTCAGGCCTTAGAGGCTCAACAGACTTCAGGGGTCAAAGGGCTGGAATTAGACCAGTACAATACCACTTATTCAGCCACTGCAGAGGCTAGCAGGGAAAAATTCAGCTGGAGAACTTTCAGTTGAACCCATCTGAGGTACTGTGTTGAAAAGAATGGAAATTCCTTTCACCTATTTAAAAATACAGTTGATTCAACATGTCCTTACTGCATAAAAACCATTGACAGAAACTCCACAGTTGCTTGGCCTAGCTAGAGACTGAGATCTCTACAGAGAAGAGGCCATTTGCATAAATTAAGGTGTCTGTCCATTAGCTGTTGTGGAAATTTCACCTAGGAAAAAGAATGTCTGGGAGAATAAGAGCTATTGTAAATGAAGAAATTTTTTTGTAAGATGTGTGTGTGTGTGTGTGTGTAGGAGATTTGGGACATGAGTTTATGCAGGAAATAACTAAAAGGAGAAAGGTAGAGTAGTATTTGCAGAATAATGTGATTCTAGTGGATGTGTAAAGAACCAGAGGTTTCCTGCAAAATAATAATCTTGTTAAAACAGTAATAGGGAAGGTTTTTGGGAATTAGCATGAAAACGGCCAAAGTGACAAAGGAGGAGAAAAGAGTGAGTATCCACTGCAGGAGAACACCAGCTAGCCAGGAGGTAAGAGGTACCCAAGAGTATTTGAGAGCAGGTGCAAAATATCACGGTAAATCTGGCTGGAAGTATATATATATATATCCCTCAAAATGGTAGATGAGTGCATACAGGTCTTATTGGGAGATATGGACAGCACCATAGCACAAGAAAGGCAGATCCTAAGATCCTGTCATCACTGGATATTGGGCCTTCATGGATGAGACTTTGAGAGAAATTAGAGGGGGCTTCAAGTATGTACAGGGCATAAAGCAGTTTTAAAATTGTTAAGGTGATAACTCTGAATTCTCCTAATCTCCCTAATAAAAACATGGGAAAAGAGTTCCATAAAATTAAGACCCAGAAACTTGAAGGAACATTTTGTCTGGCTGATTTTTTTGGCGGGTGTAGCAGTGTGTTTACAGTACTTCTAAATGCCATGTGAGTTATGCCATCAAAGTAATACTGCAAACTGGAAGTGTGTGTTAAACATGGGGAAAAAGGCTGATGGAAATAGCTTTACATTCCTTTTTATTTATTAATGCCACAGATGAACTGGTGTTCTCATGAGAAAGGTGCTCATGAATTTTTATTCAAAATAATAAATTGGTGTCCACATTTTAAGAAATATGTTTAGGGTTCAAGGGATTAGACATGCAACTCTGCATATCTGATTCCTGGTTTACCAATACAAAATATACTTCTTAATGTAATTCTAGTTATTACATAGCTAATGGTTTTAGCTTATTAACCAACAAACTTCATCAAGGAAGCTGTTTTCACCTGCCCTTTAACTAATATTATGGAATTTTTGTTGGCAATATTTGCATACTTTTAGTGGAAGATCTTTTTCTTTTCCAATAAACAGATGAACTAATTTATTCCTTTTTTAGTGTTTAGTGGATTCATATAGTCTACAAAAATTAGATCTTTTCTATTATTATTAAATCTTTAACACATATCAGTATTTCAGAAGTCATGTTTTCCCTAGTTCTGCCTGTGGCGATATGAAAGAAAGATCTGCTAAGCTCAGGAAAAGTAGATTCTGAATAAAAAAGAAATATTAAATATGCCATAGAAATACTGACAGATACATTTTAATCTTAACCTCTCTCTAGTCCTACAATTTCTTGCTTTTTCTGAAAATCGTTTTAGTGGCTTAGTAACTTGCATCCTTTTCCAAACAGTAATTTAATAGCGATCACTAAGTTCATCCATTTAAATGCAAGACATTAATTAAAAAAAAAAAAGCTGCTTTTAAAAGATACATATCAGGTATATTCTAAAACCATTAAAAATATTGCAGTCATATTAAAAAACTATTGATGATGCTCTGCTGACTTTGCTATCTTCAGGCTCAGGCAAATAACTGCCGTAGACAGTTGCTTAAAAACACTCCCACTTGACTTTACTTCAGAAAACAAAGAAACAAACAAAACCCACAAAAAAACAAACAAACAAAAAGAATCAGTACAGTATGTAAACTGGAGAGATATATATGTGTGTGTGTGTATATATATATATATATATGGAAAAAACCCAGATCTTTTTTATCTTGTATCCCTTGCTGGGCTTTTTCCAGTGAATCCGTTTTCTCTCACTCTTTGCTTTGAGTGTTTAGAACACTAGTTTGAATTCAAAATACTCAGCTGTTTTCTAGTGCTTATCTGTGTTTTATAAAGGTCAAAGAAAAGTGCTTTTGTGGTTTTTTTAAAGGATTGGTTCATTTCAATACACAAATAAATGGACCAATTTGGACTGTAAGATGGGATCTTTAGACACAAAACAGATGTTTGGATATAGCCCATCCTCTGCCTATTACAGAAAAATCCAAGTCCACTTCCTAGTGCGTTGTCCAAAGGCATCCCATGCCATTCTGTATGCATTGCTTCACATCTTCATATCTTAATTTAGGATTTTCAGTGGTACAAATCGTCCAAGTCCAACTGAATCTGTACCAATTTACAGGTTATGAAATCTAATGTCTTGTGTCATAAAACATATGTTTTAATAACTGCCTGTCACTTTTATGTCTTTGAATAATATTTGGATAAGATGGAAGGGAAGCAAAGGAGCAGTTGCTACTAGAGATGCAGAATGGTTATACTGCTTTCTGAGGAAGGGATGAAGATCCAGTCACACTGCCAAATACACAATTCAAAATGGAGTTTAGTTTTCTTTTAGTTTCCAAATGATATCGGAGTCAAATACCTCCTGAAACATGAAAAAAGCCCTGAACTCCAAGTGAAACTTATATTTCAATAATGGTAACTTAACGTTTTGTGCTTGCTCTTCTTTCTTTATGGTAACACTACTTACCTTCTCAGGGCAGCAAGCAGTCTTAAGTAAGTGTACCTCATAAATTATTGAGTAAAAGTATACTAAGTATAGTGGATTAAACTAGAGGGTTACTTCAGAAGCAGGAATCAGTGCTTTTGCATTGTACAATACTTTCTTTGTTGTCAATTCATTGAAAATAATACCATGGAAGGCAAATGCTTTCTTCTCCCTCGCCTGCTTTCTTGAGGAAAGACAGTTCTACTTGTCACAACTTTATCTATTAGCTTTCAAAATTACCATCCACATGGTACTGTAGTTACTAACAAAACTACAATAATAATAATGACATTAAAAGCGTGTTTAGTTTATTATTTCTCTGTTAAAACACTGCTATTTTTTTAAATGGGATTGCTAAAAAAGTTCTTAATAATTGGAGAAATTAGCTTTAGTGGAACTATTCTTTGCACTATGCACTATTCTTTGATCAGTATGGGAGTTTTTTGATACTACTGGCAAGGCTTTTGTTAGTTCCAATTTTGCAAATTTGAGGATCCCTTTTCAAGAGGTATCTATTTGACAAATGTGCAGTTTTTCAGCATGTACTTTCTGTCTTGTTTCACAATGTTTTAGAAGAATCTATGCTTTACTTATTCACTAGGCTTTCAATAGAGAATCACATTAATCCTTTTAAGCTCCTTATTCTAATGATTTATTTTGTTGAAAACCGTAGTGATCCTCCTTTGAATTTTAATGATTGCTGGCTATTCAAGGATTCATTGTTTTGACTTCCTGTCCTTACCTTTGTTTCTTACATGTCTGTAGGGAACACCTGTCTAATACTGTATCTGGCCTTAGTTCTCACTGGCTTACCATATTCACTCAAGCCTATCTTAAGGCGTTAAGTTGAAATGCTAGCTACTCATCCATGAAAATAAATGTAGGATATTTACAAAGATAGGCAGATAGACAGCAGAGGGGTGGCTGAATGGATTGAGTAATTTTTTGATGTAAATAATATTTTCATGTGAATTATATCAAGGTGATTGTTGCAAAATTTGCTGAATATAAAGCCAGCACTGTAAAAAACATTAAACACCTATAAGGGATTTGTATCGCAAAATTTTTGAAGCAAATGCAGTATGCCAACAGTTGTCAGGATTTGGCATCAGCTGCTGAATTTAGGTCATGGCACTGGCTTAAATTGGATTTCAGTTTTCATTTTCATCCACCCTGTATAAATACTAAATGTCTCTTTAGAAATATAACTTGGAACATCATGAGTTTTCAAGAATATATTATTCTAATACAAGACTTTAACAACTACACAGTATTTATGCATAATACATTTTGTTCCTTATCTACAGCCTTTTGGACTTTGATTCAGAATACCAGGAGCTCTGGGATTGGCTGATTGACATGGAATCCATTGTGATGGACAGCCATGACCTGATGATGTCAGAGGAGCAGCAGCAGCATCTTTACAAGGTTAGCACTACGGTTGCTGCCTTTACCTAGCTATAGAAGATCTGATTAGCTTGACAAGTCTTTCTCTCACAGGATATCGCTGCGTTCATTGTATGTATCATGGTGTCTATTAGAATTCCCTTCCCTGTCCCCAACCTCATTTCCATCCCCTGTGCACTGACAGCCTGCACCGACATCATAATTGCAAGAAAGTTCCCTTTATCACATTCTATTTGGTGTAATTCTATAGAAGGACAAAGATTTGTCTTCAAGATGAATAGAAATAAATGAAACTGCATTAATAAATAGACTGAAACAAAATGAAGGAAAAAATGAAATGGGAACTTTTAACAAAATGTGTTTTGATTGGAGCTTTCAGCTGGATTTTTATCCACCTTTCAGACCTCATCTGGAAAGAAAGACATTTGCCTTGATTTTGGTTTGCTGCTGCCAGAATGCAGGACTCTTCCAATTTAATTTTTATTAGTTATACGTAAAGTAGACATTGTCATGTTAAGTCTTCACACTTGGTTGTGATTTGAGCAACATGATTTTGAACTTGCAGGGTGAAGCTATAGGGTCTAATTCTATCATATATATATGTACATATATGTATGTATATGTACATACATACAGACAGACACATGGTTTCTTTTATTTGCCATAGCAGCCTTAACCCAGAAGATTTATAATTTCTTTTAGATAGATAGTAATTGTAAGAACTTCCTGAAAATGTGTGACTTGATCCTAAAATTGATTCAGGCTTCACTGTGTGTCAGAGGAGCTACGGGTCTGAGGGGTGGTGGGGGAAAGAAAGGAGGGGCTTTTGACAGAAATATCAGGCTGCAGTAAATCTTCCTCATTTAGGCAATTTTTATTGGAGTAATTCTGACAGTTGTCATCCTTGAATTGCTTTGAGCATATGGCATATTTCAAAGAGCAGATTGTGAATCATAAAAAATAAAATTAATAACTAACCACAGAATCAGCAACACTATAATGACAAGAAACAACTACCCTCTAGCTTTTTTTTATTTCTTATCAAATAAATGGTACATTCAAGGTCAAATAGAAGTTGTTCTCTTTCTTCTATGATTGCATGATTTGATAATTTCTTAAATATAATAAATATAATAATTTTTTCTTGCTTTGGCATCCTAATAAATTCAAGACCATTTCTTGATGGTCTTGAATTTATTCTTTCTTATTTTAGTTATTTTATTTAAAATACCCAGCAAGAAGGGGTTTTCATATGAGTTAAAATATGTTTATAAATGCAAATATAGTTCAGTTCCAAACTATTTTAGGCTGTGAGTGAGTTTCATTCACTGGCCTCCACTTCTTGCTTTGACAATAAATTTTATTTTTGCTATTGTCTTTTTTCTAACTTCATAAATACTTGATCAGACTTAATCACACATTAGCAGACCTGGCCATGGGCAGGCTCAGAAAGAAACAATTCCAGAAATGAGTAAAGAGTTTGTTGTGAGTCTAAAATAAGGTGTTTTGGTAGCTAGTGCCTGTCCATATAAGGCCAGCTTGTACCATGACTAATTTAACTGCTAGTTTTAGTCCTATACTACAAAAATAAATCGATAAACATAATTTTTAAGGTAACAATCCATCCATCAATATGAAAAAGAGTAAAGGTCAAGCAACCAGTTCAAGTATTTTAGATCCTATTTAATACACTTGCCTTTCTGATTTCCAAATGTAATCCCTAGGAATAATTATAGATGGTAAGGCTGGGTTAATAGCGTATGATGAAGAGAGTAAAAAAGGACAACAATTTCATAATATGTGCAGTATAATATGGTGGGAAAATGGGAATAGTTTCTTAATTCTGAACCTTGATAGGCATGACACTTCTGAAAGCAGAAAGTTTGTATGGCAGAGAGTAGCTGAATCTGCAGCAGGGGCAAACCAGGACGGATTCCAAAGAGCACGCAGCTTATTTGTCCTGCAATTTCTGCCAGGAGGTCACAGGCTACGGTAGCAGATTTGAGTCCTCCTAGCTCAAAACTGCCTGTCTGGTACTTAGCCACTACAAAACCACTTAAAGAAGGGTGGAAATAGACTCTTTGTGCTCCTGCAGTGAATATTCACTGCATTTACCTTTCTAGTAAGAGCAGCAAGCAAATTTTTAAGGACCGAACAAAAGTTTTAAGTAGAGATGTGGAGTTTGCATAAGAGATGACTAAGGAGTGTCCACAAAGCAGGAGGAATATTTGCAAGTAATGTAAAAATCTTAAGTGTATTACATTTAGAACTATCATTCTTTCCAAAAAACAAAACATAAAACAAAACCACTCCCTCACCCCCAACAGCTCAATGAACAACATCCTAAAGTGTTGAAAGCCTGACAATTTCAGACATTTAACAGTAGACAAAGGATAACATTAGCTAATGTAATTGAGGGAACAATTTTGCTCTAGCAAAGATCAGATAAATCACTAGGTCTTTACCATCCCTAATTTTAGAGATCTGTGTGACAATGAATCATGTCCTCAAAAAGAGTATTAATAGTTTTATAAAACTAGCCTAGTAAACCTCCCTTCTAATCGGTGGTGATACCCGTTTTATTCGGAGGCTTTTTTAGAGTCGTGAATGGTCGAGTGTGTGTGAGCACTGCCTGCTCTTCCCAGAGCACGGCCATGCCGGGCTGCAGGGACACAAACCCAGGCAGCTGCTGCCACCAGAGCTCCGCAGTGACCTCGGGTGTTATGAAAACACAGGTCTTGCTCTAGTTTCTCTTTATCAATTACAGCTTCAAATGTGAACCTGCTAATTGCACTCTCTGCATTTTCGTGGATTCTCCTAAAACCACAGATCTCTCTTAGTTGCTGAGCTGACAAGTAATTGCAGCTCAGAGCCAGCTCAGCAAGCCGCCCCTGCCAGGGAACCTGCTGTGGTATCACTATTACCAACAGTAATCATTGCCCCTAAGGAATCTATGAATGGGAAGGAGCAATGATGAAACAGGTAATTCAGAAAGGGCAAGCATACATTAAAGCAGCATAACACAATATATAAATGCTAAAATTATATGTAGGAAAATGAAATATGTTTTCATGGTTAGAGTATTTTCACAGCACTATATTTTCAGAGGCAATATGCACTTAAGTCAACTCTCAGCTTAGGTTTTTTTTTTTTCTAATATTCCAGAAACTTCTCAGTTTTATACTAGGATCCCTATTATCTCTCTTTAACTAGGTTTCATTTTCTCCTTATAGTAGGAAAAGCATAGCCATATTTTTTGTAACACTGAATATGTATACACTTTCTCTAGATTTCCTAGATTTCAGTTCATAGATATAAAAAAACCGCAGAGAACATAGACCTAAATGATTTCTGCTTTATAGCCCTTAACTAGCTAATGATTTTGAAAATCAGCTAGTGCTTGAAAAAATGGCAATATCAGAATGAATTGATGACAGTTTATTTGTCGTCTAATGCTTTATCTATTAATTAGAAAAAAAACTAAAAGGAAAATTTCCATGTTTTGGATTCTTACTTCTTTGTACTTCTGTAACAGCTCAGTTTGATGTCAAAAGTATCATGTTTATTACATTTTAATCTACTGCATGTGAGCCTGATCTCATAAGCTCTAAGTACACAGAACTTGCATTGACTTCAACTGTATTCATATGCTGTTACTGGAGGATCAAACCCAAAGAATTTAAACTCTGCTAATTAGCCCTTTAGTAGGAACTTGAGTAATTCTGTACCCTGAATGCTCAAAAATGAAGCAAATCAGTATTTACAGGAACTGTCGAGATTAGAAGTGAGTACACTAGCAGAAAAGTTAATGATAATTCTTTCAATTTTCCTCTGAAGATTAATTGCAAAACTTAATTGTGTTAGATTAAAACCCCATTTAAATAAGTACAGTATGATTGTTAAAATTGTTAGTATGTTCAGTACAAAATTAGCCAAGCATTTGAAAATATCGAATAAAAGAAATACTTTTTTTCTGATTAAAAGCAATATATGGTGGTTTTAATACAAACTGCATAAGCCATAAGTCTTTTACTAGGAATTCTTCAGCAATGATTATGATAGATGGAAAAAGATCCATATGTAGTAGTGGAAAGATTTTGAAAGCATTTAGTTGGTACAGCTTTTGAACATATTAACTGCTGAACTCTTTCATCAAGGGGAAGTGGTCCGCTGTATTAAATAACACAAAAATGCACATCAAAAACTAAGGATATATTTCTAAAAAAGTTGAAGGGAAGAAAAAAAATCTCCTAGGAGTTTTAGTTTCCCTGCTGGAAGCTGTATCCCTGCTTGGAAGGTGCAGTTAATTTCCTCCTCTGGGTGTGCTGCTGCTCCATTGTGCTTTTCTCACTGGCTCAGTGTGCTGTGGCCCGGAGTGGATCAAACAAACCGTGGTGAAAGTTTCCCTCATTTGCATCACTTCTAGACAGCCCTGTCGTACTCTTTGCTGACAGGAAATCACTGTCTTTGTCACCTTTTTTCAGTGATCTCCTTTTGGCAGAGATTGGCCATGTGACCAGGATTAATCACAACAACAGTTCTGGCTCAGAACTCAATGACATGTTTTCCTCAGCACTTCAATAATGGTGTAGAGGAGTCAGTAGGAAATGACTACATTAATTTCAGAGTGAAAAGATAATTAACACTTAAGGACTAGTGCTATAACCTATGGAGCTATTATTCAAATTAAAACTAATTTATTGCAAACTTGTGAAAAAAAAAAAGAAAAAAAAAAAACCCACCACAAAACCCTGTTTTTTAATGCAACTGTTAAAATAATCTTGCAAGAGTCCCTGAGTTTAAAAAGAAGCACAAACTATATTTAACGTGGTAATATAAATACATAAAGATTTCAACATTTGAAACTGGAGGCTAAAGTATGTAAAGTGCTTACTTAGATGATATGAATAGGATACTGGCAAACAAAAGCAGCAGTGTGCTCCTAGAATGCTGTGCTTCAAGGAGTTTCCTTGGCAACAGAAATGCAGTTCCAAAAGTAGACAGAACTTTCCTCAGAAAACATACTATTAATAACAACCTTCCGGAACAACTTGGAACAATTTGACTACTTGGCAATAAAATGCCAAGTGTTCTGCAAATTAATCTAACACATAACAGTTATATGTTTCTCTTGCCCATAATTCTCCTGAAGTGAGGGCCTGAGTTCTCTGCTATTAGAGGATACAAACGTGCAAAGCGGTTCCAAATGCTGCGCAAACAGAGACAGCTCAAATTGCAGCAGCCTATAAGGATCAATTAATGTTCTTCGTATCATTTTAACTTGTAAACCAGATTAGTTTAATTGGATTACTTTGTTCCATTTAAAGCAAATTCTGCATACCTACTGAAGCTGCACTGTAGTTCAGTCTTTATTTCAAGTAGATTTTCCATATAAAGAAAACTTATTAAAAGATTAACAGCCTGCAGAGTGATATATTTGGACAATATGCTTAGGGGATTGGTTATAAACTACAGAATGTGAAGATTTTTGCTCCTAAGCTGCATATTCTGCACAGTCCAGGGTGCTTTCTGTCTGTCTGGTAACCCATCCGTGCCTGCATGGAGTTGCTAAAACAGTCAGTTTTGGTCAGAAGAAAATGATGGTTGTCAGTTTAGAGGAAGCTCTCAACACACTTCAGGATTGAGCTTCTTGTAGGGAGTAACTACAAATCTGCTATGCATGCAGTATTTTTAGGCATGTCATCATTTCTGCATGAGCCGAAAGAATAAACTAATTTCAGTTTTGCCTTGCCAATAGGAATCATTAGAATTCCACTAAAGGCCATAAGTTTACTAGACAGGAAAGGTAGGCTGTGCTAGTACCTTGACTTTTCCTGAATTCTGAGCTCTAAAGGTTAAAAGTAATCAATATCTCATTGTGCAGCCTGATAATAAGTAATAACCATGATGTTAAAATCTAAATGACTGCAGATAGCACTTAGGTGTGTTGACCCATTTGGAAGGGCTTTTTAATTGCAATCAGAATAGTCATTATAGTTTGCTAATCAACTTTTAGGCTACCTTGCAAAAATCACCACCTTTATGAAATATCACATTAATCCTACAGCAAATTATGTCCTAAAATGAAAGCTTTTATTTTGTCTGACGAAGTATATATTAAAAATAAAAAAGGAGAGAAATACTGTTCTGCTAAATGTCCGTAGAGATACTCATTAACAATTGCATGTCTATTACTTAGATAATAATACATCTGTACTTATTTCTACATACATGGATTGAAACATGCCTCAGTGGAAGTTAATCTTTGCTTTTTACACTGTAGTGTTTAACTATCATGTATTGTAAAATGACTTTGCACAAAACTGTTTTCAGTTACTGTTCTTCACAAAGTTCAGTAATTTTCATGTGCTAGGCTGGAATTTTTTTCCCCCAACAGATTAAGAACCTCCATGACTTTCTCCACTAGGTAGAAAAATCATGTTTTGTATGAGAGGTCTCAAAAATCCATAATATACCAAATATCAGTGAAAGTCTGACTGCTATTCCAACGTGAACTAGATGAGTTCAGGACCTGACACAGCAAAGTTTCCCACTGTCTCATTACAAGGGGTGATGAAATTGGTAACATTTTTCTGCACAAGTGTTTTCACTTCAGTTGCATTGGAAAACAGAGTAAAAACTCCTTTGTGACCCATCCTATAACAACTAGTTCATTCTTCAGTGGTTCATATGTTCATGTAATAGGATTAAATTCCTTGTTAATTCTGGCAAATTTTGCATTTTACAAAGCAGAAAATAAAAATGTTGTTGGAAAAATTCTTACTTAAAGCAGAGAAATGTTAAATTTTAATGTTGTCTATAATTACAATAGGAAAATACTGATTGTCATATCTATAGAATTGAAACATCTAGAAATTGAATACAAAAAGAATGTGAAAAATATTTTTATACTTTCTTGCTTCCACAATGTATTTCAAATGTAAACATAGATTTTTAAAGACAGTGTTGTAATTTATATGGAGCAGACTCCCTGTATTTCTGCAAGAAGTGGCTTGACGCATTTCCCAGGAGTCAGTGGGTTTCTCTCACTTCTTCCCAGCATGATGTTGACGATGAACTTCACATTGTAGCAATGCAGTATTTACTGAGCTTGTAGCAAAAGCCAGCACAGCTTTTTGGAGATTAAAGCAGTGTGTCTAGAATGAAAGAGGCGTTCAACTTCAAACAAAAAGTATATGTGTACCACATAGCTGTCATCACCATTCCTTACTACAGCTGCAAAACGTGGACAATTTACAGTCATCACATCAAGCGTCTTAGTCAACTCCACATGCTCTGTGTTTGTGCCCTTGCTGCTATAAAATAGCCAGATAAGGTCCTAAGAGTGAGACCTTAAAGCTGCCTTCCACTGGTCTCTCCAGTTAATATACTGAAATAAAATAAAATAAAATGAGGAGTGTTAATAATAAAATGACAATATGATTTTTGATTTTTTTGTATGGACATGGTACTGGGGTTTTTTTAGCAGCTTGGTGTAGCCATCTGTTTTAAAGCAATGAAGATAAAATTGCTAGCAAAAATTATAGGTGGCAATAGTATTATTATTCTGTTTCTCAAGTTAGTTGCCATTTTTTAGTGCACTTTCCTATTTTCCCACCTCATAGTCCAGGAGGAAATATTATTTTTTTTTAACTCATAGGAACTACATGGTTTATCCATGATGATTTGCTTCATAAACATAATACAGGACCTACTATTTTCTTTCCAAATTACTCCTCATCAGTATACCTCAAAAATAATCAATACTGTAATATTTCTTTCATAAAAATAAACAAAAAACAAATGACCACAGAATAGCTTTTTGGCAGGTTTTCTATATGAAACCCAAATTCACTAAATCTCCATAAACTTTCAGTGGCAATATATTCAATGAATTTATGTCTAAATGATAAAAAATAAGTTGCAGTGAAGTGTACTGTTTATAATCTCCTGAATTTTTATTTGTATATGTATTGTATTTTTATTTTTATAAATATATATTATAGACTGTATTTATAGATTGAAAATATGTAAAATATCAAGATAAATTATTTATGTGTATATATTTGTAACCTTTTTACATACTTAAGGTTGGAGGATATTTTTACTTTGCGCATAAACACTTTCAGTATATTGTACTAAAAATAGCTACAGCATTTTGTGCCATTTTCTCCTTCTAACAAGGTAAAATAAGCAATCACTGTAATTTAATTCATAATTTTTGCAGTTGTGGCTGCATCAGGTGCAGTGGAGTCTTAGGGCAGGCTGCAGCCAACTCCTGCAGCCAGCATGAAATACTTGTGGTTCTTAACTTCTTGTGGGTGCTGCTGTTTTGAAGAAAACATGGTTGACATAGAATCCCAGTGGTCATGAAACTGTAAATGTTATCACTGGCTCTCTGAAGAGATGCTTTTGGGAGGAAAGAGTTGTGGTACCCTTCACATCCTGTTCTGGAACAACAGGTGCTATTACAGATGTGGAGGACACGTGCCAGGTGTATCACAAGCTGCAGGGAGAACTACAGAGAGGTTGTCATTTCCCCAGTAATACACCAGGACATGGAGTCGTCTGTGAAGACTGGTTTAACTACCATGGGAGCAAAGTAGACCAGCTCCTTTCATGAGGAGGTTTCTCTAAGGGGTAGTTCAGAGCAGGAGCTTGTTAAGTACTCTGAAATATTTTCAGCAGAGCCCTTTTCTCTCTTACCTTTCTCCATTGGTTGGATAAAGAGGCTATGAAGATCAGACTCTCTCAGCTTACCACTCACTCATTCTGATATCACAAAAAGAGGGTATTTTTTGTACCACTATGTAATGTTTGTGCAATACTCCACTTTGAAACTCATTTGTGAGACATCCAGATTTTGACTGACATTGCACTGGAGTTTGATTATCTCTGCTTTACCCATTGATCTTTCTGAAAAAAAGGCTACTACAGATATAGAATTTTTTAGGTGATAACTTTCTAAAGCTGAACAGGTATTGAGACTTACATGCTTATTTTTTGATGACCTTCATCCAGACACATTCTGTGTCTATGATTTAGGTGGAAGAGCAATAATTCCTAAGATTTCTTAGCTTATTATTATGTGTTGAAAGATCAAATAAACACCATCAGAGGTGAGAAGTGGACAGTCATGTGATCCCATTTTGTTGCCTGAAAAAATTCATTGCTATTATTTTGGTTTTTCAGCAAGAGTATACAATATTTAGCCTCTAAGAAGAACTGGTCAGAAGGATACAAATAATGAAAAGTAAATTAAAAGCTATAAAAAGTTTTCTTAACCAAAACCAGAAACAAAAAAAGAGGATATGGTAAGGTGCCAGGAACCAGAGCAACCATGTGTAACTGTAGGCACGAAACATTTCTTAATCGTATCTCTGCCAGGATCACTAGTGAAATACACAGTTCCCATTCAGAGGGAAGACATTAGGGTAAAACTAATCTAATATATGCCTCCGAACAGTGGGAGAACAATCCAGAGAAGTGCCAGAACAGAAAGAGCAGAACACACACGTAGATGTAAGTTGAAAGAACCCATGAAGCCGGGCGGATGCAGACGGGCTAAAAATGTTAGCATTTCAGTGCAACATACGTAGCATAACAGGCAACAAAAAAATTAGAAATAAAAATGTTCTTGACAAAAAGAGGCAGGCAGCCAGACTGAATATCACAATTACCTTTGAAATTAAAATGTAGTGTCTGAAACCACTAAGAATTTAAGGTTTTAATGAAGAAGTAGATATCTGTAATGTGGCTTAAGCAAATCTAAAGATTCTCAGTGTTCTAGCAATGCAGAAGGCTGCCAGGCATTCAATTGCTATATTTGCAACTATGCTATTAGATCAATGACTAATTTGATACCAGCTGGATTATAGAGTCAGCTGCAGTGCAACACTGATAAGGAGCAAAATTAGACTGGAAAGATGCAACCAAGCACTGCAGATGGGCAATGAAATCATGATGAAACCAGTGAATAAGTGCAGTCAATCAACAAACAACCCCTGAAAAAAGAGATGCCATCTCTTAAATTTTACTATAGTTGTTTTAGAAGAATTCTACTCACCCAACCTCTGGTTTCAATTGAAAGACAATAATCAAAGCAGTACCTGAAAGAAACAGGAAAGTCATTGTGATTGCTCCGTGGCATTCTAGCTGAATAGAACATATCTGAAGAAGATGAGCACTTACATGTAAAATTGAAAATCCCCCAAATCACCCTAGAGAGAAGCAAAGTGGAATTCTGTTCGTCTAGTAAAACTGCTGGAAAAATGCAATGTGGCAAAGCGTAGACCCTGACCCCACAGAAAATAATGGATAAAAAAATTGCTGATGGTCAGAAAATTCTGGTGTAAACTGTTTCCAAAATACTTGCAC
Organism: Prinia subflava; assembly: GCF_021018805.1. Classification (NCBI taxonomy): domain Eukaryota; kingdom Metazoa; phylum Chordata; class Aves; order Passeriformes; family Cisticolidae; genus Prinia; species Prinia subflava. The sequence goes on from NC_086251.1 coordinate 37,199,566, forward strand.
AAAATGCCAAAACCCTGGGATATTTAACAATTTTTTTTCAGGGCAAGTGTTTTGCAACACAGTGATCTGAAAGAACAGCACAACCATTATTCTGTTGAGTATTTTGTCAGGTATCTGTAGGCTTTTGTGCTCATCATTCTGAGTTTCTAGGGGTATTCCAGTGTAACATGGACCTGACACCCTTCCTGTAGTAGCTGATGCCAGTCTAAGCATAGGAAACAGAAATGTCAAAGAGGAGGCAATATAGAAGCAACCCTTAAATGGAAACCTGGACAGAAATATTAATCTAAAAGCAGAAAACATGAAAGAATGTGAGTCGTTTGTGAGGGACATATGTTGATTTTTGAAGTGTTTTGCTAGTGGCCATGAGGAGCTGGGAATACCTCAGGAAAACAGTTTCTACCTCAGGCAGAACAGTTGACAGAAAACTTTCACAGACAGAAACATACACTGTGCAAACTTTTTGCATACTTGGCAAAAGCTTATGGATTTTTGCTATAGTCAATACAAAGTGATGAGTACAAATGGTTAATGACCAAGAGAAAATAAAAGAGAGGAGGAGGGGAGAGGAGACAAGGGGCAGGCAATGCAGCAAGATACTGGTTGTTTAATAGTACAATTTGAAGGAACTGGGCATTAGGAGAATCTCCTGATGATACAAAGCTCCTGTAGCATTTCCTCTATAATTTTTTTCTGGAACCATAGCAGAAGTAGTGAATGAGTTTAGGGGTAAGCTGGAATTAAAGTGGGTTCCTTCCAACTGAGACCCTCAGAGATCTCTGGTTTGTAAGATCAGTGAAACTAGAAATTTCTGTCTTGCCTGGAAGCAACAGCGCGACTTGTTCCCTTCTCATGCACACTGCACTTGTCTTCCAGGAGAAGTATTTCCCCGTGGTGGGCAATAGCTACCCTTAAGACACCACCAGCTGCCTTTAGCTGCAGGCAGACCCACCTCCCACATGGTTATTCTTCTCAATTTAAGTTCTGAATTTATCGCTACAAATCATTGATCAATAGTGAGTCCTCCATAAAACCAGATTAACATAGTCAGGAATTTAGCAAAGATACAAAGAGAGGAGAATATAGCTATTTAAAGAAGTATGTTTTGATTTAGTTCAGTTGTGCATATATATATATATATATATATATATATATATATATATATATACACAAACACACATCTATATATATGTATTTTGTCTAACAGCACAAATGCTAAATAAGTGAGCTTTGCTATTTCTGGCACATTTCAAAGTTACTCAGAGTATTAAATATTGAGCAATAAAATGTGCATTTCATGGAAATATTTCTGTTTGGTTCATATAAATTAAATTCAACTCTTCCTTTTTGAAGCCAGATTAAAAGAGATGTTGAATACTGCTGTCCAATGCAACAAGCAACAGCAAGTATTGTCTGTTCTAGGGAGTATATGGGAGGAGTTTTCACATGTCTTCTAAAAGCCACGCATCCCATAAGCTGTATCTTGACTGAAGAACAGGGTATTCTCTCTGTGAACTAACCATTTTCATAGACAATGCTTTTTACTGCCATGATAGGAAATCTCGGCTTTGGTGCTGAGGTATATGGTGTAATGGTAGCTAAAATATTCTGATTTGCCCCCATATTTTTAAATAGTGAGGAAAAATATTTCCTATATTTTACCCAAGTGAATTCATGCTAGAAAATTAATGTTCTACCATTTCCCCTGTTTCCTTCCCCACAAATCAGTCACTAGAAATATAGTACTATAATAGCTTGCACACCATTCAAAAACTGTTATGTTTATTCGTGGCTACATGTGTCCTGAAAAACTCTTCACTGTCCAAACAGGGAGACTCAGAGTGATGGGAGATCTGATGTATCAGGATTTTGGTTTTATTAAAATTAGCATAGACCATTTGGATCATATATATGATATTTTTCTGAATTTGATGTAGAGGTCTTGTGAGGTGAGGCTTTTCTATTGATATTTATGGTTTTATAAGGCTAAAAATAGCCCAAACACACACCTTTTTCAGTCACATGCATTCTGCATTGCACTCTGGTGCTCTCTAAATTATTCCCTTCAGGAGCATATAGTCCATCTTCCATGGCCTCTTCAGAGGCTGCTGCATCTGTGAGTTCTTTTTGTAGCTGTTTCTTTTGGCTTGCTGACTTAATCTGCTACGGCTGGAATGTGCTATCCTAGTGCTGCAGCTTTTAACACCACCAGATTCTGATTGAGGAAACCTCAAAACCAGACACTTTTCCATGTTTTGATCTCTAGTTGTCAGGTCATCCAGCAGTTGAGGATCTTTCTGGAATTCTGAAAATAACTCTTCTGTTCAGGCATTTCTGCAACTTTCAGTCCTTATATTTCACATGCCCTTCTTTTATGAGTCTGAATGTATGGTGTGGTCAGTACATTGACTGTTGTCCTGGCTTTGTATGGCTATATTTGGATTCAGACCTGTGGGCACAGTAGTCTTAGTTCCTACATCTTTCTAAGGAGTGATGCCAGCCAACATATTTTTGTTTAGTCTGTTTTCCCAGAGAAGCTACTCCAGGGAAGTTTTGGATTTTCATATCCAGAGTCTCTTCTAATCATTCCTGAGGAGCTGACTGGTGAAGCATGACAGATGACCTGCCATGGAACCTTACTTTATAAAGTGGTGTGTAAAAGCCTAAGAATGTAGCTACTGTGAGTTTAACACAAGAGAACATTACCTCATCAATTGGTATCCAGACTCAAGGGATGACCACTTTTGGAAAACCTAAAATAAGATGAAGGATCGCTCCCTTTTATATATACATTTACATTAGTTCCAACCGTCTTTAGCTGATGGGGTTTATGCACATCTTTCATGTTTTATCTCTTTGTATGATCCTCTAATTACTAAATTGCTAATTGGCTGATTTGGCCAGCAGGTGGCCTACTACACTGTGTTGTCAGCATGTGCACTAACGTTCTGAGAAGGGTCTGCAGTAACGTTTATTAGGATTTCTCATGTTCAGTGGTGTTATTCCATGAAAGCAATGGTGACATTTGTACTCTGAACGTGGTCTTGTTTGTGGTACCAATCAAGCGTAAATGTATTCATACTAGGGGGACTTTTTCAGGCCTATGAAATGTTGGAAAATTAAAAACAAATATAACGTCCCTGAAGACTTTTGCATGGTTTAAATATTTGAACTTTTTTCTTAAGAGCTTAAGAGCTTTACCAAGGGACAGTTAAATCCTACTTCTTCCATTTCTTTCACACTTTATTAAAGAAGCAAAGAATAAGATCAATACAATGGCAATTCTTCAAACATCAGTACCAAATGCCAATCACCAATGAGCTGTAAAAATTAACTTTAATAGGGTTAATGTAGTGCTAGTGTTGTAATTTCATGTACAAAAGCTCTATGGCCTGTTCTAAAATATGTATTCATTACTTTCATTTCTTTTGACTTCACTTCTAGAGCAACATATTATACCTCTAGCAAAATAGCAAACAAAATGATCTGAAATAGTTGACTCAGACATAGATTTGAAAAAAGATAAGCTAGTTGTGTTAAGAATGTGGAGTATTCAACAAGGTATACTTTTTATTTTTAGAGTTGTTACTAATTATAAAATGATTGTTAAGATAGGAAATACAGCCACTTAAACCTAGAAGTGAGACCACTTTATTTATGTCACTGAAATGCAGATATCATTGACAAAGGTTCTGTCACCATAAAAATCAGTCACATATTTTGCTGATATTCTCAATAGAACATATTCCTTAAAATTTTTGAAAAACAGAATAGGCAATGAAATATTGTTCTTTATTCATCATCCTTTCTGATTTGTTTTCTTACTTTTTTTAATCTTTGTTTGGGACTACTAAATTCTCTAAACATATTCCCGTAACAAACATCTATTAAGCAGACAGCAGTTAAAGCTGAAGATACCAATACACATTACTGTAAGCATATATCTTTTTTTAATGGCCACAGATCTTTTCAATTTGTATTTGAACAACCAGGCAGCTATTGTGGCAGGCATGGTTACCAGAACTGGCTTTCCACAAAGCAGGACCAGAATATCTTGAGAGAATGCCAGAAAGACAAAAGTTCATGTCTTCCCTAGTGTTCACTATAGCTGAAGTATGTTCAAAATATCCTAAATTTGCTTTGTATTATATTACTTCAGTACTGGTTTTGTGTCCTGGTATTTCCTGCTGCTGCAGTCCTTTGAAGCGTTTTTTTCCCCTCTCAGATATATGCATATCTTTTCCCATTTTCAAGACATGTCCTGTTTCATCTTAAGTAGAATTCAGACATTAAAATAGCAATAACTTATGAATCTCTATATCCGCTGACATTGCAAGTGTTACATGGATTTGAATATCGATGCAATAGTCACCAGCTTATCAGTCTGTTTAGAACACAGAGATTAGTATTTCAGTGAGACAACATAAGTCATCGTGAACTTCTGGTGGTTTTCCGCTGAAATCAATTTCTACAGTTTTGTTTCCCTATATTTATAAAAATATTTTTTAAATTGTCTTAAGACAGATTCTATTAATATGTAGGCATTATGATGTATGCTGATCTCAGAGAAACTCATTACAAAATTCCAAACACGAAGGGGCAGATTCCCTGGTCTGCCAAGGTCACTTCACATTCAACATTACAATTTCCAGAGTGAATCTAGAACAGTTGACAGTGCACAGTAGAAAGTACTCATGTTGTGGGTGAAACTGTCATTGATTATTAGGATTACTGATGTTCAGTGGTATTCCATGACAGCAAGTATGGCATTTGTACTCTGAACGTGGTCTTTTTTGTCATCAACTTCACCTGCTGCTCTGTTGTTTTTTCTCCTGCTCCCTATTCTCCTTTCCACCATGGATAGCATCAGCAAAAAATCTTTCAGTGAACCAGGAGAATCCAGCAAGTATAAGCCAAAATGAGAGTACAGGCAATGCTGTCCATAAGCACAAATTAAATCCAAACTCATCGTTTTTCATTTAGATCAGGACCAAGTTATCAAAAATTTGCTTGCTGATGACCCTAGGAAAAATCAAGCACCTTAAGAATCTCCAAAATTGATGTGAGTTTACTAGCCTCTGCAAAAATAGTTTATATTCTCTATGTTTTTGTTCTATAAATTTTAATGCCAGAAACACCAAAAGAGAGAACTCAAGATCAATGCAAGTCATCTGTTTTCATGTTTGATTCTTATAGTAACTTTGTGCTTTCACAGACATTGAAGCCATTGGCAAATGTATAAGAAGATAAAACATCTGGAAGCTAAAAGTAAACTAATTCAACCTAGGAATGGGGCATACATTTTCTAACAGTGAAATAAGCTAGTTTTTTATCATTTTACCAAGGAATTCTGTGAATTTACTGTTATTCGTGTCTTTAAGTCAGGGACAGATGAATTAACAAAAGATTTTCTTCCAGCCAGAAATCTGAGAGCTTAATATAGGCAGAGATTATAAGATTAGGGCACGTTTTGTGCAGGTGGGGAGGTTAGATTATGACAATTTCTTGAACTTCAGATCTGTGAATCTAACCCAAATTTTGTCAGAGAATATTTTGGCAGAATGCCTTTAGAGATGAGAAGAAGCTTTCAGCTTTCATCATGCCAGCAAACAGCAGAGTTCACATATAGCAGCACCATAAATCTTTGAGAAAGGACACCTGAAATGATGGAAAAAAGAAAGAAGTAGAGGGAAAGTTTCTTTTGTTTCTGTCTTGATAGTTGTTCAGTCACAAAATGAGTTCAGTGTCACTGCATTCTCATACTCTTTGAAAGGTAACTATTAGTGTTAGTTCCTAAACATTGTTGAGAATGTAAGAATGTGTAGAGCTGAGGTATTTTCTGCAGTGACTAAAGTATACTGTAAGTGCTACAACTATTTTTTTCTCATTCTAGTGTGAAACAGAGTATTAAGTAGTTCTGAGCTCAGAAAACGTATTCTCTTGGACAGAATAGTGGAGTGACTACTGGAAGACTTGTGTTCCCACATCAGAGATCTTCCCTCCCTGGAGCTATAGTTGGAGTCCATCTGTACCTCAGTTTCCCACTTGAAATCAAAAATAGTGTTTCTCTATCTCACGTGACTGGTGCAAGTCTGCAATTCCCTGGAGAACGCTTGAGCCTGTAAAAGGCTGCATTAGGCATACCCTTGCTGGTGGCCATTTGAAAGAAGCAAAGTGTCTCTCCTAGGCACAGGAGCTGTTGGAGATACAAAGAGACTCGTTTGCAGCATTGTTTACTTTCCAACATTCCTACACAGACTTGAAGTTTATAGTCATCTCATTCCATCACATCACAGTACAACAGGGCATATTTGTGGTGGTGTACAAGCACACTTCACACTCTCCTTGGAGGATACAGGGGTCTTAAAGAGCAAGCCCAGTGCCTCATTCAGGTAGCCAGGAGGAGTTTTCTTTGTCTTTTTCCCTTTTCCCATTATATGTGTGATAGTTTCTCTTACATTTATTGCTTCAGTTTTGTCTGTCTTAAATTATTTAAAATATTAAAATATTATTACATTCAGAAACTCCATTTTTACAAGTGAACTCAGAGCCTAATTTTCTAAGACTCTGGTGGTTAAAAAAATTGTACAATTTATCATTTATATTAGCTTTTAGAAACATTGGTCACTGTGATACAGTCTTTTAAATATTAGTCAGTAAATGTAGTGGTGTGGCTAATGTTCTGGAATTGAAATATATCTTGGAAAAAGTTCTTTCACCTTCAGGATTGTCTTGTTTTTGCTGAAGAAACACAGCATTGTCCTGTTTTGATCATCAGTTAGGAAGATGGAAAGCATCTGTGTTAAATACTCACAGGTCTGTCAGAGTGTTATCAGTATCAAGTATTCTGAAGAAGTCTAGTCCTTAGTTCTTGCTGTTCAGTAATCTTTATATGCTTAGTTTGTTTCAGGGACTATTAAACTTCCTATTGATAAGGCACAAAATGATCATTGCTATATCACTGGTTATCAAAGCTGTTAATAACACAAAAAAGGAAATATTTTCTTCTAACTTAAAATACTCCAGTGACATTTGTGAGGTGTACAACTTCTTGCCAACTCTTCTAATTTAAAACAGTATCTGTTTGAGAAAAACATATGTTAGAAATTTTTAATTCAGTGATAGGAAAGACACTAATGAAATATGCATGTATGAATTTTGTATTTCATAAGTTTCCTCTTTCTTGAAATATGATTAAAAGCCAAACATCTGGATTATGTTTAAAAAGCTTGAATTTCCAGTTTTCAGGGAGATTCAATCTATTTTGACACTGTACATTTAGCTTTAACATTTTCAGCATGCTGTTAACATTTCTTGATACTGTAAAAAAAAAGTTCAGGTTTAAACAAAGTTGGACTTCCCCTATTGCTAAAAATGTTTTCTGAAATAGCTTTTTCTGCAGCACTCACACAGCCATGCTTCAGACTGCGTCAGCAGTTCTGTTATATATTTGCTCTTGAGAGCAGTTTATATTTGATCATAAAAATAATATTCCAAACTGAGAATTTTTTTCTTTTGCATAAAAGTACTATGTTTTTTTCCTGGAATAATATTAAAAATGAAATACTGAGTTCTTAACAACTTTTAAAATTTCTCTAAAATGAGAGTATTCCATTGTAAATACTGATAATGTTGGGGGGGTTGCCAATTTTATCCTTTTGTTTTAATAACATTAATGTGTACTGGGAAAGAGAATCACTATTTGCTGTGCCTCTTGAAAGGTTCAGAGTATGGCTCTCTGCAGATGGTCATAAGCAGCTAACTATAAGGCTTAGTTTTTAATGTGTTTTGCAATAGTTTTGATACCATTGTAATGGTATTGCTGTAAGAGGAATTGCAGTGTGTGCCAGTGTTTTAGATAGTGGAGATCTTTCAGCACTCCTCGTGGACCTGCTGCATGTGCCAACTTTGACATAACACAAGGGAGATTATAAGGAAAAAATCGAACAGCACATGGTAAAAGCTATAGCTTTCACTTTATTTAATATGGTACAGGATGTACATTTAAAATGAAAATAACATTTTCATTATAATTGTAGGGCTAATTGAGAAATCTGCTGTTAACCTTTACAATCAGCACGTGGATGGGCAGTCAAACAGGTGTAAGTTCTGTTGTGTGGGGAAAAGTTCAATTACTTTAAAAATCATGCTTTTACTCTAGGTACTACAGGTAGTGGGAACTGAGATCCACAGGTTCTGAGGCTGAAGACTGAGCAAGCTAGATGCAGTTTTTCTGACCTTGACTTGAGGTCGCTCACCAGCCCGCGAAGGCTGTAGGGCTGTTGTCACAGGACGAGGATGACTTTCTTTTCTCACAGTTGACAAGGTCTAGTTATTTGCATTACTAAAGCCGCTCTGCCTTAAGTGGTGTGTGTACTGATATTTGTGGAATTACTTGTACCTTGGTGGAGACTGGGTTCTGCCTCTTGATCTGAGGAGCTTCTATTTCCATTTGGATGTTTTTCCAGCAGGGAACCTCTTCTCCCATAAAAAAGTATAGCAAATCGGTAAGAAGATGAGGACCCAGAGATATTCTACCTGAAACACATCCCAGTAATGTTGCTGGAAGAGTGAATAATTTATTTGTAGATTTTCAGTCAAGCTTCTCTCATGGAAGGATATTACTGATCACCATTAGCATTCTAGCTGGGTAACAATAGAATAAGGACTTCACAAGAGTCAGTCTCTGAAAGATAAATGCACAAGAACATCCATTTCAAAACAGAATGATGCCTGTATCGTACAGCCTGACAATAGTAGGTGCATTTGGAATTAAATCTTTGTGTAGAGGAGTTCCAATTTTATGTTTCATGCATACTGCAACAGTAGGCACAGCTTAGCAGAAGAGAGGATAACAGGTTATAAATGATTTTCTTTGAATATCTCAAAAAATCTCCATAATCTTACAATGTTGTATTTTATTTTGTAAAAATGTAAATGTAAAGGTGTATCAGTATGAGATTTCAAGAATATTTAGCAATGGAAGGAGCTGCAACTTGCAACTACACCTTTTTGTTTCCAGGCGAAACAACTTCTCGACCTTCAAATGCATTTTCTGCTCAATAATGGACTAACTGTATTGCTACAGTCTATTGGAATCTCCCTTACTATGTGGAGATTTTTTTTCCCTCAGAAAAATATACCTGAGCATTAATCCAACAGTAAAGTAGATATTAATTTCTAAAGAGCACCAGTTTTTAAATTTAATATCAATTCTACATGCAACTACATACATGTAAATTTAGCTAAATCAATGTCTAATATGTTAAGCATGTCTGTTGGTTGCATCTGTATCTCTCTGTACCAGAAGTCACACCTCAGGTGCAAGGTATGAAAACAAAACCAACAGCATTGTTGCAAGCAGTGCAAGACCAATCTCAGGAATTCCTTCATAAATCAGCCAAAGATCCCAGTAAAACACATGGTTTACAAGATTGATAGGTTGTTAAACATGAAGTGTATCAATTGTGTGTCCTTACCTCAACTGCACTATAACCTGTGCAGTGGCACCACGTTCTGACATCATCTGCCAGGGTTTGCCTTTATTTGAAGCTGGGTGGAGATCTCGGCTCTAGTGGGCTCTTATGCACCTGGTACTGGATTCCCCTCGCCATGTGAATTGAAATGACTGTATTTTGGCTATGTGTTCTCAGAATTTAATTATATTTAAAAACTGGTTAATAGCATAGTAAATAACTGCTATTGCTACAAAATTGCATTCTGAATGTAATGGGATTGAATTTCAACGCAAGTTGACACTCAATTACAATTTCCATATATCTAGTGAATAAGCCAGTTCTTGGCTGCTATATTAAGGTGGATGTCTTCCTACTTAACTGAACACTGTGCAAGACAGGCCAAATGCATAATAAAGCCAAATCAAGGCTTAATATACCCACTCAAATTTTTATTGTTTGTATAAAGTAGTTAGCTTGCAGAACAAACTCAGGGATGTGGTTTTAAAAAATTTAAATAATCAATATTTGAAAAAAAATCCACTAGATTTAGAGTAACGAAGCTTAAAAAAAAAGAAAAAAACCCCTAAAACAACCAAGCCTTTAAAACTTCTTACTGAATTACTGCCATCAGCCAGTAGATCCATGGGGCTTGTTCGGCTAAAAGCCACAACAGACTTTGTAATGCAATGATGTAATCTTGGCTTTGTGTCATTTATATTCAACCTAAAAAAACAATTTTCCTGAATAGACAGGCTGACAACAATATTGTTCGGTGTTGGTTTTTATTTGGATTGCTTCCAAATGATTCATATGCCTCCACAGCAGCACCCCGTGCCTGCTTGAGTTTTTACTCTGAATTCCGAAGTTTCCCCTTTTTCCTAGCATTTTATTTTGCTTTTAAAGTCCCAGTTATGTTTGTGAAACTAACCAGCTCGGCCACAAAATTAGGATGTATCTTGCAGTGCATTCATTTTACTTTTTGCATATTTTTCCTGAGGTCATGTCAAGGTTAGTTTGAATTCCATCCTACATTAAGACTTCTTTCACAGCTATTTAGCTCTGCAGCCTGCGCCCCGCTGGGGTCTGCCCCTTGGGCACGTCAAAGCTTCAGACCTGACAAATCACACACAGATGAAGCTGTACAGTTTTTTAAACAGTTTCATCACTAACGTGGAGTTTTTTGGGGTTGGGGTTTTTTTCCTTTACACTAGAATGCTCCCATCCCCCACCCCCACGCCCCCATTGGAGTTTATTCTCTGAATTGCGATATCCTGAAGACTGATTTCCATATGGAAAATTCCCTTGCTCAGGCGAGTTGTAAAATAGAAATGGCGTTGTATAGTACGTGCCACTCACACTCAGCCCAGGAACTGAAAGCACAGCAGATCCTCTTTAATAACAAACTATATCTCCTTGTCTAATATCTCTAATCATATTGTTAATACCTATTTGCGCAGAAGAGCCTAAAACTACAAAGGCTGATAAATACTCAAAAATTGTCATCCATACTGTGAACCTGTTAGCTATCCAGGAGAGCTGTTAGTTGTTCACAGGGATACACTTCTGTCATCCTTGGGATTACTCAGATGAGTAAATGTTCATCGGTGTCAAGAAATGACGTTGTGCTTGAGCAGCAATCCTTAGGGGACTTGGGAAATTTTAAGTGGGTGTATGTGTGTGTAGATATATATAATTAGCTTCACAACTATCTGCAGGGCTTTCACCACCTACGTTCGTGCACAGACAGACAGACCCACACAGTCCCCACGAATATGTCGCTGCATAAAAAAATGCTTTGAAATGTATAATGCAGTTTGCAGGTTAAAATACAATTTTTAAAAGTCTTAACTGTAGACTGCTATCTATTTTTTAGCATTTTGTGAAACTAATGGTGCAACACCATTTCCTGTTTAATTGATGAAGTTAAAATGCCTGGCTGCTAATGAGTGTATTAGCAAACAATATACCCTTAACAAGCTTAAGCAGCTCAGGATTTTAAAAAGCAGCTTACTGTCCTCCTCATTTTTATAAGACAAAATGTACTGCCTTCCACAAATTGCTTGATCGACTGATGAAGTACTATAATTATAGTTGTATTGCAGTTTTGACAAAGCCACAATAACAGATTGTAGTTTAGTCCCCACTCTGGGCACACAACTCTTTGCATTACAAAACGCAGTTTTACTGGTCTAATTCTTTGGGAGAACAAAAGGCACCTGGAGATGTTAACTATATACTAAAAGAAAACTTGGAATCTAGGAAATAATAATATTGAAGCATGACTTTTCTTCTCACAGTTAGTTCATTGGGAATGGTATCTAATGAAGAGTTGTCTAAAGGCTTGCTTGTTTGGAACTAATTAAAGACAGATATCCTAAATAGAAAAAGGATCATGGGAATTACATTAGGTGTCTGGAGACTTGTTATTCTTTTGGTACTCTGAGTAGATTGTGGAAGTTGTTAGGGATTCAAGAAATAAGGCAAGCTAATAAAAAGTTCTATTTTTCTGGTTATTGGCCAACTATTGTATTTTTGTTTGCAATAAGATTTGTGCCAACAGGCTAGGGGCTTGAATAAAACATTTAAACATTTGTGCATTAACACATTATCGTGAAAAGAGAGTCTTGTGCTTTCACTTGGTGCATTTCAGCCTTCAATTAATGTGAAAGCACTACAATGCCTATGCAACTTCTCTTGCCTAGTGGTGCACCATTTATCATTGCAGTTTTACATTGACCTTGACACCCACTTCATTAGAATAAAGATTGTCTACCATTTAGGTTACATTGTTCCTCTGCACAGAGACCCCATGCAAATTTCTGTTCAGATAGAAGAGCTGTGAGCCTGTCAGAGGTCATCTGCATTAAATGATTGCAGCTATTTTCCAACTGCTTCTTTTCATTCTACTCAATTCAGGCTAGGAGGATCAATCAAGCCCTCTGCCTGAAACAGTGGGACTGCTGGGAATATAACTGTTTTTGGTAGTAGTGGATATGCCCTAAACAGTATTAAATATTTAATATAAATTCATTAAAGGGCACACAAAGTCTTCAAAAAGATATTACATATATAGTTAAATTTAAAGTGTTGGGATCACTTTTCTTAAAAAAAAAAAAGCAGAACAATGAATACCAACTGCATAATTTTTTAATGTAGGCAAAATTCAGTTCATGAAGTTGCTTAATATTTCTTTCAATGTGTTTATTTCTCAAGCTGCCACAGAAGGAAATGCATAGCAGACATGCAATCTGCATTTGCTAGTTTCTGAAACAAAAAAACCTAAGGTGTCTATAGGGGTTTAAGACAAAAGTGCTAAGATTTGGTTTGTTTTATAGGCATGCACCCATATACACATGCACTCTCATACAAATACGTTTTGTGCTGTTGTGTTTATTTGTAGGGGAAAAAGGCAAATGGAAATAAGTTAGCACTCTCCTTCTTGAGTTTTCCGAGTGATATAATTGGAATTAAATTATTAATGGGAGATACTTAAAAAAGATTGTTTTATGATCTTCTATTACAGAATTTGCAATTCATTTTAATATTTGTAGTTTGATTTATATCAAAGATAATGCAATCTATGTCCAATTAACAATACATAGCCAATGTAATATGATTTCCAGATCATGCAAATGGAATAAACTAGAAGAGGAAAAACTGATTCTTAACCTCAGATGTAATTTGCTCTGTGAGTTCTGGCAATTTTAAATGACATTGCACTTTTTAATTTTTCCAAAGGCTCAGCAGCAAATTTATCCCAATCAAGAAAGCCTATTATTAATTTACAAGGACAATTGTAGGAGTCTTTATAATTTCTCTGTGCAATTATTTGCCATAAATTGCTAATACAGAAATATGAAGTTTGCAAGAAACAGAAACTGCTTTTCATCTAGACAGATCACACTGCCCAGATCTTGAATGTTGTCCAGAGGTTCTAGTACTATTGGCAACATAAGAAATATAACCAAGCTTCTGGACAGTTTCTAAAATGTTTCACACTGACAGTACCAAAAAGGTAGAAGCATTAAGAGCTATTGTGAAGGGTAGGCTGGCCTCTAGCAGATTCCTTCACTTTGCTTGTATACAGCTGAGCTTTGGACCCTGGACTTTGGAATAAAAAGACTCTTTGTTCACCACTGAATGGCATTAGGCATGGGCTTCCTAAGGGGCCACCATGAAGCCTAGCATGAAGAGTGCAAACATTATCCAGAAAGCAAAATGAGAATGTGTGTGAAGAGATGATGGACAAATATTGCTACATATGCATATATATATATACATGTACGATATGTGTGTGTGTGTGTGTATGTCTATATATATGTCTATATTTATGTTACATATTTGGTGAATTTACTTGCAGAATATTATTTACTCGATTTTATGCATGCAGTATATTTTGCAAATGTTAGCCATTGCTGACTGTGCATGCACATGCAGACACTGAGGGTATATGTCTGTATTTATTGGTGTCTGCCACAGTCAAAACACCCCAAAAGGCAAATTTTTAAAATTCAGAATTTCACTGCAGGTAAAACTAAGGTTACAGGTTACTCAGTTCCGATCTCAGTTGTATATCCTACAGTGCCATCTGACTGAAGATACTTTGTTAGCATGTGAATGATGGAATGCAGAACATCTACAAATAGCACACCCTTATTCCAGTAATGGAGAAAGTTCATTGGCTTAATTCTTCTGTACTTCGTAGCCATAGCTCCACTGTGTGTTCAGTATGTCTGGTCTCTTTTCACTATAACCAACAGAAGCACCATACAAAAGTCTTACAATGGATGTCTTAATCTCTCTGTGTTCTTTTAGAGCATTATTTTGAATTCCATCATGCAGGCTTTTTTTTTTTTTTTTTTTTTTTTTTCTTTTTTTTTTTTCTTTTTTTTCTCTTCTGAAGTTTTATTACAACAGCAGAATTCCCAGGGAGCTTTAGGGACAAGGTTCGCATAATATTGCCCTAAAGTTTTGCTCAAGAGGTGGAATCTGCTGATCTCCGGAGCATCTTTTTGTGGTGTTTCTCTTTCTGAAAGATGCAGTGCGCAGTCTTACAGAGTTGTTAACTGTGTACAGATTTTTTTATTGTTTACCAGACAGTGCACATCTACAAACCTTTCATGATGATTTCTTTCTCTGACCTCTCAGTGACTAGGCATCTTGTTCCTTAACACTGAGGGAGGCTGAAAAATGCTTGAGTTGCTCAATGTGTGCCTTCTATACCAGTTTCAAAATGGCTTATTCTTCTGGTTTCCATGGTGACAATTAACACTGTTACAAGGCATTGTTCCAGTCTCCATTTGGACAGAATTTTCGGGTGTGATTTTTCACACAAAAAATGTTGTATATAATTTTTTTTAGGGAAAAAAAGAAAAGAGAAAAAAAGACACAGTTTAGTATAAAGTGTCGAAAAATGTGTCTCAATCAGTCTGCCTGGATTTCTTAGAATGTTTTTATCAGGGAAGTAAGGTTTTAACTTGCTTTGTTTTGGAATTCAACTTCTTTTGCCTTAAATATTTTTTGCCAAACTTCTTCATGGATAAATGCTACTGCATTTATTCTAATTCCTTTATTTTTCCTTCAAGACATATTGATCGTATTGAGAGAAGGAATAAAAGGCCAAATCCTTTAACTTATGTAATGATGTTTTGGATTCCTTTTGAGTGTCCTCAGGAACACAAAACCAGGCACGCATGCTCACAGCTAATCATGCTGTAAATATTTTGCAGTTTTGTTGTTTGGGTTTTTTTTCACAGTTTATATGATAGGTGTGGGAAATTAAATACTAACCATATATTTATTATCGTGGTTATTGTGAGAAGTCTGTGATCTTAACTTCCTTAATCTCATTTTTGGCTATTAAACAGTAATCTATATCATAACATCCACATACTGTCACAATAGAGCGGTCTTTGCTCACTTAAAGCTGAGGAAAGAATGAATCTGAAGATTAAATTATCTTCTCACCATAGGATTAAGTAGTCCTACCAGACTAGGGTTGTGCAGCACTGATAGAGCTGGTAGCTAATTTTTCCATGCAACTGCTCGGAGTGTAGGTGTTTAATGGATTAAAAAATGGCATTAGCAACAGCATCTCACACTATCAGTTCTCAAACTGCACCTTCTGTATGTTAAGCTCTTCCCTTAACTTAAAATACACACGGCATGTTAAATATCCAGGAATGAAACAATACTGACTCTCAGTGATATACCAATACATCTGATAATCAACTGAAATCTCTCATCTTTTACTGTTACTGTATAATGCATTTTCTATCCTTCAGCACTTTCATCATGCTTGTTTATACAGTAGGTTACATGGTGAAAAAGACAGCACGTACATAAAACCTAGCTTATTTAGTTTTTAATGTAATAACCTTTTATAACATCTGTCACACTATTTGGATTATGCAGCACTGAATTATTTTATCTAGTCCAAAATTAAATGAAATGTCTTCCGTTTCTAAGTTAACAAGAGCATTTTAGTTATGAAACATGCAGTGTGTTTTATTTCACCATCAGTCCTGCACTGCCCGGGAGCATCCCCAGCCCAGGCAGCAGCAAGTGCCAGCCTAGAGCAGGTGATGAGCAGTGACTGGATGTGCCTGCACCAGTGACACACAGCTAGAGGACTCCCTCAGTCTATTAATTCACTTGACAAAAGAAAGGGAGTCGCGCCTACTGGATTTCAGTGCCTAGCAAATTGGGCTCTGGATTCCCTTTGATATTACATGTACTTATGGAAATAATTATGCAAATCCTTTTCGGCTATATCATCTTTAAATAGACATCAGATTACATAAAGAAGATTGTAATCTCCTCCAGCAGCCATTCGAGCCGAGAAGGCAATAAAACAGGACCAGGAATCATACTTGTTGAACACATCAGTCAAATAAAATGGTGTTGCCTCTTGGTGGGTCCAGCCCTAGTGCCCAGCGTGGTAGGTATTGCCTACAGTGGTACACATCTCAAACCTCAGCCACAGCACACTGAGTGTCAATTCTTTATAAACAATTCCTTGGGTTTTACCATGCATATTCATGCAATTTTGGATACGCAGACACCTGATCAGTGTTCATTAATAATGAGAAATGGTTTAAATCACCTCATTTAAAACATTTGCTCTATGATCCACAAATGACTAATATTTGCTGAAGTTTACATAATACAAATGATGTGCATGTGTTGTGTAAATGAGAGATTAAAATATGAAACTAACAATATGCAAACATATGCATGGAAATGCTGAGAACCTGTTAGCTGAAACAGTGATTTCACACCTTTATTATTTTCTTTAAGCTGTCTGCAATTGTATTTTTTCTTTGTTTTCCTACAGAGCATGCTCTTGGATCTGGCAAAGACATCCATGTTTTAACATTCCTAATTCCAGTTTAATTTTTTGTATTTAACCCAGTTATTAACATTTTCAGTATGAGCTGAAATAGCAGTTTTCTTGACTGTATTTGAAGCAAAGAAAGCTTAATGTTTAGGAAGCAATTTTCTAATAGCTTTGCATAATTTATGTATGTCTTGTAAACACCTTTGTAAGTATATGTGCTGAACTCTCTTCTTTCAGTAAAAGGCACATTTTTGGCCATATCAGAAGTTCAATTTCAATGAGTCTTTCCACACTTAATTAGCTTAACTATATGGAGGGTATGTATATGTGGATGCCTGTGTGTTAAATTTTTTTTTAAATTTACTGTACCAACTATGAAAACATAATTAACCACTATAGTAACTATTAGGTGTAATAGTTAAGTCAGATTTTCAGAGAATAGAGTTTTAAGAAAGATATTTCTTTTCCAGTTTGTATGTATATTATCACATTTTTATAAACTATGTAAATAATAGAGACCTATATATTTAGAAAGTTGTGTGAAAGAATTTTTGAAGGAAGCTTCCAGTTTTATACCTGTTTTGTCCGTTGTTTGTTTTTTTTTTAACAACAAATAACAGTGCACAAATAGAAGGTATTTTCAATGGGAAGAAACTATTGGACTGTATTAAAATGGTGGCTGTTCTCATTTGTGGTCCAGTTCACTGTTGCTGTTGGTTGATGCAATAAAAATCGAGTAACTGGTATTGTGTTTTAGGGGAGCTATTTCTTATTCTTTTTCGAAGGTGAAATTCTCACATTTTCAGGCCCATGTGTGACACAGAAACCATGATGGGAGGGAGAATAAATAAACTCTAGAGGAAACATAAGTATGAAATGATTTCCTTGGGTTTTTTTGTTTCATTTTTGTTTGTTTTCCATGAAGAACCTCAGTGTTACTCACTGAAGTAGCATGTTTTAAAAATAAGATACCACTAAGCTGAATGAGACAAAGGCAGATCGACATTCAGATGGGAGAGCATTAGTGGATATTATTGTACAAGTGGATATTGTGAGAGAGTGAATATGACCATGTGTAATCAATTGCTAAATGCCTGCATAGATGTGTCACCCAGAAGTCTATGTGCTTGGTACCCAAATCTCTCATGATATGTTATGCCAAAGTTGTGTACTTAAAAAAATAAAATTAGAAAATGTCAGATGGAGCATGATCATAACCGGGCACATACAATTAATTTTTATTTTTTTATGGCGAAAACTCTCTACAGCAGCTAATACTATGTATTTCTTTTCCTTTTAGAGATACAATGTAGAAATGTCAATCAGACACCCAAAAAAGATGGAACTGCTTAGTAAGGTTGAAGCTCTGAAGAAAAGTGGTGTTTTACTACCAAACGATCTCCTTGAAAAAGTGGATTCAATTAATGAAAAATGGGAACTGCTTGGGGTATTTGCATTTTTATTACTGTTTGTGGGTTATGTGTACGTTTTTGTGTGTTGAAGTACACTGTCTGTCTGATTTCTAATTTGGAGCACAAATATCTCTCTCTTTCAATCCACCACGTACATTTCAAACAAGCTACTCATTCTATTATAAAAAATCCATAGCCTTTTCCTCTTCTGTTGATTTTTTTTTTTATTCCATGCTTGTCTCCTGTCTGACTTTAATAATTTTAGTTCTTTAATACATAAAAAATGTAAGTAAAATATGCCATGTATTACGGGTATGCACCAAGTCAACTATAATGCAGTATATCTGATATACACTGACTGTCATGCTTGAGTGAATGTTAATAGAATTTATTCTGAAGGTACATGTTAGAGACATCTACTGTTTAACTATTTACTATACCTTTAAGATGAAAAGTGGGGTTGTCACTGCATATTTCAGGTCACACTGATGGCTCAAAAACAAATATACAGATTCAATACAAATCTGCATACCTGAAGCTAAGAATACAGCCAGGATATGTTTCATGCTGTTGTATTCATCTCACTTTTGACAAAAGCCAAAAAAGTTTCATGTAATTCATTTCACGCTATGATGGGCTGGGTCTCAGCCAAAGAGTGAGATACAAGAATCTGGCAAAAAAAGCAATATAGGGATTCTGTTACCCAGAGACTAGTGATGGCACTGTGCAGGAGACACTGTTGTCCTATTGTTGTAAAACAGCTGAGAGAAAGAGGTCAGACTATATATTTTTTCATCCACTTCTCTCCTTAATTGCCTTCACTTCAAATCAAGGGTAAGATAAATTTATAAATTACTTTAAATGATTAATTATAGATGTGTGATATTAGCGATACAGTTACATTGCATAATTTTGCATGCTATTATCCTAGTCTAAAAAATATTTTTAATATATTATGAGTGAGCTATACATGCAACCTGCCAACAGCATTTTAAATACTGAGTTGTGTCACTTTAGGTTATGTGGTAATGCAATAGCCATTTCAGAGGGTGGGGCTTTTTTAGCTAAGCAAATCTGCTTCTAATCACTTGATTCTCTAAATGTGCAAATTTTCAGAAAATGTTAAAATTTGCCTTTTGACCAGTGAGCTTATTACTTTCAATTTTAATCTGCAGCATCGCCATAAGCATTTTGAACTTGTTTGATCATTAATACATTTACTGATTAAAAAAGGACTTACTAACCCAATAATTTACATCTGATCATACCAACTTTTGTTTTTAAAATAATTTCAGATGTAAGCCTTACATTTATGAATTTCAGTGTATTTAATCAGCTTAATTCAGTGGCACTGATTAAAGCTGGTAGTCTATAAAACTATCAAATAAGATCATAATTCTTTAAATCTAGGAAAACTGTTGTAAAAAAATTGAAGCCCTTTGCTTCTCAGTGTGTTAAAATCAAAATATACCTTCAGATTAAGTTTTCCCATTAATTTCAGCATTTACAGAAAAATAAAATGTAACTATTACAGTTTTTCTGCTAAATGCAGTTTCATGAATAATAAGCAGAGTTTGATAGAGTTTTGTTTAATTTAATAAAAACCTCTGCAGAAACTAACAGCACTAGACATACTGTTTTAATTGGCATGATTACATTTTAATTGGCATGAAAAAAATTAAAGACAAGGATTTTAACTTCTAACAATGGCAAAATAGAGGGATATGGTTTTTAATATTACTTTCATCTAAGGTGAACACTGTGGAATGGAAATACATTAGAATGAAATGTCAGTGGTGCGTACAGTTTAATCTGTGAAATTTTGTCCCCTGTGCTGAATATTACTCTGTCTCAATTGCATATTAAACAACCCTATCAAGGCAGGCATTGGCATCTGCTGTGCTGACACAAATTGTGAATTAAATGAAATTGATGTCCTCTGTCGTATATTTATGAAGACGGACCATTCTCTGAAGTATTCTGTTTATGAAGAATTTATGATTGCAAACTGTTCCAGAACAAAAAAGTGGCAATAAATTCTTTTTTGTGACCCTACCCTCCAAGGGCATTGATTTCACCTCCTGCTGCTACTTTTGTTGCAGCATAAAAACAATAGCTAGTGCTAGATTCCACTGAGGGTCTTCAAATTATCAATATTTGCACCATGAAAATAGAAGGGTGTTGCCAAGAAAGCGTGTTTTTCAGTTATGATCTCCTAAATACGTGATTTGCAGAATGCCACATAGCAGATTAATATCTGTTGCTCTAATTTTATTTGTGTTTTAAAGCTTATTTTGGGAAGCCGATTTCATTGTTATAAATTATATTCCAGCAACTTTCTATAGCATGCACTTTCAACAGACAGACATACTGGGTCACCTAAAACTGTATCTTCATGTTACAACAATTAACCACCACTAATTATCATTTTAAAAGGTTATTGGATGTGAGTGTCAGTGTATATTCAATATTCTACAATCAGTAACACAGATCTAGTGCTTATAATAAGTGTCAGCCTGACAGCCTCTTACAGGTCAGATAAAATACTGCTTGGCATAGAAGCAGCAGGCAACAGCACATCTCTCTTGTGATGTTAAAGGATTGCCTTTCAAAATACTGAAAAGGAAGGTAACTTTCTATCCCTGGCCTCTTCAGAATACTCATTAAGCACCCAGCGTCCACTATCAAAATGTTATTCAGTTATTCAGTTATTAGAAATACTACTTTGAAAAGCTGGAGTAAATTAGTTTCATTAGCAATAAGAGGCAAACGTTTATTCTGGTCCATTATCTTAAAGTGGATGCTTAACACAGAGAACTGAAATTTGAATTTGGTCACCTAAAAAAGTGTCCTTATGTTCAGGAACAGTAAGGATTTTTGGTGTCTGAGTGAGTTCACCCACTTTTAAAAACAAAACAGCTGTTTTGTGACCTAACTGCTCCTCTATACAGCCTCAGGGCTACGTGTAAGAAAATTAGAACCTAACAGTTCATACCTCAAAAAATATCTCAGTGTTTCTCAAAAAAATTAAATGGTACCTTGGATAGGAGTCTGGTGAAATCAGTGGTTGTCATATTTTCTGTTGCTGCCTAGAAACCAGTAACTCTTATGGTCATAAGTGTCTAAAGCCAGCGACAAATTCTGCAGAGTAACTGGTTTACAAAGTTATGAAGCATTTTGTCTCCTCTGTCCTTAATTACTCTTAGTAAACACTGATTTATAATCCTTCTAGCAAAGTCAGTGACCCAGAGAGAACAGCATAAGTGAGAAACAAGGATATGAAAATTGAAATGTGTTGAAACAAGGAAACAAAGAATGAAATTGATATTAGTCATAATTATTAAAAAACCCCACATCTCTAGTAATTTAACAGATTCTTCTTATTGCATATTAACCTATATATGTTTTGGTACATAATAATCTATGTTTTTTTTTATCTGATGCATTAGAAAACCCTAGGAGAGAAGATCCAAGACACAATGGTAGGGCACAGTGGGTTAGGTCCACGTGACCTGCTCTCGCCTGAAAGCGGCAGCCTGGTAAGGCAGCTGGAGGTCAGGATCAAAGAGCTGAAAGGGTGGCTGAGAGATACAGAGCTTTTCATCTTCAATTCCTGTCTGAGACAAGAAAATGAAGGAACAATGAATGCTGAGAAACAACTGCAATATTTTAAGGTAATAAAAAACTGATCATAGCTTTTGTAGAGAAACTCTTCTTTATGGTGGGATAAAATATTTATCTTATAGATAACAATATGCAATGCATGTATACATTTAATCATATATTTTCATCTTCCACTATGTGTTCACTCATGTTTATTTTATTGAATCCTTAAAATAACATTTATTTTATAATTTTTTTTTGCACAAGAGGGCTTTAGAGGGCTAATTAGACCACACTGTAAAAGCAATAGTATTCTTGCCTTCTGTAAAACACAGTCATAGAATGGTTTGGGTTGGAGGAGACCCTAAAGATGATCTATTTCCAACCCCCCTGAAATGGGGAGGGGCAAAAAAAAGCAGCTGAATTTTGTCACAAAAAGCTTCACTCTGAATTACACTCTTTGCATAAGGTAATTAAGATCTTGTGTGATCATCAGTTTAATAACCTATATCTCTGCACATATGAGTCAAGAACAGCCTATCTGAGGTAACAATTACAGTGAGCTAAATCCTGCACACCTGAGAAAAAATTCCAGGTTGTGGTGACTAGATATGTGGAAAAGACATATACACTATGAGATTTGCATTAATCTAGGCCACATCCTAAACCTAAGACTGAAGATTTATAGAAAGGAGGAAGAAGACTGTAGTCACAGTGCTTTATTCAGATGGTAAACTCAGCTGAAGGCCAGTGTTGAGCTTTGCAACTGACTTGGTGGAGGTTGTGTGTTTTGTTCCATTCCCCATGAGTAGTGGTAACATTCAGGAAAGAGGGCTAATTTAGCAAACACACCTGGCAGAACTGTGCAATTTTCTTCTGTTCATAGTTTCTAAATAAACCCTCACCCGAGTGATCATTACAGGTCACTTTACTCTGCAAGTGAGCTTTGACCAAAGAATAAAAAAGGAATCACAAGTCATTGTTGAGCTCTAGAGGTAAAGAGGTTTTTTCTCTTCCACTAGTACACCAGGGTGTCTAGGGCAACAGCACTCTCAAGATGCTGGGCAATCTTAAACGTGCACCTCAAAGAGTACGCTGCCAGCATTTCTAAATGTACTTTTTTTGTACAAACATTCAAGAAAACAACAGCAGAAATATTATTTTCTTCCTATTTAGTAATTCTTTAACTCTTCATTTTCCAATCATGATGATTAGTGAGAAGACTGTAGATAAATGTAGTCAATGTAGATAAAGTCAGTGGTTTTCAGGTTCCTGTACTTGAAAGCAATTTTAAGTTTTCTTATGACATCAATACTATATTTTTAATGATTTGCAATCTTCTGCTAATGGGGGAAAAAAATCATGATGATTCTCTTTGATCTATCAGCAAACATCAAAGCAAGCGATTAAGAAGGACAGTTCATGGACCTGCAGAACTCCACAGCAATAGATGCATATTTTCCATAGGCAATGCTGGACATTTTTATTTCTGTATATAATGATGGCATTTATTTAAGTGCAGAAATATGTATTTAAAAATCTAATTTCAGGCAAGCTTTTAATTTTTTTAAAAAATATATAATTTTAATATTTATATATATGTATATATATACACAGAAATACCATACCAATCTTACATATTTTGTGTATAAATCTCTAAAATTAAATCTTTTTTATACATATGCAACATGATATCATGCCCAAAGCTCTAGAGATGTTAAACAGTATAGTATCACCCACCATGATGTAGCCATAGTATTTCCTTACTTGGTTGATTGTCTAGTAACTACACAAATAATACATTAATTATTTTCAAAATGGTAGCCATTACAGTATAAAAAATAATTACCTATCATATATGGTGAGAGCACATATTTTTGACATATATATTGAACCATCTTTGTCTCATTAAATCTGAAATCCACTATAAGTAAGTTTTCCATTCTTCACTGATCTCCTGGGGAAGTGTATAAAAGAGAAAATGGATATAATTAACAATACTGCAATGTATAATACATATATTTGAGAAAGAACATTTAGAACATTTTCAAAAACATTAGCTATGCCACTAGTAGAAAACCTGCTGGGGTTTAGTTTGACTTACTTTCCACTTAACTTAAGAGTTTAACCTTATTACTGCTTTCACTGTGGTAAGTGAATCATTGTTTCTTAATGGAAATTTACTGTGATGTACCATCCCAATGCACACAGCCACTGTACACAGGGAAACATTTTCAATAAAATAAACTCAACAATGGCGTTGATTTTCATTCCATAATGTTATGCTTTAAACTACACTTATGCCTTAGTTGTTCCATTTCTGAGGTGTTTTCCTTCCATTTTGCAGTTGGAGGATGAATCAAATGTGTAGCTCACATGCAGTTGGGACCCAAGATGAGTGCGATGTGGCAGGAGGTGTAGTTGTTGAATTAATTAATAGGAAACTATTTTGACTTTTTTTGTAGAAAAGTCTTTTTTGTAGAAAATCATGCCATATAAATTTGAGAGTTCTTCTTATTAAAGAATTCACTACTGCATTATTTTCTTTTGGAATATTCCTGTGTAATAATAATAATTAGAGTTTCTATAGAACTGTCCAGTCAAGCAGCTCTACATGCTGCACAAACATTAATGAACTAAGCCCCACTAAATATTTAAGATAGGTATTATTATCATCTCCTTTTTAGAAATGAGGGAAATGAAATACGTGGAGATTAAATCACTTTTCAAGATTTTTATAGAAAGTTAAGTGTAGCCTAACCACAGCTTCTTTTCAAGAAGGGAGAAAGAATGAACACAAGCTGCTGAACTGTAAAGGGGGAAGCCTAGTGTCTGACTCCTGTTATTTCTTCCATTGCAACACAAAATGTAGACTAAGAAAAAAAAATACTTCAAATTCTTGAGCTCATCATAGCTACAACCATATGTTTATTTTATTTATTCATGTGTTTTATTCCTTTTTAAGTTCCTTGAGTTCATGCTTTCCAGCTTTCCACAGAAAACGATGAGGGCAAGAACCATAATCTTACTTTTTAATGAAATACAAGATTCTCATGTAAACACATAGTTCTAGCCCCTGAAATATCAGATGTAATGAGACTAATAATTGGCACAACTGATTTCCTAAAATAACAATGTACAGCTATTTTGTGGGTCAGGAGAGATTTGGAGCTGCAAAGAATGAGTAGCAATAATAAAAAGTGTTTGCATTCTTTCATGGAAGTTTTACTAAGTTTCATTTGAGTAAGGTCTAGCCAGAAATTTATGTGCCTGTTAGCTTGTCACTAGAAGTGGTCTGCCACATATCTTTTATGTGTCTGGGACTTCAAAAAGCATGCTTTTTTTTCTGCAAAGTGCCCTCCAAAAGCAGCAAGGGAGCCTAAATAATTAGTCATATATTTCTGTCACTTGCAATAAAACTTAAGATTTTAAGTGTTTTATGCAGAGAAATGATCAGCCTCAAAAAGTTGTTTTGGCTTTGGCTCACAGACCAGCTACTCGAGAATAAGCTTAGACTTGTGAGTAGCTGTCTGTCTCAAGAATCCTTTCTCAATCATGTACAATTGGGAAAGCCTCTAGTGCTTTCAGTAGCAAGATTTATAAAGGAACCTATTCTCTTTCTCCTCCAAACTTGGATGGGGAACAAGATTTTCCTCTTCAGAACAGGATTTTAGCAGAGATTTTCTGCTAAATTGTGTTTTTCAAAAATAATGTTGCATTTCACATCATTTTCTGATCTGGTTTTATTTGAAGCAATAAGCAACATTCTGTATAGAGTCATACCTGTCTCTTAAATCTTTATTTGTGCCTTTAACAAAACCCAGTTTTCAGCAGTACTGAAAGCTTGTGGTTTTCATTGACTTTAGTAAAGATATCCATTAAAGAAATCAGACTACTTAATCATACAAAATGTGGAAAATTTCATCTCATTTGAAATTTCTAAAAGTCAACGGTTTATTGAATTCCATAGCTAGTATTATTTGTTGCCATTTCTGCTTGCCTTGTGAACAGTGTAAATTATGTGGTGCTTGTAACTATTTTTTGTAACTGGAACTGTAAGTTTTCATCTTCCACTACATTTATGACTTGAGCATACCAGGTGATGTAGTGTAATTTTTTTAAAAAAAGTATTTCTCAGCAGCATCTCTGATTTCTCCAATGTCTAAGGCAACTGAACTTTCTGATTAAATAATACAGGTTGCTTTGGTGTTTAATAGTCAGTATGTCATATGATGATTTTTATATTTACTGAAAAGTTTGTAGAAGAGTCAGCATTGTACGTCATACCAAAAAAATCAGTTAAATGTACTTCAGTTAAATAAAACACAAGTGAGTTTGGGAGCATGTAAGATTATGGCCAAAATGAAGTAAATTAATATTAATGTTGAATAAAGGTTTGGAGACTCAGAAATTAAAGAAAATGCTGGCTGTTCCTACAGGTGGCGGGAATTGCTTTCACCACTGCATTTTGGATCCTTTACAGTTTTTAGAATGATGTTTCTGGCAGAGCTGCAATCAAAGAAAAATTATAGATTAATCAAAATTACAGATTTTCAGTATGCATGTAACAAAAGTATGCAAAATAGTCTCTCACAGAAAGTCCAAAAGAATTGAAACTGGATTTAATCCTTTCACACCTCTATGATGAAAAAAAAAAAAAAGGTTGTAATAGCTTTAATAAATTTCTCAGGAGTGTGACTTCAGAGACCTAAAACTTTCCACAGATGAAGGATTATTTACCCAAATTTTGTTTGGATTAAATTTTAGCAAACAGAAAGGTGTACAGTACTAAATCATACAAAGCCAGGTAGGATTCCAAAGTTGAATGTAGCCTGAAGCCTCTTACAAAGGTTTGAAGCAAACTGAGACTGAATTTCCATGACCCACCATCTTAAAGGAGCACTTCTGTGGACCACTGAAATAGGAAGCCACATCTTTATAGTAAAGCAGCTTTACATACATGTCTTTTGGCTCTAATATAACACATGGTTATGCCTCTTATTTGATTTGATATACTAAAATATTGATGCACAATACTCTGTATACATGCAAATACTTTGTATATACACAAAACCACAGAACACTTGGATATTTAATGTGCCTCAGATTCTGATTTTGTATACTTATTACTCTGAAAAAAGTTCACTTTGTGTTTCAATAAGCTCTCCCTATTTAAGGCAACACTGATATGACATAGAATTCCCATTTCAGAATAAATACTCTGCTGAGATAGTAGCAGTCATTCCATCATCTTATTTTAGCCGTGAATCCTGAACCATAAATTCTCTGTTTTTTACATTGTTGCTTACTTTTTGGTTAATCAAAACATCACAATTCATCTTGAATAATATCTAGTTGTCTAAACCCTTTTTTCCTCACAATTGCTCCCTTTGCTGGGAGAAATAAAGAGACAGAAGGGCTCTGGACTAAGATTGGGGTGTGGGATGGAGGTATCTCTAGTAATAGAAAGACCTGAGCTCACAGAGCTCACAAACAGCAATATACTGAATGCTTTGATGGAGGGAGAATAACCTAGTGGCTATTTGTAGGCTACAAATTCATATTTTGCTTACTTCTTAGGTCTATTTTATGTACTGTCCCCTTATTTCTGGTACACCAAGATGATTGCCCCACAAAGAGCATAGGCAGAGACATGTTAAAACAGGCTAGCTATAGGGCAGAGATCTCCTCTGAGTTACTTTTCTGGTAATTGGAAGGGACAAGAGTACTTTTGGGATGCAATCAATCCACTCTGGTTTAAGCATCCAAAACCAAAAAATCTAAAATTTAGACTATGGAGTAAGAGGTACTGTACCTCAGAATACCTTCTTAATGACTAACTCAGGCTCGCATTCTTCATTAGTTCAGAGGAACCCCACTCAGAAAATCATCAGGAGTATTATTAGGACAGAAGGACTTGGCCATGAGACAATTGCAATTCCAACTTAGAATGATTTACTTATATCTGTGAGGTTCTTCTACACTAATTACAGGTTTATTTCTTTTCCAGAAAGGATAAGCTCAAATTTCTCTTTCAGTCCTCCTGGATATGCAATAGGGTGCTCATGTGAACCATCTTGTTAATTGGAATTGGTGAGGAAGCAATTGAGCCCTTCTCCTTGTCTTTCTTGCTGTACTGGGAGGATCTATTTTTAATTCTCTTGTCAAGGGTAGCTTCAGAGACTTGAGGTCTCACTCAATTTGAGCAACACAGAAGACACTGGCTTACGGAGAAAGCTGTTCCAAGCTGGCTGTTGCAAAGCAAAGTTTGCGACTTCATAGTGACAAAGGGCCTACAGGTCCTTTCCCAAGGCTTTCATATCAGTGACACCTACAGACTTTGAGCTGTATTTCCCCCTCTCAGTCATGGCCTCTGAAGAGTCAAACGTGTAGAGGTAAAAAAAAAATGGCTTATTTTGAGAGAACATTCTCAGTTCTATCACTTATTATTTTCATTACAATTGAAGATATAATAGATTGTTTTTTCTTTTGATACATCTAAATGACTCCTTGAAAATGAGACTGCTTATTGTTCTGCTATTTCCTTGAAGACCTATTTACTGCAAAACCAGGATCATTCTCTTCTGTTACTATCAACCTGGAAAGGAAAAATGAGAAGAAAGCAGAAGATGACAAAAGAAAAGGAGAAAGAAATATTTCCCCTAAAAATAAGCAAAGACTGACTTGCACTAATTTGCAGAGGGTTGGTAACTTGGTTGGCCTCAAAGCTTCCCCTTTGTTACTGATAACAAGTGGAAAAACAAGTACAGCGTGGACTGGGAATATAAAAAATTCACTGCACTGTCTCAATCAAGGTTCACTTTGTACTACTGCATGTGATTAGACAGTTTATTTGATTGTCTGTAACTACCCCTTTGGAGTCATGGCATTGTATTTTCAGGTTCAAATCTATCCAATATTAGTGGATTATTGATTGAATAGTGTCTCTGGAGGCATTTAATCCTACTAATGAGGTTTTTCTTTAATTGGTGGATCACTGACCCAGCAGACTGTTACCTAACTTTGGTTTCATACTGGACAGTTTTCCCAAGTTTTGTGTTTGTACGTAAGTTAAAAGATCATAGTCCCAATAGAGAGTATTATTATGGACTGTATTAGTACCTTTACGTACACTGAAAATAATTTCATACTGCCAGGAAATCTATTGGTTTTAGTAGAATTGTTTGCAGGGTTAAGTGTAATTTAGTATGAGTAAGAATATGAGTGTAAAAAACAGGTTTTCAATATACATTCCTTAGTGTTTATTGCAGTCCTTATCAGATAAATTATGTGTCACAAGTGTAAGATGTCAGTCAGGAATGGGATTGGTAGACTGGTACCATATTTCTAGGACAAGAGAGTGGCTTAGATTATACTCGCTGCATAAAGTCAGTGGGGAATAAAATAATATGTGGATTCCTGCCCTTTGAAGGATGACTTCTTTACTGTTCTCTTAGACAAGAGCTTCATTTCCTCGCCTCAGAATAAAACTGAAGGCCTGGTCCCTAATCTGATGGATATTCTGAGCATTTTGTCAATGGCTGTTGGTGTAATGTCATTCTTATTAATCTGTCCCTTTATCACATTGATGCTTATTTTCATGTTTTGGTCACAATAAGAGGCACCTCATTATGTCCTAAGCATTAGTGAAGGAGGAAGTGAAGGCCTCTTTCATGGTCCCTTTGTTTTCATCCTGTCTAGTCTTCTCATCCCAATCCTATTGTCCAGGCAGTGGAAGAATGGCATTTGAAGGCACAATAGTATGAGTACCTCTGAGTCTCTAAGACCATCACAGACAACAGTCATCGTGGCCAGACCTTTGGTCTTTGATAACCCTTAGCTTTTGGACTGCCATTCTCAGTTCATCTTGATCAAATCACTTGCTTCTGTCCTTCCTTTTAATTCAAGCCTTTTTGTAGTCCTGGGACTAAACTGTATGTCATGTCCATCTAACTTGTACAAGAGGCAAATTAGTACTCATTTAAAACTTCATATATTTATAGAATCATAGAATCATAAATTTTGGAAAAGACCTCCAAGACCATTAAGTCCAGGCTTTGGCTGAATACCATCATGTCAACTAAACCATGGCACTAAGTTCCTTTCAGGTAGTTTTAGAGAGTGATGCTCTGAGCCTCCTTTCCTTCACTCTGAACAATTCTAGCTCCTTCAACTGCTCCTCGTATGATTTGCCCTCCAGACCCTTCCCCAGCTCTGCTGCCCTTCTTTGGACATGCTCCAGCACCCCACTGTCTTTCTCGGTGTACGGGGACCAGAACTGGACACAGGACTTGGGATGCAGCCTCACCACTGTCATGTAGAGAGGGACAACTGCTTCCCTGGTCAATGTGATCACTTGTCCTAATCTTATTTAACAAGTTAGGTACCGAGGTAGAGCTACCCTACATCTGAGAGGGGTGAACCTACCTCATCACAGTGCTGCCTGGCTCTGGTTGATTCTGCTGTAAGTAGATGCTCTTGTTGGGGACTCAGTTTTGTCTTGAACTGAAACCAAAAACTGTGGTCCGTCTGTATATTTATGCTTAAGGTAAGGCAAAAAAAAATGTATATCCATTCTGAGGATGCACTGCTTTTTGGAAATAAGGTGAACACAATTTCTTGAAAAGCCTGTTTGTTGTCCCTGTGATAGATAGACATGAAAACATCACACTTTATTTTCCTCAGTTTACCCTGGCACAGGGTAATGTTTTCAACCTGTATGTTTTTGTATCCAGGCAAAGTTTACCTCATTGACATAAGAAAAACACCAAAGGATATATCTTTTTCCTTCCTTATCACATTTTTTTGTTTTCCCTTTCCTGTTCTGAAGTCTTCAGAAGAATAGTCTAATCAATTTTATGTTCACTGCTTTCCCATAAAAAAGGTGATACACATACACTGCAGGACATGTTTTTCTGTAATTCAGAATAGGGTAAGCTCTCACTATATTTTGGAATAAACCAGGCTCGCTGCACAAGGACAGCAAAAATACATGTCTACCACCTATGAGGGAACTAGATTAAGAAAGGGAGTAAGTACAATATTAACATCTGAACCTCAGCTTGAGAGTTACAGGTATTGATGTACACCCATGCAAGGACCTTTTTCCTTTAAACCCCAATATAGCTTCAAGATAGAATACAAAGTTTTATCAGTTTTAACTCTTCACTAAAAGTGCCTGAAATTCATACCTAAGATTTTTAGGCAATTGAAGGGGGTTTCTTGGCATCTAGTGTGTGATCTATGTGGAGAAACATCTTGATTTCTTTTAAGATGTAATTCTAAGTGAATTTCAAAGACTGAAAAGTTGAACCTAAATGATGCCTTACATGATTTTTTAAAATAGTTTCCGCCTGTACCTGAACTTGTTTACTCTCTTGAATTTCTACACATTTCATTTGAAACTCTACTCAGTGTAATGATCTAAAAAAAAAATCGGATTTATAATGTCCAGTATAGGCAAACATATTTTTGATCAGTGTGGTCCAGGATTCATTACAAAAGCAAAACACAACACTGATGTTCATCCTACCTGTCTGATGCTTAGCCTACTTTTATCTTAGCATTTTCCAGGGGCAAAAAAAGAAACCCTGGAAAACGATGGCACTTTCTGCAATATTTCTCCGTTGAATCTTTTTCAGTGGAAAGATAATTTCTCAAATTAAATGAGAAGAGGACATGAACCAAAGGCATTTATGAACACTATGCTAGACTAGAAAAATTGGTCCTCCTGCCATCCCCTCTGGCTCCTCTATCTGAGTGACTTGGCTTATTCCCTGGAACTAAGTTAACCCCAACTTCAAAGTGTGTAGTATATAGCTCTAAAATACCTCAGTTTATGAATCTAATTCCCTATATGAAATACAAGAAAAACAAGGCTTGGAAAAGATATGTTGTATTTCAGTAGGGAAGATTAATTTTCATCCAACACCGTTTTACTTTATTTTTAAAAGTTATCTTCCTGTAATTGCACACTAGTTTAGAGTTAAGATAGGAGCATCTTAACAATAATGGGCACTTTTTTTAACAGATTATTGCCAAAAGTGCATTCTTTATTCCAGGGAGACACTGTAATAGATACCAGCGCTTTCGTAATGATACAAGCAATCTGTAAGCTATTATAGTTTCTTTTATAGTAACTTAATCTTCATATTGTTTTATACGTCTGGAATTTTAATAGTGTTTTTAATTTATGAAGAGGAGTATATTGCATATTACTAGTTACATGGGAGTATGAGATCAAAAACAGACCATAGAATGGTATTCTCACAAACAAATATTTTGAAGTATTTAAACAGGCATAAGGAATAGAACAAAGAAGTTAAAGAATGCCATACAGATAAAATAGTAGCTTTTGTGGAATGGGTCCAGGACTACCTAATCTGAATTGTGACTGTATTTAATGCATATATATTTTACTTCTAGAAAAAAATGAGAATGATATTTAAAAGTAAATATTTTATTTATTATAAATATATTTACCTAGGTAATTAATGTAATTATTAAAATAATAATAACATATGAATAATTATGTTAATAATGTATACAATAATAAATAATTCAATAATTTATTGTAAATTAGTACAGATACCCATGTAACTTCTTATAGATAATGAAAACAATTCATTAAATACTTTCTTATATGTAGAATGCAAACCCCTATGTACATTCTTAAAGCTAGTGCAAAAATGAAGTCTTTTTTCCTAATAGTTCATTGTCATTTTTAATATGTCTAGAAAGAGACACAGTTCTTTTGCAAGAGAAATATCGTAACACTTTGCTAAGCAGTGAGTTACAGAGATATGATCAGTGTAGCAATTTAGTGGTTGTAATACCATTAAAAATAGGGCTTTTAAATGAAGAGAACCAGTTCCCTATTTTGAAAGAAGTGATATTCTACTTTAAACTGTCATTCTGTATTTCTGACTTGCAATTAGATGATATTTCTAAAATGTCATTCCCAGATTCTGTTGTGACTGTCATCATAATAAAATGTGACAGGAAAGATATTATATCAATACTTTTTCCATAATTAGCATTAAATTTCTCTCAAGGGTTAAGTACAAAGGTTTTTCACTGAATGGTCTGCAAGCTTTGTGCCTTTAAAATCTTTTAATACAGCCAAGACTGGTGACAACCGGGAGACAGATCTATGAACAAACCTTTTTGGAGAGAATAGTTTTGTGGTGTGTGATATATGTTACGCAAATGAGCTTATTAGGACTCTCATCTATTTTATTATTGGTGCCCAATTTAATAGAGGCATTTAAAAAACAATATTTCTGCCTGCCTCCTTGAAATGAAGAAGATACATTGATATAATTGAAAGCAAATGATTGCATGTTGTGCCATTTAATCATGTCATTTTTCAATTGCTGTTTTTTGCACTTCACTGCATACTTATAGAATATTTAGCTTCAATATAGATTAAGTCACACAGTATGCAACTGAGTAGATTTCCCATATTAGGTGACAAATTCTTTTAACCTTGAAATCAGCAAAAGCACACATGTTTGGCAGTATTTTTCTAAACAATGACAAGTAATCATTCATTTTCTATCTTTGTCATTTAGCTGTTTTATTTTAAGGAATTACTCTCTTACTAATGTATTTTGAGGAATTTTTGATTTTCTTTTTCATTCAGAACCAAAATTTTTTCTCTTCACCATCTTCTCTGTAAGAATGCATTACCCTGAGAAGTTCCAATAGGCATTGCTGTTTTACAGACAACACTGAAAACTACATTTTACCCAATCTTTTCAAGTATTTCCTCTTTTTTTTTCCTGTTTTCCAGTTTTCCTGTTTCCCTCTTTATTGTTTCTTTTTATTGATACATTATTTCTATTAGTTGTGATACTTAAAAGTTTTATATTCCCGCTTTTAAAAACTGAAATGCTACCCTAGCCAAAAATCAGGCATAAAAAGGCAAATAAATTCTAAGAGGTGTAGTCTGATTGGTGTACACAGAAGGGTGACTTCTGTTCTCAGATCCTGCCTTAGTTTCTGCATGTGATTGTTGTAGCAAAGAGCAGCAGATCCACCTTCCATCAAAGAACAACTGGTGCAATCAGAATTGTATCATTCCCTCCCTCACATACCCGTGTCTTGCAACAAGGAGGAAGAATAAGCCTTTAACAACCCAAGGTTAGACAGACACTTCCTCTTAGAGCTGGTCATTTTTCTGCAGCTAAGCTTCTTTTGGGTTCCTAAAAACATCCTGTATTGTCCATGCATACACAGAAGCCCAGAAATAACACTTATCTCAGTATACCTTGGCATTTCTTCTGGACCTGAAAGCACAAAGAAAATCCATGTGTTTAAGTTACTGATTGTTATTGTCCAGCTGTTTTTAAAACTCTGGCCATCTCTTCATGAACACTTAATCCACTTGTAGAGTGAAAACAAGAAACTTCAGATCCCATAAAAATGAATTCTCCAAACAATATGTAATACATGAGGCTATGAAAATGTCTCAATAATTTATGTGGTGAAAGTGGGGATTATGTGGATTTAGGCAACTCAACTAATTTTACCGTGACACTTAAACTACCTTTAAGCACAATTAGTCCCACCGAATCCATCAAAAACCTTAAATAGTTAATATTAAACACCTGGTCAAGATTCTTGATGTAACATGTTTCGGTGATGTAACATGTTTCATGTCACATGTTATGAGAGAAAGCTGACTTCCCATACAGGTCTTACAGTCATGCAGAGCAGGCGGTGCAGCACAGCTCAGGTGCTGGTATGCTGCAGGAAGGCAGGGATGGAGACTGACTGGGCTTGAGGAACTATAACATTCCTCAACTTTCCACCTTTCTGTGGCTCTCATATGCTCTGGCACTGCCTAAAGCTGCAGCCAGGTTTCTGGTTATATGCCATTCACTTAGGAGTCACGCAGCTAAGCCAAGCGCCCTCTGTTCAGATCATGGCCACTTCCATCCCCGTAGATAGTGCCATTAGCCCTTGGCTTGGAAGGAGTGTTTAATGTCATTTGACTCAGCAGGGACTTTTCCAGATGATTTAAGTCATGGTATTAACAAGCTGTGAAAGTAGTTTCAGCTAGCCCTTTTTAGCCATGAAGGTGATAACTTCAAAGCACTGAAAATAGGAGCAGGCAGGGGGAAGTAGAACTTTCCAAGATTCTTGCAGCATGGACAGGAATCCTCAGTGTGGGAAGCCATAACCATAAAAACATTCTAATGACTAACACCTCAATATTATCACAGTATCTGTTGTGAAGCAAATGACTCAGACACAAAGTCAAGTACATACAGCATCTGCAGTTACTGTGTATGCTCTTAGCTTGCAGCAAAAAGTCAAATAAATTTTAGTCTCACTGCAAATGGCTTAAGTGAATATGTTTCTCCCACTTGCAAAGATTTGGATTGTGTTTACATTTACCACAGCTCAATGGACACATGATAGTATGAGGGCACAAAACTGAAAGTGTCTCATCTCTTAATCTACACTTCAGCAAATCTTTTGCACACACAGAAGACTAAATGTGTCTAAGTGATGCACTTCAGTGTACAGTTAGATCACATTCTAATTTTCTGAACCTTCAAATGCCCAGTAGCTTACTATAGCAGCTGTAAACCATAAGGCCCAAGGCTCAATAGAGATACTCATCATATTTCCTTTTTAAAATCATTTACTCTTATCAAACATGAATTATAGCTTCTACATTTACAATGTAGAATGTACCTTCCAAATAATTAAAGTAACTGCCATTCTGGAAGCATACTTTGCATGTGCAATTACTGTATTGACAGGTTTTTATACAAGAATGCCATTTTAACAATAGCCAGACCTGGACGGATATACAAAACCACAGTGTATATATCATGTCATGGGATATAGGCAATTATTGTGTCCCTTTAGGACACTGAATACAAGATCCTAATATTGCTTAAATTCATTACTTCTAGCGCTATTATATAGGGCTTAAAGATGTCTTTACATGATTAAGTTCTCTGTGTTTTAAAGTATTGTTTCTGTAGCCAACTATTTCAATACCCTGTTAGATACAAGCACTTCATTCTTCTCCTGTTTAATATTAACCATAATATCATGTAATAAAATTGAAACAGAAGTGCCATAGGCCTAATTGTACTGTCACAGCCATGTAAATCAGAAATAGCTTCAGTAAAGCTACTGTTATTATGGTGGTGTAAAATTGATATAAATTAGAAATGACTTGGATGCTGTAGCTCTGCTTTCAGATAACACAATGTAAAGGCCTCACCTAAAGTCCCCTATAATGGCTTATGAATGCAATTCTCCTTACCTCATCATATTAAAAGGCATTGTATCAGAAAAGACCAATATTTATAAGAGATGACTTAATCAAATAAATCAAGATAAATTAATGTTATGGGGCCAGATTCTGAGCTATATTGACTTCTATGAAGTTAACGTATACCTACATAAATTTGGCTCTGATCGGTATATAACTCACCATCACTTCCATAAAACCTGAATTGCCTAGCTGTTATAAAATGTAAAATAAGAACCCTGACTGTAGATAGACTTTTTGGTCCAGTTTGGTTGGCTGTTTTTTTTCCTGATCTGACATTAAGCTAATGAACAGCATCAGAAAGGAAATATGCCAGACGTGGTGGTTACATCAAGAACTGTGAAGGAAACTAGTAATGAACTCTAGGAAAATAAATAAGGGCAAGTTCTGGAAATGTAAGTGAAAATGCAGCTCTGGTATAAATTGAATAATAAAATTCCTGGTCATATTTTGCCATAAATAGTGGTTTGGGAATTTGTCATTCACCTTATTTAAAATTCAGAAATATTAAAGGTACAGGGTTCTCTCATTATAGAAGTAATAGAATTCTAGCTATTATAGAGTTAGGGTAATTTAAATAGCTATAGAATGCATTATATCAATAAGTGGAACATCTGTATGAAATGTCCACCTGCTACTATACTACTCAGTGTACTTTACAATCAAATGTACTTAATCATTTTAAGACGTCTTCTAATGAAGGCTTATCGGGAATAACATTTTGAACACAAATACTTTTAGGCATTAAAACTTCTGCTTCAAATGAGATTGCATGGCCTTGTTTACCCTTGTTGATTAATAAGCAATCTGTTAGGATGGCCCAATTGTGCTAGTGAAAGTAGATTAGTAATTCAGCTATGTTTGTGAGTTTAATCATCATTTCTCTTGAAGGCTTTAAAAGAAATCCTTGTCTTTTCTCACTATCCCTATGAAAAGAAATTGTACATGTTTTTAGATGCATATACCAATCTTTTGGTTCACACTTGCAGCTTAATATTATTGGTAAAGAACAGCAGCAAAATACTCCTTTAAGTTATTATAAAATTCAATTTTTAAAGAAACAGTGACACAAAAATCTGGAACTGGAATTCACTTTCTATAGAATGCTTTTGTTTTGCTAATAAAATTAAGAAAGATGATCCTGGGTTTTTTTATCAGTTAACGCTTCTGAACAGCTTTGAGAGATGTAGTGGGGTTTTTTTATTTGCTTCTTATCCTTAACTGGAAGTTTAGAAGCAAACACACTGTCTTCAAAAAAGATAATACTTCAGATTTTCTCATGGGGTTATGGACTTTCATCTGTGGTGTCCTACAGAGAGAAACAGACTTCAGCAAATTACAATTTAAATTATCTTAAAAGCTCCCATGTGTAGAGCACAGTCCTGTTAAATTCAGAAGTAGCACAACTCTATAATAATTATTGGATACTTGAGCCATGTAATGTTACAAAAGTAAAGGATCTCAGAACCTGGGCTGAAGCAGTTATCACAAGCATTTCTGCCTTCTGTATCCCAGCTTCATAGATATTATTATTAAAAGTTTTTATGAGTTAAAAAAATCCCGGTTTGATGTTCCGTGACAGTAGACTATAATCATGGATAAAACCATTCTTGGAAGCACCCCATGCCATTATGCCATTAACTACTTCTGGGTGGTAGACCTTGTCTTTAGTTCCAGCATGTTGGATGCATTATTTATTCTGCTGCTCAACAAGATTCTCAATACAGTTTTGTAGGATTTTGGTGGAGAACCTGGAGAACATATCCTGGCTCCCATCAGGTTTCAATATTAGGGCTTAGCAGTTGTCTGCCATCGTCCAGTTTACGTCAGTTTACTGCATTCTCAGTAGCACTGGAATCAGTATATGAAATAAATTACTCCTTTTCAGGGATGATACAATTGTCGCTGTTTTCCTACATTTACTTGAATATGGAACTACCCTGAAAATATTTTATGATAACAAAAACATCTGTAAACAATTTTATACTGAATTTTCTCCTTCTCTAATGTTTTTCCTGTGACAGGGTGCATATGACCCATAATTTCTATTGTTTTTTCTAAAAATATACGTATTCTCATTGCATGACTACAATTTTTCCCACTTATTTTTCTGTAGGATTTCTGAAGCTGATTACTGTCAGGGTAACTCATTTCAGATGTGTCCCAGTTGAATGAAAAAGAAAAGAAGAATAAACGAGTCTACACCATAAAGCTTTCAGCATTATTGAGACAGTTAGCTATGTATGGCATTTGTTTGAAGAAGACTGAACATAGTGTTAGTCTGTGCTGTTAGGGTTAAGACTGTATTTATCTGAAAATAAAACACTTTGACACAAGTAGGGTAATTTATGGAAGACCCGAAAAAAATATTGCAAGACAAAGATTGGGCACCACTAAATATCAGATAATAAAGAATGTTTCAGTTTGCAAAGTATTCCATGCTGACATCTGATGTTTGTCTGTCCTTCAGTCTCTGTGCTCTGAGATCAAGCAGAGGCGCCGTGGGGTAGCCTCTGTGCTGCGACTGTGCCAGCACCTCCTGGATGATCAGGAGACCTGCAACCTAAATGCAGATCACCAGTCCATGCAGCTGATAATCGTAAACCTTGAGAGGAGGTGGGAAGCCATTGTCATGCAAGCTGTCCACTGGCAAACCAGGCTACAGAAGCGATCAGAAAAAGACTCGGTGAGTGATGGTTGCTTTAAAAAGATCTCATGGGATTTCATTCTTCTCAAGAAACACTTTTTCAGCACATGAAAAGCATATCCATCTCTGAGTATTTTCTTCTGACTGAGATGCCAGTCCTAGTCTTTACTGTCTACAAGTGAATCTTCCGTTTTTCACATAGCATTACATGGACAAGATTGTTTAATAATATAAACTCACATATACATATTGTATTTGCTGGATATTTAATCTCATCATATCTGATCCCACCCAGTAAAAAACCAATCGTCTCAAGTTGCTCAGTACCTAACTGGGCCCAGAGACGTATTTCATGGGTTGTAAATATATTTTAGAAAAAGAATTTCCTGCTTAACTAAGACTGATTTTAATTAGCATCCCAGCAATAGATGTGTATTTCCCATAGAATGCCATGGGTATGTGATTAATATACAATCGTCTGTTATTTGAATATAAGTAAAATGTAGTAATTTGCTTTTATCTCAGGGAAATGATTCCTAAGAGGCAAAATAGCACTCTGCTTAAACCATCCATTAAGTGGCATGAATTAGATTGGTTTTCTGCAGCATAAAACTATATTACAAAGCAGGGGAAATAAAATAATCCCTACTGTAACACCATTGACTGTAACGGATGAATTGGCTCAGCATGTTTTGTACAACTATCACAGTGCTGAAGTCTGTACACTGCAGCTACATTGACAGCAATGATAATCCTATGTAGTTCATATACTGAAGAGTCTTGATGAGATTTGGGAAGTGATACAATTTTTTAGGTTTCTATCAAGCAAAGCAAAGCAAAGAATCTTGACACATCCTTCTGAGCAATTATCTGACTAACAGTGAAATACTCCTTTTGACTTATTTTTTTTAAAGTTCCTTTACAAAAAAATAAAACCAGAAGCTATAATTCTCTGGTTCAGTTAGGGTCCTACAGTATGAAGACATGTAAGGCATTGTTTAAAAACACTAGCAGTTACTGAGTGAAAATGGTATTAGTCTAAACACCCCAAGAAATGGTGAGTTAGTGAGAAGGGTGCTGTGGATAAGAGAACTGGTGAAGATAATAATAATAATGTTGCTTTCCTGCCTTTTTCAAAATTTATTACATAGGAGTGCTCCTCTGCCAGTTTGATTTATTGGCTCTTTTGCGTTAGGTATTGATGTAGAAAGGGACTCGATGAAGGAAGATGTTTGAACAGACTGTTAGGACAAGTCAAAAGGGGCTCTGTATGAGGCAGCATGGAAAGAACTCATCCCTGAAAAGCAGATATACTGTCAGCATTGGTTTTATAAGCATGGGATTAGTCAACATAAAAAGTGAAGATAATTGAGATTGTGAGAAAATGTTACAGAAATTTCAGCGGGGTTAAAGGAAAAAACAGAACTAGTGAGGACCCAGAAAGAAGCTTTATGGAAATTATAGGTAAGAGTTTTAAACAATACATTACCTTTAATTGAGAGGAAAGTCAAGAAATAAAAGACAAATGCAATCTCAGCAGCTGCAGAGAGTTTTGATAGTAATGCGTCTGGGAGAGCAAGAAATGTGAACAGAAGTTAAAGAATTCATCAATGAAATAAGCTGGGCAAGTGAATGGGTTAGAAGATAAATATGAGACTGAGGAATAGAAAAGATTGATAAAGAAACAAAATACAGTAGCAGAGATTTTTAATTCTCTTGAGAAATGCTAGTTATGTTATTATGATAGTTCCATTTTAGGAATATTTCTAGTCATATTACTAAGGTGTTGCAGCAATAGCGCTAATAAATTTGGTTAGTGCTACACAGAATGTTTAATGTTCTGACCAGCAGTAGGAAAAACAGTTGAACTTTGGCACTTCAGAAATAAGTGTGCACAATATATAGGCAAAAACAAAACTAAAAAAGCAGTTCTCAGAATCCTGATTTTATTTTTGTTTGGGGCTGAGTATTGTTGGGTCTGTAACAGCCCAAGAGGGAGTGAACTGCATTCCAATTGTGTTATCTTAAAGGTAAAGCACCACAAATCAGCAGTTTGCTTGGGGTTTTTTTAGTAAAGAAGTATCTCCTATTTGATTTGGAACAGAAAGAAGTTGCATTTGTGAGATATGTTAGCGAGTGCTGACAGAGGTCCAAGTTACTGCAATGATCGCATATTACCCTCTTTTGCACATGGGCACTTGCTGTATGAAAGCAGTTGCTCTAAACAAGCTCTTATGAGCTAATTAAAGATTGGTGCTGCTCTTGCAGCTGGACCAAAGTCTTGTATTTCTGTTTGGGACTGCAATCTATCAGGAGTTGAGGCATGGTGAGGATATGAGTACAGAATCTCCCTTGATATCTGGAGGCTTGGAACATCACAGGGTACCCACTGCTTTGTTCCCACTTTGCCTGAGGTAGCCTGGAGTTTCACTGGCTGAGGGGTGTATCATTCTTTCTGCTGAGAAATATCAGCCATTTAGAGATCTCATGATGCTCATGTAATTTTCACTGTGAGCTGTTTTGTTTTGGAACCTCTCATTTTAGGCTGCTTTATAATGCTTCTTTTAAGTATGTCAGGATCTACAAGTTTCTCTTGTTGATGAAACTATCCGTATTCTCAATATTTAAATATGCTCCAGCCACTGCAGGATTCATGTTTCTTTGACTTCCTTGCCTGAGTTGGCATGTTCTAAGCTTCCTTTGCACTCAGTTCCTGTGCAGTCATTTCTTGGGTAGGTACCAGAACCATTTCTTCTGCTCCTGTATCTCTCTGTATTTGATGGTGTGCCAGGCTTGGCACACAAACTGTATCCCTTGGTAACAAGTCTGTCTTTGTGGTTGCCCACAAAATACTGTAATTTATGAAAACAAATGAGATGTTTTTATAGCCTGATGGCATCTGACTCATTCATGGCATCTGACTTGCTGACAGTAAATAAGATACCCCAGATGATTGTATAGCCTCAGTGCAAGAGTCACTTTCATCTTCTACTGTTTTCTAATTGTGTTCTGGGATCTTCCTTTGTCTCTTTCTGCCCCTTTTTACATTCAGTCACCTATCTGGGCCGCTTACAACTTTACAAAGGTGTGCTGGAATTAACCACAGAAAACTTTCATGTTTCTTTTGAATTGTCTTAATTTATGGTCTTCAGCAGTTAACTTTGCTCACCTTTTGCAATAGTGCATAAATTTTGCATAAGTTTACAAATGACAATTTATTAACATGTACTTCATGCACCTAGAGTCAGGTAAAAGCTGTCCTTCTCATAAACAAAAAAGTTCTATCTATAACATGAAATTATCAAAAAGAATTGCTCCAGAAAGACAAAATGTGATTAGATTCAGACAGTTAATCTAGCTGTATAGAATGAGGTATTCATAAAATGAAAAAACCTCAGAAAACTGGAAGCAGTCCTAATTTGTTTTAGCAAAAGGGGTTTTTATGTCCCCCATCTGTTTGTGTTGGGATTTTTTGTTTGGTTGGGGTTGGGGGTTTGTTTGTTTTTTTGTGTTTGTTTTTTTAAGTAAATTCTTTTCATCCAGTTTTATCATTCCATATTTTGCTGATTTAATGTTATATGTCACCTTAATTTTAACTTCAGGATTACACAGATGCCTTATAGCTTGTCTAACAAGATCCTGCTAGCAATCATCTTAAAGGAAAAAGGAGACTGCCTGGCAATGGCAATAGCAATAGCAACAATCTTCATTTAAGTAAACTCAAAATTGACATCTAAAATTCCTGCTCAACAGCTGGAGAAGCTTTAACTCACTTTAACTCAGTTTCTTTCAGAAGGTACAGTCTATGTGAAAGACTGAAAAGTTGAAAAATGGTTTTGGGACAGACTCAGTCATAGTTGTGCCCATAAATTAAGTCAAAGTGCAAGTAAATAAGTTGCTTTCTGATTTTTTTTTTTTAAATTTTTGCTCAGCCAGTGGTATGCCCAGTGCAAATTATCTGTTTAACCTCAACAGATTGTTCTGGCTGCTACAGAGGATTCCAATTTGTGTATGTCTTGCCCAGATCAGGTATATCTCTGTACAGAAAGTTACAATGAGGTGACCATGGAAATTCACTTTTTTTAGGACAGGGAGAGAGAGAAAAAACTGTGGTTTCTAGTGGATTTTACTTTAGCTGCAATTCAATATTCCTGCCTTTTTGGTGAATGGAGAAGCTGCTTTTTTTCCAGAATGCTTGTTCATTGAATGAGAAACATACCTGTTTTATGGAGCAGACAATTTCTTTTCTTATTCAACGGAGAGGGCTAATTATTGAAGGGACAGTATTACTCATGCATTTAAAATGGAGATTTTGAGCTAAGGCAATTCAGGTTAAGGTGCCCTAATTCTCACAGCATCCTGAAAATGTCTGAAATATTCATTTGTCTGATCACCAAGTTCACTACTATACCTCATGAAAAAAAAAAGAAAAATTCTCTTCTTCTTCTGAGTCATCTTATGTGTACATTACACTGAAAGTCCAGCAGAACCCTAATCTGTATTGGCTTGAAAGTATGCTGTACATCCAGCCACATAATTGAAAATAATAAGGCACAATAAATGGGATGGCCTTGGGGTATAACACCCAAGGGATTCAATTGGTGTCGCATTGTATCAATGTCCATGCATCATGGTAATTGAGGTAACATAACCAATTACCACATTTTAATTAGAGTTGTAAGGACTTGGGAAAATCTGCAATGGTGAGACAGCTTACTCAAAAAAAAAAAAAGAAAAAGGAAAAAAAAAAGAAAGGCACTTCTTTCCATGAGCTTGTTTCTTAGGAGGCTAAGAGCCTACTTAAATGGCTGTTTGGGATTTTTACCCTACAACCTCCTGGTTTCCTTCTTTATAATGCATTTGGAAAAACAAATTGTTAAAGTAGATTATATTGCTTCTGATTTGATATCTTTATTCTTTTACTCTATTTATCTGTTTCTGTGATGCTTTCTGGGAAAAAAACCAGTTTTTCATAGTGTTAGGCATTGTGTCTCCACTTCTCTGTATTTACTTCACTGATGCAATATTTTTCAACCCATCGAATGACACTTGTTTTAAGCTTAAAAAACACACATAAACCCCCTTCTTTCAGGGGTAACAAATGAGTCTGTCATTGTTCAGTTATTTCCTAGAGAGCTTCATGAAACAAAACTTGGTTTCTAAAAGTTTCTTATTTCATCACAAGCCATCATTTTGCAAGGTGAGTCCTAGCTAAAAATCTTGCATAAAA
Organism: Prinia subflava; assembly: GCF_021018805.1. Taxonomy (NCBI): domain Eukaryota; kingdom Metazoa; phylum Chordata; class Aves; order Passeriformes; family Cisticolidae; genus Prinia; species Prinia subflava. Next base: position 37,243,554 of record NC_086251.1, read on the forward strand.
TTTAACAGTTCATCAGGAGTGTCTTGCACAGCAAAGTACTGAGAGATGATTAACTTAATTGGATCAGAAGGGCACACTACATATTGTAATGTGCTGAACACACATTACAGGATCTAGCCGTCACAACTTATTTAATGACTTATGTTTGAACCTTTATGGATTTATATTTTTTTACTATATATCACAACTTTTGTTTTGATATTGGACCTCTTCCATACAGTCTATGATAGTGCCATCTTGATGGCTTGCATTTGCTCACTTTAGTGCTTCCTTAAAATACTTAGCTTTTAAGTGAATGAATATTTGATTTTAGAGTTTTTAATAGGATGCACCATCCTCACACTTGAGGTGTGTATGTTTTTGAGCTTCTGGATTGCATTGCATATCTGATTTGTGACATGAAACAATTATCAGTAGGATCTAAAATGTAGTTACGCTGATGCTGAACCTAGGTCCAGATTTTTCATGGACTTAATTGAAGATAGGTAATACATCCCACATTCTTGCAAGAAATTCTGTGTTTCTCTTCATTTTCTTGAGGACCAGCTGTAGTTGTGACGACAGCCATCATGGCAGTGCACAGAGACTGGATGATCTGCTAAAACAAAGCTGGTAAAAGCCTTGCTGTTGAGCAAATATTAGTAAAAAATATGCAGACCCAGTCAAGTTTAGTCAAAATTCAGATAAATGTTGTGTTATATTTTTGAGAGAGTCTCCTGAGTCACCTGCAATGATAGGTTTTTAGAGTGATAGAAAAAAAGAAATATATTAAGTCTTTCAATGGAGGGGTCTACTCCATCCTCAGAGACTGCAGATCTTTCTGTCATAACTAAAAGTAACAATCCAAGGGTGAAATACTCCCTGCATTTCACCAATCTGCTATATTATTCCACGTTTCTGTCCCTCTGGCAGATGTCATGTTTTGCCATGGCTTTGTAAAATGATGGGAAGTCCAAACTCATAACCCCAGTCAAACCAGACAAATTCTCAGAAATAATCACTTTTAGTGGCAAAGTAAGTAATATTCAGAAATTGGAAATATGTTTCCAAAGCATTCTGATGCTGAGAGACCTGTCAAATACCGTTTAAACAGAAAAATATCTCAATATCTCTTTTATTTAAAAAATAAAAGCTAACATGGTTAGGTTTTAATTTTCAAGGACAGAAGTCTTCAAAAGAACTCCTTATTTAGGCACTTACATATGGGGTCAGATATTTAATAGTGCTCACTAGACACTGACTCTCATTGCAATGCATTGTGTTCAAATTACAGGATGAAGTCAGTGTTTTATTTAGATGCCAAATATCCACTAATCAAAAGTTCATGACTCAGGCCAGGATTGCTTTAAAAATTACAGTTAGGGGAAATGTGAAAGTCACAAACTTTTGATTTTTTAATTAAATTACTTTTAATTGAATGACTTGTTGCTCTGCATATCTAATGAGTCGAGCTCTACAAGGAACAGTATATGAGTGTAATTGAGGCTAATCTTCAGATTTTTTTTAAGGGGTTCTTAAACAAAATAGGTTTTAGGAAAAGAGGAAGAAACTTCATTTTCTGACAGGTTGCACTGCAGTTTTTCCACCTTACAAGGGCCTTCCATATTGGATGATAAGGCCACAATGCTCAAGCCATATGGAAATATATTTGCAGGATCTTTAGGAAGTGTATGCATACTCAGTAGCTCACTATTGTTCACGATTATAGGATATTCCAGGAGCTGCATCAGCTCTAAGCAGACAGGAATACGATTAAAAACTATTTTAAAAAATAAATGAAAATAACTAAGTTACAATTATTTACTCTTTTTTCTTAACACACAAAGGAAAAATGTACTCAATAAAATTATCAGGCAGAAGATTTAAAACAATCAAAAGGGAATACTATTGAATACTATTTTCATGGAGTGCATGATAAAGATGGAATTTATTCCTACCAGATATGGAGGACAGCAAAAATAGAAATGACTTCAGTAAGTAATCAGACAAATTAATGGAGGAGACATCAATTAATGCTTAATAAATTCCAACTCTGAAAGTCTCCATAGGCTGACTTCTCAAGTTTGGGAGGGCAGCTTCTATACCCTTCTATGTGTTTGAGAGTTTTCTAACTTTTCCGTAAACATTCACTACTAACCCCTGCAGGAGATGGACTCAGCTGAATGGACTGTTGATCTCACCCAAAATGACTGTTGCTGTTTGAAAGCACATGAACTCGCAGATTTGGAGGCCCTACCTATGCTATATGTACAGTGAAGTTTTACAATATGCCTAGAGAGTTTTCATTGCGTTTGGAGGGGCTTTTGCTATTTCCAAAAGGTGGAGTGTGGCCATTTACGTAGTGTGCCTTCACCAGAAGAAAACTTGCAAAAATGTACCCACTTAACAGTTTCCCAAGACATATCTAGCATAGTTTTTCTGTAAAACGGACAGAAATTATAAGAAATACATCTACTTAATATTTAAATGTGCACATACATTTATTAGTCAGAGGTACTATAAAGTACATTAAATAAGAAAATTTATATTATGAGCAATGATGATCTGAGTTTCATTTCTCCTTACATAGAAGATGTTTGTGTCATTGTTGTAGCTGTAATCCATATCCAGGTCTTCGTGTTTGGTGTGTGCAGTAATATGTAAATTACCTAGCCAGCTGCGTTAAGCAGTGTTTGTTTATTCTATTTCTTTTGGCATAGCATACAACTGAATTTCTGCCAAAAATGTGGCTGCTTCAGGGAACACTGCTCGAGTCGAAGGAAGTTTTGGAAGGAAAGATATGTCTTTACTCTGTGAAACAGTATAATCAAAAGAAAGTCTGTTCATAAAAAAGACCTATATTAATGTAAAATAATGAGTTTGTAAAATACAGTGAGCAAACAGAATCTTTTTAGAACAGTCTGTTTACATTGGCTTTGTAAACAAGAATACAATACTAAGAGGCAGTGACTTTTTTCATGCATGGAAAGGATGACTAGAAGTGGTGAAATGTGAAAATGGAAAGTTTAACAAAAATTATTTTTAAATGGCATATTAATGTCCCATAACACATAGCGGTTAAGTGCATTTAAATTTAGAAATCAGTGATGTTTAAATGTTAAAAAATTGCATTAATGATGGGAGAGCTATCTACTTACACTTGCAGTCCTTTCAGTCTTCCCATCTGACACTTCTTTTTTTATCCAGCCAGCTAATTTCCCCTCCTTTGTGAGGAGTAACTGTTTTCACACTGGTGCTTACCCAGCAAGCCTCCTCATTGTTTCATGGTTAATTATCTTCTTGAGCTTCACCTTCTCAAGTGAAGGGAGAAAGACGGGGCCTCCCCTCAGCTCCAATGAAAGCTAAGTTTTAGAGATTCACTTTATGAATAAATGCAGTGTCTGATCTACAAACATAATAAATGAGTTCCTAAACTTTATGGAGTCACAGCTCATTCAGCAGGTTTACTGGTTTACTGAACAATTCAGAAAGACACTTTATTCTAAAAATCTATTTTGATTTTTAAAAGGGGAGGGATATTGTTTCAGTGTGAAACAAACAACCATAAACTGTTCCAAAATTTCTAAACACTACACAAAAAGTACATCAAATATACAGTTTCAATAAAAACCTGAGCAGCTGCATGAAAGACTTAGAGCTCTATACCATATATTAACAACACTTCTACTGAACGTTAATGCTAATAGCCATGTGCCACTCAGTTATTACTTTGTAAACTCTTAGTATTCATTGGACTTTTTGTGCCTCACCGGCACTGAAAATAGTTATTGTGGATAGACTGAAATCTTCAACCTATGTTTTGATTTAAGCTGCGTAACATTTAAAATAAACTCACCTGTAAGAGAAGCAAGTTGAATAATGGCCATATAGGGGTTTTGTAACACTGAGTTACTGTCCATTGTGACTTTTTACTCTAACTAAGACAGGCTCATACAAACTTCTCATATAAACTATAGCAAGATACAGCTGTCCACTACTTTGGCTTCTTCTGAGTGAATTTCTACAAAGTATGATTATATCAAATCATTTTGCAAGTGACCAAACCAAACTACACAAAATACTGGTACTTGAGACACTGCACAGGACCTACTCAACGTACTAGCTTAGATTGGAAATTCCAGTCGTTTTTTCCCAGCCAGCTCCAGAGCTGTACTGACATCTATTATGTATAGAGAGAGGTATAAACATCACCACTTACCAGAGAAGGAGAAAAGAAGAGAATGTGGAAATTCTAAAGATGAGATCATCTTGGTGAAAGAGCTCTGCCTACCTAGGGACTGCTTATATTTGGAGATTAGGCCAGTGTTTCTACATTGCAACATTTGAAGAGCAGCTTTTCTTAGATATAGGCTGTGTAATGGCAAGGAGCAATTGTGCTGTTGTAGCCTCGAAGTGCTTACCATTGTAATTTTGATTCATTGCCAGAACTCCCTGCCATTTACTGACAACTGTGGTGTTTAACTTAACACTTGGAAATCCACAGGTGGGCAGACTGTGCAAGTACTTATAATATGCAGTATTCTTCTAGGCTTTGACTTAACAATGCTTGCTTATTGACTCCCCTCAAGCTGATATCTCAGATTTACAGATGGTGAATCAATCACTTCAGGGAATGTCAGAACTAAAATTGCAAAGAAATTGCATTGGAAATTTAAGGAAGGGGGACAAAGAGTCCCTTCTCATTGATAACGTGAATTTGGTGGTCTCTCAACTGATTCAGAAGAAACTGGTGATAGGGACAGGTACTTTTCATGCAGTCCTGTTATTCATAAATAATAGATAAACTCTCCCTTTCCAGTATACTGGAAGATTTTTTATTCAGAAATTCAAGTCCCTCTATTCCAGCTCTTCATGAGAAAACTTTCTATGTTTCTTCTAAGGTCAAGCTCCCAAGGGCTTATGTCCTCCTGCTCTTTTGTACCTTATATCTGTCTATGTTTCTATGGTGATTCTCACTCTTCAGATTTTTTCCCAGACCCTCATTTCTGCTGAAACAAAGCTCTTTTAAAAGCCATGATTTTGGTGTCCTGATGTGCCTCCTGTAGATTGGAGATGGCTATTGTCTCCACTGAGTCCATTCTTAGCATCCTCTGAGTTGTTCTAGGTTAACTGAGAGTACAATGTCAAAGGAGTACCAGTTCCAATGTAAATGATACTACATTGAAAGTATTAACAGTATGCAGACGTCTTAGCTAGTTCAAAGAGAAAGCAACAGTGATTTTATTGTGCCACTTTGCTTTGCTGGTACAAATTTGTTTATGAGCATCTAAATGCAGAATGCAATTGATTTGGCATTGACATGATGTTCCACAGATTCCCTGGTTTTTCTGGATATTTTATAGTCTTAACTATAAAGAAGCCATTTGGGTCAAATTCTGAGATTTTGCATGGATGAACTCCCACTAACTTGCATGAGTATGTATCAGAGATCTAGTGCCAGGATTTGCTCTGTTCTGAACTATGTGTGCATGGAAACATTTTGGGTTTAGATAAAGTCAGGAATGTTTTTCCAAGAGTTTCATAAAGGGCTTGTGATGGATTCTTGAACAAAGAAAATCGTATATTTCTCTGAAGTAAAGGTGAGCTATGAAATGACATTCAAGGGCAAAAAAATCCTGTCATGTAACCTCTTGACAGATGAAAAGAAAGCTACAAAGCAGTAAAAACAACAGTTGGTAAAATACGCCATGTAGTCAGGTTTTCTCATCACAAAAAAAAGCCCAAATACACAACTTGGGATATAGGTCTAGGACTGTAAACCTATTTGGATGACAATATTATTCAATATAAAAATGTTATAGATGTTCTTCTTTCTAGTAACATTTAAAGGGATTCTTTAGCAAATAAGAATCGGAGATGTTAGAAAGAATATGGTGGCAAAATAAAGAGGCAAATGCTTCTGTAGAGGATGGAAAACAGATAATGGGTAGGTCATTAGCAATGATACTTTGGACACAGAGCAGGGACTGAACTTATTGAGTCCCTGCTTTTGCCTTGATCTGTGATCAAAGTTAGTTCCTGCAGGCCTTCTGCTGACATGGCTTTCCTTCTGTTTCAGCCTGGCTTGTACACTCCAGTGTACAAGTGTGATGTGTGAGTGGAGTGTGATGGAGAGGCTGGAGCCTTTCACTCTTTTTTTCCATCTGGTACTGCAGGTAGCTTACCAAGAGAGTTAGAAGACCCGCATAGGACTCATATGCAGGCATAGATGACCCCAGAATTTTACCCAGCATCATCAAGTGACATAGAAATAGCAGAAGAATGATTAGAGAATGGACAATTTCCCTGACTTCTAAAACACTTCTACTAATAGTAGTTTATAGTTTTCAGCTGGGCATCCTCTTAAAATGTCACTGCAGGTTTTTACCTGTTGCTTATAAGATGTGCCCACAAAGCTGCTGCCATGATAAAGTAACTTACCTGTTTTAAAACCTAGATATGACAACAGTGGTCCTTTAGACTGTTACTTCTGAACATTAACTTCAGACATCATTATATAGATCTGAGCAATGGTGGAGCCTTTGTTGTTCCCAGCTCATAGTGAGACCCTTGCAGGTGACATCTGTGACTGCAGAGGGCAGAGGCAAAGTCAGTGTCCTTCCTCTGGTACAGGAGTCTGTGCATACAACCACCCATGTAGGACCCTGGCACTACTTGTAAGCATAAAAGGCCCCCAAAAGAGAAGGAGGAGCTCTGAATGTGCAGGAATGAGTGTGTAATGTCATCGAGAGAGGCAATAATAATTGTAAAATGCAGTAGGAGATTACCACAGATTTCGATCTTATTTTCCAAGGAAATAAATGTATACCTGCTTTTAATTGCAATTTTAAGAAATATGTATGTTCATGTATGTTTCTTTCATGATCTGTGATAAAGCATGTTGCTTCCATATATTCTGAGCATATACTGTAATGTGTAGGCCTCTTCAATGTTATGCTCAGGGAATATTATGCATATGCATAGGCTTATGCATATTAAAAATTGGTGTTGGGTAATGGGGATAGGTTTTTTTGGTGGCTATCATATAGGGAACACCATTTAGAAAATGAGTTTAAGTGAGGCAGAGGTGAAGTGGCACTGCACACAGGACTATTTCCCTCAGCAGAAGTACTTGGTATGCTTGCATTTTTCAAAAGACAAAATCATGTTTGTCTTCCTTGAAAGTGTACGCATTCCTGGAGGTGGGGGATGGTTTTCTGTCCCTTTTCTTTTTCCCCTGGCCCCTAAGTGCTGTTGAGTTTGGATAATTTGGCCACAGCAACTGAAGGATATGTTGCAGGGAGAGAGGAAGAACAGAGTTTGTATTTATTATTGTAAAAGCTCTTTTTTTCATGTTAATTCCTTTAAAAAAATATAATAGTACGTAGGGGTTACATTACAAGCCTGTTTTACCAACACAAAGTATCTGTACTGGAGTAGCACATGCAAATGAAGCCAAAACAGAGAATCATTGTTTAATATAATTTGCCTTGGAAAAAAAAAAACTAAACTATTTTTGTTTTAGTAAAGAAAAATTGCATTTTGACACTTTTCCTTAAAGAGCATTGGGGCTGAGGAAATGTCTTTATTTGGCTTAATAACCTTATTTCTTCCCATTAACATTTTCTGCAGATTAACTGGTTAGCCATTAAACACTAGCTCTACAAGGATTTAAGCACACACCTAACTGTGCTCACAAGAGTTATCCGACTGAAATGGGAATGCTTTCCTGAGCAAAATAGTTCTGGATTCAAAGTAGGAGTAGCTGAAATCCTTAAAGCAGCACATTCAAATACATTAGAATTAATTTAACCTTTTATTCTTCTGAGTCTATAATTTAATAGATTATTCACTTAATCTTACTTAAAACTTTTCATGCAGCAGTAAATACTTCCTAAGTATTGTTTATCTAGTGGTAATATGTAAAAAATAAGAATGTGCATAATACTGTGCATATTTTGATTTTTATTACATTTGGATTTTTTTACTTTCTTGGTCAAAACTATTTGCCTTTTCTTACTTTTCTTACTGATCTTAGAGATCTTCTCTAAATGTAGTACTATTTAGTGACTTTATAGTGGCCACTTGGACCTACCTTAAAATTAAATATACATTTTTACTTACACATTTCTGCACATATAAAAAACAAGTTTCTGAATTCAAGGAAATTTAGCGCCATCAATTACACAAACCAGTATCCAAAAAGTTAATGCCAGACAGGATGGTACCTCTGCCACGTTTTGCCACAGGCTTCAGCAAAGCCAGGGCTTAAGAGTTAGCATATGGGGCTCACTCCATTGAAATGTGAAGTTCTGTTGCACACTCCAAGATTCTCTTTAAATATAGTCTGTCTTATATGTGGAGATCAGCATGTCTGTCTGTGATAGACCCCTTCCTATCTGGGTATTTGCATTTCAAGAAGGGATTATAGAATCAGAGAATCAAACAGTCAGAGAATGGTTTGGGTTAGAAGGGACCTCAAGGATCATCTAGTTCCAGTCACCCTGCCGTAGACACAGACTCCTTTCACTCGACCAACTCAGATAACTTGATCCAGGCTAGGTAGAACTTCCTTTGGAGTCTGTAAGAAAAACTCTCTAGAAAAGACATATTCTTAATTAACTGAAACAAAATAAAAACCAGCTCTTACAAAAGAAATGCTTTCCCATTGGAAATGACAGTAGAAGATTTATCTACTTTGTGTAAAAGATGAATTGTACAATACTCTACAGTACTTTCAAATGAATAACATAGAAGAAGAAACAACACCATTTCCCCAGTAAAGTGAGCAAACAGAATTTATCTCTGGCACTATCAGACATCTATCATTTGTACCCTCTTCTCTGTAACACCAAGTAAAGGATAAGGCTGGAAAATTTTAAACATTCTGTTGACAAGACCTAATAATCTATTACTATTATAATAATAACTCTAATTGTCCACCATCCTACCTCTGCACTGAGCAGCCTGAAAAAGAGACATCTGATATCATGAAAATAGTTCCTAAAATTTCCTGGGTTTTTACCTTGCTACTGCTCTCAGTGCAAATGTAGGCTGGAGGGACACCACCTTCCATTCTTCACTCCAGAGATTTATTAGAGAGGCTATGGTGTGGCTCTTCCAAAAACTATCTCAGTCTCTGCATTGTTGGAACAGTTTACTAAATTTTGTAAAAAAATATAGGGAAAATATATACCTGTACTAAAAACGCCAAATACAAAGTGTGTGTGACTTCAGCTGAGTGGTTTGTTTCAAAGTTAAAACTTTTCCTATACTTTGGAAGGGCTGCCAGTGTAGCTGATCACCATTACATTTGTACTTCAAGGGATATGATGTTTGTAACTATAGTACTAATTCACTAGTATTGATTTAGTCAGTTCCTTGGACAGAGAAAGCTGTATTAGTAAAATGACCATATCTACATAAGAATCTTTGCAAGTATAAACAACAATCAGAAGGAAAATAAAATAAAATAAAATAAAATAAAATAAAATAAAATAAAATAAAATAAAATAAAATAAAATAAAATAAAATAAAATAAAATAAAATAAAATAAAATAAAATAAAATAAAATAAAATAAAATATCCCATGCCATCAAGCTAAGCCTTCAAAACTTCTGAGTATATCAGGCCTCGGAAGAGCATGTGCATTTTAAGAATAAAAAAATAGGCTTTGAAGTGGGGAGCACTCAGTGAAGATGAATGGGCTGAGGTCACAACTCTACATGTTTTATTGTTTTAGTCCATCTGACTTGCTGAACAAACAAGGCTGCCAAGTGCTGATTTACAGAGGGAAGGTTATCTTCCTGACAAATAAGGACCAAATGTTTTGTTTAGAGAAACAGAATCAGATTCTGTGGAACATAAAATCCTTGGAACCTGCTGCTGATTTCCTGCCTTCAGTAATTTCTTCTTGCAGCTGGCAGAAGCTTAAAACAGTAAAATCAAGCAGTTTAGGAACACTCTCCACAGCAATGTCTTCCTAATGCTGAGTGCGACAGAGTCGTAAAACATGACACACAGAAAATGAGCCATCGAATTTGATTTCTTTTTTAATCTAACAGATTTTAAAATAATTATATCCTCTTGCATTTTACTTAAATGTTAGTTAAGGGTCGGCTACAAGTGGGAAACTGAGTCCAACTAAGTACAAACCAGGAACTTTTATTGGCAAATACAAATAAATATTTTTGGACTCCACGATGTACAGAACTGCTTAGATAGCCATAGATGTCTAGCAAATGGCTGTTTTCACAGGAATTTAACTTTAGTCAATGTCTTATGGGGCAAAAAATAACTCTAACAAAGGTACTCTATAAAACTTTGGGGAAGGTAGATCCACAAAGAGACCCAAAGCTTCAACATTAGTCATGACAGATTCATGAACTACCAAAGGCCTCCTAACCTGCCAAGAATGAAAAAGTTCTTCTGCAATTTAGTTCAGCCCATGCAATATCTTAACACAGCTGCAGTACTCAGGGACCTACATTACAGCTAACCCAAATGAAGCATGAGGACACAGATTTATCTTAGATGGAGAGAGTCCTGATTTATCAAATAAGTTAATAATTGCATCACCCCATTGAATGGTGGATAGCTGCCCAGTTTGGAGGAAATAATTCCTCCTGATTTCCTTTGATTGTTTTGGCCTTTTGTTTCCTGGACATACTGAAACAAAATAGCCTTGTGTCTTGCACAGAAACAATGCCACCTATATCCATAATTAAATCGGCACTGGAGCAGAGATTTGGCACTGTCTCTCTCGCTGGTCAAACATGCCTGCAGGACAAAATGCTCCTCATCTACCTATGACCAAATTAATATTTGTTTTATGTAAAATGGCATGGGACAAGCAAGCTTCTTTTAAGAACAGCATGTCGGTAGGGCTTCTCCTGGAGAATAGCTTGGTTCATATCTCTTATGCCCAGTCTGACAAAGTGTCCCAGCCCAAAATCTGTATCCTAACTACTGAGCTCACAAAAGGGCTGTGAAGCTTTAGTTCCTACTTCAAAGAGAGTTTCCAGCTGAGAATCGAAGTCGGAAGTACGTGCCTTTCCCTGCACAATTAACCTTGGCCGGGTCTTGAAAAATCTAAGTCAGTAACTAAGTTATGCAGAACTGCACTTTGTTGGACTACAGCTTCATTTTATCTGCTTCATATTTGCTGGAGCTTGCTCTTGCTGTTTGGCATGATGTCAATGCTGTATTTGAAAAACATCACTTGCTCAAAGAAAATTAAAAAAAGGCAGAAATCAGAGTTGAAAGGTTTCTTGCAAGAATTGTTTGTGTTTCTGGATACAGTGATCACTGTTCAGCGTTCAGATGATTTAAATGAAACATTTCTACATTAGTCAACAGTTCTATGACATGACTCCTTGTAAGGGCAAAACTTTCTCTAATATGGACTCCTCTCAGGAAATAGAAAAATAAAGTGAACTTAATTTGTGGTCAGCCCCCAAATCAGGGACCATTTCAGTCTTGTTTTCAAGGGCTTAAAGTGGTTTGGTACGGTTGCCCACTTGACAAATCACATCTGAGTGAGAAAAGTTGTCAAGGTGTTCTTCCTCTTCCACACATTTCTAGAAGGAACAATTCTTGTTATCATATGTTCTGAGTCGTAATAAATATTACTGGAAAATTACAAATCTTTAAAAAAGAAAATGAAGTTTCTCTCACTTATTTATCAGTCCTTTTCCAGAGAAAAGTACCAGGGCAGACATTATTTAAAACTTATGTAGTACTTGATCTTTCAACTGAACATATTAATGTTCATTAGTCTCATTTACTGAAGTCATTTCTACTGCCTTTATTATCAAGTAAAGAATAAATACAAATTCTAACAAAAATTCATCAAGACTTGTGATCTGTTGTTTTAAGGCTGACTACACAGGAGTTTTTTATAAATATTTCAAAAATCCTTTCATAAATCATTTACATCTTAACTATTTAAAAATCAAGCAGGCTAAGAAAGATTTTAATATATCCAACATAATTGCAGATTTTTTACTAACACAGTTCTGTGATTCCAAGTTATATATTTATATATATTATTATATCTTATATATAAAGTGACTAACCACAATTAATTATATTAAAGTCAAATTTCTGTATTATATTTTGACAGCAAATAAGAAAAAGTGTAAGAAGTCTAGGAACTCTTTCAAAATGTAACAGGTTTTATTTTAATTGATCATTTTAATACCACACAAGACATAACAAAATTAAAAGCCTATTAGTGATTAAAAATGCACTTCCATTAACTTACATGATTTTAGTGGAAGCATATTTAAAATATGACTGTGAATATTTTTAATCTTTGACTTTTTCTTTTACAGGAGCCTCTAAATGTTATTGATCCCAGTTTGATGGATCTAAATGGTCCAAGTGAAGATGCACTAGAATGGGATGAAACTGACATAAGTAATAAGCTCATCAGTATTCATGAAGACTTAAGTGATCCTGATCAGGAGCTCAACAAGGATGATCTAAACCAGAAATCTGCTTCAGAAGGATGTGGTGATAATGATGTGAATGAAGATGAAAGTATCAATAATCATGGAATTTCTCTATATTGTCCCAACATTACTTCCCCTCCAAATCCTCACATCTATCAGGTCTATAGCCTTCATAATATTGAATTATCAGAAAAAAAACATATGCCTTTTTTGAAAAAAACATCCGGACTCTCCAGTGTAATGCAGTCTAACCTTTTAAACAAAAGTCTCAGTAAAGACTCATCATTTTCATCTACCAAATCCCTGCCAGATCTAATAGGAGGTACCACATTGGCAAAACCATATAGCATGTATCAGAGTGGGAACATAAGCAGGCATTCTGAGAGTGAGAGTGGGATAGTGAGTGAATGTGATACAGAAACTACAAATAATTCAGAAATTTTTTTGCTAAATGATATTGAAAGCAGTCAGAGTAATCCTGAAACTGGGAATGTGGAAAGCCAAGTGGATAATGTAATAAAACCAAAACTAAAGCAAGATGAAGAAGATCACACTAGTCTTTCAGCTGATTTCCAATTGGCTCCTTCTGCATGTTGTGGAAGTGAAAATGATGAGGATTTGGACAGCATTACTATGTCTAAGCCTGGTTGTCTAGAAGAATTGCAAGGAAAACCTGATGTGTTTACATTTTATGATTACTCATATCTTCAAGGCTCCAAATTCAAATTACCAGTGATAATGAAACAATCGCAGATTGAAAAAACACATACAGAGGGTAGTTTTTTTCATGACTTTTGTTTTGACAAAATACCTGGTAAATCTGAACATAAGTCTGGAGAGTCACAACCAGATGGGTTTATTCATGATAATGCTCTGGCAAGTATCTGTGGAGAATCAGATCCCAATTCCTGTAAATCTGCAGAAACTGTAAGAAAATTACCTGTTACAGAGAATACAAGACAGGTTTCAACTTTATCTCATAGTTCTTCTTTAGAATCTCTGTCTGTAGTAGGTGATTTGTTCAGCTCAGGTATTTTTAAAAGTGGAGATGGTCTTCAGCGAAGTGCCTCTTTGGAGAGCTGGCTGACTTCCTACAAAAGCAATGAAGATCTTTTTAGTCACCATGGCTCTGGAGACATAAGTGCAAGCAGTGATTCTGTTGGAGAGCTCAGTAAAAGGACATTAGATCTTTTGAATCGCTTGGAGAATATCCAGAGTCCTTCAGAACAAAAAATAAAACGCAGCATCTCTGATATAACACTCCAAAGTAGCTCTCAAAAAATGTCTTTTACTGGACAGCTGTCTTTAGATATTGCATCTTCAATCAATGAAGATTCAGCAGCTTCTCTCACTGAACTCAGCAGCAGTGAGGATCTTTCTCTCTGCTCTGAAGACATTGTACTACACAGAAATAAAATACCAGATTCAAATGCATCATTTAGAAAACATCTTAATAGATCTGTAGCTGATGAGAGCGATGTCAATGTCAGCATGATTGTTAATGTCTCCTGCACTTCTGCTTGTACTGATGATGAAGATGACAGTGATTTGCTTTCAAGTTCCACCCTTACCTTAACTGAGGAAGAGCTAGGTATCAAAGATGAAGATGACGACTCCAGTATAGCAACTGATGAGGATATTTATGAAGAATGCAATTTAATTTCAGGACTTGATTATATAAAAAATGAGCTCCAAACCTGGATTAGACCAAAATTTTCCTTGACAAGGGAGAAAAGAAAAAGTAACCTCAGTGATGAAATTCAGCGCAGTAAAGAAGTTAGTAATGAGACATCAAAGGCCACTGATACTTTAAGCATTGAAACACTGTTGAATGGTTCAGTACAGAAAATATCAGAAAATAATGGCAATAGTAAGAATATACCATGTGATCATGAAAAAGGGACAAAGAGTCACCCAATGAAAGACATCTCTCAGATGGTGAAGGATCAGCTTGTGGATGATATGGAGAATGGCAATGTCGAAAGTACTCTTGGCAGTCAAAAGGAAGGTCTTGTTAGAGTAGCAGCAACCCCCAAAACTCATGCATCACTTGATGTCAGAGAAGCTGAAAATGAATGCGGTATCTGTGAAGCATTTACAGACAGTTCAGATGATTCACATATGGATGGCAAGGAGACTGTTCTGTCCTCAACTGGATCCAGGAACCCTCCAAAAGAATGTCAAAGTTATCTTCAGCCTGATCATCACTCTGTTGCTTCCTCTCCTGCAAAAAAGCCTTGCCTTGAATCTTCCTCAGAACTTAATTCTGTAGGCATACAAGATACAGCTTTACAGCCTTCCTTACCTAGTGGTCAACAACATAGAATAAACATCACTGAAAAAATTTCTGATTGCTGTGCAGCCTTGAAATCCAGTGAAGCAGAATGCAACTCATCAGCCAATGGTCTTGATTTGTGCTGTAACTGTGAATCTGCTGATTTTGATAAAAAAGGCATAGAAGATGGCTCAGTACACAATTTTGTGAGGGAGATAATAGACATGGCATCAACAGCTTTGAAAAGTAAGTCACAACCTGAATGTGAGTCACCTTCTCCAGCTTCATTAGCACAGATCAAGGAAAAAGTGTTAGAACACTCTCACAGACCCATCCAGCTAAGAAAAGGGGACTTCTATTCTTATCTTTCACTTTCTTCTCATGATAGTGACTGTGGAGAGGTAATCAAATACATAGAGGAAAAGAGCAGCACTCCTGTGCCACTGGACTTCACAGATGAGAGAGAAGATATTGAATGCTTCTTTGAAGCCTGTCCTGAGGAAGAACGGGTTGGGCAGCAGCAGCAGTCAACTTCTAATGGTTCTTCTGAAGCACAAGTTGAGCAGCAGCAACCTATTTCTAACCCTATTTCTGAACCATCTGCAGAGTCACTAGGTGAAGTGACTCCAGAGTCATTAGAAGTTAAAACTTCTTCTGAAGGTAGGGATTTATCTTTCTCATGTGGGGATGACAATGATATAAATATTCCAAATACTAACAAAAAATGTGCATCAAGTAATTCAAAAAATGCTGATGATGATTTGCTGTTTTCAGATGGACAAAATGAAAGTTTGGAAAAGAATTCTCCAGAGGTTAGCACTAAAAAGAGTAGTGCAGGAAAGTCACCTGGAACAGAAGAGAAAAGAGGATGTGTTGCTGCTTCTCAAGAGGCTTCAGCTACAGAGTTTCAGATAAAGCCTGGCCATTCACAGAAAAAGGATGGTTTGCATCAGAACAGAAAAACTCTTACTTGTGAAGAAAATCTCCTGAAACTTCATAAGGAAAGACATATAAATATGCACAGATAGAATGTAACCCTCTCCAGACACATAGATAATTCTAAAAACAGGTATGTACTCTACAAGTTGCACTTTTTTTTAAATTTTGGGTTTTTTTAACTTTTTTTTAAAACTTTTTTTTTGTACAATGAAAGGAGATGAATTGTCAGCCAGGGCTTCTGTTTCATGATAGTGCTGTATAATTTGTTTTGATTACACTACAATCCCAGTTTACATGTCACTAGTCAACAAATGCAGTGAATACTAATTGCTTTTTGCCCTTTGGCTTTGCACTGACTGGAGCTGCTCCCTTCTGGAACAAGTCTGCTATCTTTCAGAACCTGGGAATTCTTCAAACATAATATATCAACCTCCTTTCCCTCCTCAACTGAGGGAACCAGAAACGACCTCTGCTCATTGATGCCTTTCTCTGCAGTCAGCTGGTCTTAGGAGGGGTTCAAAAGCACTTGATAAAGCTGAACTTCCAGTTCTACAAGAACTAGTTCGTTTGACCATTGAGTTGGAGTTCTACAGTATTTCTAGAGAATCATGAAGAATAGCTAAGCAGACTGGAGAATAAAGAGATAATAAGTCATTTCTTGATGTCAGTTTGCCATGATTTTAATTCAGTAAGCCATTATTAAGAACATAATTATTACAACATAGCATTAGGCCAAAAGCTGAGGTTTCCAAAACAGCTCTCTTTACAACATAATGAAAGTGATGTGAGGGTATGGAGAGAGAATATAATGTGAGGGAAATGGAGAAAGAAATTGATAGTCACCCAGCAGTACTGCAACCTTTGGTTCTATTTTCTGGTAAGCATTTTGAAATATGAATGAGATGATGGAACCTAAGGCAAAAAAGATGGTCCTGATCTCTACCAATATTCAAAAGTTCTGGAAATTCTTACCTGGAAATTTCTGATCTGGAATTTCTGACCTCACATAAATGTCGAACAATAACTGCACGTTTAATAACAGAGGAGTATCTACAAAACAAATTTTGAAACAATTCCTAGTATGCAGCAGTGCTGTTTTGAGTCTCACTAATTTGGTGACCCAAAACCCAGCACAGCTCTGTCAAATGCCACTAGTCTTTAGAAACACTCCTCCAGCAGACCACAGCCAGAACAGCAAATCCAAATGCCAATCCAGTTCCAAATTGCCAAATTGCCAATGCTTGCTAGAAGCTGTAGCAAGGGAATTTCCAATAAAACACAAGGCTAAGCATGGGACAGGTTTCCTTCAGGAGTTCTAGAATCTCCACCTGTGGATATTTTCAAAATTCAAGTGGATGTGGCCCTGAATAATCTTTTCTACCTTTGAAAATAGCCTTCCTTTTAATAGGAGGTTGGACCAGTTGATATTTAAGTTTCCTTCCAAGTTATGCTATGATTCCATGATGTTGCCAGGAGAAAAGGCTGTTATTCATCACTGCCCAGGGAAAACATTAGTGTTCTCCTATGGCAAACTATGTAGCTGTAGCAGAGGATTTCATCTGTTTTACACAAAATAGATTTCTTTGCTGCTCTTAAAGATCTAACTTCCTAATTTTAGGTTTTGTTACATTTCTAAGCTTTGCGCTTTCCTTTTATTGACAGTTTACCCAGCATTCCCACATTCACATATATATATCTAGCAAAGCCTTTAGGTTATGACAGCAATAGTCTACAGCTTACTGCTATCTCAACACATCTCTGTTTGACTAATGCATTATCTTGGAACCATCATAGCAAAGAGATATATCTGGAATGGCTTTGTAATAGACTCTTATGACCTGCTGATTGCCTATTAGGTTAATACTTGGACACATCCAAACAACTGGAGAAGCAATGGAAATCAACTATGAATCACAAAACTCTTAGATGATTCTGTGTATTCTACAGTTAAATTAAAATAATTATGTGTATATAGAAGTCTCTGTTTGGAAATTGAGACAAAAGTCCGAGATTGTTAACTGAAACTGATGTAAACATAAGCTTTCCAAGTTATTGTTCTACTAGTTTTCTTATTTTTTCACTCATTTTTATAATATTATTTTGAGGAAGAACACTTGCTGTAGTGAGTGTGATTTTATCCTTGTTCTCATTATTTCACTGATGAAGATAATGACACGTCTTTTCAATTTATTAGTACTCTTGCTCTGAGGATCTCAAAATACTGCCTAAACTTACCTCACTCTTCACAACTTTATAGTTACTTGCATGGTAGCCAGATTTTTTTTTTTTTCCATAAGAAAATACACAGTTTGTGTGAGGTCTAAGATTGGACACAGAGGATAGATTTAATAATAAATGCCCCACAATGCAATAAAATATAATGCAGAATCTGGATACAACAACTTAATAGGGTTATGTTATAGCTTCCACTTTTGCCTAGAGGCTGACAAATTATTTTAAGAGAACAAAGCCTTTCACACTACATTCCCACTTCTTAAATGTAGGAAGATACACTGGCTCTTAACTTGTACATACAGCATTACTTCCATGGAAACTATCTACTGTATTATTCCCAATAGTAAAGTTCTGGAATACATATAGTTTATCTCTGACACACCAAAAATGAAAATCTGAGCTGCTAGGTTTGGTTTCACTAAAGTCTGAGCTCCCTTCCCCCATTCACAAGCTTGATGCTTTAACTTCATCTCTCATGCTATGGGGAATGAATTACAGAAGCAATCTATCCTAATTTGTTAACTTATTCAAATAACAGTTATTATACTTAACTATGCTAAAGATTATCTTTTTGGTGGCAGATTGTTTATTTTTTGATGAGGCTAATTACTGATTTTCCAAAGGTAATTTACATTTATTACTAATACATCTTTTAAAATGTGACAGATAAATGTTGTTCCCATAAGTGTATTATGAAAAAAGTTACTATTTAAAAACACATTATTTAATTTGAAAGATAAATGGCAAACACCATTATTTTTCCTGAAGCACCTGTGCTGTAAGCTCATTTAAATGTGTAATTCCATGTGTAGCTGCAATACTTAGAAAAAAAATCTATATGTGTACCTTAAAAGCATAGTGAGAATTGAAAGCTGAAAAAGGCATGGTTTCAAATGTAGGTTGATTTTGTATTGCTTTAGTATTTACCTTGGCTGTACAGGAGAATAAAACTAATAGTGAATAAATACTTTTGTCAAATGTTGTGATCCCATTGTTTAACAGTGCTACAAAAAAAACCCCTCAGACAAACAAACAAAAAGGGGGAAACGAACACAAAACTCCCACCAAAGCAAACCAAACCAAAGCATAAACAACCAAAGACCATTGTGGGAAAATTGTAACAATTCTATTGGCAGGCTCAAAAATATATCTGACATCAGTGACAAGTCTTTCACATGAGCCACCACGGAGTTCTTCAGCAGAGGTGATCATAAAGCTGTGGTGATTTTATTTCTCAGTTGGGGGTCACCTTGAAAGATCTATCTGTACATGAGATCATGTGATCTTCTGCAGTCACTGTGACCCATGACTCACCAATGGGATGGGAACTTGTAGTTGCAAATTCAATATGCACAGAGATCGATACATTCAGGACATTTATGTGTTCTATCCAAAGTCTTTTCGAGAGGATGCCTTAGAATTCTGTGTGTTAGTTCTTACAAGTAAATCCAAAAAGCTATTTCCCTATGTCTGTATTTTAAATTTAAGTTTTAATTTAATTTAGGGAAAAATAATTCACTAGCACTTAAGAAAGCTAAATTGATTTTTTTCTGAAAGTGCTGGAATATTAGATAGAATATTCTGCCACTTACTATCACCAGGAAAAACCCAGCACTGGTGCTCAAAGTGCCTGACTCTTATTTCCTGCTCAGCAATAGATATTTTGTATGACTTTTTCCTTCCTAGTCTCAGTTTTCTTTTTGCAACAAAATAATGAGAATAAGGATCGATGGCACTTATGAAGAATAGCTTATTTATGTAAAAGTATTTTGAGATCCACAGATAAAAGATGGCACATAAATGCAAAGGACTGTTAGTTATTTATTTACTACAGGAGAAAAAAACCCCATGTTTACATAATGGTTAGTATATAATAATTTACTTTTAGAGACTGGAACTAAAATAATAATCTAAATATTTGCTTACTTTTTTTTCCTAGAGATTTTTATAGGGAAGTAAATAATATAAAGTTCCTTTATAGAGTTTAAAGCAGTCTTTTAAGCTCCTTACAGTACCTGCATTTAAAAAAGCTAAATAAACAGAGAATCTTGTCTTAAGTCTATGAATTACATCATTTTTTAAAACCTTGACATAATCCATCAATGAGACTTTTCTTACTCATGCCAGAATTGTAGAAACCTTTTGATACAATCTTCTGCTTTATTCAGATCAGTTCTTCATTAATATCTAAACAGACGGTTGAGCTTTTCACTGTTTTCAAGAGTATTTCTTGTATAAATGAGGAGGCATGTGGTCAGTTACAGCAAAGAAGATCAGAGGAGATGGTAACTGGATAGATCCAGATACTCCTGCTTAACTTGGAAGGCACATAATGCATGTCTGGAGTGCCTCCCAGGAAATGCCTATGAGATGTACTTTGCACTAATCTTTGAGCTGTATTCTGACAGTTATTTCTTCATAATTCTCATCATAAGCCCATGCTCTTTGCTGAATAGTTCCACCCTAGACTCTGAGCTGGATAATTCTATAGTAGGCAAATTGAACTCATTTCTGGTACTAAAAGTGTCAAAATAGTTATTTACAATTTAAAAATTCAGTGATGATACTGGCAATTCTATTCACAGACCACTTCTGTGACAATCTTTTCCTCTTCTCCATTGAAGTCTCACTATATAGTGTTTGCACAATATTAAAGTAGTTGTTGGATAGATCTTTTTGTTGCTTGACTTTTGAAAATTTTCATGTTTTCATTGGTTGGTGCACTTCTGTGTGCTGAAGGTAAGTTCATAGGTAAAGATGAGGACAAAATCCAGAGAAAAGGTCCAATGTGATGAAGCCTTGTTTCTTTGGAAGCGAAGTCTTTATGAAAACTAGTGACTACATCAATTCATTTTTTTTACACTAACTTGTACCTCAGGCTGTTAAAAGTATTTTTTTTTTGCCTACTGTATGCTTCTGCATTAAAGGCTCTGGCATGCTACCATTTAATGGCTATCTATTATTGTTCTGGAAGACCTATATTTTGCAAATAAAACTTCATTTTCTGTAACCTACTATTACTTTTCTGTTTCCTTTTAGAAACTTGGCTGCAATTCAGGTGCAGGTTCATCCTGTAAACCCTGGGATGACCTCCAATTCCATTGTATCACTGCCCTTCATTAAACTGACTCCCAAGATAATTTTTTTTCCAAATGTGGTTTGTCCATGTTGGCTTTGTGGTCAGGCTGCATATGCTAGTCCTATTTCAGTGATCACTTTGTTTTGTAGCAAGGCCATTTGCTTTCATATGGATTCCTCTCCCAAGCTACCTCTAATGATCTCCCCTTCCTAAATTGGATGCTCTTGTACTACTTACCACTGGTTCTGTTCTTTAAAGTTCTACAGAATTCACGATCAGTCTGGTTCATCTTTTCAGAATTGTACCTGTCAGTACTCTTCTATTTTATGTATCAAATTCAATATTTATCTGTATAATGCATAAGTTTATTGAAAATATTTTGCTTTTAAAGTGACTATTTTGTTGGATTGCAGCAAAATGAAGTCATTGGTACTCTTGATTCAATACATCTAAAAATTAAGCAATTTCAATAAATGGCATTTTATTTATTTAATTTAAAAATTTAATCTATGCAACACTTCAAGAAACAACGACATAGTGTTGTATATTAGAAACTGTTGACATTCTACTGAATTAAGTATAACATTTTGGGTTTTTATGCTTCTTGAGGTGGTAATGAGAAAAAAAGTTTTTAAAAAATGTGTGCCTTGCTGTATTTCTTATACCATTTATTAAAAAGCTGCTTTCACAGTAAAATTATGTTGGTTTGAAAGAGGAAATAGCAAGGTTAAGATGTGTGAATAATTTCTGTATATATGTATAACCAACTGCAAACATTGATGTATAATGACAGTATAAAATGCTTTCATGTTTGTGATGTCCAGTGATGTGGAAATTATAAGCCTTAAAACCATTAGATTGCATGGTAATTAGAATTGGCATAATAAACATAGTTTATTGGGGAAAAAAAAGCAGAATTGGTGATCTGTTTTACCTGCGTTCCAAATACAGAATGCTTTATCAAAATTCCAAAGAATATGGTTCTCTTTGCAAATATTCCCTAGAGATATTCAACTCCTTAACTGGTGAAGATTTGTATTATCTAAATCAGAAGTAAAGGACTTTGGCATTAAAGATTCCGTAGGTCTTTTGGGCCAAACAAGGAGACACAAATAATTAGTACCTTATATAGTATTTTATAACTTTTTTTTTTCATTATTTATCAGCAACAGTTTGTTGTCCAATTCTTAAAATTTCATTCATTTACATAATCTTATTGAATAAGCTCTATCTAGACACTCTATCAGTAGGCTGTTTTGATGACTTAGATTGTACATTTCAAGTGCTTTTATCCTGTGCTAAAACTATATTGAGTGGACAAAAAAGGCCAACCAGCCAGCCTTAGAAGTTAATTCTGCAAACATGCCATTCATCTCCTAAAAACACTATTGGCAAAGAATGTCAGGAAATTTAAAAGACAAGTAATGCCCTCTGATGCCAGCTTTAATCATTATATTTCCAACTATATAAATGCTTTAACAAAAAGCTTCAGCATTCCTCCTTAAAAAAATGTGCATCAGTTTGACAGGCTTAGCTATAAGCAGGGAGAAACTACACTGACCAGAAGATATATTCATGCAATGCTGAAGGAACAGGTATTTAAGAACAGTCTCAGGTTTTCCAAATTATTAACAGCTTCCTATTAATGCAAGAGGGAAATTATTTGTCTCTCAATTTAAATTTTCACAGTGTAGCCTTAGGCAAGCTATGAGGTGTGTAGGGCAGCAGTAACAATGCTTATCTTTAACTATAAGTAAGAAGAAGTATTTATTATGTGAACCTTTTGAATCTGCAGAGATTTCTGCACTTGCACATCTTTTATCATGTACAAGTCTAACAAGGTAACGTATAATTACCTAAAATGTATAACTATATATCTAAAGACCACTTTATTATATTTTAAGTATTTTAAGATAAATATATAAAGTAATTGAAAATATAACTCTAATTTTAGTAAAATTTTGCAGTGACAATTATGTTTATTTATCAGTTATCTCAACCATGATTTTTAAATGGTTTTTACAGAGGAATTGACTTAATTATTCTTCTTTTCTCCCTAGTATTTTCTGGTTTGTGCTATATTTTTTTAAACTTACTTTGACTATAGTCACACCTTGCACTGTGACAACAGGCAAACTAATAATTCAGAGGCTTTTCAGATCTGTCATCTCACCCAACAGACTGTGCAGAGCTCCATCAATTACTTGGACCATTCTATTAGGCCATTTGCCACAAATTCACTTTTTTCCTGGGGGAAAACAGTATTACTTGTCAAATCAATAAACCACATATTAATCATACAATATCTGGAATATTATATAGTCACAATTCGAATGTCTTTGGTTCCTCTCTGAGAGATTAATTTGACTAGTAATCCCAGATGTATAATATTTGGTCTCATGATATAAAGTCATCATTTTTATGACTGTGACACAAGACCTATCATTATCAACTACTCCTTTTTTGGCTAAAAAAATTTACCCTTTAAAAATTTTTTATCCTCATAATTGACTTTGTTGTCAATAAAAATTGATTTCTAAGTGAAACAGTTTTATATATATATATATGTATTCCACAGGACTGTTTATTCTCTTAGCATAAGCCATGCCTGTGGCCATATTGTGCTGGAACTTCTTGCAATTTCCTAAAGGAAAATATTGGTATGGTGTAGAACTAATGTTAATGTACCAAGCGTACCTCTAAGATCAGCCCACACAGAGACTCCTGTATAGAACTCTTTCCTGCTGGTGAAATTCTTTTGTGGCATAGAAGAATGCTGCAAGCTTTCTGCAGAATTTATTCCCTACTAAAGTTCCATAGGCTACTTTTTATTCCACACACTCACTGGCTCGTGCTTGAGCAACATCTGCAAAGTGTGAGGAGGCCATTTGACAGCAATGGCCCTGACACATGGATCTCCTTTTCCTGCCTACTTCACATTCCTCCCACAGAGAGCCAGAGCTCTCCAGCTCTAAGCAAAGAGGGTGCACACTAACACTAGTGCTAAAATACATGCCTGGGACTACAATTTAAAACTTTTCTTTCAATCACATTAGTTTTAAAAATGGATAGCCTTCTAAGCCATGTCCCCAGTCTTTCTCTCTTAATGGTTTGCATTTTTCCGAAGGTAACTAAAAGATTTTTTAGTGGAATACTGCATCTGTACCACTGTACTGGTAAGAAAGTCAGGTGGTGTCTCCATGTTCTTATGGTTGATCGTGCTGTTCACTTTATACATATGTACACATCAATCAGCATGCAAACACATGAAAATATTCTCATATCGTTCCTGTTCTGTCTGCAATAAACTCAAATGAAGAGTTGTTGTCATTTAGATGGCATCTCGACCTTCCTCCTTGGTAACAGGATGCACAGAGGACATAGCCTTCCACAACACATATTCCAATTCCCCTGTGTTGATGAAAACAACATATTTTGAATAACATGTATCTGCTAAGAGGTCTGTTTTTGTTTTGTTTTTTTGGTCTTTTTTTATTTGGCCAAAAGACATCAGGAACAATGTTGAAAAGTTTTTGGTGCTGTTGTGCACAGAAAAGGGGTTATTAATGTTTAGGCCAGATTGTACTTGGCTCAAGAGGATTAACAGGGATGTCAAGTTCTTAGCCAAGTCAATCTCCTTCACTGACAAGTTATAACAAACTTATTCCTAATAATAGCATCACTTTGAGAGGGCTTTTGGCCAACAAATGACATCTGATCTATTGCCTTCGGTGCTGTGTGTCTGATTTTTCAGAGTTGCTTGTCTTTTATGCCTTTTCTACCAACCTGAAAATCTTACATTTTTCATATGACCACTGTTTGCTCAGTAAACACATGTTCATCTCTGATATTAGAAATGTCATTAAGGACTACGCCATAAGTGAACTTGGCATCACTTAAGTCTGTGTACTGGAGGAATTCTAAGTGCTTCAGTGCTTTAAAAATGGAATTTCCTTTGGACTAGCAAGTAGTATTACTTTATTTGTGGTGACTGGACAAATAAGCTAAGTTAAAACTGAAGTTAGAATTGTATAAATCAGTAATTTTAGATTACAAATATCACTGTGATATCATACCTATTGTCAAACTAATTATTAAAATTTACCGGAATCACAGAATTATACTATTAAAATTAAATATGATATGAAAAGTTAAATAAGTAAATATTTTTACCTCTGTCTTATGTTGACCCCATGCATCTGACATTCTGTAAGGGGAAGGGAAAATAATTTTTTAAATAGATGAAATATTTTAAACGTTTTTCTTTCTTGCAATTAGTGTAAGGATGTTTTGTATGCAGCAAGGATCTAGTTGTAGCATTTCCCAAACGTTATGAGAGTGACAGGGAAAGGAAAACATACTTGACAAGATTTGAAGAAACAGTGGAAAAAGACAACTATTCTTGATGCACTTCATTTACAGAATGAAAAAAAAATCAGACTTTGGAAGAACTGCTAGTGAACATCAACCATATATTCAAAATAGTTTCCTTTTTTTCATGAGGAGATAAGTAGTACTGAAAATAACATGCCCTTAGGCAAGGTGGTATGACAATTTCACATATAGGCTATGCTGCATATACACCTGAACTTCTGCTCTGTAGCTCTTCAATAAAAAACTGAAGGTAGAATTCATTTTTGAAGGCCATGGATTTTGTTGTTTCTTCATAAGGAAGTGGACCAAATTTGGGCTGAGAAACATCTGCCTCTAACAGGCTTGAAAAAGAAATTTTAGCAAGCAAATTTTAAATAATTCACAATGGTAGACAAAAAAAAATTATAAAAGGAAAAGAAAATAAGCAATCATTCTGTAAATCCTAGTAGTCCCTGGCAGTAGTTTAATCAAGAATATTCCAGGTTGAGTAGCATTATTATATTTCTATTAACTGATCATTATTTATCCTGACACACTGATGTTAGACAATTCTCTACATTTTTTGCTTTGCTTATCTCAAAGTAGGGCTTTTCAAAGTGCCAAAAAGTTATGGAAACATCTTTTTGATGGTTGGAATGGTCACATGAATAAAAAAACCCTGATGTCATAGTTCTGTTGAGTTGCTATCTGTGCCAGCTGAGCTGATCAGTGCTGCTTTTGGCCATATTTTGTGGAGGCAAAGCCTTTAAAAAGTTTTTCATGCACATAGAGCTCAATTTTCCTCTACTAATATGACTGCTAAAGAAAGATTCCTCTGTAAGGAGTTTGCCTTAAATGACGACATAAACGTTTCTCATACCTGCTGCTGTTTATTGTATATATCTTATCCCCTGGTCTTCCAAGCTGAACATTTCTCCACTTGTATCTTTTCTTCTTTCACAATTCAGGAACTAAAAAAAGAGTTTGAAACTTACGTTTGTAATAGATAATTCAAAAGTAAGGCTTTAAAATGTGAGCAAATGGCACCAGAGCCATAGTGGTTTGGAATGAAGAGAAAGTGGCTGGCAGGAGGAATTCTAAGTGTTTCAGTGCTTTAAAATGGAATTTCCTTTGCAATAGCAAGCAGTATTATTTTATTTCTGGAAAGTGGGGGAATAAGTTAAAATTGAAGTTAGAATTGTATAACTCAGTAATTTTAGAGTACAAATATTACTGGAGATACATGATGCTGAAGCTGTGCCAACTAAGCTGGAGGGAGGATTCAGATCTGCAAATGTCATGCTGGCTGATAAAAGAAAGAGAGAAGTAGAGGAGGAGGTGGAGCTTCAAGGATGGTTGATAGAACTAGCTTTGGTTAAAGTATTTGCAGAATAATAGGAGCATACACTGTTTTGAAAGAGATTTATCTCTATTGCTAGACTTGTTATTGGAAAGTGTAAAGTGATACTATTCATGAATACTCATTTTTCTGAATCTGCTGTTCAGTTATGCCAAGCATATCAATCAGGTGTACCATTGTCAGTTAATTAACATTTGATTGCATTAAACACAGGGTGTTGTAGAGGAGGTTTCTTCTCGGAGGGGGAGGGGTATCTGTGTGATTTCTTTGGAGGTGGAGGGATGTGTTCTCAGTAATTATTGTCAGCTGTGAGAAAAGTCAAATTGTAACTTGTTAGTACATATTTCTGTGCCACTCACCACTCTTCATGGCCACAGTAAGACAGGAAGACAAAGGCAGCAGGTGTGTCAGCACCTCAGTCCTCAGTCATACCACATACTGCATCTGGAAATGTAAATGTTGCCTGTGTACAAGTAAAATACATGGGAAAGGAAAGGAAAGGAAAGGAAAGGAAAGGAAAGGAAAGGAAAGGAAAGGAAAGGAAAGGAAAGGAAAGGAAAGGAAAGGAAAGGAAAGGAAAGGAAAGGAAAGGAAAGGAAAGGAAAGGAAAGGAAAGGAAAGGAAAGGAAAGGAAAGGAAAGGAAAGGAAAGGAAAGGAAAGGAAAGGAAAGGAAAGGAAAGGAAAGGAAAGGAAAGGAAAGGAAAGGAAAGGAAAGGAAGAATGGAGGGAGAGAAGGAAAGTTGAGTTACACCTGTAGTATATATCTATAACTATTTGATGGCATTTTGTAACATAATAGACTTGATAGCATTCAAAATAATGAATGATTTGGTTAAGACAAATCTGTCTTCTTCTAGCCACACTCACGGAAGTGGAATAAGTCACTCATGGAAATGGAATGGTTGTGAATTCAGACATAATGGAAGGAGATACTATACTCCTTCATATGATATAGAATTATTCTATGGAATTTCATTTTCTCATTAAATTATTGAGTTAAATAGCTTAGTGAGAATGTAAAGGAGTGTAAATATAGAATAGGCAGCTGTGCTAAGAGAGGAGGTTAGTCCGAATGAATGACAGTGGAGAGCAAAATTAATTCTCCATGATGAAATCTGTTGTCTGCTTAAAGGACAGGGGAAATTTTCCAAATTCAATGCAAAATTGGCTAAAGCAAGATGGAAGATTTCTGCCTTTCTCTAAGGTAATCAAAAATGAGCCAACAACAGACTCAATGCACATACAAAATACATAGAAAATGTCTGGGTATCTTTTCCTTACTCATCATTCCACTGTTGAAAATGAAAATGTGGTGTCAGAACCAAATTATTTTAATTACTTGACAAGCCATTATGTTGCAGCATAAAAATTTATCACAAATATGATTTTGTGAATAAATATAACCAGCTTCTCATATGTTGCATTTAACATATACGTTTTTAGTTAGATGGAGTTGACTGTGATAGATTGTATTTCAATAAAGAAAACACTCATATTTCAGGCCAATTGGGTAACAATATTTCGGAAGAATACCTCTTTTTTAATCACATACCTTAATGGAGGAATGCTTACGAGCACATCAGTACAGCTCCATTCTTTCCATGGGGACTGACATCTTAAACTGCTCTACACAATGAATCACCTTGTCAAATAAAGTGCAAAATGGAAAACTGCTTTCAAACTCATCTGATATAATGACATTTACAACAACACATTTGAGGTGATAAACTGATAATAATTATATTTGTCTTAGACTTTCATGGTAGTTTGAAAGTTTTATGCAATAATATGCACTTTTTTTTTTTCAATCAAGACAATTCTGTACTAGGACTTTTATGTTTTAAAGACTTCACGAGTCTTTAAAACAAGCCCAGAGAGAAATCATGTTTTGCATGCAACTGGAATTCTTAAATTAAAAATTTTCTTAGAAAAAACCTGTACAGTTTCAACTGTAAGCAAATTTATATATTCTCACACAAAGACTCAGGCGGTTCTTTTAGAACATGAGATACACTAAAATTATTTTTTTATGTTCTTTTCAATGGTGATCAGCAATATTTACCTTTACTGATCCTTATTGTGACAGCAAACACACTAATGAAATTTATCTCAAAATATGTCTTAAGCTTCGTAAAATTAAAATGATGATATGAAGAAATTTCATGTAAATTTTAGAAATTTACATTCTAATAATTATTTTTTATTTTATACTCATGAAGTTTATGCAAAGACAAAAAAAATCAGGAACATACTTCCTGTCACTTTTGCCACTGCCAGAACAATGTTTTTGGTTTGCCCTGTCTCACCTTCTGCAACTGGTACCTGTGAACAGTGGCTGAGATTTCATCAAAACAGATCTGCAGCTGAACCTTGGCTTCTGTGAGCAGGAGCTGAGATTTCATCCAGCTCTTCTAAAAAGAAGTTTGACATGACATTTTTAGAGGTATTAGAACTGCAGTTATTTAGTATCTGCAACAAACGCATGGAGATCTGGTGCTGTGGAAAAATGGGCCTCAGGGGAAAAGCTTGACTTTCAGCACGGAATATGTGTGTTGAGCTGGAAAACAAAAGCTTAAAAATGTGAGAGAAACTTCCCAGACAGCCTGGTGAATGGCAGCTGACAGTCTTTAGTAGGGAAGAATGGAATCACAGATCAGTTCCTTGGAAAGTAGGATTTGATAAGTGATGTATATAAGCCAGCACACGGAGAGATTTGGTGTGGCTTCTGCACAACAAAGGAAAACATTTTTCAAGGTAGGTGTGGGCTACTAAAAGAACTATTGCAATGTCTAAAATTACATACTTGGATCTAAAAACTGTCCTGTAAATATATCATCTTTACAATATTATTAGCTGAAACATCAGTTTGGATAAAAATGTCCTTATCTTATGCTTCATTACCAATGAGACAACACACCAACACATTCAAATGAACACTGATTTGAGTAATTTTCCCCAGTCCTTCTGTTGTTATTTTTGCCTTGCACTAGATGTAACAATACAGTAGTTTTTGGGAGAATATCTGTTCGTTACTAAAAGGTCGAAACAAACTACCCCCCAAAATTTCCTCTGTACTCCTTTTCTCAAATAAATGCATCATATGTTTCTCATCAGCCAAATTTTAAAAAGAAGCAAACCTACATAGTATAAAGTTCTTCCATTTCTGCCCATCCATTTTAAAGATAGGTCTGAAGTCCCTAAGTGTAATTTCATTGTGACAATCTTAGTGAAGCCAAGCTCTTCCTACACAAGGATCCATAAATAGTGATTCTCAAAAAGGAGCTCTTGCTGTTTCATCTACTAGTAATGCCTATACCATAAAGCAGGCTACAGACTCTCTTGGTTTGTTTTGTATATCACGAAATTCTGTTCTCAACACAGAGAACATGGTTAGAATGAAAGGGGGAAAAGATCATCGAGTACTTCTTCCTCTGCAGTGTTGGAAAGTGGAATCTGGATCATGAGGTCTTACACACACTAGGGCAAAGCAGTGTATAAATAAATAAGTGATGAGACAAGATACAATACGGGAAACTGGATGAGATTAAGATAAAGTTGCTTAAAAAGGCAGTATTGTTATGGTGTAAAACAATGCCACAGTGGCCCCATAAATAGCCAGTCTTTATGCAAGATAATTTTCCATTACATAGATGGAAACCAGTAACAATTAACATGAACTCAAAAAAGTGCTAATGAAGTGGGATGAATCTTCCTAAAGAGTCAGATGGTCAGCACCTGTTGGAAGTTTGACAAATGATTGAAAGAAGTTTTGCAGTGCCTTTGCTTAGTACAAATCTTTGAGCACCTTTGCATACTGTCTGCTTTAAAAGGGCATAGTGATTTCCTCGTGCTATGGCAGTTTCATCCAATCTATACTTTGTTATCTGTCAATACGTTTAGCTATGTAGCATTCTAGCATTTTAAATATGGTAAGCTTGACATGCTGTTGCATATTACTTACTATTTTTCATTATCTCATTGTAGACACAAAAATCTGTTTCAAGGTTCAGTTAGAAATAGAAGGTTTAAAACAATTTGTTTCATAATTAAATCTTTACTTTCTATGGTTGTTAATATTTTGGAAAAAGGAAATATGAATGCCTGTGTTCTAAAGAAATTTATCAATTAAATAATACATTGACTAGCTATATATTTTAATTTGCATTGCAATTTGTGATCATTGCTGCCAACTCTAGATTTTGCAGAATTTAGATCCTTTTCACAATTCAAGCTGCTAAACGCACAGTGTAATACATGACAAATTGCCCTTTAGTACTGACTAATGACAGAGACCAAGTTTATTTGTAGTATATCATGTGTATTAGAATATAAACATGAAAAAAATCAACAATTACAGGAAAAGATCTTTAAATGGATCTTTCTGATAATTCTCCTAGGTTAGATGATAGACTAGTGCCTGGGTTTCAATTCCTGGCCACTTGTGCAAGACTAAGCATTTAATGTTTTTTAAGACAAAAATGAAATAGTTATTGCACTATTAACTTGTTTTACAACTTAAGAGTTAAGAGTATTTATACAAGACTTTTCTGAAAGGCTTAGTTTTTATTAGTGTAAAACCAGAAGCTTTAATGTTTTTATATATTTAATACTCGGTGTATTTCTAGTGCTTGTATATGAACTCTGGACAGCTGAATAATTTAGTAATTCCAGAAAGTTACTTTTCCTGTCCCAGTCATTACTGGCCTCTTTGCTCTCACCACAGCTAGACAAGCCCATACTTTTGTAGAGAACAATAAACTCTTATTCCCCTCCCTTTTGAAAGGCACAGAAAGCTGACCATAAATACACAGAAGAAAGAGTAGAGAAAATTGTGTCTCAGAAAGGGGACTAGTATGGGGCTCCACAGCAGCAGTAGAAGAGAGACAGTCTTTGCTTACACGGTAGCAACCTTGAATTTCCTTAAAATCAGTCCAATAAGGCCAATATCCAGGTTCTAATGCTGCCCAGAGGAAAAGGTTTGCCAGACTATAATCTTTGTGGAAAAGTTCTTCCATGACCTTTTTTGCCACTGTATGTCTACGACAGCACAGGGAGGTCAAAAGTGCACTAGTTGTTAGAACCAAAGATGAAGCTTAACCAGACGCTGAGCGCAATGATTGTCAAACGGCTCCATTTGCAAGACAAGAAGTGTATCCTTAGCAGAGCAAGGGGGATGAAAGAGATTATTTTCTAGGGGTCACATTTGTTCTTCTTTTTTGACCTCTCTCAAGTTTGCAAAAGAAGCAGTGAGTTTTCTATAGCAGGGAGGTGCAACAAAGAGAACAGGACTGTGCTTTCCTCATCTCTTTGCTAGTTTTCCAGCCTCAGTTATGCCTCTCTTTCTTTCTCTTTCATATGAGCCAGTGAAAGCATAATAACTGAATACAGAAATTGAAAGGACAATTTCAAGTGCCTATAATTTTACATTTTGAAGCAATTCTTAGAACCTGGATCTGAATTTGGGGTAGGGTTTGGAGTCCTTGTTTGCTTCTTTTACTACCTCCCCAGTTTCTATCTTTAGTACCAGTATGGCCTTCGCACCTAGGAGCCTTACCCATGGGTCTGCGAGATTCTAGAAAGGAGAAAGCTGTTTCTGCTTTTCATTTTGAGCTGCTCTCTGTTTTTTGACTATTGCTTGAAATGAACTAACCCCATTTAATTTCTGGTTCCCATAAACAACTTCATTCTGGGTGCTGGAACGTTGCAGGGGACTGGCAGGTTGCAAAGCCATGTGTATTCGTGGCTTGGCTGGCAGGGCCCACTCCACCAGGGTACAAATACAAAATGTTGCATGAAGAGAGACCCTTACTCGGAGTTCTGAAGACACTACTGTGGCACTAAAGCAATTTGTAGAAGTATCTTAGCTGAGTTTAAACTACTTTTATTCCTCTTAGAACCAAGTAAAACATATCCTAAAGCTATTCTAGAATGTTAAGGTCTTGAAATAAATAAAGTTTTGACTTAACACTGAAGTCTTCAGGTTATCATATACTGATAAGATGAATTATTTGTCAATCAAAATGATATGCCATTTTTTATTAACTAGTGCGTGTTAAACTCGTTGCTTCTCAGTTCTTTGATAAAACATCAACATTGGATAAATGAAGCGGTTCTTATAAGGCACAGTGTGAAGTAGTTACTGATTTTTGTACTTCTCCTCTGTGACCTAAAATCTAAGTTTAACCTCATTTTTAAAGAGCAAGGAGAGGGGAAAGAGAAGTTCTAAGCAGAGGTAACAAAGAAATAGATTTCAAATAGATTTACTGGCAAGATAAAACTCCCAAAGTTACCACAAAACCCAGCTATTACTTACATTTTCAAATACTTCCATTTTGACAGAGTAGTTAACCATCGAGGTGTCACGTGATAAACTTCCCCATAGTGGGAAGCTCAAATTAGGGCCAAGCACTTCACAGCTATGCAAAAATATTTTTTCAAATGTGCCAAGTCATGTAGTATCTAAGGCCAAGAAAATAGAAGAAATTCTGACAGTAATGGGCTACATTGTTTAGCTTTGTATGGGATTTCATGTACCTTTGGAAAGCGCTCTATCATAGGAATGGATTCTGTGATTATTTTTCTTATGACTTTAACTTATGTTTTACTGTCAGTCATCAATGTTTGTTTAACACATGGAAAAGTTCTGTTTAAACATTCCCTCAAACTACTTGGCGAAACATTGGGTGCCTCAGAGGCTAAATTATTGAAATCTAGGCAGACTAATACTTCGTGCTTATTCCCATGGCTAACACAGAATTTTGCAGTTAGAATGAGCTTTAAGCCAAAATTTTATTCAATGGAAAACTTTGCCTGCCTTATAACGAAAACAGGTTCAAGTTGCTGCTCAAGTCTGGGAGGAACCCTTAAGGATCCCTAAATGTGGGAATGATAGCTGATTGTCCTTCTGAGCCCATGGAGCAAGCTTTACAAAGGTCCTTTTCATAACTAAAACTCAAGCAGGCAACTTCCATCCAGGTTACAAGGAAAAGCTAGGAATTGAGAAGATCTTTACATCTTGCTCTTGAATTTCTCCACATCACATAATGTTCTTCCGAAGAAAGCAAAACATCATCTTTACTGGGACGAAGCTTTCACTACTTTATTCAGTTTCAGGTCTGAGCCAAAACATTGTTTTCCTGATAGTTAGAAACTTTCCTCTGACTTATTTTCTATTAACAAGAATCTCTATCAACAAGTACTAATGACAGTTATGATGTATAAAATATTTTATATCTAAGCCATAATATCTTTCTATCTTGTTTAATAAAAGATATTAAATGGGTGTTAAACATCCTCAGTCTTGTAATTGCCACATTTCTTTGATTCTATTAATCCTTGCCTTGTCTAAAAATTGTGCCCTACTTCTTTCTGTTAAGAGCAACTCTCGTCTGACTGTTTACAATTCCTGTTAAAAGCTCTGAAGATATAGCATTTGTTATCAAGACTGACAAAAAAGCCTTTTCTTCCCTTTTCTTAGATCTAAGAAAGTTTTAGAATTTCACAGTACACCTCTAGTGTCATAAAACACCTTTAAAAAATACCCTCTTGTTTCACTTCAAGGGAACGGGGAAAGAAAACAGAAACAAATCCATTCTTACAAAAACAAGAGCTGAATAAATGTCCCTGCAGTGCTGCTGTAGACACTGTTGGCTCCCTCCACGTTCTCTCCAGCTCTAAAAGAAAGAACATCATGATCTAGTGCAAAATAACTGAATGTAGGCCTCAAAACTGGGGATCTCAATCCATATTTGAGTCTTGAATATGAGAGCTGTTTTTCAGAAATTCTGATTGCCCCTATTTAAATGACAGATTTCAAATTAGGTCATGTAGATTGAATTTAGGCTTCCAAACTTGAAACACCTAATTTAGGTGCCCCAAAATCATTAAATCTGATTATCTGAATGCTTTGCAGAGCTCTCAGAAAACTTTTAATTACAAGGCCTATATTAAATATGACTTTCACAGATAATATGGCTAGTGGCTCTACCTCCTCAGTTCTCTTTCACTCTCTCTTTCTATGCTTTTGCAGTTAAAGATCATCCTTCATTATAGCAATGGAGTTTTAAGCACAATTCAATAATAGCTCAGTACTACTGTAATACAAACTGACTGCTCTGATATGGACCGTGATTCCAGCAATAAGTACAAAATGCTATACTTAGTCCATTGTTTTTTCTTCTCTTAAATCTTCTGCAAAGCACATTTTAAAGAGCAGGCATGACCTAGCTCATTGTGCTCAGCATATTTTACAAACGCAGCAGAGATGTGGAGAACACATACAAAAACCATGCTTCTGCCTTGGCATAAATCAGAAATAAATAAAACTATCACAGAGTTTGACCTCTCCAATGGCATTATGGATGTATATCATGGACCAAGCCAGGTTATGATGTAGTTTAATTACTTCAGAAATAGCTGAGTGACAAATAGCAATGATAATTTAACAGCAAAAAAAGTTATGCAAAATGTATCAAATCTAATGAAGATTCTACTGCAATTATTTCCTTGTGCTTGCTAAATCTTTCAAGATCCAGATGCTCTTCCAATAATTAATTGCATACCTTACCACGCTTCTCTGATTTAACTTTTAATTATTTGCTTTGGAGAAAGGAAGTACTCAAGTTGGCTTGGGTTTTTAGGTGCAACAGTAGTTTTTTAAATACAGAGGCTACACTTTACATTATCATTCTAATTATACGTTACTCTCTAAAAATCAATTCATGTCACAAGTTTCAATTGGTTGCTCTGAACCTAGAAGGGTTACTGTTGTTGGAATGAATCCCACTTTTGCAGTGGGATAAAAGTAGATATGTCGCCCAAGAAATATAGACTTCATGCAAAGAATCAATGATATGGTATTTATATTATTTATTGGTATTTATTATAGGATACTCCAAAAAAATTAAAATCATAATATGATACCAGGAGTGCAACTATATGGCCAGCGTGTTCTGAGATATAATAATGATATACGATACCATAGATAATACCCTGACTGCGTATAAACAAAGTCATTGACAATAAGCATTTACATATGGTCTTATATTTACAGGAAGGACTCAGAAAACAGAAAGAATGTGCATTGTCCTCACAGGGACCAGTGCCATTCAAATTTCTAAGTCATCACTTGATTCTGGGTGATGTTGATGCTGTAGTTAAAATATGCTTGGATTTAACTTGAATGTTCAAGGTGTTTTTATTTCAAAATCTCCTAGGGGCTGAAAGTTCAGCTTTAGAATCCAGGGGGAAATATCTGTTTTCACCGAACTCTTAATGAAAAAGACTGAGGATTTAAACCCAGGTCTTTTGTACTACATCCCGTCCACTAAGTGTCTTAACTGGTGCAGAGCTACATTCACAGTGTTTGTCCTTGTGAATATTTAATAATTCAACAGACAGGACTAACAAGGATTTCCTTTCCAAAATCCTTGCAGTCTTGTGGTTGCATCACTAGCCAAACAGTTGAAAACGAAGATTCAAGTCTCCTGGGGCAGAGTAATTTAAGCTTTCTCCCATATTTGAGGAGTGCTCTTATCACAAAGATACTGTAGATAGGACAGTATTTTCTTTTGAAGGAAGACCAGTCATCAGAATGGTTCTGAAGTCTTTACGGGGAAAAATTATTTCCTAACATATCATAAAGCTTCTTTAGTTTAGAAGGATGGTGTATAAAATTCTGCCTTGTTTTGGAAAGACTTTATTCAAAAAGTATTTGTTCAGCTTTATAGCCAGACTATTAGCTGAAAACCTTGCCACATTTTCTTCAAAATTACAAATGCATTAGGTTTCATGATTTTTGTTTGTATTTCTTTACCAAAGTTGCATATTTTTATCCAGATGAGATAAATTATTTTTGGTGGACAGGTGAAACAAGTTACAGTTTCTTTTTCTAATAATATGGTGGGGAGTTTCATTTTGGTTTGTCTATTTTGGTATGTTGCTTGTTTATTTTAATTAATCTCTTGTTCTGACAGTGCCAAGAGAATAGAATCTATCTGGAATATTCAAGAAGATTTTGTAAAATATTTTAAAATTCCTCTGAAGTTCTTCTCCAGAGCACAAATTCATGTACAGTGTTACACTGTCACAGTGTCCAAAAAAACCACTGCAAATGGAATACTCTTGCAGTTTAATGAAACAAGCAGAGTTTGTTGCCTAATAATCTTATTAGGCTGATGGTCTGCCTGTATATAAAAGATTCTCATGGACTTTGTATATAAATTCTATATTCCCAGCACCAGAAGAATATTCACTTTGCTGCAGTTAGGCCTCTTTAACAGAAAGGGAAATAAAGCACAAGAATTGGCATTGGGGAATGAATTCATGAGCAGTTGTACTGAATCTATATGAGGCGAGCAACCGCCAGAACAGCTATAAACAACACTCAGCAATAAGAAGAGAGTTTTACGTTCATGTTTCTTGGCCTGCTTTTGAGGAAGGCTATGTCAACAATCTTAATGGCAGATTTAGTCCCTGCCCCTGTAAATCACCCTGGCTGTAAATAAGAATCTGTCTATGTGGATGTCTTCACTGAATTCGGAACCATTAAGTGTTGTATTTTTGCTGGAAAGATTAGGAGTCACTTCAAACTGTAAATCTGAATAAATTTGGATACCAATCAGGCAGTTCTAACACCACCAAAACTCAGTGACTTGAAGGGGGTTTTGTATCTGTAGAGAACAGGATTAGCCCCTCACACAGTTATTTTCTCAGAGAAAATATTAGTGGAATGATACATGATGCATTTTTTCTGCATTTAACATTATTTGTTTGAAATAGTTTTCTCTTTTTTGGCATTTGCACATTCATATAAACTCTTTGTTTTATTTTATACATCTGAAGTCCACTGACTTAAGGATCTTATTTCTCCCTTTAAATCATGTCATAGAGCACAGAAATGGCTTCTATCTCTCTTGATAGTATTTCCCAGATATTTTTATCATGCTATTAATTTATCATTAATCAGAATAACCCACAACAGAACAGCAATGACACAGCTACTTCTGAGAACTGCATGCTGATGATACTTCAAATTCACTTAGTGGGAATCTACACAGAATCTGTAGATGTAGTGTATCTATAAATGACAGATGCAGCTCCACTCCCTGGCTGATGCCATATCAAAGTCAACCAAACAAACGAAAAGAACCAGTAGTATCTTCCTGTCAGTGTAAAAAAACAAAGACCTTTTCTAGAGAGAAAATTAAAGCGATGATATAAAATATCTGATAATGCAGGTTAACAGCTACTATATTAGAGAGACTCATGTAGGTAGAGACTTGGCTAACTGAACTAATCCCACAGGAAAGAAGATATTTGAACTCCAGCAATAATCTTTATTTCATAAATACACAAGTATCATGTGTTTTATTCAAGTGTAGGAAGAACAGAGTAACCATTGCAGAGGTCTCCAATCTGAATGACAGTTTTGCTCTGAGAACAGTCAATCCACTCAGTGAATTGGACAAGTAGTAGTGGGCAAAATTGGACAATTATTACTAATTTGGCTATGTAGCTCAATAGAAGATTTCAGCTCTAAATTACCTTTCAAAAGTACTACTTTACCATGAAAACAGAGGATGTGATTCACAGCATGCTTTGAGAAGAGTAGGTAATGGGAAAGCTGTAGAAGTTAGTAAAAGGTTTTAATGTTTTAAGTGTGCACTGGCTCCCTTACACCATGGCATATGTCTATAGACATGCTCAAAGCATGACTATCAAATGAAAAACTATCAGAAAACTTAAGTTAGTGCACCCAACACCAATGCTTATCTTACTACATCAAAGATACAGTAAGAGAGAAAAATTAAATGAAAATAATTTAAAATATTGCTTTCTGTGTACATGATGAATAACTTCCCTGTAATTGCCTCCTCCATTAAGTGGTTTCTTACCTCTGCCAAAAGTGCCTACAACAAGTGTCTGTTTCCTTTCAAAGATTCCTGAAAATCTTAGTTGGAGGACCTCTGGTTTAAAAGGAGTAAAATTATTACTTTGTACTCTGAGGGGAGGCCCAAACAAGAATACCTGAACTTTGCATCATCTTGCTGCAACACATGCAATCCTATTATTTCCCCCATAAGCTTTATTCAGTGTCATCATATTGTCTTCTCACTCTGTAATACCATTAATTCTACAGAGCATTTTTTTCTTTCATGTGGAAAAATAATTATATCATGCAAATATTGTTCTTTGGGTGCTAGGCACTTTATATTTCTGTTGGAATTTCAAGAGAAGGAGTGTAAACATGAGCAACAATTATTGAAAGTATTTCCTTTAACATTACTTAAATTCAGTTTCAAATGCTCTGAATGAGAAGTCAGTCTAACTCATGTGGGATGCTTGTTTTTCCATAGCCTAGAAAATGCTACTCGCTTAAGAGTTTTGTGAGGAAAGCAAACTGTAGCTAGATACTGAGTCTGGTTTCAAATATGTTTACTGATGCCCTTTTGATTGCACTCTTTATGGCAATGGATTAATATCATCTGCACAGCATATTCTTTCCTGCAATTAATTCATATAGATGGGTATTATGGCAGTTACGTCCCCAAAAATTGCTGAACCAGTGTAGACATATAGCTTTATGTCAGCCTTCCTGCTACTTCCCATCTTTCTGAAATCTGAGCCAACATGTCTTGTCTACAAAGGGTTGCAGGGCAATTCTGAACAAATTGTGTAAGGGGAGTTCTTTCTTTACCTGTTTATCTCGTATCTCAGAGAGAAATCTCGTGTCATCCACATGTAGCAAAGCCTTTCACATGAATGAGAAAGTGACAAAAGAAAGAGACATGAGGAAAAAGTGTGAAGGAGAGACACAAAGATCACAACTGGTCAGAATTAATGTACATGTTAGGATTTCCATTTTATATATCCCTTGGACTCATTTCCTTTTAGTCTCAGAATTACCCTCTGAACTCAGATCCAAAGGCATTTTATTATAGGCATCACTACTACTTCCGCACAAAAACATCAAAATTTAATGCAATACTCTTGATAGGCAATTTAGAAATTGAGACATACCATTCCATGTCTTAAACAGGTTTCTAATTAATTACAGTGCTAGGCTAGTTGGAATTTCATCATACTATAGAGTAGAATCTAAATGGAACCTCAATTAAACCAATTTTACACCAAATCCATCAACTTCCACATTTCAAATTAAAGGAGAAACATATGACAAAGAAAAAAAAGAAGGAACTCAAAAGAATGCTAACATGGGGAATGTTAGGTTGCAATAGCATAAATAATTTTCTATAATCGTTGCCCTACGATAGACACTTAATGACATCAAAAGACACAAAATCTGCAGTTAGTAGTGCTTATATTACAATGAGATATACGTCAGGGATGTGATATCATAGTTACATCACTTGAGGAGTTGTTTATGGGCATGAATGTGGGATTTGTACCACAGATTCCTGTGGTCCCACTTACCCGCTCCTGGTCAAAAATTAGCTGCCATATCTCTCCCAGTTGCTGATATTTTTTTTGCAGAAGTTCACCTACAACTTTTATAGCCTTAATTTGCTGCAGACCATTCATATTTAAGATGATTTATATTTATACTACCATTTTCATTTGGATTCAAAGCATGTTTTTGAGCAGTAGATCACACTGATTTCCACTTTCCGGAGTTTGCTTCACATTGCAGGTGATGTGAAAGCACACAGCCTGCACTGCACTCACGTAAAACATTTTTAAACCTATGGCCCAATGCCTTAATGTATAGGAGCTCTATCACACAGCTCTGATGTACAGCACCAGACTATGGCAGGTTTGAAAGGATCACTTTGCCATCCTTTAGGTAGATATACATTAGAAAATTCATGGTATGGGCGCTGGATCTTCAGATCTTCAGCATCAGATGTTTCCCTTGAGATATCTGACTCAGGCTGTGTTTATGTGATGAAATGGTGCAGCCAAGAGAAGCAGATTTGTAGAGGAAAACAATTCAAAACAGAGCAAAAAACCTTCCAATTTATATGATATTTTGGTATTTCGTTTGACTTTTACTGAAGTTATGCCAGTCTCCCTACTGATTTGAGAGCTGATTCTCTGTGTCTAATGAGCTGTAATTAAAAATAGCAAACACTCTCCTCTCCCTCCTCCAAAATATGCCTGTTGCTCATCTGAAAGCTTTCTCTTCTCAATTTGGT
This sequence comes from Prinia subflava, assembly GCF_021018805.1. Taxonomy (NCBI): domain Eukaryota; kingdom Metazoa; phylum Chordata; class Aves; order Passeriformes; family Cisticolidae; genus Prinia; species Prinia subflava. The sequence goes on from NC_086251.1 coordinate 37,284,386, forward strand.
AATTATCCCTACTGTATTTCATGATTACTTTTTTCCTCCAAGGAGCAGTGCCAAAAATTAGGAGGCTGTATCAGTCTCAGTAACAAGGTATTCACCAGCTGCTAAATCTGCTTTGTAATTTCAAAAGGACAGTTGTCTCTACCTGCCTGGCAGCCACACATAAGACACATGAGGTGAGCTTAGATTTGGAGCTCTGCCCAGAGGGATGAGAACTCAAGATCAGAGTCCTGCTATTCCACACGGTGTGAACATGAAAAAAAACCAAAACCCTGGGACTTGTGTCCTCAGCAAGAGCATCTGCTGATGGTGGGGGAGTCAGCCAAACTGACTGTCAGAAAATCAGTAATTTTTTCTCACAGTCTTAAAATACTTGTAAAGAGAACTCTCCTCATATCTAGAGGAGCCATGTTCTACAATAATTTGTTGACTAATGTTGCTTTCCTAAAGGCTTATTATTTTAATGCATCCTATATACCTTTACATTTTCTGCCTTCAAAGAATGAAAGAAATGGACCACCCTAGGAGGACTTGTCTCCCATTTACAAGAAGGTGCAATATCCCCTCCCAACACAGGTAAAGTTCAGACACAGGTTTTTGCTCTTTGATTACAGAGCTTAAGTTCAGTCATTCCTGAGGATGCCAGTGCAGTTGTGACTGATATTTTTAAAAGAGCTTTAATGCTCAAAAAGCCTATTAGAAACAAACTGCTTTCAGTCTTCTGTGGTTTTGCCTTTTGTTTTTGTTTTGTTTGTTTGTTCTGAAGATCCACAATCATTTTTGCCACTTCAGGGATTTTTTTGATTGAAAGATATTCACCAAGGTTTCTTGAGTTTAATTCAGTTGTTCCTTCAACTGATGTACCAGGTATCTTATTTTCTTTTTTTTTCTTTTTTTCAGCAAAAAAGAATCTACTACTCCTTAAATGGATGTGTATTTTGTAATGATATTAGTAGGAGCTCTGTGTATAAAATAAGAGATTAAACTATTTTACCTGGAAAAAGAAATCAAGCTGGAAAGCAGATTTCCTTTTTATTTTTTTTTTTTTTTTTAGTATAAAACAAACATGGTGGAAAAATGTCCCACCACCTTCATCACTCAGGTAAATTTTTGCAATGGAAAGCCACCAAAGAAACCTGAAATGACTGTCTTAATTCAGAGTAAGTTCTCTTGGAATCCTGTGAAAATTTTAGCTGAGGAATGAGTTTAGGATATAATGAATAAGACCAAAATGAAGACTGAAAGTTCACCAGTTGAGAAGAAGACTATGGTGCCAAAATGTCACTTTTATTAAAACATATTAGTTCATCTGCTACTGAAAAAAAAAAAAACCAAACAAACCCAGACCATGAGGTTCAGGAGGCAGCCTTGTGAATTCATGATAAATGATGGAATAAGATTTTAACAAGAATCAACATGTTGCTGTGGAAATTGAAAATGGAAAGAACATAAAGGGGAGAAAAAGCTCAGACTCAAAACTCAGAGAAGAGAGAAAGCATTTCAACCAAGTGAAGTAATTTAGCAAAAGAAAGTTGTCTCTGTAATACCAAGGATAAAACCAGTCTAACAGACAAGGGTTTTACCTTGTGTGCTCATCTAGAGTATTTTCAGATATGTTACAGCTCCTTTCCTGATCTGTCTTCACATGGAAACCAAGTTGCATGGTGGGGCAGTTCCTGGTTTGATCACACTCTAGCAGAGAGGTGAGCTACATGTACATTGGGAAATGTGAGTTCAGTGCTATCCTGAGCCTTCTGGATACACCATTTGCACTCCTGTTTACTTTAGAAGGAGAAAGGTTCATCTAAGTGCTTGTCATAAATGATAAGAGAAATTAAAATGATGCCTTAAAACTGTGTAGGGTACAATAAAAAACAAATCTAATATCATTTGTTCAAAGCAAGTTGAGGAAAAGGACAAACAATAAAAATTAAGGCAGACAGGCACACTGAAATTTATACTGGGAAAAATAGAAAAAGAGACTACTTGAACTATTGGAACTTCCAAGCTGCTTGTTTAAGATGACTGACATCCTAGCAGATGTCCATCCAGTACCAAAAGAGTTAAGCTGTGAAATTGTACAATTTCCATATTTCTATCTTTTAATTCCTGATAAAGTAAGACATACTGGACTGTGGGAGGGGAAGGGAAGGGAAGGGAAGGGAAGGGAAGGGAAGGGAAGGGAAGGGAAGGGAAGGGAAGGGAAGGGAAGGGAAGGGAAGGGAAGGGAAGGGAAGGGAAGGGAAGGGAAGGGAAGGGAAGGGAAGGGAAGGGAAGGGAAGGGAAGGGAAGGGAAGGGAAGGGAAGGGAAGGGAAGGGAAGGGAAGGGAAGGGAAGGGAAGGGAAGGGAAGGGAAGGGAAGGGAAGGGAAGGGAAGGGAAGGGAAGGGAAGGGAAGGGAAGGGAAGGGAAGGGAAGGGATTTCAACTTTCAAAAGTGTTCTGAGCTTGAAGAGTGACTACTTTGTATGCCATGGAGAGGAGGAACAGGGCCACTGAACATTCAGATGACTAAACAGTCATACAAAATACTCACTGTGAGTGTAAAACTAGTAAAATTTAACGGTTGAATGTGATTTTTTTTTTTTTCTGATAGAGTAACTGATGCCCTTATTTGATAAGCTAAGGAAGCCCATAAGAAATTGTCTGGAGGTACATGAATTGAAGTTTATCGTGCTGGCTGTACTACATTTGGATTCTGATAAAACATTAAGCTCTATTTACTACTAGGTTTTATAAAACTCAGATTACTTTGATTTGGAAGATAGCTATCACTTGATATGACAACCTGGATGACTGTACACACAGGGTATTAATAAAAAGCATCACAGTCAATGGCAGAGAAACCTACATTACCACAGGAATCTGTATTACACAAGGCCTTGTTTCACTTCATTCAGGACCCCAGAAACACAATAAATAAAGCTAAGATTTTCTATAAACTATGTTGAATTGAGGAAAGCAGACATTGCTTGTTAGCAACAGGGAAATAATAGCGGAGGAAATCTAGAAAAGTTAATCCGTGAATAGAAAGTAATCAAGTCAGATTTAATTATAAAAAAATAAAAGAAAGATAGCACAGTTAGTACGATATTCCTAAATGACCTAAATTGAAGGAAAAGACCTAAAATGGTTCTTTCAGTAAGACAGTAAGTTATGGTGAGAGCAAGCTAGATACGAAGATGCTGTTTGATAGAGTACAAAAGAAGGAGCACTGCAAATATGGCCTCTTTGTGCATGTCTATTGGATCAGGAAGCCAGGAGGCAACATCCTTATAAAATATCCAATTCAAAGCTCACTGAAGCAAATGGAAGGGCTCCAGCCTCGTCAATAGGCTTGGATCAGGCCCTAAGCATGTCTGTGTGAAGTCACTTGGAACATTTCATTCCCTTTTTAGGCACAACCATTACCACAAAGACGCTGAGAAACTAAAGGAAGGCCAGAAAACTCTACTACCACAAGCACAGAGACTGGAAAGACTGAATTCAGGGTGGAATGATTTAAATGAGCACACAGGAAGCTTGGATTTGTACCACTGAATATTGTCTTGTTCTGCATTTGTACTTCGTTTTCCTTAAGGAGAAGTTTATTCATCCCAGTAAATGAGCAGTAAAACATCTTGATAAATAATGTTTTTAGATCCATCAAATTTAATTTTTTTATTGTTTAATTGACAACAATAAAGTATATTTTTATAAATATGGTTTTAATTTATATACAATTTTACTAAAGACAGAAAGAAGTGATCCTTTCTAGTTACTATGTCCAAGATTTTATAAATAATCCAATTCATTCCCCCTAGCTATTATTCATAGACCAGAAGAAGAAAAAAAGTTTTCCTGCTTTTAAAATATTTCAATCACTTTTACAGTTTTGAAATAAGTAGATAATGAACTGAACCTGCTAGAAAAATAGAAATTAAGGAAATACTTTCTCTGAATCTATACAGAGGGGTGCCACCAGAAGGTGGTTTAGCTTTCCAACAAACCCTGGCTTTAGGTACATGGCTACTGGCTTTCAGCAAGTTGAAAAGGCTTTCTGTCTGTCTTTTGAACTTCCACGGTAGAGAACTATTGTATGTTTAAAGTTATAAACAACTTTCAATTAGAAAAACTTGAGGTTTTAAGAGCCTTTCCTCAGAGAGAATCACAGAATATGCTCAGGTTAAAAGAAGGATCACAGAGTCCCATTCCTGGCCCTGCACAGGACACCACAAGAGTCACACCCTGTGCCTGAGAGCACTGTCCAAGCACTCCTTGAACTGCAGGGCTGGTGCTCTGACCACTTCCCTGGGGATCCTTTTCCAGTGCCCAACCACCCTTTGGGTGAAGAAACTTTTCCTAATATTCAACCTAAACCTCCCCTGACTCAGCTTCTTGCCTTTTCTTTGAGGGTCACAAGGATGGTGAAGGGTCTTGAGGGTAAACCTTACGAGGAATGGTTGAGGTCACTTGGTCTGCTCAGCCTGGAAAAGACTGAAGGGAGATTAAGAAAGACCTCACCTTGGCCATGAGGGGAACCAGAGGGGCAGGCACTGATCTCTTCACTCTTGTGACCAGACTCAAGGAAACTGCAGGAAGCTGAGCCAGGGCAGGTTTAGGTTGGATACTAGGAAAAGGTTCTTTACCCTGGGGGTAACTCAGCACTGGAACAGGTTACACGAGGAAGCTGTCACAGTACTAAGACTGTCTCTGTTAAAGAAGAGTTTGGACAATGCTCACATGCACATGGTGTGATTCTTGGAGTGTCCTGTGCAAGGCTAGGATGAACTTGATGATGTTGGTGAGTGCCTTCCAACACGGCATTCAATGATTCTGTGATTCTGAGATGAAGGAGAGTACCAAAGAACTAATGTGAGGATAGACCACCTTACAGCTACTGATGCTCTGCCACTTGTTCTCAAGTAGTCATGCCAGAAGGCCTTTCAAAGTGAGCCTCTGCACCATTTAAAAATAGGCACCCACCCCAGAAAAGCTTTCTTTGTCACGGTCCTATACAAACCATAACAACCTTGCTGGTATTTCATTTGACAATAATGAATAACTTCTGATCTAGCCACAGCAGGGTTTTTTAGACATCGTTCTGGGTTTTCAAGCTCAAGGTGCCAAATGTACCTTTTATGTCTGTAATTAGGTTTTCATGATAGTGTGAAATTTACTCAAGAGCTAAGAACCTGAGCCAGCCTCAGTGAACCAGTTTACTGTCTGTTGAACTCCAAAAAAGAGATTAAAACCTTTTGCTTTTGATGGCCACTGACCTGCTGTCTTTAGCAGTACTGAATGAAATTATATTTCACTAACTCTTGGGCATCCCTTTATTGCAAGGAGAAACATTGTTCAAGGTGACAGAGAATAAAGATATGGTCTTGGGATTTAATATTTATGTTGCTTCTGTTAAAAATATTTAAGTGTCAGTTGTTATCAGCAGCATTTTATCTCATGTTGGACTTTTGAGAAGCTGGTTCCATCTTGGCCTCCAGGATGTCTTGTCAGAAGGGCATGTAGCCACACAGGCTGTAGTCTTTCCCAAAATTACTCAACATTTGGATCTTTGTGTTTCAGAGTATTAATGAGATTACAGGTCATAATCTGTAAAAGCTCCCCTGCCACTGCTCTGCTTGACTCCATTCCAGATGAAATCTCTTCAAATAAATCCTGTATCACAATGATACTGCTTTTTGTCTACAGCCAAAAAGAGGAGAACAGAAAGGAGGGGAGGAAGGGAAAAAACAATGCATGTATATATAAAAATACATTTCCTTCAAGGGTAAAGACCAAAATTAATGAAGTTCTTCATTTATCATCTCTGGAATTTTAAAGTATCCATTCTTGTAAGAGAGGCTGATAACAATATTTTTGGTAAAGTAATTAATCTAGTGATCTTTCCTCAATTTGAATCTTCTTAATTCCTTACATACCTTTCTGTGGATTCACAATGTGAACATACCTAGGCAGGCATCCGTTAGTGATGGCAATTTAGAGCAATTACTTAATTAACTATGATATATGGTTTTGTTTTACATTGGAGGTATTAGACCTGTTTTCTTTTAAATGAGAAAAGAAAGGCTAGGTGCAGACAATACACATGAAAGGATTTAATTTAATTTGTTGCACTGCATTAGGCCGTTTACTATTTACTATTCAGGACAGTTAGGGATCCAGCTACCTGTTCTAAATCCATCATGAGATGAATTCTTGATCCCCTTCTGCTCATGGCAAAGACGTTGTGAGTGCACAAGATAGAGAAGGCTACACTTGCAGTAAGGAATGTAATTCAAGTAAAATGTATTTGCTGACTTTTCTGCAGTGTGACTCCCCACACTACATGACTGCTCCAAATAGATTCTGTGAGAAGGTAAAAATTAACATCACTGGTCCTGTTACAAGAAGGACAAATTTCTACAGTGAAGAAGGATGGAACAAACAGCTTCTTCAGGATTACTCAAGGATTCTGTGGAACTAAGATTATCTGAGAGCTCTTCGTCTTAAGCACCACCTTACTGTATCTAAAATCTCGACACTACCATTCAAAGAAGTGGAAGAAAAAAGAAATCAGCTGGCAGTTTTATCTGGACTCCTATAGGTAAAAGCAAGGGTTTAACATTAAATCCACTATAATATTTGTAAATAATAGAGATGTTGGTCTCACGCTCAGAAATGATGTTTCAATCTCACTGATTTTTCTTCAGTGGATTTTTTAAGCTAAAACCACTTTGGAAAACAAGACTCAAGAGCCTAAATCCCCAGAGACCTTGAAATAATCTGTTCTATACATGGTGAAGAAAGACTGAGTTGCAACTAAAAAACCTTCTGGTTACTTGTTAAAGGAAAAATAATGGCTTTTCTCAGATGTCATGCTCACACACACAAAAAAAGAAGTCAAAAATTCATGATCTAATTCAGCAATATCTCCACTGTGATGGAGCTCCTAATCAAATGTTACACCAGGAAGAACTCAACAGTAAGTCCAATAGGATACAAAGTATTTTATAGCAAATCTTTGCAGGGTCATAAGCATCAGATCTGGGTTTGGTTTCTTCGCTACATCCAGGTTGTTAGAGATGTCAGAAAAGAAAGTTAAGCTTTCCTAAGTTTGTTGATTTTGGCTGGGTTTTGATTATTTGGGGATTGGGGGTGGGGGTGTGGATTTCCTCCCACAGTTAGTAGTTTTTGGGGGAAAAGGCTCCATAGGAACCATCATGCAGGGCAAGGAACAGCTGTTTTCAAACTGGATCTTAGCTCTGGGTTTTCAGATTTAGCAGATATTTTACTTATTCTCTTCATGGTCTCATGACAGTTCATTATAAAAATTATTAGTTCTAGCTGCTGACTACATAGTTATGCTGTATTAAACCCAAAGTGACTTCTATGAAGAATGGGGATCTTCAGAACCTTTCAGGAAACAAATCCTGAGTGCCAGGATAACCAGCTTTGGTAAGGCATAGAGAACATAGAGAAAAACATTGACTGCTGGGATTGTATACCAGGAGAAGTACTGCTCTGTTGATGCTTTTGATACTGTTTCCTCAGGATCTATTTTTGACTCCCCAACTGATGGTACCCAACTGTCTCAGAACAGCAATCCTTACTCTTAAATGATAAAGGTGGTAGTACTAGCAGTAGCACTACCAGAGGTAACACCCAAGACTGCTCACTCTTTAGGAGAAAAATGCATATTGATGCTCTGTAAACTAAAATCAGTTTTTACGCTATCTTGTAGACATTTTTTCAGACTTTGAGCAAGAAAGTCCTGCATGTGAGATGCCATTACTGACACCCAGTGGGGCTGATGTTTCTCCTATGGTCTTGTAAGGAACACTGCAGAGTTAATGTAACTCCCATTAGTCTGAGAGTCTCCCAGGAAAGTAATTGTGATATGCACAAAGGAGGGTACCTAAAATGTCATTGACATTCTAACATGAATTCTCTAAATATGTCTAGCTGGAGGAAAAAAAATTAAAAGTAAGATATTTGTTTGAGGTGGAAATTAGAATGACAGTGGCCACTGCTTCTAATAAACAATCACCCGAGGAAACTCAAAAGAAAAAGCACAACAAATTAGATAATCTGAAATCCAGAGGCTTGAGAAGAATATTCCATCAGAGCTGGCAGGAGCCATGGAGGGCCACCCACAAGGGTTTGGCTGCTTACCTTGTTAAACATTGCCTGGTTTCACCTGACATGATCTGTAAGCCTGTAAAGCAGTCACACTTCAAGTGCCTTTCATGTGCACTTCAAATCCTTTTTCTTTTGAGATACTCTTCACTAACAGGATTTCCCACTTTGGAAGGGAGGACTCTTTCAAAAGATGACAAGATGTCTCAAAAGCACAGCAAAAATGAACAAAATAAATACAGGTGAAAACAAAATCAGTTTGGCACAGCCCTAGAAGGCAATATTAAGTACAAAGAGCTTTACTTTCAGCTTTATTGAACATTTTTATTACCTTACATGATTTTTCACTTTAGTATTGCTTAAAATCTTGTTTTTGCCTGTAATATAGACTTTCACAACAAATTACATGACAGAAAAATGTGTTTGAAAGTGTCCTTGCATCCTTACCATTTGCATTTTCAACTGCCCATGTAGGTCATACACATATCACAAGGCTTGTTGCCAAGGCATTCAGCTACAACACAAAATGTTTTCAAGTTCAAAGCTTGGATCATTGTTCACCTCATTCTTATGTTTTTACCCTCACTTCTTTTATATGATGTTTCCCTTGCGTCAATAAAATCCCGAGTACTTGCTCACTTTTTAAATGTGCAAGACATAAATGAAAAAAAAGGAAAAAAAGGCTGATGCATAAAGATAAAAGATGCAAACTGCTATATGCAAGCTGTACAGCTGCTATATTCAGCTATTTTTAAACAGTCAATTTATTAGTCAATGTATCACTGGATCCAGAAAGTTCAAGTAACCCTTCCACAGAGATATTATTGCTCAGTTAATAACTTTGTCTCCCACTCCTGGCAAGTTTGCAGATTCTGGTGCCAGAAGGTTTCCACACAGCCCTGGAGCTTCAACGAGAAATCTCCAGTTGCAAGACCAGAGCCTTTGTACTGGCAGTCAATGGCAGAAAAACTATATATATTTTAAAATATAGGTCAAGTTACCTGAGTATGCTCTACTTGCATATAGTATCAGTGGTCACCTTTCTTTTGTATGTTTCCTGGTAATAAATTATTCCCTTTCTTAGTAAAGGTTTTTAAAAATAAATAAATATATAAATAAAACATGATAGAGCTGCTTTTCCCCTCTCAACAGTCAGGTTTTCTCTCTTGAGTGCTAAGTGGGGAGGGGGAGTACAAATCTTGCTTTGAATTTCTTGATTGCATTTTCGTGTATGGTGCTGAAGTTTTTCTTTTCTTTATACTTGTGCAGTCACAACAGAGACTTGGAACATATTCTACTTGGAAAATACTTTTTAGATGCCCTGAAAGTATCTAAAGATAAGGCTTATGATTGAGTGGAATATAAGAGCAGAAGACAAGCATCCCTCTGGTGTCTAGAAATTCTCTGGATTTTCTGATCCTCCTTATTTGCTCAGCAATATGCACAGGACTTCCTTGTGTCTCATAACCTATGGCACCTGTGATGATTTACAAAAGTTAAGGATTACATCTGCATACTCGCCATTCTTGTGTGTTGTACACCTTTTTCTTTGTGTTTCTACTCATTTATTTTCAAGAAGCTCACTTCCTCACAGAGCTCACTACCTCACAGGCACTTGTAGTAACAACAGACTGTTGGATTCATACAGACTGAAAGATCATGTTAGGATACCTGTTTCTTACTGAGTATATTGTATCTCACTTGAAATGGTGACATGGTACAAATACAAATCAATAAGAAAAGGTACACAGCAGCCTGTGTTATGCTCCCAGAACAGATTACTGTGCTGATGTGGGGCATGTACTCACAGGACAGGCACTGTCACTGAATAAGGAATGATATGATTAGACTTCAGCTCTCAATCCCATCCAGACTCTGTCTTGAACTTTAAAAAATCCAATCTACCCTATTAATTTGGGACAAATTACTTGTATCACCAAAAGGAAGACGTTTTGTCTCTCTAAAAATACATAAATTTATGTTTAACATCAGGATATGGTGGAAAGAGTTTTCCTCTGGATGAAAGGCTACATTTCAGCATGACAGCCTTCAACCACTGGGTGTGTATTGAGTTTGAAATTTTGCTTGCACTTAACTCAATGTAAACTTCATGTGTTTATCTAAAAGGAAAAGAGGTTCTTCTAGAGCCACTCCAAACACAAGGAAATAGTGCTGAGTATGTGTTGCAACAACCTTGCCCTTTTTATGTTTTACTGAGGTGAAATGCTTTGGAAAATGTTCTGTGAAGCACATGTTCAATTATTTCAGTTTATGTGTAATTTTAATGAATGTGTCAAGTTATGTGGCTCAAGTTAGCACGATGAATCAGAGCCTACGAATGTTGTAAATAGAAGGTTCCCTGAAATTCTGGAACTGACAATTTCAATTACACAGGAAAAGGAAAGGAAAAATGCTGACAAATAGGTCAAAACAACTCCAACAGAGGCTCTTCAGTGAGAGCAGGAAAAGGGAAAGTTGATGAGGAAGAGTGTATCCAGAACCTGTAAAATGCCTGCAAAAGTATGCTCTTGGCAGAACAAAAATAGTTGGTGGCAGAAGAGAAATACAGAAATTAATGGATCAAAGCTGTGCATATTCTGGTAGAGACTTAACAGAGAAGAAGCTGCAAGACTGCACTTCCTTTCCCTCCTGCTCTCCACTTTCTGTCCTTCCTCCCCTCTTCTCCATCCAGTGCCTACAAATATGTCTTTGAAAACAAAATACTGACCCTGCAAATTGAAACAGAGATATGGTACCATATTCAAATGAAGTTTCTTGACTTCAACACACCACTTGCCTGTCCAGGAAGAAGATGAGTTGACCATTACCAGAAATTTAGAGCAATTCAGTGCCCAAACACAGATGGGCTGCTGCCACTTTTGCTACCCAAGGATATCCCACTGGGATTGCAGTTAGCAGTCCTGGAACCCACTGGTCTCTTCAGAATCTGCCACCCCTGTGTCACTGGCTTTGGTACCGCAGGATGACTCAGGGGCCTAAAAGGCCATGACAAGGCACCCAAACTGTACCCTAAATTCACTCATCATGTTTTTATCCAGCATATTTGTGCTACTGACAACCAGTTTCAATGAATGGTCAAAAGCTGTATGTAATTGTCCAGTAATGAACAATCATGCATCTGGGCTAAAAGGTCAACAGTGGGAAAATTTACAACTGAAATGGTAATTTTGTTTACCATGTCCACATAGTAAAATTTAGCAGGTCTACATACACTGGTCTACTTAGTGTCATTTAAGGCTGCTTCCATGAATATTATACATGGTTCTTATGTTTTGTATCTCAAATTTCAACTTAGAGAAAAAAAATGCAAGTGGAGACTGTCTCTTTACTAATTACTAGAAGATACTTACAGCTGAGGACAATCACTGAAACCTTCGAGGTACCAGGTTGTTTGGGTCAATGTCAAAAGTTAAACTCGGTTGTTCAGACAGAGAGCTGCAGTGCAGACACTGCTGTGTTATTAAATTTCTGGGAAGTAATAAACTGGCACTGGAAGTGTAAAGGAAAAAACGCAGTAATGTGGAATGGCTCCTGATTCAGGAAACTTTGAAAATGTGCAGCCTTAATAGCTGTGGTGAAGTTCCCTTAAATGAAGCCTTGGTATGTTGTGGAATAAAATCAAAATAGGAGATTGTGGCATTCCAAGTCATACTGAATAACTGCATACATTGGGCCAAATTGTGATCTTACTCACGAGGGAACATTTTTTTCCCCTTTTCAACAGAAAAAAAAAAAAAAAAAAGGGAGCTGAGAACACTTTAAGATACAGGACACAAATGTGTAATTATTCTTGGCTAACATGGTAGCTGTTGATCATTTAATGAAACCATAATTACCATATAATGGCAGGGTATTTATATGACAGATTACTACATTATTACAGGGTAAGTGTGTGATTATTTCTGTCCTCAAAATCAGAAAAAAAACACATGGAAGTGGAAAAATAAGTTGAAAAAAGAGAGAAAAGAAATCTGAATTTCCCAATGCCACTCCCATATTGTTGCTCTATCCGCACCTCAATCACACAGTGATGGCAATGGCCACCAGCATTCATGATGAAGCCAAATCTCCTCAGGAAACCCATGGCACAGCACAACAGATCACAAGGCTCTTTGCCAAATGGCTGCAGCTCCAGGCTTCATTGTACTCACAGTTCAACTGACTCAATAGCAATTTGGTTGCTGGTCTCTTGTCCTCAGAAGACACTATACTCCTGCTTGTTTAGAGGCATCGTACGCATGATGGATGTAAAAAATGGCACTGAGGGGTCCTTAACTCCCACTTCTATGCCTTTAGGTGGGAACAGTGAACTAATTTGGGTTTCAAAGTAATACCATTTTTGACTTGGGTGGATAAGTTGAATTTGTCAGAGCTGAGCACTATTTCCTATGTTTGATTTCGGTCAACACTGCTGGTGTTTGCTGGTGAAATTTTGACCATTTAGTAAGGATTGAATTAAATTGTGGGAAAATACTTATATTATTCCATTTATGGGGAAAAATGCGATGACAAGTTTTGAATCTACAAAGTTACAGGGAGAGTTTTATCAGCTGAATACAGTCCATCTCAAGCTTCATGAACAGGACATCAACTTTCCATGTGGGAGGCAAAATCAAGTTGTAAACTCAGCTGATTTCACTGACTCCCCAAGCCCTCCAGGGGTGTTAAAAGGGCCATGCAATCATGTGCTTCACCTGGAATTTGCCTCAGCATCTTCACAGTGCTGCTTCAGCTGTGTGGGAGAAGGTGAACAGGACTCCCTGTTTCCAAAAAGCACTTGCTGAGCCAGTGATGCCTCGCTGTCTCTCCATGGTTGCCAGGTATTCTAAGATACAAGTTATTCTAAATGAAAGACTTTGGCTCTGAATAACTTCTGAATTTGGCAGAACTCTTAAATCTGGGTTTCCTAGATTTTTATCCAAGAAGCAGTATTACTGTAGCTATTTTCAGTCTTTCGTAATTTATTTCCTTTTTTCTTCTTGAAGTTCTTTAGGTTGAGGAAGAATGGACTTAGGCAAAAGCCACATGCTGTTATGTTTGCTCAGGTTTTATTCTGTAGGTCTGTAAAAGAAATACAGGTTGGAGGAGAAAAGAATTTGGAAGAACTAAGAAATCAGTCTGTGTATATTTATTTAGAAGTTAGCTGTAATTGCAGTACCTTTGTAAATCGCTTCCTTAATAAACTGGTTATTACTCCAAATAGTCAATAACTGCTCATAACTCACTGCTGCTAGGTTACTTCTCTCTGCACAGAAAAAAACCCTACTGTGGTCTTTATAAAAGCACAATTCATACAAGATGCTGGTGGGAAATCAGTTATGTCAGAACCTAACCCAGCTCTCCCTGAAGCCAAATGGAGCCCCAGTGAACTCCTACCAAGCACCAACACTCATTCATAAAAGGTAACAGGTAGGGAGAGGATGCTGGGAGAGTAATGACTTCTTTAAACTGTTTCACACTTATTCAGTGTTGTGCCTTCTGTGAGCTATACCTCACATTTACTCTAGATGAAAATTAATGAATGACAGAGGTTTTACGTACTGAACTCTCTGCTTCTGGTATCTCTTTAGTACGGGCTGCTTCTGCCTCCACTATGTTTTTAGAATCATAAATAATTAAAATATTATTCAAATATTTTTAAAGTGGCACCTATAGATCAAATAGAAAATAAAGTCAATATTAGGAAAGTCTAAATTCAAGAGATTAAAGTGCTGACATTTTTGCCTATCTGTTGTTCTTCATAAAGTCTATTCTTATAAAGACAAATGTAGCTAGAATCGGAGTTATTTTAATGTTTTTCAGATTAACTGTATTTATGAAATCTCACCATCAGGTGCTGGTTCCAGTTGACATCAAAAACTAAGACATTCAGCAGCAGAACATGAATAATCCTATGTTTCCTCTTTTGGGAATAGTGATGTTTTGATTATTAACATTTCCATTAGGAAAAAAGTAATAAGATTTTCATCAAATATACTTTTTAAAATATCTTAATCACTCAACAGGACGTGAGGAAACATTTGCCCTCTCACCAACTCATGCCTAATATTAAGCCTTTAAAACATCTTCCAGCAATTAAATAATATGTTACTGTGGAAATCCTTTATAGCCATTATAAAATTTTTATCAAGGACCCAATCCTTTCTGGTACAATAAAATTTCAGTGACTTCAACCTAAACCAATACAACTTCAAGCAAGTCTCATGAAGATGGGCTTTAAAATATAGTTGAAAAGAAATTGCAATTACTTCTTATAAATATGCACTATTTTTCAGGTATTGTTATTTGTGCATCTTCTCTCTCATCCATTTCTAAGCAAAGGTCATATATTAGTCATTTTATTATCAGATTCTCCTGGGGAAAAAAAAATAAAAAGCAGAGGCTCAGGAAATTTTCTCCAAAACTAAAGTCAGTCAACTTTCAGGGTTTCAAATTCTGGCAAGCTAACTTCTCCAAGGTCTCGTAAAAATTCTGGGCTGTTATCTCCATATGCCTGATAGAATTTTTTTTTTGTGATCGTAATTAAAACCGTCTGTCCTTTCTCTGTGACTTCAGGAGAATGGCGATGAATCACAAGAGCTCTAAAACAGAGAGAAGGATAGAGGCTGAGGTTAGCAGCTCAGAATCACTTAACCTGCTGTATTTCATCCATAGAAATATAGATCCAAAGCACTGCCTCCTAATTCGAACAACTCCAGAACAAGCCACTCTGGCAGAAGGTTGTCTCACAGCCATCACAGAGGTAGTCCTGGGTTTGGATTGAAGTATAAAGAGATGTGAAATAAACTCATTTACTTGATATGGAACACCACTATCTCTTAACACTAGCTTTAACTCTTCTTGCACAATCTCATGGAACTTTCCAGGAGTGTTTTCAACAATCTCTCAGTAATACATTTTTTTTTTAAATAAAAATGTGTGAAAAGTGAAATAAATTTATGAAGTACAAAAATGACACTGAACCGAGTAATACAGTCTTATCAAGTCAAGAAATACTTAACCTACTAAATATAGTTTAGAAAATTAATTCACCATGACGTTTTCATAGTCTATAGTGTTTGACACCTTTTTTCTTACACCTTGCTATCCATTCTCCAAATGTAGTGGTTTTCCTGTGGCTTTTTGAGACATTTTCTTTTCTAAGACTTTTTTTGTCATTTAGAAGAAGGTTGCTTGCTAGATGGGTCACTTCCCCCTCTCCTAGAGGCATTGTCTCCTTCCCTTTTAAAATGAGAATGAATTTCAGCAACAAATTGACCTGATCTCAGAAGAGGAGATCTGGAAGATATAATCTTAATGAAAGTCTTAATAAGCTAATCACATTCCTGAGGATCTTGTATGTTGGTAACCTGTTGCTCAGGGAAGTAAATCTGAATGTTTGACATGGTCCTTCAAAGTTCAAATCCTCCCTGATGAGTCAATTTGTTATACAAAACTGAACAAACATTTATGTGCTCTGCTCCCCGTCATTCTCAGACTGGCTCCCAAATTCAGGGGAAAAGGCTGACTGTCACGTGAGAATGACAGCACAAGTCTGAAGCATCAATATGCTGGCTGCCTACGGGACTTGATGACCTTGGCACTCACTGAAGTTCAGAAAATCAAGTATCTCTGAAGATCTAAAACTTAGGTAGTATCACTTTTTATTTTCTAAAAGACTTGGCTACATAAAGCTATTTAAGAACCTGGATCTAAGCACTCCATGAGGTAAAACTTTTTAAGTAGAATAAGGTTTGCTGATCAGAGAGTGGTTTACTATCAGAGTGCAGTGCTGTCCTAATAAAACAAAACATACAAATAGCATGAAAGACATACTCTAAAGGAACAGATGCCTTCCTGGTATAATTCTTTTGAAATCAACAAAAGAGATGAAATTAGAATCAACCTTCTTAGAGAAAAATCTTGTCTTTTAATAAATAATATTTGTACAGCATATAGTAATTTCAAAAGTCCCTTTTATCAAATTTATTTTGATTTCATGAAAACATGTACAGCTATTAACATAAGCAGGCATATCAGTCCAATTTCCTACTAAATGTTCTTTTTGTTAGTTTTTTTTATTTTCTTTTTAGTTTCCTGCTTTATCATTCAGAAGGTTTGCACTGTATTCCTGTACATATTTGGTTTGGTGCCCAGAAATGTATTATTTTAACAGGGCTATTCATTAAAAGTTATTACTTTACAGGGGCTCTACCATGCATACCTAATTATATATATGCCCTTCTACAATGAACACTGTGATAAAGTTACCATAAAAGATTTTTCTTTTTAGGGTTTATCATCTCTGCCATTTCAAGTCACATTGATTTGGCTAATCCTGGCATCTAACTTTCTAACTCCAATTATTTTTTCAGAAGGTTCTAAACTGTCAAAACACATTTTTCATTCTTTTTTCCAGTAGCAATAATCCTTCAGAAACTATTGGGACTGTGACTTGTCCTCCCTTTATGTTCTCCAAGGAAGAAGCAAGCATAGCTGCTAACTCACAGAACTCGCCTCAGCCACAACCACTAAGCCATTTTTCAGTGACCTGCCCATGACTGACTGTGACGCTTTCTCAAAATAATTTTTGATTACCGCATATTTCAGTAACTCCATGTCACTCCCTGAAGAGAGTTTTTTTAAGAATGTCTCCAGATATACAACAAAGGTTGGGGTTTTTTTATTATTATTATTTTTAAGACTTTGATACAAGTTTTAAATAATCAATTTTATAATTAAATCAATCTAAGGGAATGTTGAAGATAAAAAGGCAAAAAGAATGGTATTTCCTTGCAGCTACCTTTTTCTATGGATCTGCATCACAAGGCCAAACAAGAGTAGATAAAAATTCTTGACCACCTTTGTGGAGAGCTGGCATTAAAAGAGAGCAGTGTAGCAGAGCACTGTACCAGTGCAGTTGGTCAGGAGCCAGCACTTCCAAATGGACCTGAAAAGCATGCTACATGCTGCTGTGACTTTCAAGTTACAGAAATGTCTTCAGTGCAGAGATACCTGATTTGCTTCCAGCAGCTAAGGCACAATGAACAAAATCACCTATTAGAATTGAAGGAGACAGAATATTAGGCATGTTGCTGCTTCATTCTCATCACTGCCCACCTAAATTGGGAGGATGATTTGACACTTAATCTATGATCTGATTTACACTTTTTAAGTCCTATATTGCACATACTTTTTTTTGTTACCCTATACACATTGAAGCTGGCTTATGTCCTTTGTCCCAGTGTTGATGGGACATAAGCAATACTGTCACTCCAGGGGTTCCACAATTACAGAATTATTCTGAGCTGCAAAGACATTAACGAATATAAAGACTTAAGTGAAACTTGGAATTGCTGTACTTACACTAAAAGAGTTTATATTATAATATTTAATTGATGGGAAATAGATCTAAAGCATAGAGAATATTTTAGAATTGTGGAGGAAAAAAACCCCGAAACATAAAACTGCACATCAATTATACAATATGTAATCACTTTGAACTACATACTTACCTTCACATATCTAATTCATACTTTTGTATAATATTTTTCCATTGACACGGTTTTCTACTGTGATGTCATTATACAGTGGTGTTTGTGGAATGACAGAATCCACGGAATGGTTAAGCAAAGGATGTCTCTCACTTCGGACTCACACAAAACATAACAGGATCCAGTTGTGCTTCTGCTGGTTTTACATAAATTTCTCTGAATGTTTTGGAAGTTAATAGCGATTAAGTTTAAGTTGAAAAAAAATGTTGAAGTTTGCTTTTCCTGATAAGTAGCTAAATTTATTCTGCATTAATCAAATGTTGCAAGCCCTCTAAATCTTCTACTATCTGAAGGTAGTTCTGCTCTCATTTCTTTAGTTGTCAGAAAGAGAGGCAGTGAATGTGTCTTTTTACAACTGCCACCCTCTGGATGAGACATCAGAGTCCTTTAGTCTGATTCTCATGACTATCTACCAAAAGCAAGAGCGTGAGGCCCTGGTTCAAAGGGTGTAGGATGTGGGGTATCTTGCTAACATTTCTCTCTTGAAAGCATGCTGTAGCAGTGTGTGATCTGTGCAGTTAAGCAGCATTGTGCAATTATCCTAAAAGCCCAGCTGCACTAGTTGCCGTACCATCCTCTGCAACACTACCCTGGTGGGTTTTTTAACACATTGTGTGAAAGTGATACACGAATCTTGTACTTACTTAATAAAGTGGTTTTTGCACCACAAGATGAGGCTACATTGAATGTAATTGCACTGTGTGGGGTTAACTTTCTGTAGCCTGTTACCTTTGACTTCAGTGACTTCACAAAAAGAAATGAATCTCCACAACTCCAATGAGACTCACTTCTCATATTGGCCCTTAACTCCAATGAAACACTATTAAAAAATACTCTCAATTCACTTTAACAGTCATTTTTAACAGCATCAGGCCACTCATCCCACTACCGTACCTTCAAGACTGAATGTTCAAACACCTTATAAAGAAAAAAGCAAACATCAATATACTTCAGTGAAAACTTGTTTCTTGTCACTGTAGTTTGACTCACTGATAAGCAGTACTGAATATTACCTCACAAGACAGAAAGAAGCATCTTCCAGATTTTTTTCTGGTTCTGTCCCACAAAGATATTTTGAGGGTTGTAGGGAAAAGATAAAAAACCCAGAATTACATTTTAAAACCAAATGGATTAGCATTCCTCCTTAACCTTAATGAAAGTACTATGAAAGGCTAAATGCCATATAAGTATGTATTTTGAGAATTTTTTTGGTAATGGTTATTTTTGTGTGTTGTTTTTTGGTGTTGCTTTTGTTTCATTTTGCACTTTTGTTTGGTGGTTTTTGTGGTTTTTCTGGATGGCTGGTTGGTTGGTTGGGTTTTTTATTTCATTTATTTTTTAGGAAAATGCAGAATTTCTTTAATTTCTTCCTTGAAATCAAACTGAGAGTGGAAATAATTGACAAATGAGGAGTACGTTTTCCTTTGCTTCCTTGCTTGAAACAGACTACATCTGAATTACTCGGATTCATGACTGAATCAGGCTTATTGATGATCTAACCACTATGCTGTACTAGAATGCTCTTCTTATTCTTGTTTTTTCAGAGGGAAAGTATTGGCTGACATTTTTTCCCATCCATCCAGATCTCAGGTTTGTTCTCTGCTCAAAACATACACACACCTTATGATATTTATGTATTAAAATTTGCTTTGTTTGAGCTCTTGGGAGCTTGTTATTTGGTCGGATTTTTTTTGTTCTAAACCCTGATTTAACTTGAAATCTATCCCTCTACATGCAAGACAAATTTTGCCATTTTCCTTCAGAAGCCAGACAATTTATAGATGAGCTCAGACCAAATAAATCAGGCAAGATAAATTTATAGGTACAATATACCATATATATTAATATATATATTTTAATCAACATCATACTGTCACTCTGCAGAAATAATGAGCTGTTAGGGAGGCATGCACTGCTGCTACCCAAAGCAGACACTGTTGCTGCTGTCCAGGCTAGGACAGCAGAGCAGCCAGCGGTCAGTCAGCCTTTGCATATGTCTTGTGTCCATTAGTGATGAAGTGAGTCCTCTTTGTTTCCCTGCATTAATTCACTTGAATGACTGTGTAACTACAATCATCTTTAGATTGAGCAATTTCTCCACAAGAGAACATTTACAGGCATTCTGAACAAAGCAACAGAGATTCAAATGCATATTAACTTGGTGGTGGGAAAAGGCATTGACTCATCTTTGGCTCCCCTGTTCCTCTTCTCACAGCATGAAGCCTCAGGAAATGCTCGGTTTTACTCTCCAAACAAGGACTGTATCTCAGACAATGGTCTCCATTTTGGGTTGACTTCTGAATACTTGTGCATGAAAACCAGTGGCTTAGCATTCCAAGTAAACAGGAGAGTCAAATTCTAGTGCCTAAGTATGATAGTGAGGATTCAACCTTGGAATTCTTTTGAAAGGTTAGTATTAATTTATCACCTTGCAGCATCATAACTGGACCTAATAACAAATCACTAGGCATCTGCTTGCAAAATGATATTATTTTTTAAATTATGGAATAATGTGTGTATGATAAAATGAATAATATCAAAATAAGTTTCCTACTTGAAGAAATATTGTTTGGTACTTATAAAGGTATATTCAAGTTAGCATGTACATAGCATGTATAGACTATTTCTTTTTTTTCCCCAGATGCTTGTTTTCCTTGAAAGACATATTAAGGGATATTCTTTGAGGTTTTAAAGATCTTTCTAACTAACAGTGAAAACAGAAGATATTTTAAACTCTATACATTAAATAAATTAACTCCAGACAAGTGTGATCCCCAAACCAAACAGCACCATATGAATGCATGTACACAGTCTCCTACTGATATCAGGACTTAACGAGTAAAAGGAAGACAGAATGATTGGCAATGTCAAGCATCATCTGTTATAACAATGGTTTGAAGAGTTTAGAGTCTCTCAAAAGTCAAATTATTTTGCATTATTCCCAGTCACAGACTCCTCTTCACCTAAAAAGCAAATGTAAAAGAGCAGTGTTAGTGGAAGTAGCAAGGATTCATAAGAATATTCTGAAAGCTAAGAATACTGTTGCTGTTTAAATGGAATAATTCTTCTTCTTATCTTCAGATATGCCAACTTTGAAGTATTATTAATGCATACCATAAAAACTGTAAGGTGTACAATGAGTTCAAGAAAAATCTTAACCTTTTTTTTTTCTTCTTCTTCAGGTGTTTGATAGATCAGCTTTAGTCATTTTATTAATTCAAGACTTTTTTGCATATAATATCTTCTTTATTATGCAGATTTTCACCCTCTGGATTTATTTTTAGGCTGAAAGCAGTTGACTAAAACTGAATAGAATCAGAAGTTCAGCCTAAGAAAACTAGTCACTGTGCTTGGTTGGCTTGTAGACAAGTTGTTATTGAATTGATGGCACAGCAAATAGCATGGACTGATAGTAACATTATTCAACACAAATTGTAACTTTTTAATGAATTAATGATTGCATTTGAATCGCAGAAGAATTACTGCTATCTGACCAAAATATTCAAATTTTACTTCTACCTGTATGATAGCTTTTATCTCCATATGGTTTAATTACTTTGGGAAAAAAATATTGATTTAGTTCAGCTAAAGGAAGCAATAAATAGTGATTATTACATGTTGCAACTATAAACAAACTCTGACATTGAGCAGATGTTGCTGTTGTTACAATACCTACTCGTATGGACACTCTGATATTTCTTCTTGTTCCATACTAAAAAGGCCAAACCTATACTAAATTATATAGTCTTGAAAATCTGTCAGCTAAAATAAAGAATACATTTCAAAAAAATGATAGTTTGCTGGAGGAATTCCTGTTACTTTTCCTTCTGTCATATGTATGGAGAAGAAATAGGCCATACCCTCTACAAGTAATAATTTTCATCAGCCTGTCCCATTGAGGTACTTGTAAAATGCACTTTGCTCCACACTGGGGCAAAAGTAAAAAAGATACCGTAAAGCCTCTTCAATGAATTTTGAACTAAGGGAAATTATAATTGTCTTCCAATAGACATCTATATATACCCAAATTATAGATATTCTATAGCCAAATATATGTTGCCTCAAATGTGTAATGAGGAGAATAGTGGCTCAGTTCTGTAATACCTAAAACATAAATTGACAATGAGAAAATCACATTATCTGTTTTTTTTAGAGTCCAGAAGTTCTCCATCCAATATACCTGATTTGTTTATACCTAATTTTGTTTGAGTCTCAAAAGTCACAAAAATATTTTCTATGTTGTCTACTCATTAATATAAAAGTGATGCACTGGGAGAGAACAGTTAAGAATGTTAGGTAGCCTTCCTGAGTAATTTCAAACAAATGGACTATTCACCTTTATTTAGATACAAACTACAGGCCAGGCCACTTTCTTATAATGAAAATACACTTTGAGGTGGGGAGAATATTTACAGCAAAAGAAGAAAAAAAGAAACTAACTCAACACATTCCAAATTTGGTACAATTTATGGCCAGTCGGTGGGCTATCTTTGAAAAAGAAAAAATAAAATAAAGGTCTAGCAGTGGACTAAGAAGATGTCTTCTGACCAAGTGTTTTCCAGTTTTGCCAAAATTAAAGTCCCCAAGCAAAGAATTCAAAAAGTAAGAATTCAAAAGTAAGGACCCTTCTCAGGTTGCTGCATGTAACACTGGTAGTTATTTTCAATAGTTACAGCATGGATAGCAACAACAGAAATGCAAATAATGTGGATGGAGGTCTATCTTTGAAGGGAATAAAGCTGCCCCTTTAAGGTTTGTGATAGACCATATAAAAATATCAGGAAGGTTTGGTTGGTTTTTACCCAAGAGAAATTTGAAATTGAAAGAGTAAGATTTGATAGGTGTTTAAATTCTGAGGACCACCTGTGAGTATGCTTGATGCTTGAATTAAGGAAAAAAGGAATGAAAAAAAATTTGGACAATCATCTTCACAGGGTGAACTGAAACTGTAGAATAATAGTTATAAATAAGAACAGGACCCTGTTAGAGATTCTTATGCCTGAACAAAGACGCATTTGCAGACAGGCTAGCCTGTGTTCAAGTTTTTGACACATATATACATCCTTTTAAGTTTTAATTATTTTTGGAAAAACACTAAGACCTAAGATCAAAGTATTTTTTTCTGATTCTTATGTATGCTTGAAGTCTCAGAAACTGTTAGCAGAGCCACAGATGTACGTGGCTGCCCACCTGGGACTGCTACACAGGAACACAATGCACTGCCTTCAATGAGTGGGAAAATAGTGCTGTAATGAAACAGAAAAAAACCCACCACACCAGCCATGGAGAAGCATGTCTTTAAGGACCTAGCACAGCTTTAAACTGCACTGGATGCAATTTGGACAGTAGGAGATAAGACACAGGCATGGGAATATTTTTGTTCAATGTTCCTTGCTGCACGACTCAGCAGAGCACTAGCAATTGCCACCAAAGAAGAAAGGCTATGTTGGACTGTACTAGGCTTGTGTGAAAGAGCTCTGAGAGGAAGCTCAATGCTTTTTTTGCTGTATATATCATTAACTTGGAATTGTTCATCAGAAAATAATTAGGAGAAAGAGAGCATGTTTGGTTTCCATTCCTTCTGAATAAGGTAAGTTCCTCACTTACTAAGGGAAAGAGTAAGAATCCTCGTCTAAGAGCAGTCAAAACCCTTGAGCTGTGTTTTAATCCTGCCTTTCCAGCACTCATCAATAGGTGCTTCTGCATTATTTTGTTTAGGAGTGCTGACAGAGGCTACAAATATATAATAAATACAGTATAGTAAATATATAAATGAAAGAAAAAAGTGTGTAGCCTTGTGTTTTTTAAAGTTTCATTTATCTTATGCATGAGCCAAAAATCTGAGTGTGGTGAGGACACAGGATAATATGAGGGCATTTCTTAGAAGCCCTGGAGATACAGATCACCTAACTTGATTTGTTTTCCCACTTTTTCAAATAAGGCTTCTTTCAAATCTGGCTATGTGGCATGAATGGGGTTTTTGGGGAAGTGGAAGCAACAAAATTTAGTTGTGGTCTCCATAGTCCTAATTTGATGTCCATGAAGTAGCAGATTACTTTGGAGGCACAAGACTGCTCTTGAAGACATGGGAAATGAGAACAGAGGTGCTAAAACTGCCTGGAGGAAAATCACAGATCTACAGAAGCAGGTAGAGTCTGAAAAAATCAACTGGCTGCCTCTCAATCTGCTTGAGACGCTAGAAAATTTGTGGGTTATCAACACAGCAGAAAACCTCTGGTGATGATAGGGAGACACGATACTCCTTCCTGAGGCAGCTTCAGTGTCAAAGCACGGCCTAGGCCCATCCTTTTGGGCATGTGAGCACTTTGTCAGTCTTCCTCGTGGCCTCCCCGTGCTCACAGGGCTCCCAGCTGCCAGTAGCAATGAGTGAGATGCTGAGAGGAGCCCAGACCTTCCCGGCATTTCCCGACGGCAGCGCGTGTACTAATCGCTGCGCCACCGGGACCGCCCTGGAGGGCACTCCTCTAATAGTTTTTCCACTGATGTTCCTATACATCTTTTATGATTTCAATAGTGATGCTATGTTCCCCAGGCACTTTCCTTCTACCTTACTCTCTGCCTGCTTTTTTTTTTTTTTTGAATATGGGGTGGAAGGGGCTACCTTGCCCTTCAGTCCTAGCAAAACCTTTCAGAAAAGACATTTCCCTTATCCATTCTTCCAAGCATGAGTGGATGTCAAGAAATGGTGAAGATGGAAAATATTAAAGTACTTTCATTAAGTTGTAGTGGTCTTTTTCCTGACTTCATGTTCTATTTAGAGCTTTTTCTTCTAAACAGATGAACAGCCAGTTTTTTTGGATTTAAAATTAAATTCAGAATATTTTCTTTAAACTGCTGTTGTTGCTTTTACAAAGGAATGAAAACAAAATGCAGCACGTGACATCATTTGAAAGAGAAAATTATGTTATCTTATATAGTTCTAGAAATAAACTGTATTTTTTTAACTGTGGCTCTTCCCTAATGTGCACTGCTGATAAATAGTAAAAAGGAATTTTTTCCTAACTATATATTTCTCTCACATTATACATATAAAAATTCCTCTGGGAATAACTTGAGCAATATAACTTGAGATAGGAGGTAGCTGATATATGTGAGATATTAATATGAAAAATATTTTCACTGCTTGTGTGTTATAAAGCTCTTGGAATATTACAGACAACAAAAGTATAGGTCAGTTAAAGAATTTCCTTATCCCTGTTCTGCCCTTTTTTTTTTTCCTGCAGGTCCATTTTCTCTTGTTTTCTCCTCATCTGTTACTTTCATTTTCCTTCTCATCTTTCATTCTCTATTATACAGGGCACCTTTTGAGGGGCTTCTTCTGCTTCCCACTGACGATACATCCTGGCAGCAGCAACTGAAGCATCAGGCAGTGAACACTTGTGGAGATGGTGAGTTGTAAAATAATAAGTCGAATATTTAATACTTAGACAGGAGATGTGGACTTTATCTACACTTAATGGGTGGGGAGGCTGATTACTCATTCATAGCTACACCACTTGTGAATGATGAGGTCACCCCTATCTCAGGAAGATAAATGCCATATCCTGTTATGACATATTCCTTTTATATAAAATTAGTTCAATTTTCTCACTAGTGAGGAATCAGTATAACTAAAAAAAAATCACTTCAAGATAAAGGCATTTTTCTACTGTAATTCATTATACATCCTATTTTCATTTTATTTCTGTTCTGTTTTGTTCTATCTTATCCTGTTCTATGTATACTATTTTACTCTCTACCTAAATGATATCTGACTAAAGTGAAGCAAAAATTAGATGATACAATGAAGCTTTGTAGCATTCTCTCTCAGACCTGTCACAGGCTCCTTCCAACAGCAGATAATGAAAATTCAAAGTCAAACCATTTAACTTTAAGTAAATGGAAATGAATTTCCAGAGAAGAGATATTTTTTCACCTGTGAAAGGAACAGTAGTACACTGACAATACGAATAGATATAACATATAATTGTGATAGAGAGGTTTATGAAAAGCATAAACATTAAATGTTATTGTATTACACATTGTCATGTGTTTTTAATTTTTATTTTTGCCTGAGAGGAAGGTCTACTGCACACAGTTAGAAACAGCAATACTCTATTAAAATATTTCTTTGCTTAATCAATACTAAAGCAACTTGCAGCATATCTTGCAATAGTATATGGTACTGAGACAAAAACTATGTCACCCAGACACCAGAAGCTGTCAATAATTTGACCAAAATGAGAAATAAAGTAAATTAAAAATATTGGGGTTTATTCTCATCTCATTTATGCTACCACACTGCAGCAAATTAAGTTAAATCCATCATAGTATATTGTAGCACTGGTGAAATATGTGGTGAATTGGGTCCACACTATTTAATATGGCACAGAGTATAAGCCTGATGATGGATATTTTCGTTGGTGTATAAAATAAGTCTCAGAAATTCCTGCTGGATTTTACCACTGTGATTAATTCTGGGGGGAAATGATACAAAGAATCAAAATGGACCTTTCTTCAAATATGAGATAATGTTTTTTATTTGGCATCTTTTAAGCGCTATGGCAAAGAAAACGCTTCTGTATTCCAGACATTCACAAACCTACCTTTGAATACTGCGTGTCTTCTAACATACAAAACTATTTGTCAGTACTTCCAGTGACTTAGTAGGTCTACTTGTGCGAGTAAAGTTATCAAGACTGAACTTTTAGCTACATTAACACTTAAGATATTAATCAATACTCATAAAAGATCTTATTAAATATCAAGAGATTCTGGTTCTGCCTACATGGATGAAAAGCAGTGACTTCCAAGACTAAGCTAAAGCAAGCTTGGCTAAAGGCAGGCTGTCCGTCCTGGCTGTCTCTTTGAAATGTGAAAATCTCCTTTGAGTTGCCACTGTAGAGCAAAGAGTGACAATCAATGGATGGGGACTTCGACATGATTACATCCACTCTACTGCCTGGCCATACATTGACAGACAAAACTACTGTAATGGAGTGATCATTTGGAAAATGGCTACTGCCCACATTTAAATTCCTTTCAGTGTTATTCCATAGCCAATTAGAGTGGTAGCCCAGCCTATATTCATGCCAGTCTTGTAGTAGAATGTAAGAAAAAGGAAAGGAGCAGCTCAGAAGTCTTTAATTATTCCTCCAGCCATTTATTGACCTGCTCTCTAAAGGCCATATAGGGGCCTTCATCTGCATGCGAAATTCCTATTGACACACTGGGAGGGCCACAGGCAGATGGAGAGTACTTTGTAAACCTTACATTTTAAATATGTTGTAGGAGAAAGGCACAGAATTTGCAGTCCTTTAAAAAAGTGAGCAGCTTTATCTAACATTGGTCTTTAAACATGGAGTTTGAATAACAGTTTTCCCAGTAATAACAACCCCCCTCTTCTCTGCGAGCTATCTAACCTACACGTTTCTGTAAAGTCTTCATATTTAACACTCAAACAATTGATGTCCCTATAGTATAAACAGGATAGATAATGAATATAAGTGGGATAGAAAATTAATCCTACTTGCGAGGAAAGAGAGTCATAATTCACTTAGGCTTCTCAGCTCTTACGTTATGAGGTCTTCAGCTAACTCATGGGATCCATTCCACATCCCACAGATGCTCATTATGAATTCTTTTTATGTGCAACATGTGGGGACTAACCAGTTTCATATCTCCTGGTATTAGCCGCAATCCAAAGCATTTTGTATTAAAACAGAATGCAAACACAGATGCTATTTAATACAAAGGATTTGAATGCAGTCTCTGTTTTAACATAAAGTTGGTGTGTCTTAATTTGCTTTGAAACAGCAAGGGGAAGAAAAATCAAGATAAGAGGATATTTTTAGATTAGGAGCCAAGCTTTGACTCCAAAAGGCATACAATTGCATGGGAAAAGGGGAGACTGGCCCAGGTGACCGCTTTGATTCATGGAAGCAAAGGTTACAACGCCTTTGGAGAGAGGGGACAGCCTGGGACCTCTGCCCACTTCTGAGATGCTGCCATAGCCTTTTCGACACTACACATATTCTGGAGTGCTACTACCTGGGTTCTGTCCCATGCAGCTCCTCTTGGTATGAGCCTCGGTTTCCTCAGAAACGAGTTAGCAGCACGGCTGCTGCTTGTGTAAGGTGCACTAACGCAGCGTGTTACTTTCTGTTCTAGCTGTCCACTCACTGGGCTGGCGCAGAGTCCAGCTCTCCACAGGCACCACGCTTTTTAGCTCCAGCAATCAGCAGCTTGGGGCTCCAGGTCCGTGGTTTCAGAGGCGCCCTCCCAAGTGAGGCGATCTGGTGGGACCCTTCTGCCAGGGGGAGCTTTCCTGCCTGCCTCTGACTGGGCACAGCCGCCGCGCTCCCTCCGGGACGGGATCCTCGCCCTGGTCTCCCCCTGCAGCTGCGGGAGGCGGGGGCAGCGCTCGCCGCGCTCCATGGCGGGCAGGGCTCGGCTCTCCGCGTCCCCTCCACCGCGGCTGCCCACCCCAAGGCCGAAGAAAGGCGAGGCAGCCACCTGGACAGAACCGAGGAGGGTCCGCCGCCGAGCCGCGTTCACGCCCAACTTTCCGCGCTTCCTTCCCGGTCCCGCGGACCTGGTGGCGGCTGGCCCCGACCGGGGCAGGGATGCGGCCCCGGCGGGCTGGAGGAGCCGTCCAGGGATGCGCGCTCGGCGGAGGCGGCTGAGGGCAAAGCCGGCCGAGCGAGGCGGGGGCTGCGCGCAGCCCCGGGAGCACAAAGGCGGCGCGGAGCGGCGAGGCCGGGCCCCTCGGCGCCCTGCCGGAGCCGCAGCCGGAGGGAGCTGCGAGGGGCTCTGCGCGGCGCTCCCTCCCATAATTGATATGTTGAGGCAGCGGTAGGGATCAGTGCGTGCACAGACAGCACACACCTTACAAGTTTGACTCGCAATAACATTGCTGCACACTAGGAGGGGAGGAGAGTCAGCTCCCTAGAATAAGGAACAAACTCTGCCTTTGCACAAAAGCGGCGCATTTCCTCGCTTGTGAAAACCGTCCCTTCACAGAGAGAAAGAAAAGAGACGGGGGCGGGCGGAGGGGG
Organism: Prinia subflava; assembly: GCF_021018805.1. Taxonomy (NCBI): domain Eukaryota; kingdom Metazoa; phylum Chordata; class Aves; order Passeriformes; family Cisticolidae; genus Prinia; species Prinia subflava. The sequence goes on from NC_086251.1 coordinate 37,313,107, forward strand.
GGGCGGTGCGGGGTGCCTCTAGGAGAGCAAAAGCAAGTTACCAAGAGCGAGAACTTGTGCTGCAACAATCCTTCACTCTTCCTCTTCTCCTCAGGACTCTGGGAGCAGGGATATTCCTCCCCTTCCCCCCCCCCCCCCCGCGCCTTCCCACCCCCCGACCCCCCCGCACAGTTGGCGCTAGCCCAGACTCTGGTCAGCCGCCTTTATTATTACTTCATTGAGAGAGAGAAATCCTCTAAGACTTGCATTTTGGGTGGAGGGTGGGGGGTGGAGGGACGAGAAGGAGGAGGGAAAAAAGGCAACATTTGCTGCTCATCATTTTCACTGCACCGCTAAAGTAATTGCGCCCCCCTCTCTCCTCCCCGTCCCTCCTCAGCTTGGATTTTTCTCCTATATCTACAGCTCCAGTAGTATTAGACATAGCTTTTTTTTTTTTTTTTTTTCGGTAGCACTGATATTCCACTTCGCTTCCCAAATCTTCACACGTTGCATGTTTGCAATTCGGTAAATTCCCCCCCCCCTCCCTTTACCCCTAGCCCCCCCAAACTCCTCAATCTCAGCCCAGCCGCTCACATCAAAGCGCCCGTCCTCACTCACAGTGGCCGCCACTCACTAATGGGATTGCAGTGTGCCTGGCTCTGCTGCTGCAGCCGCCGGAGGGAGAGTCGCTGCTGCTGCACCTCTTCGCCGACACTCGCCGGGTGCTGAGCCGCGGGGATGATCAGGATCTTCCCGGATTTCAGCGTGCAGGTGACGGCGGCGGCGGCCGGCGGGGCGGCCGGGGGGGTGCCGGCGGCGCCGGGCATGGGGCGAGCCGGCGCCGCGGCCAACGGCAACCCGCAAAACGTCCAGGGCATCACCTCCTACCAACAACGGTGAGCACCGAGGGGAGAGGGGTGTGCGGCTCTTCCTGAGGCTCCCTCACTTGCTTTTTCTTTGTGCTTTTGCGTTTCTTTGTTTTCCTTTTTTTTTATTTTTTTATTTTTTTGATCTCTGTGCTTGTTGAGGGGGGAGAGCTTGGTTGGAGGGGAGGGTGTTTTTTTCTTTTTTTTTAAATACAGCATCTTTTAAAATGCACTGAGAAGTAAACACAATCTCCTAGTTTTGTCTTGGATGAGCTGTAAAGCAACAATAGAAAAAAAAAAAAAAAAAAGAAAAAAAAAGTGAGACCCCGTCATCTTAGCCTGGCTGCTGCAAAGTTTGGGATCCCGTCCGCTCATCCTTTCTAAAGAGGAATTTCTCAATGTCAATGCCTTGTGCAAATCCCAGTGTGTGGCAGCCAGGGGGATAATTGATCATGGTATGCTGACTGATAATTTTCTTTCAACCAAGAAAGAGAATAATTTTCACTTGGGGTTGCACACTTGCAATTCCACATTGTAGTTTTAACACTTTTAGCATGTCACCTGTTACTACAGGTTAATGTAGCCGAAACCCTAAGTATAGTCAGCACTGTTATTTCATCTTAAATGCATTCTAATGCAAATGCAGGAAATTCACAGAGAGTGCCTTTAGGAAGCAAAGCGTAGAAAGTTGGCAGTAAGTCATAATGAAGTTTAAAGACGTTCCCCATTTGCCCTAACAATTCATCGATATATGCTGATACTAACATGAAGCCTAATTAATTACCTGACATTTCTTTATGTTTCTAAACCTGAATCTGTTAGTTTGCTTTATCATAAGCTTACAACCGAAGCCGAATCCTGAAAAAAAGTAGACAACAGATCTACTGAAATCCGAACAAAACGTTTACATTTCTCTAAATGCAATAAAAAGGGCACTGTCCTGAGTATCTTGCTTTCCACTATTGCATTAAATTAAATACTGAGGAAAATGTTGTATAATCTTAAATGTCCAAACTAAACATCCCTATGATGTAAAAGAGAAAAAAAATTAGGAAGTTTCAGCATAATATTTCAAACTTCATTGGTTTAGGAGCCAGATTTAGATAACTGACCATTGCCTGCTCTGTCGTTCAGCAACTTTTGTGTTGCTTCCCATAGTTTGGATGCCTGTGATGGAAAACGTTTGATGGTAACTTTTGAAAGCTTTATCAAATGAGAGTTTAAGGTAGCTGATAATCTTGAAATAAGCTCTGATGATACCTAAGGACGTTCTTAGCTAAGAAACATTTGAAACTGAGTAGGAGTCTTGTTTTGCTCAAGCAAATACATCAATCCATCATATACTTAAAAAAAAAACCACCAAAAAACCCCAAACAAACAAAACAACAACCCCCGCCCCCAAAAATCTTGAATGTGAGAGTTATAAAGAATGGATTAAAGTTTCTTTCTTTTTATAGTTTCTGTATGATTTTTGTCACTTTTAAGATATTTTAAATTACAATGGAAACTGACGGACACTTTAACGAGGAAGTACAGGCAGCAATCACAATAGTTTAGTCTGTGAAGTGGGGAAGTCAAGGGTCAGAAATGTCAGATTGGCTTTTAGACAAATGAAAGAGACCTCTGGAGACTTTAAGTTAAACAGAATTATGTAGACAAGGCAGCATACAATTTTTTTAGTACTTCGCGTTTAATAGCTTGGTTCTATCAGCCTGTAATCAGGAAGAAGTTATAAAAGCAATACTTCTCTGACAAACTACTAACACTTCTAATCCAAATAGTGCTTAATAGATATTCAAGTACTTTTACTGCTAGGAGTCCAGACCGGTCTGGATGCCTCTCACATTAACCTACGGGGGGAAACATTTATTCACATCTTCCAAATTTTTACTATACATTATGGATGGAGCAGCGTGGTTTACGTCGAAGGATTTTTCTCCGTGCTTTCTCGAGACGCTTAAAATACGGCAGACACGACACCTCCTTACTCTGTTGCCACAGCCGAGGAGACACCTGTTAACTTTTTTTTTTTTTTTTTCTTTTTCCCCCATATCGGAGGCGAGGAGACAGGACTGCCGGCCGGGAGCGGCATCTGCCGCTTTGCAGGCAGCCCCCCTCTCCCCCCCGCCGCCCTTGGCCCCCACGGTGCGGCCCCGGCGCCGCCCGGAGCGCGGCCCTGCCCGCCCTGCCCGGTCCGGCCCTGCCCGCCCTGCCCGGTCCGGCCCTGCCCGCCCTGCCCCGCGGTTCTCGCGCACGAACTCGGCGGCGCCCACGAACCGGGCCGTGTCCCCCGAACCGGGCCGTGTCCCCCGAACCGGGCCGTGTCTCCCGAACCGGGCCGTGTCCCCCGGACCGGGCCGTGTCTCCCGAACCGGGCCGTGTCTCCCGAACCGGGCCGTGTCCCCCGGACCGGGCTGCGCCCCCTGGCCCACGCCGCCCCCGCCGAGGGACGCCGGCCCGGTTGCCTCCTGAGGGAGGAAATCCTCCGGGCCCCGGTGCGCGGACGGCGCCCCGCAGCCAAACTTCCAGGTGTTTTGCTAACTTTTTCCCCTCGGCTCTGCCCTGCGGTTCGCACACGCTCTTGGCCCCCAGCCTCCTCCCCTTCCCTCCCCCCAAAAAAACCTCCTGGAGTAGTCGCGGAAACGTTTCTCGTGAATAAATGCGGCCGGCCTTCGGGGCATGCCCCTTTCCCAAGGAAGCCCGTTAGATTTCCCCGGGGAGCAGGATCAGGCCCAGGCAGATGTACTTCCAAGGGAGCAGCAGGACAGCCACAAAGTTACCTTGGAGATGAAAAGCTTTTAGCGAACGAGTGATTTCTTCTATAAGGGCTAGCAGCGCTCAGGTTCTCCCGGTGTCCTGGAAGGAACGATTAAGGTAGCGGTTTCTTTTGCCCGCTCCTTTACTTCATGATTAGTTTCATAATCTCCAATAAAACCGCGTGAAGTGCTACACCCTTTGCCAACAAAGCAAAGGTCATCACTCTTAAGAACATTTCCAGCATTACGCCTTTTTATCCCGCTCGTACCCGAAGCCCACTCTCGGGACGCGTTCTCGGAGGTGGCGGGGGATGCGCGGGTTTCCCCCGCCCGGCCCGTCCGGGCTGGCTCCGGGCACAGCCGCCGCGGCCCTGTGGGTCGCGGGGCCCTCGCCTCCCCCGGCCCGCGGCTGCCACCCGAGCCTGTCCTCCGCCGTGGAAGCCCACGGGTGACACGCTGCCTGTGCCCGGTGTGTTCCCGCCGCGCTTCTGCGCCCGCGGAGTTGGAGAGAGTCCCTGCCTCCCTCTGCTCCTCTTGCCTGCTGGAGCCCAGACTCCAGAGGAAGAAAGTGTGCGAAACTGCAACTGAGTGGCGTTGTTGCGCCGGCAGCAGAGGCTGTGTCCCCTGCACGCAGAGCGGGAGCGGAGCTGGGAAAGCAGCTGGAAAATGCCCAGAAATACTTTCACAGCGGTCAAGCCCGGAGATCCCTGACACCCCTCCTTCCCTCCCCCGCCCCCGCCCCGCTAGCCCGATGGCCTGGCACCCCGCGTAGCCCGGCCGTGGGGGTGTGTGTGCGAGTGTGCGAGAGTGCGTGTGCGTGCGTGTGAGTGAGTGTGTGTGTGTGTGAGTGTGCGTGTGCCGCACCTGCCGGGCGATGCCAGCGGCCGGGCTGCCCGCCGGGGCTGCGCCGCGGCTCGCTCTTCCCGCCGCCGCCGGCCGCCGCCGCTGCCTGCGCTGGGCATGTCTCTGGGGCCGGCGGGGCCCCGGCTCCCTCCGCTCCTCGGCTTATGGACGGCGGCAGCGGCAGCAGCAGCGCTAGCAAGCAAGCGAGCGAGCAACCTGCACCAGGACTGCGCGGAGGAGTGGGAGCCCGCGATGCTTTGGCCTCAGTACTTTTCCTTAGCCTGTCTGGCTAACCGGGGCCATTGCTGCCGCCGCTGCTGCTGCTAGACACACAACACACACCAACATCAGGAGGGGGAAAAGTAAGGGAGAGAGGAGAAAAAAAAAAAAAATCCCAGGAAGATGGCGCCCACCAAGCCAAGCTTTCAGCAGGATCCTTCCAGGCGAGAACGGTAACACTTTCTCTTTATTGAACCTGCAGCAGCAGCAGCAGCAGCAGCAGCCGCCGCAGCAGCCGGGCCGGGCCGAGCCGGCGGCGCCGGGGCCGGGGCTGGCTGCCATGCCGGGGTGGGGGGACCTGCCGCCGGCACCCGCTGCTCGCACAGCCGGGCACCGTGAGTTCCTCCTAGTGCGCACCGCCAGCCGCACGCACGCACACACACACACACACACACACAAACACACACTCAGAGCAAGCCGCGCAGCAGCGGCCCCGCTCCGCTGGCCGCACCGCCGCGGCTGCCGGAGCCGGTGCCTGGCGGGGCGCGTTGCGGAGCCGGTGTGTGTCTGTGTGTCTGTGTGTGTCTGTCTGTGTGTCTGTCTGTGTGTGTGTGTGTGCGCGGGGCCGGGGGCCCCCCGGCGGCCCCGCCGCTCGGCGGCCCTGGGGCGCCGCGCCAGGCCCGGCGTTCCGGGCGGAGGGGCCGGCCCCGCCGGTGCGGTTCAAGCGCGGCTAGGCCGGAGCGGGGGGGGCCGCCAGCGGCGCCCGCGGGGCTGCCCGGGCCGGCCCCAGCCCCGCCGCGCCGGCCGAGGGTGCCCGCGCCCCCCGGCGTGGGCAGAGCGGAGCCGGTGCGCGGGCGGGCGGGGAGGCGGGAGGCGGTGCGCGGGTCCGGGAGGGAGGCGGGGGGGATCGCGCTGCCCCCCCGCTCGCTTCCCGGCCCGCCGCCTGCCCCACGTACTTTTGTTGGGAGAGAGTGCTTGTGATTAATGTGCTCTGCTGGTGACACGAATTGCCCGTAGCGGATTTGTTCTAGTAAAGTGAATCTTTCTAGAAGTGACTGGTAGGAGACAAAAGTACAAGTTCATGTGATGTTACTTTGTGATTCTTACAAAAGTATTCAAAGCTCCATTGCTACACTGCGACGAGATATATACCCAGAAGAAGAGCGGCCAGAGGGTTTGGGATGGGCTCCTTCCCTCCCGCCCCCTTTAGCGTTACAAGTGAACTTGAGTGTGAGGGCTGAGGAAGGTTCCTGGCTAGTTGGAAAAGTGGAAATTAACATTTAGATAGCCTTTAAAAGTAGCTGGATCGTTGGTTTATATTTCACAGCACAAATAAGTCTGAAAAATATTTAAACAAAAGTACTTTAGCCTTAATTTCATACTTGCGTATTTTAGAATGGTCGGCGTTTCTAGCACAACTCCCAAACCCCACAGATTTTGTCTAAGTAGCTGTGCCTTTTTTCCTAAGAAAGCAGACTGGGAGGTATAAAAAAATCCCATACATCTCATATTCACCACTGCAGTGTCAGTGTGCTTGTCTTAGATGCATTAATGTTAACTGTTGCACTTTGACAAGGCTATATTGGTATGTGGCAAAATTAGGAGGTACACCTAATGGGAAAACAGTGCCTGCTTAGATGTCAATGACTTAACTACAGATCTTCATTTTCAACTGTAAACATTTTAAAAAAAATATTGGTTCCAGTGGCTGCAAAAGTGTTTTTAATGTGTTAATAACACTTAAAGCATGCTTTTCTCCTGCAGAGTTCTTTGTTGGAAAAACAATTCATACGAATAAATCCTGCCCCCCCCTCCACAACAGACAATTCTGCTGTCTTCTTTCTGAGAATGTTACTATATTAGTGCTAAGTGTATTTGCCCGGATAGCTTCAGTAATCTCTCCAGCAGAAGCATATTTGTGTGCCATTTTGGGAATTTCTCTGAGATAGGAATCTTGAAGATAGAATTAATTTCTAGGGGAAACTTCATAGCCTGTGCATGAGTGCTTTCTTTATCACCTGTCTCCATTTGGCATTCGGAGAAGGTAAATCAAAGTGCGCGATTTGTTATTCTGCTCCACTTGAGAGCTGAACTAAATAACACTTGGTCTGAAATTCTGATTGAAGTTGTAGGAGGATATACTGTATTTAATTTAATGCCCTTTAATAGCATCTTCTTGTTCAGCTCTGATGCTGTCATTTTAAAGGTTGGATCGGAGTAGTTTTTCCCTGTAGGGAGTGGGAGGTGTAATCATTTCGGGGGAAAAAGGTAGTCTAAATTCTAGATCACTAATAGCCACAAACTTGGCCTAGTGTCCAAGAAGTTGTTTTTTGCCCTTAGGGTTCACTTTGTTATCACTCTGCACAGTGCTCTGCATAGTTTAGGCATAAGTACTGCATATAGAAGTTGATGACATTTTTTTGTAGCAAAAATAATACTAGTCTGTTTATTCCTTAAAAGTTTTGGAGAAAATGGATCAATGCTTCAATAAACAGATACTGATGTACATTTTATTAAAAATTGCGTAATGTGCTCATGAAGTCTTGCATGTAAATATTTCAGCTGTCTTTGTACATGTCCTTTCATCTGTGTGAACCAAGATATTTGAAATACAGGAGCATATCACTTACTGAAAGGGTTTGGCAGTCTCTTAGCTAATACTTCAGTAAACTAGTTCTCAAGATCAAGAATCCTCTGAATTGACTTTGTGTGCATTGTTTTCTTAGTCTGCACTACCGCAAGTATTTAGGTAGATGATGTTACATTTTTTCAAGCAAAAAATGTGCTTGCAAAACAGATGTAAAAAGTAGTAGTCTCTGCTGTAACCAGGCACTCGAATAGTTTTGAAACTTTTTTCACCTGTTTAGGTTCTTAAAAGGATATATGACAAGTTACACACTTACATTTGCTTAATTTTCTTTTTAACTGTGAGTGTTAGCAAATTTTACAGTTACGGCAACATTTTAGTTTTTTCAATTGTGTGGATATACACCCAAGAAAATGAAATAGACAGATGTGTCATGCTTATGATATGCCAGCATTGATTTGTATAGCATATCATAATATTAGAGTGCTATTGGTTTAGAGTGAAAGAGAAAAAACCTTTATTTTGGCACTTTTTCTAGAGCATGAGCTTAAACATAGCAGTGATAAATGATGATATGCATTGTCTAACACTTGCTTTTATATAAATAGCTCCAGAAGATTGCTTAAATGATAATCGAAAATATGAAATAGGGTGGCCTTCATATCACAAGGCCAAGGGTCTACAAATGGAAAAACTGAAATAATGAAATATTTCCAAGGCAACAGACTGTCAACAAGAACAGTAATGCATGGGCATATCATAGAGCTACCAGAGAGGATATTAGATCTTATAGCTCTAGAGCCTGCAGTTATAATGACCTTTATTAAACAGAGCCCTCCCACATTACAATGATCTTTCTGATTTCTGATTTATGGATTAGCAGTCATACTACTCTTCATAATTTGAAACATTCTCCCACCATATTTGATTTGCTGCATTTTTCTCCACTGGAATAATACATTATTTAGAGCTTACATGAGAGTATTGATCAACAAAACTTATATTGGGTATTTTCAGTAACTAATGGGATTCTGAATAACAAGATTTTGTCTGCAGCACCATTTTTACATTCTTTACCGCACAGCTGTTTTTTTCTTACAAACCATATCCAGTTAACTTGTTTTCTAACAATTTGATGGCATTCTATTCTAATGTTGTAAGTTACAAATAATTAGAGAATTTTGTTAACAGATTAATACAACACCTGGAGCCATAGGTATTTTTAAGAGAATATAAGGATCTATTGGCAGTACCCATCTCTTTTTATTAGCATCTTACTTGAATTTCTGAGTCTAATATACTGGCAATTCCAAATCACATTTGTTTGAAACTTGGCACACAAGTTGCCATCCCAGATGGGAATTTTACTGCAAGAGTGATGTAAAACAGTTGTTGAAAATTGACATTCTAGGTGTTAGTTTAATCAACATACTTTCTAAAAAGTAAAGAGCGTTTAAATTTTTTTTTTGTTTGTTTCATAAAATGGACTTTATAACAATACCTTCTTTACTGGAAAATGTATTCTAAGATAAGAATTTTGAATAACTGATACTGATCATGAAAACCAATTGTTACCATTTTATTAACATTTTTGGAATGATTATTCTCTCATCGAGGTCAGTAGAATGAAGCCATTTAACCAACGTGGCAGAAGTTCATTTGTTAGCAATTAAGTAGCTGTTTACTGTTATGAAACCATTTCCTGAATTCTCATCTCATGTGAATAAACCTCACATTCAGTTACTCCATCAGATCAATTTTATATTATTACCAGCACTAGCTCTTGCAGGTGTAAAAGCATCTCATCTTGTGTTTTCAGCACAGTCACATCAGCATAGTCATAGGATATTTTAAAATGAATCAAACAGACTTGTTCTGCAGGATGTCACTCTGGAAATTTGTTTATATATTCTTAACATAGAATATTTTTAAGGTACATAGCAAAGACTGCATTTTTCACCCTGGTTGTTTGTTTCTTTGGTTTGTTTGCTTATGCTTAATGTTTGGCTTTTTTTTTTTTTTTTTTTTTTTTTTTTTTTTTAAGAGGCTGCCAAAGATTTATGGCCATGAGAGGAAATGTTTTGAAAATTCATCCAAAATAATTACATTTTTTCAGAAGAGGCAATTTCTTTCTATGTAAAATTTATAAGGCTACTGTATGTTATCTTTAACATACAAAATCCCATTAGTGTGAATGAGGTGTGCGACTTTTTGTTTAATAGGACTTTGCATAATAAGGATAATTTGTAATAATATTGTATTTTGCCGCATAAGAAGATGTGCCATAATAAGAATATAATAATTGCTGCCATGTCTTATATGACTAGAGCATTGTTCTGTGACTAGCTGGAGCAGTGGTTCTGCAATACACAAAGTCCCAGTCAAATGAATAGGACCCTTGTGCCATTCATTTGAACAGGACTTTGAGTAGTACAAATATTCGTTAATTTTGTATGCCACAGAAGTATATTACACAGGACAAAGAAGGTACAGTAAGGGTAAGATAGTATTTGTGTCTCTAACTTGGCAGAACTGGACCCTGTTTTGAGAGAATATTGAGTTCAAGTTGTACCTTAATCTTTAGAAAAGTCCCAAATGAAATTATGTACACAATTAAAGTGTACTACAGAGAATCACAAGCAAGGATAAAAGTATTTTTAACATATAATTTAATAGATGTGATTTTTTTTCTCAGAGAGACCACAATGACAAATATACTTAGTGAGAGGACTAGTGAACTTTGCCTCTGTGTGTTATTGTAAAATGCCAAAGTCTTGAGATTGTCAAGTAAAAATGGAGTGATTCTCAAGGAGATCCTGATCTCAGCCTGCTGCAGCTCGATACTGAGAGTTATGCCAGCCCTTACCCGGCACTCTGCGTGCAGGAGAGAGCCAGGCACATTAAAGAACAAGTGATATGTGAGAAAGAATTTGAAACAGATTACTGAAAGCAGAGTTCTGAAGATTTTCTTGCAGGCTGTTTTCCCATCCTTTCTTGTATCTTGCATTTTGGACTTCCACTTTTCTGTCACGTTGCGCCATTTGTCTGTTCTGGGGAACTTCTCACTGATGTCATCCAATGTCTGAAGATGACTTTAATATTAATACTGAATATTTCTGTAGATATGTTTCTTTGTTTGGCTTAGCGTGCTTCAAAAAGTCTGAAAACGCTGTTCTACATGTTTTACTGATGAGATAGTTACACACAAAAGATTTTTGAGAACTAGCAGAAGTGGCAAAAGATGTCAATGTTAGCATTAGGAATAAAATTCCAGCCCCCATTTTGACTGTGTATTCAAAGATTATACTGCCTTCATTAGAGGGATTTACATTTCTTTTACAGGCAAAACCTCCACTGAAATAAAGTGCTTTCAGAGAATGGCTTGATTGCAATTTAAAATTAGCTGTTAGCTTGATATATAATACAAGTTCAACACTTATGTTAAATAATTTAAGTGGAAAAGTACTGTTCCATTACCTGCAGGCATGTTAGGTTTACATATGTATATAGTGAACTTAGGGGATATAGTCTGAATAATATGTATGTACGTAATCTACAATAATGTCCCAGGGGCTTGGATTTTCTGAAGAGCCTATTGGATTTAGGCATTCAACACATACTGCATTTTAGTGAAATATGGGCACCTAAATCCTATAAGCTCCCTGTAAAATACTTGCCTGGGAATTTTGTCTCCAACAGAAATCTAGAACAGGCTTCATTAGATATTACATTGTTTTAAACTGAATTTTATTGTGTTATGAATAGTCTTTGAACAGTCATTTTGGATGAAATACTAAAGGGTTATAGTTCTGCTGAAATTTAGGCACAGAACTGTATATTTATATATCAGAACTCTATATTTACATATTAGAATGGGGGGGGGGGTTCTTTCCCTCTTGCTTAAATGTCATGTTTGAAAGTCACGTGCAAATTCACATTTACAATCAGTTTACTCACAACCTAGCCTTGCATGAGTTAAGTGCCAAAGCTGTAATTCATTTAGCAAAAGTACAGTATACCAAATTTTAGAAGAATGTTTGTTAAAACGCTTTTTTTTTTTCAGAGATGATGGGAGGCAGAATTTGTTACTTTGTGGGAAAAAAATGTAAGTGGGCAGTTTTTGCAGGTCAAGGTTGAGGTCAATAGAAAGAACTGAGTGACTGAATCTGTACAGTGCTGGCAGCAGGATTAAAAAAGGAAAAAAGTATTAAAAAAAAGAGAATAGCTGCCAGTGGTACATATCCTTCAACCTTCACAGCTGAAAAAAAAGTAGCTGATTTTATTTGTCTGACTATAGTTAGATGTAGGATTGGCATGTTTGCTTCACCTTTGCATAAATTGCTAACAGTATGGACAGGAGGTTCTCAGAAAGAACTGCATTTTAAAAAACAAACCTGTTTTCTCTTGCTAAGTAACAAATAGAAGACAAACATAAAAAGAGGAACAAATACTTTGGGCTAATTTATCTATTTATTCTTTCTGAGCTGTTGTTCAGTTTTACAACAAAACTTGCATTTCTTGTGAAAAATCAAAAGTACAGTAATTTTTTGCATCGGCTGAATGAGCTAGATAAATGGTACTCAAGTAGTTGTTTGCAGAATCCAAGTAGTTTACTAAAGTATCTTAATTAATTGGATGTTCACTTTAATAGTGAGGTTTCCTGTTTATAGGCAGTGCTGTGTAACAAGAACATATATTTGATACATAAATGATACATATGGTTTCAGGAGGCCTGTATTTGTTCAAGATCTATTTTTACTAAACAACTGTTTCAGATTAACAAACAACAGGAAATAAATAGAGGTGACAGAAAATAGACTTCAGATGAGAAGCATGATAGAAAAGATACAGCTGATTCCAGATTTGTCAAACATATATGTACTGTTTCTTTTATCAATCACTCTACTTATATTCAAATTTCCAAAGTAAGAGATGCTGTATTTCCCTTTATTCCTTTTTTAATAGGAAGAAAAATGCTTCTCTACAGAACTGCAATTTTGAAACTGATATTCCATGCATTTTAAGGGTAGTATTTCAAATTTTTTGTATCACTTCCAAAAAGCAGGAGACTGCAGGATGTAGTAAACATTGCAAATCTCCTTTACTTTCCCCCCTGATTATTTGACATACTGAATGTCTATCTTTAGGAGCTGCCAGTATTTAGATTATAGATTTAGAATTCCTTTAGGAGTGATTTTTTATAAAGGTTGTTGATTATAGTACTACTAAAAAAAAAAAAAAAAAAAGAGGGATATTTAAGTTCTATTCATGACTTATTTGTTTCTTGTGGCTATTATCATATATTGCAATATTTGTTCAATTCAAACAGGAAAAAAACCCAAAGGGATTAAGGGAAAAAATGTGTTTTAACTGACAGAGAATGGAAAAATACCTTGCCTGGATGGAAATGGAAATGCAAAATTAGAGTCCTTCAATATTTATTCTGCTTTTTACTAATTATGAGGAAAACTTTAAAGGATTTTCCACTGACTTATATACATGTCTACTGCAAAGTGCAGGCATATATTGTATATTAGATAGAGACAGAATATGTATTTGCTTGAAAGGAAATAATGCTATTTGCTCATCTCCAGTAAGCTATGTCTTACTTTAGCTGAAGTTAAATGTAAATACATGTACTGGAATGGAGATTTGCTTTCCCTCTAATGCTGTGGGCAAAAAGTAGGCTCATCTTTTTTTTTTCGTTTTTCTTTTTTTTTCTTTCTTTTTTTTTCCTCCTCATTTTTATTGTTCTGTGTAAATGTAATTTGTTAATCCTGTGAAATTTGTCATAGATAAATTTGCTTGGATTATCTTGTCACCACCGTATCTGCATTCTTTTGTTCATTGCTTATTCATAATTTAACAGTCTGGCAGTGAGCCTTTTTGGGATGCTCACAAAAGATATATGACCTCTACCAGCTGCTACTATAACCTGCAGAATGCACAGCAAGACATTAGAAACGTGAGGATTCCTCTACTGATTAAAGTGCTCTTCATTTAAACAGTCTGTTCATAAGAATCTCAGGAATCTTTGTGGATAGCAGTTTTGATTTTTCTTTTCTCACAAAATTATTTCTAATGTTTTCTTCACCTGAAGGGAAAACTAACATTGAATCTTAAGATGATGATGCTTAGCTCTCAAATGGACTAATGGAAATTAAATCCCTCATTATATATGCCTGTGTATACATAAGTATTTGTGTATTTACACATTTTCATATACCTGTACCAGTCTCTACCTGTGCATGTGTATATATCTATATATGTATATATGTATTTCCTGCAGTTTTACAGTGGGAGAAATTAGTGCCCATGTGTGCTATTTTAAAACTAACTCATCTATTAGGATATTTTCCAGCACATATTATTATGCAGTACGAATTTACAGAAGAGTTATCCAGTTTAACCCTGCTTTAGCCCTAGTGTCTTACAGACTCTATTGTGTAAATACTCAACATTATACAGTACATGAAAGACATTAAATGTAATGTTACTTGAAGTGTAACAACATTTTAGATTTTCATTATTCTCCTGACTCAGTTTAGCATATAAATTTTTCGCTTTTTCACTTTTTTTTTCTTCTTATCTGCAGATCAGCTTGTGAGTAATGGCTAGTTTTTACCTCCCCTTTGTGCTGGCACATGATTATAGTTCAAAATAATTCATTGCTAATCCATGCAGTATTGGTTCATCTCCATCACTTTGTTTTGTGATTAGAGCCTCGGGCCTGTAAGAACATCCTTCTGCACAGTTTTCTATCCTGATTTTCTTTGACTGCATCCCATTTTTTAAGTAGTTCTATCATTACTGCTCACCTACCGATCCTATTTAATTTTTAAAAATGTATCAGTTAAAAAAAATTAATATTTTGTGGGGTTATTTTTCAAGGGTTTATGAAAAATATTTGTTTTCCACTGCAGTAAGTCTCCAGCAGTGATGTGTGTAGGTCTTGGTTCATCTCAGCTGATGACGGAAATCTGACTTGAGTTTCCCATTTTTCCTTAGCAGTCTGCATTTCCTCTCTACTTATTTACATTGGGTGCTTCAAGAAGTTCAGAATCCTAAAAAGAAACACAGTTTCTTTTTTGAAACAGACTACAATAGAATAGTAATTCCTGTCTTGTCATTTTCAACACAACATTTCAAGCAGAGCTGGTGTGCAATAAAGCTGACGGAGGAACTTTTAAAATATATAGGGCGTGATCCTACTCTGATCACTGTGGTTGAAGTTACTCTTTATTGGGTCAGATATGAACCGATGTGACACTAGAACTGGGCTTATGTGATACAATGATATTGTACCTTGATCACATTTACATCGAATATTTCCAGATCATGAAGAAAATCCATAATATTATTTCACATGAAAAGATGCAAATTTTCTGAGAAGGTCATCTAAAAGATTTTTCAAGACTTTGTTTCAAGCATTGAGTAGTCCTGTGTTCCTTTTAATAATTACTTTCATCTCATTGTAGCCGTGTGTTTGAAAGTGTAGGTCAATAAGGATGATCGCATTCAGAATTTCATGATCTGTGTAGTGGAACAAATTGAAAGCAAAGCCTGTATCAATCACTGTGAAGGGAGGGTTAATTGTTACTGCTTCTCAAGCCTCTGGACAGATAAACCAGTAATGAAATACTTATTGCTCTGATATGTGAATGGTTAAGGATGAAACAATGGAAATAGAAGCAGTCTTCAAAGATAACAAAAAAATATCAAAAAACAAACAAAAAAGGCAAAAAGGCAAAGAATAATTTGGACTAAAGTAAGATACTGTATTTGCTGTGTATGAACATTTTGAAAGTAATGTTTTCATCTAATAGAGCCTTGTAGGAATGGTGTAAGACAGTAGAAAGTGTAAGGTTTCTAAAACAAAAATAAAACATGAATTTTACAGCTTTTAATTTGAAAACAATTTAAATGGTTTTACATTAAGCCTGGATCTTAGGTAAAAGTAACATTTCCACATTAAATGTTTTCTTTTCTTAAATGTTTTCTCTGTTTTTAATTTGTGGTACCTTTGAGTGTTTATTTCTTTTCTTTCTTTAAAAACACAGCTGTATTTACTAAATCAAGTATGTTTTGTTTTCATGTGATGTTGTTTTAAAGCATTTTGCCTACAGCCAAACAGGACTTTAAAAGAGTGTTTAAAGATAGAAGCGGAAAAATAAAAATTAGTGCAAAACCAAATTACGATACTATAGTAAATATTTGACTATTTCTAGATTGTGCACTTAACATTTTAAACATCTGTTAGTTACTTATATGTTGAAATATATGCAAAAATATTTAGCCAAATTGAAGTCTTAGGCCCATGACAATCATCTCAACACAGTGGGTAGTTCTGAAAATTAATGAGAATGATAATACTGTAAAGACTGTTCCAGAGTTTGCCCAAATTCATTATCTAAGACTCTTGTTAAGAACATCTCAAAGAATTTTAACCAGGAAAATATATTAATGGTTCAAAAGCATTTTTCAAAATGGTGATTTATAAAAGTATAATGGAATTATATATGCAAGAGCTATAGTTAGAAACACAAATAACAGGAGCAGCACATTATGAAGGAACATTTTCCAATAGCTAGGGTACTTGGCTTTGATTTTGTGCATAGGTGTCAAGGTTTCCTTAACAATTTATATTTTGAGATGAAGGAAATGAAAAAATGTAGGCAACTTATAAAAAACAAAAGTCTCCTTGTTAGCTACCTAATGAGGCCTATAGCTGCTTAAAAGCTAAGCAAAGTAATTAATAATTTTAGAACTAGTATAAACATCTTTTAGACAATCGAAAAGCACTTTCAAGAGGAAGGGTGATGAGACACATCTTTAGATTTCTCTTCAGAATGTTAAGAATTTCCTGTTGCCTGTTTCCTGATGGGATTGACGCAGCTGTGTATCATATGGAATGAAAGAGGAACCAAGTGCCTGGCTTTGTTTTATTCAAGTCTTCACTTAAGAAAATGTATGTGTTGATTTTGGCTCTTTTTCCACACATCACTGAAATGAATACTATACACAAAATTGTCCAAATGGAAGCAAATTATAATTAATCTACCTTTTTTTCTAAGGGACAGAAAATGTTAATAAATAAAGTATATCAGTAAGCTTTCTCTGCTGTGTGCAATGAAAAAGAAAGAGCTTGGAAGATTACTGTTATTTCCATTTGTATTTTCAGAAGTGGTTGGTGTATTGAAGTATCTGTATTTGCATGTGCACATGTAATTGTTGGAAAACAAGTTAGTTATAGAGTTTCTTACTCATTTTGGCTGTTGTGCAATCACACATAGCCCATCTGAAAAGACATCTTTCCTGAGAGATATGAATGCAAAATAGAGAGGGATAAGAAGATCTAAAAAAATTTTAATAGTAATTTTGTTCTAGCCTGTCCCACTTCATGGACCAACTCTTTGAAGAGGATTCAGGATGGGAAACTGTACTTGTTAAATTTTTTAGTAATTTCCCTCTCTGGCAAGCAAAAGGTTTTCAGAAGATGGCAAATGTGGTTAAGTGGTCTGGGAATGGGTAACCAAAGGTGCTGCAGGTCCATAGCAGTGGGGCTGCCCTTCCACTTGTGTCCCAGCTCCTGGCAGAGCCTGGTAAAGCTGTGTAGCATGCAGTTCCAGTTGGAATTCACACTAGCTCAGGTCAATATGATCTTCTCCGAGGGCTGTATAAGGCAAATTCTGTTGCTAAAGAAAAGCCCTCAATACCAAGAGTAAAGCAGCTTCTTAGCATCCTGCCATGGCCCTCTGCTACTGAAGCAGACACAGGCCCCGTGCAGGGTGCACAGCTGATGGGCAGCAGGGCTAAGGGCATGCTACAAGACTCAGCAGAGGCACATGTGGCTGAGTGGGGTGATTGCACTAGATCACTTCTGAGACTGTCTCTCCAAGCAAGATGCAGACTTCTAAAGATCTTTTTAAT
Source organism: Prinia subflava (assembly GCF_021018805.1). NCBI lineage: Eukaryota > Metazoa > Chordata > Aves > Passeriformes > Cisticolidae > Prinia > Prinia subflava. The sequence goes on from NC_086251.1 coordinate 37,330,287, forward strand.
CATTGGGAGTTGCACTTTGAATCTTAAACTTTCATTCGCTCAACCTGCCAGCCAGCTGTGAAAACAGTTGACCACGTCCTTGCTCTTTTTTGCCCTGTGACTTCTTGGTAAATTACATCTTTCTGCTGCTTTTGGATACTTTGATCACTTCTTCAGTGCATTCTTTGGAGGATCTTTCTCATTCATTACCCATCTTTGTGTGGGAGTTCTGCAACATGTTGTCTCTCAGCCGCCCTCCTTTTCCCCCCTTATTCTGCTCTTCATCTTTGCATAATCTTATGTGGAATGACAATTTAAGTATCATCTCTTTGCAGATGATTCATAGACTTTGGTATATCCATCTCAGTGAAAATGTAGTCTTGATTCTCAGTCATCTCCTTATAGCCTAGCTTTGATTCCCTTAGTCAAAACAGATCTCCTGGAGATTACAAGCCCTCCACCTACTTTTCAAGTTAACACTGCTATATTGCCTGTGAGTAGAGGTCTGTAATTTGGCAGTCTCACTGATAAAGACCTCTCCCTCACAGCATAGTAGTTAAAAAGGCAAATAGATTGGTGTGAGTAGGAAAGTAGAGATAAGGACATAAAGGCTGATGAGATACATGGAAAGAGTTTTGTCAGAGGAAAAGTTAAGGTAAAATACTTCCTCTTGGAAAAGGGATGACTGAACAAGGCCTCAAGAAGGTAGCTGGAGAACAAGTATTCATTAACTTTAATATTATGAGAACAAGGAAACATTCTGTGTAATTCTCAGGAAGCAGTTTTAAAATGTTTAACAGAAGTTGTAATATTTTTGGGGGGTTCTTTCTTTTTTTTGTTTTTGTTTTTGTTTTTTTTTCCCCTTTTTTTGTGGGTTTTTTTGTTTTTTGTTTTTTTGTTTTTTGTTTTTTGTTTTTTTTGTTTTCATGGCTTTCCTGCCTCCCTTCAGTCCTACCCTGTAGCATGCAATTGAATTGCTCAGTGGACTTCCTTGCCAAAGGGTGTTTTAGAGGTCAAAATACAAACGGGCTCAAAAATGCATCAGGTGTTACTCTGTTACATCTCTGAGGAGCTATTGACTGTGATGGTGATGATGCAACTCAACTTCAGGAAGTTTTTACACAGCTGACTTCTGGATGCTGACATGGAATATCATGGAAAGGGATGTTCTTTCTCTGCTATAGTTTTTATATATTTTATATTATATTTTAAAATATTTTTTATTTTTTTTTACTGATGTAGTGTAACTTTTGTTCTGTTCTGAAGTTCTTTGCATTCAGACTGCATGAAAGTCTTGCAGGCTTTTTCTGCCTAACATCCCTGCTGTATGCTTTCCTGTTTACTCTTCAGTTAAATGCTCATCCTCACTACCATTGAGAAATATTTTTTCTCTAGTCCTATCTATCCAGAATCATCTTACAGAGATCATTTTCAGAGTGACAGACTGTCACACTGTCCATGTCTTTTTATGTCCCCCCTGACATCTCTTCTCTGGTGCATGAAATATTAATATCTTGCCCTAAGTTTCAAGTCCTTCTTCACCCAGCTCTATCATACTGTTTCTCTTTGTCAAGGTTTTCCTTCAAGTTGTAACACCAGCCCTGTTGCCCATTTACTGTTTTGCAAACATGCATTTGTTTGATACCTTATGCTTGGACTAGGATTCCTTTGTAACATCACCTTTTGGATTCATCTCTCTTCCCAAGTTGTTCCTTACCTGAAATGCCTTCAAAAGCAGCAAGCTACTTCTAACTAGGTATCACTTCTTGTGATGCTAGCTGCTGCTGTCTTACTGCTTCTAAATCTTTTCCTGTTTCTCATTTGATAGTTGCTCTCTAGGATTTTGGGGCTCAGGGCAGGGGTTTTGTCCTGAGGTACTTTATGTACTACTACTTATGTAGTGAATGTGTTAGCACTGCTGTTACTGCTGCTAATGTGAGTATTTTATCAGTGTGCTTGGTTGATCTGGGATGCTGAGTTCCTGTAAGAGGAAAGGAAGTGATGTCTCTTAAATGTGTTAAGGTGTGAAAAGCTTTTATGAAATTCAGAGGAGATGGAACAAATTAATGACAGAGTAATCCACTGAATGTTACTAAATGCATATTTATTTGAGGAAATCCCTGCACTGAAAATGATTGGACAGAGACTTTGGGTGTGTATTATATATGCTGTCACTTGTGTTGTTCCTTGCAGTTACTTTTGAGGATTGTTGGAGATGGGATACAGGAAACACTGCTCTGACCCAGTACTCCTGTTCTTGCATTGTTATGTAGAATGTTTCTGGAAGCTGTAGCAAGTCTCCTTGGTGATTCTCTCGCTTAGAAAATTGTTGAAGAAATTGGTCTCAGTTAAATACTTTTGGCTACTGTCATTTTCAGTGCATTTCATGAATGGATATGAGATGTGTCACAGATTAATTAACTGCTTTGTACTGTGTTTTTATCACATCATAAAGTGTTTTTTATGTGTTGATATGGTTAAAGACCTTATTTGGATGGTATGGACAAGGCATTATACCTATATATACCATATATACAATGCCTAGGGAAAAAAAAGTGCTTGCTTTGAAGAGTTCATAGTTTTAATTGATGTTTATTCTTCATTTGTTGGAAATGAAGGTTTTCTGTAACAGTTAATTTTACACTCTTATTTGAAGTTTTATTTTTTTTATGATCAAGCAAAGTGCATATTAAACAGATTGAATTGAGTGAAATTAAATGCTTGGATATTATTTTTGCTTGGTGAAACCCCAGTGGCATAAAATTAATTGCGGTGCTGACTTGAACATTGCAATGAACATATGTGAACTTCAGCATGTATGATACTTTTAGACCAGGATGCAGTCTATTTTATACATGATAAAAGTAAACAAAATCAACTACTAGTGATATGGTCATTAGTTTAAAGGGCATGTAATCAAAATATGCACTGGTAACTTTTGTCAAAGGTATGCAATATTGGACCCATATAATTTCTGTTTGTCATTTTTTGGGAAATAACTGATTTGTAATAACTGTTTTCATAAATATCTAAGTTTGCATGTTAGCAGAGATAAGTTATCATGTATGTAAGTTTAATTAATTGTATTCTCAAGCATTTGAAGTCATGTATTTCAGTTGCATCAATGTAGACTTGGCATTACTAGAAAGGTTTCAGATTTATCTAGGTAGCTGCAAGTATAGAATTCGTTCTTCTTGTGTTATTTTTTTAAGGAAAGGGAGGTGAAAGATGAATTGTGGAATGCTATTCATCAGCAGGTTGGTATCCATACCTAATTGTATAGTAGTGGTCTGATAACCAGGTTTGTAAATAGGAGGAGAGATTTGGAGAGTTCCAGGAGGGGGAATTGTAAGTTGGGTGGCCACATTTCTTGTCACCTTGAGAGGGAAAATGATAATTGTATTCTAGAAAATCATTGTGTAGAGTGTATTTTTGTGGAAGATAAATACAGCTCAGAAGCCTACAGGAATGTGTTGGAATGAGAGTGAAAGGAAGCTGGATTTCTTTCACAGCAAATTTGGAAGTGTGGGAAACACTTTGATTTCTTTTCAAGTTAGAACATCTATTACCAGTCTTGACCAGAGGCATTTTACTGTATGATGTCAAGAGAGGCTTCGGCTATGACTTGCTTCAAGTCACAGAACAGCTGAGGCTGGCAGGAACCTCTGGAGATCCTCTAGTCCGACCCCACTGCTGAAGCAGGGTCATCTGGATCAGGTGTCCAGGTGTGTGTCAAATTAGGTTTTGAATGTCTCCATGGATGAAGATTCTATGGCTTGTAGAATCAGCTGACCAACTTTTAGTGTTTCACCACTTCATGGCAAAAGAGGTTTTCCTGATATTCTGTTGGAGTTGCCTGAATTCTAGCTTCCATCTTCATCTCTTGTCCTAAAATTGTACCCATCTGCAAAGGGTCTGGCTCCATCTTTTTTGTAGCATTCTACTAGATAGCTGTAGACAGAAATGTCTTTATTTCACCTCCTTATCATGCTTATGGATGAACAAACCCTGTTCTCTCAGCCTCTCCTAGTACATTATGTAGTGCAGTCCTCTTTATGTCTTGGTGGCTTTCTGCAGTGGCTTGCTCCAATACATCCCTGTATTTCTTGTCCTGGAGAGCCCAAAACTGGACTGGGTACTCCAGGTGCAATGTCACAGGTGTTGGAAAGAGAGGGGCACCTGCTGCATACATGCTAGTTAGTACAGCTCACTGTGTCCTTGGCCTTCTTTGCTGCAAGTCTGCACACTCATGAGGCCCAGCACAGTCGTGAAATGTGATTTTTTGTGTGGAGTAGACCAGCTCTGAAATTCTAGATCTGTCCAATATAAAGCACTGATTTTTTTTGTGTTAGTGCAGTATAGTGAATGCAGACTTTGCAACAGTAATGTTAAGGATGGGTCAGCAACAGCAGTGATTTCGAGTGGCTGAACAAACCCTGATTAAAAGATACACCACAGAAGACGGTCAGTCTTAAACTGTGAGGAAGTTTGTTATATGTGATATTAAATATTGCATAATTGAGTATATTGAGGTTAAGGGATAGAAATTCACCTGCAATGAAACAGTGGGCATCTAGAAAAGAAAGATTAAATTGGAGCATTTTAAAATATTTGGGATCATAATAGATATATTATGATTATAATTGAGATCATAATAGATGGATCATAAAATTGTGGCTGTAGCACAATCCCTAGGTAATAGTATCAGTTATTTCCTAGAGGGAAAAATCACAGGAAGGTACTAATCAGAAGTATTTTTGTACATCCAAAATTATGCAAAACAGTTCCAGGAACCGTGGAATTTTGTTTGTTCCTTTACTACTTTATACTGTGGACAGGATTAATCAGAGATGGAAGCATGCTACAGACATTCTTTAGCATCAATGGTTCATGCTGAATTCAGTGTCTCCCTGTTTTTTTTCAATTCCTTATAAGCTGTGCTTTGGGCATCAAGAGGGCTCCTGCCACTGGGGATTTTTTTATGGTTACTACAAGTATATTCCTAAGTATTCTGGAAGAAACCAAGGAAGTCTGTTCTATATTGCAGGTGATAGGTAGTTTGAAGTAAGGGAGAATTTTTCAGAGGTCCAGTGACACTGAATCTTTAAAAAGAAATTCACTGGAAATGGAAATCTAACAGGAAGAAAAGGGGAAGAAATGTTTGTTTCTACATAAGAAATGGATGCACAAGAGAATTGCAAATAACTTTTAAAAACTCATGAAAGTTGAAGCTAGTGACATTTGGTTAGCTCTGTCTGATGTGTTTCTAAGAGATATGAGGTGCTTCAGGAATGGAAAAAAAGGATTAAATGTTGAAATTTCCCTTCATTGTGCGGAAATGTTTTGCATCAAGTTGGCCATATAGAAATGCACAAAATAAAGTCAAGTAGATAGAAAATTTTAAACAACTGCTCTGGACATCAAAAAAGAGCTCCTGTGATCACTCAGCACTTCAAAGCCTGATTTTTTTAACCACTGTTGCATGTCATGTTGATGCCTATTATTTCCTGGAAACAGATTTATTACAGGAAGGAAGTTCTTGTTTTGGGGGATCATCAAGCTGCTGGAGAAATGCCTACTGTTCAAATGGGCAGCACACAGACTTAAACATTATTTTTAAGGGGTGCATTTTGTTCTTGAAGTGAAAATCTTAAAGGATTACACTTGGTGCAGAACTTGTAAGACCACTACCTGTATAATTAGGTGCTGTTTTACTCTGCAGTCAGATGATTTCACTGTTTGGCATAAAAAATGTTAAAAGGCTTGCATTTCTGGTGCTTGCTTCCCATTTGAAACACTGTGCTTGTTTATGGGAGGGCAGAGGGCTGAAAAGAAATGAAGAGATTCCCTGGGGAAGGCTGACCTTGGTAAATAAGGAAATATTTTCATGTTCACTAAGGAACTGGGCTTCATTTGTGAAACTCAGGGTACCAAATGGAATCTCTTGGGTGAAAAGTTACCTTCTAAGAAGAAGTATTGTGGAGTCTTACATAGTTGTACAGAACTGCACAGCTTTTACTAGAAGGACCAAATGAGAAGTACTGAAAATTTATCACTGTAACCTGATGGCTGGATTGAGGGCAGAAAGGGTCTTTTGATCTGCAGGAGGAAGAAAGGAATATTAGGAATATTAACTTCCATTTGGAATTATTTAGGGTTCTATGTGGTGTGGACACTTCTTTCTTCTTCTCTTGATCCCATGGGCCAAAATGTCCAAGGTATCATGATGAAGGTGTACCTGGCTGTGCAGTGAGAGCACACCTGAACTGCAGGTCCAAGCTCAGAGGCTGTCTGCCCATCCTTTTGTGGTAAGATGGGGCTCTCCCTTTTCTTAGAGAGCCCAGGATATAGGCAAGGATGACGTTGTGTGCCCATTGAATGGTTTGGTGAACTGGATTGCTGTCCAAATACTCTAAGCTCTTTTAGTGAAGGTGAAGGCAGGAGGCAAGATCAGATTTGCAATGCTTTATCACAAAAGTATTCACTTGTAGAAGAAGTGGGAACAAGGACTTGTGAAGTGCTGTGTGTTTCCCCACGAACGCAGTGGGTTGGCAGAGGGTGGGGAGGGCTGACCGCCCTGAGGCAGCACGGCAGGACAGCGGGCGAGCGCGACACCAGGCCCTGAGCACGCACTGCTGCCGGTGTGTCAAGGGCATGCTTGCACTTGGAAAGGTAAAATATACCACAGTCAAAGCCTGAAATAGGCTCCTTTTAAAAGAAAAGAAAATCGGTATGCTTTCTTGCTTTTTATGACTTCGTGCTTTTTGTGTTTTCCATGACTTTTAAATTAGAGGGTGAAGCCTGAACTCTCTCATAGGTGGACATTAGAGGCCCAGCTCCTTGTTGGTAAACAGATGTCATTTTGGTATGCAACATGGAACTACTTTTATTTAATTTGTAGAATTATTTCTCAACAGAGTGAACTAAAATGATCATTCACCTCTGTAGGTACCTACTCTGGACAGCTATTTCAGTATTTTTTTAGTTGAGTACTAGTGATGGCTTGTTAAACTGAGGCCAAATAGAATAGGTACTTAAAAAATCTTGGTATGGATTTAGAGAACTGTGCAGGTGCTTTATAAGATTAAAAGATGTGGAAGTTATCAAGATGCTGAAAACTTTGTGCAAGAAACAACAGATTCATCATTAAAATAGCGCTACATAAACTGCTTAATAAAGTGCTGATAGCCCTTTATCAAAAGTGTGCCTTGTAATAATACCTGAGATACGCCTTTCTTAATGAGATTAGGATCACATATTGACAGACATGTTTTTAGCAGTGATTGTTATTGTGTCAAACTTGATTTTTTTTGTCCTCGGAGAGCCCATAAAAACTTTTCTAGCAAACTCCTTATTAAAGTAATGGATTCCAACAGATGAAATTTGAGTATTTTAATCAAGAGAAAAATCTCATTTTTGCATAAGGCCAGCAGCATTAAAACCACAGAATTTTGAGGTTTTATCTCTATGGTCAGGTTCACTAAAAATGTAATTGTCTATATCAGATTTTTTAAGATAATGTAATCAGCTGCTTTGCTGACACAGTATTTATTTGAGTTCTTATTGAGCTATGGATTTATTTATTTTTCTGTAGAGATAGAAAAACAATGAATCAAAATAATATAGAGCTAACTTTTCAGAAAATATTACCACTTGGTAAATCTGAGCTAGAAATATAATGATAAAAAGAAACTATGATCACTCTTGATCAAAAATAAATTATTAAAATAATTCACTGGCTTCCTTTTTACAATTAAAGGTGATGAAATTTATGAAGCAAACATAAGTTCTGCATTTAAAAAAATGGGTATAATATATGTAAACAAATCCTGTCAATTGTTTTGTGTTTACCATTTGTTTTTAATTTCTCAATAACTTACCAGTCAGATACATATTTTCACATATTCAAGTTTTCTGGTTGAGGCCAAATAAGGGAGATAAATAATATATATCTTATATATACAAAATATACATATATAAATAAAGGCACCTCTTGTGTAAGAGATCCAGGTGTTAAAAAGGGCAAAGAAAAGTAGTAGTGGTAGTAAGTTTATCACAAATAATTCCCTTCCCAGGAAGCTTCTCTTGGAGGTTGTGACTCTGTGAGTAGGGAAGCTGTGTGTGGCAGAATGTGCTGTAATGAAGTTGTCGGTGTTTACACTTTTCCTATTGGAAGGGTGTTCGTTACGGCTCTTGTGATGAATTTACCTCTGCACGACGTAAAACAATTTGGCAGATGTACTTTATTTAGGTAAATGAATATAAATCAGCCCTATTTTTTTTTTTTTTTGAGAACTTAGCTGTGCAGCAGAAATATACTAAAGCTTTTAAAATTTTTCAGTGGGAAATGTTAGTTTACAGATTAGAAGAAAAAACTTCAGGATGTCTGTTGATGGACAACATTTTGCCTGTGCAGAAGTAAAGAGATTGCTGCAGTTTACTAAGTTATCTGCACTGATTAAGAGAGTGAAAATAATTAAATAGGTTAAACAAAAAAACAAAACAAAACAAACAATCAAAAAACCCAAAGAAAAAGAGGTTAATATTGTAAGAATTATTCTAGAAATTGAAATGAACTCCCGGAATACTTGAATTTCTTATCTGTAACAGTATCTAAAAAAATTTAATGATAGTTCTTATGTAAATGGGGTCAAACACATTGTCAGAGGAGTTTATATATATTGACAAAAATAATTGGAGTAGGAAGGCAAACTTGTCAGATATACTGAGAATTCTCAGAAACTAAGGGGTTTGAGTGAAAATCTGGGTGACTCTTAACTAATCTTGCACATAGATCAAAATCCAAGCCTATCCAGAGAGATTTGATTTGATCCACTGATATTAAAACGTTGAAGAGAGAGGCAGTATCTAATGTTCTTCCATTTAAAGTGGATTTAGTAGCAACAACAATGTCAAAGTGATTGAAATTTGCATTTTCCAGGCTTTAGGATCATACTGGGAATATCAATGTGGATTAGGCATGAGCTCTCTTTTCTCTAATAAAATGTAGTCAGAAAAAAAAGGTGTAAACTGTGAGTAATTTTTTGGCCATTACTTATATCCAAACAATTCCACTGGTGTTAATGAAGTTGCAGAGTGTAATTGAAAAGAGAAATTGCCCCTCTGCTATTGAAATTTAATATATATGCTGCAAATGTTTTTTGAGGAAAAATAAATGAGTTTTACCAATAATTCAAGCAAAAGATGGGATTTGCTTAGCTTTAGGTTAAAATCATGAGGGGGTAAGCACTTCTTTGCCTCAAAGTTTTGTGATTATTTGATTAATACATAGGTGTTGATTTTCGCTTTATCAGTGAGATGCCCCCAAGAAGAAGTGAAATTGAAAAAAATTGATTAATTGCTGCTCACAATTAAACACGTAGAAATTAAAAAAGAATAGTATTGATATTTTATTTTATTTTAATGCAGGGCTCCTTGGAGACAAGATTAATTGAAAGGAGAAAGAGAAGCAAGCCCTTAAGGCTGGATAATGTATTGCTTTCAATTTCACTTGCTAGTGTAAACAAAGCAGATGCTGGAGTTGCCCAAGAATTAAAACTTGGGTTTGCAGATTTGTTTAAGTGAAAATTTTCCGTAAGTCCTAGTAAATGATATTAAAATTTCTAGCTTTAGAGAAAGGCTACTTTAAAGCAAAAAACCCCCAATGTTCTCTATTGAACAATTGTTCAAAATTGCAGGGTAATATTTTCAAAACAGTCAAAGCCGTTCAGAATCTTAAATTTCACTTTCAGATATATTTTATGTTCAGAAACATTAGTTTCACTGAAAAGCACAAAGATATGTAGACCCTTAAGGGCTTGTTTTGAAAAATGTGACTTTGGTTTCCCAATCACTACTATTTTTTAAAATTTCGCCCACTAGCAATAAAATGCTATTTGGATTGTGATTTTCATAAAAGAACATGTCAGGATCACATAACCTTATCCAGTTTTCAGTAGAAGCTGGACTGGGTTCCTTATTTCTGCCAGAAACAAATGCTTTTAAAATTGGGTAAATTTTATCATTAAAATGGGTAAATTCTTTGAAGATGTGAAAACCTGATACCAGGCAGTAGATAGTGAAGGGTGTCAGGAACACGTGAACTTTTAAAGCCTAATAAAAATATATGAAATATGCAGATAATTCAGGCTGAATTTTAAAACCAAATCTGTATTATCATGTGTTTTTAGATGATATAAATTTCAAAATGCACTGGTGATCTTCTAAGTGTATGCTAATGCATCAAGAATGGTGATACACATTCTCTTCCTGTTATAAATCTTTGGCCCAGCCTTTCAAACCCTTGCATTTCTACTTTAGATTTAATAGTTAAGTACAGGGATCTTACCTAATTAAAGATTTTCAGAATATCTCATATATTTAATGAATGAGTGTTCATTGCCAACACGCAGTATGCCAGAACATCAAGTTATCCAAAGAGCATCCATTTAAGATATATTTAAAATTAAAATAAGCAAAACTAGACAAAATATGAAACAGATGCAGTGCTACAAAATGTAGGAAAAAAGAGCCCTGGGATATAACTTTGTGTTAAATATTTTTCGTAATTTAGGGAATATGTATTCTTCTGTTTGTCTTGTAATGGCGATCTGTTCTATCCTTACCATTCAGAAGCAAGCAGGCAGAAGGCTTTATTTTAGATGTTTTGTGTCCCCATCTAGCCTTTTCTTGCTATTATTTTAAGTGCATGGCACAAGTTTATTTCTGCTTGTGGCTAGGGAAGTTCCTAAATGCCTCCTCAGAAAGCTGGCTGTCCTCCGAGCCAATTGAGACGTTCTGTTCTGCCAGCTCCTGGGGTCAGGGAATCGCTCTGCTGGCAGCAGCACCTGGCATTTGTCATGGAGGACATTCCCCCATTGTGTGCAGGCCGTGCCATGATTGCTTGGAATACTTCAGATTAATGTGTCCCAAAAAAGGGAGAAAGAATCCCATGACAAGCAGCGTGCTATTAAGTAGGTATAGCTTTGTGAAGCTCTACCAAAAATTACTGAAGAGGTGGCTTTTCTTCTGTCATGATAGGGGTACAATGACTGCATATTTCTGTATTCCTAATTGAACTTTATTTTGTGATGTGCCTTGGAGCATCATTGCTGACCAATCCAGCCCTGTTTCAAAGCTCACAAAAGTCAATTAATGGAAAGACGCTCACTGATTTCAAGTTATTTGGAATCATTCTCTTAGTATAACTTTTATTAAAACTCTGCTTAGTGGTAGTTTTAATGTGTCTAATATTATTAACTAGGCTTACCGAATAATAAAATTAATATATTTTACTTTGGCTTTTGTCTGATAAATGATCATAGTAGTCACTGTGCTTGTGAAATGACTCATTACTTCTCAGAAATTGAAAGTTATTCCTGAAGTTTAGGGCAGCAGGATACTTTTCACGTTATAAGCATAAGAAAAACTGCAAAAAAAGGTGAACTATCAGATAGGCTGGAAGGTATCTTTGTAGGAATTTTCAAAACATAATCTGTCCAGGTGGTATGTTGCACTTCATTTTGAGAAGTCACAACTTTGGTTATATTTTGAAAAATTTTTGATAAGTTACTAACTCACATTCACTAAAGACTTTCATTTAAAAATAAAGTTTTTCCTTTTTTTTTTTTTTTCCCCATGAAGAGAGAAAGTTGAATTGTTCTAATCCTTAAGTATCCAGCTGATCTCTAGTTATTTATATGTGGCCCAGCCCATAATATCACCATTAATTTTTGTGAATTTCTCAACAGGTGTCCAGCATACTTCACAGGTTTAAATACCTCTTTCAGTATCTTGGGCTCACAGTCCTCTCTCAGTAAATTTTTCTCTATTTCTGTGAAGTGCAAAGGCACACATTGCCACGGGCACTATGCACACAGCTAGAGAAGATTTTAATTATGAATCCCTTAGCAGTGAGGGTACATGAGGCATTATTGCTCAGCCATTACTCTCTCTGTCCCTTCATCATTTCTTTTGATTTGTGCAAAAGATACAGCAATCCCCCAAACACCATTGTATTCATTAGGGTCACTTTTACATTTTAATCTCTGTGGTGGGAAAGTTTGTGCTTATTTTTCTCTCGACAACAGTACACAGAGCCAGATTATTAGTTTGTGTTAAGTACTGTGGCTCCACTGGCTCCAGTGCTGTGTTGTCAATTTATACAAGCTGAGTATCCAGCTGAGTATGTGCAGTGCAGCTAGGAAACCCCATCAAAATTCATTCCAACTTTCCCCTTCTGCTTTTCCTATTCTTTTCTCTCTGTATGTGTTTTTATGCCTTAGATGCAAAAGCATTCACTTACTGTAGGTACTAGAGCCAAAATTTTATATAATGTCTTGGTATTAGTCACCAGAATAAGTCAGTGCCAGTAAGATGTTCAGGTTCTCTTGGAAGCTTGCATTTATATTTAAAACATCCGATTTTTATCACTTGGGGCCTACTGCAGATGAAATCAATAAGAGACCCTTCTCTGATTTCAGTGGTAACACTGCCATTTCTGCAATTCCAAATTGTAAGTAGATACTGGAAGTCTGTTTTATGCGTTCACATTTGTGAGTCTTAGAAACAGCATGGTGTTTCTATTCCTGACAATTGAGAAATGCTTGCTATGTTGAAAGATACAATTTTATCAATGCAGAGTATGCAGTGAACCTGTTGCTTTCCTTACTTTATTTTGTTATTTTTTTAAACACCTACTGTGCTCTTTGAAGTCTATTTTCTACCTGTATGACCTTTAGGTAGGAGCACAGTTTTCACAAAATTCTCTTTATCTTAGCACTGACTGTTGCCAAAACAGCTACAAATCCTGGATAAACATGTATAATTGTTAACATGAGTTATTAAAACCATTATCCTTTGATAGCGGTGTAAAGTTTTGTAGTTCCAAAAGACTCATACCCACCCACACATACACACAGGTATGCACACTTTTAATTCAACACTTTAATCGCTATTTTTGGTCTCTTTGCTTTTGAAGAGTAAGTTAGAAAGACCCTAGTCCTATTTATACTGGAGAATCATTTAAACCCGTTTATGAGGAGAATCATGAATATAATTTCCCCTTTTCTCAGGAAAAGCACCAGCACTTCCTATGAGGACAAGGAGCAGGCAGGGCCAGCCAGAACACATGTATATCACGCCTTCAGAGCCTCAGTGATGTTACCCTGTGCTGACTTTGGTGTTTCTTTCTTTATTCACACTTGCAAGGCAGTTGGCCAAGGGTAGTTACAGGTCAGCAGATAAAGAGGTAACTGAGAAAATGGTGATTGTCTTCTTTTAGATGAAGAATTTAAAAAAAAAATCCAAGAGCATATCACTTAGAAAATAGCTAGGCTGCCGCTATTAAAAAATAAAAAAGTTAAAATTAGATGTTAAATGAAAATCCTGTTAGTCATTGCAAGACTATGCTCATCATTGCGGGATTTTGAGGAGGAAAAGGGTTGTCATTTTAGTTGGTTTTGCTTCCATTGTCTTCACACATTATAAGAGTCTGACCAGAACTGACCATTATATGCCTCTTTACTGGCAGCACACTAAAGCCAAGAGCTAGATTACCTTTTGGTACTCCTGGATTAAAAATTAGTGGTAAAATATTAATAAAAAAGAAGAACAGATTTATGAATGACTGGCTGTAAATTGAAATCTGAATCCAGATAGAATGAGTTGTTCCTTTTAAAGTTAAAGGGAGTTGACTGGTTTGGCAGAAATTTTGCTAGGAAGTGGTTTTGGATTTTAGTTTACTTCTATGGGAGTTGCAAGGAATTGGAACTGGGCGTTCCTTGAAATGCAAATTTTTGCCAGGGTTTTTTGAGCATGGCCATGGAAACCGAGGAGGCTTAGGTACTCATTGGCATTTCCCACTCTTTTTTGTGGAACTCTGCAATTAAGGGCCCATCAGTCTGGAGTGGCTGATTGGAGAAACAGAGGGTTCTTTCTTAAGTGGAAATATGCTTTCTCTGACTCAGATCTACCCTCTGGATCTCATTCTGAGTTGTCTGGAGTGTCAAGTTTAGTTAATTGTATATTCCCATTGAGAAGGAAAATGGAGAAAAACTGCTGATTTTGGTTTGGTGCTTCATATTTTCAGAGGCTTGGGTGGTTTTGTCTTGAACCCTAAGAAGGCTGTTGTAAAAGTGGAATTGGTATCTTGAAAAATGACTTATTGTTGACTAGCAAGATTAGGTTCAGAATAAACAAATAGTCTAAAGGGAAGATCTGACTAATAGGAACCAAATTTACACGTTAAAACCCCCCTCAAACATAGTATGGATTTGATTGAGCTTTACTTCAGTTAAAAAAATAATGAAGAGCTGCATGTTAAATTTTCTACAATGTCATGAATTATAATACTGAATCCAGTGTCGTTAAATTGTATTTTTTTGTCTCTTGTCAGCTACAACAATTTCAGCAAAGCACAATCCGTGTGAAAGTATGAATAAAATTCAGGGAGTAGCATCAAGGACTTCTGAGCTCAGGAAACTGAGTTTGGCAGTGCTAATTTGTATTAAAGTTGTTGTTGCATGACAGCAGGAAAAAGATTTAATGCTTGCCACCTGAATCAAGCCATGGAACATTGGTTTCTATAACTGCCATGAATTTGAATCAAGGCCAATATCTCTAAATTTGAAATAAACTGATACTCTGTCTTGAAAGAAGATACAGGCCACTTATGTTGCAGAAGGTATTTAGAAAATGTATTTCAATTTAATTTTCAGCAGTATATATCTTTCAAATTTTTAGGCACTTTAGCACTGGCCTTTTTGGCTTTTTCTATATTCCAGCAAGTATGTAGCCTTTCAGCCATTTACTTGTCAATATCCAGTCTTAAACTAATACTGATTTGCACAAGACCACAGATGCTGGTTTTACTCCCACTATTACTATGCAGCTGCTTACCTTAATCTGAAAGTCATTTTTCTTTTGTATATAACTGCATTAATGGAGAAAATCAGATTTCAAGCCAAGTAGTCACACTACAAAGCTTTAAAGTCATCAGATACAAAGCTGGTACCATGAGCCTAAGTGTAGCAACACTGTCTTTTACAACGCCATGCAGTGTGATGATACCCTTCTTTGTAAAGGATCCCCAACTGCTTTACAACAAGCAGTTCAAATTTGGAATTTCTTTGTTTCTCTTCAGAAAGCAGGCAAGAACTATGTGAAATTCTTTCCTGTGTCTGGACTGTCTTTGAATCTCTGTGTGAACACCACACATTTACTCTTACAGATTGTTTATCATTATAACAAGAATGATTTGAATGTTTAGCTGGTACCTGGGAGTAGTGAAACAAACCCTTTCATTCCTTAATGTAAATTAAATTTTGAACTTCTTTCCAGGGCTGAGTGCATCAGATTGTGTGACATTTTAGGACTGGGAGTGAGAGGACTAAGTAGCAACACTTGAACCCAGCTGCTTTCTTTCTACATATGCCCTCTTACAAGTAGTTTCTGTTTTTCACTCGGTACGGAAGATGCAGGTAATTGATCCATTACATGTGAATAACTTAATCCACCATTGTAATCTAGCTATCTAGATTGAAATACAGCAGCTGTTTCATAGCATATAAGAGCAATACACAAAAATTTGTGATGGAAGGGGAAAAAGGTACTGTATGCATATGGAAGTTCCAGGGAAACTTGTAGAGGTAGAAGGCAGCTATTCCGCTAAAATTATTTGATGTCTTTGTTGTCATGTAACATACTTTCTGGGGTTGTCTTTCATGTCCCTGATGGAGCCCTGAGGAAATACTCCATTTCAACCCTGTTTTTAACCTCTCTCTGTGCTCAAAGACTCAGCTTCTTGGTGAGGAGGATGAGATTCTCTTCAGAGCTGAACAGTGCTGCTCCTTAATCGGCTGAAGTGGTGCTTGCACGATAACAAGAGGTACTAGTCTCACCCCAGGTTGTGCCAGCTTGGGAGGCCAGAAATTTAACCCAGATCTATGGCACGGTGATACAGAACATTATCTTTAGGCAAGCAGGCCTAGCTACAGTCCATAGTTGAAATTTAAAGTAATTTTAAAAATGCATTCAATTTTAAATGCCCCAAGGTTCCTATCATTGGTGAAGCTGCATCTCTTTCAAAGTATTATGCACGACACTGAATTTTTGCTTTTGGTGGGTATGTGATAAATATGAAGAATGATAAACTTTAGGGGTGACTAGTCATGGACGAAAATAAAGAAGTACTTGCCCTGTCAAGTGTTAGTGCTGTCATTGAAGGGGCTACATAGCAGGAAGGCTGGAGGCAACTGCTATTATTGAGCTTGTGAAACAAAATTACATAATAATTTATGCCTTTTTTTTTAAGGGTGTGGGAGGTAAACTTAGTTTTCAGCATTTCCACTGATCATGGAGGCTATTCTGCAGTATTTTTCATAGATACATGTCTTTACACATTATTCTACTGAGTTGCAACTTAAAATGTTATGTGGTATATCTTCCAAAAACGTATAGGAACACCATATTATTGCTTAATTTTCATGGTGCTGTGTAGTCCCTTCTAGTATCAAATGTCTGTATTACACATTAATTTAAATTTTGAGGGGAAATAACAATTTTAAGAAGACTGAATGACTAAAACACAAAACAGTCTATTTTTTTGTTGGTTTTTTTTTTTTTTCTCCACAGCAACACAAAAGCAATGGTTGAGAAACACGAAGAAACACTGCCCTATTTAGCCTTCATCTGTTCAGTGATCCTGCTTGCGGCTGAGAATCTTACATTATTTTCGCGTTTAGAACTCTTGATTTCAGACTGCTTCTCTGAAGTTCTTTAGCATGATTTCCTTCAAAAGCAGTCCCACTTTTTTTTCCTTTTATGCTTTAATGCTCTTTTTAATGCTCATGGCACAGAACTTGTGAAGGACAACAGGCTAACAGTGTGGATTCAGTGCATGATGTTGTTTTTTAAAGCAAAAACATCTCTTAAAAGATCTGTTATCATAAAGCAGTGGATTGTGTTTCCTGCAGTAATTTCATTAATTTTGTAGAATTAAAGGGGAAAAGGAGTAAGTAAAGAAGTGTTGTTCCTGACTGCCAGTGCCACAAGCTCAGCCTGGAATTTGAAAGTCTACCTATATCCTTTCTGGTGCATGGATCACCAGCAATGAGGACCCTACATTTGGAACTTAGCTCTGCTGATGCATAAGCCATGTACTCTGCTGTAGCTGTGCTGACTCTGTAAAAGAAAAATTGAAAGTAGAAAAATATTTTTCCCAGTAAAGCAATTATGAATATTCCCAGCAATTGTAATAAGATGATACCATGTTTAAAGATATTTTTAAATATTTTTTGTTTTGAATGGTAGTAACAGTCACATCTCTTCCTGTCACTACTGCATTGGAGGAGTGTATTAAAGTAATGGGTCTTATTATCCTGGGGTGCATGGGGAAGATTGTGGCCAGAGGGTCGAGAGATGCGAGCCTCTCCCTCTTGGCCTTAGTGAGGCCACATCTGGAGTGCTGTGTCCAGTGCTGGGCTCCTCAGCCCAAGAAAGACAAGGAGCTCCTGGAGAGTGTCCAGTGGAGGCAACAGGGATGATTTGGGGTCTGGAGCATCTCTTGTGGGGAGAGACTGTGGGAGCTGGACCTGGTTAGTCTGGAGAGGAGAGAGGGAATCTCATTAACACATACAAATATCTCAGAGGCAGGTGCCAAGAGGATGATGCCAGGCTCTTCAGTGGTGCCCAGAGACAGGATGAGGGGCAATGGTTCTGAACTAAAACACAAGAATTCCCCCTCAACATGAGAAAGAGCTTCTTTACAATTGAAGGTGGCAGAGCACTGAACAGGCTGCCCAGAGAGGTTGTGGAGTCTCCATGTCTGGAGACATTCAAACTCCACCTGGGTGTGTTTCTGTGTAACTTGCTCTGGGTGACCCTGCCTTTGCAGAGAGGATGGACTAACTGATCTCCAGAGGTCTCTACCAAGTCTAAAGATTCTTTGATTTAGCTTGATATAGTATTATAGATCTGTTTGGAGCATGTCTCCCTTCGTTCCACAGGAAAAGACTGGGATCCCAGTTCCAAATTACACATTGGAAAGGCTGACCAATTCCTACCTCTGGGCAGAATGTGTTCCAGAGATATTGCTTAAGAAAAGATAAGAGAAACCAGGCTTCTCCTGTTTTAACATTGCAGGGTTTTTGACAGTGATGTGGTGTTTGCCTATTTGAAACATGGTATGCTTTTGGCAGAATATGTTACAGCTGATGTACTAATTGGTAGGTATTCAGGAAAATAACAGGCATATGTTTATTATGGGTAGTAAGGTAACATCTTTATCAACTGTGTATTATTTTACTTTACATATATATATATATATCTCACCTGTATCTCAGTTCAGTCATAACATCCAAAAAACACGTACAACCTAAAGGGTTGTTCATTTTATTCTAGCATTTCAAAGAAGTTTGTGTACATTGTGACTGCAACAACAGTTGGAATTTCTCCATTCTAACAGGCTATGTCTCTGCATTTGTAGTGTGTAACTCTGTACTGATAACACATGATATTTTCCATGGTGCAATGATGTCTTTGTTAAGGCTGGGTTTAAGATTTTAATCAGATATTAGAGAAAGTTCTTCATCCAGAAGGTGGTAGAACATTGGGACAGACTCCCCAGGGAAGCAGTCATAGCCCTGAACTGACAGAGTTCAGGGGGTGTTTAGACACCACTTTCAGGAACATGGTGTGATCCTTGGGATGGTCTGGTGCAAAGCCAGGAGATGACTTCGATGATCCTTGTGGGTCCCTTCCAACTCAGCACATTCTGTGATTCTGAGTACATAACTATCTTTCAAATGACGGCATTTTTCAAAGTACTTGCAAAATGCTTTCTTTTCCTTTTCTAAATATACCTTGGTGGAATGCTCCAATAGACTAGCATATGATGATATCAAAGTTTTCTTAATTATAATTTCATCATGTATCTTGGGATCACTCAAACTTTCCTTCCTGTAAGAGACGTTCTTGTTCCTGAATCATGCTGATGATACTTTTCAGCAATTTTACCTTATTAATATGCCTTCCCTTTCTGTTTATGCCTGTAAGACAACCTAGGAAGTAACATCCAGCATAAAGTGGATGTCTCACAGTTTCATACAGTGAGAATTCAGAGTATTTGCAGAAAGAAAAGTTATTGCAAGTACACATATTTATCCTGTTGAGACCATTTTAAAGTTTCCTTTCTTCTTTGGTTGATTTTTCCTTTCATGTACTTAATTGGGAGTGATGATACATAATAAACACATTAAAATACACAATATACCAAGCTAAATGTGAAAATGCGTGTCTTTGGGGTAGACAATATTCTGTTTTTGTAAGGTGAAGAACTGAGTGAGGGGTGCATATGCTTTACACCTTGGCCAAATAGTGGACTTCTCGGTGATGTAACCTATTTAGTTGCAGAAACTTCTCTGTGTAGCTGCCCTGCGGTGCTGGAAGCAAATTATGAATGCTTTACTGTTTAAGAGCAGAAAGGTTTGCCTGGAAGAGAGCGGTATGCCTGGGCCCCCTGCTATTGAGAAGATGCCAGTCAGAAATGAAAACGTCTTTCATGAAACTATAGCGAACTTCCCTGTGATACAGTACAATAATGCAAGGAATTTTTAGTCAAAACCTGTAAAAATGAGTATAATACCTTGAATGTGGCAAAGAAGTATTGGCTTATAAGGGACTATTTTAAGATGTCACTGCCAAAAATATGTGTGGTTCTAATACAGTTTTAGAAGTGACAGCATTGAGGAGTTTTAAGCCTTTCACCCCTGCCCCCCCCGCCTCCCCCCACCTTTTGAGATCTCCAGTTTCTTTTGCCTTTTGGTTACAACTACAAAAGATGTCTTCTGAGAAAAATGCTTTCTGCATGACATCAGAATAAAGGAATGTTCCACACTATTCAGCATGCTTAAAAGTATTGCTTGACTGAAATAACATTACATTTAAAATTACTGCTAAACAGAAAACCAGTTAAGAGAAGAAACAGAGCAAAGAATGTTTCTGCAAACTTTTATCTTTAGGAAACATTAATTTATTGGACTTTATAGAAGTGCTTTCTTTAAAATAATAAAATGATACCCTGTTTAACAGCACAGTAAAATAAAGAAAACTGCTGTTTTGTTGTGTGCTGAAATGCATGTAGCCACAGGTAAAGACTGAAAAATTTGGAACTGGAATACAAAAATAGATATAGAAAAGTTAATACATTACCCTAGATGGGAGGAAGTTGTAAGAAAGGTATTTACTCAGTGCAAAAATCCTAATGTTTTTTCATTGTCAGTTGTTAATTTTTGTTTTGCCTGACCTCAATTTATTTTTTTCATGTAGTATTAATAAAAAAAGCTAACTATTCTCACAGCTTATGCATTTATGAAAGTGTTTATTTTTCTTGACCAATAACAAATAGTTTATTGCTTGGACAGTAGCCTTTACATTATTCTTTGGTGTGGTATAATTTTCACTGGTGCATGGGATAGTCACAGAGAGAATTGGAAAATTGTTAAAACAGCAAAAGCAAAAGGTGATACTTGAGAAAGTATCTTCTAAACTAATCAAGTACACATAATAATCTGTAAAATAAAAGTAGTGAAATTAGTAACTGTTTTGAACTAAACATTGTACAAGTTATAAATGTAGGTATCTCACTGTTCAGAATCATTAAACTTCCAATTTAATTACTTCTTGTATCATTAATGAATAATTATTCATTGCATATCAATAGATTTCTTGTCAAAAAAAGAGAATGCTTAAGATGCCCTTTAGCTCATAGGTGAGAAGGAAAGCTTAAATTCACATGATTACATGTAAATGATTCATATCAAACCATTGTTGCATTCCTGTGAAAACCTACATGGATTTGTGGGACAGAATAGAGGTCCAAACATTGTCCCTGAGAGTGTGTGGTGGCAGGGATTTCACAAATGCAGATGTCAGTGATATCTTTCACTGGAGGCATGGAGGACTGGAAGCTGGGAGAGCTGCCAGTCCCTATCAGCAGCGAGACTTTCTTGCAGTGCAGCTGTGGGTATGGGCCATAAGCTGCAGGTGCCATCCAGGTTTTAGTGTTGATTATAGTTCCCTTAAATTTAGATTTCTTTTTAATAAATTAAACCAACATAAGAGTCTGTGATCTCAGCAGAAGAATGAGAACACTTCCCCAAAGTGGCAGCATCAGCGGGAAGGAGAGCAAGCATGGCTGTTTAAGTGGACAGGCTGTGGGGAGGCACTGGCATTCCCTCCTGGAAGCATGCTGCTTGCTCTGGGCTTTTCTCACCCAGAATCTTTGAGTAGGAACCCAGGTGAGCTGGGGGAGAGATGAACCAAGGTGTCCAATAACCTGGGTATCAGCAGAACTGCAGCACTGAAGGGAACCAGGGAATTAGGGATTTTTTTTTCAGAAATGCAAGTTTCCATGTAAGTTTCCCCAGTTCTGTAAATATCTGTGTGAATAGTATGTGTTGTTTTATAAAGCTCATGGAAGAAGAAGGGAGAAGAAGGAGAAGAGAGAATTGTGTGATAAGAGAGAATTGCTATAATGTTATAATGCTATAATTAGTTGCTATTAATTCTAATCTAATTATGAGTTAACAAGACTCAGTGTTTTATTTGAAATGCCATAGCATCCTGTGCTTATGTTTTTTTGTTTCAGTCAAAAACTTCATTGAGACTCTGAAAATATTTTAGGCTTAAAATCAGGAACTCTTATACCTTGAAATTTATTGTTATTTTACTATTTTATTATTCTTGGCATGCATCTCATGAGATTTTTATTGCTACAGTTGTCAGCCCTTCTACACTGGGTACCTATTCAATGAATCCATGCTGTGTCTCACACCAAATGAGACACCACCCGTTTTCACATCTGGCAGCTTGAGAAGCCTCACAATGCATGAAAAGCAAAACAGAGGAAGGGGGACATAATGTTTTTTGTATGGACTCTCTGCAGAAAGTCATATCTGTGCAGCAGAATATTTTGGAGAGAAGAATTTCGTTGTGTGTTTTGTTTTTACTATTATCTGAAAGAACAACAAAGTTGCATTTGATGCATAGAGTTATTTGGGGAGATACCTAGAATATCTTGAGATTAAAAAAATACAAAAAAATTATGTTATTATCTTCAACTTCGCATATTGAAATAAATACTAAGGTAGTGAAGATAGAACCATCAGGGAGACAGCAGGTGGGCCAACCAGCAGGAGGGAAATGATACTTCTGGCACCTGTTCTGCACACTTAAAAAAAATTTTAAAAAATTGGAAATTCCTGCATGACACCTATTCTGTTATTTGAGTACTGTATTTTCCTAGTTTGCCTTCAAATTTTTAGGAGGGGCATCTGGAGATTTCAAATCACTTTATGCAATGTAGATTTCTATATTTACTTGTGTTCCTATATATATATATCACTATGCTACCTGAACTGTACTGTGGTGCTACAGATGGTAATAAACCCTTTTTTATTGTCTTGATGGAGATAGTCCACTACTATTATTCCTGTTTTACAGGTGGACAAAAGCAAAGTACAGGAAGAGATCAGCATCAATTCATGGCTTAACTGTAAACATAATTTATGGGTCATATCTCAATTGTGTGGAGGATGGAGTCAGTGCATAGAAATGGCTTTAGTTTGCTTTTGCTCTCTTGCAGCTCTGCTGGTTCAGTAACCCTGTAGTTCACTGAAGAATTTGCTGTCTGGTCTAATTTTAGTCAGATTTGAAACAGCTGCAGGGGTCAGAAAGAACATCATATATCAGTGTGGCAAAGGAAGTGGCTAAGCCTGGGCCTATTTTTCTTGGGCAACAAGCAGTAGGGAAGACAAGACACACAAGGCTGGGTTAGCTGTGCTGCAGTAGGATCAGTTAACTGGTCAGGGCACGATTACCCAATTAAGTCATTATTAGGGCCATTGTATGGAGCACCTGTTCTAAAACAGATGGAATCTACAAGTGGGTTGGCTCTAAATTGCTGGCTCCCAGAGCTGACTGTGAGCTATTTAGGGGATGTTTCTAGAGAGGTCGTTGATCTAGAAAATGCTTACAGGGATCAGGTGTTTGGTGTTCGTGGCTTCTACTTCTCAGTATGCTATGACTTGCTCCAAATAAGTATAGGTACGTAAGTTTGCTTTATTTCTCTCTGCTCCCCCGTTGGGTTAATTTTGCCTTATGGCTTAACATTGGTGCTGCAAGCATTAGTGGTAGTATTGTCAGTTTGACTGCCTGAATTCACAAAAAACACAGTGGTGGTCTTTGTCTTGTTGTTCTGTGATTTCTTCCTCAGAAGTCCTCTACTACCTAATACAGCACCATGCAGAAATTTTTAATTTGATATTTGAGTCAAAGTGTATGAAGTAAAGAGTGTTGAATAAATTAGGAGAAGTGAGAATTTACTGTCTGGTTTGTTTTCTGGTGGTTGTGATTCTTGAGAAAACTGTATTTCTGCCTTCAGAAGTTGGATCATACTCAAAAATGCAATAACACCTCTTGGAAAGCTAAGCATTTGTGATACTCGATAAAAATTGTGTTTCAGAGGAGGAATTTTGTGTTTTGAAGGGCCAGTTTTGCAAGTAAATACTCCAAGATGCATTTTGTACTTACACTTACGGTGTGAAGAGTTCAATTACTGATGAAAGCTTCCTAAAAGGAAGCCCTGTGACTAGTGACAAGAATAGTAGGACTATATTAGGATTATATATAGTAGGAGTTATTTTACTTCTGTAGTGAATAATTAATATGTTTTTCATTGGCTGCCAATGATTGAGGATTTCACGATAAAACAAAATTTACCTTTACTCAAAATCCTGTTTGTCAAGGCTTGAACTGGATTATAGATCATTATAAATATTATAGGTGCTATTTTTCTGGTTCATGCTTGCCTTTTTCTGAAAGATGTGAAGAATTGCTGAAGAACTGCCCATGATTATAGATAGCAAACAGACTGTTGTCAGAAAACTGTGATATTCTCAAACAGGAAAACCAACTATTTCTTTTTAGGGCAGTACAGAAACCTCCAGTTTAGCAAAAATCTACAGCTGGCTTGAAATGAGAATTATAGATAGCCCAGTTGAGTACATAAACTAGGTACTGTACCTCTTTAAATGAGAGCTCCCACAGTTTATCCTCCAAGTGTGTGAAGTACATTTTATATAGCTGTTCAAAATCAGTGCATGCATTGTGGAGGGAGACTCCATTCTTCCTGAAAAAGGTGCCTTATATCCACCTTAGGAGAATGGACTGCATAAATAACTAAGTTTTTTTGAGGAAGAACCTTTTAATCTCCTAAGTGTACTATATGTTTAACTAAGCTATCACTGTCATTCAGATTAGTTGATACGCCAATCCCAGTATTTGAAAGACAAGCTGAACATTGTGTCCATAGAAAAAAAAAATTAAATAAAATTTCTATGCAAATGACATTTTATACATGTTTCTGAGGAAAGTTCACATCAGGTTGCAAAGCTATCAATACATTCATTCTTTTAGGCAGAATAAAGGCAATTCTTTAATGCCAAATTAGGACAAGTAAGGAATTAAAAGATGTTTAGAAGTTTGTTTATCAGTAATTTATAACGACTACCGGTTTGCATCTTGAAAATACAGCAAGTTGTGGGGGGGAAAGGGGTATGTTGTTTTATTACTTTTTCCAAATTAAAAATAAATGTGTAATTGAGTAGGTATAAAACCTTTGTTGAGGTACATACAGTAGTGTAGTTATCAATGATAGGTTGCTGCAGATGGGATGTTGTTTGGCTCTCCTGTGCTTTGGCAAGAGGAGATCCCTTTAGTATAGATCCTCTTTCACAAGCTGAATATCGGTGTTCAAGTGTGAAGGAAGGTATAGCTGCCCCAAATGCAGCTCTTCATTGCTTGTGAAGTTCTAATCACGGAGCCAGCTGAAGATGAGCTCCTATTCTATTCATTTCTTCACAGGTCAGGTGCCGTGTGGTGAAAGCTTCTTGTAACTTGGTCTGCTTACTAAGACACCTTACTTGTGAATTAGAAAAAGCAGGAAGCACAGACTCCAAACTGGACATGCAATATTCTGGGATTTGGGTGTTGGTTTTTTTTAGTGTTGGGGTTTTAGTGTAGTTTTGTTTGTCTGTTTTTTCCCCCCTTTTTTTTTTCCTAATTATTATTATTAGTTGTTGTTGTTTGTGGTTTTGTTGTTTTTTGAGATGGGCGTGATTCTAGCCTGTGCTTATGCAGTTTTGTTTATTGGCCCAGACATTATAACTACCTCTGAAAATAAGTTTAAGTCGTATCTTGTTACACCTAAATTCCAATTTGTGTGTCCTGGTCCTTAGGTAATCTCTGCCTCAAAAATTGTCTTTAAACTTGCCTAAACCACTTGATCTTATAGGATCTGTGTCCTGAATGGCCTCTGATACATATGTCTATATTTTCTCTTACCTTTATTAAGACTTTATAACTTACATGCTCTTTATCCTCTTTCTGAAAATATGTATTTTTGTTGGCATTATTTTATCTGTTAAACAAACGCAGTTTACATACTGTAAAATAAACTTGCTCTTTTAACATATATAAAAAAAGGCTATAAGGACACTTTGGATTTCTTTGAAGACAGTGGTTCCCATTTCTGGAATTGGAAATCTTCAGCTTGGACAAGTCACAGGGACAGTCACATAGTGTTTGTGAGTCTGTAACTGTTAAGAATATCACACAAACTGCAGATCACCAATCCCTGCACAACTAGGAAGCTAAGGCACTCATTTAGGTGCCTCTGTCATTGGTATTGCAATGCATCAACTTTGTAAATTAATCTCATCGTTGGGAATCCTTGTGCAGTTTAGGTGCAAGGATTGATAATAAGGCTTTTTGTATTTTATAACAAAGGCATTTGAGGAAAAGATGGAGAAAGCAATTGCTTCTTTTTGGGTTGTCGTCAAAATACATGACTCTATAGCTGAAAGAGAAGTCTGGTATGCTATCTGTGCTACACACTGAGGACTAAATGCTTTCTGTCTCACACAATAGTAATGACAAGTAATTGAGGAGCTCTTCAGGGTACAGAGTTTTAATTTGTGTGCTCTGAAGACCGATGAAAAGACACATCATATCTTACTTTGGTTTGATTCCGTGACCATGCCTGGTTTTTCTTGCCAGCACCACAGGCTTTGTGCTTGCTGTAGGTCCACTGGGTTACCCTTCTGGAAAGGAGGCTCCTCATGCTTCTTATTTCTTCAGCCTGTCTTTTCTGCTGCTTTTCTGTTCCATTTGTCTTCTGATAAAAGACATTGCAGATAGTGGTTTGAACTGGTTTGCTTCATGGTGTATACAGCATAGACTAGTAATTTTTATACTCAAGAGCATCAGTGGAATGGGAGGGAAGTACTTTTACTCAGTAATATCATAAACATCACTATGACATGTTACAATATTATTAAAGTAATCTAATAGCTACATGTGGGTCATATAGCCTTCAACCAAAAAAAATATTAAGACATATGCTTTAATCCAGAGGATAATTTTATTGATTCCAATGCACTGCTCACTTACTAAAAAGTAAGAATGCTTAAGTGCTTTTCCAGACTGAAGTCTTTATCAGTAACCTGCATTATTATATATGTGTATTGTTCAGATGCACAGGATATTCATGTGGTGAATTATTTCTTTATATTTGATAGGATTGAATAGAATTTTTGTGTCTGCTCTATTCATTTTTCACACGTTAATGACATTCATCTTGTCTGTCTGTGGCATTTTTAATGTGCCCATCACCAGAGTATTTGCCTCTCTCTTCCGCAAAATAAATGTCTCTCAAGAAGAGATAGGAACAGTAATGCATGTGTAATTATTATTTTTTTTAAAGTTGTTACTGAAATATAGTAGCCTCCCTTCCCCCACTCCAATGCTTATTTTTCCTAGTGACAAAATCTGCAAGCACTGAGCAACAAGTTTATCAATTTGAACAGGCCAACTGCACAACTAAATGTATGTGAAACTTAACAAATCCCTTGGGGAAGCTGACTGTAAGAATTTCCCCGTCTGTGTCGAGTTACTGAGGTGCGACGTGGTGGATTGAACTTAATGCCTTAGGCTAGCACAGTCAAATAGAGAGAGTTGAAGATTTTGCTGTGTCCATGAAGGGATCTGCTGGTAGTTGTCTAAATTAAGCTTTCAGAAAAGAATATAACACTATCATGAGCTCTTTCCCTTGAATATTTTGGCAGGTTATTCTGGTTTAAGAGATATCTAAGTAGGATTTCCTCTGTTTAAGCCTCATAGCAGTTGCAAAAAGATTGAAAGGTTATTTCCCTTAGCAGGAATAGCAAAATACTGAAGCAGAAATTTTTCGTTTCCAGGGTGCTGTTTCTTTTAAAGGCATAGTGTCTTATCCAAAAACAGGGATCCCCACCTGCACGGGAGTTGACTCCTACCCCCTTGTAGGTGCTGCTGATACAAAGGCTGTGGGGATGGCATGCCTGCCCTGGGTTTCTCACCACTTCTTTTCTTGAGTGCGTCTTTGTGAAGGGAAAATTGATCCTAGTGACCGATCTGGCTTCAGTGACCTTTATGACCCTGTAGCAGCCAGCCTGAAGAAGTGAGTAGCAGCAGCAGCTTGTGAAATAGTCTGTAGACATGCTGGAGTTGAAATGAGGTCTGCAAGTGACAGCAGCCCCTTCAGCTTACAGTGACAAAAAATTATGTACTATGTGCTGCCAAGAGTTGGAGAGCCACCAGGAGGGAAAAGCATGGGTACTCAGGTGCATGCACAAATCTGGAGATCTGGAGCTGCTGTTACAGATGAGTAATTTGTTTCTCAAATGATAATAACATCACAGTAGTTTGTAGATCTTGAAAAAGAGCAGGAGCGATGCAAGTTTTCTGTGTGACTGAGAACAATGCATGTACACTAACAGAGGTCATTATTTTACAGGTAAGAAAAACAATTATTGGTCAATTACCTATGCATGACTGAGAATGATGAGTCTTTTATTTGCTTAGGTATTTTAGCAGACAGCAGTGTGTAGTAGGCACCTGTAAGTCCTGAGGTTATGACAAGATCCCTGTTAAATCAGAGTATGTACTTGTTGCAGAGACTCCTATATCTGCAGATTTTGAGGAGTTTTTTCTGTCTGTTCATATTTGTGGATTTCAAGTTCATAGAATGGCTTGGGTTAGAAGGTATCTTAAAGATCAAAGTTTACCCATCTTACTTTGTTTGAACTGAAATACTGCTTGGTTCATCTGTATGTGGACAAATAAAGCCCACTACATATATGTGCACACAATTTATTAAAATATCTTGTTCAAGCTAATATGAATTTACAGCTAAAATCAGCTCTTCACAGCTTTTTTGCTTGAGGACATAACACTTCAAATTATTATTTTTTTAAATTTACCTTTGTTCTGCTTCTTATTCATTCTTATCAGTTACAAAACTAACAAAAAGTTTAGAATAAGGGGTATGTTTTTGAAAAAAGGCTAGAAGTGATCTCTTTCCTTCCAGAGTGATACTCTTGGGCGGGAGACAAACAGTATTGATGGACTTGATTTTAAATATTGAGCTTGGAATGGAACAACTTAATATGAGGAATGAGTTCTTTTCTTGATTTACATGAAAAGGGATCTATAACCCTTGAAGTACAGGAGTGTAATGCTGACCTTGTATAATATACTAAATTTTGTGAAGCTGGCTCAGGATATGCAGGCGTATTAGGTAAGAAATTAGCAAGCAGCAAAGTTATTTTTTGGCAAGGTTTCTGATGGTGTCAATGACACATTGTGCATGCATTTTTTTTTTTTTTTTTTGCATTGAATAAAATGAGTAATAAGTAATTTATGTTATCTAATATGATGGAGGTTCTTGAATGTCTTAGAAAAGTTGCTAGGAATTTGGTGCTCTGAGTGAATTTGGATGGTGAATAGTCAAATACTTTTGATTTTTCTTTTTGTCATTCTTAAATTTTTGTTCAAGCTGACTTTCACCAGTGTTTTTTTTGGTGTGTGCAGTAAGAACACAGGAAAGGAAGAGTCAGTGCAAAGTGAAGTTTTATTGCCATATGCAAGTGTTATTGCATCTTTCATACCTCAAAACAAGTTTCATCAGTATTGACAGACTTAAGAGTTTGACATTAGGGCTGGACTGCATTTCTTTGGGGTCCAGTGTATGTGGTGTTTTGCCTTGAGCTCTCATTATTTACTGCTGCAAGGACTGTTGGCTGTCAGATAATTCTGTTGTGTGAGTTACTGTATTTCAATAAAGCTGTGGCCTTGGCCTTTAATCCGGCTACCAGAAATCTGTTTTTTCTCTTTGTAGTCTGAAGTGGCATTTGCAATGTAACAAATATTTTAAAGATTTACTTCCTTCTGGCACATAAAAATGTTGCACCAACTTAGTGTTTCTTCCCTTAAAGAAGTATGATCTTCAAATATCTAATTTCTAATATGAAGAAGCAGCCTGGCTAGCTTTACACACCTTAACAGTAGCAGAGCTTTAAGGAAAGGATGTTCCATTTTACAAAATAGACTTGCTCTTTCATCCCAGAATGAGTTTTGCATAAAGGAAACTAGCCAAAGTTATTGGAAAAGCAAACATCTCAGTAAATTGGGAAATAGTAATGCTTTTGAATTTTCATGATATTAATATTTAGTTACAACTGAAATTCTATTAAAGATAAAATATATGTTTAATTTCTTTCTTATACTGAAAAATATATTAAAAATTACTTAAATGCTGCGCAACATTATGTGGGGTTCTAATGTGGGACTCTGCTGAAGCCTCTGGCACAGAGAAGGGAGGTGCCAGATGCAGAACTTGCTTTAAGTTGAAACTAAATTAAAACACAGAGATGGAGGGGCCTGGCAAGTGGTAGGGCATAGCTCTGCCTTCCATCCACTTGTAAGCAGATCTGGCTGGCTTCCCACTGATAAACATGATGCAGAAATCTGTTGCATCCTGGTACAACCACAGCTGTTGGAGGCATTTAGTTTGTTATTTGCAATATATCCTATGAGATTTTGCTATATTTCTCTGCCTGTCTTATTCATACCTTACTGTTCAAACTGACTGTTAATTTGTTTAACATTTAGAGCATTAGTAAATGGAAACTTTTGCCCAACTTTTATTTTAGGCATTTCAGAAGTTTGCACAGTGATGTCCTCATTTAATATAGTGTGCAATTGATATAGAATGCAATGTATTGTTATGAACAAGCTAATTTATTTGCAGCTAATGGGCGATAAATAAAAAAGACTAATTCACAACAGATTTTCCCATAACCAATAATTTGTAAACATTTTTCCAAACATATTACCAACTCAAAAATTTCAATCAAAATTTGACTAGATTTCTTTTTTACTGATTTAGGGGGTGCTATTTAGGAGACTAGGTGGGATGTGAAATATAAGTTCTTTCAATTGGGTTCATGATCCATTTTATTCTCTGACTGAATAGACACAACTTCTAAAATTGGGTATTCCAAATGCTAGTGATTACAAACTCTGCAGTAGGCAAAGCAATTTCCTGTTCTTTACATAGTTCTGTCCGGAAATAAGTTTGCCAGAGCACTGTAAAAAGAAAAAAAATCTGAATATCATAGAAGTGAAGATGAACCACAAAAGTGAACATTTTTCAATGCGTTTGCAGCTTGAGACCAGAAATATAAGAAAATGAAATGACTGCGAGTTAAGAAGAATGCCTATGGATAAGGATAAGCTATTCTGAGCACTTTCTCAAATATGTTATCTTCCCAAGGATTCTGCGTTATTTGTTCCTCTTCTGTCTCCTGTCCAAGCAAACATTTGTAAACTGCTTAAGTACTTCTCAACAAGGGCATATAACTTTCACTGACACTAACACACGTATGCTTAGTGCTAAGGAAATAGGACCTTTGTTAGGGTCAAATTCATTTAATTTTCATAAAATCATGTACTTGATTGGTCCAACAATCCACTACTGCAATCCAGGACCAAAGTGTCAGAGCTGTATGCAATGTATAGCCTTTCAAAGAATTATAAAAACCCCTAGGTTGAAAGAGACTCATCAGCTCCTGGCCCTGCACAGCACCATTCCCAAGGATCACACCCTGTGCCTGAGAGCATTGTCTAAACACTTCTGGAACCCAGTCAGGCTGGTGCTGTGACCGCTGCCCTTGGAGGCCTGTTCCAGTGCCCAAACACCTTCTGGGGGAAGAACCCTTTCCTAATAGTCAATCTAATCTTCCCCTGACACAGCTTCAGGCCATTCCCTCGGTCCTGTCACTGATCACCACAGAGATCAGTGCCTGCCCTTTGTCCTCCCCTCACCAGGAAGCTGTAGCTGCAGTGAGATCTTCCCTCAGTCTCCTTTTCTCCAGTCTGAACAGACCAAGTGACCACTCTGAAGGGCTTTCCCTCTAGGCTCTTCACCATCTTTGCAGCTTTCCTTGGGAGGATTTCTAATACCTTTGTATCTTTTTCGTATTGTCACCATTTCTTGTGTGACTTTCAAGTCACTCCTCTTAAAGGTCTCATTCAACCTTCACAGTTCTAGGATTCTATGCTTCCAGTTGCTTGGCCTTATTTGCTAGTCTCTAGAATTTCCATGGCTACCATTTGGCTGGTTTTCAGTTTTTTGATTAATTTTTCTGTTGCCTTTCTGGCTGTCAGGTAGTTTGACAGTTTTTGCACTGTGCAGATGTAATGTATCCTATGCTTAAGGATGGTAGGGTTCAGGAAAGTGAACTTCATTAAACTTGGAAAATTAGTAGGTAGCAAGTGCATGACTTGATATGGAGGCAGTGGACAGTTCTTTAGTGAAACATTCAAAATATCTGAACACTAGCTTTAGCAGTGCAAAGAAATAAAGCTTAACACAAGTAGAGTTTAACTAAACATGAGCTCTTTACTGATCTTAAACCTGATGGATGTTGTCAGAAGGTGAAACTGGGTCAAATTGTTATGGATGGTGATAAAAAAAATGTATGGAAAAATGGAAATGAAAATTGGAGAGGTTTGGGCACAAAGAGGAATTCAGTTATGAGACAAAGCACTGAGAAAGAAATAAATTATAAAAGTGCCTGCACATTGTTCAGTGAATAGGTAAGAGAGCAATAGATGCCTTGGCCTTGTTAGAATAATTTAACTTCTTGCTGCTTAATTGTCACTAGGAGTATTAATGGCATGAGATTTCTTACTAACTATATCTATGTCAAGTGTGAGAAACTCAGGTGTTTCTATAAAAAAAGAATGAAAAATATCTAGCTAAGTAGGGTTGCAGTGTGGCGATTTGTTTTTTGTCTGTTGGTTTAAACAATGGATTCTATTTTTCCAAAGGTAATTGAGAATTGACCAGACAGCTTACACAGCTGGCAGTATTGTCTGTGAGAGCTCTTGGAGCACTGGTAAGATTCCTAGCCTACTTGGGGGTGTAGAGCTTAGCTCACCTCAGTGCCAGTCAGATGCTGAAGTTAGGACTCCAGGCCTCAAAGAGTGACTAAAGAGAACACAAGGCTCCTAGTGGAGGCAGGGGACTCCTCTGGCAATGGCTTTCCTTATTGGAAATTCTCATTTAGACACTTAATTGGCTTTCTGAAGAAGATGTCAATGAATAGCAATTTCTCAGCCATACTTCTCTTTAAACCTTGCTGACCTAAGCAATATCAGACCACTTGGTTGCTGGAAAAATACACCTTGCTCATAAACATCTGGAAAAAGTCAACCTGACTTCTTCAGCAAGCATAGTGGCAACAGGCCTACCTACAGTAATAGAATAAGCATGCCTTATAGGTAATAGAGAAAGAAAATGTGACATAGATTTTTGGTAAAATTCCATTTTTTACTAAATCTTAGTTTTGACATTTTCTTCAGCTGTTCTATGATGAACATGATAAAGATGAAATTGCCATGTAGGAGGTTTGGATGATGATTGAGAAAAAAGTAATAATCAGGTGGAAAGCCTAGAATTCTAGCAGCGGTACTAAACTGATGTCCTAAGCTAAGTTTAGTGCAGAGGGTGCCTTCAGGGCCCGGTTAAATTTGTCTTCACTGATGTCTTGGGTGAAGAAATGGGAAATTCTTGTTTGGTTTGTAATTGTTAACCTAGAGCTACTTGCAGAAGGGAAGATCTGTGTGCATTTTAAAGCACAGGGATAGAAATCAAAATTATATTGATAAACTGAAGAAATAACATATATGCAGGTCACTAAAGGAAAGAGTTAAACAATGCTAAGATTTTAAGTACTTGGTTAGAAGATGATCTGGGAGAAAAAGTAACTTGGTCCTGGCAGTTGGTATCAAGCTGGCCTTGAGGCTAAGTATGGGATGTTAATACAAAAACAAAGATTGGAATCATAATTTTGAGTTGTGAAATGGGAATCGTGAATAATGTCTTCTAAAAGTAAAAAGTGAAAGTATTTGAAAGTTTTTTTAACCAAGGAAATCTTAATGATAGGGACATAACCATTATATAATATAACCATGTATAAAAATCTTTAAATGTGACAGCCTGGAGCTAGGACAAGGAAATGGAAGAAAACTACATCTCTTTTTCTCACTCATAAAAGTGTGTTTGAACACTGTGAAAGGTCAAACAAAATCACTTTTGGGTACATGTAATGGCAACAGCTTCTTGAACTGCTTTGGAAATGCTTCCCAGTCCATCTAATATGTACCATTTCAAACTGGCTCATTTTATTGATTGAAAACATTCCTTTCATAGAAAGAAAATACACTAATGTGCATAGCTATGCTTTTCAACAGCTAATAAAGTAAGAATTAAGTTATGTACTGACATATACTCATAATGCTAATTCTGTTCCTAATATTTCACAGTATTTCAATCTTCATATTAGCATTGTAATCTACAGTAATACAGTACTCACATTTTCTTTATATATGTACTGTGGCATGTAAGTGGGTACTTGGTGTGTATTAGAAGGGTATGTTTTCATGTGGGTTTGGGCTTTCACATGTGTGGTGGAGGTGTTTTTTTGGTTTGTTTGGGAGTTTTTTGTTTGTTTGTTGGGATTTGTTTTGGGATTGGCTTTCTTGTGCACAAAGCAGAAGTCTGTATGACTTCTCTTCAAATTATGGCACAACATGTCTTGGAATATGGTGCTAGAGAACCCTTCTATTTGTTTCCCTTATTTTCTATGTTCAGAATAAAGTCCTAAAGGCTGCTCTTCCATCTGAGGGTTTTCTTCGCCTTTCTGTTTTGTTATAACATACATGTCTTCTGATATGTTCTTATTTGTATATAATATTTGTCTTATGAAATGCTGTACTCAGATTAGAGTAGATACAAACAGAACGGTTTTGATTTGTGAGAAAGTGAACATTTGTAAAGGTCTTTAGGACTGAATTAAAAGTATCTTCTGTTTGATAAGAATTAGTTCTCTGGTTTACCACTGTGTGAGGCTTTGGAAAAGATTAAATAAAGCTCAGGATAATGAATAATGGAATTCAAAGACCAGTTGGAGCATCCAATCTTCCTGCTTATATACAGTGAATCTCCAAAGTGTATTTTCTACTCTTTGTTCTGTTGTAATTGTCAAAAGCTAGTGGGTTTCTGCCACATACCAGTCAGGCAATTCTATGGCTTAATACACAGGTTTTAGGAAGATTTTCTAATGATGTCAAAATACTAGTTTTCCACACATGAATCATCATCTTATGTGGTCCTTTGCAACTATGGCATAATGTTTCCATATATCCATGGAGAATCCATGTGTATTTGGTTAAACTTTAGTTATTTGTATGCCTACATATGCCAAAGCTAGATGGAGGTCACAGATGGTAAAGGTAGCAAGTTTCTAAAAGTGTCAGGAGATACCTTTGCTAGTTGTTTTAAACCACCGAGGTTTAAAGCTGTTGGTATATAAAGTCCACTCCCATTTAAATAAGAAATATGTGGTTTTTAATAAGTGGAATGTTCAATAATCAGTATTAAAAATCAACTCTTATATTTGCCAATCCACCCAGGTATTACAGGCAGTAAGATCTTTTTGATGACAGCTGAGTAATACTGATGAAATGAAAGCTGCAGCAGTGCTGTCTAGAAAGATGGGTCACTGCCTTCAATCTGTATTTGTTCACTGGTTGGGAAACTGATACCCTCAGGAAGATATTTGAATGTGTTAAATGGAAGGGGTAGAAATTTGAGTTGTAAGTTAGGGGAGGCTTTAAGAATAAGACCAAGTTTTATAATTCTGTTGAATTATATATGAAGTAAAACCCCTTACACTTGCCTTGATATTCTAGTCTCACACTTGGATGGCATCTCCAACTCCTGCAAAGGCTGAAAAACATAGGCAGGGATTCAGAAATAAGATATGTCTTCATGGAAGATTAGAGCCTGAGCTGTTTTATCCATCACTCTGAAGTACTTCTACCAATAGCTATCATCAGAATTTGCCTCATTTCCAGAATTTTCATGGTTCTTTCACTATAGCAGTACCTTCTGCACTGGCTAGATCACCAAAGTGTCTGCAGAAATCTAAAAACAAAACTTCTTTTTAAGCTTTTGATAGAAACAACAGTGTCTGGACAGTTTTCCGTGTAGGAGATTTTGATGTTGTCCTTTAGTACCTTGAATTCCATAGAGCACTCACCAATGCAGGCTGTGTGGCTCAGCAGAGGCAGTGAGAGCAGAGCC
Source organism: Prinia subflava (assembly GCF_021018805.1). Lineage (NCBI taxonomy): Eukaryota > Metazoa > Chordata > Aves > Passeriformes > Cisticolidae > Prinia > Prinia subflava. The sequence continues at coordinate 37,365,853 of NC_086251.1, forward strand.
ACTGCCTTGGGGAACTGGTGGATTTTACTCACTTGAGGCTGGATCCCGGCTGTTACATCAGCTGTAATTTCCTGACACTAGACTTGCAACACAACAGTGTAAAAGAAGGGCTGTAAGTTGTATTTATTTGAACATGAAAGAATGAAACATGCCATTGGTTGCAATTGGTAATAATAGTCCTGGGGTGTGGGTGATAGTCTGGCACGTTCACTTGTGTGTGTGTAGTGCTGACACTCTGCAAGATGTAGCACGTTCACTGGCCTCTGTACATGGGGAAGCAGAGATCCCTGTGCACCTGTCCCTCTTGTATGTGCCTTCCAAACACTGAACATGGACTTTTCCTTCCTCTGTGAGATGAACTATTATATAAATAGTAGCTGCATATAGACAATAAAAACGATTTTGGTTTCAGATGCACTTAAGCAAAAGGGAAGGGAAAAAAACACCAAAAGCAAATATTTTTCTGTAGTTTGCATTTTTTTTAAGTTTGTCTTCTACAGACAAATAAGAAAAACAGTAAAAATATTAAAGGTGTGAGAGATGCTCTTTTTACTGTTAGAGAGGGGAACTGGATTTTTTTACAAGTAGGGTGGAGAAATGCAGTAGCAAGTGAAGAGTTGTGATGTGGTCAAGGTTTTTCTTTTTTTGTTTAAATATTGTTATTCTTGTGAGGAAGTTGAACTGATTGTGCATGTGTACATATAAAAAAAGGCAACTGGTGGAAAATAAACTAGGAAAAGGGGGAAGAGAATATTTGCAGCTGTAGAATTAAAAGAATTCTTTCTGTCCTTGTGGCATTGTGCACATATCAAAATAATTGTAAGAAATTATTAATTTGCGGTTTCTGTAATAGTAACTTCAAATTATGTGTAATTTGTCAGTATACACGTGTAACTATAACAAAAATATGCCTAGATAATTTCTTTTACTGTGTATTTTAACAAGCACAGCCAAAATACACCAAACTTTGTGATTGTTTAAAATGTGATAAAGGTTAGTCCATTAAACAGCTCATTATTATTTCTTCTTTTAAGACAACAAACCTGTTGAACTGGAAGAAAGAAAATTTGATCTTATTTATGTGATGGCAGTGTTTGAATTAGTAGCCAATGGCCTTTTAAAAGAATGAATTTACTTATGAAATATGATGTCTTTGTTTCTTCTATGCCATGTTAACTTTATGGATTAAATTGATTTCTTAAAATATCAACAAGCCATATTTAGACTAAAGTAGGGGTTCCCCCTTATTCCAGAAAATGCTAGATGCTGCACTGCTGCTTGGATAGCTCGTGAAATTAAGCTCGTAATACTAGAATCAGTTTTTACGTTATTTTGGTATAATGAGAAATTATTTACTGCCTCTTGAAAAAGAATTCTGTCTTTTTATAAATGACAAGTACAGTGCTGTGGATTTTTCCCATGTCCTCCAATGTGAACAGTGGCATTTTGCAGACTTCTTTTTTTTTTACTGCCATTTAAGATGATTACATGGAATGCATGACTGTAGATAAATGGGTCTTATTTTACTTAATTTATTTTGCAATAAATCAAGTATGTAAGGGAAATACGAGTGTGTGGGTTCTCCTGACTATATCTGTGAAACCCCACTAAATGGCATTGGGGTGCTATCAGTGGAATTGCAGAGGTGCAATTTGAGTATACTTCAGAAGTTTAATAGATGAAGCCAATAATGTCCCAGTGGTCCTTTGAATTTGGCCCCATGAAATTAATTTCCACCTCAGCTTGTACACAGAATAAATTAATTCATACAGACACAGTATTGCTCTTCTACAATCTGTGTAATTGCTTGTTTATACCGGCACCCGGTAGGTCCCTTTATCGCTGAACTTTTGTGCTCTGCAATATTAGCTTGTCTAAGGCTGTAAAATTAAAAGTTACTTAAGGATTTTATTGAGCTGAAGGGATTGTGTTTTTCAGCCGTAGAGGGTTTGTTTACTTAGCAGTGATTCAACCCCACCCAGTTGTAAGGCCAGCCCAAGCTGTTATCACACAATGGGACTTGGTGTTTGACCATAACTGCACGTCTCACTCAACAGGCAATCAGCATTTTAATTAGTGATTAAAGGAAAGTCATTGTACTCTAGCTGCTTTATCACAATAGCCTAATAATTTTGTGTTGAATAAATAGATAATGCAAAAGGGAAACCTCCCCTCATAATGTTGTTGTCATTAAGGGCTCTTTTACTCATTTGTGTATGTATTAAAACACACATGGCATGAATAGAGGTAATTATAATTACTGCAGGTTTTTTGGCAGATTAGCTGATATTTTTTTCATTGTAAACCTTTTGCTTTATAATGCCACTCCAAAATGAATGCAGTATTTAAAAGTTCAGATAAAGGTAAGCAGTGGTGGCTCTGGTTCACCAAGCTGTGTGGATGTGAATGATTGATTTGCTGTGTGCATCACTGGAATTAGGTAACTTGCATCATGACTGTGATGTACTGTGTAATTGATGCAAGCCCTTTCATAGCATTCTGAGATTGAAATCAATATTTATTTGAAGTGCAACAAATGTAATAAGCTGCATTTCTTGTGTAAGCGTTGGTCTGGCTCCATTTCTAGTTCAGTTTTGTAGAAGATTGTTCAGAAGACACTGATACATGTTTTGGTATGGTTAAAGAATTAGTTAAGAGGCTACAAACAAGATACAGGAAACAGTCTCATCTGAAGCTATGAGTGCACAGTTAACATATTCTTTTTATTATGACGGTTTATTCATAATTTTATTTATTTACTCCTACAAATATTCATCTGCATAACATGTATGGCAACTACGTGGCTAAGCTTCACTATGCTTTTGTCTATACTAACAGTGAATGTTAGATCCTAAGTAAATAGGTCATTGCAAAATTATAATGCTCTAAATACAGAATTTTATTTATAACAAGGATACATCTTTAACGAATAGGATGACTTGGCGTGAAGGTTTCCCCTCTCTGATTTTCATTTTTTTTTCTTTTGTGCTGACAAGTACTCTAAGTTGTAATGAACTCAACCATTAGTAACTTTGAAATTAGAGGGCATGGTAGATAAAGGGACATTGTTGAATAGATTGCTTTGCGTAGTTTGCAAAGGATTTGTACACCCAGCTTTGATGACTTAGTTTTGAGTGTAACACCCATTGTCATCTAAGCTTGCTTTGCTAAGCTGTTAAGTTCAGGTGTTGAAGTTCAGAGAGCTGTGAGGACAGGGACTTTTTGCAGTCCCATTGCTTCATGATGTGCTTTTGAAGTGTTAACAGTTCTCCTCCTGAGTGTCAACACCCACTTCATGCTCTCTTGATGCTCATGGTAATCTCACTGCTGATAACTTTGGCATGTTGAAACAACAAGCTCGCCCACACCTGACTCAATAAAAGGAGCTCTGAAATAAATGCAGTTGTAATTTACTACTAGATTCTTTTATAAGTGATGTTAAACCATTTTGCATGTTATATGAAGTTATCCACAGTGTGTGTTATGTGAAACATGCAGAAGACAGCCTTTGTGAAGAGGTGTGGATATTTGGTTTGTCTGACCTCTCAATACCACTCCTGCCCCCCACACACCTCCTGCCTCACCTGACAGGTGAAGTCCACAGAGGCATTTTGACTTTTTTTTGATGTTGAAGTAGGAATTAACTCCATTATTTTTTTTTTTTTCCACAGGTAATTGTTAGTGAGGTTGAGGCAAGAATACTAACATATATTGCTTTATAGAGTTTCTGAAGCAATGAAAATACCTTAAATTCTCAGAGCAGAGAGAAAATTAAATATTTGCTGTACAGACTGGGTGGCCAGCATGAATAATATGAACAGTGATGGAGACAAAGGCGCAAAAAGTCCAGTTAGACTGGAGATAGAAAAGGGGATTTTTAACTCCACCTATATAGATGTAGAAATGTTGGCTCACACTTACACTTTATTTCAGTAACTGAAATTTTTCAAGATTTCAGTAGAGAGAATGCCTAGACTTCCTTCCTACTTTGTTTCATGGTAACATACAACTTCTATTTGTGTACACACCAAATAAAGGACTGAGCTGCACTTTATTTTTCAGGGAGTAAGAACAGTTCAACCAATCTGAGATCTTTATAATTTTTTTTCAACCTAAATAACATTATCATAGAATAGAGTCATAGAGTTTAAGATTGGAGTAAACATTAAGGATCATCTGATCCCAACTTCCCCTGGCATGGGCAGGGACACCTCCCACTAGACCAGGTTGATCTCACTAGACCACCTTATCCAGCCTAGCTTTGAATAATGCTAGAGTTGAGTCATCTACAAGCTCTCTGGAAAACCTGTTCCAATGTTTCACTACCCTTATAGTGAAGATGTTCTTCTGAATATCAAACCTAAATTTCTCCTCTTTTTCTCTTGGAGCCATTACTCCTTGTCCTTTACTGCAGCTCCTAATGCAGAGAGCCTCTTGACTTCCCTGTAGGTCCCTTTCCGATACTGGAAAGTTGCTATGATGTGTCCATGCAAGCTTTTCTTCTTCAGTCTTGACGGCACCAACTTTCTCAGCCTGTCTCCAGGCTACAGGTGCTCCAGTCCTCTTTTCAGCTTCATGGCCCTCTTCTGCACTTGCTTCAGCAGTACCGTGTCCTTAGGGTGGTGGCACTGCACCTGCACCTGGTGCTTCAGGTGGGGTCTCAGCAGAGCAGAGGGGCAGAGTCCCCTCCCTCTCCCTGCTGGTCACACTGCTTTGGATGCAGGCCAGGATGGGCTTGGCTTTCTGGGATGTGCGTGGATGTTGCCAGATCATTTTGAATTTTTGTGAACTGTCACCCCCAGTCCTTTGCACGGCTGCTCTCAGCCTCCTCTCTGCTCAGCTTCAGGTGTGCCAGGGGTTGCTGTGACCCCGGTGTAGCTCTCTGCGCTTTGCTGGACTTGATGAGATTTGTATTGGCCCCACTCTCAAGCTTGTCAAGGACCCTCTGAACCCTTCCAAATTTCAAATATTTTTGTAATATTTAGCTTAATAGGCAAGAGGTATGTGGAATAGATGAGGTACCAGTGCTAGGAGTTGCAAAGTGAGTAATAATCCCCCTTTCTCATAGGTTTGCATTCACAACAACCTATGAATGAATAAATTCTTGTGGAACATGTCAAGCCCGCACTTGGGGATGCTCCCATATTTACAGTACTGTTGAAATGTTACACCCAAATAACAGTATCTAACAATATTCATGAGGTTAGCCACATAGCAGTATATCAAGTGATTGGTAGCTTCCATAGCAAGACCTTACAGCTGTCCAATGTAGAATATTTGGGGTACGAATCTGAGTCTTGGTTGTCAATTTTAACAAAAGCAGCTTAATTAAGAATCTTTATCTTCTCAGCTACAGACATCAAGTTGTGGAACTATATGCATTCTAATCCCAACTCATTTTGTTTTTTCTACATTTCCTTCTGTCTGTTCTGTGTCAGGTTTGACCAGAAGTCCATAGGACTGACAGTGCCGGAGACCTCCTATTCGCTGGGCTGGCAGCTTCCAGCGTGGCCCCCAGACATGCTCTGGTCTGGACACTATCAAAGCTATGGACCATCATTGACAGGAAGCAGTCTGGGGGTTTTGGAACGAGATCTGCTTGTGGTGGTCACTTCAGATGTAAATGTTAGGGCATCAAAATAAATTCGGGGTAGCTGAGTCATGATATTAGCATTACTATTTAATTCAAAGATGACTTCTGACATAACTGGAACTGAATTTCTTTCTTTTAATATGAAGCGCTAGATCTCCTTACATAAAGTATTTTATCTGATTAGCTAAAATAATTAGTACTTTTTCAGGTTGCTAGTGAACATGTTTTTCTGCCTTCTATTGTTGAGGAGGTTAGAATTACCAGTTATTTACAATCATATCCTCTTTCCTAATACATTAGAATGATGCTCTGTGAGACCTGATCAGTTATATGCATTTGGAATGATAGGCAAGTTAAGGCATTTTTAGTGAGAGGATTCATACACAGAATGATACTGGTCCATTTTGGTGTCATGGCCAATATCTGTCTTGGTGAAAAAAGAACTGGAAGAATGGGAAACAATATGCCAAGTTCTATATGGAAGTACAAAACTAGACTTGAAGCTGTTCAATTTTTACTTGCTATCCAACTTTTCTTTGTTTCTTTTATATACTATAGAAAACATCCCAAGAAAAAAAGAAGTCAAGTTTCCTGTGAATAATGCTCATAAATGGAAGTGCAGTTGTATGTCAGACTTTTACATGGTCCTTGTTAGTAAAACAGTGATGGGTGGAGATTTTTTCATGTGTAATAACAGGGCTAAGATACAGTGGTCACTACTACTTCCACAAAAGCTTAATTTTAAAATACATTCCAAAAACCCAAAAACTGTGTGGTGCTTTTGTGATTCCTGATATCAATTTGTGATAGCAGCTGGGTGCTCCATCAGCTCTGCTGTCTCTGTCTTCCCAGTCTCCCCTTTAGCTGAAGCAATGCCTTGTGAGTTGATTGAATCAGGAGGAAAATAACTAAGGGAAGAGCACTGCAGAGAAAGGTAGGCTTTTATTCCAGACTGGGAGGACAGAATTGCCCTGGAAGCAGGTAATATTGAGAAGATAGATGCTGTGTGATTATGAGTCAGAGACAAGGATGCTGAAGGAGGAAATGGAGGCCGTGTCTTTGTGCTGTACATCTCCATGATGAGGACTCCAGGCACAGATCCTATAAAGCTGACAACCAGGTCAGCATTCCAGAACAATCAGATTGTCAACTAGAAACTCCAAGGGTGAAAGATCCCTGGTAGGATGCTCAGTCCTCTGACTCTCCACTGACTTTTTTTCCCCAGCCTGGTAAACTATCATATGACAGTTACTCTATTCAGTTAGTAGTTCATATTCATATTGCTTGAAGGCTAAGAAATATCTCTGTGCTGCAGAGAGCAGTCGCACATGTGGAAGAGCTTTTAGTGTTGGTGTATTTACTTGCAGTCTGAGCCTCAGCTATCTCCCTCATGAACAGTGTGACAAGCTCATTTTATTAAAGAAAAAATAAAATTGGCATGAAGCTTGACATGGTATTTATAATGACTGTTGGCCAAACTGTTGCAGAATTGCATATATTTCTCTGCTATGTTCTTTTGGCTTGAGGTTCTGATGTAATAAGCAACTTCTCCTGCAACACCCTGTAAATAAAGCCAAGTCCTCTCTACTGTCATTATTAATACTATGCTAGCTGTATTATATAGTGTTATGTGTGCATAGTCAATACCTGTGTGAGCAGGGTGGGTGTTACATCATGCAGGTTTCCTAACAATGGAATTGCTAAGGCGGTCGTTTAGATACGTTTTCCAATAGCTGTTTTGTACACTTAGTACTGTAATCACTTCTGGCAGATGGCAATAAATATGTGATACTCATACTCTTTATAATACCTCTAAAATTAGTTTAATGGTAACTTCATGCTTGTATCAAATACTATTATGACAGTTCTTGGCATCATGAGTCAAATATCACCCTTCATTCCTGTCTGCTGGAATGAGAATGCCTGTTTGGAGGGAAGGTTCATTGTCTTTTTTTTTTTTTTTTTTTCTTTAGAGTCACTCTCATGTGACTTGGGTGTCTCTTAAATGATGACCTCCTTCCTCTGCAAATACCACTGAAGAGCAGGGTTATAAACTCCTGTTGTCCTTGCTTCCTGTTTGTGGTGTTCATCCTGTTGTATATTCCTGCTGAGATTAAGCACTGTGGCAGCATGCCAGTCTGTTTTGGAGAACCTGCCAGTTTGGGAATGGGGTGTTCATTGTGATGTGTTCTATGCCTTCCTTCCTAAGTAGTAAATGGATAAAGGCTAACTGGTTGACTTAGCCAGTTTATGCTGAGTTTCAGCTCTTCTATTATTGAGTTGGACCATCTTGGCTGACAAGTGGCTTTGCTTGATGTGATGCAAGATCAGTTTTCTTCAGCCTCTTAGTTGGTTTTTGGTATCTTCCTTCTAGTGTACAATCATATTGACAGAAAACCCATGATAATTTTGATGCTATAAGAATTTTATTGAAAACAGAATAAGATATTGAGAACATTTAAGCCATGGAAATAGCATACTGATTATGTTTTTAATAAGGCAGCATTATTGAAGTCAAGTTAAAAGGCAGTATATATTTTCATGCACTGGATTTTGTAGCAATCTGTACATATTAACAGTTCCCAATCCTTTTGCAAACATGCAGATTCCCAGCAGTCCTTTCCCACTGCAGTTATTAATGCAGCTGCTACTTATCACTAGTGCTATTATCCAGAATTATCAACAGTTAATCAACATGTTATCCTCCTAAACTTGAAAGCACATTTTAATAATAAAAACAGATCTATAAATGCTGTAAAATTTATAAGTTGGTTGTAGAACATGTAATACAATAAGATGTTGGGCTTTTCTAAACTAACATAAATGTTCTAGTCAATTGTACTTGTCATAAAAGTGTTATTAACTAACTTTAAGTTACTACTATTCTGAAAAAGAAGTTAGAGGATCTACTTGGAAATTAGGACCCTCTCTACTTAAATGGCTAAGCCACGAAAGAAAATACAGCCATGCTCACGTGGAGCTGACATAATGTTAGTTAGGGCTTCATGTTACATCTCCTCTTCCTTGACCCTAAGACATAGATACAAATTTGTTTTAAAACTAAATGTTTACAATATACAAAACACGTGGTAGAATATAAGTGTACATCTGAACAAGTCCCTGTATTTATATTTTTATTTTAATGAGTTTGAAGTTATTTACTCACATTGTGTCTACTTTGTTGGGGTTGAACCAAAGTCTGAAGGATTCCTTTTATTAAATTGTTAGTATGTCATCACTGTAGCTTCTCTGAAAATGTTTTTTGTCCCTTAAATCCAGGAGTCACTGTTCCTTCAAATGCAGTTTGCATTTTTTGACATGCTGCCAAAACCAGTAAAGTCTTACTATATATGTTCTGCACAAACACCTTTCACATCTGAATTTTTACTCTTTGATAAAATATATTGTACCTGTGCTTGTAGAACCCTCTCTAATCCTCGAGTTTCTCATTTTACACAGAGAGGTTTCTTGTCATGAACACCCTGGCTAGAATAACACTTTCAAAATTTCTTAATTATTATTATACTTTAAAATGTAAAATAACATTATTTTTGGCAGGCAGTAATGCAATTATCTTTTTAATTAGGTTTTAGAACTTTATAACATAGAGTTCAATTATCTGAGAACTAGAACTGAAAGAGCATATGCCTTTGTTACTCAGTTATTTTGGTGTAAAACTGCGTGTTGATGATCTTACCTAGTGTAGTTTTAGTGGGGTTTAGTTAGGTTTGTTTTTTTTTTCCCTTGGAGTAGAAGGTGGATCTACTTCTTTGAGCTAGTTTCATAAATATACATTTTGATGCAGCAGTATTTAGTGTTTCACTAATCAAAACAGACTGACCACATCAAATTGGCCCACTGCACAGACTTGGAGAGAAAACAGTGCAGCAAGGAGAAATTAGAAAGACATCTGTATATTGAGTAGTCATTGTGTGCATGTGGGCATTGCGCGCTTGTCTAACTAGACATCTTTCATATAGAACATGTAACTGTTACAACTCATTTTTGATGTTTTTTAATGTGCTGTATTACAGATACATCACTGTTCAGGATCTCTGAAAGCTGTGCCAAATTTGTGCCAACTGTGCCTTCTCTTCAAGTGGTCTTAACTTATATAGCCTTTCAAGTCTGCTTGATAAATGAAAGTCTGAAATAATGTTTGTACTGAAACTTAAAAATATGCATATGGTAACGCTAGTCAGAAGTAAGGAGTTGAACCAGCACATTGGTTTTCCGTCATTCAACCAAAGACACAAAGATGATTGAATTCAGTCTTAAATTTTATAGAACTAAATTTAATGGTGAGCACAATCACACTCTGTGGTGATTGTTTTCAGTGCTGCTTTATTAAGTTATGTGATGGCAGGGGTTCAAACTGCAGAGATTGTTGAAATGGTAGATTTAGAGACTATATTAGAATGCTTGTCAGTAACAAGTATATGGGTTTTCAAAGCCCAGAGATTTTTACCTAGATATTGCTGCAGCTTCTGATTTTTATTTAAATAGTTTGGAGGTTTTAGACTTAATACCCTGCTTTTAAAAAAATGTTTTAAAATCTTGTTTTATTCCCCAAAGATTTGTTTTCTGCTGTTGCGATTACATGATGACAGCTAGCTGGCTTTTAAAATTGATCAGGAAGTATTTTGGCAGTCATTCAGTGTTGTAATAGCACTTTAATGGATATGAGCTATTCACCCAGATCAGACTCAATGTCAAAACAGGCGAAAATACAGCTGTCACTCTGGACAAGAAGTTGCATATATGCAAGCAGCTGCTAATAATACTGGAAGGGAAGCCTTATAATAATTCTTTAAAGGTGCATGTGTGCATATGCGTGCATACTGCTTCTACATGTGTAGACTTCTCATAATAAATATGCCAGAGGCCTTAGTTTCTGGTCATGGGTACGCTTTGAAAAAAAAAGAAAAATGAAATATATATTCTGACCTTTAAGGAAGTTGTGATAAGTTCATTATGTGCTGGTGGGCTCTCAGGTTTTTTTTAAGTAAGAACCTCTGAATGACGTGTTGCTAGGAATGTGGTGTAAATTTTCTGTTTTAACAAAATGATGACTGTTGGTGAGTCCTTACTTAATGCATATGTGTTTTGATGTGGACTTCAGCAGGACTTTGTCCATGTGTAGAGAACAAGAAGATACCTATAGAAATTCAGTGCCTTTTTAAAGGCAATTTTCTGCTAGAAATTTAATATCAGTACCTTAATGCTCACATGTATGTTAGCATCTCCCTTGTTTTTTGTACTTTTATCTCCTTTGTGTGTGTCCTAAGGTTTGAAATGGTTGCATATATAGTTTAAGACCCTTTGATGTTAGAGAGGTAATTGGATAGTCTTTGTGTGGACAAAAGCATTCATACTTGGTTATTGAGAGAAGAATATCAAGTTATATGTAGAGCTGATATTTGATGTAAATGGAAACCGATTTCTAGGCATGATATGTATTCTATTTGTAATTTTATGGCAGAGATAAGTAAATGTAAAGTACAGAAATGTTTTTTTGTTTGACTAAATAATACTCAAGAAAGTTATGAAACAGCAAGATTGAGTGTGTCTTCTGCCCTCCCTTAAAATACAGTAGCATGTATCTTGTCTAATACAGACTATTGCAGAAGCTGATTGGATACCATGCAGCTAGTGATGGTGGTTTTGCTTGGTTTTTCTACTTTTGCTTGTCTTAGTGAATCTGGTGGCTTGATTTCCTCATTTAAAGTGATTTTTTTCCCATAGAATTTTACCACGATGAATTTCCCAGTGTTAGAAATATGAGGGAATTGGGATATGCAGACAAGAAATTTCTTACAAGAAATGCGTGATGTCCTTAGAGTATAATAAATTTGTTCACATAGCTCCCTAAGCTAAAGGGACAAATTCAGATGTTACAGGAAAGTATTTTGAGGAGACTATAAAATATTACGTCACTTATATTGTGCTTGTATATAAATGTGGAGATTTTATAATGAAGTTTGAGAGTTAGAAATAATAATGTATATGCATACAATTGTTCCTGAGCTTTTTCTTTTTCAAACACACTGAACCTACAAACACAAAACCATTCTACAAGTGTGAGGAGGATAACACTGGTCAAGAACCTGAGGATTAACTCTCATTTTGTATGGCTTAGAGGCATAGGAAGGACTCTGAACGGGCCAGTAAAGCAGCCGATGATAAGAAGGGAAGTCTCTGCCTTGGCTCAGATAACTAAGACAGGGCTGTCCTTGGGGATAGCAAGCAGGTAGCAAGTTGTGTTGACGTGGATTGTAAGAGCCCTGAGAGAAGGAGGAGTAGGGTAGTCCATATGCTGTTCTTGTTGGGTGAAATGCTTTTGGTTTTGTGTGATTTCAAACCTACAGTGAAGATCAAACATTAGGTAGTGCTACAGGTTGTGGGCATATCAGCAGTACGTACTTAATAGATCCATCTATATTCCTCTTCAGATGTATAGGTCTGTATTAGACCTGAAATTCTGCCCATATAAATGGAATAAGGTCATGTTCTGTATGAGCAAATCTGTCGTGTATTCCTTGCTATAACTGAAAGCTAGACATCTTTGCATCACTCTGTAACCTTCTCCGGGAAAAAGGAGTTATTTGCAAGCTCATGTATTCCTCCTGGATGGCTGGGTTTTCCAAAAATGCTGAGTTTAAGTCTTTACAAAGTGCAGGTCAGGAATTGTATTGTTTTGGCTATTTAAAATAGAAGTCTCTTGACTCTGAAATTAAGGGTATAGTAGTTACTCACAGATGCTTTGGGATTCCTTACTGTTTAGTTTTTGAAGTCAAACTGAATCAGGAGAACAATTCTCATTAGAACACTAACCAGAAAGAATGTTTTCCTACCTGCAAATTGCTTTTTTTCCTCTACAATCATGTGTCCCCCTCCAAAACTGAAAATTTACTTTCTTGAAAATAATGTGTGCTGTTCATCTCTGCAGTGCATCTTTTCTACTGCCTTGCTGTTCTGGGCGAGATTTACAGCGCCTGTATCTGCTCAGCACATTGAGAAGAAAACACACCCCTGAGCTCCTTTGCCTTACTGGCTTTTGGAGCTGGTTCCCACCATGGTAACCACATATGGCTGTGGAACTGGGATTATGGCAGACTTGCAGCACAGACATCTAATGACTTGCTGTGCTTGGTATAAATTGCTCAAACAGCATCCTTCCAGGTTTTCCTCTCAGGGGAGAAAATGCTTTAAAGAATGACCTTTGTCTGCCCCAGCATGTCAACCTGGAAAGTTTCTATTTGCTATTGAATTCTTGACAAGTAATAGGCAGTACTTAAACCTACTTAGGACATAAAATGTGAAAGACATACTGCTTTTTTCTTTTAAACAGCATTGTTTTCTTTAATATTACATAAAAAGTACGTTGCTTGCCTTTCAGAATTTTCTTGCCTTCTGCCAAGGGATCACAAAAACCATTTTGTTTTGAAATGTCTTCCAAACTAGAAGATCTAAACTATCTGTTCAAAACCATTGTTCTCAACTTTCTCATCCTTGAATTATACATTATTAAAGTGTTCATTCCCTCAGAACTGGGAGGTCTAACAGTACTCTTTATGCTTTCAATAAATGACAATACTAAAAATATTCATTATAATGCAGTCCTTTTTTTGAAACAAAGTCCATGAATGTTTTGCTCTAACAGAATACTAGTTCATTTTTAGTTATCCTAAAGCAGATAGCAACATTGTGATCAGTTTTTCTGATATTGGTTCTGAACCAAGTCTAGCTACTTGTACTTGGTGGAAATCTCAGAAGTTTATTACTTTTGGTATTTTTTAGTGCAAATAAATTGTTAAGATACAGGGGACAAAATGTTATCAGAGGTCAGAAAGAACACATATTGGTTGTTTTCCCTTTTTAAACTGAGAATGATAATGTGCAATTATGGTTAATTACATGCAGTGCTTAAATAATCCTCCACAGAGAGTTCAAACTGTCAGCCTGCAGAGTTCTTTTCAGGGCTTGAGTTTCTTACATGTGAACCTAAGGTGGGGGCTGCTTTGGGTGGGAGTTTCTGTGGGATTTTTGTGGGCTTTAGTATGTTTAGTTCAGTTCTGACTTTTCAACCATCTTCTTGTGGCTACATAGTGGAAAGAAAACAGACCCCAGTGAAGCTGATGAAGGTAATTAAATAAATGAACCAAACCTGATTTTTGCCATGCTTTTGGATGAGTAACATTTGAGAGGTTTCAAAGTGTCATCTTTGGAGATTTTCTTGCTTGGGCAAATGGTTAGTAGAAAAAAATAATTTGTGGGCTTTTCAAAAAAATACTTGTTGTTTATGGCATTGAGGGGAATTATTTAATTTTCAAAAGAGGTGGATGACCCTTTTTGTATAACTGAGATATGTTGGGTGTTGGTTTCTTTGTTTCAAAAAACAAAACACCACACAGAACACATGCAAAAATGGTGTGGATTAATATACAGTGTTGTAAAGGATGCTTCTAGCACATTTACTTCTTGGCTAGGGATTAAGTCAACTGTGCAGAAGCTCACTGTGTTTTAGGTCAATCTGTGAAAATGCCTAGTGTAGAACTGAAAGTTTCTATTCACACCATTTACTCCAAATATTGTGGCTTGGATGAGATTGTTGCTGAAGTGGCTGAATGTTTTGGTAAAAGCATCTAACAAGTAGAAGATGCAATTTAATGCTTTGCACTTGATCGAGTATAATTTTTTTCAGTTTGTTGTTTCCATATAGAAAGTAAATGGTGGTGCGGTTTACTTGGAACACACCCACCTGCCAGGCTCACTTTGCTTAAAAGCATGTATATTGTCTGTAAACACTTTAGTTTTTTTGTTATGAGGTTTATGTAGATTTTTTTTTTGCATTACTTTTTTTTCCATTTTCCAGAGAGGGGTTAGTATTAATTAACACATATGCAATATGACCATTTATCATGTTCATTGCAAACGTCTAAGGCTGATTTTTTTACACTCAGTGAATATTAAAAAAAAATTATATATATGAGAGGTTAGAGAGACTCTTGAAGTTTAATTTGTCTATTTACCACTGCTATTCCCTGAGGCCTGTATTTTATGTACACACCTTTCCAGAGCATGCTCTACTGCTAATTGAACTTAACCCAAGCCCCTTTGCTTTTCTCTCTTCTTTCTAATTCCCATTCCTCACACTCTTGAAGAGGAAAAAGAAAATACTCAGATTTCATATCTCTTTGAATCTTTAGTGAACTTTTTTTTGACAGCACAGGTCACTTCAGTTAATGAGGTAATTGAGGACTTGGTGGGAATGACAGAATATTGTGCCAGTACTGAAAAATTCAGAATCTAGAACTTTGGAAGAATGCAACAGTTTCCCCAGCCCACAGCCACAATAACCATTCCAGCTGATGGTACAGTTGGTGCTCCTGCCACGTGTTTCCCCAGCCATGGAGTGTGTGGTGTACCTGGTACAGCTTTCGGTGCTGTGTTCTGAGGAGCCCCCACTGCAGCGCTGCATCACCTGATGTATTCTTTCCTGAGCAAGGAACGTCAGCAGCAATCCTTGGCACAAACCTTTCAGTGGCATGTGCAAGCCTTGGGCTTAACTTGAACTGCAATGAAAGCAAGATCCACAGCTGTACAATTTTCCCTGTGTGTCAGCTGATGCATCCCAGAGAAGCAAAACGGCTGTGGTGACGTTCAGGGTGAATGTGAGGGTGTGTAAAACAGGGGCACTTATGCCACTGAATTTCAGGTAGTACTGAATTTCAGATTAGGCTTGGAGTTGAAATTTTGCCTGGTAATCACTGTGGACTATTGTGCATTAGAGTGTTTTGTATAACTACTTGGGATTTATGTTCTGTTCCATATGGGTGGCTTGCAAGCTGTTTTCAAACTGCATATTAGAATAGATTCATCTACAGTGGTCTTAATGATTTATTCTCTTGCTAAAATCCTTGTCCATTAAAAAATAGCAATTGTCTGTCCAACTGTAAATGGAAAAATGACTATATTTTTTGCTGGTGCTGTCTGGAAGTCCAGTAACAAGTGTGAGATAAAGAGATCTTAATGCTAACGTTGTGCCTTCTTAATGGGAAGAGGTAGTTCTGGATATCAGCATCAGGAAGTGAGATGTCTGTCCCCTTGGCCTTTGAAACTGTGAAACTGTGTCTGCAGCTACTCTACTCTTCATGGTCTTTAGGAGACAATTGTCAGCATCACAATGCTTTTGGATATTCCTGAGAGGAGCCATCACAGACAGTTTAGCCATTCAGAGGAGGAAGAATCTCATGATGCCTGGTGTCAGCAAGAGTCTGTACATCAAATAGCATTAGTGGGTTTTGACTTTGTCTGTAGCCAGCAAGTGCTAATCCACTGAAGCCTCACTCAAGCCTGTGGAAAATTTCTATACATTTATATAGCACAGCATTGAGTTTTCTATACATTTCTACAGCACAGCATCATCAAAGCTGACAAACAATTTAGAAGTGATAACTCTTATGGAATTTCACAGTGCAAGTTAATGATATTTCCTTGTGGATCATGGACTACCTGACTGCTGCCATCACTTTGGTTTGTTAACATTTTCCACTGTTTGAATTTTTTTCTCTTTTTGTGCACTGTAGCCTCAGCTGTTTTGTGGCAGGCCAGTAGTGCACACA
The DNA here is from genome assembly GCF_021018805.1 of Prinia subflava. NCBI lineage: Eukaryota > Metazoa > Chordata > Aves > Passeriformes > Cisticolidae > Prinia > Prinia subflava. The sequence goes on from NC_086251.1 coordinate 37,382,071, forward strand.
TACACGCTCTCTCTCTGTCTCTCTCTGTCTCTCTCTTTCTCTCTCTGTCTCTCTCTCTCTGCACAGCCACCTTTTGCCCTCCTCAGTCTTAGTGAGGGGCCCGTCTGGCCAGCTCCAGCATGTAGCAGAGAGGAACATCTGGCCCTTTGTGATTGGAAACTTGCTGGGTAACTGATTCCTTATGCAGAATTAAGGATGCTGAAATAGACCCTGATGACAGCAAAGCTTTCATGAGAGGGTTCAAGAAGTTGACATTGATGCCTTAGAACAGTTGAAAAGAAATAATGACGTGGAAGTGAACTAATATAAATAATTTAATAGGAAATCTCTGTGCAGTCTCAAATATAGTCCTTTTTTGTTCTGAAATATATCAATGTCTGGCTATTTTGCTGGTGTTATGGAGCCGATATAAAGATCTAGAAAAGTTGTAAAATATTGTCATAAGCAGAAGAGCAGTGTCAGCATTTAAAAAGAGGAGCAGTTTTTCAGAGAACGAATTATGCAAACTAAGATCAGAGGAGGGAGGGAGCACTTTATCCATAAAAATCTTAGCATTTGACCATTACCCTGTATGTGAACTGAACAGTTTAGAAGTTGACAATTTTACAGCATTCTGGGCAAAAGTAATGGAAATTAAGTTTCTCAGTGTTGGAAAAACAATTGAACAAGGCTAGCCTGTTATCCAAGTAACTTGAGAAATATCCCTCTATTTGCAGTTAATGCTTTCCTCATTGGAACAGATATTTTTATTTTCTATTTATTTATTTATTAAAAAATTAGTTGGAGCAGAAGTTGGCCATTATTACTAGGTGATGAAGTATGAATAATCATCAGCACTCCTCTACAAAACAGTTAGGGGTAGCTGCTAATATCCTTTGCTAGAGTAATCAGGGTCAATATCAATTTATGTTAGCATATAAAATAAGAATAAATACTGTTATCCACCACTTTTTAGTATGTCTATTATACAGAGGCATTTAAAATTATTTTTTCAGGGATTTTATTCTCTTTGCAGTGAGCGTGCCTTTGTGTGTGCGTAGCTGGGAGGTTTGTGTGAACAGACTTTCTGTCCTTTAGTTTTTGAAGCCTTTTGGCTTAGGTTGATGTGACTTAACGATGTTTCAATAAAATAGTAGAATATCACATAAAGCGGTCTTCAGCAGTATGAATATTGGAACAAAGTAGAGTTTCTGGAGTGGACTTCATCTGTAACAGTTTTCTGGGTTTGAGACAAGATTTGGATATACTAATGTGGGAGGCAGTAGACCTAATCTTATATAGGTTTTGGTGGCAGGTTTTCTCTGAGGTTGTCTTTTGGTTTGGTTTAGTTTTGTTTTGTATTTTTCCCCAGGAGTCCTCTTCTGCTATCTGATTGCAGTCTAATTTCCATTGTATTCAGTCTGCTATAGAAATACTTAATGTCAGGAAGGAGATATTTACTGGAATACACAAGTCCAGAATTCATCATGATTCAGTGTGAAATCCGCTCACCCTTTGCTCCCCACCCCCTCTTGAATTGGAATGAAATGTGCCTTAAACTGAAGTGAAATACATCACATGCAGCAACAGTGGGCCCTGGCTTCGCCTCTATTCCTGGTGTGAAATCGATACACTATCTTTCCTCCTGACCTGTTCTGTGACCTCCATTGCAGCTTTCATGCTGAACAGCAATTGCTTTGAACAGTCTGGGTCTGCCACAGCTCACAAATGATTCTCAGCTTCTGTCTAAAACTGGTGCTGATAACAAAGGCTCGATTTTAAATAATGCCATTGTAGTCATCTTCTAATTATGAATTACATGAAGTGCATGGTCTTCTATTATTAAACACTTTCAGTAGCATGAACGGTGTTTGCAGCCAGAATAACTCCTCACTGAGAATACAGAGGAGTTCCTAAATGTAGCTGATAAAGTTTATTTTGGTACTGAAGAGGAGAAATGTGGCAAATTGTTAAGCATTTTCAAGTGACAACACATTTTCCTTTGACTTTATCGTTGACTAATATAGCACTTTTTTTTAACTAATATTTGAATTTTCAAAGGTAACAACATATTAGCCAATGCCTACATTTAAAGTAAGGACACTGTTCTTGAAACAAGATATTTTAAAGCTGTTGCAAAACTAAACAAAACCCAGTGCTTTGCTTAAAAATAATAAAAAAAATCAAAACAGAAGGAAAATGCATTCTCCGTTCCTGATTGCTAACTAACAGGGATTCATGAAATATCAGGATTTTGAAGATTTATTTATTTATTTTTGAGTGTGATTTACTGGAGGATTACTGAAAGCAAAGCCAAATTGAAGATATAATGGGCATTTATGCTTGCACCAAGAAGTCTATTGTGCTATTAGCTAGATTACTTTAATAGCCTTTACTGGCTTTGAAATCAAGAAACTGCATGAACTGCTTGATAAGCCTTCATTCTTCCAAAATTTTGTGGTAGGAAATAGGATATCAACGGATTTCTATTATAAAATGAATGTCTCTTAATGGAGCATTCCTCTGCCATTCTTCTTCTCCCCAACACCACCACCTCCCCCCCCCTCCAAAAAAAAAAAAAGTGGCTCTAGTAATTTTGCTATCATGATTGAAATAGAAAACAACTTGCAACATAATGTGGTTTACGAAGCAATGCTAAACCCTGTAATGATAAATGGTCTTCCTGGAATTCACTTAGTTATGAAACTGTTAGCAATATTCTCTTTGATTAGTTTCATTGTAATCTCTATATGTATTAACAATACTTAGCCATATAAATAATCTAATCCTTTATTGTTCCTTCATGTATTCATTCTGGCTGTCACCAGCTTAGTTTTCTTACTTTGTCAGAATCTGGGGAACAAGAGGTATATAGTAATGCAGTGTGTATAACAGAACCATAAGGGTGGTGTAAAACTCACCACATTTCCAAAACACAACCACTTCATTGTAATGTAGAGGCTGAAGACATCCTTATTGATGCAGTATCATTGTCCAGTAGTAGTATTAAAAAACCACCAAACAACAGCAACAAAAGCTGCTTTAAAAATTCTTTTAAAACAAGCTGAAGTGGCCTCACAAGAATCAGGTAAGTGGGAATGAAAAGTAAAATAAACAGGTGGTGCTGCTGAGAAGATTTTTTTTCTTTCCACCTTCTTAAAAAGTTGAAACACTTTCTAAAAAATAAAAAAGCACTTGTACTGCCTTCTTCTCTGAGACTTTCAATGCTGCCAGCTGTTTTCTCCCCATTAATACATTTAGACTGCCTTATGCTTTGACTCCTTGTTCACAAAGGGCTGTATTTCAAGAAAGATGCCCTTCAGGATAGGTTCACTGCCAGCAGTAGGTGGTGAGGAGTTGATATATTTGAGTACCACTTCCTGGGACCGTTTTTTTAACTTCAGCATCATCCTTTTTGACTACTCTCTGATACCTGTGGTTTCCTGTGCAACTTTAGGCATAATATCATTAATTTTAGACTGATCTGGTTTTGTTTTTAGAAGTAATTTAAAACTTGTGTTATACTCTAAATGTGAATGAAGTGACATAATGCAATACATACAGCTCTGCTCAATATTGAAGAAATAGGTGTGTGTGCAGTAGTGTAGTTGCAGGGAATAAAACACATGTTCTTTTATCTGGAAATAAGCACAAACTGATATGGCTGCTTACAGTGTTGAATAAATATCATTTGCATACTTGTGATGAAAATTGCAGTGGCAAGACAAGAGGAAGAATTTTTGTCACTTATGAGTCAATTCCTGTTCAGATGTGTGTACGTGAATGGTGTGTGTGCGCATTTCTGCACACGTAGTGCTACAAGCGCAAGTTCAACATCTGGGAAAGCTTAGGCTCCAAGTAAGCAAAGGGAAAATAAGCAGTTTGTATTTTCTTACTGCTGTTGTTTCTTCATAAAAACTGTTATAGTTGTATGTAATCCTTTTTGGAATAGTGTATTTTATGAGGAATTGCAGCACAGTGGTTCAAGACTTGCTTTTGTCACTCAAAAGTTCAAGATCAAATAATAGGGTTCCCTGTTCATAGGAATAATCAGCTTTAGTAGTGAAAGTATTGTAAGACTGTAGAGTGCTCAAATTTTTTTTGAAGCCACAAAATATTATAATGTAAAAATAAAGGGGGAAGTATTTATCACTTTTCCTTCAATGGAATACTCCCTAACAGCATTTTCAAAACACTTTATTAAAGCTAAATTCCCTTAGCCATAGGTTTGTTTTGTTTTTTAATTATTATTGTGAATATGAGCAAGTAATACGGAGTATGTTCTCTCCAATGAATTGCTGTGCAACAAGACTTGATGCTAATTCTACCTTTCCCAAAATCTGATATCAAGCAATTTATCTTCTAAATAATACTCCTGAGTACTAAACCTGAAATGTTTTGGCTCCAGCCCAAGTCAAACTTCAGGAAGCTTATTCTCAGGAGCATATTCCCTATCTCTGTAAATTTAATTGTTATAATGAATAGAATACACGTGTCAAGATATTACTTATGAGTTTTACCTGTTTACTTTTTGTTCCTGAAACAGAAATATCAAAATGACAGCATGAAGATCATATAAAAGGTTTAAAGACATTATTCATTTCTTCTTTTTCAAAAAGGGGAAAAAAATTCTGAGAGAGAAACCTGCCAAACTGGACTATGCCCTCATCTGAGGGGTTTGAAAACCTTTGGTACTGACGTAAAGCTGGAAATTAATTTGCCCCTGTGTTCTGCAGGGCTATGCATAAAAGCTTTATGCATTATACTGTCCTAGGAGTTCCTGCTAGCAGAATTGATGAGTATTAACTATATTAATCCACCAGCAAAAATACTGTATATACAGGGGCACTGAGGATAAGGACTTTAAACCTGTGGAAGAAGGTGTATTGCATCAGCAGTTTGTATTTCTTCTGCTCATTCATATGTCAGGGAACAAAACCTACAGCCATATTCAGACCACTTGAACTAAGATAGGATTTAGCTCAGTGCCTTTAGTTCTGCTACTGATTCTCTTTTGTCAGATCAATGGCAAAATGAGTGTTCAAATATTTTTAAAAAGTACTTCCCAGTAACTGTGAGTAAAACTAACCAAGGAATGTTTTACAATAAAGCATCCACAACATATTTGAAAGCAAAAAAATTACTAAAACTGAAGTCTGTTGAAGAAACAAGAATGACTTCTATGCTTAAAAATAGTGCTTTTCTAATCTGTCAGAAAATTGTAACAAAATATTAATCAGGATGAGGAAAAAATGATATTTTCTGACTGTTAAAAGTTTCTGAATATGTCCCCCATTAAATTTTTTGAGGAAAACTTAATACAGCTGTGAGTATTTTAAAAAGTAAGGTATGCATAAAACTCACTTCAGCTTAAGTTTGTAGAAATTAGAAGAAACTGTGAGGGACTTCTGAGGCATCTCACTGAGCTAACAGGCAGCATAATGACAAATGAGTCGTTCCTGACAGATGAAATGTAGTGCACATTGGAAAAAACCAATTTGAACTACTCATACACATTGCTGGGTTCTAAATTAACTATAACCTAGAGGAAATATGCCTGGATGTCACTGAGGACAGCTCAGTGAAAATCTTTGCTTTAGTGTGCAACACTAAACATAAAAGCAAACAAAATGTTAAGCAATGTTGAGGGATGGGATAGAAAATTGTATTGAAAATGCATCTAGTGACACTATAGTGTGAGCATTATAACAAATATATTGTGCTATATAGATCAGTGGTACAACATCACTCGAATAATGTGTTCAGTTCTGATCACTGAGAATGATATAGCAAAATAGAGTCAGTTTGAAGTTACAAAAATTACATATGTTCAATGCTAAGAGGCTGGGTAAGTATCAAGACAAATAAAATGAGAAATGCACGCACGACAAAAAATATTTGTTATTCCGATAATGGGAGAATGCAAATGGATATAAAGTAAAAGTTTCAATTCAAGAATACAAAAATAGACTCAACTTCCTTCCCTACACTGTATGAAGAATTACTGAATTTCAATGCATTCTACATTCTTTATATCAAAAATACAGAAAGATTCAAAATGGATTTGACATGTGCTGAAGTATTGAGAACATCAACTATTTCAGCAGGGGATGGTCCAAGGGCTGGAATTTCAAGACCTCACTTCATTTGTGTCTGCTGCTGACCTGCTCTTTGACCTTGGGCTTCACCTCATAGTCTTTTTCAATTGCAGATGTTTTTAGTTGCAAAGGATACAGGACAAGACTTATAAAACTATTCAACTGCTTAACTTGAAAGCAGTTGCTAAGCTTACTTTTTAATCGATATGAAGTCAGGTTCCTATGTAAGAATAACTATCTGGTTTTAGTATCTTGTCCCTAGACAGAGGTCCCTGATGATCTCTATGTAAAGAGTATTAAATTTCAGAAAGTTGAAAAAAAGTGATAGAACTATGTGTTGTAAAGTAGATATGAGCCAGCTAATATCAGAATGGTCTTCTGAAACAATTTTAACCTCAGGGCAGCTATTTTTTCAAAACTGTTCATACTTTGTGCTTATAAAATGCACAAAGAGACACAAGCAGCATAATCAATATTCCTGCAGTAGATGCTTCTTCATAATATTAGTGCATTGGAGGGGGGAAAAAATTAAAAAGACTGTGGATATACAGGTTAGTTTATCTAATACTCAAATACCCTAGAAATGCTTTAAGTCTTTCTAGATGAATGAGATTAGTGTCAATTTTATTATAAGAAGCCTCCCCATTGACTTTTTTATATTTTTATATTCATTCACCACTAACTCATGTCACTAAGTGCCACATTTACACATCACTTAAATACCTCTGTGGCTGATGACTCCACCACTCCCCTGGACAGCCCCTTTCAGTACTTAGGTTGTCTTCTTGTGAGGAGGTCTTTCCAATTTTCACTCTAAACCTCCCCCAGTCAAAGTTGAGGCAGCTTCCTCTTGTCTTTTTGCTTGTAGTACTAGAGAGAGAGAGAGAGGAGTCAGATCACACCTTGCTTACAGCCTTTTTTCAGGCAGCTGGAGACAGTGATAACCTCTCCTCTGAGGCTTTTCTCCAGGCTAAACCACCCAAGCTCTATCAGCCACTCCTCATCAGATTTATGCTCTGAAGCCATCACCAGCTCTGTTGCCCTTCTCTGGACACGCTCCAGCACCTCAGTGTCTTTCCTGTCATGAAGGGTTCAGAACTGGACACTGGACTCAAGGTGTGGCCTCACCAGGTCTAGTACAGAGGAACAGTCACTCCCTTGGTCCTGCTGGCCACATTATTTCTGATACAGGCCAGGATGCTTGTTGGCCTTCTTGGCTACCTGGGCACACATTGCTTCATGTTTGGCTGCTGTCTACCACCATCCCCACGTCCTTTTCCACTGGGGCGCTTTCCAGCCACGCTTCTCCTGGCCTGTAGCACTGCCTGGGGTGGTTGTGACCCAGCAGTAGGACCTGGCCCTTCACCTCCTACAAATGGCCTTGGTACACTGATCCAGCCTGTCCAGATGTGCCTGAAAAGCCTTGCTGTCCTCAAGCAGATTGATACTCCTGCCTAAATTGCCGCCATCTGCAATATGATTAAAGGCATTAAACAGGACTGGGACTAATATTGAGACTTGGGGAACACCATTTGTGACTGGTCACCAGCTGGATTTAATTCCATTCACCTCCACTCCATGGCTTTGGCCATCAAACCAAAGCTTTACTTGGTGAAGAGAACACCAATCTAAGCTATGAGCATTCCAGGGGAATGCTGTGGGAAATGGTACCAAAGGTTTTACTGGAGTCCAGGTAGACTGCATCTACAGCCCTGCCCCCCTAAGTGGGGTCACTCTGGCTTAGAAGAAGGTTAGTTTAGTCCAGCCTTTCACAAACCCATGCTGGCTTGGCCTAACCCCCTAGTTGTCCTTTATGCACCATGTGATGGCACTCAAGATGATCTGCTCTATGGCAGACCTTCCCTGACTCTGAGGTTAGGTTGACTGACCTGTAGTTCTTTGGATCCTCCTTCCAGCCATTCTTGCAGGTGGGCATCACTTTTGCCAGCCTCCAGTCATCTGGGATGCCCCAGTTAGCCAGGACTGCTGGTAAATTCTGAAAATTGTCTCAGGGAAGACTTCTGCAACCCTGGGTTGGATCCCATCCGCCCCCATAGACTTGTGCACATCTAAATTATCTATCAGGTCACTGACCATTTCCCTGTGGGTTGTGGGAAGCCATAATCCTTCTGCAGGTCCCTGTCTTCCAGCTCAGGAAGCTGGATACCCAGAGAGCAACTGGTCTTACTAATAAAGACTGAGGTAAAGAAGCCACTAAGTATCTCAGGTGCCTCTCCTTCCTTACTTATCCTTTCTGTAGAATGTACGGACATCCATTGCAGCACTCTGGTTATGTGAGTCATCCCACCATGTTTCCACGATGGAAAGTCCCAGAAAACTGATGGCATTTTTTCAGCAGGCTGCAGGGTTGTTTTCAGCTCCTCCTGTCTGTTGCTTGTGCTGTGTGTATTGGTACAGAGGCACTTCACTTGGGCTATTGGTCCGAGCACCTTCTTGGGGAGGAGAAGGCTTAATTCCTACATCACCATTCTCATGCACTTCTGTGGTTTCTAAGGTTTCAGTAACCACAGAGATCTCAATTCCCTTCACTGAGATGGCAGACTGAAGGACCATGTCAATGCATCCCTCAAACCTCAGTGTGCTGGCTCCTAGCTTATCTTGTGTGAGCCTAGTTTTTACTTTCAAGTCTAGCTTAAAGTTCATTCAGTGAACCCTGTTAGCTCCTGGGCAAAGATCCTTTTCCCCCTTGGATGTGCCCTTTATTTCCAACAGATTAGCTGTTTGTAAACCTACCCATAATCAAAAGAATCCTGAAATTCTGCTGGTAACACCAGGCTTATAACCAGGCATTAATTGGCTGGATCTTCTTGGTTTTTTTCCTCATAACTCCCTACAGTTGTAAGGACAGAGAAGAGAAGAGTAGGACAACCGAGAAGCTAATCCTGAATTTTGTGATTAGTAGGGACTTGTACATGCAAGCATCCAAAGCCTTATTAATTTTCTCTTCAGGGATCTCACTGCACAGTGCAGTAAGGACTGGGGGTATGCACAGAGTACTCTGGTTTAGGCAGCAGGTGAGCACGCACGTGGACCATAGGGGACACTTATTTCTAGAACAAATATTTGCATTGATGGTGTTCTATCATACATTTCAGATG